>NW_028141967.1:21862588-23149965 GCF_025532165.1 Camponotus vicinus | reverse complement strand
TGAATCGCAAAGTGACAATAGCCGACTAGACGATGATGATTTCAACCCAAGAGCAAATGCTCAGTCTTTCGCTCAACCACAGAATGCAAATTTAGATTTCGGTGATTTTACTAGTGCATTTAATAATCCCGCGTCAGTTAAAACGAAGGATAGCAACGATGAGTTCGCCGATTTTACGTCTGCCTTTAGTAATGTCGCTATATCTAATCCCCCGAGTCAGCCACAAACACAAATCAATTTGATGGGTGTAGCAATACCAACTGTGAATAATTCTACGACGAATAATGCGAACATCGGTAATGCAATGTACACCAATACAATGCAAACAACAGGCACAATGACTGGAACCACTGTTATGCAAAATCCTAAAACCAACGATTTATTTGATTCTTTACCGCAAGGTCTGAATAATCAGATAACAAATAACAATACAGGTAGGATCATACATTTGCTACAAGTACTTTGAAATTTAATTTGACAGTTAAGATTTTCATATAAAACATGATTAATATGGAAACATTATTATTAATATGGAAAGATGATGTATTATATGTATTATTCTTTTTATATAGTGACTTCAAACACGGACCTTTTGTCGGATTTAGATAGTTTAAATACCCCATCCCTGAGGTTATCTGATGATCGAATAAACAATCCTAACAATACAAACATCTTCATGGAAATGAGTAACGCGCCTTCCAACACTGTCAATTACGCAGGTGATTGTATAGAATTAAAAAAACTTCTTTCATTTCATTTAATGATATTCTATAGTTACATATAACACATACATACACAATATTTACATAACATGATGATGAGATGCATTAAAACATTATTGGGATATTGGAATTTTGGGATTTCTAAACTATTCTAAACTTCACTAGTTATTCATTAACTCTCTATTTGTAAGAAATGAGAAATTTTAAATCGCTGCATGCGTTTTCATAAATGAAACCAGTGTGTGAAATATATATTCCCTAAATTTGATGCTAATATAATTCCCCCAAGATAGTCCTTTCCTTACAGCCTGTAAAAACGAAGAGAATGTGGCGTCGACTGAGAGTCTCTCGAATAACGCCGCCAATCAGTTATTGGAAGTATTATGTACCATGTGCAATATTAAAAGTTCCGTCGATTTGGAGAAAGTAAGATCGTCCATCTTGAACTATATCAGATTTTTACCAGGGCCTGTTACTGCTCAAAAATATAGCGGTCTTGATTCCAATGCAAAACTGGATACTGTATTATATGGAAGAATCTTGGAAGAGATAATCGATAAATTCGATCGTGATTGGCCGTTAAAAGATAAAAACTTGGATCCTTTGATCGAGAAATTGATAATCATCGATGGTGCAACGGTTTTCATGCTATGGGAGTCTTTGAGGGCTTTAACTACAGCTTTAAACGAAACCAAGGACGAAAGAAAAATTTGTGTTATTTCTGTACTACTGGAAAATCTGTTGAAAAGCGACGCGATATTTTCAGGAATAGTGGACGCATGTAGATACGAAGTGCAATCTTACATGCAAGAGGAAGAATTAGACCAGGCTTGGTCAAATATAACACAAATTTTGGTTTCCTTGCCCAATCGCGTGTCTAACAAATTGCAGTTTGACACATCTAAATCATACACACCGCAAGTTTACATGAAAACGCTCTGTTTTCACATATCTCGCGCGATATCTTTTGTCAATGATGGATTATGCAAATGTAACATTGAACCAAGAACAATTGCACTTTCATCTTTAATCAGCAAGATTGTAATTAGCTTAAAACCGGTTAATTTTATCTGCTTTGTTGATATTTTAGAGGAATGGTGTTTTGAAAATAAAAAGAACGAGCGACGTTTGATTGAAAATGTATTTCGCGAATTAAATTCGGCCGCCATCGAATATATTGCGACATTATTCTTAAAGCATTGCGATCCAAAGCTAGGTGTGCGTTCCGTCTTTGGAAATTTATTGATGGAACAGAATTGGAAATACATTTTAACGACGAAGATTCCTTTAATGCATTACTACGAAGACGAGAAGTTAATTGTAAACTTAATCTCCTATTTGTCATGCTTTTTAAATGAGAATATTTTATCGGAGTTACTGATCAAGCTCTTAGAAGTGTGGAGTGACGGCAGTATCTTGAATCATGCACCCGTGGAACAGCACGAGTACATTACAAAATTGATTATCTTATCTGTAAAAACATGTAAAGATCGCTTAAAACAAACTGAAAGAGATCAATGTCAGAAATTATTGCTTTCGGGAGTATCTGTTCATCTTGAGTGTACAAATATATCTTTAAGAGCGATGGGTATGATGACCGCCGAGATTTGTATAAATTCCTTATCTACCGCGGATGATGTACCAAAATTAAAATTCGATTACGACAACATGCCTATAAAAGTGTCGAAATTACTCGAGTCTCTAAAGAATCTAAATGCATCGACTGTAGATGCGAAAGAACAATACGAACGAAGCGACGAGTTGATTACCGAGAATATCATCTTTGATTCTTTGAGTAGTAGGAAGATTTACGAATTGGGTATCGAATGCGATATTTTACCCGATCTTGAGAAGAAATTAACGCATGAAAAAATTGAAGACAGTCCATGTACATTGAAAAATAATTCAATAAAAGACAATCCAACAAGAAAGAACGAAGCGGAGCAACCGGTGAAACAAGATAGCGAGAACGCTTCAGATCTGGATAGCGATGATGATTTAGTTCCTTACGATATGAATGACGATAAACCGTCCAAGAAAGAACGGCCGATGTATCTACGAGATGTGCGCGACAATTTAACGGACGAACGAACCATTTCCGATCCCGATATCTTCTCCGAATCCTTATCGGTCTGTGAAGAACTGATATTAGCACAGCTACCGAACGATGATGTATCCTTTGCTATAGAACTCTTGCAACTTCTCGTCACGTTGAAACAACATTGTTACGTCGAGAACTTCGAACTTGTGATTTTTAAATCTTGCGTAGCGATTGTGACCGTGTATCCGAAAGAATCCGCCGAGTTTCTGTGTAAAGAGTTTTACGAAGACATCGCGAAGTATTCGCTCAATCAGCGCTTACTGTTTTTGGATATATTAGCAGAATCTGCCAAGCAGTTATCAAAAATCCATATTGATGCAAGTAACGTCGAAGTTGATACGACAATTAAGGAGAAACGAATTCCGAGCCGCATATCGCTCTTTATGGATACAGAGGAACGTAAGAAACAAGTGTGGTATGAGGAAGATATCGACATTGATCTAAAAGCGTCCGAAGAACAATCTATAAACTGGCGGGAAATCGTCGACAAGAGAATTGCGTCGCGCACAAGACGATTTGCTCATAATAGCCTTTCCAAAGCTCCCAAAACATACATTAATCACTTTGGCAATGTGGTATCATCATTTTTCTATCCGCTTCTACACGGTTTTGGTCGTTACGATACCTACAAGTTAAAAGTCTTGAGGATTTATACAGATCAAGAGAACATATTACTGTTACGTTTCCTGAAAACATTATCCGCCATAATGTTAGCAGCACAAAATTGTCCATTGGCATCAAAGATGGGCAAAGAAATATTGGAACTTACCTGGACAATAAGGAATCACGAGGAAGCGACAGTGAGATTAGTTGTTACAGAAAATATCGGATCCGTGCTTATCGCGGTGCCAAAAGATGCTATCGTCGATGAATTGTTTGAATCCTTGATGGAAATAAGAGAATGGCTTATATTGTCGCAGAATGTCATCTATGGCGAACACGATGCAAACTGTAGAGCTTTAAATGCAAAAGTGTTGTCCTTCATCAACTTGATTATTGGGTCTGCTCTTCATAACGTATAGACTAGATTAGAGAGAATAATAGTCAATTATTACAATATTATCAGAAAGAATTCCTTATAATTCATTTTTACAGTATTATAGTATATATAGTAATCGTTAATTATAAATTTATTTATACATATATGTATGTGTTTATATATATATATTTCTTTTTTTAGAATTAATCTTAAATTACAATAAAAAGATTATATTATGTAAAATTGACAATTTAAAAAAAAGGTGTAATTAAAATGAAAATAAAGGCTTTATTATAGTGTGACTTTAAAAATTGATAATTTTATCAATATAATAATACACATATATCATTAACAATATTGAAAGAATTTAAATTCCATGAGGTAAAATGATCAATTTATTTACATAAATTTATTTTACATAAAATGTGATTATCATGATTATTTTCATTTATATTTGTCATATAATACATACATTATACTGAATTTTAATGCAATACATTTATTACATAATATACAAATTGTAATAGATGAATAAAATGAGACTATATTTTTTACTTGTATAACTTTTCATTAAAACACAAATTTTTATACAAAACACATGTATGAGTCTATAATTATAATGTATATATTAGGTACTTTTCATTTACATCAAAACTCAGATAAATCTCACTTCTGTCTTTCTTTAACATGAACATTGAAGAAAGACAGAAGTGAGATTTATCTGAGTTTTGATGTAAATGGAAAGCACCTATTATGAACTAAAATTAGTGTCATATTTAGGAACGATTGGATTGTCACCTGTTACAAATCTTCTTCCACCTACATCTACAAATATCAAAAATCAAACATCTAGCAATACATCCTCTACGCAAGTTGGCTCGACTTGGGCTAGTTCGGGATTGAATATCGATCTCGATAACATAATGGGTAGTAAAGCAAAACAAACTGGTCCAGCACCAACGATGAACCAATTGGCAAGCAATAGCCCGCAACACCAAATCAGGATAACACGTGAGTCGTTTTTTAATTCTGTTGCAAAAGGTTTATTATTTTTCTGTAGTTTTAATAAACTTGTTGACCTGTAATAAACAATATAATGTGGCATTTTTTAATAAATGATTTCTACTTTGCTATTAATCACTTCAATACTTGCATATAATAAATTAGCCATTGTAATTTGAATGTTGTCTCACTGATTTGATATACAAAAATGTGTGTGTTGAGAAATTATATGCTCATAGCACCAGGAATGGGATACGTATCACCAATGCAACCACTATCACAGAACCAACAGCAGCAGCCCAATGTGACGTTCTTTCCTGCATTCCAATAAAGGATTATCAGGATGAGATAAAATATCATAGCGCAATATATGTGTGCAAAGATTTTAATAAATCAAAATTTTATTTTGTTGTTAAATTACTTATTTTAATGTGGATTTGATTGAAAAGATAATTTTAAAATTTTCACTTAAGTTAATTCTTCTTTAAATTTATACAAAATTCAATATATTAGATGATTATATATAAAATATCTTGTTATGGCTTATAGAATCCTCAGCATATGATTTAAGAAATGTGTATTACTTACCTTAAAGAATTAACTCAATGCAAAAAGATAAAATAATTTAGAGAATTTACGTTAATTACTTATAATTCTGATTTGTATAAATGAAATAATTCAATATCATACAGGTTCTTAAAAATTAGAACTTGTATAAAAACGATATACATAGGCGATAAAAAGAAAAAAGATACATAAATACAAATGATATACAATAATAATGAATAATATATGAAGATATCGATCGTTGTTTTTCTCAATTATTATAAGGCAGTCTGGTACATACATATATAGTCTGAGCCAATAATTACGCGTTAAAATGCGAAGGCAACGATAAGTAGCATTCCTAAAACTCATAAATACGTGTAATTTCAATAATATGCGACGTTATTGCTTGTAAATTACGCGGGAACAAATTTGGCAGAATTTATCACTGTGTATTTTATACATAATGTATATTAATCTCTCTCTTTTGGAGGAATCAGGATTATGCCTTATTATAATAAAAATGTATTATAAAAATATATATACATACTCGAAAAAGAGCATAATCTGATTAAAAATGCATTAACTTATCATCACGTGTACATTGTCTGGAACATGGTTGCGATGAATGAAAATGTTGATGCTTTCGTAATATTAAAACTACAAAAGACACAATTGCAGTAGTCTTTTAAAGACATGTATGTAAAATGACATTTTGGCAGCTGACATAGAAGTTATATGAAGAGAAAGAATGAATCATTAGTGGATATTAATAAGTGCTTCCCTCTTTGTTACTATGACAGGAAAAACTACAATTATAATACGCTCTTTCTCTCGTAAAAAGGGCTGTAGATATTGATATTTTTAGCATTTATTTTATAGTAAAATTGAATTTTTTGAATCTATGCACAACATCGACATGAGAAAACTTTCATGCTCGATTCAACATCAATATTGCATATGCGATCCATTGTAAATTGTTTAAGGGTTCGTTAATTGTGTAAATTAAAAGAAATTAATATTTACTATATATTACATGATATTATACGATTATCGTAAGTCGGGCAGCGAAGCATCATTAGCATTTGATTATATTACTTACTAACAATGAAATGCATATCCTTCGACATAAATGTTTATGGAATTATTATCACATCATAATTAATTGTAAGCAGTAATCATTACTACATTATTGTGTTATACATATAATCACGTGTTCACATCACAACCGTTCTTCTTAGATTAGTTTATCTTTGCTACATGATATTGAAATATTTTACTTGTTACAGAAATTGATATATACAAAAATTATAGATGCCTGAATTATTATTTATTGTATATATATATATTGAAAAAAAGAAAAATATTTATCTCTCATCACTTCTCAACATATTGATACAAAAATTACAAGTTGAAATTATTTCAAGTTCAGTGGCAAAGTTAAGTATTATACTCGTACATACGAATATATTCTTTACAAAATTACATAGTATTAGTGTATCACAAAATTAAATCCCAGAAGCAATTGATACAATAGAAGCTATTTTATAAATACAAAGAGAAAAGCATCATGTCGAATAATTATTCAATTGTTTTGCTCTGTAAAGTTAGCTCAAAGAAATCATGTTCTCTAATCAGAGAAAGAGAAGAGCTTTCGCGCGAGTACCAGAGACTGAACTACATATGTAAAGGCAAGTGGTCCTTTACATTTTCCATTATTTGAGCATTTTATATGAGGCAAGATGTTCAACACATAGGCAGGGATGTATTTTTCAAATGTGAAAATATATTGTATAAATATATAAGAGAAAAATCGTTTTAGTCAATTCGCAAGTTAGAGGATCATCAGCCGATTATTATGACAGTGTTATACAGGGATACACATGTACAGTTTAGTGTTATAAAACCCTTTGTAAAACTTAAAGTTAACACAATTCGCGCGACATCGCACCTATTGAAATTAATTTTCTTTTTGCTGATGAATTTTTCAATATGTTGCGCAACAATTATGTTATTATTCCTCGTTATTTTATTTACGCGCGTTAATATTGTTTATGTTAGACTGATTGAACGCGAGTATCATTATCTATTTTTGTTAGATATTTATTTTATGAATCTGACATTTATTTCATATGACTATATTATGAATTATTTAAAAAAAAACTTAGATAAAAGTTAAAGTGAAGATAAGAATTTAACTATGAAAGATCCCTTTAATATACCTGTATATTTTAATCGACAAACATCTTATGTAATAAACATTTGAAATTATGTTTTATACTAATACATATCAATATTAATCGCGCGTATAAAATATACATATATATATAATCTGATATATAACATTTCAAATGAAATTTATATTTGATCAAGCATTTATTAATCCTCGAATGTGAATCATAGCAAAGTAATATAATGCTTAGTATTTATATGCGATCCGATATTTAAATAGCTCAGTTGTTGATTTTTGAGACTCTGACTTGGCTAGACCTAATAATTTTATTGTAATTATTGTTTAGATATTTATATATCTACTTTATATATATACAGACTTATCGTTATTAAATGGTAATTGGTGCTGGTGTTAACACTGAATATTAATGGTAGCATCATTTATCTTTTCATTAATATAATTACCTCTCTACCTATTCCTATCTATTCTAGTAAAAATAATTGGAATAAAATTTTTTTATCGACTATTTTTATCTCTCAGTTTTGTCATTTTATTATTTTGTGTATATTATATGAATGGTCTCAATTACTTGTTATTATATTATTTTATGATTTTAGTAATTAAATTCAATGTAATGTCGTATATCCTTGCAGATTTATGTATATTTTCCTCAATATAAAAAATAATGCTATATCTCTTTGGAAATGGTTTATTAACAAAACATTTTCGTGTAATCTCGTTTTATGATATAAAAAGATTCAATGGATACATTTATATTTGCAAGAATCTGTAGAGGATACACACAATTAATGTTAAATAACAAACACAAATAATGTTGTAAAGTTTTTATTTTCTTCCTATAGTCATATTGATTCATGACAGAAGCAAGAAATCATGTAAATTTCATTTCATTTCTTGGAAAATACATGAAAATAAATTTTTATACTATGGGAAAACAGGACCTTTAACAAAATTACCTGTATATATATATTATTGAGGCGAATTCAAGAAACAGTTCCTGAAGAGTCTATTCTCTACAGATTTATATATTAATGCCATTAAAATTGTTTATTTATGCATAAATCTGTAGAGAATAGTATCTGCCAATGTTAAACATTATCAAATATAAATAGGGGCATATAAAAAATAATTTTTTTCCTTATGTATTTTCCGAGAAAATAATTCACATACTTTCTCACTTGATATCATGATGCAATGTCAATGAAAGATCAGGAATACAAAGAAATTTTACTTTATACAGAAAACTTATTAGTTCTCCCTATAAAGTAAAAAAACCTATAGAAATATTTTCAAATAAGTTTATAAAAAGATATTTATAATTTTACCTTAATTTTAAATGATACATATCTATATATATAGAAGAGACAAATTTTTATTCAGCAACGTGTTTCGATTTTTTTTTCTTTTTCTTTTTCTGTAAAGATGTATCCACTTCTACTTCGCCGTTTTCAATATGTCCATTTTCCTGGCCATTTTCGAGCACTTTGCTTTTTCTCTTTTTCTTTTTTTCTTTCTTCTCTTTTTCCATAGTAGCCAACATATGTGCTGTTTCTTCTAGTGCTTCTCTCATCACGTCTAAATTTTTCTTTGGTTCCTTACCAGTTGTAAAATACACTAATCTGTCTTCTACTTGCTGTCGTAATTTTTCCCCAAATATTTTCAATGGTGTTTCAGTAAAACAGTCAATTCGAGAAGCAATAGAGCATTTATTCGCCAGATATCTTGCGATTCGACCTCTATTTTTGGTACCAGCACGACCAATAAATGTGGAATGGAACAAAAGTCCATATTTCGGGGTATTTGCTTTACCACGGCTTTTTAATGCTCTGAATAGAGCTTTTTCTGCTCCCAATATCTGAACAGTAGAGGCTGGAGCCTTTGCTAAATTAGTTAGTGATCCAGCGTGTGCTATTAATCTGGCGCCGACTTGATCTCCGATTAAAGTAGCTAGATTTGGTGCCACTCCTTCCATTTTTGATGTTAAATATCTAGACATTTTCTTTCTATAGTCTACTAATGCGACAACACGTTTAGCAAACTGTTGAACATTCATCAAATCAGTCGCATTTATATCCATTCCCATGGATGACTTGGCTGCATTGACGATCATCTTTGCTTTTGCATCATCCATAACAACTTCTTCTAATGCAGATATCTTGTCGTCCGTTAATTCTTTTCTGTTTTGTAACACTTGTGCTACCCTTGCATATATATAATTTTCTGGAACTATCTTTGAAAGTTCTGGAAAGTGATAGCTATACCATTCACTAGAATCAAAACAAAGATAAAAGTTACTTTCTACTATTTTCGAGTTTATTTATTTCCAACATATTCAAATATAAAAATACTATACATACCGTATACGCATGCTGAAGGTATTAATATCTTTGTCTAATTGATCCAGTAAAGTTATGCTCTGTATGATCATATTATCTACTCGATTCACATTGAATTTAACTTTAGCTCTCGAGTAACTATGTCCAAGACCTTTTTGCGCAGTTATTGAATCTTCAGGAGTAAAGCCTTTCACCAAATGATCAAAATGATATCTAATTCCTCTAATGATCTCAGGGACAGCATTGAGATGATCGCATTTTATATCTAAAGTTTCAGTGATACTAGCACCGAGTTTAGGATCTGCAACACCAAGGATACTATCCTTGGTGAATTCATGAGAGGAAGAATCTAAAAAAAGTTTCAGGTGCTCCGAGACAATCCCTTCGGAAATATTGTTGATATTTTCAAGAGCAGCCAGTCCTGACTTGAAAGGTGCAAATCCAACGAGGTTCACGACATTACGGAAACGCGATAGATCTGTTATAGATTGTTCCACTTGAGGCAACAACATTCCAATCTCTTCGAATTCTTTAATACGAAATAGAGCATATCCAGTGGCATGTTCAAACAGAATGAAGAGCTTCGACTGTAAAGCAAAGAATTGACTTTAGTAATATTTTATAGGATATTTATTTTTTTTGTTTCTACATGCTAGCATGAACATTCTAGAAAAAGTCTACCTTAATTTCTCTCAACGTCTTACAAATCACAATGTAACATTTATGATTTTTGTTATTATTCCATCGTTATTTTTTATATTATTTTGTAATTATTTTTCTCTTTTAATTAATAAATAAATTAATAAAATAAATATCACACATATATGAACACAATAAAACATGTTCATTTCGATTCAAGGTTAGGATTACCATAATTTGTAAATAATAATCATTTTTAGAGTAATGATTATATCTTAAATATAGCCAAAATTACAATCTGACAAATACATGTCTCAATTTTGGACCTAAAGACTGCTAACGTACGCGAAATTTATATAATATCCGTGTAAAATTCAACGAGTCGCCACATGCTTGTGTATCGACACGATGTAACATGCGATCAACATAACTTAATGTATTAAATAGAAAAAATATAATTCGAAACGGATTGTCAAATTATTACATAACGTAAAAGTTGTGACTTACCATTTTGTAATAATTCTATATCTTTGTATTTTGTATTTTACAAAGATTTCCAAGCATATCTAAGCTTATCATCCAACTAAAACGGATGTGAAGTGTGAAATAGCACATTCAGTCACAGATGGCGTGGGCATGTGAGTAATGAACGTGACGTACTTTCCGTTATTTAAAACAATTTATATTACATCTCACAGATGATATCGAGTTAAAAAAATATCGCATATATAAATGTATTAATTATTTTAAAAATCATTGATATCGAAATGAATAATAATAATTATATCGATTTCGATAAGACAAGAAGCAAAAAAAGCTTTACAATAGTCTCAGAATTTTTTTATCGTGTAGGTGATCTTAATTTAATAATTTCTTTTTTATTAAACATTGCAAGAAAATGATTTCAGACTTTTAGATTCATTTTTCATTCTGGAATAGTTCAATATAATGGGCGCGATTTACGATACACCTTATATAATATCACACAAAACTGAAACATTTTTTTAAATGTATAGACGCTTCTTTATTTCTATACTTTTTATTTTTCGTGAATGATACCCTGGCGAAAATAAATATCGGAGCGTAAGTCGAATGTAAGGAAAGAGTAACAGAAGAGTAACATGAAGCGTTAACACTTCGTTTACGTTTCGTTGTTTCAATTTACGCCTCCTAGAAGCTTCGTTTACACTTCTGTTACTCTTTCCTTACATTCGACTTACGCTCCGATATTTATTTTCGCCAGGGTATGTTTATACTCTATTGTTTACGATATGTTTTCTTGGCTGTTTGTTAATCTGTTGATACTAAAAGTCTTGATCCAGCATCCATGTCGCGTAAAATGATTCCCGACAATAATCGAATCGCTTTTAGATTTTATGTATATCGCATTTCGATCGAGTTAATTTATTTTCAAACGCATATTTCTAATGATTTCGTGATTTTTCAGATTTATAAAAGACACGAGATGAGAAGAATGTCACAAGTTTAAATCGAACGGTGGAAAATCCAAATCTGCGATTTTTGACGACATCCTCCGATGGAGACGTTGCTGTTCAAAAAAGTCAACATGTTTATTCCCGCCAAATTTAGTCACTTCAGGAAACCGGACATGCGTGTTGCCAACAATGATGTGCGACGTAATTAATCGCCCGCGTTTTTTTCAGTTGACATTCGGATCAATGTATGTATATATATTGTCAACATCGTTGAAGGTCCGCGATTATTTTCTATCATTTCGCATCGCGTATCTATGCAAACGATTGGACATTTAAATTAACATGCATTATCTTGTAAAAATACTTTTACTCTGGAACGTATAAATCTGAATGAAAAGAAGGAAAGAGAGAGAGAGAAAGATCATTGCAAATGATAAATCTTTCCCAGCTATCATCGTATTGCGACTATAAAAACAAGGTAAGATCTGGATTATCATCCAATTCTTACTAATTATGACTACTTAATTTTTATGTGCTGTCAATCTTTTCTTTACGAAAGAATATTATAGTATAAACTGCGATACATTCTGCATGAAAATATGTATATTTATGAACGGTTTACACAAACATTACAAGCTTTTTCTGCGATTCCATGTACGTCAATTTCATACATTTCGTTCCGTCTGCACGGATCATTTCATTGTGTATCAAACCGTAAATAGATACATTAATTAATAATCGAATCAGCTGGCACCTCTTGGAACAAGAAGACCGCTCGTATCTTGTCCAGCAATCGAGATCCGCGCGCAAAACGTCAAGTTGGCAACGAGTAAGCAATGCTGAGTCGTAGTGCAATCGCCAGAGTTTCGCCATGATTTCCGGCCGCGCAATACATACGCTTATACATACATGCGTATATACTGTGGGGGGGTGACAGGTGTGAGGATATCGTACTTAGCGTTGTATGTATGTACATATGTCTCGTGTGTGCGGCGGCTGGTGACATTACGCGCTCTCCCGCGATATCATCGTGTTATCAATTTACGCGGAATGACGGAAAGTCGCCGATCGGCGACGTCGCCGAGATTCGCCGCTTGACGTCGGCGAAATCCCCCCCGGGTCGAGCGTGCGCGCGAGGGCGCGCGCGCGCACGTTGATTGGCACGAGACGAGCGTACTATTCCACACTGATATATATACCGCGTGTGCTACTTGGCGCGCGTCTCATTCCACGGTGTGCCGTTTGTATCTTGTTCCACGATCGGATTTCGTTCGGCTTGTGGCCTGTGGCTGTGACCGAGCTCCTCGCGGCAGGGAAGTCATCGTCGTTATTGTCATCATCATCGTCGTCGTCGTCGCCGCGCGTGGAAAGTCATCGCGATGCCGCTTCTACGCAAACAACCGTTCCAGCGTCTCTACGTCTCGTCCGACTTTAGGGACGACGACGAGGTGTATCATTGCGAGGTTACCAATGAGATATTCAAGAACTACAAGTGAGTTAAGTTCGCGAGGTGAATCGATTAATCCCGCTGATTCTTGCTCGCGACGACGTTGCACTATCGTGCAACCGGAGGTAGAATATTGCCGTGTTAGAGTAGAACGTATTTGTTTATAGCGCGAACTGCAAACTCTTGTTCTACCGCTGCATACAAATTATGCATGCACGTCAATTACCGGAATTAACTTTGTTGGATCGTGTAGGACTTGATAATCCAATCGCGAAGGTTTCACCGGAGGCTTGTTTATAACGAAATTTATGTTGACATTGGTAAAAATCTATTGATGCGTTCTCGGAAATAAGTCCTCTAATTTTATTCAAAAATCGAAAGGCGGATTACATGTCCCATTTTATTATTTTCTTTCCTGAGCAAAATGGGGCAATCTCTTAATTTCATCTAATTAGAAAATATATCTGTGTATATCTATATGTTTAAATAAAGATACATTAGATATAAATTAAAGATTAAAATTTCTGTGTATTATTGCTAGATAAGTGGACCTCTTTTGTTGTTTTATAAAAGATCTGTTTCATAATTTTTTTCTTTAAAAATATAGTAATAATTAAAAATCATCAAAGTTGTCATATCATTATATTTAAAAACATGATTTAAACAGTTGTTTATTATGTGCATTGATATTATAAAATGAAGGTTTTTTTATTAAATATATGTAAATTATATTAATGTAAATAAATTATTTAATAATTATATTTAATTAACTTATATTTATAAATGTTTTAAAATTTTTTCCTTATAAATTATTGAGTTTATTTCTTTTCTAAATTTATATTTTTTAATATAAATCTTTATAATTGATAAATTAAAATTTCAAATAAAAATATGTACATAAAAGATTCTTGTATATGTTATATACTATATACTATGTTATAATATATATTTTATGAATTCTATTACAGTGAATTTTGCGAGCGAATTATTTTGTGCAACTCGCTTATATGGTCGTGCAGTATCACAGGCAGAACCAATATGACGTTTGAAGAAGCTTTACAATGCGAAGAAAATGCAAAGAAGAGCTTGAAAGAATTTCCAATGGAGGTATAGACATTGTAATTTTGTATAAAATATGATGAATTAGCATTGTTGAATATGTTTATAAATCATTATTTCATATTTTTCAGTTACGAATCCCTATATTATACCTTGCTAGTAAAACAAATAGATCTTCTTTCAATGAGATGGTTGAAGATGTTTTCCAATTTGCGAGAGATCGTTATTTTGTGGGAGAAATGGTAGAGGCTAGCTTTACTGAAGAATCTTGGTGTGATTGTCATGTTCTTCAAGTTATTGTACCTACAGAACAGCAAATTAAGGCATACATGAATGAAAATGGCAGGTAAATATAATCTAAATTATCTTAATCTTTATTAAATTATTTTTCACTATCAATTTTTAGCTTCATTACTGAATATTTTAGGAATCTACAAGAACAATATTATCATCCACCAGCAAAATTATTTCGTTATGAAGTAGAACAATTAGATTCTGGAGATTCTGATGTCAGCCAACTCATGATAGTAGAAGCATCTCAAGTCAGAAGACAAAAACAACATTATAGCAGAGAACGTAATAAAATATTCCTTCGGCAACTCTGTGAACAAAATGATAGCGGTATATGGGTTGTCAAGGTTAATACAGAATATTAAATAATTGTCTAGAAACATTTATCATCCTTGTTAAGATGCAATTTTTATTTCATTGTTGTAGGAAAGTGTCTTGGAAAAATATGGAATTAACAAAGTACGTTTTGATACTATTTTTGCTGGCACACTTCCAGATTTTACAGTGCGTGTAAAAAAGTCTGTCAAACAGAAACAAGAATCTATAGATAAATTTCTCACCTCAGATATATCAAAACAAAAAACATTCGAAAAATCGGATCCATTGAAAAAAGTTAATGACAGTAGAAAAACGAATGACACGGGAGCAGTGAAAAAACATCGAAAACCAAGGTAAAAATTATTCAGAATTTGTTTTAAAGAATTTTTGTTCATTTAATATTTTTTAAATGTTTTCAAATATTTATCAACAGAACAAATGGCAAATTTAAAGAAGAACTTAAAGCAAAAGCTTTGGAAGAGAAAGCAAAACGTAAAGCAGAAAGAGTGTTGAACAGTGAGCATAAGAAGGAGAAAAAACAAAAGTTAGCAGCTTTGGCTGCATACATGAAACAGTGGAATAAACCGAGAGAAGATCTCGAATGCGAAGATCTTTGTCCTATTCCTGAACCTACTATTATTAAATGCAACATACCAAACGAAAAATTTGGAGACTTTGTTATGATATCGGAATTTCTTGAATTTTTCAATGAAGAATTAGAAGTGTCGGTATATTTTCCAGGAGGTTTCAATCTCGAATTGTTGGAAAAAATATTATTGACCAAAGAAGCATCTGGTCCTTGGAGTGACCTGTTACAACTGTTATTATCAAATATATTTAAATATCAAGCAGGAGAAGATAATGAAATTGATGCTCAAGCATCTACCTTGCTGGATGGTATTAGTCCTTATGAAGGTGCATCATCGATGGCAAAAGCTGTAAAACTTGCTACTATAGCTTCTAGATGGTGTACAACTTATCAGGGATGCAAACTATCAGAACTTACATTAGATCACATAACTTTGAGTGAAATTTTGAGACAACATTTATTAAGTTCCGGAGGACGCATAAGCGAAGCAGCTTCTAAGTGGCGATATTCTCAAAAGGGTGTGTATATGTATGATATATATTATTTAATTTATTTAATATTTAATGTTTTTCTTTTATAACATTATCTGTTGTAGGTGGCTATACAAATTTTGACGAACCAGCGCTCCTTTTGAGAATAAATGATGATTATCTTTTGCGATTATTAGGTCATCGAAATGTATGCGAACTTGATTTAGATGACAAAATAAAAATCGTCACATGTCTGATCAATCAATTGCTTACTTTTGCATCAATACGTGACGCAATCGAAGAGCGATATGATAAATTACATCAAGCAAAAAAAGAGTTAAAGTTGTTTTTGCTTGCTGAACAAAAGAAAGAAAAAGAGGAAAAAGAAAAGATGCGGGAACGCGAGAAAGAAGGAAAAGTCGAAGAAGAAGAACCAAAATTGAAAAAGATTACGCGTGGCAATTATGAAGAAGAAAAGAAAAAAGAAGAATATGAAAACAAACTTAAAGAATTGCAGCAAGCATCAAGAGATGACAAGATGATGCTTTACCTGGGCTCAGATAGAGCTCATCGAAGATATTGGAGATTTATATCTATACCAGGTATGTTTCTAAATACATATTTTCATAAAATGTTAAGTAGAAATTAAATGGGAGAGATTAAAAATTGAATTAAATTAAAAGGATTAAATTTCTATTGATTATCGATTTTTTTTGTAGGATTATTTGTAGAAAATGATGAACGCTGGCCTGGAAGTTGTCTTCCTGAGGGCACTCCACACCACCCAGAATTGCAAGATAAGGAGGCTACGTATGCATATCTAAGAAATAAATTTGAGGATGAATTTAGCGACAAAGAGAACAGTTTCAAAAAATCAAAGAAGTCACCGAAGAAAATTCTGTCTTCGGATAAAAATGGAGTCAAATCGCCACGCAAGGAAACGAATTCTCGAAAGGAATTTAAGCAAGATCTCATTAATATTAAAAAGAGCTTAGTACTATGTACAGGAGATAAAGATTGTCCTGTTCATTGCAAGAGATCACTGGTTACCTGGAGCTTTTATGGAAATGCAGAAGATATACAAGCACTAATAGATAATTTGAGCACAAGGGGGATCAGAGAGAGCGAGCTTAGAAATAATCTTTTGCAAGAGATGGACAATTTGCTTCTTGTTATCAATGATTGTCCTAAATACAGATTAAATCCTGACGTTGTAAGTATATAATTTTGTATAATTAAGTAGATATACTTATATATCTATTTTCGTGCTACACAATTACATGCGATTAAAAGACAAAAAATAAATAGATTTTCACGTGTAGTTTTCAGATTCTAATAAAGGTCAGACCAATAAGATGAATAAAAAGAATAAATACGAGAACGCGAATTTGAATTTTCCTTCAGATGTGGCGGTCGACGAAGTAATGGAAATGACGCTGAGAGATCATATTTTAGATTTTGAAGACAAAATCAATGCAGGTTGTTTGGGATCTCTTAAGATCATCGATCGCACAGTCTGGAGAAACGCGATCAATAAGAGAAGTTATGACAAACAATGTGATAAACTGATGTGTGCGGGTAGTGAGATAGACATAGATATACCACCCTCTAATACATTGATAGATAAGATAAAGAATGAATCTAAACATAGTAGACCCGGTACTCCCGATTCCGAAGTCGGAAGCATTAATATAAAGACTTATAGAGATCCAGGAATGTACTTAGGTTTACCCAGTGAAGATGAAATGCCTATCGATCAAAAACAACAGGCGGCTATCAAGCAGATGGCTTGTGCTATTTTACAATTGTCTCACGCTATAGAACAGAGATACTTGCAGAGACCGCTCGGACCCGATCAGAAGGATAAGAAATGGTCGGGCGAAGAAGCTCGGGAGAGATGGGAACAATCGTTGATAGCGTCGACCAATTGGTCTCAGTTATTCGTTCATTTGAGTACTTTGCATAATAGCGTCGCGTGGGACAGAAGCGCATTGAATGCTCAATGTCGCATATGTCGAAGGCGTAGAGACGCGGAGAACATGTTGCTTTGTGATGGATGCAACAGGGGACATCATCTCTATTGTCTAAAGCCAAAACTTAATGTAATTAATAGTTTACATTGATTGATAGATCGATATTATCATTTCGATCTTATTTATCATTATTATTATCGTTATTTATTTAGGCTGTACCGGCAGGAGATTGGTTTTGCACAGCGTGTAGACCACCGGAGATAAAACTCAAAGAAAAAGCTCAAAGACGGAAAAGATTCGAGGATGAAATTGAGGATGAAGTAATATTGACCAAAGAGACGCGACACAATCGGGCGAAGCGCATACCTCACAGCGATGATGAAAATGATCAAGAAGACGATGAAGATGATGAAGATAGTGAGGAAGATATGTAAGTTATCTTTTTATATTAACTTTTTTTTTCCCCTAACTTGTGTTTTTTATTTTCCTTTTCAGAAATGTGCGCCTAGAAAACTTATGCGCATTGTGTAAAAATGGTGGAAAGTTGATCTCCTGTGACACATGTCCAAACCATTATCATTTAGAATGCGTAGAACCGCCGTTGTCGAGAGCTCCTAGAGGAAGATGGTCTTGTTCTAAATGCAAGCCTAGAAGAAGGAATGTAACAAAAGGTAATGGAAGATCTTAAAAATCTTGTTCTTCTTCTTTCTATTATAATTGAAAATTTTTCCAATTTACTGCCTCTTGAAGTTATAGAAAGATAAAAGTGTGGTAAGAATATATTAGAAAGTTTCTTAGCGTTAAAATTATGTTGATAGTGAGGGGGCGTGAAAGGGAAAGAGACAAGGAGAGGCTGTGCGCAGCAGCAGCACGCTCTCGCATCCATGGCTTTGCCAAGAGCCTCCTCACTACAGAATCCACAGACTGGGATGGTCTGTATTGTATCCCTCTCTTTTTACTGTGTGTATACGTGTGCAGCATCTCCCATTCATGGCTAATTCTCCTTCTTTCTTTTTTTGGAAAGCACTGCACGTTAAAATAATGGGTCTGTTCATTATTAATTTATCTGGATATTTTTCATAATTTTGTACTATTTTGAAATATATGAACAATAAGGTATTAGAAATCTCTCCCTCTATCAATAATTTTTTAATAATACATCAATAATTATTTCTCTTTTCTATTAAAATTGAAATTATTATGTGGACAGACCTTCTAATACAGCATTATACATCCTTATACATATAAATATTTGATTTTATCATGGCAATGAAACTTCTGTTGCTAACTCATATATCATAAAAATGTCAGCTATCAATAGAATTCTTATTTTTTAGCATAGGCTTGTAAATTTAACATTGAATTGAGATAAAAAATATAATATGCATTAGTTAAATATAGAACTTTTAAATGTACAGATAGCAGCGCATCAGATGATACCGAACCAAGACAAACACGACGTGCGACAAAAAGGGCTGCCGAAATTGAACACGAGGAAGACAAAAATTCAATCAAAGGATCTATGGCTAAATTGCAAGAATTATTGACCGACATTAGGCATCATAGAGATTCATGGCCGTTTTTGTCGCCCGTCACAAAGGATGAAGTCCCAGATTATCACGATATCATTTCTAATCCGATGGACTTTGGAACAATCAAATACAAACTCGGTAACGGCGACTACGAAACGCTAGATAAATTCTTTAGCGATTGCCAGCTGATTTTTGAAAACTGCAGATTGTACAACAAGGAACATAGTTCTGTCTACAAGTATGTATCAACATTTTTGTTATTTATTTCACACAAGTTCGGATGCCAGAGACTACAATATTAATTAATATGCAGGATTATTAATTTATTTACTTCACGCTATTAACAATAGTACACACATACACAGGTACATATATTTTAATTAACATTATACGATTACTAACAACAAAAGAATAAATTAGCATCTCTATATCAGTTTTTGTATCATTTGTATATACTAACGGCTTGACACATAGGTAGTTTTTAAATGATTCAAGTTAAATTGATAGAATATCACAAATATAAATCTGCACATACGGTGTTTAGACATATAGTTGGATAAAAAAGAAAAAAGTTATCATTACACAAAATGCTAGATTATATAAAAGATTAGATGATTAAATGTAATTATTTTTGATTATTCAGTGAAAGGAATCTCTCTGTTCTTACATCTGTTTATAAAGCTTATAAAGTGCGTTAATTCTGTAACCTTTATATCCCAAATAAGGCTTCGCTGTTGTGTTGATCTTGAAGTAATCTTTGGCCTCCGAACCATTTTAGGAATACATATATAAAGAGCGAGACTATGTTTTGTTAAAAATAGTTACGTGTACAGTGCAGGTATGCGATTACGCAAGTACTTTGAGAAGCGCTGCAAAGAATTAGGTTTGAATTTCAATGAACTTTCCCAAGAACCCAAAGTTAAGAGGGCAAGATTTGACGAAGATAATGAAGAAAATTGCACATCGGATAGCGAGGACGAAAGCGAAGCACAGAAGAGAAGATAGAATAAAAAATATATATATATATACTTTAGCATAGAGTGCATACTCGTGAGATTAAAAAATCTGGTACCGCTCAAGAAGTTTATATATTTTGAACTTAGCATATGGACTTACATACCGATAATCGATCACGAGCGGTATACAGACTCAGTATGTAGCTCAAAATATTTTATAAATTAAATACTTTTTTTCACAGTGAGAAATGAGAAATTATATTGATAACTCATGGAATAGTACAACTGAATGAAAATTACTTTGCAAAATCAATGGTATTATATATACTATAATAGCATATAATGATAAAGATCTTTTTTTCTTCTCTAAAGTCGGTTTCTTCGAGGCTTGTTATAATAAAGATGTATGCAGTATTATTTGCAAAAGTGCATATGCATAATAGCACTACATATAATTTTAGATGCATTGCACACAAGTACACAGAGTTTTACAGCAACATATATGCTCATTAGTTTCATTGGCTTCATTTAAAAAAAAAAATTTTTTATAGATATATATAGATATAGAAACAAAAAAAATTTTCAATATATATTCTCACATTGATAATTATTTATTATTTTAGTGTTATTTACGCATACGCATTCTCACATGTACACGCGCGCGCGCGCACACACACACACACACACACACACACACACATATATACATCAGTACATTCTTTATAATAATTGTATTAAGGATCGTTAACTATATATGATGAACTATAAATTTTATCAATTTTTTTCTCGAAATCTCTGTTATATGCAAGATTTAATTAAAATACAGTTTTCAGGAAAATGCATTAAATCAAATGCCATTAGCAAATTTATGTTTGTAGATTCAGACAATAAAATTGGATACTTTTGTACTGCGTGTTCTATATAACTATTGTCAAACTAAAAATTGTTATATCAATATTGCCCATATTTTATGAAAATTTTTTTTCCATCAATGGTACTTATTTTATTCCATGTGTATCTTTGTTTTGTAATATTTTACGCTTTCAGGATAGAGTTATGTAAAAGTATGGTACAAAATACTATCGATTGTACAGCATTTGCAAAAAGAAGAAAAAAAAATTTCTTTTTAATCATGTATATTTTATACGATTATTTTGATAATACATAAATCTTGAATAAATTTTTTAAAGTAGTCTTCTCTGCCTTTCCTGCAAATTATCTCGCATAGTGAGATTTATTTTTTCTTTCTAATTATATATAGATGTTACAGAGGTTTTTTCTCTTGAACATCTTTTATCTTAATGTATAATTTTCTAACAATTGTATTTCCATTTTAATGATGACCAGTGCTCTCAAACATTTCTCTGTGAATTTTTTCCCATTTCTTGACATTCTCGGGAGAATATGCTAGAAATAGTGATAACAGATTATATGTATGTATTCCATTTGAACAATTGCTGACCTATATAAAATATACTTACATAGCTTTTGTATTTTGTAAAATACCGGAAGTGACACCAATCCACCAATCAATGCAAATTTAAACAACCAACTGTGCTGTATATAATATCTATATGGAAATTGAGAAAGCTTTCCCAAAATAGTATATGGATATTTCATTGGTCGATATTGTGTGCCTTCAGACATGTTGATTGCTGTAATAAATTCCAATTGATATTTGTTTTTATTTATATTTAATAATGTGAATAGACAGAGAACAAGAAATAACAATATCGAGTATTAGATTATTATTAACGAAAAATTTTTGTCAAGTCTAATCAGCTGTATAGATCGATATTTTAATCAAAAATTATATAAGAAAAATTTTTGTTATATATCCAAATAAGAAATACAAAGTGGAGATTCAACACATGATTAATATATATATAACAATATTAATACTGATGAAAAAGAATGGAATAATGATTACAATTAGATGTCACAATTCTAACCCTTGAAGACAAATGATGGACTATGGAAATTTATAATAATATATATGGAACAATCAATATATATCAAGTATTTATTTATCTTCTAGTATTTCGTTTAATAGTATTTTTAAACTACTCACGATATTTGATCCGGGTGACTTTTTAATAAAATTATATAATATATTTGTAGTAAGTATTCGGAGCACAATATGTGACAACCATAGATAAAATAACTAGCATGAGTGGAAACTTAACTTTTTTTTCAGGCAAGATAAAATAGGACAATATTGCGAACTACGGATTGGCTACGCCATATTTTATCGCTCATTCTGATATTCATACGCAAGGATGTGCATATAGGAATATACGATAGACAATTACTTCAATAAAACAAGAATAACGTTCAAACTGCGAAAAATTTCGTGTTTGTTATTTTTAACAAATATATACAATCATTTGCAACAATCAATGATACCAGTTAAAAGTGGAATCAAAATCGGACATTTTTTTCTTTCATGTTTTTGTATGTAATTGCCAGCAATTTGATCATCAAATTATTGAAATATAAGAAAATAAAAAACAAGAAAAAGACAAAAATAAATTTAGTCATTATGAAAAAAAAAGAATATGTAAGATTAAACATGCATAGTGAAAATTGAATAATTCATATATTACAGAATGTTTTTAGAGATTTATTCCCTATGTAACATTCATTTCATCAAAGCGTGTACTACAGCTTTGGCATTCAATGACTTCAAATCGGTGTAAGTTTGGCCAGTTCCAACAAAAACAATAGGCTGACCAGTAATGTATGTCATTGTGATTGCCGCGCCCACCTACAAATAATATTTATGTCTGTGAAAAACTAATATAAATGCTATTAAATATGAAAATTAGTAGATATGTAAAAAAATATATTTACATTATTATATACATAATAATAAAACTTAATCTTATAATACGATATAAATAATTTGTGTAAAATCATAAATATCACAATTATAGAAAATATTTTTTAGTTGTGTATCTATATTTCAAAAGAACTTCAGAGTTTTTGAAGAACAAGATAAGAAAAATAGATATTATTCTAATATATAGAAAAAAATACTCACCTTGTCATCAATTGTATCAAATTTTGTCAGTACAATACCATCGATAATGTGAGGATTAGCGGACTGACTGTAGTCAGCTAAGGCCTGATTGAATTTCACCAGCTGATCAACAGCTTCATTACCGACGAGAGCTTCTCCAACAAATAATACCAGATCTGGTTCGTTCACTTTTATCAACTTTGTCAGGGCTCGCATTAGTGGTTCATTATCCTGCATTCTACCAGCAGTATCAACTAGGACTACATCGATCCTAGAATCCTTTGCAAAGCGAATCGCCTCCATGGCGATGCCCGCGGCGTCCTTGCCATAACCCTTTTCATATAGCTGCACCATTGACTGATTTCTGTGCTTCTCTGGTGGATGTAGAGCGTTCAGATGTCGCGTATGCGTTCTCAGTTGTTCTACTGCTCCAGCTCTGAAGCATAAAATTATTATATTACTGGAATTGTGTATTATATGTAGTGCTATATTATATTTAAAAGCTGCTGACAGAGAGGAATACACGACTGATTGCCTGCAGTGAAAATAGTAATGAAAGGTATATTATATTAATCTTGGATATTTTGATTTACCTGAACGTATCGCATGCAGCAATTAATACGCGGAAATTATTCTCTATCAGCCAGAAACAGATCTTCGCTAGATTCGTTGACTTGCCAACCCCATTGACACCACAAAAAGTCATGACATAAGGTCTGTTACTCTTCTTTGCTTCCAAAGCATCTCGCAGAATATCAATTCTTCTTTTAGGTGATAGTATCTGTACCAGGGCATCCGTCAGAGTAGCCTTTATAGTATTCGCCACGCTATCAAAGGTACCGAGTACCTTTCCCTCTAGTTTCATGCCAACCGAATCGCATAATTTCTGAGCAATATCGGCAGCAACATTCTTAGTAATTAAGTGATCCTTCAGTTTTTCCAAGACTGGTAACATATCTTCCTGTTTTAGAGATTTGCTACCGACCAAACTCTTGAACATAGAAAACATACTCTTATTTTTCTTCTGCATTTGCAGCTTGGAATGCTCTATCTCCTCTTGATCGGAATTGTCCTCGGATTCACTGTCCACTTCGAGATCGCGTATGCTACCCTTCATCTGTCCAACTAGCTAAAAAAAAAATGAGAGTATAAATAACAAGTAAAGCATTAAATTTTCTGGCTAAGAATCAGTTATTATATATATGTATACATATGTATTTCTTTCTTTACATTTATTTTACCTATTTTATGTATAATTATACTTTTTATAATTCATTATTGTAAGAGTTAATTTGTTTTATATTCATTATGCTTCAATTTTTTTTCTTCTTGAAAACATTAAAATTTAACTAAGAGATATTAAAAAAAATATGTAATCTTATGTAATAACAATTTTTTACAATTTCTTATATTAATAATAGGAAACAAGGAATGAACTTTAATTAAATATTAAATAAATGCCAAAAAAAAAAAAAAATTACGGTTATATCAGCTGCCACATAATCGCCACTCTCTTCGGGCTTGTCTTTTGTTCGCTCCAATGTAGCAAGGTCCTTAGTTGTTCCACCTAATTCCCAAATACGCGGTTTCTTGCCAGCCTTTTCAGGTTTAGGACTTTTTCTGATATAATATTTATAATAACGTGTTATATTGTTATTTAAAAGATTACTTTTTCTAATAGATTAAGAAAATAATAAAAATTACTTACTGTTTGTCAGCTTTCTTTTTTTGACCTGTCATTTTCTGAGCGAGTTTCATGCGATTGGCGATCAGAATTTCTTCATCAAGTTCTCCATTATGTTCTGCTTGCTGTTGCAATTTTTGCTTTGGAGTTTCTTGAATTTTTGCTATGATATCAAAATATAAAACATTTAACATAAAATGTTAAATAAAAACAACTTCAAAATCATTTTTAAAAAGGCCACAAGTTACATTTGTATTATTTGCATATAAAAAAATAAGTTAATTAAAAAATAAACAGTTATAAAATGGTTTGTTATTGATAATAATTAAAAGAAAATATTTAATTAATTGAGAGAATAATTTTTTCTTTATGAAAAAATAAGTAAAAAACTATTGTTTATCATAAATGTTAATTTTAAAAATTAATTAATCATAAAAATCAAAAAATTAATTATATCATTATTTTACATTTAAATGATTCTTAATTACTTTCATACACAAATTTTTCTATAATATAAATTGTTCCATGTACCTCTACAACTGATATCAATATATAAAAATTCCATTCCAATACTATCTTAATAAAAATAATAATAATGAAAGAAATTACTAAAATTATTGAATAGGTAAAATATCGAGAGAGAGAGATCACATATTTTCATTCTTTATAAAATATCATATTATTATTTGTTTTATGAAAGTAATTGTTTAAATGAATTTACTGCAATTAGAGTATTGTAAAAATAATGTAAGTATAAATTTGTTTAAAAGTATGAATTTTGTTTTCTCATGTAAATATTACATACATTCCATACAACAAAATATTATGTAAAGGTTTAATAAATGCCACTTACTATGATAATTCCCATTAGAATTAATTGCCTTTTTCCTTTTACCTAGAAACGAGGAAGACAATCCCCGTTTTTTGTTAATGTTATTCAGATTGGAAAGATAAATGTATTAAAAATCAAAATTTATATAATTTTATAGATTAAATCTCTTATATAAATTTATTTTTACTGTTTCATATTGTGATAAATAAAGCAGCACGATATTTTTATTATATATTATTATACTATACTTTTTTTCATAAAAACGTTATACGAAATATTATTGTATAAAATTTTATTTTTAATATCTTTGAATTTTATACATAGCAAATCTAAATAAAAGCAAATAAAACTCATTCTCATATTTCATTCTTTTTTTTTTTGTTTAAACTAATCAAATTTTTCATTCAAGCTTATTTTTTTCTAAAAAGTAAAGCTATTTACAATTGTTATTGAATCCAACTTCTCATAAATTGTTACACTGCCAATGATCCAAAGGACTGTACCTGACTTCTTATCGTCTTTATCATCTTTTTTCTCGATCATACTAGCAACAGTTTTTTTAGATTTTTGACTCTCGTCGAAGGTGCGCATTTGCTTCGGTATTTTAGCCTGTGTGCGCGACCACTGCTCAGCCTGTTCGAGCACCAGAGAGTAGGAATGTTCGAACTCGAAATTGGTAAACCAATTCGAGCTTTCAAGCTCATTCTTAAAGCGATCCCTAAATTCTAGGTGAATATCATTCAAAAATTTGTCCACATAAGATAATTGCAATATCTTCTGATATGCCACTACAAATACTAGTTCAAACTCATTGTCAAGCTTGTACTGCAGTCGCAAAGAATCATGTTCAAAGGTATGATTGCCTGTACGTTCCTGAAAATAGATTTTCAAAAAAAGCTTAATCTATTGAGAAATATTAGGAAATCTAAAATACAAAGAATTTATTTTATATAATATTTAACTCAATTTAACTTATTTTTTGAAAATAAATATATATACTATTGAATAGTTAAAATATATAAATAATTGATAATAGTTTTTAGAGATATATACTATTAATAAGTTTTAATCAAATTATTACTAATTTTCTTAATTCTTGCCATTAAGAAATTATTATCAAAAATAAATCTTTATTTATTCAAAGAAAAATATTTATTTTACACAATATCTTCTATATCTTTTTAAATTAATTTTTGTCTTATAAATGCAAATAATGACTCTCTCATGATTAGTTTTAACAATATCTCAACCATATGGTATATTTAATCTATCTTGTATTTTTATCTTATGTACACTTGCAAGTTTTAATAAATATCTACGTGTTTTAAAACAATTTTTAAGTGAATTACAAACAATATTTATTCCTTATATTATATTCAAAGCTGTTTACGTAAAAATTGAAGAAATAATGAAAACTGAGGAAATAACAGAATTTGAAAACGTTAAAACCCACGTCTTGCAATTTCGGAAACAATTGAGATTCGAGTAATTAAATTTAAATTTTTAGAAGATTAATTAAATAATTAAGAAATTAGTTTGAAGAAATTGGAGGAAAGTGACAATCCGCAAATTCGGGGTCAAAGGTCAATAGACGTGGAAAAAAATGCACATTTTGAACTTGCCTGCAATATGACACCTCTTATCAGGGCATTGACGCTGGGCGCAAAGATCTGAGACGTGCTCTGGAAGCACCAGAGCACTATGCCGCCCTTGCTGAATATCGTGAAAAGATCAAGCATGATTTTACAATATTTTCACGAGAAAGAAAAAAATACACGTTCCTTGAACGCAATCAACACGACGTTTCGAGCTAACCTACTCTAACCTATCCGTACTTGAGCTCGTACGTCAAATCCAGAGTCATCAAACGTCAACGCTGTTGACGTCACGCCACCGAACTCTCCCTATATTCCTAGCCACGATTCGTCCAATGAAAGGTACGCTCGTCCACGGTTGCGCAGTAGCCTGCCAATAAGGAATCGCCTATATCCCTGAAAAGCAATATGGTTACCAATGGCCGCCAATCAGAATTCCTCAACGTGGGTTGGCAGGACTGCACCGAGTTTGATTGAACTGCTGCGAATTACCTGCACCAGTCGATGCATCGGATTCATCAGTAATGGTCGTGATAAGTTCAATCGGTTCGCGATTAATAGAGCGTGGGATGTAGTGCCCGTGTAAACAACGTTTGTTAACAAGGCCCACTGGATTTATCTTCAGTTGTGAGTAATACCATGTATTTATTATTTTCCTGATAAGGTTTATGGCTAGGATTTTTGCTCGACCCACAGTTGATAAACACGCATCGTCCATGGCGGCACGATTACACCTTGCATATTTGCACAATACGCTCCGGATTCACCGTCTCGTCTTGATCGAAAACCGAAAATAAGCAGTCCAATTTCGATTGAATTTTAATACCACGCGAAAATAAGGGTCGACGATCGTTCATTCACGATTGAACATCAGGCTCTTTACAATCGCGTGTCTGTAACATCCACATGTGAATTCAGCGAAATTATAGGCGATTCTGAACGCCTGCTTTTATAGCGTAGTTTTTTTAGAAGCATGTTTAAATTAAGATATTAAAATTGTGTTGAAGACTTTGATATCAATGCAATCATAACAAAGCAAAATTTAAATTATATCCAGATTATCCCTACTATTTTTTTTTTAATTCCTAAAGATCTCGCTTTAATACTAGAATCATGAAACAAATGACTTTTATGGATGTTGTATTTGAAAATTATTGCTTTTTATATCTTTGAGATACATTACACGTATAAGATTATTTAAGATAGAGAGAAACAGTATATTGTTTCATTTTCTGATTTCTCCAATCACATGAGTCACTTCTCGACTTATGAGAAATAACTGATATAAATTAGTCTTATTGCTAATTTGATTCTATTTGCGATTGAATTTTATGTGATATTCTGCATTTCTAATGCTGTTATATGTTGCAAAAATTCTTGCGTGACAGTTTGTCACACATTTGACGAGCTAAAATACATCACAATCTTTTACGATTGTTGCACAACTCGTCAACTATTTTGTTAAATTTTTATTATATTATTAAATGTGCTTAAGAAAATTAAATTACATTTAAGATTTAATAAGATTATATTAATAAACTATATATCTGATTATGCACATAATGTATAATTGAAATAATCTGATACATATACATGATCTTATATAATTTCTGTTATAATTTCTATATTAATGTATGATATCAAAAAATTAAGATATTTTAATTCTAATGACTCTAGATACATTCTCTGATATCCAATGGGAAAATTTGTTTTTTTAGGCCAAAAATATGATTAGAAACTCTAGAAAACAGATTTTTCAATTGTTTACTGAATATGTTCCAAAGAATCATCAGAGAAAAATATCTTAATCTTTTTGGAGTCAATTGTATACTATATATACAGGCTGTTTGATTTCTATAGAAATAAATTTCTATAGAAATTTTGCTGACATATTTTATCAAAATCATACTAATAAAAAAATGTTATTTAAATAGAGGTCTATAAATGCATTCTTTCAGGTTACAGACACTTAAATTGCATTAGGTATTATTGGAAACATATATATTACAATATCTAAATAAATTATCAAGTGTATAGACATTGTTCAAATACTATAGTACTACTGTAGTAGAATTAGATATCAAATAATGATAAAAATAATAGTGTTCTTAACACTATGTTCTCACAGGTATTGTATGTATTGTTATTTGGTATCTATTTTTTATTTAACTATGGTGTTCAAGCATTGTTATAGTGATTAGTTTATTTAGTTTATTCAAATATTATAATCTTTCTGCAAACTATAACCTGCAATTTAAAAAGAATGCATTTGTAAGGATATATTTGTGCGACATTTACTTACAATCAATAGAATACATTAATAAAATTTATTCAGTTATGTTAGGAACACATTTTATATAAATATTTATGGAATTTACTACAATTTGAGAGAGAAGAAAATGAAAACATAACATTACCATATATATTATCATATTCTTTTGATAGTATAATTTAGAATATATAAATTTATTTAAGTAATAATTAGGAAGATCATTATTTATATAGAAGATGTGCGTCACTTAACATAAGAATAAAAAAATATTTCTATGCCATATAAATATATGGCATAATAATGATACAATTTTATTACAATTTCCTACTATGCTTTTTAAAACTGTTATTTGCTAACATTTTGCATGAAAAATTATAAAGTGCATTATAAAAATACAAAGATTGTGTTAACACATGATGTTTCAACTTGCTGCATTAGACATTGCAGATTTAGATTACACATTTTCAGACTTTTCTTTGTAAAGAAAGTCTAGTGAATTCTTTTTACTCTGCGCTACATTTTATTGCATGATCCTCTTGATATTGAACAATTGGATTACAGTTTGATTTTGTCAGATTGTACTTCTGACAATATATTCTGATAATATATCATAAAATCAACAAAAAATGCGAATTTTAATCAAAAATTTATTGATTGATGATATTTATAGTGATAGATATTTATTTACATTTACATATTTTTATATATCTATTTAGAAAGATGATATTATTATGAGACTTGCAAAAGTCTTATTACCATTTTGGCAATTTTTCAAACTGCATTAATTATAATGCAGTTGGATATCTCATACATTATAATATATTAAATGTATTTTATGTACATATATACCAAGTTTTATATATTTTAAATTATATATATATATATATATATATATATATATGCATAATTATTTCATAGAATTATTTAAAATTCAAAATTTAAAATATATAAAACATGGTATATATGTACATAAAATTATTATGGTATATATGTACATAAAATACATTTAATATATTATAATAATGTATGAGATATCCAACTGCATTATAATTAATAGTTTGAAAAATTATCAAAATGGTAATAAAACTTTATATATATGCATAATTATATCAAAACTATATGAAAATATTGTCTTTGATTATAATATCAAAAGATATGGCAGCGTATCTCTCTCAACGAATTTTGCAACATATCAATATATTCTTGTTTAATATGAAAATATATTTCTAGAAAAATATCCATAAAATATGTATATATATGTATGTATGTATGTTTGTATATTTTATTTTCTAGAGATACATTTTTATATATTTATAAGCAAGAATATAATGATATGTTACAAAATTCGTTGGCGTTAAGAGATACGCCGTCATATCTTTGATATTATGATCAAAGAAAATATTTTCATACAATTTTGATATATATACATTCATAGTTATTTTTATTATATTTAATTATTGCTTTTATGTAAGAAATAAATTAGAGAAAAATTACAAAATATATGTGTGTTTGCAGCTGCAATGAATAAAATACATAAATTTTTTTTAAACACCAAATAGCCAAAATCCTAGAACGAACTACGGCGTTTAGAGCAAGTCGCTTGCTAGTCTGACAGGATTCAAAAATGCAAAATTGGAATCAATGGCAGCTGTCAGCTGGTGCTGTTACAACTCCAGTGCCGCAGCCACCAGTTGGCTATGCTGCAACAGCTGGTGCAGATCCTGTAACTCTGATGCAGAGTTATATGCAATATTATAATCAACCGGTAAGTATAATTTTAAATAAAGATGTTATTTTTTATACATGTATATATAATATAATTTATTATTAAATTGATTAAAAGAGTATTCTATATGTAGTGCTTGTATTTATAATAGATAATATTTATAATAGTTGTAATGTATCTCATAAAAGTGAATTTAATAAAATAAATTATATTTTGTCAATCTTTAATATTAGGCAGTGTAAAAGATTTGTCATTTACATTTTATTTTTAAATTATTATTTTAAAATTTTAGGAAAATTGAATTGAAAAAGTTTTTAAATGAGAAAAATATATTAAAATCAGTGATTACTCTTTTTATTGATAAAAATCATTTTGAGATCTTATTTTCTCTCTCTCTCTTAATTTTTTTCTAATTTTATATATAATAATTACGACAAATTTGCATCAATTAAACGCAATTAATATTTTATATTAATCATCTATGAATGATTATTATCTTATAACATTAGCATAATATGATTGCATAATTTATTAGACACCCAGTGGATATTCACCAGAGCAATGGGCAGCTGCTCAACAGCAAGGTTGGGCTCAATGGCAACAATGGCAACAACAATACCAACAATGGCAAGCACAATATGGTGACAAGGTATAATAAAAGAATATTATTATATAAATAATATTTAATAAAGAAATATATATATATATATATATATATAGATATGTGTATGTATAAGTATGAATATAAATATAAAAATTATGTTAAATCTTTGGGAGAAAAATTTAATGTTAACAGTTATTATTTATTATTGAAGCATTTGTAAGAGATCTAATATATTCTCTCTTTACGATAATATTATACCAAAATAATTTTGTTATATATTACTTTATTTTACTTACTTATTACACTAATACTAATGAAATTAATATGATTTAATTGAAATTTTGTGATAATTCTTTTTTTTATGTACAATTCTTTTTTTCTCTTTTAAAACAGATGAGAGATGTATAAAGAACTTTCTTAAATAAAAATTCAAAAATTGAAAAGCTATATGAAGTTAAAAGATTTAAATAAAAAAATTTGAAACCCTATTTTTTCAGTTATTTTATATGAAAAAAAAGATTTTATTAAAAAATGCTTTAATTATTAGAAATTAATGCATTAACAAATAAAAATAATATTCTGATAGAAAAACTTTGTAATGCAATACTTTTTATGTAAAATTATTTTTTAAAAAAGACACAACAAATTCTTTCCTTATTTATTATACATTTTTCTAATCTTTTTCGTTTTTCTAGTTTTTTATTATTTGATAGTAATATATAGAAATTCTATTTATAATTCTAAATATATTAAATCTTTTTCGTCTTTTTTTACCGTATTAGTACAAATAAGAATATATTTGATAAAAAACAGTTTACAACAATATATTTTTTCTTTTTTTATATAATAAAATTACCTAAAAAGAAAATACAGATATATGTTAAAATATGATAATACAAATATATTTTATATGTTCTATATTTATGTAATTTTTTTATTAGCTAATGCAAAAATTTCAGCAATATGTTCAAAAATTTATATGTTCAAAAAATGTTCTACATCTGTAAGGACATAGTTTATACTTCGACTCATTAATTTCTATTGTCAAAATTTTTTTTTTTAGTATCAAGAGACAATGAAGCATTTATCTACGCAGAATATGAATTTGACAGGCCAAGTGCAACTGCCATCAAACGTACAACCACCGCCTCTTCCCAAAGAGGATGTGCGACCTCCTTTACCCTCCGCTACCATAAATACATATCAATTTGCGAATATGCCACCTCCACATCAAAATAATCTTCCATTATTTCCCACGAAAGAACCTAATAAAACAATATCACAAGCAAATGTGACAAACTACCCTACGAATCCACCACTACCTACGAGTCAGCCACCTTTACCACCGGAAATCGACGAGAATAAGGGGAGTATTTCTGTTGAAAAATGCGCTAGTAATGTAATTAGTGAATCCAATAGTGCTACAAAGTTAAAGCTCGAAAATGACGAATTGACTGAGGCTGAGAGAACATTTGATGAACAGTTTCAACAATGGGAAGAGCAATTTAACAAGTGGAAGCAGCAAAACGCTAATCATCCGGACAAGGTAAGTAATGCTATAATTTATATACTTGACACTTTAATGTATAAAACTTATTACAAAACATTAAATGAATGTTATTAAAGAGTTGTAATTTTATTTATATTAGGAGACACATTTTCGATGAATTTGATTTTTGTGTACGTTAATAACTGATTATATACTTTTACTTAATATCAAAATGTATGTGTACCTTAAGTAAATAAAAGATTTATAATTTTTATGAAGATTAAATTGTCATCCTTGATTTTCAGACTCAATATAAACAATACGAAGCAAAATGGACATCATGGCGCGAGAAATTGATTGAACGGCGCGAGCAAATGCGTAAAAAACGTGAACAACAGAAACAAGTCGCTGTGAAAGCAGAAGCCGAAAAGAATAAAAATATATCTGGCGATGACAAAATTTTAAATATCTTATCGAACACCGAAAATCAACGATTGATTAACAATCTATTGGGTATCGGGCAAACGCTAGGTTTGACAGGAAAGCAAAGCACCATGGCACCCCTACCGCCCCCGCCGCCGCCACCTCCACCATTACCGGAAACTACAAATTCTAACACTGAATCTACAACTCAAGAAACACAACCAACTTCATCACAAGTAAACACGATTAGATCTAACATCGCGCCAGCTTGGTCCAACTCGCAACAATGGGGAAATCAGCAATATAATCATAGAATAGAAGCAGCAGGATTCGGTCCTGGGACGCCTACAATGTCCTTAATGTCTTCAGCACCAGATATTGGTCCATCTCAAATAATCTCACCAAATTTTACACAACCACCTCCAAATCTGGCAAACAATCTCATGCCAAACTTTTCGCAACCTCCACCAAATTTCTCTAATAATGATCGACCGCAATTGCAAAATGTGAGAGCATCAGGTCCAGTAAATACGAAAGATTGTCCTCCATTTAGTTCGGCTGATTCTTCGAATATGGATATGCGTTTTATTCATCCAAACGATCGATTGCCTCATAATTTTGAGGGACAACCCAACTTTCGAAGAAGCGATCAGGAACGTTTCGGACGAGAAGTTAATATTAACCCAAATTTAAACGAACAAGATCAGTTTAAACCTACCGATGGTTTCGCTAGAAAAGGTGATAGAAGTTACAATGACGGAAATAATCAACTGAATTCACAAAATAATTTTAATTTAGGTAACGAGCGATTTGGACTGGCAAATGACCGTTTAGGAAATGATCGTTTTAACAGAGAAAATAACCGATTTGGACCAATGGGAAACGACAGATTCTTATCAGGAAGTGATCGATTTGGACCAAATAATGATCGACTTGGTCCAGGATCAGATCGATTCGGTAATGAATGGCTTGGATCGGAAGGCGATCGATTTAGAGCAGGAATCGATCGTTTCGGGATGGATAAAGATCGTCGTGGACCTACAAATGATCGATTTGGTCCGGATAATGAGCGATTTCCACCGGATCGATTTGCATCAGGTGCTGAGCGATTTGCCCCCGGATTGGGGACTGATCGTTTCTCCTCGGGCAATGATCGGTTCGGACCCAATACCGAACATTTTCGCTCGAATGATCGATTCAGCAAAGGTAATGTAGATTATTTTGATTCAAAGGACATTGCTGATCATAGACGAGATAGTTTCGGTATTCATCCTCGTGGTTTTAATAGAAATCCATCATTCAGCCCGCCGAATGAGCTATCACCGGAGTTGAAAAAACTCATGGAAAAACGGAAAGCCGCCGGAGATGTATTCAGACCTAGTTTCATCGATTCCGACAAGTCCAGTAGTGTCGGTTCTCTCAGTGAAAGTTTTAAGAAGATCGCCGGTGATTCACCTTTTAAAAGCTCCTTTGATCTTCAAAAGAATCTACTAAATCGTAGTGGATTAATGAACTTCCCAAATAGTGGACCATCCAATTTTCAATTACATTCCGATTCAGGACAGACACCCACTTCATCATATGGTCTACGAGGTCATCCTTTTAAAAATGATAATGAACCTCCTTTCAGAGGACTTTTAGATAACTTTAACAAACATCCTAAAGATTATAATGAACGATCGGGGAAGGATATGGAGATTACACCGCATCCTAATCAATCTCAACCAATCAATATTCAATCTCAAGTTTCTGCTAAACATCCCGGAAACATTGAAACTACCGATTCTGATCCTTTATTACAAACTGGTAATATTGTAGATTCAAAAAATACAGAAACTATACAAACAAATGAGGCTGATAATACTAATGAGCAGAAAAATCTCGTTACTTCTGAAGATAATTCGAAGAAGGATGACGTAGAAGAGAACAAGCTTTTCAGCAATGATACTCTTTTACAGCAAGATGATAAGGAACATGATAATAATCAGATACAAAGTAATACCGAAAAAACAGAAGAATCTACTAATAATAACGATAGTGCTATAAAAAAACCTGAAAGTTTGCCCTTCATGGGTGAAAATGATCCACGACCGGAAGATTTGAATATTGAACCACCGCCTGAACTGCCCAATTTGAGTCTTATTTCTACAAACTCCAATCAAAACGCACTCCTTAATCCGATTGAAGATTTTAATAAAAAGGAACCGGCTGGCAACAAATTCGATATGCGTTTTGATCGTAATTTTGGATTTAGAGGAGTGGATTTTAAATCTGGCGCACCGTTTGAACTTCGAGAATCACCAATGTTTGGTCCTAGAGGTCCTCACATGGATCCTGGTCCAAATACGTTTCAACCACAAGGTTCTATTAATACACAATTGGAGCTGCGAGGTTCCAATGACGGTCATTTCGGGCCTAATGCATCTAATGAAAATCGAATCAGTCCTAGAAGATCTAATGATGAACAATTTAATGAGCGAGGTCGTAACGAATCGTCTGAAGTGCTTAGGGAACAGTTCGGTTCACGAGATGCCATGGACGAGCAATTTGACCAATTTGGCTCGCGAGCGCTAGGAAATGGAAAATTCGGTCTGGGCAGACCTACAGATCTGCAGTTTAGGCCAAGAGGCCCAATTGATTCGCCGTTTGCTCCGCGAAATCCTGGTCCATTTGGTCCCAGAGGCAATGAAATGCAGTTTAGACCTAGAGGCATTAATGATCGTTTGGATTCTCGAACAATCTTCGAAGGGCCATTTGGTCCGCGAGGACTTAACGATGGTCCTAGAGGACCTAATGATAGTTTTTTCAATACTCGACGTCTTACTGATCCACAACTCGGTCCTATGGGATCCGGTCCTAACAGATTCGATAGAATGAATGAGGTACCATTCGATAAGAAACCTCCCTTCGATAATAGCGGAGCGTTTGGATTTCCTGGTGAAAGATCTCTTCGAATGCCCAATGAAGGACCACTTGGTCTTCGTAGTTCTAATGATATTCCGCTCGGTTCTCGCGATTCAAATGATGTTCTTCAGCGTAATTCGAATTTCAGCGAGAACCAATTCGAATCTCGAGATTCTAACGATGGATCCTTTGGAATGTCAGACTTCAAAGCGAGAGGACCAGTAAACGATAGCAACAATGCGAACTTTCCACCTCGAGGCGATCCTTTCCATAATCATGATTATATGCGTAGAAACCCTTACATAAGAGAACCTCCTATAAGAGAACAATTTGAAGATAATGTTTCCGCTAAGAAGATGAGGTATGAGAGTCCAAAACCGGCTGATGAGTTTAATAGAAGTCGTCCAGGGGATGAGAATATCAACATAGAAATGCAAAAGGACAAGATTACTGAGTATGCTGGAAATATATCTAATATTCACAAAAAAGAATTAGAGATGCCTCGTCCAGGATACGGACCTAATGATACTTGGAAGGATAAGTTTGGCAACGATCTAAGACCCGATGGATCGCAACAAAATGATAGTAATGTTCCAAAAATATTTGATGAGAAATTAAAATCGGAAAAGATCACAACGGAACCGAAGACGGTTGATTACAGATCGCAATATGGCGAATCTACGGCTAGTCCTGCGGACTTCCAACCGAAACATTCATCTAATTTGTTTATGAAGCGGTCACAATTGAGACCCGGTCAAGAGTTTTGTGTGCAGAGACAGTTTAATTATAATCATGGCGAGATTAATAAGAAATTTGTTGAATCACTTAATTTTATCCCGATGAAGGTAATCGATTATGGACATGTATCTCGTCTGTCAATTATGGATCAGCATTTGTCGCCTGTTCAGTGCTTCGATTATGGTCACGGCGATTTAACACCAGTACTACTAGATCGCGAACAGCATCAGCAACAGCATCCTCATCATTATCCGAAAAAAGATTTTAGAAACTGGGTCGAGAACGAACAAAATCTGAAGGAATATAATGAGACGATAAACAGTTATAAGAAGGGAAATGTGGAAAAAACTAGGAACTATGAGAACTACGATAAGCGTAGATCGACAGATTATAACAAACGAAAGGAACACGATTGGCAATCTAATGATAAATTGTATGAGACAGAGAAAAAGGATAACGATGATCGCAAAGAGAAAGGATACCATCCTGAATCGGAATCTCGATTCCTCGAACGTAATTCTGGTAATGATCAAAGCGATAGAAGCATTCACAAAGGTAATTTTTTATTTCAGATAATCTCTTGTATTTAGATGATAATAGAATTCCAGCTATAACAATTAATTGAAATAATTTTCGACTGATTTTTGTTGTTTATCTCTACTTTTTTATATCTATTTCTAATTAATTTATAATTACTCATATTTATACTATATAAATATATTAACGAAGCTTTAACAGAAAAAGTTTCAACAGCGAACATGCGAGAAAGACTTAAGCAAAAAGCGAATCACAATCGAGCATTTTCTTCGGTCCAATATAACATCAAGAATATTAAATTGTAATTAGTAGATTCGCTTACAAATTAGTGCTCACTGCTTAAATCATTTGGCTTATGCCATTTGATTTTTTTTGGAGAAGTGAACTAAAAATCATCTAAATTTTATTTTATTCTAAAATAATAGATATTATCTCAAAATGAGATATTATCTCAAAATACTTGACTAAATCTCTCTCAGTGTATTGTACTTTATTAGCATATTCTACTAATCGGAGTGATAAAAAAATATTTGCAAACATAACGGACGACATGTAGAATATGTTTGTAAAGTTTGCAATGCTGATTTAGAGAATTATGTTATTTGTAAATTACAAATTATATTGCAATATTAAGGCAAACAGCTTTTTATATTGAATCTCTATTCAGTTTCATTGTCTTGTTTCTTGAATATAGAACGGGTTCAAGAGATACGCGAAAGTTCTCGAAGAGAAACGAATAAAGACAATGACAAAGATGATAACAGGTATCGTGGAAACACTTTATTTTTTTAAATAATTGTTATGACTATGCCTATTTTTTATAATAATTGTTATGACTATGGTCGACGAGATTCTCTGGATGCTTTGAAGCGTTTGATTGATCGATCAGGTTAAAGAAATCTTTTTACTCTTTTTGTCTTGATTGTTCAATCAAACGCTTCAAAAGCATCCGAAGCGTCCTTCCAACCGCAGCCTATATAATATAAAAATACAACTATATATTATATAGTTATCGTGCAAAATATATAATGTGTATAAAATGAAGCTTATGCAATATGTGTGTTCTGAATATATATGGCATTCTCTAGATCGAAAGGAAGTGTTAACTGGCAGGAGAGTTTGAACAAGAACGTCGTAGACACAAAGCTACAAGAGACCAGGTATGTTACATTGCTTCTGAATCTATTGTAGAAGTTTTATTCTACAAGTTTAATCTCAAACATTAGCTAACAAAATCGATACATTCAAAAGAATAGCACTCTCTTAAATATTTTATGGGAGAAATTATGTTATATACAAGAAATTAATAAATATTATATATACACATATATAGGACTAGATGTATGTTATCTATTTTTTTAATAATATGAAACATATACAAATTAATCCTATATAAACTTATTTAAAATAGAATAGAATTATAATATTTATTAAATTAAAAATACTTTTTTCTCAAGATATATCCTGCTAACTTTTCATAGAACTTTTCGATTATATGCTATACATACAATATTGCGAACTTTTATGAGGATTTTTTATCATATCCTCCTATAAATATTGCGCATATGCGATTGTGTATTTGCTGCATGAGTCACGTATATTATTTGATTATAAATTATAATATAAGAGAATTATATGATTTTTCGCTTCTGGCATCATAATAGAATATGACTTGCAGTAAGTTGCAAAAAGTCTTGAAAGCTATTTTATTTTCCGTTCTACAATACTTTATAATTTATTGAAACGGAACCTGGATATCCGGATTTTAGGATAATCAAGTAATAATTCAAATAATTCGGATATATTCAAATATCAACAAAATCCGAATTATATTTTTATGGACTTGATATATAGACGTAACAGATATATCAAATTTAGTATGTCTGTATTACAGTTATTTCGCGTAAATTTTTATTCAATTATGCATAGCCGAAGATTATACATAATGACCAATAATATTGGTTATTATAACAAATCTTTTCTGATTTATCAGGTTTTCTGACTATTTTTCGTGATTTCTAATAAACACTTTGTAATAAATGTGACAAGCAAAGTTGGTTTAACATAATGAATACTTTTTTCGGTAAAAATCTTGTCTATTTGGCAAATAAAGCCACGCTTTCGTAAAAGCGAATATTATTTTAAATCAATATTTGTATTATGACTCACATAACAAGATATGCGCTTGTAATGTGCGTCATTCTTTATAATGAACTTTTTATATTTTATTGCTTATACTGTAGGAAATACTCATAATTTTTGCCTACAGTATTGATATCTGTTTACATAGAATTTCTGATACTTTTATGTCTGACAAATTGAGTTCTCACGAACATTGTAACATGCCATTTTATATAAAACACATTCTCGTAACATGTCATTTTATATAAAACATGCGATCTGTATACATATATTGAATATTTCATATTTTATTTGTGACTCTTTGATCTTTAAATTTGACTTTTTTGTAACAATTAATATATATTAATCAAATTATATTATTATTAATATTATTATTCTCTCAATAGAGAGGATATATGCATTTTGATTGTTTATAACAGAAACATTATCACAAAAACTGAATCTTTTATAATAAATAATATAACAAATAATTGTTTTATTACTCTTACTTGAAGTATCTTATTTCACTATTTATAGTGAATTTCTCATACTTTATTATTATTATGAGCTATTCATAATTTTAACTACAGTATCGATATCTTTACAAAATTGTCATATATATTTTATGTCTGACAAAGAGCATTCTTATTTATCTATTCGTCTTATAAATGTTACAATTAACATTTATTTGTTACATTAGATCAATCAAAGTTTCGTTTTTTTTTTGTTTATGCAAAAACAGAAAAAAACGAATTTTTTCGATCAATCTGATATAACATAATAATCATAAGTATGATCATAATAATCATATGATCCTGTTTATTTGAATTGAGAGACAAATCCTTGTTACAGTCTTCCCCTAGATACAAAGAAAAATGTTGTGGAATCAAAAACTCTTGAATTGGCAAAAATGCCAAATTACACGATGGTCGATGATCTATTGTGCCCACCGGGTCGCCAGAACAGACCATTAAAAATAGCTATTATTCTCAGAGGACCGCCTGGCAGTGGCAAATCTTTTGTGGCTAAACTTATCAAGGTACTTTAATAAATGCTTATATATTACATAAATTAATAAAAATATTAATAAAATTTGAATATTATATTTTTTTCTGAAAGCTGTACATATATGTGTAATTTGAATATTTATTCGATTTTATTCGTATTATATATATATGTACATTCTACGAATTTATAAAAACATAATTTATTTAATCAACTTTATTTTTTTCTGTGCAGGATAAAGAAGTCGAACAAGGTGGCTCTGCGCCAAGAATATTGAGTTTAGATGATTATTTCCTTGTCGAAAAGGAAATAGAAACTAAGGATGATAATGGGAAGAAAGTCACAGTTAAGGTACAACATTTAGCTTTGTGATATAAAATAATTTCTGTGAAACTGACAATTGCTTTTATTTGGCGACTACATTTATATTATATAAAATTCATAATAGTATCAATAATATTCAATACTTTAACATAGGATGCATTAAAGGTAGACATTAAATGTAGTAATTTCTCTTCATAATTCATCATATGCTAACATTTAAATTTATTAAAAATTTTAGTTATAAATATTATATAGGTATAAATATATATATATACACTATAATCAAAAATAAAATTATTAATTTATATCTTCCGAAAAGAAATTCAGAACTTTGTGCACATAAAAAATGTATGAAAAAAAAAGAAATGATAATCATTTGATATAATTATTAATCTCGATGAATAAAAAAGAGTAGTAGTATCTTTTTTTGTAAATATAAATCTGTCGGATATAAATATATAAACATTTGACAATTTGAATTTATTATTTATAACAGGAAATGGTATATGAATATGAAGAGGCTATGGAACAGAGTTACATAACATCTTTAGTTAAAGCTTTCAAGAAAAACATAACAGACGGATTCTTCAATTTCATCATATTGGACTGTATCAATGAAAAAATTTCAGATTATGAAGAAATGTGGAGTTTCGCTAAAACAAAAGGCTTTAAAGTAATTATTTTAAATATAATAATAGAATATTTCAAGAGATATATAGAAGAGATATAAGAAATATAGAATGTTTCAAGAGACTATTGAATATATTTATCATCGTAAACTTTTCAATTTGGAATCAATCCTTTTCCAACAAAAGTGTCATAATATTTACAATCTATAAAATAATTAACAATTGGAAATAATAGCTTTTAAATTCTAGTTTCATGAAATTCATATTTTCTTTGCTAATAGTAATAAGACAGGCGGATGGTGCTAGGACAGCTTCCAATATCACCTAATTCGAAAATTGTTCTTCTCTGATCTATCTTTGCTAACAACGATATTGTCTCTATAAAGGTATATGTATGTGAGATGGAAATGGATCTGCAAATATGCTTAAAGAGAAACATTCACAACCGTACCGAGGACGAAATTAATCGGATTATAGATTACTTTGAACCAACACCCAGCTATCATCAAAAATTAGATGTAAACTCGATGTTGCAAGAGCAAGCAATAGAGGAGGTAATTTTATTTATTTTTCTCAAAGAGAATGTATGCTCCACAACAAAAGATTGTTCTATCATTTTTCATAATTTTCAAAATTAATAATTAATTTATGTCTTAATTACTGTTTTCATTAGCTCTTATTCTATTTGAATTTATTTATTTTTATATTAGAGCCTCTTTGTGTCTTATTTATTATAAAATTAGAATTTTAGGATAGTATATACATGAATTGATATAAATTAATGATATTAACAAAGTATGTCATTCTTTTGTCATAAAGTACATATCTGTAAATTGTATTTGTAAGAGAAACAGTTTTATTAAAGGTCGATATGGAGGATAGCGAAGAAACACAGGAAAAACCCATCATACAGAATGAAGATAGTCAAGACAGCCATGAGGACGCCCAAGATACGATTGTAATTAGATGAAATTAATATTTCTATATAAAAGAGCTAATTCGTTGTTAGCGATATTCAGAAAACATCAAAATCTTATTCTTATTTTTGAAAGTCTTTCTAGAATATTGTATTTATCCATATTAATCTTTTACTCAAATATATTAATTATTGTTAGAACAGAATGATCAGACATCGCCATTGTATTATACAGAGATTTAAGATAAAAAAATTATTAATTTTAAATTCTCAAATATCTTTCAGAAACGAAACTTTTTGGAAAACATTTTATTCTAAATATTTTATTATTGTCATTTATTAAAATCCCTTGTTAAGGTTCTAATAACAAATCATTGTAATATAATTTTATTCTACAATAATATGTCTTATATATACACACATACATATACACATATATGTATATGTACATACATATATATACATACATATATACATACATATATATGTATACATTATTGTTGTTTTAGGGTGTTAGCAAATGGGAGAAAATGGAAGTTGAAGATAAACTGGGTTAGCTAATTTAAATTATTTTATACATATTAACCGAGATTAAATATATGTTTATATTTTATTGCATATTTCTTCTAATTTGGACAAATATATTCATTATTATTAATTATTAATATATTTTTCTTTATTTTTTTTATAATGCAGATCGATTAGATGGTTTAGCAAGAAAAAAAAACGAAACAAAACCTCAAACAATGGAAGATTTTCTTCAAGTTCCTGATTATTATAATATGGAAGATACATCTGGTAAAAAACGAGTATGTATATTTAGAATATATTAAAACAGCTAATTATCCTTCAAATCATAGCTTTTTTTACCAATTCGGAGATGATTTTATCTTGCTAAAACTTTTTGAGAATATTATTTAATCACTTGCATTATTCCAATTTTTTGCATTATATTTGTTCATAATCCAACTTTAAATCAAAATTTTGTTAAAGTTTCCTCCTGTTTTTCACTATAGCTGTATTACATTAGAAATGAGAAACTATGAAATTATTTCTTCTCATATATGTGAACAAAATAAATTCAAATAGTTACTATCATTGTATTTGATGATTTGTAAAATATATCGAAAGCTTTTTTTTTATACAATTATAATTAATTTTATATAATTAATTGGCTATAAATGAGTTGCCAATAAAATCTAGTTTTGTTAAAAATGTACATATACAAAATACTACTGCAGGATAACAAAAAAAAAAGAAAAAAATTTCTTCATTTTTTTTACATCAATCAATATGGTTACAAGTCAGAAATTTCGTATATAATCTTTTATTTGCAAGGATCCTCACTTTTTTCCTTTTATTTACAGGTACGTTGGGCTGATTTGGAAGAACGTAAGGAACAGGAGAAAATGCGTGCCGTCGGATTTGTCGTTGGACATACTAATTGGGATCGAATGATGGATCCTACGAAAGGCGGAAGCGCTTTAACACGCACAAAGTACATATGATTCAAATTCATTTCTAGAGCATGTATTCGACGATAAAAATAAAATAAGATAGCGCTTATTAATCGCTTTTTCCACAAGCTCCTTTCTTCCATGCTTTTTCCTTTTTTTATAAATTCAAATTTCGATCAAAATATATGTTATATATACATAGAAAGGAATATCTGTGATATTTCGCATATTTAAATATTTTTTCATAGCTTGATTATTCAGAAATATTCAGAAATTTTTTGCTTTTTTACAGTGCATATATAATAAATAAGCACATAGTAATATAGATTCATATATTAGATATATAGATTCATATTTTTGAATTTTCTGCTAATGCTTCTTAGAGTTATAAAATAGTTTAATAAATAGTTTAAAAAATGAGTTTATTGCTGTGTGTATTTTATATATGCTGTTATATTGCTAAGATATTAATTATACACAAGGTATATGAATAATTATATACAATACATAGATATAGATTTTATAATCATTTTACATACATTTAATCACACAATACTATTACATTCAATAGAATTTATAATAATGAAGAAGAAATAGAAAATAGGATAAATAAATCATATATACACATCATATATATACACTGACTAAGCGAAATTATTTAGTGTGCATTAATATTAGAAAAAATATGAACATTTTATTTATATGATTATTATTGCAGGTTTTTCTCACTATCATAAAGAAATCGATAGTTTAATGCTGAATAATGAAAAAGAAGTGGAAAAATTGGCACATCCTACTTTTTAGTATTTTATAAGCTGAAGTGTATAAAAAATAATTACTTATAAAATAATACAAATAGATTAATTTACTTTAATTAAAAAAAGAATAGAATTATTATGAAATTACAAAAAATAATATTACAAGTTTAATATGTTGAGATAAGATTGTAAATTTTGTACATAATGCGTCTGTAAATGATGTATTTTGTATGTATGTGTATGCGTGTACATGGATGCGTGTGTTTACATGTTATGTAGAAACATAAGATTTGACATATAAGAAAAATGTAAGAAAAAATACAAAACAAGAAAAAATAAAAAATATATCTCCATTATTATATAACATAAAATGTGTAAAAATTATTTTAATAAGTTATTGTCAATTTTTATCTTTTAATTATTATCTTAATTATATTTTTTAAATATTTTACTAATTTAAAAAAATTGAATTTTTACAACTGGAATTTTTTTACTCGAATTTTAAACTTAATATTTTAGGAATTATTGGAATTTTAATTAGTACCGTTTCAGTGCATTAGCCTGTATTGTACACCTATATAGACGAAATGAATATATTAAACTTATTAACATATTTCTCTTGTGTCTTAATAAATTAAAATAAAAAGAATATTTTGTGTCATTTCTTTTTAATATGATGATCACATTAGGAAGATGAAAATTCCTTAATATATAAGCAATTGTTTTTACGTTTGTCTTGATACTGTTCAGAACATTTGTATTTGATATAAATCACAATAAAAACATTTTATCTATACTATTAACATAGACAAATATCGCAATTGCTTAAATACAATTAATATCTTCATCTTATTCATTTTTTACAAAGAAAAGTGAAAGAGTGTATTCCGAGTGTATTTTAATAATTAAAACAGATTAAAAGATTTAACGATAGTCTGGAAAGAAGATATATCACAATATCATTATACTACTTTAGCTATATGTTTCTTTAATATCGCATAACATCAACTATTGACCATCGATTATTTAATGATACAAGTCTTGTCTACATTTTATTATTTAGGAGGGCGACGATAATTATACTTTGTTTCTAGGATAACATATACAACATATATACATTAACATTATTTCTCACGGGACCATAAGTCATGTATATCCATAGATACAAATAATTATATATATTTATATGTATATTGTATGTGTATATATATATATATATATATGTATATATAAAAAATTTAATTTTATTATATCGAAAAATATAATTTTTATAAAACAAATATTTTATTGTATATAGGATAAATAGTATACATTTTCTATAAGACATTATTTCTACAAAAAACGAAAATATATATATTTATATATTAATTTTAAATTATGTAAATTATGTATTAATGTAAAACATAAATAACTTTAATAGAGTAAATATTATTTTGTATAAATCTCAATTTTTTAATCAAGTTATTTTTGTACTCACATGATATTTGTAATAATCTTATAACGATTAGAGTTGAATTTTATGAAGTATTGATGTTATAAAAACACTTATCGATATATTTAAAAATAATATTGCGAATTAAAGGATTTAATACTTTTAATGCAGATTATCTGTAGAAAATTCAATGAAAAAAAGGAATAAAACATTAACTTATATTTAAAAAGATGGCAATTTCAAGATCTAAAGTGTAGTGAATATAAATTTATAGAATATCATTGTTTAATAAATTTGAAAAATAATCTCAATAAAAATAAAGTATTGCGTATGAACAACGTGTAACAAGATTTAAATAATATTTAAATGATTTTCTCATATTATTCAAACTTATAACACGATAAACTTTATCATACCATTTAAAAAGGAGAATATTAACTAATTATGAAGATTTTATTTATAATTTTTTGAATTGATTATTTTAGATCATTGAATGTGTATGTTCTCACATATTTAAATCGTAGTGTTGTATTCTCATATCTTCAAATTATTCAACAGTTGTACATATAAATTTTTATTTTATTTACATAAATTGTAAGGTCAATTCAACATTGAGCTTAAAAATTTAATTTTTCGAAACATCGTCTAATATTATACTCAACGTTAAATAACTTAATAAACATTCCTAGTAATCATCGTGCACTTTTTGATGCTCATATAAATAAACAATTATCTCTCCTTCTATCGGCATCTCATTATTCTATTCTTAACACAATTTAATACTTATGACTTATGGTCCATCCTATAGAGAATCTACATACATATACGCGCAACAGACTCACGAAATGTGTATTATGTAATTTTATGAACAAAAAAAATCTGGACTTTTCCACTTCCAACAATTTCTTTAAAGCTATGTATAACAGTAAGAGATAAATAATCATATTACAATAGGGACGTGCATGTACACGAACATCAATGACGAAATTAAACGACAAACGCAGCGAGAAATAATCTGCGAGACGATACACACATGCATATATTTATAATTTATACTTATTATATATACGTATATACATAGGGGCATTATACATAACAGTATATATATAACAATATATTATATATACATATATTGTTATACATATATAACAATATAATTCCTGGTCCAATGAATATTAAGTATTTGTGTAAACGGATCAGCGTGTTCCTTATATATGTACATACAACACGAAAGTCGCGAAATTTCGTATCGAGACTCTATGGCCTTCAACGTAATTTATTGTCGAAGATTGATTCACAGCTAAATATCAGCGATTAATATATTTTATTTCATTACGAGACAGAGATTTCGATATTTCGACGGGTAAATTTTCTTTAAAATTATCGCAGATTTGTAGATAAATTTTTGAACTACTGTGTACAATACATCGAATTATAAATGAATTATACTCGCTCGTTTACATGATATCACAAATTAGAGATACACAGAGTTCTGTATTAAATAAAGCTACAAAACTACGTGAATTATTTTTTGGAGTATATTATTAATAAAATAATGTTGAAAAATGATTGTAATTGAAGATAAAATTAATATTTCTCAAAATTGATGCCGTCGATATATCGATGTTGAAGACTTTAATTGAGATATGTATCGTAGGATTCCGATATGAAAATTTTATGTAATAAAATAAAATTAACGGAAAAAATATAAAATTTTTTACATAGATTAAATATAATATAGAGAGTATTATTATAGTTTTATCATAATTTATTTTTAAAAAACACGTAAAACATTAAAAATGTTTAAGTTAAGGTTTAGCTTCATGAATTTAATCTTCCATTTAAAAATTATCATAGCCTCTATATTTTTATATGAGGATATTCGTCTTAAGATGTTTCAAAGAATCTATTATTAAAATGCCTGGTGATTTTGGCATATTTCATATATAATGAATAAAAAACATATTTCTATATCGTTATCTATCTTTTTTAAATAATTTTATATTATTACAAGGAAAATACCTTGTAAAGTATGTTCAATGCATTATCCATTATTTCTTTTTATATTAGAAAGCACATATACATTGTAGAATATATTTCTCTTTTCTGTGTAATATTATTCTAAAAATATAATTGAAATATATGAAAATATACGTTTTCATCTACAACTATCTAAAAATGTGAAATTATAGTTTTCACTCCTTTTCTTTCATTGATATTAATTAGACTAGAACTCTAAGATAATTAAAACGATCTAAACAAACTTGAGAAATTTCAATAAATTTTGTGTAAAATTATCTTAAAAATATTTTTTTTTGCTCACTGCATATTCTTTATTTCAAACATGTAATATTATTTTCATTTTTTCAAACAATGGAAAATAATATTTTTTTATTTATTTTTTTTAAGATATTAATATGATCAGGACGAATATACCCATATCGCATAATCCACATAATTCGAATTCACTTAATTAATAAATTTAATGTAAAAATTACCCGTCACTGAGGCATCTAGATGTTCATGCGAAATTAAGAGGGTGATCATTGTATTTGAAAAATGAAAATAAAAAATAATCTCAAGAGGCAGAGGGAACACCAAAGTCTAGTCTTACTGTTCTCGTCTCGATATATTCATAAGCAATACTATTGTATAAGCAATCGTACATATCATAGATAAAATCTCTCGATATGCCAAGGTATGTTTAGGAAAAAAAATACAATACTTTATTCATATAAACATACCTTTTTATTTATCGCGTATGGATTAATCCATACACAAAATTATCAAATTATTGCCTGCAATACTTTTTGCAACTACATTGCCGACAATAATTGGCATATATAATAAGCTACCCGCGTTCGAAATACAATTCTAATTATCTTATTACCACGAGTACCTATAAACCCATAAGACATACTTGTTTCATGAATTTATAAGTGATTAATATTGATCAACTACCGACAATACTTTTGATAATTATATCGTTAACGAATAATTGCTCTGAAAAGTCATCATTATCAATATATCATTAAAGATTATAAGAGTCTCAATAATTAGTCGATGTTAATCAATTATTGCCACCCAATAATAGTCGGAAGATGTATAGTTGACAATAATTGGAGCTGTCACTTAGCAGAATATATCTCTCGATGTACACTGTGAAATTTATTCAATTTAGAAGGACAAAGATATTTGATTTGATTGCATATCTGCAAAAAAACAATGTTTTTTTTATATATTAATTTCAATATTATTATGTATAATATAGAAGTTTTTAATTACGACTTTATGCACACATTTTTAGATTATCTACATATAACTTATATTGCTTTGTTTAATTATTAATTGCCTCTCTTGCCAGCATCATAATTTATTATATTATGTTGACTTTAAAAAAAAAACGATATGAATATGTACACATATTTATATGTGACATTTAAGTAAATATTATATCGCACTTCTCTCTCTTAATGTTCCAATAAATTATTATTAATTTTATTATTATTAATTTCTATATTTTTATAAAAATCTCAGTTTTAATAAATTAATTTTAAATAAAATAATTTGTAAACATAAACGTCACTTTATGTTTTATAAGATTTAGTGAGTTTTCATTTTATACACTTTTTTTGTATTATAAGTGTGAAGAATTATATTCTTTTTATAAATAGCATTAATTTTCTTTGCAATTGCTCGATTAAATATTATGAAGCTAAACCTAGTAAAATTTAAATTTAGCAAGAATATATATATATCAGATAACTATTTCAGAAATTATATTTAGCGGAAATCCTTTTTAAGGTTAAATAACTGTCTGGAAGAACGTAAAGTATTTCTACATTTAATTATACACATTTAATATACAAGAATATGCTATAGATTATTACATCTATATAAAAAATCCAGTCAACTGGATAGTTATAGATACACATGATGAACATTATACATTTGATACTACATTATTAATGTAAAACAAATTTTTTTCTCATGTAACATATTGTATATATAAAGTTATTTATACTTTTATATTTCTTTCTATATATTTATTTTTTCTGTGTAAATATATGTACACTTACCAATATTTTTTTCAAATTTTAATATATCAAATTAATTATATATTCAAACTATCTTACAATCTGAAAATGAAAAAAAGAAAATGCAAATTTTATATATATATATATATATATATATATATATATATACATATATATGTTTATATGCCAAAGAATATTTTTGTCCTCCTACATTGAAATAAACTCTTGTGCGTTGTTTGCATGCTGGTTTCCTAGAGAGGGCGATACGCGGGGACACATTTATGACACATAATAATACGTTTAGTACGTATATGTAGAAAGAGAGTCGCTAAATGGCAGTAGGGAATAAACAAACTAATACACCGCTGTTTGTTCCCCCTCTTCAGGCACCCGCAAAGCCATACACTTCCAACACTCTAATCTCGAAGTCACCACTGGCACAAAGGGGTGGGTTGTTAAAGGTCGAACACCGGTCTGTCTTGCCGAATCTTATATTTTCATCCATCCAAATCGCCTGACCATCTCTGAGGATCAGAAATAAAACAACGGATCGTACGATACGTTATAATAATTTGCTCTCGATAATTTTGGTCAATTAAACAGGAATATAATATTTTATAAGTAAAATTTTTTTAGTAGAATGTTTTGTTTACAAGAACAGTATTTTTTAAATCTACTAATATCAAACTATCATTTTAAAACATCTATTAATATCAATTTTCCTACTAATATAAATTTATCAATTTTCTTCATTTTATTTAAATATATTTACGTATTGAATATGATATGATCGGTGCTATGACAATCTTATCGATATTATGATTTTATTATCGTATAATAAATTACTTTACATTATAACTTACCCGCCACCGATAGTTATCATTCTCGAATCTGCGGCCATAAATAGTTCAGCTGAGTGATGTACTCTGGAGTCATTGTGCGATGAATCCATGCCCACCCAAGGATACTTGGCTCGTTCAGGATACAAGCTAAACAGGAATGTTTCGCCAGTACCAAAATACGCTTGTCTATGTCCTCTATCATCCTTCAAATTACGCTCGCACCATCTTGTCGAACAGTAAGCTCCAAATACCTGAAAAATATTATTTAAAAACTTAATAAAAAGAATGTTAAATTTTGGGATCTCTAAAATATTTAAACAAATTATATATTTATTTATTAAAATATATTGCATGAGTAAAAATAAAAATTTATTACAATAAATGTGTGTGTATACGTGGATATATATATAATAAACACTTAATGGACATAAACACATTCGGTTTAGATATATACAGTAAGAATTATTATAAGCTAAAGTAAGAAAAACTTTTTATACACACATTTACTTTAAAAATGGAGGAATTAAATTTTCTTTCAAGGGAGAATTATTTTTTTATTAGAACTTTAGAATTATTTTTTTAGAACTATTTTTTTAGATGGGATCATGTGTATGTGACTTTATAAAAAAATATCTGGATTTAATATATAAAATTAATAAACATATAGCATATATATTTTATCTAACATTATTGGTTAATGTATGAAAAAAAATAAATACTTATTGAGAAATAAAAATATTTTTTTACCTCATTGTTACAGGTTTTTATCATTAGAAGGGTCGGCTCGTGTTGCTCAACTCGAACATAGAAGGTCGTCAAGGAGCATCCATGTTCCTCGGTCGTGTACAATAAAATAGGCTGGTACATCGTGATTCTCATCGGTAGCCACGACCATAAGGTAAATAACTGGCAAATAAACAAATTCAAATAATTAATCGGGCATAAATAATGAAAGACCAATTTCTATAATTGTGCAAACATTAGTTTAACGGCTCACTAATAAGAGGAGCAAACTAAACCACGATAAAACATGCGCTCGAGATTGTGACATTAAATTAAAATGATTATCAGCTGTTTTACGGAAAAATACAGTAACCGTCATGTTAATAAAAATTGAGATTTGTGTTTTCAACGATGACAAAATTCATTGTTTGTTGAATGTAATCTTATATAAAATATAATCAGCGAAAAATAAAAAAATATGATATTTGAATAATTGATATAAATGAATTAATTAAAAATATCTTTTTGCAAAACAACATATCTCTTCAACATATTTTCTCGATTTTTAACACTTTACCGTTCATGTTTACTGTATTTTTTCATAACGAGATGATAACGAAGCGGAAAAAAATATCAAAATTTATTTGTTGGCAATATTATCTATCTCACAGATTATCATAAAAAAATTTAACTGTGTGATGTAAATTTACACGTGTAATCTAATTGAAAAATGTCATAGATATTTCAAAATGTCTTAACTCTTCTTGCGCATATGTATCGCGAAAAACAGAATTTAGTTATATTCTTAAAAGAATAATACATCATTTGTTATCTTATTATTTCCTAATTAATTTTTTATAATTGATATAGTAGCAGTTTTGTGTTCCAATTCATAATTATGCACATCGGTGCTTGTAACTTTTTGTAATCAGTTATTTCATCAGCTCATTATGCTAAATTGTTCTGATTAAATTATTGTTATATAATGTTCTACATATACGTACACATATGTATATGTCTACACATTTAAACATACGCACATATATCTCTATAAAAAATATATACAAAATAAGAGAATAATTAATATGTTTCCTATTTATATCATATAAATATTTTCTTATAAATATTAATTTTAACAATAAAATGTGTTTTTATATTTTGCTTATGTGGGATGTCATCAAATATGTGATGATACAACAGATATGATATGCTGGCGAAAATTTAAACATCCGTATTCTTTTGCAAATTTAGTGCATAATGTCATTCGTCATGCAACACAGTCAGGGTACAGCATCACTCAGTTAGAGATAAAAATACAGATGGATGTTAACGAGACGCCAACATGGATTCTTGCGCTAGCGATGATAAATGCATTCTTTTCAGCTGCACATTCTATTTTCTTTTTATTTTTTAAATTCAGTTTTCCTCTTTACATTCTCTTTCTTCCTCTAATACAGCGGAATATTTCAAGAATTTTATTATCAATTATGTATATATTTTCATTTTGAATGATATGCCTTAATTTATATTTTTCAAGACTCCTTATAACGCGCAAAATAAATCTTCTCTGATTATATTCCCTATCTCAAAAAGTATTAAAGATATTGTAAGAAGTATAAAGTATTTTAGCGTCATTGAAAACGTACATTTCTATACATGTACGGTATACATTTCTTGACGATTGCATGTATACCAACGATGACAATACTGACATGCAAGCCTAGACGACGGAGCTTTCGAATTTTAATTTCATCAATGAAAGGACGACCGTATGAGAGTACTTACATCAGGCATATCTAGGATCTGGGAGCATATAGTTTGTATGGGGTAAACACCCATTGACAGGGCGCGTGGTCCAGGACTGTGTGCGCCCTATATACCCGGTATCATTTAATCCATCATTCCAGTGAAGGCAGCACAACACAAGACAGCACAAACACATCAGTTACATCGATGTACAGTGCTTAGCGCGTAAACGGTACCGGTGCAAACGGTAATTTGCATGTACCTACCGCACGAATATTTCCAAGGGAAATGGATTTTTTTGTAATATAAACTTACAAAAAAGGAGACAAAGTGTGCAAATACTTATTTCGCTCGCATTACGGATATTTTTGTGAATTTAATATCAATGATCCCATCATTATGGGATCCCTCCCTCATCATTATCATCATAAGGCTCCTGATCTCTTTTTCGCTGCTGGATTTATATAAAAATTATTAGCAAAAAATCATATAAGTTCTTTCTTTTGCACTATACATCGAAATAGAATCTTTTTGCATGCTGTAACTTATGTTTTTGATAGAATACATTTATGAAATGTGCTGAAAAGATCAGTTCGATTAATAGATGGCTACCTTAATCAATTGTCATATAAAAAACATTTTCGAATAGTCTTAGACTTAGACCATAAAAAATTAGTCAGCGCAAGATTTTTTGAAATACTAAGAAACTCATAATTTCCTAACATAGTAGAAAGTAATATTTTAATATTTGTGATAAAGACTCATCTAGCATTATCCTCAGCTGTTAATTTCCTTTCAATTATGATAAAAAAAATATGGTTAATCACATAACAATAAAATATAGAAATAAGGATATAGTGGTAAAACAATTTTTAATCATATTGGCTCCTATATTAAATTTGGGGAAGATTTTTTTCTCAGCGAAATTATCAAAGAAGATTGTTATTTTTGTTGTACAATTATATATATCTAAAAATTAATTAAAAATGTCATTTTCTATTTGTTTCTACCGCTTATTAATAGGATTTATGGTCTATAAAATACAAAAAAATGTATAACAAAATACAAAGAATATGATTTAGATGTTTGTCGAATGACAGATACAATGTATGTGAACAAAGTGATATCTACGAAAAGCATCCTCTATAAAGCTATAATACCTGTATTGATACAATAGTTACATTTAAAAAAACAGAGTTATGTGACTTTGTAATAGGTAACATAGAGGGGAGTGAAATTGATATTAAACGCTCGCTAAACAAGACTTGATTAAAATCATATAATTATGATAAAATCCTATTATTATAACTTTTTATATATTCATATTATATTTTCATAATTGCAATCCGCATTGATACACGCGGAGCCACACCAAAAAGCCAGCGAGAGTTTCACATTATGCGTTGCAGTAAATGTGGCGAGATTATTATGGTTACTATCGTATTGATAAGGTGATGTATTAGAGGAATCACTGCGGATATATGTATATATAAGTAATAACAGCGACAAAGCTGGCACGACAAATGTATGGCAATGAGTGAGTAGAATAAGTGTAATATAAATAATATCTCAGAGTATATAGAGGAAGGGATAAAGATGGGCAGAGCACAATGAAATTGACAACACATGTCCCAAAAAGATAATTATACGATACCCTGTCTTTGTACGTGTCTTCACATTCTTTCTGAAAACAAATGGAATCATTGAGAGATTCAGAGATTCACCAAACCCTACAAGAATCTACTTTAACACACTGGGCTATACAAAGCGGAGATTGAAACCGGTATACAAAATGTTCAATAAACTATGATACAATCGATTTAAAGGGATTTCTCATGCAAAAAAATTCAAAATCAGGAAAAATGAATTTTTTTTCATGAGAAATTATCTATTTATTGTTTGTATCACAATTTATTGTAGTATTCTGGAATTTCGTCGAATTGAGATTTGGATATCATAGGCATGCACAGTAATGATCCTTATGTTTATCCTTACGTTTGAACAAATGAAACGCGATAATTAGCATAAGGTCTTTTCTTGCATACCTGTAACATCGAAAATCGAACTCAACGAAATTATAGCTGTTTCAATCTTTCTTGCAAAGTAAGAGGAATCATAAGGAGCAATCAAGCGTAAAGAGACCCCTGTCATTTCTTAAATTGAAAGAGATATGTAGAGATATGTAGATTATAAAAAATAAAGTTTATATTTAATTGTTTAAACTTCTTATGAAGCATAATGATTCATAACGACGATTTATAGATTTCATCCATGTTTAGTAATTGAGGAGCACCTCTATTTTTTTCTTTAATTAATAAAAATATAGATATTAATTTTTCAAATATCAAATATTTTAATTAGATAATAGTATTTAACAATTAATTGGTAACTAATTGGCATTCACATTGAACTGTAAATTTTAAAATCATCACGCAAAAAAAAAATAATTATTAATCGTGTCAAATCACATTTCAAACAGATAAATTTTATATGATTCGTAAATAAATTCTGTTATATAGATTGAACTTTATTGTACCGATTCTGGAAAACCTATAAACAGTGATATGTCATATAATTGAACGCTAAAGTTACCCTTTCTTTTCTTAATATCAGTAATTTTTATGGATTATTATTATACCTAGAGATCAATTCAATTTATTAAATTTAAGCTTTATTTGTTTTTATTTGTATAATTTATCTCTTTTTCTTTTTAAGAAGTAAAAGGGGCTGGTTAATTAATACCAGGATCATAAAACATTGCACACCATATATAAAATTATAAATATTTCATATTTGCTATCTGTAAAACTTTCATCAAATTAAAATTACAATCGTGCATACGGACTGTAGGTATAGATTTCAGATGCTTATAATAAAATTCTGTTTTTGGTGGAATTAATATTTCTGCAGGAGCAAAGAAATATTCCAAAATTTATAATGTTTAATTTAAATTTATTATTTAATTTTTATATCTAATTGTATATGTAATTGTTTAAAATTGAGATAACTGTTTATTGCATATATTGAATTTATATTAAATCTTTTATAATATCATAAATACTTTAATAATGCTAATTTAAACATACTATTTTAGAATTTAAATTGTTGAAGATATATTATTCTTTTAAATGAAAGAAATTAAAGTTGTCAAAAATCAAAAAAATTGTCGAAAATAAGGTTCAAAAAAGATATAAAATAAAATCTTACTTATTAGTTAATTTTCAGTAATTGTTTCATATAATCTAAATTATTGGAAGAATAATGAATAATTTAATATCTAAAAATTATAAAAAATATTTATATCTAATATCTAAAAATTATAAAAAATATATTGAAAATTCCACCATTAACAGAACTTCTGTCTCTTCAGAATATAATATATAATTCCTATATAAGGAAATCAAAAACAGAAACTTTGTGCACGATGTGTATGTATTACATCCACAAAAACATGCTGAAAAAAAATTAAATTTATAAAAATTTATAAAAATTATCACATCATTTTTTACTAATACCATTCTCTTATGTTAGCGATCAGTCGTATTTGTATCATTACTACCTATCAAATCAGTTTCTTTTATCAATCTGTAGTTAATAAATATTTACAAAACCACATTTCTCTAGATATCTTAACGATCATATTTATATCACTTTCCTGCCTATCAAATCAATTTTTTCTTGTTTTTATAAATATTTGCAAATCATAGAAGTATCTTGAGATTAATTCTTTTTGAAAAAATATTCTATTCAAAGAAATCGGTCAAAAAATTCACAATAAAAAGAATATCCGCTCATTTTGAGGCGATCTATATACGTGATATTAAAATCCAAGTATTTTAATCAATGGATATGCTAATATATATACATAAGCAAATTGTTATTCATAACAATTAAAAAATTAGCTCGACTAAATTATGGAAAGTTAGTAAAAAGATATAGATAAATGAAACAACATACTTCTCGTATTGTAAGTGTGTGTGACATCATCTGAATATTGACTTGGGACTGACTGGTAGGCAGATTGTCCGTCGAGCGTGATCTGGCCAAGGATCGGGATCCCGTCAAAACACTTTTACTCTTGAGAGCCATTTCCGTGCGTAGAAAGACCCGTGATATGTATGCTGAACTGAGTCCGCGAATCCCAAAAGCGGTGCGCAGAAACTTAGCGGGCGTCACCTAAAAATTGATAAAATACGATTTTTAACATTGTTTTTAAAAGCTAAAACTTTACAAGATTATAAAATATAACAAAGAATAAATATTTCTTTATAAAAAAGTAATATTATACAAAGATTAAGTTTATCTTGAATATAGGAAGATAAAAATATTATTTATATTTCATTTTACATATATATAAAAATATTTTGTGGTTTTGATAGGAAAAAAGATAAGAAAAAAAGTTACATTAAAAATCCAGTAGAATAAAATAGTTGATATTCAGGAAAGAATAGGTACATGTGAAATTAGTACATATTTTAGATTTTATTACTTACTGGTATTTGTCTACAAAACTTAGATAGAGCAGCATCTATGCCATTCCTCGAAATCTCATTCATCCATTCTGAACTCTGAGACGAAGAGTGCTTATAGAATAATAAAACTATAGCCATAGCAACCCGATAGAAGACCTAAAAATAAAAATTTAATTACGATTATTTATAATTATATATACTAAGGTAGTCGTCTCTATAATAACTTAATATTTTTATTTGAATGAAAGAATCTATTGATGCGCATGAAGAGAAAAACGCTGACAATTTTTATTGGAATGATACAATTGATAATCTTAAGCATGTGAAAATATTGACGAGATAGTGACGAGATAAATGAATATCGCATTATCATGTAAGTTTCAAAACTTATAAAGCAAAATGTTGCAATCTTGGATCCACGATTGTATATGATCGCGTATATATCCGTAAAGAACAATTTTATACACAGTATGTTATACAGGACATAAAAATGCTCGCAAACAACTTTCCGCTGGCACCAAGTCAATCATCGAATTTAACATTTGTCCTATTCCTAGAATATAAGTGTACAGAATACATATAATATGCGGTTCATCTTTATCTATCAGTTGGAGGAACGCCAATTTTTCTCGCATTTCGTATACATACTAGATGGTTTCACGTCAGACCGTTTCTCGACTTTTGACTTGAATGCATAGTTAGAATTAATGTCCGGAATTTTCCGTTGCACCGAATACAGTTTAAATATATTTCTCTGAATTCTTCAATGATCGAATATGGAAAATTATGACATCTCGAAAAATATGGAATATGGAAAATTATGACATCTCGAAAAAAATTTATAATATTTATCTGACATAGAGAAAGAATGGAAATAAATGATAAAGGGCGAAGTGTATAAATTCACCTTAATGCCTTCGTGAAGAAAACAGTCCATAACCCTGACTAGATGTTGAAATGGAAGAAGTTGAAGAATCCACCAGATCCAGTCCATGTAGATTCTTTCTGCTCTTGAACCAGAGCAATGCCTCGCTAAATGTACAGCAGCTGATTTCTTAAAATTGTGAATTGAAAAATGCCATTATATATATTGCATATTTATTAAAAATATTACACACACACACACACACACAAAGAGAGAATACATATATATGAGATAGAGAAAGAGAAAAAAGAGAAGAAGAAAAAAATAAGTATCCAATTAAACAATACTATCTAGTAGATATATATTATCTATAGTCTCAATTTTAGAAATTCATTGTTACTTACAACATGTTTTTTAGTGATCTGTTCTACCGTTTTCCACGTGACTTCGTAAAGCAGTTTAGTTTGCGTGATGAACATTTTCTCTTTGGCTGCTACCAAAGTGGCCATACAGTGATAACATTCCTCCTCTAAAAAATAACATATACAGCCGTTTTATTATTACATTATTATTAAAAACAAATTTTTTATTATCATGAATTTCCTTACTTTAGATCTTAACACATTGCATTAAAAGATGTATAAATAACTCATTAATGATTATCGATTAAAAATAATATTGTAAATTATATATGCAACTGATAACAGTTCTCATAAATAACTGCAATTAGTAACTAAGATCCGTTCACAAGTACCCATTCATAAATGTATTATATATATATTTCTATATATGAATATTTGAAAATGCAATATAATATATGTATGCATATACATGTATATGTGTATGTATGCGAGAAAAAACGAGTCATCGTGTGTGTGTAAATTGAAAATATTGAATAAAATTTTTTCATAACATATTTTTCAGGAAAACTTTCAAAATTGAACAATTAAATCGAAATTAAATATTATTAAATCTTTACCATATTTTTCTATCATCAATTATAAAAAAATATGACCTGTTCAAACTGCATGACTCACTTTGTATAATATAGATTGCCCTCACTAAGCGCATTTTCTTTCAACTGCGGTTTCTTTGGCCAATTTTGAGTCGATTTTCCCTTATCGAAAAAAAAGAAAATATATATTATTTCTCGCTTCTTTGTATCGTAAATTCGTTTTGGCCGCAAAAATTTGCGATATTTTATTAATAAAGCGAGAAATAATCATTTCTTATAACGTTTAATGTGTCAAGTTATTATTGGCTTATAATATGAATTCAGTTTTAACTCACCTGGCACAAAATGCAAGAGAAGTGCAGTTAATGGATAAAGAGACGGGCTGTACGTGATGTCAGGACAAGCATATCCCAGTACTGATACGATTCTATCCGCTACGTTTCTGCCCTTTATTGTTAAATTGTAAGATAAGCAATGTGTACTATCGACGAACGGTGGTAACATGATTGATTTTTCTGGTAATTCTGCACAGACAAATTATTTCAAACATTATACAAATGCCCAAGGATCTTTTACAAGAGCAAAGAAAGTTGTAGTTAACAATTATACAAAAAAGAGAAAATACTAAAATACTAAACACTCTGGAAAATCTGGAATCTTTAGAAACATCTAATTAACATAATTTTTTCATTGGAATATGTACTAATTGTAAGATGAAAAAGCTATCATTTGAAGCTGTATATGTCTTTCACTAATTATGAAAGAATTCAATAATATTTTTATAAATGTATTTCTAAGTTATAAAAGTGTTATAAACGTATGATGAAGTCAACACAAAATTAACAATTCAATCGCGCTGCTATTATATAATATTTATTTGTCCCTTTACGAAGGAAAATAAATGCGCCAATGTAAGATGAAAAGAATATTAGCCGAAAAAAATTCTTGGCGTATTCGCTAACCTGTTGTTCCAAAGACTTGGTTCACCATGTCCCAGTAGAATCCGTTGAGCATGTTCTTGCCCTGCGCGTGCTGATTGCAGAGTGCCGGCCAGAGTTGCGCCCTGATGCCGTTATTGAGCGGCCAACCGTTCTCCCGTATGATCAGCTTTACTTCCCGCTTTCTTGGCGGATCAGCTTGTAGGAGCGCGTTCACCTCGGCGAAGGTCTTCAAGACTTGCCTTTTGTTGGTAGGCGACTCTGGCTGTATGACAATGTTGCTGGTGTCGACGTGCGGCGGAAATACGTCGTCGATGTTCGCCGCTTCCTCCTCGAGCACCGACAACGTTTTCGGGGGATTGTCCATCGGGGAGGCAGTCACTAACATCGCTTAAACTACGGTGCGAGTTTTCTCATGGCCGCTCTGGCGATTTTCACCCACCTGCTATCTACGTCAGATCCTGGGACGTTTCAATTTTCATCTGAAAGAAGAAAATCCAAATGAAATATATACATACATAATTACTTCTATCGTAATAAATTCACTTTTATCTCAATAAAGTAAGATGAGGTAATTTGATAATAAAGTGTAAATGTTTTTTGTTACAAAAATTGTTACTTTATATTGATCACTACCTTTTAATAAAAATATTTTACCTTATCTTATTTATTTTTCAGGAAATGTCTCATAAATGTAACTCTCTGATCGAAAGTGAGACAAGATTGAGCGAGCAACATTTTATGAAATATCAACTAGTTTGATTTTTAATATTAAATAAAGTTTATACAAGCTGGCTTATTAAATTAAAGAGATAACTTTTAATAAGTGAAAAATTTTTTTATGACAAGGAAACACTACATTTTATTATATTTCATTATAGATGCAAAAAATAAACTATTATACTTTTACTTGCGACATAAGGTACAGTCAAATTTCTGTATCTTTTTTTCTATATTTTTTATCGCTTTTTTTCTTGTTGTATTTTACATTTCTCACTTATAACTATAGACATGCATAGGAGGAAAATATTATGCGCATTCATATTCGTTTAACATTTCCAAGAAGGAATTTGAAACAAACATGTTGCATCCAATTGTATATTCGTGCATTGTACGACTATGTTACAAATGATTAATCTGCGTTACAAACATATATTAAATATTTTATTTGAAATTCAGATTCAGACAGATATGCATCTTCAATCTTCCAAATGCGAATAATTCAAAATGTGATTTCAAAGAAATTTCTCGATCAAAAAAGTCTTGTGTGTTCGCAAGAATATTATGGAATAAATTAAAAAATAGAGTATTATATTAACTCTTTTCTCTCGCGACAATCACGTAATACGACTAAATACGGATCTGAATAATAATGCATCCGATTGCAACATCGTTTAAACCTCGTAAATTCTCACGAAGTTCTCCGAGATAACGCTTTAACGCTTACTGTGCACATCTGTTGCTATCGCGTTGCAACAGCGATTCCTCCTCCCGGAGTTGTCTTCGCGCTCTCTCGCGCAACTTATTTTACGACCAAAATCAATTGTCTCGTTGTAAGAGTGCCAGCGTAAACAAGCCCGACGATTATGTATACAGTACGACCACGTGCTCGCTTTTTTTACCGCATGAATAATTCGCGCGAGTACCCTGCTTGTCATAAGCCTTAACATTTCACTAAATTCATATTCGTTTAACATTTCCAAGAAGGAATTTAAAACAAACATGTTGCATCCAATTGTATATTCGTGCATTGTACGACTATGTTACAAATGATTACAAATATTTCAAATTATGTACACACTATATATATTTTGATTACAAAACTAATTTGAACAAAACTAACAAATTTAATTACGTATTAAATTAAATTATATATTAATAAATTAATATATATAATATTATTAAATATAATATATTATATTTAATAATATTATGTTATTTAATTGTTAGTTTTGTTCAAATTAGCTTTGTACATATTGTACATATTGTCAGATATAATTCTGAATCATGACTCTGAATCATATATTTATAGAGATGTTTCAGATATCGAAAAAAAATTATGTTATTACTTCATTAATGATTATTAAAAAAATTAGTATTACAAAGATAAACTGCAATCGATAGAATTTATTACTTACTTATTATATTACTTACTTATTATATTACTTACTTATTATATTACAATTCTTTCAAGAACAACGCAATAAGATACTTGAACAATTATTTTTTCAGTAATGTAAATATAAGAATTTAAAAAGGATAGAAATATCTGTTTTCTCAAATTGAAAAGTTAAATACGAAGATACTTACTTAAAAAGATACTAATAAAATTGATAAAGAAATACCGCAAAATGACTGTTAAAAATTATATAGCGATAACGTAAAAAACTTCAATTTGCAAATAGTGAGAATTAATTTCAACTTTTAGAAATTTCGCGAAAACATATTGAATTTGAAAAAAAATCTGTTGCTTTTCATTAAGAAAGACGAATTAATTTTTTTTTAAATTATACTATATTATTTTGATTGTATTTTAATAGCTATGAAGTAATAGATAATAGATAACATATTAATTAGAGAGAGATTTCTAATTATTTCATATTACGAAACACGATCGGATTACTGTGTTTAAAAAAAAAGTTTCCAGGCATTGACCTGTCATCAGACACGCGAACGGTAAGCGGAGACAATGAATATATAATATTAGCATATAATTAACGCAAGAAAGAGCTGTCGCTAATAATAAAACAGCTCCGCCAGATGCAAAAGCACGAGTGACTATAATCTTGGTATACTTAACGGTTATTAATAAAAAGCACGCGTTATCTTTCTACCACGAACAAGCGCGTTCAGTGCTTATCACACACCATGTGCTATTCGTGAGACACACGGTGATATTTATGAAGAGATTCTGCGGACAAATTGCAATATTTTTAATTATCTCAAAACATTAATCAAATATTTTATACATCATATAAAATATTTAATCAATGTATTCTTAGATAATATTTCAAATTAAGACAGCTTAATACAATTGCAATTTAGCTCTCGCGATTGATCTTTTTCTTTCCGATCTTATATCAAAAATTTTGTTTCTTTTCTCCTTCATTCGCATTAATTTTATTTAAACAGTCGAAATGAGAGATATCGAAGATGGTAAAATAATCGCGTTGAATTCTCTTTCTTCTCAAGAAAAAAAATTAATGCTGACATCATTGAAGGGTTCATAGTTGAGGGAGAAAAAGTAGAAATTTTAAGACACCTTGTATATATAGAATATATGGAAACTTTTGCGAGGCAGTTGCTCTGCTATAGATAAATATTATTGCAAGTTCAGAACGCTCGAACCACTTGATAGTATAAATACATCGCATCAAAGGCGGAGGCGAAAGTAAACGCGCACGCATTGCATTGTTAAATACGCAAAGCGAAATGGTATGCATTAAGTCTGCGTTTCTTTCCATGGTGATTATATCGTCGTCTAAGCTTTGTGAAGAAAAATACATGAAGCCGTAAAGCGCTACTTCTTGAAAATGCGATAAAACCAATGATTTGTGTCTCAAATCGTTGCCGCTGTAGTGCCTAAGAAAAGCTTTACGGATGAAATATCGCGATTTTTTACACTTTCCAATGCCAATGCCTGTGTCTGTAAGTCTTGAATTGAAAACTTGAGAAGAATATGATTGAAGACATGGAAAAGAATCACTGAGAGTAAAATCAAGGACGTACAAATGCCACAAGTGGTCCTTAACAAGAGACAGAAAGTGCCACAATGTGTTCTAAATGTGAAAAGAATGTGTGCCGAGAACACACTAATGTCATCCACTTTACTCTTAACCACTTCCTCTTACGTTGCTCTCTGTTGTTCTCCCACTATTTCACATTTCTCACGTGACCACGGTAGTAGAATGAAAATATGAGATAGTGGGAGAGCATAAAATAAAAGGGGACTGATTATAAAAGTAAAGTGGACAATATAATATCGAGATCCGGCTCTATATAAGCTGCACTTCAAACAATGAATGGATAGATAAAAAAAGAAAATTTAATTTTTTCTCATATAATTTGCCAGTATAATGTGCATCTTACATTGTCAGGATTAAAATAAAAAATTCGTAGACAGCAGTTTAAAATTATTTCGTAAAATTCTCCCACGCGCCACTCACGATAAATATGTCGAAAAAAAAGGAATCACGTGTAGTAAAATTAATGAGCAATGTTTGAGACGCGCAAACGAAGAAAAAGGGGAAAAAATTCGAGAAGTTTGAATAAAAAGAGCGCCCTTATAGCGGTTATCGCAGTTTCTCCTACCACTGTACGTCGTGAAAGAGCATCGGATTAACCAAGTGATAAACAACAAGCAGTAACGCGCTACCGCGGACGATCCTCGCGCATGATTACGCAACATTTCAGCGTAATTTCAGCGTGCGAAATCCAAGCGGTCGGGATTCGGCTGCCGAGAAATTTTACAAGTGCCAAACCGCGCGCTCGCGCGCGTCTCGCCGCGTTTGACCTTGATTCCCGGCAATTTCGCGAGGATTACCATTCTTCTCCGTGGATTTGTGCACGCTGAATAATTCATCGACGAGCGCCGACGTAAGCGGAGCATGGTCTCCGTTAACGAAGTGTCACACGCAATTCACACTTAATTCCTCGAGGGTCACATTGCACGTGAACTTCTCGAATGATATTATTAATCTTCTCGATGCCCGGGATTTTCTCGAAGTTAGGCAAAAGGTGTTACATAAAAATTGCGTGAAATACAATAAAAGCTGTCTGATGCTGAAGAATTTAAAAAATGCGAGCAATTCCGACCCTTCGCTCCCCCCCTCCCTTTCTTTTACCGTATACTAGAATAGCCGAAGATACATTCTTATTTTCTCATGTAAAATCGAAGACCCTTTTTCGATTAATATAATTCATTCTGTATAATTAATAATGGATTAGAATGATGCACTGGCACTTCTCTTTAATACTGGAAGAATGTATTTTTTTGTTTACATATAATTAATTTGCATGACTCGGTTGCTTTATGCGTGCAAAGAATGAAAAGAATCGGCGAGTCGCGAGATGTCCTTGTGAATGTACCATTAATACGAGGTTTTGTGCACGAAATCGCTTACGAGAGATCGCGTGAGCCGGTTAATCCATTGCGAGTAGCCGGGCTTCAATCCGAGATCGATAAAATTTTCATTTCTTTATAAGATTACCGAAGAAACAGCGCGCACAAGAACGTTCAAGGTTGTTTTTTACCTATAATAGAACATAACGTTTTGCTCGAGATATATTCCAAGTATATCCGGACAAGAGAATGAAACGAAATCCAACTCAAGCCAAAGAGATCCTCAGCTGGATTAATGTGTGGTGACTGTGGTGGTATAATAAGCCTATTAACAACATTATATAACAACCATCTTCTTGTTTTTCTAGTGCTGTATTTAAGATCGTTTGTCTTGTTGGAGGCAACAAATTTGTTCAATTTATTTTAACGTACCTGATAATAAATTATATAATTTACACGCGGCATATTGATAGATTTATGCATTCATTGCCTCATCAATAAAAATCAAGATACTTTCGATTCCATTGTATTTTAAAAATTATGACGCGTTTGTGTCAAAATTCTATTAAAATTCAATATTTAAGCCATTTACGCCAATTTTTTCCTGTCGAAAGAAACTTTAAATGTAATTAATAAATTATATATCTCACTCAATGCGTGACATACATAGTCTCAATACGTATTACTTTCCTTTATCTACAATAAATCTTTATCTGCAATATATAATAAATCTTTATCTTCAATAAATCTACTTAATCAGTAGAATGTGATAGACAAAAAAAATTTAATTTTAAATTTCAGATTCAAGATGAATTTTCCTTGGTATGTATTTTTTTTAATATCTCTATTTCGATAGAGAATCAGAAGCGAAGAATTTATCTGGGAAGATCCGCGACGCGTAATTTTTCTTGTAGCCTGTATCTGAAAGTGCTAAATGGCTATTATCAAACATCAAGAGCGTAAAACGACTCGTCAATGCTAAATCAGCAGCCCTAGTATCGCTCCTCTCTATCTCATTGTACCTATATGTATATAAACGAAAGTCCCTGAAATGAAAACTGCCTACTTCCGAGCAATAAAGACCAATGCCATAATCATCGTGATTTAACGACACTGGCTCGACTAACGTTGAGCAGGGTGTCACCGTATAAGTGTAAAATGTTTTCGTGAAATAATATTTTCCCATCGAATCTCATTTAATATTTGGAAAAACATTAAAGAAAAATCTATCCAATCAATCATGCTAGAGATGAACACAATTTTTTTCACGATCGAATTTATCAAGATATTTTTTTCAGCGTCAAAATGTGAGTCTCTCTATAAAACAAACTCTCTTGTCAGATTAGATATCGAGTGCGTTTCGAGAGAGTTGTTAAAAAAAAAACCTCAATCATTTTTGACGCGAACAGTGCAATCTTCTGGATACGCGTGTGAAACTGCGCCGGTGTTAATTGACAATCCTCCCGCGTCAGTGTGGGTTCTGGGATTAAGCGGAGAACGCCTTCTTCGCCTCCCCCGCGCCGAAACACGGTTACGAGAAAATCGCGCAGGGCGGAGCTGCGCAGATCATCTAAAAGCATGATCGAGTTCGCACAGGGTGCCCGAACATCCCTTTCCTCCCTTTTCCCCTCTTCCTCTCCTCTAACGTCATTCTACTGGCGAATAACTTGACCTAAAAGATTAATCGATATGAAAGACGTGTATATGTGTGTATGCATGTGTAATCTTGAATAATTAATCGAATAACTAAATTTTACAACTCTTAAGTTTTTTATACTTTTGTATTTTTTCTGCATCGATTTCTTTTTCTCATTATACAGTATTTTTACTTACTTGTCACTATAAACATGTATAATAAATGGTATGCCATATATTCTACTTTCTTTTCGTTGAAAGAGAAGAAAAGAATTTCGAAAATCTCGAAGATTATAGCTGCGAGGGAAGAAAAGAAGAAAGCCAGGAATGTTCTCATAAGTTTAAGAGATTAAGTAGAAAACGTATTTATGAATACTTTGTGAATATTGTACCTTGGAATGTGCAGTGAAAATTCTTTACTTTAAAATTGTCGAGACCAAGATATCTCCACACTATTCTGCATTCTTTTTTTATACCCCACCTTAGAATGAGAACCGTAAAAGACTGAAGCATCATGCATGTCCATAACTTCACGTGATCACGTGGTAAAGGTATAGTGGGAGAACATCGCAAAAGAACTGTGTTTACAGAAAAACAGCTGTTCCTAACCACAGAAACAGCTATTAGAGGTCGTCCATTACTAATTGCATTATAAATGCAGAAAGTGCAAAACACATGCTCTAAAATAAATAACCGTGCGTGAATATATCTTGAATTTATTTTAAATGCAAAAAATGCAGTCGATAGAGATTAGAGGAATTTAATGGAACCCAGTTTTTTGCCAAGAATTCTTTAGCAACTGTTAGAAAGATGAGGAAAGAATTGAAACTATTGTAATTTTTCGGCGAGTTGAATCTGATGTTACAAGCACGTGAAAATAATTGTTATGTGCACCGTCGTTATTTATGATAGAATTCAGTTTGAAAAATTAAATTTAAATTTTTTTCTCTATTATAGTCTCTTTTCTTAATTTCTAGAAAAAATGACTTATATTAAGACGTGTTGCACAGTCGTTTAAATATAAAAATATGTAGAAAGAGCATATATTAAAATACTTAAGCATATATTAAAATAAAATAGATACATATCGGTATTTTGTAAAAAAAGGAAAAGTTACAAGAGCAGAAAGTGTGACTGAAGAGAGCAGACGGGGCTTATTATAGAAAGTAAAAAAATGCAATTCAAAGGCACAATCTAAAGAATATAAAAATGAAACGAATATACATATGTGCGTTTTTTTAACAAATGTCAAAAGTATATAAAAAAATGTCTGAAACGGATTTGACTTTCGAAAATGATTAAATCAAATTATGTGTCGTATTCGCGACTGGTAATGCGTTTAACAGAACTATTACGTCATTATAATCGTACCGCGGAGCAATCCAAACTCGCGTCAAAAGTGTAGAGAAAAAAGACAAACAGATCGATTAACTTTAACGAATGTTTAACCGAGGTCCTTCGTTTCTATCTTTCTTTCTCTAGATCATGTGTGGTATCGATTGTAAAAACTTTCGTGTGTTTCAGTCGCACTCTCTTCTCGCACTTTGCCCCTCTCTTTGTCTTTCTTTCTTTCTTTCTTTTTTCTTACCGAACTCTGGATATATAGAAACCTCGAATCTGCAGGAAATAAGTAGGTTAAAAAACATAGGAAATATAGCCAGAGTTACGATAATTCGGTTAATTGCGATAAATGTAAAGCACGCGACGTATAATCGGGGCGCGCCGACGATAACTTACCGCCAGTCTAGGAACGTGCAAGGTATCGGCGAAGCGGCCTACCTCGATAAGCCCCGCGAAACGCCAGCAGGGAGCTCCAATTCTCGCGTCCGAGAGTGGCATACAAGCACGATGGAAGCAGGGTCGACAGACCGCCGGGACTGCAACCGGCGCGACGACGGATGGCGGTGCACCCAGGTGCACCTGCCCTGCCCGTGCGGCCGATGGACTGTCAACGTCGCTCCGATGTCGTCGCTGCTACGTCCGCCGCCGCGCGACTATACTTCACCACCTATGTATGTATGTACGTGCGACCCCACTGCTCACACTGTCGAGCACGACACATCACGACGGGCGCGCTCGATTCCCCGCACTAGGTACCCGCACCCCCGATGAATAATATCTCGCGTGCACACCCGAGATCCCTTTTGCTCTGAGAATTCAAGAATCAAGTGTCTTTCTCGTATTGTATATCGTTCCGTCGCCAGGATCACAATGACCGACGACGCAGCGGACGCAACTCGATCTCACGTACAATCACGATACGTCCACGTACCACGTGCGTACAAGAGTGACTGCGCCCGGCCGCTGATAGCGACGGAAGCGCCGCGCGGCGCGCGCGCGAACTACCTTACGTCAAATCCATAGACACAGCTGAACATAGAGGTCTATATTCTGAATCCTCTTTTATCGATAAAAGTGCCTCTAAAAATGGCTTATAGCCAATCAGAAGGCTTATAAGCCACTTTTAGAGGCACTTTTATCAATAAAAGAGGCTTCAGAATATGGAGTCGTTCGCGATGAATGAGAATTTCTTTTTTATACAGTGATATACATATATGTATAGTAGACGTAATTATCAGACGTGTAACAATCTGATATTTTTAATCATTTGATATAAATGTGCAATGTATAGGTTAAATGTTAATAAATAAATAATAGATTAAACGAGATTAGATTAATCAATATAAACGTAGTTTTGGATTTTCCAACCAAGTTCGAGAAACAAATATCAATATAAACAAAATTATATTTGATTCGAAAATATCTCATCCGGAAGTAAAAGACATTAATAACGTTTACTATAAACAGTAAACTATTATATATAACTTTTATTAATTAATTTAATATTGTATAGTCTCTATTTTTCTTATTTAATTTAATTTTTCAAATATTATTTTTCAATTACCTTTTTCTCAGAAATTTAAAGATGTGAAATTCATCAAGAGGGTACAATTCTAAACCACGATGCATGATTATCTAGATATGCGACGCTTCTAACCCGGAAGTACCTCTAATCGGAATGGAAACTTATCCAATCACGCGTCTAGTACGCAACAATATGGCATTAGACACGTGATTGGTTAATTTTTCTATGCGTATACACATCTATGCAATTTTGCTTTTAATGCACAGACCACAGACTTTTATATCACACACGTCAGTTCAGTAGCAGTGAACATAAGTGAACATAACCCGCGAGTAGTGTAATAGCGAAATCATCGTGAAAAAAGATGGTGGTGACGGTGGCTTCTGTACGTCAACAACTCACTAATCTGGCGCATTCCGGCGGTTCCCACAAAGATCAGGCCGAAAAGTAAGTCTGCAGAACAACATCGATTCTCATTCATAACATTCATAAATAAACCATCTTCTGTTTAGATATCGTTCAACGTTGGACATGATATTGTTGTCTTCCGGCGAAGAACTAGTCGATGCCTTGAAGACATTTATTGAAGCAAGTATGTTATTTTTATCTTGCTGGCATCTCAAACGTATCGAGAAAATGTTGGAAATAACTGTAACGTCATCCTGAAATTTGAACAGAATTTATGCGATCTTAATTAATATAGATAGGTTATAAAAAATGATTTATTAAAAAATAAATATACGACAATAATAGAGATTATTTTGTGCATATATCTAAATAATAGTATATAGAAAAGCTATTATCTCTTATTGATTTTTTTAATATTATAATTATAGTTTGATGAATTGATGAATGAAACAAAAATTACTACTTAAATTTATAAGAAAAATTAGGAATTGTTAAAATTCAGTTACTTTAATTTTGTTAATAGCACAGAATCGATTATTGTAGTTATTATACATTTTCGTATTCTACACACTAAAAGAGGGGGGTATACATATACAAGTAGATATACAATTAGATGTTAAAATTAATGATGCATGTGATAGCTATATGTATCTGTATCTATACAATAGAGCTATAACAATATACTACATTATTCTAAGATAAATTTAATATTATATTACTATTTTTGTATTATATGATGTAATTATCTTTTTGACATATAGTACAATGAAGATACTAATTATAATTCACTATTATAATAAAATACACATATTTGATAGATTATATTTTGTCTATATATATATTTTCTAAAATTAGAAAAACAGTATATTTAGATAAATTTTTATTCCAGTTGTGAATGAAAATGTGAGCTTGGTAATTTCAAGACAAGTTCTGACTGATGTCAGCAGTCGTTTATTATTTTTACCTGATGAGATATCAAAAGCTGTTTCACATTACACTCTAGATAAGGTAAATCACTATTCTATTAAACATATAAATTAAACATGAGATTTATAAACATAATTTAAATTTTATATAAAAGATATATTTTTCTCTCTCTCTTAATTGAAATTATACATGTATACAGGTTCAGCCACGTGTAATTTCTTTTGAAGAACAGGTAGCTAGTATAAGGCAACATTTAGCTGATATTTATGAACGTAATCAGAATTGGCGAGAAGCTGCAAACGTTTTAGTTGGCATACCATTGGAAACAGGACAAAAGTAACATATTTACTAATAATAATTATCTGCAACTGTTTTTATACATGTATTTTACTGATGAAATTAATCATTTTAGGCAATATACTATTGATTACAAACTCGAGACTTATCTTAAAATTGCTAGATTATATTTAGAAGATGATGATCCAGTACAAGCAGAAGCGTTTATCAACCGAGCGTCACTTTTACAGGTATTTTCTTTGTTTTTGTAAATTTACTACAATATGATAATTACTTCTTTCTGTATTATTTATCTAGGCCGAGTCTAAAAATGAACAATTACAAATCTATTATAAAGTCTGCTACGCAAGAGTACTAGATTATAGAAGAAAGTTTATAGAAGCAGCTCAGAGATACAATGAATTATCATATAGATCCATTATTCATGAAGACGAACGTATGACTGCTCTTAGAAACGCATTGATCTGCACAGTATTAGCTTCCGCAGGTGAGCAATTATTAAACAGCAAATATATTTTATTTCTCTCAAACTTTTGTTTTACATTATCTACATGTTTTTTATCACAGGACAACAGAGAAGTCGAATGTTGGCGACCTTATTTAAAGACGAACGTTGCCAGCAACTTCCAGCTTATTCGATTCTTGAGAAAATGTATTTGGATCGTATTATTCGGCGTTCTGAACTACAAGAATTTGAAGCGTTACTACAACCTCACCAGAAAGCATGCACCATCGACGGATTAGGCTCCACTATACTCGATCGTGCAGTCATCGAGCATAACTTATTATCGGCTAGTAAACTATATAATAATATTTCTTTCGAAGAATTGGGCGCATTGTTGGACATTCCACCTACTAAAGCGGAAAAGATCGCTAGTCAAATGATTACCGAGGGCAGAATGAATGGATATATCGATCAAATAGATTCTATAGTACACTTCGAAAGTAAGTTGCCTGTTGCTTTATTACATACTTTCCGCGCAATTAAGAATCTCGTTTATATTTCTCCTTTTTCTGTACAGCACGCGAAACTTTGCCGACATGGGACAAGCAAATACAATCATTGTGCTACCAAGTGAATCAAATAATCGAAAAAATAGCTCAAACCGAACCAGAATGGATCGCGAAAGTAATGGAAGATCAGATGGTGCATTAATATAGATTTTGTTTAAAGTGAAGGAATATCGTCGTCGCAAATAAAAAAATCTCATTTATAATAATTATTGTATAACAGAGTCAGAGAGAGAGCCAAAATAGTAATCATTTATATTAATAGTTCATTCTTGAAATGCAAATATTGTCCGATGTGCACATCCTCCCCTTCATTGTATTTATTTTATTTACAATGTAACATTTCGTCGAATTTTTCAGAAATATATCCACATTGTTTTTCAAAGAACTAATAGACAAATTATATGTTTAAAATACCTTAAATATATATTGCATCCTTAAAGTCATGACAAGTTCTAATGTTTTGTAATGCTTATTAAATATAAGCTTTATTAACTAATAAAGATTAATATGAAATTTATCATACACCATACAAATAAGTTTAAGTTTACTTGGAAAAAACATTTTAAAAAATTACTTATTTGCAGTCAATTCAGATAGAATCAATGTATATGATAAAAAATGATGTAAATTTTTGTAAATAAATCTCACATTTACATTTCACACTGGTCTTTACTAAACACACAAATAATCGGTAAGCAATAATTGTTGAGAAAGATAAAAGTTACATATATATTTTTAATTCACAATTATATTCTATAAAATAAAGCAGTGGAATTACATATAGCTGTGTGATTGGGTCTTTTGAAAATATGATTATTACATTATGTGATTGAATAATCTTATAAACAGGAATATAGTTTAGTAATATCTAAGACAAATGTTGTAACCAAACTGGCAGTACTCCTCTTCATACGAAAACGGATAATCGAAATATTTCTTTCTTGCAATAGGAGTGACACAAATAGTTTCTAATAATTATAATCTGTACATGTGTATGTATATATAAATATGTATATAATTGCATCATTACTTATATGAATTAGAAGGCATCATATATTTTTATATAAGTGAAAGAACTATAACGAAAAAAAATGCATACACATTTACTATCAATCACATTATGTCAAGACTATTTGATTGTATACAAATATGGATGTTACACGTCATACATTTCTGTGTGTGGTCCTATCCAGAAAAAAATAAAATTCATAATCTGCAGTGATAATTGATTAAATTTACATACATTTAATCAATTTTACATGAAACACAATATGAATCTTATTAAAGATATTTTTTATTGCACTTTTCAAAGTTATAGAATATTTGTATACAAATCAATACTATATACCATATTTTGTATGTACAGAGTTCATTACCAGATTTTTCAAAATATGTCAATATATTTTACCAATAAAAATTTAAAAAAATGTTATCTAAAATCTATAATTATTTTAATAAAAAGTAACACATATTAAGTCCGTAATCGCTTCATTATAAGAGATTACAACTAAAATATGCGATTTAAAAAAAATAGATTTACTTTTATTATGATAAAAAATAGAAAAAATCGACGATTTATATTTTTTAATATGTTTATATAAATCGTATCTATTATTTAAAATGAAATAAAAACTGAGATTTATATATATAATTTCTATTACTCAATTATTATTCTTCTCAAAATATTATTCCCAATCATAATAAAAGTTGCGACAAAGAATTTGTACGCTAATAAATTTAATTAATTTGATTCTTTACTATTTTTTGTATTGATATATAAACAGAGAATATTTTTAATATAATGATTAAAAAATAAAATTATATTTATAATATCACGTAAACAGATTAAACAAATGTATATTAACTTTAAATTTTTTTCAAACTTATATAAAGCATTTAAAGATTGTTCTTTTTCTTTGTTTATATATTTTCTTCGAATTATATTTTTATAAAATGTATTGACCGAAAAATCTTAATATATCTTGTACATGTATGTATACAAAGGAAATATATATACGTATACATACATACATGTGTATTTGTATATATATATATATATATATATACACATACATATGTATATGTGTGTACGTATGTACATATGATTCATTTTATATTTCTTTGTTTTTATTGAAATAAGATTATTTTTTTTATCACTTCATACCATTGTATTATTTATCTTTTAGCATAATTTCGAAAACAAAGTGACTCATTTTAACCTGTAAATATTCATATTTGAAAATTGGAAAACGTTCTCTTGAAAAGTTGAAAGACTCGATAAAGAGAGGGGCATAGGGAAGAAAATTTACTATATATACACGGAAACGACAAAGAATTTTAAAAATTAAATGAAATAATTGAATTAAAATTTTTTTAAATAGGATGACTAATTTTTTTGTTTTGTATCATTTTCCTTTCTAAAATTTTAATAAGGACGAATAAGAAAAATATTTGATTGCTAAATTAAAAGTTGAATATATTGAGAATCATTAGTTTCTAGATGCATGAACAAGTATTCTAATATTTTTCTATAACATTCGATATTCCATGAAATTTTACAAAGAAAAAAGAATAAAATATTTGTAAGAAATTAGTCATCCTATTAATAAAAAAATGCATTTAACTGTCATATTTCCTTGACTTCTTTATGTATATATAGTAAATTTTTTCCCTTATGTTCCTTGGAGTCTTTTAATTTTTGCACCAAAAAAAAGAAAAGGAAAAAAAAAACATTTTCCAAAATTCAACAGTTTTCGAGATATAAACACATTTGTAAATTAATAAAAGATAAGTCAATCTGCATATTATTCCCAATTTTTGTTTTTATGAAAAGGATGATAGCAGGATCTAACAAGCTGCACATATAAAGTATTGTAGGGACTAAATAAGACTAACAGTACAAACTTGTCTAATCAGCATAATTATGATTTTATATTGTTCATCGACCAAAGCTGTTATTACGATCATAGTTATGTATAATATAGCAGACTAATATTTCCTTCAACTAATCTGAAATAATGTAAATATTTTGCAATAATTATTCAAGAATCAATCTATCTATACATTACAAGTAATACTTTATTCAAAGCATGTATTGCCGATTTTGACACAAAGATCATGAGATACTTTTTTGTGTAGGATAAATTTCTTTTTTGCTTCTTTGTAATAAGAGTTACTTTGTAATGATAGATATTTAAGCTTGAAGGTCTAATGCAACACCATATTTATGGCCACCAGATCCAAAATTTTTTCCATCAATGTTTGTAGAAAGTGTCAAAGTTACACCTGTAAACAAATATTTAGTTATTTAGCAATATTTATTTTATTATTAATATATGCATTTTTTTAATAAAAGAATGTATTTATTTATTTAATAATATAGATTGTTACATTATAAGAAGAAAAATGGCAAGAAGATGAAAAGCATTGTAAAGTTTTTATTTTGCAAAATGTTATTTATTCTTTATTGTGATTAAGTGAGCACGAGTATTAACAGATTTACTAAATAGCAAGAAAAATGTGTTTACTTTCTCTTGTTAAGCTTCTATATAATGGCAAAAATATTTGAATTTATAAATTATATAAAAATTCATTGCATTTTGCATTTATGGGAAAAAAAATCAATTACTGTATTTTCTTGTTATTACTTTAGTGCAAGTAACTTAAAAAAATATTACTTACCTTCTCGCAATTTCTGTTGGTACCCCAAGCCTACTTGAAGATTAGTATTCACTTTAGCTCTAATGCTAGCATCACTGTCAAGATTATACTTTGCTCCAACGGCAAAATTTGTTACATTATGAGTGGCATTCCATGCTAAATTAATCGCTCCTTCTAATTCTGGTTTTACCTTATGATAAATGGAACTATTAAATTCCTGACCATTATCCCTAAAAATATGATTTAACATTAAATATTCTCTGAATTGTCTAGTGCATCTCTTATTACAAATTATATTTACACAGAAGTATGAAGAACAAAGTCTGAAGCAGCAAGTCCAACAGCAAAGTTGTTCCTTATAAGTTTATTTCTTTGTGAGTCAAATCCTATTTGACAGCCACCGAACCAGCCTGCAAAATATAATAATATGCGAATTTATAAACATCCTTATATAATACAAATTTGTAATGTCTATTACATATCATAGGCTTACTTTTGTACATTATAGGATATTCCACATGTTTAGAACAGGAAAATATATATTTGGGACAAAGGATATAATTTGGCACACACATATATGTATATATGTATATAGAAGAATTAAAGATCTAAATTAAAAGTATTTTTTCAACAATTTTACATGAAAATAATGAGTAATTAATATTATTAAGTTCTAATATATTGTTAAGTTCTCTATTTCCCTTATTGTATTAAATATTGTGTCAGAAATGAATGTTAATTTTTTCTTAACATACATTGAAATAAGTTAGTTTCTTCACATATCACTGCTTGTATTCATTAGTATGTGAGTTAGTAAAATATACATAAAAAATTTTTTATTACCTTACATATATGTATATAATTTAATCTGCATATAATCAACATTTTTAGAAAATAAACTTTATGATCATCGTTTCAAAATTTAATTATTATTTAATCCATGAGCCAAAAGGAAAATCTTTGATATATTTTATTGATCTATCAAATGATGATAAAATGTAATTTATTTCAATGCTTTGCAAGAAAAAGTTTACAACTATCTCATTTCTGTCATAATTCAATGACATTCATGAGGAATTAAAAGCGCTTTAAGATATATACCTAATATCTAAATTTACCTTGATAACCTACAACAGCTGAGGTATAAATTAGAGGTCCAGCAGATAGGCTAAGGTCAAAGTCAGAAGTTATGGCTGCATTCTCATGCTTGTAGGTTGCTTTCAATTTTCCACTTTTGGAACTATAAAAATGAACAAAGAAAAATTTTAAACATTATTAAAAATTACAAAATAATTAACTTTTTAACATTATGTAATAAAATATCTCACCCAGATTGTGGAGAGAAAGTACAACAGTAACCAAGAGTCAGACCATTGACCAATTTATTAGCAATGGAAACTTCAGTCGAAAGGGTATTATCAGTATTCCATTTCTCGTGGAACGATAACCCATATTCCTTGAACTTATATTTAGTTTCTAAGTTACCAAACACCTTTCCTGTATCCTGATTAGATATTCCGCCGCAAGAAAACTCTACATCAGAATTGGTCTTAGTTTTTACATCCAATTTAAGGATGCCATAATGGTAACCTTGACCAAATATATCGCGAGCGTTCTTTCCTAGATCGTTATATGTTGGAGGAGACATGTTCTGTAATAATAGGAAGTAAAATATTTATGTAACAATTTATTATCATTTCATGAATGCAAATAAATTTAGCTTCAAGCAGATCAAAGAAGCGCAAACAATATTCCATCTAATAAAGCAGTATCTAAATTTGATCCCAGATATATATGTCAGCAGTATATCCTTTTTATTCTATATAATTATATACATGTACATGAAATGGATGAATGAAATGAAATATTAATACAAAGAGAATATATAAAAACTTAAAAAAACACATGTATACTTATAAATTTCAAAAAGAGGTGTGATAAAAGTGATAGTAAATTATTATTACAAAAAGCCTAATAAAAGCAAACAAATTATATATCATTATAATCGTGATATATTATACGAACGGAATGGTATTGACCTGTTTTGTGAGGTATTACATAAGGCACAATTTGGACAACTTATATCGCGATTATTTAAAATTCTGATTTGGAAGTTGCTACAAACGGCCTTGCCTCAAGAAACTGTCCCTTTTCGCTCAACGCGATACACAATGCTTTTCGAAAATAGAAAAATTTCGTTCGCGACGCATCGATCAGGTCCAACGGTCACGGCAGACGACATTGCGAAATCGTGGTCCCTTGCCGGCTTAGCGTGGGAATAAGACTCGTTTCTCCCAAATCTAACAACTCGCACGAATTGAACTCGGATTTTACGATTCGCGCGAACGCGATGCGCTCAATTCAAGAGTAATATCAGCGACGACGTTATACTTACAGTCTTACGTTAGTGGAATACGAAGGCGGAAAAATGCGCGACTCTTTGAGACGTGTGGACGTGAGATTCGACGGAAAGCAGGCGAGAACGGAAAGAGAAGCACGTCCCCCAACCCCCAGGGACATTGGCGCGCATGCGCGCTAACGCACATAGGAATAGTGCTCACGATCTACTTATTTCTGCGCAACTTATTGAAGCGGCCTGGCGTCTTGCGATATTTGGATTAGGAAAATTCGAGTTTCGCGAATGTAATTGTATTCGGGTATTTCGAAGTTAAAAAACGCACGAGCTTGAAATTCGAATGATAATGATACGATTCGAGAACCGGTAGCAGAATTATTTCGATCGATTCCCGCTCCCCGAAGATTCGATCGTCGAGGATCCCCTGGCGAAAATAAATATCGGAGCGTAAGTCGAACGTAAGGAAAGAGTAACAGAAGTGTAAACGAAGCTTTTAGGAGACGTAAATTGAAACAACGAAACGTAAATAAAGCGTTAACACTTCATTTACACTTCTGTTACTCTTTCCTTACATTCGACTTACGCTCCGTTATTTATTTTCGCCAGGGAAAAAAATTCGATGCAAATAGAAATAGCGGTATAATATCAAACTTTCCTTCAATACTTTTAATTTATTTTAAATATATGTTGCAAAATATTTTATTTACAATTTAATTATCCAGGAAAAAATTGCTCGTATAATTATATAAAATATATATATTTTCATGTTTTTTCCCTTGTACAACCAGGTAGCAAGACGTTTAAAGACGTCTTGATGACGTACTGTGACGTTTATTAAGATGTCATTTAACGTCATTTTGGGAATCTTTACCCGCATGTACAGGAAAAATAATAAAAAGAATAATTTTTGCATCATTTTTTCTTTAGAAAGATAAAATTTGAAGAGGAAATATTGCTCTCATATATAATTATATATAAGTTTATATTGTATATGAGTATAAGATTGTATATGAGCAGCTTTTTCCCCAATATCTTGCAATTTAAGCAAGTTTCACTTTTACTAAAATGCGAAAACTAAAATCTTGTAATTATACTTATTATTTTTCTAATATATAAACGGACAGATAATATATATATAAGAGAGAGGGAGAGAGAGAAAGAGAATAGCATGTAAACATATAATATACATATATATTTATATATATTTATAAATGATTATATACCCTGGCGAAAATAAATATCGGAGCGTAAGTCGAATGTAAGGAAAGAGTAACAGAAGTGTAAACGAAGCTTCTAGGAGACGTAAATTGAAACAACGAAACGTAAATGAAGCGTTAACACTTCGTTTACTCTTCTGTTACTCTTTCCTTACATTCGACTTACGCTCCGATATTTATTTTCGCCAGGGTATGAATACAATATTTTTTTCCCCAGCATAAAAAGGAATATAAAAGATATCGTAATCAAAGAATCACCTTGCAATTAAAAAGTTGATAGAACAATAAGGAAAAATACGCAACATCATAATTGTATATATTGTATAATTACACTAATTATAGAATAGTGGGAGCTTTTGGAAAGATCGAAAACTCCCACTATTCTCTACCGTATACGCGTTTAGAATTCCCAAAATAGCATGGTCAACAAGGAATATTCTGATCACAACGCAGCCGGCCCGAAGCCGGCACAAATCTCGTCCGGTATAATTTAACTTATGCCATTGGCGGGGGGCTTGCACGCGATATTTTTAATAAGCTTTAAGAAGATATAAAGCACGCGGCAAGCGCGAGCTTTGGCTCAGTCCAAGCCTTCGATCAGCATCGATATCATTTATTGACGAGGAATAAAAAAAACATATTCGAGAAGAAGGCTCGATTTTTTCTTTTGCAACCGAACATGTCGCAAAAATCAGTACGTCGATAACTTTATTTATTTGCGCGTGAGACAGTTCGATTCGCTTGGAATAATTTATTTATCATTATACTATTCGCATCCGCAATATTTCAGGAAGGTGATGTATCTGCCGAGGGATCTACGTCGCAAGCATACAAGGTGCTTCAGAATGATCAAGTTGGTAGGTGAGTAGAACCGATAAATTATTCAAAATAAAATATGTAATCTACGAATAAACATTTTATAGCAGTAATTTCTTAATGAAACTATTTAACTTAATACACTTAATAAGTTGAATATTTATATAAAATTAATTACACAAAATTACAATATAGTTATATAATTACAACAAATTACTGATTTACCTAATAACAAATATAACAAATATATTTCAAACTTGAGATTGCAACATGTAAAAGATATAGAATTATGTATGTCAAAACAAAAAATAATTTTTAAAAAATGAAACACCAAAGGCCATGGTTTAATATATAAATTAAATATTTATATGAATAAACTATATAAAGTGAAATATTAAGATACACATCAGATTAGAACACAGTAAATCACAGTGAAAATATTTCAATATGGGAAGAGATTATTTCCAGCGATTGAAGTATACATAGTTGTTTTAATCAAGCATATTTCAATTAACATTAATTTATGACGAATCACACATAAAATGCTTTCTTAGGTACATGATCGCGAGTAGAGAATTGCAAGCTGGCGAAGAAATTGCTTCGGAAACACCTTTCATCGTCGGACCGAAAGCATGCACTTATCCCTTGTGTCTTTCTTGCTACACACCTTGGCCACCTAGCCCGGATGACAAACCGCTCTGTTCCAAGTGTGGATGGCCCGTTTGCAATCAAGAATGTGAGAACGCTCCACAACATAAGGATTACGAGTGCCCAGTGAGTGCGGGAATTTTCAGAGAACTTGTATCTGCATAATAAATTCTGCGATCAACTCTGTATTAATCTGATCAATATCTGTATTATTATACGCACAGAAATGGAGATTATCTTATAAAATATATTGTGTATAGTGCGCAATATATTTTTCAATTTTTTTAAAATATAAATTTAAGAACATATATCTTCTCCCAGGTTTATAAAGCTATTTCATATCATAATCATTGCCATATTTTTTAAAAACATGAATTGAAAATACGTCGCAATAATTGTTTATGTCTCCTCAAATTTGTTTTTACATATCAATCTTCTTTGATAGATATTCGTACAGGCGAATGAGAAGTTTAACGTGGACGCTGTGCTGGATGGAGATGGTAGTGTTCCGCAATTAGAGTGCATAACGCCCTTAAGATTATTGTTGGAATCGGAGAGGAACGTCGAGAGATGGAACAAGGAAATAAAGGATATGGAGGCACATAATAAGATAAGGCGTGAAAAAACGCAGTGGAAATCGGATCACGTCAACATCGTGGATTATCTGAGAAAACGACTAAAGCTCGATAGGTTTACATACATTAACAGACATATATTTCGTCGATAATTATTTGACGTAGAATCTCAAAGCAAACTTATTCTCGGCAGATTCTCGGAAGAATTCATACAAACAGTATGCGGGATTTTGGACATTAATACGTTCGAAGTCCGGACGACGAAGGGATTCAGCGCGCGAGGTCTTTATCCAACGGTTGCCATGATGAATCACTCGTGTGTCTCAAACACGTCTCACAGTATATCGCCGATCGATTACAGGTAATTAAATTCGTGTGATTCTTTACGATGAGAACGTAAAACTTGTCGTATGAGACACTGCAAGTAGCGTTAATTACAGCGACAAAATGTTTTTAATTCAATGACTTATACTTGAACGCGATATCTTTAACGAAACGATCTTCTCATTTATCTCTTATATACGCTCACGCATTCTCCTTCCTCAATTAATTCATGCACCGTGCACGATCCCCAGGAAATCTCACGAGGTTTATTATGCCGATGAGAATACACTCGTTTTATATATGAAAGCGGTAATTATAATACACGCGATTTTTGCGCGTCTACAGGATACGACTGCGTACCACGCTTAAGGTTCCTGCGGGCGGTGAACTTTACGGGAGTTACACGCATTCGTTACTTCCGACAATGCTGCGAAGGGAACACCTACTCGAGGGCAAATACTTTGCATGCGCGTGCCCGCGATGTTCAGATCCCATGGAATTGGGCACCCATATGTCCTCTCTTAAATGCAATAAATGCGACAATGGAGTTATCTTACCATTGGATTCTCTAGGTATTGCACAGCTAGAAACATATATATGCATATAACTTAAGATATAAAATATAAGAAAATTTTGTAAATATATAAATAGTATGATACATTTCTTAAACTCGGATACCTTTTACAAACGATATCTTTCAGATTCGAAAAGTACATGGAATTGTACGCATTGTGACTTCTCCACTAGCGGACAAGCGGTGCGAAAAATTTTCAAGATTATTCAAACGGAAGTAGACACTGTTGAAGCTATCAGTGGCGCTGACGGAGCCGATGCGATTCTCGAAAGAGAGACTGTTATAAAAAAATATCGATCAGTTTTACATCCCCATCACGCCTTTCTTACAATACTAAGGTATGATAAAACCGTAAGAAAAAAAGTATAATTCTAATAATAATGTTAAATCAATTTTACTCAATCAGTTTTCATCCTTACAACAGTGAACTTAATTTCACGTTATTTCTCCAACCATCAAAATTCATACTAAAATTCCAATAATAGATTAATGAATGATTTATTAGACGTATACTCTGATTGTGTATACTATATATTTACTACATTATGATTTAATTAGACATAAATAAGAGTTTATATATATATTTATATATAAAATACGTCCATATATTTTCTTTCTCCTGTATAATCTTTTTGTACAGATAGAAAGTAATAAGAAGAATAATTTTCGCATTGATTTTTTTTTAAAAAAGTAAAACTTTTAAAGAAATGAAAATTTCTCCTCCCCCCACACACAATTATATGTAAAAAAACAATGCAAGAATTATTTTTTAAGTATTCTTTTTATTATTTTTCCACATAGAGATTATACAAGAGAAAAAAAACACATTTTATACATATAATATATATAATTTATATTATATATATTTATATTAATATTATATTTATGTATATATATATATATATATATATATATATATATATTTATTTATTTATTTATTCTTGTATATCTATTGTTAAGAAAATCATAGGCTAAATCATAGGATATTATGTTTCTTTCTCTTCCTCTCTCCTAGACATTCGTTAACCCAAATGTATGGCCGAGTTGATGAATATTTATTAGACGATTTACCGGATGTTGTATTAGAGCATAAAGTTGACATGTGCCGTTTATTGCTTCAAGTATTGGACATTGTGGAGCCTGGATATTCACGCATAAGAGGTACACGCTTTTCATATGGATATACGTTCTCTCTTTGATTAGGAGATGTAAGAAATATGTGAAAATAATTTTATCGCCTTTTTGACAGGCATGACGTTATACGAGTTGCACGCACCATTACTTTTCCTAGCGAAAGGTCAATGGAATGCCGATGTCATTGACGAGGCAGGGCTAAAATCTAAAATGATAGAAGCCGCAACTATCTTAAAAGAAGCTGTGACAATATTAACCTTAGAACTACCGGAGACGGTTGAGGGACAAATAGGACTCGTCGCAAAAGAGTCTCTCGTTCAGCTGGAACAATCTATAAATAATTTATAAATAAATTTATTGTAAAGATCTCTCTCTTATATATTTGTCTAGGGAGATTTACATTAATAAATGTTTCGATATGTATGAGAAATATCGTTGTATCACAAAAAACATATATCGTAATTTCTTTAAAATATATATTTTAGTAAAGTTTATATTTTTAAATATAAAATATATACTTTTTATTAAACTTTATTAAATTAACTCATACAAAATATTTCTATAAAAACATGTAAATATATAGAATAAAACGCATTTGATATTTTGAGAATGAATCTAAATCTACAACAAAAATATACACCAGAAAATATATGTATAGCATGATGATTACATTAATATACCTGAAAATTCTTTCTCTCTCTAGATAACTCTCTCTCTTCTTTATATGTGAGATATCATAAAAATATTTATACGAGTTTCTGGCGAGATATCTTGATGAGATATGCGATACATATCTTCTCTTTTACTTGATAATACATTTAATGAAGCCATTGCATAGTTAAAGCCGAACGGATCTAAAAGTATATATTTAGAGGATGCCAATTTGTTTATGTTATATCAATGTGTACGTTGTGTTGTATTTTACACTGCTGTGTATGTATCAGCGAATTGCGCGCAATCCACACAGTGTCTAATAATACAACACGTCGCATGTATATGTCAGTTTCGTGTTGCTGATGTGCTCGCTTCCAACAAATATCAGTTTCGCACATCTCAAGGAAGTAATCTCTAGTAGATATTATGGCGCCTGTCCCCCCGAAGTATAAAATTGTGCATTCTAAAAAACTTGGAAGGTACATATAGTCATACAATTTTTAGTGTAATATATTAATTCATTTTTAATGTAATATATTAATATATTATATTACATTAATTTTTAATGTAATATATTGATTCAATTCTTTGTACATACATTAACAGGTATTGCATAATCAGATTGTAATAAAATGTATTTGTTTGAAAAATAATAAGAAGGAGAATTCTCCTGAAAAATAAGAATAATTTTTGCATTGCTCTGTTTTTAAATAATCATATAAATGTATACATCTACGTGTAAAATTATATGTGTAATTATAAACTATAAAATATTCTGTAATATAATTGCAACTTTATTTAAAAGAACAATGCAAAAATTATTTTTCTAATTATTTTTTCATAAGTTCTTATATTTTTATAAAAGATAAAAAAAATTTAATAATCTTTTTCTATTCTTCTTATTATTTTTTGCATAAATGAACAAAGAATATGAAGTATAAAACAAAGCGAACATATATATGAACATAATTCATATATAATTATAATATATATTATATATATTTATATATATGATTATATATAGACTTTTTTCCGCGAGTATTGAGAAATATTCTTTTGTATTTTTATAAGATATCTCGTAACAACTAAAGATGTAACACCAGGAGAAGCCATAATTCGAGAAGAACCGATTGCAGTCGGTCCGATGACATATAACAAGAACTATTATTTCTGTTTCGCGTGTTTGCGCTCGTTACCAAAAATCGGCACAGGAAACCGGTATACTTGTTCCAGATGTAATTTCGCACCACTGTGTAGCGTCGCATGCGAGGTAATGAATTACAATCAATGGTTCTCAGAGTCTTATTCTTAAAAAGAAAAAAAGTAAAAGAAAAAAATTCGCGCTTTTAAAAGATAGTTGGCAAAAAATTATTGACCTCGTAAAACTTCATTTGTTTAAGAATATAAAAATATATAAAAAGACGTTTGAGAACCGCTACGCGTTACATAATACTGTACCACTTTTAATGTTAATAGCGTTTTTAAAATTTTGTCTCTTTTTTTCCTATCTTTAAAGGCTCGAACGAATCATCATACAAATGACGAATGTCAAATATTTAAAGAGAATCGAAAGCTGTTGGCGAATATTGAAATTAACGCGACAAAAATTTTGCTAGCCTTGCGATTATGGCTAACAAAATACAGAAATCCGTCTATATGGGAGAGAATAAATAATATGAAGGCTCATCTAAATAAAAGGATCGGCACGCTTGTTTGGAAGGAAAATGAAATCGATGTTGTAAATGTGAGTTTCATGTAAATCAGATCATTATATTAATGTTAAAACATTTGACATTTTAATCTAATCTACTTTCTGCGCAGAAAAGAAATAGAGAAAATCGCATAAATATTCCCAAAATATTTTTAAAAAATTTCATTTAAAAGTATCAAAGATATTTCAATGATTATCGCTTATTCAGATTACCCACTATTTGTATATGTATGTAATATATATATGTGTGTATGTGTGATAGGTGATTCAAAAACTTCGCATGCCCGATAAGACTGAGCCACCGAGTGCAGAACTGATACAGAAATTATGCGGCATCTTGGACATAAATACCTTCGAATTGCGATCGCCTAGCATTTTGGACGGTCTTCTCCTTCGGGGTTTGTACATCGAGGCATCCCTCATGAGTCATGATTGCAGGGGCAATACTCATCTTACTATGGATGACAATTTTCAGCTGACCGTTTACGCAAGTGTCCCGATCAAGCAGGATGAGCCTATTCTTTTCAATTATACCTCGTCACTGCTGGTCAGTCAATGGCACGAATTCGAAAATTAATATCTTTTCCCTTCCGAATATCACGCCAATATTATCTGACGATTCAATTAAACGATTTTTTTTTATTGGCGAATATATCTTTCTCGTTTCTTTCGTTATTTCTAAGAATCATCTGATGACGATGTGCTACGTCAACATTAAAATAATAATAATTTTTGATTTTATAACATAATACAATATCAGGGTACAGCCGAGAGAAGACAACATCTTCGAGAGGGAAAGTATTTTGAATGCGAGTGCCCTTTGTGCAAGGACCCTTACGAATTGCAATCGCATTTGAGCAGCGTGCTATGTCCGCGCTGCAAAGAAGGATTCGTGGGAATACAAGATACTTTTGTCATCGCGCCATACGAGCGAGCGAGTCGATGGCAATGCCAGATGTGCAAGAGGACTTACAGCGGTCGTCTTATCAGGGCTACGTTGAACATATGCAAAACACTTATCGATAAGTGCGAGGATATTGACGTAAAGGTTTGCAAAATATAAGATGTAAAATCAAGCATATTTATATTATTTTCAATTCCGTTGCAAGGATCTAATATTTTTTAGGGTATTGACGACTTGCTTAAAAGATTATCCCGATCTTTGCATACCAATCATTTCCTCATATTATCGTTAAAGCAGAAATTATTGACGGCGTGTAGAAGAGAGATAACATCTCTCAATCCTCGAAGGAAGATTGTACAGAAGATGCTGGATACGTGCAAGGAAGTCTATGATGTTTTAGATATAGTAGAGCCGGGCATATCACGTTCAAAAGGTATATACATTGTTTACATGCTGTACAATTGTATGAGAGTACTTGTCAGTATTATTGCAAATATCGATATTTCAGGCATAATGTTATATGAAATGCATTTGCCTATAATAATATTAGCGAATCAATCCTATTCCGCGCGCGAGATCTCGTCAGCGCAATTGGTCTGCCGGCTGGAAGAGGCTCGAGTTCTTCTGAAGAAAGCTCTGACTATGCTTCTTTTGGAACCAGCAACGACTCCGGAAGGAAAATTAGCTAAAAAAGCGCTCGCGGAATTACGTACGCTAAATCAAAATATAAGTGACGTAAAATCCTTACCGCCAGAAGAACCAAAGTACATGCGTAGAGTAAAAAAACAGCACAAGAAGATCAAGTGATTCCGTTTTCTCATTAATTTATATATATAATGTATAATATATATGTGATAATTTCATGTTTCGCAAATAACAGCTATGACCCATACAGCACAGAACATTGCAGTAATATTGCGGCAATATTGTAATGTTGCTGCAATGTTACAACAATATTAATAATATTGCTGCAATATTCTGTGCTGTATGGGGAGCTAAAACAATTATCAAATGCATTACATTGTGAGTGGTAAAAAAATTCATATTATCTTTTATTGATATATTATTTGCGATCATATTGTGATTGATATACTATTTGTGCATTTATGATATATTGTTTTTTTTTATATTCTCTAATTATTAGGATTGCGAAATAACAGCGTTACAAATTTCGTCTGTAATAAAAATGTAACTTTGATATATTTTTTTTCGATAACGATAACTCAACATTTATTTTTGTTATTTTTCAAACTTATATTTGTCAACGTAAATAAGCACACATAAAAAGTATCTTTAAACATGAATATAATAATTTATTATGCATAACTGTTTTTTACATATAAGTTATAATGACGTTAAAAAAATAACAAAAATTGTTATCGAATCGCTATAATTTCCGTTATTTCTTTTAACGTTATTATAAATTATATATAAAAAAGTTTTTTTTCCAATAATACACACACACACACACACACACGCACACGCACACTACAAAAGAAAATAAAGGAGGATAAATTTTATTAATCATACATCTTTATGAAAAAAATATTTACAGTTTTATAAATGGAAAATTGCGCAACTTAAAAACAAATTTCAAAAGAATTGCAACTGAAAAAAATTGTAATTTAAAAAGTTTCTTCTTTTTTTTCTCTATTCTGATCTGATTGAGATAGTTTTTTTTATACACACAATCGTTACTTATTAATATGTAATGATTATATAATTATTATATAATACTGTATTGTCTTGCATTTTTGGAAATTGTTTTTTATTACTCTATTATAATTAATATAATAATAAATAACTAGAGTGAAAAAAACAGATTATATATTCGTATATTTGTGTGTTTGATGTGTATTGATTTGTATGTACTTCCATACAAATTTGAATATATTCATATAAATTTTCATTTCCACACACAATTAATTTAAAGAAATAAGTAACACTCCGAATTTCTACAATTATGTTTATACATTATAGATTCAAAAGTTATTTGTAACACTGTAACCACATTTGTAACATATGAAAATTCTTCTCAAAAACTTTGTAATTTTCATAGTAGAATGTCATATAAGAGTATCGATTTGAGTATATCGATTTGAAAAAATAAAATCATTTTATTTCGTATATTAATAATGAAGAAAATAAAATATGAGAATTACAGCACTCGGTTTTTATAATTGTTTCTCCTCGATATTTGTACTGGAATCGAAACCGAGATCACTTGAGCAACCACCATATGTGAACATTTTTGGAATGTCTTGCCCGTAATATATTTTCGCGTTGCGCGCCAATGAATCGTATTTCTTGAGTTCTAAGAATTCCTTAGATAAAAGTAGCTTATTCGCCTCGGCTTGCATTTTCATTTGGTAGAATTCGGCATCCGAACGGCTCTTTTGTCTCGCTAAATGCATCTCATCCTCTATCGCAGCCATTTGTTGCAAAGACTCTTTCTCCATGATTTTTTGATTATACTGAATCTTTGCAACCTGTGCTTCTTTTTCAGCTTCGATAACAGCCTTTTTGCGATCTGTCTCAGCATCTTTCTCAACTACTTTTTGATGTTGTGTGGATATTAGCAGCTTTGTTTTCTCTGCTTCCCTGGAGATATAAATATAAAACATAATTGAAATATATAATCCAAAATTGAAGTAACATATAAAATATATAAAATATAAAAATATACAAAAAATAATTTTAAAATTTAAAAAAGAAAATCAAATAATAAATCAATTAATAAAATAATTACTTACATCAATTCATAATTTTTCCTGATTGTTTCAGGAATTTTTGGTTTTGTTACTCTTACAGCTTGTATATTGAGACCAGGCGCTAATTCATTCAAGTCCCTTTGAAGTGCAGTTTTTAAATTTTCGTCAATTTGATCAAACAAATCAATGTATACTTCATGTAATGTATGTACCGAACAAAACTGATTTAATTCATGATGCACTTTATTAAAAATTAAGGTACGATCATAATCTGCTGTGAAATTTCTCACCATATTGTAAACTGCAAAAAATATATGTGTTAAAGTATATATAAAACACAAATATAGAATAATATATTAACATATTCTCGAGAAAAATTGAAAGAACAAATTGCTAAAACTTACCGCTATTTGCATCCAATATATTCACAACTTCTATACGATCAAAGTAAATCATTACACCACCGCTAGTTCCACATGGCACATTCTTCACTTCATCCGTCTGCAGAGTTACTTGAACTGCACGATATGTGGTCAACAACGGTATCATCATATGAAAACCTGGATTACTCACTTGGGGTAACAACGCACCACCCTGACAGAGACATAGACTTTCATAAAATATAACAATTAAAGAGTAATGAGATTCTTGGACACAATAGAAAAATATACTTGAAATAACTCACCCGGAAGTACACCCCTACATGACCCTCTTCGATACGATGAAGAGAAAAGTTAAATACTATTGCAAAACATACGAGGAAGCCAATTGCTATAATCCTTTGATCAAACATAATTATCTGTTTATAATGCGCTAAAAAAAAGATACACAAATAAAACAGTTATAATCTGCAGAAGATATATGTATATAAATAATGCACAGCTATATATATATATACATAGTATATTCAAAATATAGGGAGTGAGTCACGAAATTCGAATAGCTTGAAATAATAGTATCGCATTTAACTCGTAACGATAGTTACATAATGTATAAATATAAAACGGTAATTATATAGCGCACAATTAGCAAATCAACTCGGAGCTGAAGTGACTCCTATAAATTAGAATTTAGAATACAATATAGAGAGGTTATTTAAAGAATAATCATGCACGTGTGTGATATACAAATAATAATACCTTTAACTCAGAAGACGAAAAATGTGTATTACAAAATAATGACAGATGCGTGATTATAATTAGAAATTACAACATAGTCGATTAAATTCATATTTATGAAATAAGTCGCTTGATCTCATCTAGTAGCCATAGCGCTCTCTCTCAATCACTGCCTTCGATAAGGAAGATATCGACTTTGGATAAAATATGATTCATCAGGAACAATGGAAACTATATTAATTTTCCTAAGATAAAACATTTTATTATATTAGTTTTATCTTCAATTAATTGAATTGAATTTTTATTTACGATATTTTTTTATTTCCTTTAATGATAAATAAAAAAATCTAAAAAAATTAAATGATTGATTTGAAGTAAAATTTCTTTACTCGTCTTTTTCAGACACGTGGCAGTTTGACAGTGGCGGTTAATGTCAGTGGGGATGGGGATGATCAAATATTTGACAAATTTAATACTTTGCCATTATATTACAATAATTCTCTCCTCCTTTGTTAATCGAAAATTAACTAATATATGTACATAATTTTTCGTATTTTTCTTTTAATTTTAATTGCATATTTTTTAATTTTAAATTAAATATATGTATATTTCACATTATGGAAAAGAAGCAACGATATTTGCAAATATCGATTTAACATACCCGTTTGAAGAGTGGATGTATCGATTAGATTTTCAATCATTTCGATTAATCGTTTTGAATCGATTCTCTCATCTTATTGACATGATAAAGAGGTTCAGTGAATGAAAATTCTGAAATGACAGTTTGACAGATGTATATAAATAACTTTTACATATTTTAACGGTGTTTTAATTTATTGTTTTTACGATTTATTTAAAAAATGGAAGTTAAAACGAAAAGCGATCATTTATTGGCATTAAAAGGTAATATATTGTTAAATAATAATTTATATCATTTTTTTTACAACCTTTCAGATTATGTTATTTTAATCGAGCAATTATTCTATTATATATAATTAAATATAATAGCATAGAGAAAATGGAAAAAATTATATCCACAAAGAGATTGCAAATAAAATATTCTTACAGTGATGAGATTAACACGACCTACTTTGGCAAGTCCCATGGTTGTTACATGTGATTCAACAGACTTGCCAGGTAATACGTTAAACAATGAACTCAAGAGCGATTGTACAGCATTGCAAGGCATGGATGCGCTTGCTATTGGACAATTTATGGTGTTACCTCAAAGTTTTGGGTATGTTTTTTCAGTTTAGAAATACTTCTCTGTATTTAGAAAAAAAAATGTCCAAACGAGTTTCTATAATATTACTCGAGTGATATTTGTGTTTTATTTTAGGAATATATATTTAGGAGAGATATTTTCCAGCTATCTATGTGTACATAATGGTAGTAATCAGGTGGTGAAAAATGTTACTGTAAAAGTAAGTTTCAAAATAATATATTGGGGCTATATTTTAAGATAATAATAATAACTTTTTTTATATTGTATCAAATTTTTATATTCTCTAATATCTTGTTTTTTAAATATATTCTATAGGCAGACTTACAAACAAGCACACAGACAATTTCTCTTTCTGGTAATAGTTTAGAAGGAAATGAATTAGTACCTGATAGTACAGTTGATGAAGTTATTCACCATGAGGTTAAAGAAATAGGAACACATATGTAAGGATATTTAAGTTATAAGTTGTTATAAAATTAGTATTTATAAGTTGTTATAAAAATTCATTTTTAAATTTAAATAGAAAATATATCTTTTTATTTCTAGATTGGTTTGTGAAGTGTCTTATACAAATCAGATTGGACCTCCACTATCATTTAGAAAATATTTTAAATTCCAAGTAGTCAAACCACTGGATGTAAAGACAAAATTTTATAATGCAGAGGTAATATTTAAATATCTAACTATATTTAAGTTACATGTTCTCATACAAATTCTTATTCTGCTATATGTTTTCACAATAATATTTTTTTAAAGTCAGATGAAGTATATCTCGAGGCACAAATACAAAATCTAACAGCTGGGCCAATTTGTTTAGAAAAAGTTGCTCTTGAATCATCTCATTTATTTAGCGGTAAGTTGTTGCGGTAATTAAAATAGTTATAATTAAGAAAAATGTTCTATTTTTAACTTTAAGTTCTATTTTTGAGAGAAATATATTGCATTTTAGTAACTACACTCAATACAAATGACGAAGGAGAATCTATTTATGGAAGTGTAAATTTACTAGATACAAATTGTAGTAGGCAATATTTATATTGTTTAAAACCACAACTAAGCTTAATGAAAGATCCGAAAATGATGCAAAACGCTACAAATATTGGAAAGTTGGATATTGTATGGAGGAGTAATTTGGGAGAGAGGGGAAGATTACAAACGAGTCAGCTGCAAAGAATGGTATGTTGCATTATTCACTGATAAATATTTTATATGTACATAAAATTTTATTATCTTAGGCACCTGAATACGGAGATCTGAGAGTAATCATGAAGGACATACCTTTGAAGGTGAATCTTGAAGAACCAGTCAATTGCACGTGTCATATAATAAATACATCGTAAGTTCGACTATATGATTTAAAAAAAAAATGTATGATATATTATTATAAATATAATTATAGTTCTTTCATTATCTTATATATAGAGAAAGAAGTATGGAATTACTATTGAGTTTAGAGTCCAATGAGTCTATAGCTTGGTGTGGAATATCCAATACAATGATTGGTAGTTTGAAACCCGGGATTTCTATGGATATACCTCTCTGTTTAATTATGTTGAATACAGGCATTATTGTGAGTAATTTATTTATATGTGTGTTAATATACTATTAAGTGATACGTTTTTTTTCTGTTTTTCGCAGACTATCTCTGGATTAAAATTAACAGATACATTTTTAAAAAGAGTATATGACTATGATGATCTAGCGCAAATTTTTGTCAATCAGTTGGACTGAAATGTATAAAAACACTTTTTTGGATTTTGGCATTTGCTGTTTATAAACATAATAAACACAATCATGTTTTATATAATCGAAATTATATAGAATATTTTATGAATTAATAGAACATTTGCACATAATGATACATTTGCATTTAAATATAACATATTTAAATATAAGTATTAGCTTACTTTTGTAATAAAGAGATCTTTATTCAATTGTTTTAATAGTTGAAAACTTCTTTAAAATGTATAAAAATATATATTGAATGCTGGGCAATCTCTGAGCTTTCTCATTTTGTTTATTAAATTTTGTTATATAATAGTTATATAAAAACAAATGTAATATTGATGTATACTAGACTGCTGAAATATTCATAAATATCCATCCAGTGTTGACATTTTTTCGTTTTCATTAACAGCTCCTACCGCACACGCAAGTAATGTTTGAATGTCTCGTGGTTCATTTCCACCGAAAATATATCCGCTGGCTTTATCCACCGCATTTTTCACTTGCAGCAATAATGCTTTATTAGAAACGTCTAGAGGTATAAAACTGACAAGACTATAGCCTTCAATTATCGATACTAATGCTTTGTTAAGTTTCTTGTACCTGTAATACATTGAATCTATTTAAAAATTTGTCATAAAATACTTTATAAATTAATAAAACACATTCACATTTGAACATAATATATTTAAGTACGATTAGCTTACTTTGCAATAAAGAGATCTTCATCCAGTTGTTCTAAAAGATAATTTAAATCCAGTACTTCTGTATAAAAATCTATGTTGAATGCTAGACGATCTTTAAACTTTTTCATTTCATCAAATTTTGTCATAATATTTACATGAGGCAAACCTATTTGTAACATCACTGTGGTGCAAAGAATCAGAGAGGATAAATATTTTCCTATAATTGATAAAAAAAAATAAAACAATTAAATGACCGGTGAAACTCTAATAATTTCATGTAATTATTTATCTAATTAAAATAAATACATTACCAGGATCACTACAATGATGTGAATCTACAAGATGCACACTGCATAATCTCACTAAATTCTGGCTCAATTTTTCTGCTATCCGGCTCACTGATTTATGATGTGTATACAATTCGACCTGTTATATTTTATAATGTATTATTTGTTCACTAATAGAAGATAATTGGAGAGAATATTGTCACAACTTACTTGACCCGGACAATCAAAAATAAGATAGTGATCCTTTAAATTCAAAACTCTTGTAATGAGCCACTGCACATTGATCTCTAGAAATTCCATACAATGAACTAAAGCACCATTTGGTCCAAGCCCAAAGTCTGTCATAACATCTTCGTGTTTAATCAATTCAGATATATCTATTGCTGGAACATATTCCATGTTTTCATTTGCTGGATCTAAAAATGTAAAAATTATTGAATTAGATTTAATCAAGAAGTAATTAAAATTTTATATTTATATTTACCAATATTAATAACAGCTACTTTTCTTCCAATAGACTCTAGAAATTTAGACATTGCATTACAATATGTCGTTTTTCCACTCCCAGGTGGCCCAATAACAAGTTGTCCATAAATTAAGGTCATAATGATTCAGTTGATATTATATTACCACGATTTTATTTGATTTACAGCAGCAACAACAGATTTTAAAGTCTTTACGTTGTAATCCTTCAAGGCTATTGATAGCAATAAAGGTTTTTCAATGTTAATTTCTTGCGCTATATATCTGGCAGCTACATGAATATCATTGTTGTCACTACCAAAGAGTGTCCTGAAAATTTTAATTTTATTTAAATATATATCCAGCTCTTTAAATTGTTATGGTAATTATTATCACTTACTTTATTGTAAATACATCGCTTGTATAACCGTTTACAGAGGATTCACGATTTATCATCAATAATGTTCCAAATTTTTTAAAATGCGTTACAATCAACAGTGTCCGATTGCTATAAAAGATATATTGACATTAAATAAAAGCTTTCTTAAAAAAAGATACGCAAGGAAATTACATTGTACCTATAAGGTCTTAAAACAATATCAGTATGATGGCCATTTATAACGATACCACAGGAACGTTCAGTCATATTTTTTACACATGAATCAGCATGAATACACAAAGATCAACTATAGTCAAAATACCAGTTGCAGTTGCAGCAAACATAGCCTTCTCTCTGATTGCCGACATGTCGTTCGATATCAAATAATCGATCAAATAATTTTTTTATATCGATAGAGAAAAATATCGAATAAAAACATCGATTAAAATTAAATATTTTTAAACAATTTAAATTTTGTGTAACAAAATTATAAAAGTAATAAAATTATAAAATAATTTTGTTACTTAATCAAATATTAACTAGATAACTTTAAATTATCCATATTTTACACAAAAACGACTATAAAATAATTTTAATTATTTTCTTTATAATACATCGAAATAATTTTATTGTATATTACTGCGTGCCTTAATTTTTTTGTATATTACTCGTTACTTGGTCATTATCGATCGATATACCAAAAATTTTTTTGTCGATTAATGAATAGTATAAATTTTAATTAATCGTGTCATAAAAAAAGATTTATACTCAAAACCAAGTACACCGTATGAAAAACTGGTTTATATTATTTATAATTTATGATATCTAGCATATAAAAATATTTTATATAAATTTATTAGACAAAAAAATTCAAACAATTTTTCACTTGTGACATCATGATTAAAGTTAGTTGAAAAGAAGCTTTAAATGTACCATCTTTTAAAAATCATTAACTTCGATGGATGATTTTTTCCAGAATTTTTTTGAACACTAATAAACTAATCGTCACAAAAAAATCAGCTAAAGTTAACAAGACAGGGAGAAACGAATTTTTCCATGAGCACTCGTTGATGAGCGCAACAATTGTTTCCAAAAGGATTTAATAATAAATCCACAATTAACAACTCCACGATATATAAATGCGTTTTAAGGAAGAGTTTAGTAAATGTAAAAACAACGTGACTTCAAGTAGAGATTTTATTGAAATATAAGGAATCTGTACCAGACAGAACTAAAATTACTGTTGAATTTGGATCTACCGGGGTTCACGTATCGTATATGCCTGCGTAATCGCTGCTTTATCGTTTCACGTTTATCGTATAATTGTAGTCGGAATATTTATAAGTACAGAAACAATATCGAGAGAAGGTACGCGCACAGTCTATCTTGAACTTCTAAAGCTAAGAAAAGGATTTTTTTTCTCTATAGAGACCTATAGTTGCAATCTTACGTTTACAACTAGAGGGGAAGGGAGGAAGAGAGGGAATTTCTCTCTTTATCTCTATGTACAATTGATAATTCAATGATTTATATAAGCCATCTTCATGCGCTTCGCTCGCTATGGCGAAGACACGTACAGTATTCGTTCAATTATTTACAATTTTTACAAGAAACACTCTCAATATACAGTGGTACATTACAACAATTTTAATGTATAGTTTATTCTCCTGCATTAATAATTGCAACGAATCTGTCAATCTAATTTTACGCAAATGGCCCCGTTAAAAAAAAGGAAAAAACAGATCTCTTTTTTATTTACACGTTTCCCAAGAAGTCGTCAAATTTTTTTAAAAATTTCTATAAAATCTCATCGGATCTTTAAATTACAATTTTATTGACATGAGTTATCTACCACGATAATCATACTAACGCAAGAGGCATTATGCTGAATGTCCAACTCACTTTCAAATGTGTGTGCGGGGGACACAGTTGCACATACACAGTCTAATTACAACTATATTATATATAAGAATGTAGAAACCTAAAAATCTTTGTGTTAGTCATAATAAATAAGCAACGTATACGTAAATTTAATTAGGGTGTGTGTGTATTTATGTGTGTATAATATAAATGTGTGGCGTGTATGTATTAAATATATATTAAATTATTTCTATATATTTAATATATATTTAATATTATATTATATAGAAATTTTATATTTAACTTAATATAAGAGGATCTATCGCAATGTTCTCTTTTCCGTAGCATGCCATCGCATCACATTTTACCGATGACATTTCTATTACACGATAGAAGCTTTTTGGGAAAATGTTCAAGATGTTTTTCGATTTTACTATATCGGTATGGAAAGAATATACAAATTATTATAAAAATGAATTATTAAAACTCACTCATATTCTTATATTTCCTTTCATTATTCCTCAGGCATATTTCAAGATTTCGCTTGAACTGAAGTCAGTATAATTGTGATCGGAACTCTTCAATCTCTTTCTCAAGTGATTTACTATTTTACATAGTAAAATAGTACCTATAGAAAAGAAAAAAAATTCGAACACGTTATCGAATATCTTCAGAGAAGATCTAGTCTTAATGAAAATGTCTTAAGGAAAATGATTTAAGAAAATAAGAGAATATGAGGAGTAAGTAGAGAGAAAAAAACATACTGTGTCCTAAGCAAAAAGATCGTTTTTTTTTTCAATCCGTAGAGGAAAGAAAAAAGATTTAAAACTATTTCACATTGAGTCGAAACATCACATTATCGCACAAGCCATTTTGATCATAACTTTTTAAGTAACGCTAGCGTCTTCCGTCTCCTCAATTTGGAAATAAAACTTTTTTCGCCGATCATGAAGCAATCTTAAAATTCTGTCGTACAATAGAAAAAGAATAGCATAAAGATAAAATTAACGGGAAAAATTGGTCCAAATTCTTTATGCCAATTTTGAACAATGTTATTGACTATATCACTAGATTACGAAAGCGCATGATGCACAGGGGATGTTCTTTTTGCGGTATTTAACGATCGAAATGTACAAATATAGTTTCACTAAGAAATTAGAAATTATCTTACTGTCGATATATATATATATATATGCAACAGATATACTGCAACGAATGAAAATATTTAATTACAAATGAAGGAAATCGCAAAATCGAGTACAAAGTAATGTATGTCTTGCAACGAATGAAAATATTTAATTACAAATGAAGGAAATCGCAAAATCGAGTACAAAGTAATGCATGTCTTGCCAAATGACTGCAAGTTAGTTTAACGCATCGAAACCGAAAACTAACTGAAATATCGTGGCACAATCTTTCTATGTTAACTAAATATGACATTTCGTGATCATTCGAAATTCTTAATAAAATGCTTATATCTGGCATACGCACATTCGAAATCTAATTTATACCTTTCTTTGCTGACACAGCAAAAAATGGATACATAGTGGGATAAATAGATTATACAAGAGTTTAGAACTATTTTTTTTTTTCCAAAATAATATAATCCGAAACGTTTTCCTCTTTTCTTCTGGAATCGCTTTTCCGTGATATAGTTTTGATATTCTAAAAACGAATTAGAAAAATATTTTTTCTATCTCGTATATAATACACATATGTATCCCGTAGTAGAAACAAAAGTTTTATCTATAGCCTCTTAGTAAAGTTCTAAGAGAAGCAAATAATTAAAACAACTAGAAGACGTAGCATCCATTAATGTTATCTAGATCTTCAGCATGTATGTGGTTAAAATCTATCAAGCGTTTTGAAATATACAAATGTATATTGTAATAATAATTATGACGTGTATTTTCGTTTCATCATATCATTCATATATATCATTACAATATCTTTATAATAAATTTACACAGATTCTGAGTAAAAGTATCTTTCGCAAATGACTTTAAATTTTAAATTTGGCAGAAAAAAATCCTGTACTACTGATCACTCTAGTTTCACTGTTTATTCGAATTTTTTGAGATTTCAATGCATTATATTAGATTTCTGCGCGATGCTCGATTATTATTAATTTTTTCGCGATACTATGATATCATCTTCTTTCAATCATTAGAAAAGTTTAAATTTGCTTGCTACTATAATTACATCCTGACTTAATATCCGGTGTGTGAAAATAATTTATATTTATTTACAATTCAATACAATTCGGAGTAGATATCCCCGATGCAGAGCTATTGATAGATATCATTCTCGAGGGTTCAAAGGGTTTCTTTGGGATCTCTCTCCCGAAAAAAACCTTTTTCAGTCTTGCATTCCCTGATGGTAACGGTTTTCAAATTAACAGTAACGTCCGTGATAAACACTTGATCTGCTACTGGGTTTCTCGCGTGCCAATAATCTGTGCTGGGACTTGTGAGCGGAGCGTAGATTTCCGATTTCGGAATTTCGGTCTGCTTGACGCTTGAAGTGTTATTGTTATTATTGTTATTGTTAATGTTATTATTATGATGTCCGTTTACGACGGTCGGTAACCTATTGTTGTTGGTGTAAGAATCTGTCGGACTTGGTGATTTGTGACCGTTCGCTTTGTCAGCAGTGACTGCCCCGTTCGATTTGTCCTGTTTCTGCTCTGACAAATGCCTCTTTTTCGTTGAGGGTTGTTCTAGAGGTGTATCTATCTGGGGAGACAGCGGTGCCGGCGGTGCACGTGGAAGAGAGGGCGGCGGGCCATGAGGTACGTCAGCTTCAGGACGCTTTTTGTCCTGTACTGCTGGTGCCGGTGTCGTTGGTACCGCCGGAAGAGGTTCTTCCGGCGTCGACTTTACGCTAGAAGACGACGGCCTTCTACCGTTGACTTTGTGACTCTGTACCGATAAAAGGATTCCACTTTTATATCGCCAAGAAAAATGTGAAAAATACTAAGATCCATTTAACATTTGACATTGTTGAGCGCCATACAGTCATTGGTGAGACATTTTCATTCTTCAATAAGTTACTTCAATTCTACAAATGAGCTGTATGTATATCAATCAAAATTGTGATCGCAAGAATATCACAGAAGAATAAAAATGATTCCACTGATGATTGCATGGCGCTCAACAATAATAAATGTTAAATGATTTTCAGTATCGTATTTTGCTAATAAATTATGAAATAATAACACACCAAAATTGATATCACGACCATATGATATCATAACTTATTAGCAAATTATGTTTTCATGTTTAGAAACTTACGTGATAAGATGGCGTTGTAGGATTGTTCTTCAAAGGCAATAACCGAGGAACTTTGCTTGGCGGCGGACTACTATTACCAGTGTTGGGATTGCTCGTGGTAATTGTCACGCCAATCTTGCCAGATTCTTTGCTGAGAACTTCCGCCTTCCTCTTTGTACCCAGTCCTTTGCTGGGCAACAGTGGTATATCCACACTACTATTGGAACTGTCAGAATCGACGCTAAATGTTGACGCCAATTCTGGTGGTGTCGGAGACTCGTGACCGTCCAAGGAACTCGGGAGTGTATCTTCGTCCGGAGCTACTGGGTTTAAACGAGGCGCTGAAGTGCTGCCTGTTGTTGATTCGTCTTGACTGTCTTCACCTACTCTTTCATCTCCACCGGGCTCCTCCTCGACTACCAGATTAGCTAATACTTGTTCCTGAAAATAAAAGGTCGGTTATTATCGATTATAAATCATTTAAAAGAAGAACACGTCTCTCTAATCCAACATTATCATCTTATTAATTTTTTATCTTAAAAATGAGAAAAAATATTTTACGACTAACTATACTTGCTTAATGAGAAAATGATTCTGTATAAAAATCTTTTGACGTGATAGCATCTTTGAATTTGACGCACGAATTGACAAATATATATATGTATAAATAACAGATGTATAGATGCATTTACACATTATAAAAAAGGTATTTAACAAAGGTATTTAATAAAGCTTTATGTTTGGGAAGTATTTGAGAAATTTCTCTTTTTTTAGAAACATATAAACTTGTTAATTTCTTTGAATTTAAAAAATTTTTTTTTTTAGGAAATGTTCAATCGAACGCGATAAAAGTAACAGAAGATAAAATGAGATTTATACAAATCATCATTATAAATTACGCATATGATAAAATCAACAATGTTAGCAAAATTAATTTAACTTGATTAACTTTATCTTTAATACAATTTTATCAAAATCAATCGTAATTTATTTAGAATTGAATTAAATAAAATGCACGAAAGTATATAAATAATATATTGTTTTTACATTATATCTGGTATCCCTTCGCCTTGGTCTTCTGGTAGATACATCTCCGCCTCTCTGGCTTTCCTCATACAGCTCGATTAATCTGACATCTAAAATATTTTCTTCCGGTTCCCATGTGTTATATCTGAAATAACGCGAAAAGTTGCATAATGCGTATTCCAATCACAAACTTTACATATTTCAAATATTCTCTGACAGATTTTATACTCACTTCTTGCTCCATCCCTTCCATTTGACAAAATATTCGATTTTGCCCTAAAAAAAAAAGAAATATACGATAAATATTATTAATTTTACTAATATAATTATACATTGATGATAAATATGATAAACATTATTGCATATCGAGTAACATGCGAAAAAGCGTATTATCGTCGTACAATTGTCTATTCATGCCATGTTCGACGATTTAAATTAATTGATAAATAATATATTTCTAAAAATTTCAAATACATTTCTCTGTAAAAGATTAAAAAGTATAAATGACAATTAATATGGCTAACGAGAATAAAAGTATTTCGCATTTTTCTACATTATAAGAGCAAGAACGAGAAAAAAATTTCAAGCGAGAGATGTGTTTTTAGTTTTTTATATTTTGTAGCATCACTGTATACGATATTCGACATCAAACTGTCAAACATTATTCCTCCAATTAACCGTCATTGGCAAAATGTATAATAGCGCATTAATTATTTTTACTCCTATAATTAAATGTATCATTATCCGGCACATAAACTACGTCAGAAGTGGATCGTTATGTCGTCCACGTGTTGCGCGCTTCGTTTGCACCGTGTGCACATCCGAGTAGATCGTTTACTGATAAGATCTGCCAATCGGGGAAAGCAGATTCACTTATCAGTATGTGTAATTATAGCTATTATGGCACGATAATTAATTGCAACGCGAGAGGCGCGCCGTTACATCGATCGTCCCGTACGATTTTTCAACGATCGCCGGGCAGATAGAACCAGGTGATTGGTGAAAGCCGTTGACCATTCGCTGTCAGCGGTAACATTTTACGCTGTAAAATTGGGTCGATTGCGCGCGGAAATAAACAGACAGATATAGAATGTGTTTGTTTATATTCCGGAAATCAATGGATCTCCTGATAACATGGAGTAAAGGTACGAAAGGAGGATAGACGATATATAAATACTGATGATAAAGAATAAATGATAAAGAAATCGGATGTTGAACTTAGTAATCTCGACCCTAAAATTTCTATTTTATTTTTTCCAATTTTTCAAATTAACTTTCTTGATATTAATTTCTCTTTTTTTAATTTAGCTAAATCGTCTTTCTTCTTTTCCCGAGATCATATCAAAGAAATATGTATCAAATAAATTGATACGTATCAGAGAAATTTTGCTGGGTCAAGATTGACCCAGGTTGTCCGAGAATTGAAAGCAAATTAAAATGCATCAATTTTGCAATTTTTTTCTTTTGTAAAACACAAATTTATATTTTGCGCTAAAATGCATCAATTTATATTTTGCGCTAAAATGCATCAATTTTGCAATTTTTTTCTTTTGTAAAACACAAATTTATATTTTGCGCTAGTAAGATGCGAAATTTTCATCAGCTTCAAGAGAAATTAATCAAACTGGTTAGCTGTAGACAGAGGACATAAATTTTCATGCGATACCAGATAAATCTTTAAATAAATCTCAAACAACTCGGGATTTAATTCAATAAACCCTTCGTGTAATAAACACTCTCCCCCTCCCTTCTAAAGATGAATCCCCTTATTTAATTTACACGATATTGCCTCGATATTTACGTAATTCTGAAACGCGAGAAAGAGAGATCGCATGAATTTTCGAATCCATCTCGCGACACACGGTCGATAGCACGGTCGGCTATGCCGATGTTCATGGGTAGCGGCTCACCCATTGGCCTACGGCCAACGACAGAAACGGCACGCCGGCCCATCGCGATGCGCAGGCTGCGTGACAGTTGGAAAACAATGACACACGCGAGAGATAGGACGTCGCGAAACGGCAGGAATGAAGCATCCATCCGCGAGCCCGATCGACGATGTGATCGACAATGTGATGGCGCGAGAGCAGGTTGTCATCCTTTCGCGACGCGATATTGTTATATGTCGATATTAGTACAACAATCGTATCGTCGATTCGCGAGAGTGAATGCTCTCTGTAACATTTTACACGACTCATTTAGTAGATTTATTCGATTTGACACAATCGGACGGTGAAACAATTTCGCGTAATATATTGTACGAATCAAGCACCTCGCGTAAAAAACAAAGAATTTTTCACGAATGTTGAATAAAATCGGTTTTTCCCAATTAATTTGTTGAAATTCTAAATATGTGCAGCTTGTTAACATCTTCAATATTCGAATATATGTCCAGAATGTACCTTTATTTTAGCGCAATTATATTGTTTTTCATTTTATTTTAAGACATTTTGATATTAATCTTTTCGGATTAAAAACATCATCATCGTAGCATTATTTCTTGTTTTTCGTTCTCATTTGCGTGCATTAATTCTTCGTAACTCTAAACTTTCATAAATAAACTATATTTAATCGTATGCGTCCGATTAATAGTCATTATTATTCTTATTATCATATTTACAATATAATTCATGAAATTATATTAATTATGCATTATTATGAATTTATATCTTTTTTCCGAGTAAAATAAACTAATGTCCTGAAACATATAGAGTATCCTAGAATTCTATGAAAATCCTTTCAACAGTATATTCTCTATTTTCGCTAAGGACGAATTTGACATCTTCAAATTAGCCAAAAAATCTACTATTAAAAGAATATGATATAAGAATATTTTGGTGGTTTTGAGACTCTATAGATATAGTTTCCATAGATTTTCCATGAATCGGAAAGAACTTTAGGAATTATGTTTGCGAATTGTTTCGGAACTATACAGCGTGTTGCGTAGAGAAATACGCCACTAGTTGCTACCAGCTGATCGCCATACGGAGCCTTTCTCCTATCCGTCAGCGAGTTTACCATTGTCCGCCTCCGGGAACTCCCGTTAACCAGAAGCATATAGTCGGTGTCAGAATGGTAGAGATTACTTTTTCTTTAGTAGCACAATCTACAAATTTACTCTTGTATATGGAAAGATGATAACTATAGCCATTAATGTGTCAAATATATTCTACAAATGCATTAATGTATATAAAGTAAAACTAGGATTGCCACAAATATAAAACAAAATTATCATACATTTTAACATTTTAATTATTATTATCACAGTATTAATTAGCATCTATACAAGAATAAATATATAGAGGGGTTGAAAGAAAATACATTTCAAGTACATGTATAAACGCATATGATGCACATATAAATAAACATTTTTTTTTACATCATGCATGTGCACAAAGAGTGTGCATTGTCAAAGCATTAATTTAGCAAATATAATTAATTATTATAAATACAAAGTCGCGGGTCCAAAGCACATACAGTTATACATATATATATAAGTTTTCCCCTGCGGCGATAGAAACCACAGCGCAAAAGTTTACTAACATCTGTTTCTGTAACATTACCTGAATGTAGTTTTTTCCCCGATTGAAGTTAATAAATGATTGTTATTTTCGATTGCTAATATTTCAAGAGAAATTAAATTAAATTATTTTTCTTGTCAGTTAAAGAGTTACGGAGTAAAATTAAGCGATATGAATTATATCAGAGACAAAGTTTTCACTATAAAAGTTGAGAAAATAAATGTATAATAAACAATTGCTTTAGACGAGAACCGCATTGAAAATGCACGACTGACGTTTATTATTATTTTTGGATCTCTCCTTATTTTATATTTTTATTTTATCACTTTTAAATGTAAATTTAAATTTGAATTTTTGCTCTTATTTTATTGTAATTTATTTCTAAGTATGTATTTGTAACGAGAATTCTATTTCTTTCTCTTTATCATTACACATAAATGGATTTATACAGTGTGTATTCTTTTCTCTTTTTGTTACTTTCTATTTTTTTCCTGCATCAAGGAAACATACCACGCAAAGTTCTGCGATATCAAGGACCGACAGTGATTAGATATGCCATACATATACATGCATGCATACATATGTAGACATATATTTATATGTATTCTAGAAATGTTATGTTATTTTTTAAATTCATCGATTCACAAGTTTATTCGCGATTTTTATATATTGCGAAATATTTTATCGCTGAAAACATAAATACATAATAAAATCATTGGCACGTAACAATTAAGTAAGAATTAATCTCGAGGAAATTTATTTTCTGCTCCTTCTCTCTTTCTCAAGAAATGCACAATTTTATCATTTTTTTTCTCGTGAATATGCGTGTCGCGATGTAAGCGGCGTCAAAATAGGAGGCACAGAATCGCGTTTACGCGGTTTTGTTCGCGGGAGCGAATCGATAATCTTGCCAATGGCAGAATTAATCGATCGGTGGTCGATGTTTGCGCTCCTCGAGATTCAATAAATGCATACGCGAGAAAACAGACCCGTACCCGTTAGCGTACTTAATGAGTCTGACGTCGCGAAACGCGGCGCGCTTCGTATCGCGCCAGCCGAGGAGCTGTCAGAGAGAAAGAGAGAAAGATAAGAAGATGCATGGAGGGAGGATAGAGAGGCGGTAACAGGGGCGCGCAGACGGATTCCGCCTGGTGGCGCCATCTGGGAGCGGCAGCTCCAAACTAACGATACTAACCCGCTTTTCCCTCTTCTTCGTGATGCGTTCCGCGGCGTAAACTCTGTCGCCTAGTTCCATGGCTGTCGTGTGAATCTTTAATCTCGATATTCCGGACGAGCGCGAAGATGTCCTCTGATCCTCAGTCCGTGGCTGTGTATTGCGCGTGATATCCTAGGAAACACCATATGTAGCGGTACGCGCCGGCGACAGATCAATCACGCACGCACACAAACACACATTCCCCGGAAGTCGAGAAAGAGAGAGAGAGAGAGAGATCACAGTGCGCGTAATATCGCGAAACGATCGGTCTCCTCCGGCCGGTCGCACCTTTCAAACGGAAGGCACAGACACCGGCATGCGCCGCGAGTGGAGACGCGAGACACGTGCGCGATTAACCACGTGGTACGATCGTATCTAGGGTCGTATCTCGAGTCGGCGATCGAGTCAGTCGATTCGCATCCTCGTGTCGCGCGTCGTCGTGTCTTGTCCGATCGGTCGCGTTGTTTTGCAAGAACGTGGCATCCTCTAACGATCGGTTTCGAAGAGACAAACTTCCAAAGGGTTATGTTATTTCAGCGATAGAAACGAAGATGAAGAAACGAAGAAGGAAACGGCCAGGCGCGCGATGTTTTTCGAAAGGCCAGTAGCCGCATCGAGCACTGTGAAGTCGGAGCGTTCCGTCAAAAGAGAGAGACAGATAGATAGATAGATAGAGAGAGAGAGAGAGAGAGAGAATCCAACGGGTGGCGTTCGCGGACGCGTTGCCGACACGCACGGCGTGTCTTCTCGATCGCGCGGTCGGCTTTTCGCTCGCTGCGCGCGGGCGCGCGCGTTTCGATAAATACCGGCGTGATGACGGCACGACGCACACGTTTCCCGCAGTCGTCGGTACTGTTGCCTGCTGCCGTCGCCGCTGTCGTCCGTGGTCGCCGCGCCGTTCGGGCGAGATCGGCCCGCTCGCCGCGTGACGTCAGCGATTCCCCCTCACGTCGTAAACACCAAACATGGCCGTCGTACGAATATACGCTGGTCGAGTGCGTCCCAAGCTGAAGGCGTAAAACTGCCGCAATACGGACTGTCGCGGGCCGCGGTTACGCGCGGGTAACGCGCGACGGCGCTCACGGGCCCCACGACGTACGCACGGTGAGCCCGGATGACGAATATTCGTGGACCGGAGCGATCGACTCGCGGCGTCCAACGCACTCTACGGATCGAGGCCGACTAGAGCCGAGGTCTGCCGAACTCCCCTCGCAAGCCTAGTGGATTCGCCCAAGCCGCTCGAGGTTAGGGGAAGGAGAGGGGGTAGAGAGGCAGAGAAAGAGCGCGACAGGGGAAGGGAGAGGCTCTCAACGGTACGTGCACCGTGAGCCGTGTGAAAGAGAGAGAGAGAGAGGGAGAGGAGAGAGAGAGAGAGAAAGGGAGAGAACGAGAACGCGATTGAATTGACCGAAGACGAGGGGAAAAGGAAGAGTAAGCGCAATGGAGGTAGAAAAGAGAGACGGCGCGACTAGGAGCGCCGTCCTCGGAACAAGAAAGCCGTCTGCCTGGCCTGCTTGTTTGCCTGCCTGTCCTGTTTGCTTGCCCGCTAGCCTGCCGCCTGCCTGCCTGCCTGCCTGCCAACCAGCCAGCCAGCCAGCCAACCAGCCAGCCACCCCAAGTTCCCTTCTAGGTACGTGTATGCATGCGTTTGTGTACGAGGGCAGTCGATGCGCGACGTTGCCAAATTTGTTTCGTCGATAGCACCGCACCGCAAATGTCACTGGTGTACCACCGCGACGATGCTCGCGAATCCGTACGCGGCGACGCCAGCAGCCTCGCCGCGATTTTCCGACCTCCGACTCGGCGAGTCGAAATCGATCGACGACGACGACGATGACGCTCGCTCTCTCTTTCTGTCGGAGCAAACGCGCGCGCGTCCACTCCTCTCCTCGGGCGGCCTCACCGCGCCGTACCAGTCGTACGCGTATTCGCGCCTACGACATCCGGCAACGTTGCATCCTCCTGCGACGTTCTGTCACACACTGTACTCGAGTCGCATATACACGCACGTACACTGGCACGCAGCAGCGGTTCGTACATACGTACACGTATATACGCGCACACTTATACGTATATATATGTTATTACACATAAATATATACATATATACATGTATATATACCTATATATATGTATACATGTAACAGGCACTGCATCCTACCTGCGACAGCGAGGCTGTGCACTGCTCTTGAGAAGGAACGAAAGCAAATGTCGTCGCGGACACGCCGAGAAAGACGGGGAAGCGCGTACACCGGACACATACACGCAAGCGCACACACAGTACGGCACTTCTCTCCCTGTCTCGTGAAAACGCGTGCTACCTCAACGGATTCCGAAACGAGAGTGGCTCTCCTGCGCCGACGAGCGCACAGGGAGAGCGCGCGCGACAAGGACGGAGCGGGTGTATCGCGCGAGCGCGAGCGAGACGCCGGAAGCGACAATGAGGGGGGAATCGTCTTCTCCGTCCTCGGTGTAAATAGCGGGATAAAAAACTCGCGACGAGGGCGCCCGATTGGCGGAGCTCTCGAGGCGCCACCGTTGGTCCCGAACCCCGTTCGCCGAGGTGCCCAATCGGCGCCTGGCACGGCCCACGTCGGATTCCCCTTCGCTCGTCGAGAAGGCGGGCATTACCGGCGAGCCCATCGGCCACGCTCGGACTCTCCAACCCTCCTCCCCACTCTCCCCCGAATCCTCGCGCTCCTCGTCGAGTCTCTCTCTCTCTCTCTCTCCCTCGCCGAGAGAGTCTCTCTCCCCCTCTCCTCGTACCGGAAGAGAGACGGAGGTAGAGCGCGCGTCCCCCTTCCCTCGCGCTCTCCTCGTCCTGGCGCGGAGAACCCGAATAGCGGAGCGCGCTACCGCGGTGGTTCTCTCTTCCCGTCGCCGAACGACCGTGTAAAGTCGTACGATGCAAAGGGCGGGCACGTAGACGAGGGACGCGGGCGGGCGACGCGCGGGGACGTTGTATATACGGGCCGCGCTTACGTGTAAGCGTGCGTCTATGTGAGAGCGCGTGCGCGCGCGCATACACGCACACACGGCCGCGTCGCGTCCTCCTTCCCCGTGCGCGGCCCCACGTCGGTGGCCGCCGACCACCGTCGGTATTGAAATATCCTGGCCCTGGAGAGCCAAGTAGCCGTGCGGCGATGCCGCTTCTTCCTACGTAACCATTACCGCGCGCGTGATTCTCCTCTCTCGCGCTCTCGCTCCGCTCATTGTCGTCTCTCTCCTTCTCTCCCTTCTCTTCCCTTTTCTCGTTCTCTTTGTGCTCGTACTTCGCGGCCCCTCGCTATCCTCCTCTTCCTCCTCCCCTCTGTATTCGCCTGTCGTCTCTCTCGCGCGAGCTTCGCGAGCGACTCGTACCCTCTTTCAGGAGCTGGCGCGATTCCCTCTCGCCCTCCGCTTCTCCCCTTCGTCCGCTTTTTCTACTCGGGTCTCCCCCTCGTGTCGGTGGAAGCTCGCCTCCCTTCGGAGAGCGCAATCAATCGCCATGCACGAAACGCTGCGCAACCCCGCGAGCGATGCGTAAGTTGGAAAACGCGCCAGAAACGCGCGTTACACGGGCACTTTCGGGCCGCCGCGCCGCGTCACACACGACGGCGGCATCGAATTGCGCAACTCTAGGATACGCTCCAAGTAGTAGTTCACATAGATGGCGCGTATCGTGGGTACGCGCAATCGGCCCCTTTCCCTTCCTTCATCCCGACGGGCCGGTGCTCCTCTTTGTTCTTCCTCGACGAAGGTTGACACCCGCTGCCACCGCCGTCATACATGTCGCGGTATCCGTCGTGGTCTCTTAATACGAGGCGTTATTTTCTCTTCGTCTTTCTCGTATCTGTCGCGATGTTGCAGCTGATTCAATTACAGAGGAATAAACTCGGATTTTATACGGATACAGCTGTAAATGCAGTCTCTCATTTGAAATATATCAAATTACGATTGCGACATATCGGAGCTTGTAGCTTTGATTCTTTTGTATGAATTGCATCAAATACGATTAATCTTTGATCTTGCCATCTCCTTCTAGAAATTGTAAAAATGAAATATACAAGTATCTTGCAACATTATTTTCTGAAAAATTAAAAATATGTATATACATATAATATATATAATAATAACACTTATAGAAATGTTTAATAGTCGTAAAATGGTCAATCTTAAAATATTCTATATCGTTCGAAAATTCACACAATACTCTACAGTTGAAATCTAACAATAGGTCTTGATAGATTCTTGGAAATTTGTCGTTTAATTATTGTCAAACTATAGTCAATTTAATTTTCCGAAATTATAATTGTACAACAAATTATAAGAAGTATTTAAAATAATCTCCATCGTTAAACACACTGGCATCAATTATTGTCTTATGCGTTAATTACATTGCATGTATGTTGAATACGTACTTGTAATTCATCAGCTGATTTGATGTTTTACAAAGATATTTTAGAGTTGCGAAACAAATGCGGCAATACTCCATCAATCAACTATATATCTAAATACACGCTAAAAATTAAGTCGGGTATGATTTTAAATTTCACAGACAACAAATTTATGTTCAGATTTTTTTCTCTCGTATTTGACGTGTGAAATATACCGGTAATTTGTGACAGTATTTTAGAAACATCGTTTTCTCTTATTTAACTTAACTCATTTAATCCGCTTAACTTATTGCAGTGCAGGGATTAAATCGGTTCATCGTTATTTATATTAATTTGACAAGCGCAAAATTTGTGTGCCATGTTACTTGACAGATTTACATACATTCGTAAGCATGCTTTTCAAATTTTCAGTTTGAGCAGTCAATCGATGCAACTGTGTTTAAAATAACCATGAAAAGAAAAAGAATCTCTTTCTCTTTCTCTCTCAGGAATAAATTAAAGAAAGAAACAAAACAGTTTGCGCGATAACAACAGCAATAACTTGACTGCGATTCTATATTTCAAATAAGTTGTTCCAAATATATTTAAATTAATCAATTTACCGTCGTTAATCATAGCAGTTATAATATATATGAGCGACTTGACAAATTGCTCCTTTACAATAATCAGTTTGCGTTGCCGATTCACAATTATTTATTAATTTTACAAACAAACAAATGTGTAAAATGTATACCATATATATCATGATATATCTGCTTCTTTGATACAATAGCTTTTCCTGCATTAGAATCTCATACTTTTTTTCGAAAGTAATAGAAAACACGTGTAACGGAGTAACTGAAAACACGCAGGCTATATTGTTTTTTATTTTAAAAGACACGTCATACGTGCAAGAGCCTAATAATATCCAATTCTAATTCCATTAGCTCGCATTTATAACGCATATGCAAGTGTTGTCGAATAGCAATTTCATAAAAAAATCCAATTGTTGTTTCGCGCTCACTTTGGTGTTCTTTCCTTCTTGCTCGCTTCATACCTCGATCTTTTCCATCCTAAATGCGGAAAATACAAAAAAATGCAGCGTACTAAAACGAACAAATGTGACTATTTTTATCGCGAATCGATATCGTTGAAAAATCGCGTAACGTAAACGCACTGTAAAGGTTTTGCCTTCGTGTCTGGGAGCGAGAGAGGCCCTGACACGCTTCTGCCGCGAGCGACGTCGATGGCGCGGCGCGTTGCTACGCCCGGCCGTTCGTCGCCAAAAGTGGCCATTTAATATCTCGGGAACGGCGCGAGATATCGAAACGAGACTTTCGCCGGACGATTCCTTACCGTTTGTCATGCTCATTTATTTGGGCGCGGACCCAATCGCGTCGGTGGTTTCCGCGTGAACGACGTCTCGAGGTTTGCGCTTCGAGACGGGGCGCATGCGCGTTACGGAGAACCTAACGATGATTTTTTCCGAATTTTCGCTCGACAACACGTGGTGGACGAAGTATAACGATTATGTCACGTTCAATCCGCGTATTTAGGTATTTTGTTAAGATATAATTAATTTTGACAGATTGTCGCGCAAAAATAGCGTTTTAGTGACAATTATACGTAAGATAATATGTTATATCTACTCTTATGCAAAAGATTTCATATTTATAATAGAGGAAAATTATATATACCGTTTATAAAATTCGTCGCTACAAATTCTAATTTGATACATGCTAAAATTCCGAAATAACATATTCCATGCCTCTCTTATAAATCTTTCATGAAGAGCTTTTTCCCCTTGTTCTTTCCTCTCTCTCTTTTTCTGAAATTCATTTCTTTCCAAATCCGCTTGTGAATGAAGGATAAAGGGTGATTTGCTGGTCGGCAAATAAATTTTTCGAAATATTATATTTGAAATGCCATTAAAATCTTTTATGATTATTAATTTATTTTGTTTTTAACGTTTAATGCGAATTAGATAAAACTAATGATTTTTGAGTCGCCGAAACGAATTCTCATCGAGAAAGTATTCTTCCTACATCGGCCAATTCATCGGCATAACGAAGAACACGTGCGATTATTTGCTCGCCGGACTGTACCAGTACCAGCTACACGAGCTGCTCGAAGAGAAATAAACGAAACTCGCCGACAGTTATACCTTCAACCGCTTCAACCTATGCTTTTCCAACGAATTATCGATTTATCGTCAGATTCTTCTCGCTCTTATGCGAACTCGTGCTTTCACGTTGCGTCGATCGATGTGCGTGTGTCGGATCGTCCTACGCAGTCGCGAAACTTTCATCATGTAAAATTGTGCAGCTCTTACACATAACGGCAACACGAAAAACTGCATATTTCTGAGAAAAATAATCGATCGATTGCAGTAAAACGCGATAAATTAAAAGATAAAATTTTATTCAGAGATTTTGATTTTTGTCAAGTCAAATATTACACGCGAAAAATATATAATTAATTCGATTAATTGTCTTGCTATGAAAAATTTTTATAGCGGTTTTCGTCGGACGTTTATACACAAAAAGCTATCATTTCTTTGTGCACGTAGAGATATTGACAATGATTCATTTCTAAACAATTATAACATTATTGTTTTTTAATATTTTTTCCTTTTGATTTACGATTATGTCTTAATTTATATTTAATTAGACATTGATAAAATGTGATAAAACATTGATAAATTATGATAACACATGATAAAACATTTCTACATGAGGGAAGTACTTTATCTCTTTCTTTCTTTTTTCCTCTATCTCTCTTTCTTTTATAATTAAAAAGGCGTTTTTCTATGCTATACACAATGATGGTATGTTTTAATTGGATTTACTATCGATAAATAAAATTAAAAACAAATAATCTATTGCTCAGAAAAGAAATTTAAATGAATCGTGAAATAAAACAATTAAAGCAAGAGTTTCACATACGAAAAGTTCATGTGGTTTGGACGAAATTAATAACCGGAAGGAAATATTCGAGCGAAAATAGTACATTTTGCAAACAGAAGAAATAATTGTTTCTTTCGCACAAATGTTTTCGCACAAATGTATACGTCTAATTTGCAAATTTAAACACTCAAGCAAGGAATTCAAGCTTCTTGATCATTCGCAATAATTATCAAGACTTCTGTTTCCGTAGTCATATTAATATATAATTATAATATATAATTATAACGTCAGAAATCAGAAATAATATCAATCTTTTATCAAAAAATCATATAGTTTCTTACTTCTATGGTAAGAAATTTGTTAAATAAGATCCGAGCGATAGGATTTTGCTTTGATTTGTCAGATTGCTTGATCGCAAACTTGGACACTGTCTTTTGTAATGTTGCGAATGTTAAACTAATGATTAATTTTTCGTATGAAAAGATTATGCGAAAGGAGAGATGGAAAAATAGTTCGCATTCTTCATGCAGAGATATATTACAGACATTCGTTTAGAGATAACGAATAGTTGTTCATTAATCCAAGAAAATAGATAAATAATCTATGATTCACATTTATATTTCCTAAATCGAAAATCTGTTTTCAGAGGCTATGAATTATTATTTAAAAGGAATAAAATTAGTTTATGCACAATTATGGATTCAGAAAACTGCGCGATTATTCGCCGATGGATACAGCGCATCGAAAGTATAAATGTACAAAGAATAAGGAAAGGAGAAAGAGAGACCTAACACGTGATCTAGCGTCGACTCTGCGCCGAGAACGAGGCCTAAATCTCAAAGATCGGTGATGCAATTATCGTATCGTGACGAGACGACCGAGGGAACCTAATCGAGGGCCGATATCGCGCTGTCACGCTCCACAGAGAGAGGTCCCAGATATTTCCCTATCCGCGAATCTCTGGATACGGTAACGTGGGCATTAGCATGCGACTCCGGTTTATCGTACCCCTCTTACCCTCGGGGGCCGTATCGGCGCTTCGAAAGGCCGCATACACTGCAAAAACGAGTACCTCTCTGCGCGTCTCTCTCTGCTCTCTTTTCTCCTCCCCGCCGCGTCTCTCATCTTCTATCTTTATTCCGACACCTTATCTCGCTCCTTGGAACGAGCGGGTTTCTTCCTTGAGTGAAGCGAGATGTAGATGTTTCTGGCGCGCAAGAAATCGCACAAGAATCGTCCGGATGAAAGAGAACGATCGGCAATGAACAAAGCGTTTCCAAAAGTCTACAGAATGAGATGAAACAATGAGCGAACGAACGCGCATGTTCGCATGTTGAAATTCGAAAGATTTGTGTACATACGTAACGATTACGAATGGAATTTTGTTTATACATAAAAGAGAATTTGTGCACAGTATCGATGAAAATACAGCCCAATGCATGTCGATTAACGCGAGAAGAAATGAATAAATGATAAAGTTGAACGCGAAAAGAAATGAACAAACGATTAACATAAAAATTTACATTTGTTCGTTAAAAGTATATGCCTATTTATTTTTACGTAATAAATTTATGTTCCTCTTTCTCTCTTTCTTGAGGAAAATTCCGATATCAGGTAGAGAGAGATAGATAATACAAATGAACGATTTAAAATTAATATCTAAAAGTGGGTCTATAGAAAATTACATTAAAGTTGTATAAAAAATACAAATATATACAAGTAATAATCAATCAATTATAAGCGAGCATTTCATTCTTGATCTTAGCATTCTCGATTTCATTTCTGAGAATTTTTGATCTGCGATTCGTCGATTCATTTAGATTTTTAGAGTCTACTGCTTATGTTTATATAGCTGTGGCTTTTTCACTCATTTTATATTTTTCGAAATTCCAAAATACATCATTAATTTCATGCATTAATTGATATAAAGTATAATATTATACGTATAACAGTATTTTAAAAAGCTAGTCATGACATATTTTTTAGAGCCAGAATTTCGGCAAAAATTTTACAAATTACACAATTTTCGACACAACGCGTATTACACTTATGTAAATTTGAGAATCAAAATAGAGTAATTAAAATAAGAATATACAAAGAGAGAAAGAAAAAGAGATATACTTGTCATTTCTTTTTCCGCAAAAAATTTCAGCCGATTTTTCAGAGAAATAAAGCATTAAAATAAATGCAAGAATTTAAATAAAGAAACATGCTGCGTGGAAAATGCGTATCTTAAAAAAAACACGAGTTTTTCTGTTCGCAATTGATTCAATTAGATCCGACACTCATACAAATCTTCACACACGCACATTGTAGAATGTATTTTAAATCGAAAGAAAGTCCAAATCGCGAATTCTCCTCTTATACGACGTAAGATAAAATCTCGAGAGACACGGTTTCAGCCTCGTGTATCCTTCTTCCGGTTACCACATCGATTCATTGACGGATGCGTGCAACGCGTAACGAAGCTCCGACGCGCCGCGTTGCTTTTTATGCGACGCACAATGTTGGCATACATGCGACATGTATGCACACACGTTTTCTCGCTACACACATACACATATACGCGCGTGTCTGTTTATAATACGGTCGCGACTCAACGTCGTCACGTTATCGGGCCTGTGTTATCGCGCGGACTCGCCTCGCGGCTCGTTTAAGTACGTTCTGCTGCAATGAACGCAATGACTCTCGTACAGTCCGCTCGGAATTCTAAAAAAGGAGAATCCGGAAGAATTTGGACGACTCGACTCGTGGAAATCGTAAATCGATTACATTCACAACAGCAAGAAATATCTCGTTTAATTAAAACAATGAATAAATATACTTTTTAAGTAAGAAATTGAACATGTGAGGCTAAAATAAATCTTGGATGTCTAATATAATTTGTCCGGTTTATTAAAGATCTAAATTGTTTATATAGTTCATATAACGTATCATGTAACATGAATAAACATGGATAAGCTTGATAAAGAAAAAGAGAATCGATAAAAAAAGATAGGGGGAAGTTAAGCGGCCTGGAATGGCGTCACGAGGGGAATGACCGAGATATTTTTGAGATACTCGGTCCTTCTTTTTCTAATAAAAGCCATCTTAACAGACAGCAATAATACATGATTTTTCAAATTTCACATTCGTCGATTAACGACATGTATCGACATTAATACCATTAAATTCACTGGTAATTTGTCATGTGAATGTAATCGATTGAGATATTCAAATCCAAATAAATCTTTTAATTAACAAATTAATGATATAATACGAAAAAGAATTGATGAATTATTTAATTCTTTAAATTCAACTGTTTTTCTTTAGAATTTTTGCTAGAATTTCCGTCTTATTTTATTGCATGTTTCAACAATTTCGAATTTCTGTATTAGCGAGAAACGACTAGCTGCGTGTTCGGTTTTATTAGTTTGACCTGTTAGTCCCGGACCATTCGATTGGCTTAGGTAAATCGCTTTCGGTCCTTTCCTCAAAATTCTTCTTATTTACCATCCATGTGATCCATCCTGTGATGAGGCGCTTCATTTTTCTTTTCTTTATTTATTGTCCTGTAAGGCTGTTTCTTTCGACCCCCGGGTCGCCTTTTTTTTGCTTGTTAAAACATCGCTGCAGAAATCATGAAATTTTTTTCTGACCTCTGTTTTTTTCCATGATGTTAATTCATCTCATGTATTTTTGTCGGTTGGACGATGGAAATCATTTGAAATACCGAATATTTGCTTAATAATGTTCTGATATGCGCATTCGAAAATATAATAACGATATTCTAAATTACATATCTTACAAAATTCTCATACTATTCGCGTGGAAATGATATACTATATTGAATCTAATATATACTAAACTTTACGGATATTGTAATCTTCGTAGTTTAACGAATATGTAGCTTACTCTATTTAAGTAATATTTTGCGATATTATTAGCGATAGCGGATCGCGAGCGGTATTTTCAGTCGTTATCGAACGTTTTCCAAGCTTAGAAAGTCGACGATCCCTGAAAAATGTCAAAATTCGTCAGGTGTACGAGTCCAGAAAGCGGATTCCGGATATTCGCCGTAACTCGGCCGCCACTCGGAGGATCGGGGTGGGATTTAAACGGTAGTGCCGCGAAATGGTGTGGATTCGTATGCGGAAAGAACGAAATCGCTATCGCGTCCGGAAGTCGAGATATAAATTGGCCGTTTTTCGTCTGCGCGCGGTCGGTCGAAATCGCGCACGACGCCGCGCATGTTGCCTGCCTCTCTCGAGCGAGTCGGAACTTTCCACGACGTGAGATCCGACGACCTCGGCCCCGCTATCGATATCTCGAGATGAGATCGTCGTTTTTCGATCCTTCCTCCCGGGTCCATATTCTTCGAAATTTGACGATTTTACTTCCTCCCGGATCCCTCCGTTTTCAAAGCACGTGTCTCGAGACGTAATAACTGTCAGTTCTATTATCAGATTTTCTCTCGAGATCAGCGATCGGCGATCGGCGATGTAAAGGTTTTGTTAAATGCGATATTTTACGAGAACTTATTCATGTAAGCAAAAGTCCATTCATCGTGAAATGATCGGAAATACGCCATTTAATCAAATATGAAATTATATTTATTATTACGTATATATTTCCTCGTTATTATTCACATTATACGAGATTGCTCTGTAATAGTGTCTCTCGTTAGCTGCTACGATCATTTCTATTACATCAATGATTTTCCCGCATTAGTGATAACGCGTATATTAACAATATAGTATTCTTATGCAAAAAAGACGAGCTAGCTAGTTCGCATGTCGGAATAATCTCGTAGTAATCGCCGGATGTAGTCGAATGGAAAAAGAGAGAAAGACAGATGGTAAATGAGTTATGAGCCAACCTGGAAAAAACATGGGCGAGAAAAATCCTGTACATACATTCCTTTCCGTGTATTCATGTCACATGAATATGAAAATATGAGCGCTGATGCAACGAACTTGTCCGCTCCGTCAAGACGGTGTCTCTCTCGACGTGCTTTCATCTGCTTGCGACACTGTAATTGTTACATCTGCACCTCGCCTCTCTCGAGACATCATCTTCTTCACAACGTTTTACGTAGCTAAAATGGAGAGGGTTACAAAATCTTGTAAAAATCCAGCTAATCTATCGAATAATCGGAGAGACTCGATCGTAAAACGCGTCGGAATACGATGCTTTAGCACAAATTTGTTATTCTGTTCACTTTGCATCATTGTAGATTCTAGCCTCTTAAGTTATTTTTTTCTATTTTTAATTTTCCCATCTTCTTTCTCTTTCCTCAAAGTCTATACTTTGTCATCTTGAACTAGTATTAGACATCTCAAAGCTTGCTTGAATCACGATGGAGGATGAATTTATCTTCGCAGAGAACTCGAGTTCTTGTCAAGGATGAAAAAATTAACATAGTCGAGTTAATTATGATGGCGTGCTATAGAATCAATGATTTCAAGGTAAATCACGGAAGGACATTAGCATCCGCTCATTAGCAATCGAAAGGTGTAAATAATAACCCTTCACGAGATAATCAAGCTTGCCTTTCCTCCGAAGCCATTATAGCTGAACAAAACGCGTTCTCACGTAGGCAAAGGTTGAGAGAGTAGCCAGAAGATTGAATGGCTCGTATTTTCTTCTTTCTCAAAGATTTGTATTTACGTTGACTTGGCCATAAACCATCTTCGACGGCAGTCACCTCGCCTTTCTTTATGATATTTTGCGCGTGTCTAATGGACTCCTACGTCGAAATTCTTGTCTCTTACACTTTGTCTCGACGAAATGTATACATTCGCTACGAGATACAAGCCTGTTTGATTTTTTTTGACCTCGTAAAAATGGAATTTGCGAATTTAACGAATGATACTCCTTGAAAAGATTGTGACTCGTAACTCTATGATTTTTACATTTTGAGAAATGTCAATTACTGTGAACCATTTAATCGCCGTTCGTTTAACTCTCCGATAACTATTCAGTATGTTATTAACGCTTCTGATTATTAATCGCGTTATTTATGCAAAACTATCAGTCATATATAATAGAAATTTAAATATTTTTATAAAAGAATCGCGTTGAATTCTTTTCGGCATAAAATTTAATATGTTTATATACTTAAAAATATATAAAAACTATTGGATTTGTTATTAATTTTGAGTTACAATATTAGTAAAGATTAAAGATTGCTTGACATTTATAAGAAAATGTTAATAATAATATTTATATTCATAAAAAAAGGAAAGAAATACAATTTATCGAGATTTTCGGAGGTTTCCAAATTCATATATCGAAATAACATAAGAAGTTTGCAAGCTCGAAGCTTAGTGATTGGAGTAATTCAAAATCAAAATCGGTTCCTGGTATCATAGTGGCAGATCAAATTCCTTCGCGGATACTCGGAAGAATTCTCGATTGATGTGCCGATCCGCGACACTCTTCTCCATCGGCGGAAATGAAAGAGGAACCCTTTCGCGTGGACCAGCGGGATCAGCGTTGCGAGAATCAGAAGTTCGCCACACGGCCAAGAAAGAAAGAGAAGCCGAGCCCGAGAGAAAGAGAGACAGAGACGGGGGGGGGAAATTCCCCCCGCGCCAAAGCCACCCCTGTCGGTAATTCCCGTCGTCATAGAAACACCCCCGAGGCGTCCCCGTGCGCGCCAGGCCACCCCCGCACCCCACAAACACTACCGCCGACTCTCCTCGGCACTCACCCACTCCGCTCCCCCCTCCCGCCCCCCGTCTCTCCCGCCTCCCTCCCTCGTTGCTTCTTCCACCCCGAGCCCCCTGCCGAAGCCCCCCTTCGCGCGCGAGTCCACCAGGAACCCGGTATCGATCCGCGGACGAGTTCGAGGTCCTACGTATTCTACGGGGAGTGCTACTGACAACGAGATCGTCTGCTATCCACCCTCTCGCTTTCTCTCCCTTCGTTCTCGTGCATTCCGACCTGGCGCCTGTTTCGCTCGGCTCCTTCGGACTCCCCTTTTTCCCTACCGTTTTCACGCCGCCGCCTCTTTCCCCGTTCACTATCAAGAATCGTTATTGGATCTCGGCTTGTTTTCACCGTCCTTCGCCGTTTTCTACGAGGCTTACGTTAGTCGCTCGACTTTGCTCGCTAATGTGGAGCTTCTTGTATATATACGGTTCCGGCTGCGGAGATTGGTTTCTTTCACCGATACAGATATACGTCTGCATTATCGTGTGTTTGCATTAAAAGAGTACAACTGTAATTTATGGCTATGCCATTCGCGAGAATTATTATACATGTAGGAGCACACACGATCGAAAAGGGAGGATTTTTATTCTAATCCGAGAGCTTATAATTTAATTTACAAGAAATAGAATAGCATTTATCCGGCATGTTCTTATGGAATGCCCTTATAAAGACGTATATATAAAATATAATTTATATATATATAAATTTCTTTGTGTTAAAAAGCAAGATATAAAAAAATAATTAAACGACGTATCATGTACACGCACTTTTGCCGCGCGTTTGAATGATCTTACGTGGGTAGTAATTTTGGGATAAATTGACGAGGCCCACGACACATGGCGAATTTGGCGCGCGCAAATTTTGTCTAATTTTGTCTATCTCGAAACACGCGGAATGCGAAGGAAAAGTATCGCGCGCGAATCCCTTTATGTACTCCTCTTAAAGCGTCATTTTCTACCCAGCGATCGCGGTCGACAATACATCTTCGTGTTTGCCAGACGTCTATTCCGCCTCGGTCATGACTTCGGGCACGACTCTCTCGCCTGCATCGTAAGCCACGAGGTGCGCGCGTCCGTAATAAGATCTAACTTCTCTTCTACCTCCGCTTTTCCCACCTTCTCCTTGTCTTATCGGGATCCCTCTCGTCGGTGCCGGCGGTTCGCTCGTTGCTCTCGTTCTATTTCACTCTCTCTCTCTCTCCCCTCCTCTCCCTTTCTCCTCCCCTCCTCTTTGTCTCTCTCTCTCTCTTTCTGTTTTTCTCTCTTTCTCTTTTGCGCGGATCCCTCTGGCTAGCGGAATTCTAACGGAGCCACCGCGGTCGTCGCTCGTTGTTGCGTTTGGTGCAAATTCAAGGACTTTCTCGAACACGAGACGTCTCGCAAAAATTCGCTCGCCTCGAGATAACGTTTTCGTGGAAATTCAAAAGTTAGATTAATATTTTTTAAATAGGACGATGATGAGAAATTCTTTTTTTTAAGAAGACGTTGAAACCAATTTGAGATACTCTTATAGAGTAAGTTTTCGACAAGTTAGCGGCTTCGCATATTATTTGACGGCCTGCTTAAAGCTTGCTGCGAGGAGTCTTGGCGAGCGGTGGTTTCGCGGTTTTGCGACAGCGCATGTATATTTAAGAAAGAGAAAAGATAGAAAAATATATAAGAAATATATCTAATAACTATTGTAAACTCGAGAGACGGATACACCATTAGATATCATATCAAATTGATTCAAATCTAATCGCGTGCTTCCATCACTCATGTCTCTATTTTGTCCTATGTTTGCGCTTATTTTTCCGTATCATCAAACGCTCTTATCGTCGATAGAATTCCGAAGGGGTGTCCGAGTCTCGAGATTGCTGTATAGGCGGAGAGTTTAGGAAATAACGCGGTGCATCGGTGCACGGAGAGGCAGCTTTACGATATTCCACGGGTCTCTAAGCGTCAGCGGGCACGTCGGCGCTTCCACGCGCGCGCGCACACACACACATACAGTCACGTGCGGCACGTACGTACACACCCGCGCGCGCGCGCGCGCGACGCGCATATTATCTGTCTGCAGCTACGCCAAGAGAGCGCGAGACCTTCGGCTCTTTTGCCAGCCCCCTCCTCGGCTCTCTCTCGTATTACATTCGCTCCTCTGTTTCACTTTGCTCGTATTGGTCATCTCTCTCTCTCTCTCTCATTTTCTCTTTTTTCTCCCTTTCTCTCGCCGCTTCGCCGGCGGTATAAGAGCGCTTCTTTCTCTCTGCTCCGCGTTTCTTTCCCCTTTCCATCTATCTCTCTGATGTGTAAGTCGCTCCTTCTCTCTCCTACGGCTGGCTGTGAGAGAGTACGTGTCTTTCTTTCTCCTTTATACTTTACGCGCCGAGGCTTTGGAGTAATCTTTCAGAAAAACTTTATAAAACACACCTTCCGTGTGTGTGTGTGATAATTTATGGAAAAATCGTGTGTGAATTGAACTCGGAATAATTAATCTTATTTGTTATTTTTATGACAATGTGTTAAATATTGAGCAGTTTTTGTTAAAGAATATCCGTTCTATTTATTCGGCTGAGAATGACAGTAGATAATAATACGGAATAATAGATTAAATATCCTGCTGCATATGAACTATTTGTGTACGCTCTTGTGTACGCAGCTATTTATGTCATCTCAAACCGATCTCGACCTATTAATAAACTACATAGCACACATATTCTTTGCCGTGATAATTCCATTTCTCTCATTTTATTCAAAGAAAAATTTTACTCGTGTATATTTTTTTGGTACTTTCTCTCTCTGTCCCTCTCGTTCTAAAATTTGTTTAATTTCAAATACCATCCTCATTTTGATGTTTTATATTTCTCACATTTTACACGTATACTTTTTCTTCTCGTGCAAACGAATGCACTCTCTCCCTGGTGCTTTTTCTCCGACCGGCACTTCATCAGATACGATAAAGAAACTTCTATTTCCATCTCGCTCGTTCGCCCGACCGTCTTCCTGGCTTTCACCGCGTGCGATGCGATGAGCTCCGTTTGTTGCAGGATTCACGGGCCGAGAGCTCGACGTGCAGGCAACGACAACGAGCCGAGTGTCGGCTCGAATATTTAAACGAGGAAGAGGCTCGTGGTTAATATTCGCGTGCGCGTATGCGTATGTGTGTGTGCGTGTGTGCGTGTGAAACTCATTAGATATGCGAGATTTGCCGAGCGTGCCCGCGAAAAAAGACAGTCAACGAGGCCGTTAAACGCGCCAATCCGAACTTTGTACTTTTATTTTTAGCCGGCCTGCCTTAGCGTCGCGTCGCGGAGAGAATCGCGTTTACGTGCGAAACACTTTCATCGACCCGCCGGATCTTGGCGATAGCGACAGGCTTGAAAATTTGACGTCCCATTAGCCGGACTTTGAGATTTTGTGGTCGTCTCTCTCGAGTCGATCTATTTGCTCTTATTTTTTCCGCGAAACATCTTCGACCGACTTTCTCCTCAGACTTAAATGTTAAGGATTATTTTCCATAAATTTAACTCTCGAAAGAATCGAAGAAAGGATTTGATTAATCGAAGAAATTTAATTTTTTTCAAAAGAATCAAAAAGTGCGACGGAGCTTCTTTTACTCCGAAACAATTTATCGTTTTGATCATCGAGTGTCTTGCACGATGAAAAGTTCCGCACGAAAGATCTACGAACGTGACTCTACCTTCCTTTTACGTATGCGGAAACTTTACAGTCATATTTCGCACTTTCAGATATCGCGTCGTTTGTGCGAGTTTCGGCTTTCGCGCCTTTTTATTACGCGAAGTAAACACGTGCGAAGCCTATCGAAAGCAGTAGAGATTGCATTGTCAAGATATTCCGAATTATCTTGCTATAAATTCTAATCGACATTCTTGTTACGTGATTGCAAACTGCTTCGAAATTCTTTTAATGAGAGCGTTGAAATGCCTTAAACCTAGGTAACACCTAAGTAAAATATTTCTCCATACATTGTAAAGTAAGAACGAAACTGCGCATAATATACATGATATGTTTAATTGAATATATATACAGTTATTTATTGATCTCTCATTTGATAGACAATAATTATGATAGATGACAGCTTGATATTTCATACGTAGATATAAAAAAATATAGAGATGTAAAAATTATTAGATTAAAATAAAAGAAATGAAATTTCTTAATCTTTTTTCGTGAATTATTCTCAAACAGTTGTATTATTTTATTATAAATCATTTATATATACTTTTCTTAATTAGTAAACAGTATTATATTTTGCACAATAGTAAATTTTTTTATCAGAAATCTGTGTACTAGTGACTTAAGTTGAGAAATCAAACTGTTTTACTTCGAAAACAGCTGATTGTAAGTTATTACTTTGGCAACTTGATCCCGAATTATGGTTTTAAATTATATTAATTCTTTTATAAGTATTTAATATGCATTTACTTGGTTGTATATAATAAAGTTTTCCTTAATTTACTTTTTTTTAATAATTTTTTTCTTCTTAAATGAGTAAAAAATTTATCTTTCTTGCAAAAAATAACTCTTAATAAGTGTTTCTTTGAGAAAAAAATATAGACTAATTATTATAAGTAAATAAATTAACTTTTTTTTAAAACAATTTGAATTGGTCTAATAATTTTCACATTTCTATATATGAATGACAGTTTGTATCTTCTAAACAATTGCGCGTAGAATCGCGAAGTCTTGATTTTAATTCGTGTTTATTCAATCGTAAACAACGTGAATCAGGCAATATGTAAATCGCCATCGCTGCTAGAAAACACAGATATGATTTGCATGCGATTTCATCATCATGTTATTAGTGACGTCTTTCGAGTAATTTTTGCATTCTTCTGCTATTTTCAAAACTGTCTAGATACCAAGACTCAGATAGGAAGAAGTGTTTGTCGATCAACCGTATGAAGAAAGTATTAAGACGACAACAAGAGTACAAGCAGGAGTTTCAAACACACTTGCTCATCGTGAGAAATTGAAGATGCGATAGAGGATTGTTTTTGGAGTGCCTGCTTGTTTACACATCTGTATAGACACGTTTGGTGTCTCCATATAATCTATAATTTATATTGATTTATGCATAATATTGGCAATTGTATCTCTGGAATTATATGATTTATCTCGAGTGACATATTCTTGTAATATAAAATATTCTCTCTTAAAATAGTGTGTATTTATTTATTGTACATTGTGGAACTACTCTTTTCCTAGATACACAACGCACGAAACGCAGTTCAAACGAAACCAAGCCTCTCATTATTTTAATTATAAGAGCAACAATGACTCCGCCTGTCTTCTTATACATCGTGAAAAATTGTAAACTCGGTAAACCATCATTTCATATACGTTCAGAATAAAATTCGTCACCAAAGAAAGATTTATAGATACGACAAAAAAGACGATTTGTTCCAAGAAACATCTCCGCGACAAAGGTATAGTAGTACAGTCTTAAGGAAATAAAAGACCCGATTAGAACAATAGATCGGGAAAAGATCAGAGAGAACAAACCCACCGATTCGATCCCACTAATCCCACGGGAACGATTCGTCATGATCGTCAGTCGGTCGTCTGGTTGGTTGAGCCGGCATGGAAAGCCATTGTTACGCTTCTATGAGTGGCACCCGACGCTCGTCCTCTCCCTCTCTCTATCTCTCTCTCTCTTTCTCTTTCGCAGCCGCGGCTCCCCCATCGCGAAGCCGCGACTGTGAAAGCGAGACGAGGAGAAACGCTGCGCGAATAGGGAGAGACGGAGACGGAGAGGCACAAGAGACAGAGACGCTTGTAATTACGTGGCCTTTATGTACGCGAGAAGGGGGTCTTTGTAGCCTGTCGTTCTTTTTCTAGCCTTTGCGCTCGCTCGCTCGCTCGCTCGCTCACTCACTCACCTTCTTCTCGTGGCGCTTCTTTTCCTTCTCTTTTTCTCGCGGCCTCGTGCGCGCTTTTTTTCCCCTCTTTTCTCCTTTTTTCGCGGCCCTCTTCTCTCACGACCGGAGCTAGAGCAGCGACGCGTCCCCGCACACGAGCGCGACCAACACAAACACACGGATGGACGGACACGCGCGCATGCATACCGGAAAGCCGAAACCAAGTGCACGCGAGTGAACGAGAGTTAAGTGACCCGGCTCGCGCACGTGACCTCGTCGTGCAATGAGCCGCGCGACTCTCTTCAGCCTCGTAATTCTCGATTCGTTTCGCTGTCATTTTCCTTTGCGTTTCTTTCGCGGATTTTATGTCTCTCTATCTTCTTTCTTTCCTTGTTCTCCTTTCGTAAATATTCGGTTCACCGCATTTTTGATCGACGGTTTTATTCGAGTCGAGGCAGGAAATACAGAATAGAATGCAATATATAGACGTCATTTTAAATTCTCCTATTGAAAAAGATATATATTTATGTACATATATTTTTTTTATTTTAATACGTAAAGCGCGGAAGATATCGAATAGCTGTCCTGTAAATTTAGCTATTCGATACCGTCATAGAAGCCAGTTTTCAAGGTTATTTCTCGGTGTCAAGAGACACACACGGGCTTCCTCTACCGGCATATACAGTCGCACGTCGCATCGTATCGCTTAATGGAATGATGAGACAGACGGGCTGTCTGCGGTTTCGCTGACAGACAGTCACAGTCCGACTGACTTGGTTCACGAGCTGTACGCGGGGACCACCGGAAGCGGCCCATCACCGCCCCACATTCTCGACTTCCGCTCTCGTCCCGCTCGAATCCCGGGACTTCTCTTTACGCCTCTCCTTGCTGTCTTTCTTCCGACGAATGCGACTTGAGTGGTATCAATTTTTTATCAAGTTACGTAATTATTTTACACGGCCTAATTATTCTCAGAGATTACTCTTTTCGAATAGAGAATATCGCGAGATATCTTTTCTAGGCCTAATATCTTGTAAGATTCCAACGGACCTTTTTTTCAAAAGGAACTTTAGAAAAAAACGAAGGAAAGATCTACGAGGATGTTGCTTTATTCTTTCCAATTTTATATCGTATCCGGGAAAATTATTCCAAATATCTTAGAAAAATTAATAGAATTTCCTAATGAAAGTTTCGAGAGATTAAACCATTGAATATTCTACAGAAAATCTTATCCTAGGAGAATTCTCACTTGTCAAAGAACTGAAATGAAGCTGAAAATCAAGGTGAAACAGAGATAATTTACGAGTATACGTAAGAATATATTCTTTTTTGCTGGTGAAAACATCGCACGTATTTTGGAAAAAAATAAAGTAAATTATACGACAGTTATATAGATGATACAACGGCGGAGAGATGCGAGAAAGAAGCGACGCGAATCCCGAAAAAATGGCGACTCACGCGCAACAGCGACTACTCCGGATTGCGCGAAAATTTGCAATGCAACTGACCACCGATCTGTTTTAACAATGTATCAGCACGTGAGCTTGGTGTTTTTTGGAACGTCTCCAGGTGCAGGCGTCTTTCCTTGCTTAGCCAATCGTGGCAGTGAATAAAAAAAGAGTCTCTAATTCGGAAACGCCACATTTCAATGCCACCGAGAAGAATAAAGTATTCTCGAGAATAATACGATTAGTTCTCGAATATCGGACAGAGATCCTTGAAAGAAAACCGACGATTTGCTTCCTCAATTTTCATCTATCGAGAAAATATAGGTACGCAAGTAAAGTTGCAAACGCATTATTAAATAAACTTTTTACGCACAATAATATTTCTTTCTCTCTCAATTCTCTTCTTATCTTATATATTATCTATATCTTATATCTTATCTTATATATTTTATTTTCTTTCAATTATTTCTAGGCTCTGTGTAAAATAACGAGTAATAATCTTGAAATTTTAAACAATGACACGCGTGAACAAAGCATTTCTTAATCGTCAAAACCGTCGACTTTCTCGTATAAACGCTCGCGTTTCGGTAATCCCGAAACGAGAGAATCACGATGACTCCGTTAAGGTGCAGCGACCGGGCCTCTTGGCAAAATTACGCGCATTACACGGGATGAATCTATTAAACTTTCGGCGAGATCTACCTTCCAATCATACACGCGAAGTGGCGCGTCTTAATGGCGCGTTATCGCAGGTTCGGTCGTCGTATCGACCGCGAGATCTCGGGCCGCTCCCGGCGTAAAGATGGCGAACGGACCTCGGGTGGGTGAGATTAACAAGGTGGTCCCTGAGGGACTCGAAATACCTGAAGGCGAGAGAGGCCGCTCGTCGTTTGTGCCGGCACAATAGCCGTAACGTAATAAGGGAACGCACACATACGTGCATACACACAGATACATACACACACACGCACACACACGCACACACATCGAGCAGGTGTACCTGCCTGCCTACCCTGGCCTGGCCTGGCCTGTCGGGTAGGTAGAGGTATAACCGGTCGATACCACGCTCCGATTATAGAGGAGCGGCCGACACTGAATTCTGCATGAGGCTTTTGTTCCGCTCTCTTTCGCCACGGCCAATCGGATTTTCTATTTTCGCGCGCCCTGCTACCGGGGGAGACAATCATTTACCCTCACCTCCCCGCTTGCTCCCCCTCTCCCCCTCCCCCCTGCTTTAATCGCGGCTACGCGAAAGTTAATTGCGCGCGTAATGTTCACGTATGCTGTAAAAAGCGTTTTCACATCGGTCGAGAAATCGCGCATATACGTCGGGTGACACAATAAAATTTTATAATCAATTGATATATTCTTCATTATACTTTTTTAATAAATGTTTATCTATTTATTTATCTCTCTTCGGAAGCGGTGACTTTAGAGAGTATGTAATAATATATCTAATAACTGTTACTCGCAATGTATGTACATGTGTAAGGACATAGGATGTTCTTAATGGAAATGCAATTTTTAAATATCTTGTTTAGGTAACATGAGAGAAAGAGAGGGAGACGGAGCAAATTTACCGAAACATTTTTTCGGTACTTTTATGATATCTTTCCTTATGAATTAGATATTTAAGATGGAAAAATATAATCTTACTCGTGACAATAATAATTTAAATTTACTATTATTATGTATTATTATAGATTGCATTTCTTGGTTACGCTCTTGATATGATTGTACGTTATCAATTAATTGCGATAAATATAAATAGTGTTCAAGATAATCGTGTACCTAATATCTTTTTACTATCCTACACGTATTATTATTTTTTACTGTCATTTATTCTACATATAAATAACATGTGTGTTTTTCGTAACATTAATAGCTTGTTAAATACGAATCATGATGTACATACATGAAATATCGTTATTGAAAATGTAAAGGGTTCTATATTGATTTGGCATTTTCCGTATAAAGTGAAATTATTCTATATCGCTCGATGCTTTCGGTGCGAAACAAGGTCTATAATTGTACAGTTCTGCATGGATTTGCAACTTTGCGCGCCATGTGCGATAATCTCGCATCGTCCGATGCTTTCAGTTTCAAAGGTAGATATTAAAAAAAAGGATAGCTTTCAAGCGCCGGATATGTACATTAAACTTCGTTTCGTGTGTGAAGAGTGTAAACCTATATTCAACTATATAATTATAGACCCCGTTTCGCACTGAAAGCACCGGATGATGTAGTAAATCTCGTTTTGCGTTGCAAACCCATATAGAACCAATTATGTAATTATAAATTTTGTCTGTCAGTTTTTAATTGTTTATTCATTAAAGAATATGCAAGCATTTCAAATTTTATTTAATAATTTTTTAATAAACAAATTATACAACATGTGATAGTCAATCTCACTCGAAGAGATGGATATATTAAAAATTAATATTAAATTAAATTATATCTCTTATATTTTAAACTAAATTAAATTACATCTTTTGAAATCGACGAATTAATACAAAATTAATTAATATGCTCATTTTTAAAATATAAGTGAGGATAAGGATTATCGATGAAATATACTCTTTTGTAAGTGAGTACTTAAAAAAGTATTTGATTGTGTAAGATTAAATTTTTTGGAATGCAAGTGCAAGGCTAGATGCCCCTCTTCCATCTACGAATTAATTTATAATCAGAAATGTATTCAATCGAGATTTTTTCAATGTAATTAAACGATAAAAACAATTTGGCTGATCGAGTAAAATTTCTTTTGAGCTTCGTGTTAAGCCGCATCTCTATGGTTTTTGTGGGCTGAAAAGCGTCCACGGGTTGAGAACAAATGTATTGACAGGATCATCGATACGGGTTTACAAACACTTTCGAACGCAATCAGTGACGTAATCAGATATAGCAGCGTAAATATTCATGAACGCATGCGCCTGCTGGCGTGCCCGCGCACGCTTATTAGCATAACTCGTCTGTTTTATCCATTAGCCATTAATCGGAGACTAAATAAGCATGCTACCGCACTTAACTGCAATGTCCAATTAATATGACTGGCTAAAGAAATATTTCCGATCAAGCACCATGTATGATTTTAGACCCAGATGTAATAAAATGTAAAAATAAGATATGAAAAAACAACGCATACTATATGAAATACACGGATATATGCGAAATATTTTGTGGAATATTTAAAATTATAGAAATTTTTGAAAAAAAATCCGAGAAAAAGGACTTTATTTCGTTTCATATTAATCATATTAATTTTCTGTGTTTCTTACGTCATATTCTAATACGAGAAAACTTTAGGCGCGCTTCTTTCCACGCAATTTTTTATAGTATCCATTTAAAACAATCGTATGTAAAATAATTGTTCCGATTATCCTGTAAAGTAATAATCATTGTCAGCTTCTAAATTTCTTAACATGTCGTTAGATGTAAATCATATATGAAATTTTCAATGCTGACAATGAGATAAATAAGCACGAAATCTCAAATATAGGCCGGAATTAAAATTTTTTAAAATAAATCCTCCTATTGTATTTAACATTTATTTCGATGCTTTAAGCACAGTCAGATTATTCTCTTTTAAAACCATTTAACTTATACTTTTATTTAAAGCTTCTCTTTTAAATCTCCTACAATTAGTGAAAAACTATTCGTTTATTGCCTATTTGAGGTACAAAAAATATATATAGGATCTCAATTTCTATATAAATTAAATCTAATCAAATTTTTTTAGAATTTATAACTTTTTAGAACGAATAACGAGTTACTTTTACAAAATAACTTTTCGAAATTTTATCTTCTGCATCAAAGAAATTTATCAAATAAATTGAAATAAATTGAAATAATTGAAAAATATAGAGTATTCCTAGAACCAAAGATTATATTGCGTTAATCAAGTGCATTTTATTTTATTTAAAATCATATGAATTCATGAATTAAACAATTTCGGATTATTCCGATCGATTTTGTTAATTGTTCGTTAATTGTTTCGATCGATGCTTCAATGATATACAATGCGCCCGTGAGAGACTTTACTTCCTTTCCACTGAAAGAAAGTTAGGTCATGTTTAATTAAGCTTTGGAGAGTATTGAAAAGAAAATCGACGCGCAAAAGAAATTAGTACATTTATTATACTAATTGTATCAATTGTGTTAATCGATAAGCGCAAAAGTTAATTGCGCTTTCTCTTTTTATAAAAATTATAGATGGGAGTTGTTCCGTTCAATAGAGTATTTTAATGAATCTCTTGGCAGAACTGGAGCATCGTAAATATAAAATATGAGATTTTTAGTCACGTTCGTACACGATACAAAAATGTAATACATGTATATAAATATCAGTTATATATAACATTATGTTATAATTTTCGCTTCATAAACTAAATAGTTTTCATTTTTTACAAGATTTCGAGATTATTCCGTTTCTGAAAAAAGTTTCGGATTTTATTTTTGGAATATATTAAGGGTGCTATCGAGTCAAGTTATCTTTGTAAAAATATTAATGATTAACGCGTGTTGATTTTTCATCATCATATATTATCGATAAGAGTAAACATCTCATCTCTTAACACTTAAGAAGATATATAAATCCTGAATAGCAGATGGATAATGAGGGGGCAAAACGTGTTGAGCGACATATTATTATCTCACATTGCAGAAGTGCATAATTACGCAATCGTGAAACTGGTCCGAACAGAGATCTGGAGCTCGATTAATAAAGAGACGAAAGCGTATCACGATATTGACTGTCTCACCCGTACATCGCTGTTAGAATATTTACTGCTTAAAGCGCGATTTTAAATAATTATTCAAGTGCAATCAGCACTTTATTAATTTCCGGATCGCATCTCGTTTTAAATTCCGCTGCGGTCAAATATTTTTTAACTAATTATCAAACATGTAATAGACGTAATGCATATGAGCCTAGATGCATTAAGATTGTAATCATACGTTAAACTTTGCGCAGATTTTTCTATAGAAAACCGAGTGAAATATCATAAAAAACATATGCATATTAAAATTACACTAAATCTTCGAAATTATTTTTAAAAAAATGCTAATTTTAACGAGCAAAAATAAAGAATACACATACTCTTATACTGAAAATAGATTTACCGGAATAGGAAGAACAATAAAATAATAAACTCTTCGCGGGAAGAAATTTCTGCGCACGATTTTATTTTTCGGAAAACTCGATACTTAGTCTCTGCTATTCTGTAATCTCGTCGTGGAATGAATGTTTAATGAAATGGATCGCTTCTCCGACGAGACGGCGACGCCTCGGCACAAAGTACATAGCTCGAGTTCGAACTCCGTTTTGTCCGCGTTGTCCGAGCGAGAGAGAAAGAGAGAGAAGTAATATAGAGAAGCGGAGAACGAGGCGTGGCCTCGAGCACGACCCCATAGCGTTTCACCGTACCCCTTTAATTCGGCGTATAACGCGACTCGATAACGACTCGATGTGGTTCTTCCCCACGGGAACTGTTTTCGCGATTTCCGCGATGTTTCCTCCGGGACCAGATATATGGTATACGAGTTGTATATCTTATGCGCGCTTCACGCGTCAATAACGTTAATGAATTAATAAATCAATTCCGAATAAACGCCGCCGATAAAGATTCCCGAATAATTTCGTTGCTATGTACGCGAAGTTGGAATATTCCCTTTTTAAAAATCTTTCATTAGAAGAATGCAATATTTAGATATATTTTAACGATATATGTAAGTAATATATACAGAGTGGAGCATTTAAAATGATCATTTTGATTTATATATGTTATTATCATCTGTAGAGAAAAGTGGATTAAACTAAAGTTGCATCGTTTCAAGAACATAAAATGGATTAAACGAACTCTTCCTATGTAGAGACGTTTCGGAGATTTAAAAGTAATTTAAGAAGATTTGAAAGTGATTCAAGGAGATTTAAAAAGCTAAAAGTCATCTTAAAAATGCTTTTAAATAATTTTAAAAAGTTTTGATTCGTTCAAAGTAATAATTTTAAATGCTCTATCGTATAAATATGAAAATCTTATGTGAAAAAAAAGTGATAGAAAGAGAGAGAGAGAGACAGAGAGAGAGAGAGAGAGAGAGAGACAGAGAGAGAGAGAGAGAGAGAGAGAGAGAGAGAGAGAGAGAGAGAGAGACAGAGAGAGAGAGAAAATATCCAAGATTAAAAGAAAAAATTGCAGAAAAATTTCGTAAACTCTTATATAACTCTTATTTAATATACATTTTTCTATAAACAATTTCTATAATAAATTATAACTGTGATATTTTTAAATTATTTATATTGATATTATTTTCCCCCCGTGCTAAGCAAAATCAGTTTTCCCTATAGCTGTAAGCTAAATTTTTCAGTAACCGGTCGTCGCGTTGCAATCTCCCTCCTTTCCTCTTCCCACTTCTCGATTGTCTCATTAAACATCGATGAGTGTCGAAGGGTGAGCACTAGGGTGTCACTTGCTGTCGCGACCCTTCGTAACGTTCATTACCGCATTTATTTTTGCGAAATTTACTCCAATAACTGAGGTGCCCGACGAAAAGTTAAAGTTTCCATCAAATATCGCTTAATGAATATTAATCAAAATTATCGTGATGTCACGATTAATTTATAATTATCGAGTGAAAATATACTGTTTATCTATTAAGGAGAACTTGGATATGCCTCTTCAAATAAAATAAAATATTTAAATAAAATGTTTAAATAAAATATTTAGCAAAAAATTACTGAATTTTAACAGCTGTTCTCTCGATATGTATATTTGAAAGGAAAGAATTAATGTTAAAGAGGAAAAAAGAAAAAAAAAGTAAAAGAGCAATAAGTAAAATAAAAGGAACGAAGTGAAAACTATGATAGAAAGATACAACGCTTTCAACTCTTGGCAACGCCAAGAGAATCGTACGTTAAAATGGTACAGTAGAGAACATCCTACCATCATGCTGTCATTTTACTTATTTATGCATTCGTGTGATCTTCATCGTGTGCTATTAATTACTTAGTTAGCTTATGAAAGTACTGTATATTTTAGCATTCGGAAAAAAAGAAACGTGTTTGCAGATGGTAGGAAATATCGCTAGAAATAACTATATGCGTAAAAACTATGAGAGCAATTATTCGCTATTATCGCGTTTTTAATATTATTAACGGGTTTTATACAGCTGCAAGTTGTCGTCTTGTTCTTAATCGCCATGCATCCTTATCCAAACATCCTCTTCTTTAAGTCCTCAGATTGTTATGGCCTGTCGCATTCCGTTATCTCCGGGATTATAGAGATTTGTCGTGTTTCTTCTTTCCTGTGGTAGCCATTGGAATATCTTCTGCGGCCATTTGTCTACAGGCATTCTTAAGAGATATTCCGATGCTGACTGAAGCTCTTTCTTCTCTATTTCCTCGACCACTCTTTTACTTCCATCTCATTCAAAAATATTACTATAATTATTATAACTAATAAATAATTATAACTACGGTATCTCTCTTAGTCTGACTCTTTCCCTTCGACCTGTCCGGCATGGGTAACCCTACTAGTAATTACGGCCGGTATTCATATAGTTCAATCTTATATTTAAGATCGTCATAAGTAAAATTTGGAAATGTTATACGGCTATTTCATTAGCTGAACAGAATCTTAAGACGCGATCTAAGATCATATTTAAGAAGATTAAATGTAAAAACAGATTGAATACTGGTCTGCATTACCACCGGCATAGCTCTCCGGTTCATTAGAGTACTCAAACCTTCTCACCCGGCAAATGCCTTCGTTAAGGTGGAGATACTATCGAGGAGGTAAAATTTTTATTATAATTATTATATTTAAATACAAGTTATTTTATTACAAAAAATAAAGAAAGAAAATATACAATACATAATATATACAATTTATTATATGAATAATATGCAATAATAATAATATAAAATTTTATATAACATGTATAATTTATAAAATATAATATAATTATACATATAATAATCCTTATAGATTAATATAATTTATTATATCATTATAATATTTATAAATACAACATATAATGTAATTACACAATATTTAAAGATTAATACAGAATTTTTAATGAATAATATTAAATACATAATAATAATATAAATTTACAATATATATAATAATATAAAATTATACAATATGACATTTATAATTTATAAAATATAATATAATTACACATAATAATGTTTATATAAAATTGATATAAAATATCTTATTATATACATACATACATAGAATTACACGAAAATGTCTGAAATGCATACACACAATTCATTCAAAATTTTCAAATCAAACGAATAATTAAGTGATATTTATCAATATTTTCGATTTTTAAATGCAAAATTTATTAAAGATTTTATAAAACAAACTGCAAGATGAAAAAAGTCATCATACATTTGTCAATTATATCTTTTAATTTAAAAAAAATGTTTAAATTATATTAATACATTTTAATTTTCTCGTCGATAAAAGAAAATTCGACGCGTGAAAAGATAAGTGAAGCTTTGATGCAAGCCAACGATAAAATAAAAAAATAATAATTGCGCGATTAAATATAAAGTAAAATATCTTGATTTGTGGGTGGTTAATTTGAAGATAACTTGAAAAAAGGCCGGATGACATGCGGATTAACATTCGAAAAATAGAAAATGATATATTAAACGCGTATGAAGCGATCGCAATTCATTTTTGCTTTATATTAGATCCTCAGGGAATGATCTGCGAAGAAAAGTTAAACGACCCGTCAAACGCCAAGGTTCCCGCTACAGGATGAAACGAATCCCCGGATCTTCCGGACTATACCCAATAGCAATGATTTCAATGTCATCAACGACAAATATTTTTATATTTTCAATTCATAAGATTAAAATTTACGCGTGAAAATATTCTTCTATTATTCAGAAATATCTTTTTTTATTAAAAATAAATGGATATAATTATTTTTATAAAAATATGGTTATGAACGAGTATATTTAAGGATAATGAAATATATGCGCATTTATTGCTTGTTAAATGTACAAGTACAATAATTCTCGGGTACCAACTGTTCGAGATAAATCGAATCCGATATCAGCAAGATTTTAAAAAATTCATATTTACATATTTCGTGACATAAAATAAATAATTATTCATTTTGGATTTTTCTATTATATAACATTTAAATATTTTAATGTGTCTCGATCTTACTGATATCAGAGTACCCATTCGATTTGTCTCGAATTTTTTAGTACTTGTGCATTTCTCATGTGTTACACATTTATAAATTAATAATATAATCTTAACAACAGAAAAGTTTCATCAAATAACACGTCACATGTTACGCATATATTTTATTTTATACATGTATATAAAATATCTCTAACGAATTATATATTTAAAAATTAATGTTGATGGCTAGAAATGGCGGGATGTCCAACACCTAGAAATGATTTCTCAAAAGAAACCAAAAATGAAATTAATTAAAAATTAATTAAACATATTCGTCCATAACCATATATTGTGTCAAAAAAATCGCCAGAGACGAGTAAACAGATTCTAATTTAAATTTACTTCTTTGATAAATTAATACTTATCTATATAAAAAAGGTATAATTTTCAATTTCATTTTGCTACCAAGTGTTTTTCAAAGTATTAAGATAATGTTAATATTAACAATAATAATAATAATAGAAGAACATTGATAAGAAAAGAAAAAACTCTTCTTTCAAAATATACTATTTAATTTCGTGATTCGATTTTAAAAAGTCGTTAACACTTTTTTAAAATCATTGCTTCCAGGAACTGTCAAGAAAACTCGTGTTTAATTTCAGCTCTGTAACAGAAATCCCTAGTTTTCAACGAGGCATCGAACTAGACGTCATAGATGAATTCCATAAGAATCGACGAGAAATTATCTTTTCGCAATAAAAACTCTTTTTCTTTTAAGTATAAACTACGTAGATTTTATTAATGTTTACCTGATACAAGGCACAACGATAAGATTCTTTTTTGTTGAGATAGCAATCATGCAAGCAAAAGAATAAAAAATGTGAAAAATGCGATGTTTGTAATATAACTTATTAACTTCGCAAATATTTAACTTCAACGAACGGAATTTGCGAATACATTTAATTTATATCAAGTCCCGAACTTCTCAATAATTTTGTCGGCTTGTGATTTTACAATATACCGAAAGAGCAGGCATTAAATTTCGCGAATGAAAAACTAATACTGAATCGTTGGCTTAATCAAATCTTTACACATATTCTCAATCATTTTTATATTATAATATTAAATTATAATTAATTGATAAGATAAATAGGATCACGGAATTTGGAAATAAAAATTTTCTTCATATTTATTGGCTTTAGTAAAAAATAGACTGTTAAATAGAAGAATAATTTGAAAATAAAAATTTTAAAAGAACTCATATATCACTGAATATATTAATTTAATAAATTTTGTGTTATTGTATCCTTTCAGTTTCGTGTAATTTATATTTTACAATATTTATTTATATGCATACACACACACACACACACACACACTATATATATATATATATATATATATATATATATATATATATATATATATATATATATATAATAAATATATAAAATAAATTATATTGTTAATTATAATTATAATTATATATATATATATATATATATATATATATATATATATATATATATAATTATAATTATAATTAACAATATAATTTTACGATATAAAAATGTAATTTATATAATACAATCAAATTATTAAATATTCACATTACATGTAATTCGCATTATGTATGCAATGTGGATATTTAAAAAAAAAATCAAGAATGGTGTCGAATATTATACATCAGTCTTGATTGTACAGCTTTGTAAAACTATGAAACAATTTTTAATTTTTTGATACATAACTTTTTTTGAATTGATACATAATTTTTTTCTTAGATTATAGCTTTAAATTTTAATCCTAAGAAGCTCTCTTTATAGTATATTGTAGTAGATAATACTACTGTATATAAAATACTATAGTCTAGCAATCCTAACAGCCCTAGTCATCCTAACAACCCTAGTGATCCTAACAATCCTAGCGATCCTCACAATTTTAATAATCCTAACAATCTACTGATCCTAACAATCCTAATGAACCTAACAGCCTTAGTGATCCTGACAATCTCAATGATCCTAACAGCCCTAACTGCTCTATTTAACTATATACCAGCAAAAATTTCCGATTACGAGGTTTGGGGAATATGCCCTAATTAAAATTTTATTATACGAACGCACCGATAACGTTTCTCTATTATTCGCGTCTGTGTTTATTTTTTATATGTACCCGTTTATTTTACGCGCTTATTATTTATTTTATGCGTAATGAAGAAGCAAAACTCCTTCTGTTGCCGGCTACTTATTTTCACCATACATGAGCGTAATTTTGCTCATTTACAACAAACGATAATCATAATATTATGATCGTTTGTTGTCGTCTTAATAACTTTGCTTTAATTAATATAGTACCAAGCCAATTTTATAACATATTATTTACACATTATTAACATATTATTTTTATAACATATATTATTTATAATAAAAAATTCATAATAAAAATTTACAATAAAATAAAATTAATTCAATATCATTTATACATTTTCTATTTTATATATATATTTTTATTCCATAATATATCATTGATAATTATGGAATAATTCATTGATCTTTTTAAGCATTACATATTGTTTAATTGGACGATAATTTAAATTTATATCAATCAAAGCAAAGTTTCTTAATATGTTACGATACAAAGAAACGGATGGACTATAAAAAATTAAAATAATGTCAGTATGCATTATAAAAATAAATTATTATATTGTACTAATAAAATTAGTATGTTCTTTTTATTAAATAAAATAAATAATTGACTAAGATGTTAAAAAATTGAATTGATATAAAAAAATTGAATTTTTCTTTAATTAATATTTTAATTTTTATTTTTAATATGCTTTAATGCATATTGAAAAAAACTTTAAAAAAGTTTTAAAAAGTTATATGATTAATTTGTTCTAGCCCATCCATTTTAAGGTAACGGACCTACAATCTACAATCTACATCTATAAGCTCTACAAATCCGTTACCTTGATATTAAATAAAAGTTTTTCACTCACCGACACTGATGCGCAACAGCGGAGTTGTCAATACTGAAGCTATGTTGTCTGTAACATAAAATATACAAATATGAAATTCAAATTATAGCAGCTCTTAAAACAATTAATATTTCATTATATTTTATTATTCAATTATTATTGTACGCGCTGAATTTTATATCCGATGCGTGCAATAATAAACAAATATACAAATAAAAAAAATAAACAAATATATAAAGATGCAATAATTTTTTTAATTCTGAAAAAACTATTTTTTAAATAGAAACTTTTGTAGGATTTACATAAAATCTTTTTTCCTTAAATCTTTCTTGTTTAAATCATTCAAATAAATGAACCAAATTAATACGTGTATCTGATATAATAATTAATATAAATAATAATACTCACCATCAGGTTGTTCCGCCGGTGCAAGATGCCTTTCCTAAACCTGCTCCTCCTCTCAGATCATCAGAGTTGTTGCGTCAATCTATAACATACAAATAGATTCAAATTGTAGCAGCGTTCAAAATAATTAATATTTCAAAAAATTAAATTGTACGCATTGAATTTTATATCCGATGTATATATAATAAGTAGATTAATAAAATAATTATAAATTTTGAAAAAAAAGAATATTATAAATATTATTAATAATTCTCTAACACAACTTTATAAAAGCTTATACTTTTACAAGATTATAGCTTTAATATTATAGGTAAAGAAATCTTTTTTTCTCCAATTCTCTCTTATTTAAATCATGTGAGTAAAAGATCAAATTACGCGATTAATTGTTTAATTTAAATTCTAATAAATATATTTAATATTTAATATATAATTACAAATAAATTACTTACCAGGAGGTTGCTCTGCCGGAGCCCGATGCCTCTCCTAGGCCTCCTCCTCCTCTCAGTCTTAGACGCGCGATACTTAACGGCACTCCCGCACTCACGAGCGATATTTTTATCGCTATTTTCGCACTTTTACGCGTGATACTGAACGGTTCCCGCACTATTTCGGTACGATAAAAAATTTTCTATTTGGTCGCGCGATATATATACTTAATATATATATACTTTGAACGGCACTCCCGGTTTCGGTACGAACGAAAATCCCGTTTCACTTACGAGAATCAGCTTCGAGCTAACAGGTCGGGAATGCAACGATACAACGAGCAAAGATTAAGCCCAAACCGGAAAGAAGACGAAACGATTGACGGAAATAGAGGAAAATGAAGTTCACCAACTCTTTTTCGCGCATAATTATCCTATCTCGTATCGAACCTGGACCCGCTAAGCACGATTTCAGGTGCTCCGCCCGGACATATTATGCCTCTCGCGGTTGCTATATGCTACACCAGGCTAGTAGACGGCAAAAGAAGAGGATACCCACATTTTTTAAATGCTAACAATCAACAATTTAGAAAATGGGGAGGCAACCTCTTTTACCGAGCGAAAATCGTGCCTAGGGGAATCCACTCGACGGAGTCTCGACAGGGTTAACACACGCTGTGCGTGTGGCTGTAGACGAGCAAAGAGAAGGGACCCATTGACAACCATTCCGAGCACTCGATCGAGTTCTAACCAATTCGGGCCGAATCACTTGACGAAGCACGAAGCGCGAGTGCACGTTGCATAGCAACGTGTGCAAACTCGAAACATCCCGGTTAATTGGCATCGGAAGTAGAGACTCGTTAACAATAATGAAATTGGGATTTATACGAAAAAGTTCAACGCGGAAGCGCGATGACGCGATGACGCGAAAAAGCTAAATGCGAAAACGCGGTAACGAAACGCCGCCGTCCGCGACACGTTGACGGCACCGACGACGGAAAGTCGACGACGCAATGTGCGTCCAACGCATCAAATGCGTGTGCCACATATGAGCCATTGTGCGACTCGTGGCAATGCTGTGCTGGGTACTTAGCTTCCCCTTCAGGCTCCTTAAGATTTATCCTAAATAAAAAAATTTAAGATAAACCTTAAGGCACCATCCAAGTACTGAGCCACCCCACCACGTCAAGGTGTACCCATGGGGGGTTATATTATATAAATTTATAATATAATTTGTAAAAAGATTATATTATATATTCTTTCACAATTGAAAGATTATTTACATCGCATCTCCTTTTCCCTCGATTAATAGAGATACGATATAAATATGTTTTTTTAAAATTATGCGATTAATTCGCTTCTTTAATTAAAAAATAAATTATAAAAGATACATTGTAAAATTAAATAATATAAACTCTTCAAATATTTAATAGAATATTCATAATAATATTTAATAAAAATAGTTCAATTCTCCCTTTTTTTATAGTGTTTTATATAAGAGAATATATAATTAATATATATATGGTGCATAAATTTAAATCACAAATATAAATGATAAGAAGATTACAAAAGATAAAAGAACATCTACTTTTATCTATGAAAAAGAGTATTCAAAATAATTGATTTTGTAAAACTAATGATTATTCGCGATCAGTATTTATCTTTTAAATAGATAATATTTAACACTGTAAATTGCATAATTATCAGAAAGATTTTCTTTTGTAGAAATTTTTGAAAAATAGTAAGAAAAAAATTTTAATTTTTATATATAAAATATCTAAATAATTATATTATTATGAAATATTTTATAAGATATTAAATTTTCTATATTTGTATAAAAATATCAATTAATACAAAAATATTATAGATATATAGATATTTTTTTATTACAGATATTTTAAAATTAAAATTAATATTTTAAAACAATTTAAGAGTATTTTAAAATATATTTTTGCGTGATATTATATATGATAATTTAAAATATAAATCGCTGTTGAGAAAATGAACAAAAACAAACATTATATTTTGAAAAAAAAAATATATATACATAATATATAAATGATATATAAATAATTTTAAATTACTTACCGCATATCGTTGCCCGATGCTTTTCCAAGCTTCCTATTTTTCTCTTGTTCATCCTCCTTTTGTTGTTTTTCGTAACATTCACACTCACTTGCGCGAACACGCGATTAATTCCGGTTAATCGTATTACAAAATACTTTGCACGACTCTTGATCGCAGAACAATTACACGAGATGCATATTTTATTATATTATAAAAAAGCAATACAGAAAATACGATTCGCTCAATGTTTACACGAAGCCAAAATCATGCACCACTTGATTTTTGTAATGCTATCTCTATTATTGATATATGTTGTGTAATATACGCACAATAACGCGAATCATTAGATCGAAAAATTAAAATAATGCTAAGCCGTGATATAGCAATCGTTTAATTAATGTGCTTGCATTTAATTTGTACCGAAAGTAAGCATCGGAAATTATCAAATATTTGATACTAAACATTAATAGAGAAATTAATTATTAAACTTAATAGAGACATAATTATTATCCATAAAGATCGATAATTGAAGATTTGTAATAAAATTTATAAATTTTATCCCTTTCGCTTTAATATTTACTTACAATGATAAAGGATCGCGCTTCGATAAAGATTTATCATTGTTCGTGTCGTTTATTGAGAGTTAATTAATTGAGAATTAATTGTTAATTGTAATAGTCACAAATTATATTTCGATACTAGTCGCGATCGCGTTTAGGAAAAGAATTCAATAATGTTTACGAAGCGTCTCGGATCACAACTTTACTGCTAGAAAGTCGTGCGAATAATAGCGAGACCTTGATATGTAAACAATAGCGAAGATCGAACGTCATGTTATTGTTAATTCATGGTCGAAATATTTTATATACTATCACATACATATATGTGGAATAATAAAGAATTTAAAGTGTAAATTAAGTATTTATTAAACGTTTGATGTATCACAAAGTTTATCGTTATATTAATTACTTAATTCTGCGATTCACTCGTTTTACTGCGCGTTCTCAATTCAAATTATATTTAGATCGTCGAAAAGTAGAGTGATAAGCATATATATTTCGCGGATGAAATATATTTGACTCTATGTATTACTAAAGAAATAATTATTGCTCGTGAAGATCGCAACGAAACAATTTATAATTTAGTTTTCTGTCAGTCACACTTCGATTCTTATTTGAAATGATGATTCTTATAATGAAATGAATTTTAAATGAACTTGATTAAATGAAAATTATACATGCATTTTGACTATCGTCGCTATAATGTATGTATATAATTATTTATGAAAGTTAGGTCTATAGTATATATATAGTTATTTATGAAAGTATGTGTATATTTATTTATAATTAATTACTCATTAATTATATTATTATAATAAATTTCCGATGTGATCGCGATCGCGTTTAGAAGAGGAATGTCTCGTATCACTATTTTTCTACTCGAGAGAATGACAGCAAGATCGCGGCATATAAACAATAACCAAGGTTGAACATCATGTTATTGTTAATTCGCTGCCTAGGAGCGTAAATATTAGCGGTATTATATGCCACCAAGGCCGAACATTGGCCCTGTTATTGTTTATTTCTTGTCAAAATTTAATACGTAATAATTTAAATTTTATGACAAAATGTCAAATCATATCGATTGTAGTGTATTGATTATCCTAATCAATAACGGAAATTGATTTATGAGAAGCATTCCAACTTTCTAATTGCACTGCGAAAGAAGCAGTAAAGATAAAAACAGGTTTAAAAGCACATAAGTCTGTAGAATAATGTAATTTTATCAGGAAAAGATAAAATTACATAGATAAAATTACAAGATAAAACTACCCTTTATCCAGGTAAAATGTCATTCATTTCAAGGAAGAAATTCTCGAAGAATGTCATCCGAAAGAAATGCCTTTAAATCTCAAGAACTTGATTTAACGCATAAACAAGCAACGAGCGCACGAATTCCGAGTTTCCGACAAGTAAACTAATTAATTAGAGCACGGTACTTAATTACTGAGAAGTAAAGGCACGTTAGTTTGAAAGATCTACGCCGATTTTGGTATCTTTCTTGACACTCGACTTTTCTTCGTATTCGATAGTAGCGATCGAAGCGATGCCGCAACAGTTACTTAACGCCGGGCACCATCTGTGCTCGAGTCATGCCATTACGGTAATTAGAACGTAATTGGACATAAATTGTCCGGCACTTTCGGTCGGGACGAAACGTGCGGGCAGACGGCGAGATGGCGGGATCTCGGGATGTTTCGAGGAGGGGGTGGAAGGAAGAGAAGCGGATAGATGCTCGCTCGTGCGTGCGAGCACGCGTGTGCATGCATAATCCTCTTCGGTTCTCTCTTCCTCTCCCTCCCTCTCTCTCATTCTCTCTCTCTCTCTCTCTCTCTCTTTTCCTTCCTTTATAGAATTTCTCATTTTTACATGTTTTATATTTATATATTCTATTTAAGAAAAATACACTAATTACTATTGCTCATAATCCTATATAACGTTATCTATTTATATATATTACAAAAAAATCTTACAAAATTACACGAATAATAAATAACATATTGAATAAGAGAAATTTATATTCTTATATTCTTTTTATTCATCGGGTAATTTTACACTTATTGTTTGTATGCAATTTTACATACTTTTTTTACAGCGTAATTGTTTGTAACTTATATCTTGCTGAAATGTACATCTGAGAAAAATTGGAAAGAGAAATGCGGATTAATTTGTCTAATTTAAAAAAAAATTTTTTTTGAGAGAGACAAGAGAAAGAAGTTTTCCTTCATTTTATCAACTTTTTTATTTTACTTGCTTTATCTCGTTGTCATGCTTTTTCTCGCTGAGAGCATATAATTTCCAGGAAAGTCCGTTAAACAAGATGATTCAACAGGTGACATCTTGTTGCATCACGCCGTCGCGACGTTTCGATTATTTCAAGTCGCAATGTTTCATGATTTTCCTCAAAGTCTCTTTATTTGTATTGTTTTCGAACAATGTTCTTCAAATCATTCTTTATCTAATCATTTGAAAAATCTGTTGTGCAATTGGCGGTTACGTATCTTTTTGGGCATTTCCACATATCAGTAATAAATAAGATAAAAAACTATAAAATCTTTGCAGAAAAATTTTTCTTGTTAAAACCACATTGCATTTCCATCGTGTGCCACTTGAGTTAATATAATGCATGATAAGGGTACGCATACAAATACACTGTTGCACTCGTGAGATGCAGATATAAAATAATGATTTAAAAAATTCTCTAATATTCTTTAACAAATTCTCTATTTAAGACATATTGACAATAATATTTAATGTTTTTTAATCGGACTTAAAGCAATAGATGACGTATTTTATTTAATATATTAAGATAGCAATTATCAATATTTTTAAGACTAGAAAATTATATTATTTATAATGTAAGTTTTAATTTTTTATGTATAATTTATAATATACATGAAGTGGCATATACAGGATGTCCCGAAACTAACGCTTGATATTTTAAAGGCAGATTCTCTGGCCAATTTAAAAACGATTTTTCCTCAGCGAAAATGTCGAGGGAGATCATTATTTTTTGCATATTCCCAATTTTTGTCATCATGTATCTTTCTAACTAAGCCTTAAATTAAAATTCTATTAAAGTAAACTCTACCTAAAATTAACTAAAGAATGTGACTTTATTAATATTTTATTCCCATAAGCCTTAGTTTGCGAAAAACCCTTTATTTTCAATCGTTTATAACTCGAAAACTATTAGTGCCGCGACATTTTCGCTAAGGAAAAATCGTTTTTAAATTGGCCAGAGAATCTGCCTTTAAAATATCAAGCGTTAGTTTCGGGACACCCTGTATAATAATCTTTGCATTACATTTTTTTAAGCCTTGCGCGTCCTCGAAAAGTCTAGAAAGTGTCTCGCTGCTAAAGAAAACCCCATGATATTATTACTGAAAACAAGATTTTTTAACAATGTGTCAGTCTGTCTCGAAAATCTATCGATATCCCACCGTTTTAGAGATTCAGGAGCCAACAATGGTCAAGGTCGTCGTTTTCGTTCTCGAACCTGCGAAAGGGGAAAAGAGAGAAAATGGCATGGTATATATCGGCAGCGGTATTGGTAATCGCTAACAGAGAAGAGGAAACGTGAGTGAAAGAACGAGGTGCGAGCGGAAGAGAGGAAGAGAATGACAGGGGGTGAGAAGGAGGGAGGTGCGGAGAGAGGGAGATGCGGAGGGCCCTATAGTTATGGGAGTCACTATAGAGAGCGGAGTAAGCATTGTAAATCAATACCCTGACACGGCTGCCGGCGCTTCGTACGCGCCCCGTGTTCCAACATGCCGATACATACGTCGGAACGTACCCTCCATCGCTGTCGGACGCCGAAATACAAGATTCTAGGCGGAGATACGAGGGGAGGCGAGGGGGGCGAGGGCGGCGGGGGATTAGACGAATTGGAAAGAGCGGTATATATTGCTCTCTATCTCTTTTCTTTAACGTAAAGAGTCTTCGTTGGACTCGTATATCCCGTTTGATCTGGCAAATCTCGTGGGCGTGGATGTGTAGAGTGGGAGAGATGTGAACTAGATTCTCCAGTCCTCAAATTTTTTCATTTTTTAAACTGCATACTAATGTATAAGAGAGAGAGAGGAAGTGTTGCGGGTGATACATTTTGTTTCTTACTTTCGTTAATATTAATCTCTTATAAAGATATTGTTTTCACTTATAACAATAATTAAGCATGAATGTAAATAATGATGTAACAGGAAAAAATCTGTTTCAATTGATTAAATGTAACAATTATAACGATGGACGTTTCATAATGTAAATATTATAATTTTGATGATTAATTAATATGAATTAATTAATATAAATGTTAAATCAAACAATTTTCTCTATTTATTTTTCTAAATCATTAAAAGATCAATACATATTTTAGTTAATTATTTAAAAATCTTTTCAATTGTTTATTCGAAAACTTTCTTTGTTTTTGCGCAGTTTTTTTAAATTTTCCTTCATTTATTTATTACATTTAAAATTACTTTTAATTGCGCAATAATAATCCAAGTAAGGATATATCCTGCAAATAAAATTAATTACTACAAGTGCATTTTCAGATATTTTTTATTAAAAATTTATAATTTTGCAGCAAAGAATATTTCTAATGTAATATAAACACGCAGTTATTGAAAAATTTATCTACCACATCCATATCAATTGTAGAAAAAGTTGTAAAAAAATACATATCAATTAAATGTATTATTGATTAGATTTCTTTTATTTATATCCGTCAAACTAAGAAAACGCGATGTGGTAGAGAAATTATCGGCGAATTATTCAGTTCCACCGCTTAAACGCCGCTCGATCAAATTACGCATAATCGCGTTGTTGAAAATAATCGCGCATCGTATCGTACCTCGCTAAATTCGCTCCTTTCCGCTCCCTTCACGCTTCCAGCAAGCCTCTCATCAGGACATTTTAAGCCTCGTAATCATGAGTTATTAAACTCCCGTAACCGTAACGTGTACCGCCAAGGTACAGTCTCGATTTACACGATAGACCGCGTTCTTTTGTGCCGCAATTTCGCGCGTTAACGACGATACCGTCGAATTTCTTAGCGATCTTATCACGCAAGATCTTTACGCGAGAATCCTCTCTCTCTCTCTCTCTCTCTTTCTTTTTCTCTCCGTCAACGATGAATGATGCGATAAAAATTTTCTTCGAGGAATGCCGCTTTGCTTCCGGGGCCTCCTGGCCAGGTGCGCGCCACGTGAAACCGCACTCATACGGGCCTCCTGGCCAGGACCTGCCGATCAGGCGTCGCGGCATCGTTACTCTGGTCCTGGCGCGGGTCAAAAATTCAACACTCGAGCCTGGCCTCGAGATGAGCATGATGTTGTTGCCGGCGTCTCGGGGGCAGGTGGAGCTATTTGGAGAACAGCCCACTCGAGAGCCCACACCGTTCCGTTTCTCTCGCACTCTCTCGCTCGCTCTCGTTCCTCATCCTCCCCATCGCTCACGTTCTTCCACCCTTGTTCCATTTCTCCTTCGTTCATCTTTGTCTCCCTTCCTGTCTCTGTCTCGTTCTCCTCGGCCGGTTCATTCGTACACCGCGGTGGCCCGCAAGCTCGGCAACGTTAAATTCGAGGAAGGACCATCTGGTCCTTATATATCGTCGCGCCAGCTGCGATAATCCTGCCGAGGGCTTTCAAAAATATACGAAGGTCGTGCTGCGTGAATTAGCCAGAGGAAAAGCACGTTTTCTCTTTGCCCGATTTGTTCTAGTTCTTTAAAAATTTCTTTTATTTTCTCACGAAATTTCTGTAGATAATGCCTTAATTCGGTTTTCGGTGGGAGATGCCTTATTTCAATTTACTTTTAATATACCTATTTATAACTGATGATCCCTACTGTGGCGATTCAAAATCATCATTGGCTTAAATTAGAAATATTAGTTACATATTAGTTTATGCGCATTGACGGGAACTGTTCTGATATATATGATTTTTTCCTGCAGTTTAATTGAAATTTAAAATTGAATTTTATAACGATAGACATTTACTGAAAACTATTTCTTATCAGAATTTTGACGATTTTATTTCAAACGTTTTCGATAAAATAGTCTTTTTTTAAAAGCGGAAAACCGAATAATTAATCCCCACTGTATCGATATATAAAAATTGCAAAAATATGGAAAAGTGTAAATTATTAAATTGTATAAATATATCGAATTTAAAATTGAAAAAAATACACACACAATTCTTTTATTTATTTATAAACATTTTTAATAATATCTTTATCTTTTATTATTATCTTTTAATATCTTTATCTCTCCCTCTTTCTCTTTTATCTTTTAAAATTAAAGTTTTTAATAAGAAGCATTTTCATACAAGATACTTATATAAAAATTATAAGAGTCAATAACATTGATTCATATTTTTTTTAATTGATATCATAGTAAGATGCTAAATTCACAGATCCAAGGTATCAATTTATAGAATATGCTAACCCAATTTTCTTGATCGCGTTACGTGTCAAGAGGAATCATGAAGAATGAAACAGATTTAAAAATCTATAAGAACATATGAAATAATGTAACATTACCGTGTAGATGCAGCTTATTTTGATTATGCAATTAGACAAAGACTATTGCAGAAAAAAAGAGCGAATTTTCAATTTTAAGAATTTAATATAAGTCGATTTATAAAGAATAAAAACGAATAATGAAGACAAACTATAATTGGCTCTCATATCAGGTCTGATAAAATGTAGCACTTAATTGTTGAGAAATACAAGGATACGTCGATTTTTAGGGAGACTTATTTTTTGGCATTTGTCTTCCCCCTAATCTCGACACATTACACGATCGACCGTTTGCGACGGGTCTCTGAGATTCGTTCGCGGGGGCACGACCCCGACGACGGCCATTTTGAAAGGCATGCACCTTATCTGCCGACTCGTGTCACGATCACCTCGTGTTGTATCGCAGATAAGAAGCGCGCGTCGACCATGTATTCGAGATGTGACTGTAATCCACGAGAAAACTCGTATTGCAAGCTTATCAATAATCAAGGACACGACCGACTACCGACCATCGACAAATAAGTTTCTTTCCGGCGATAAGAGAGTCATTAGCTCGGTTAGTCCGTTGGTTTACCTTTGGACCTCCTTATCAATAGCGATATACAAGCCACTTTTCGTTCGTCGCGACTTTTATCGCGTATCCTCTCTCTCTCTCTATCTTTCTCTCTGTCTCCAATAAAAAAATCTTGATATGAATCGTGTGATTAAATAATACACATACACACACACACACACACACACACACACACACACACACACAGTGTTAACATTATATCTGAATACTTTTTTCACTTTCTTTCTCACATATTTAGCTACATTTTGATTAATGCTGTTTATCGATTAAGTTCTTTCTGTGTGTGAATTTCTATTATGATCTCACTAAAATTATCTCTTTTTCAGCGATTTTCACTGTTCGTAATTTTATATTCGTAATTTGATAAGATTACAATTTCTTTAAGTTCTCTAAGTTTAGATTATTTATTTCTGGACAGAATAAAATACTGGTAATAATGGTTCCCGAAAGGATCAGTGGTTCTCGAGAAAAAGATCGAAAAGAAGATGATTTTATAAGAGTAAAAAAGTTTTGATATGATTCTTGTATGTTTAATATTTTTTAAATATATTTAAAAACTATTTCATATAGTTTAGACTGTTCAAGAAATTATCTACCTTTTCTTAAGAAAATAAAAAGAATGTTTTAGGATTCTGGAATATAAATCCGAATATTTTTCTGAAAAAGAAAAAGAAATATATAATACAGAGAATAAAGATTTATGAGCTTGATATATCAACGATTCCATTTCAAATGGTAACTATGTGAATAGAAATATATAAAAAATTTTTTTGTTATGAAAATTACTCCTCGAGCGAATCTATCTGATTCATAAAATAGTATTTAGGTTCTTTTCAAGATAGATAGACGCTTTTTGTGCGCAGAATTATTGCTTCTTAATGCGTTCGCAACAATACCGTTCAACAATTGTTGGCATTCGCTGTAATGAATATGCAGTAAATGTTTTATGCCGAGTATAAAACATCCTATTGTCAGTTGTACGAGCTACATTGTGATCGTTGTGAAGGTCGTGATCGCGCTATAATTCCCAGTTGCATAATATAGTTGATACCATCATTATCACGCAAATAGCATCCATTATTCGCAACGTCGACTTTTCGCGTTGGTTATCTTCTTCAAAATGTTTTACAAATCGTTTTATTAGTACAGAATTGTTCGAGTTTTCTTCTCAAATCGCTGCAAATGATCATAGTACAAGATGAAAAAGAAGCACATTTTTCAAACTTCTTTCTCCTTTCTTATTTTAGGCAACTAGCATGATGAATGCGTTATTGCAATGCATTTCTAGAGCCAAGATTTACTAATTATTATCGCTTTTTCGCCGCAATCTTTTTATGTCACTGGTGTCCGTTTGTCCGTTTGCTAAAATTAATCAATCTCGAATTGAAACTCGACCGAGGAAAGAGTACAACGTTCGCAAGTTTGTTCTATTGATGAAAAAAAAATGTGAAAGAGGAAGAGAAAAAGGGAAAGAGAGAAAGAAACTCGCCTCAGGCCATTTGTTATTTCAACCAGCACGATATCTACATGAATTCTGTATTACTTAATCGAATTCCCCAGGGGGGACTTGAAAGATTTTGAAAAACTATTATAAATATGTAAATATGTTTTAAATTTAAGAATTTAACTTTATTCAGGCATAATTTAATTAAACAAGATTTATAAATTTTGTTGTAAAAATATATTTTCAATTATTATCGAAAAAAGGAACTTTTATAATTTGTAATATATATAACGCGAACTAAATGAATGAAACGAAGAATTTGGATAAAAGGATTAAAAAATAATTGCAAGAGTTAATTACCTTCAATATTTGTCGATATCATGATTATTATTGTCGTAGATTTGACAATTTTATTTTCATGCGAAGCCTTTGCAATGAATTTTTCCACGAGATTTCTCCTGCTCGTTTACATGGTTCCGAATCAAACAGTACGTTTTCCCACCGCGTAAAATCCGGCAAAATTTTCGCAACTGTCAAGTTTTTAATTTGTACACATAGAATAGGACTGATATACGCGAATGTGTCGAGTGCAGCGAGAGTCGTCGAAAAAAAAAAAATCAATTCGTTTTCATATGGTGTCGGCACAATATACAATATATTACACCGTGTGGAACGGTGTGTGAATGTTTGATAAACGAACGGACGTCTATATGAATATCATCGAAAACAGGTGAAAATAATTTCGTTATTTTTATCAATTCTCTTTTTTCGAACGCATTGTTTCTATAATTTCCGTCCTAATTTGGAAACTCCTAGATACGGATTCTAGGCGTCGAATCACGATTAATCTTATAGTTACAATCTCGATGAAAATTAATCGACGTAGAAATAATAATGGCGGACAACGTGAATGAGAGATACTACGTCTTGATAATCAAAAGAACGTCGAGAGAACTTTTCATTCTGCGTAGAGAACCTCCGCGAAGGTCAAACCCACCACCTGTTGCTTGATCGAGCAAAAGTCACGCATGAAAGGAGAGAAGAGAGAGAAGAGAGAAGAGAGAGAAAGAAAGTTCGAGTATTTTCTACAATGAATTTACAAGATTGTTATAATTATTTCTGGTAGTTCTTTTATGATGTGTTTCTTCTCGTTTGTAAAAAGTAATAGAATTTCTTTCATACGATGACATTTTGAAACCTCTCGACTTCATTTCATATTTCATTTATTCTATAATAAAAAATTACAACAAAAGCAATATCAATAACTATATTTGTAATGTACAAGATAGCAATTAATAGCAATTATCTTTCATTATTAACATCTACATTTTTTAACAGAATCAAAATCGAATTCAGGAAATGTTACATCCGAATGTTGGTATTTTTTCCCAATAAACATGATTCTAATAATTGCCTCCTGTAATTTGCATTTACGAAAAGAGCGCGCATTCTGAATTGACAGGAAGAAGAAAGGCCGATCGCGTATACCAGGATTAGAACGCGCATAGACACAACTTTCCAGGAAACTATTATGATAGAGTGCCGGGATATCGTAGCCTAAATTGCCGCGTTCGTGGCTCCAGAGGCGATCGATCGTATCTACAGCGTGGCACGCCGCTGCGGTCTTGCTTGAGTGTATTATACTCACATTGAAGAGGGAACGGGAAGCCGGCACGAAAACGGAATGCGAGATAGTCGGCGGCACGTGCCTTTTTTCGTATGGTAATTATCTAAGATTTTATTCCTTCGTGTTTCCAAAGACGCAATATTTATGTCAATATATTTAAAATAATCTTATTCATAGATGTCAAGAAGAAAATAAAAGTTGGAAATAATAGTTATCAATAATAACGATAACATAATTAGTGCCATAAATAATACAATTAATGTCCTACTGGTTTAATTATTTTTCCTCCTCATTTTTTTCACGATTATTCTTTGTTTATTGAAAAAGATTTTTGGTTCAAAATTTGAAAAATATTTAAAAAAAAAATTAATCTTCGATTATTAGGATAATAATCTCGAAATAAAAATAAACTATTAGCGAGGAAGATCAGGATTCTCGAATTTTTTAAATATGGGATAAAATAGCATTTTTCGTTCATTTCAGTTATTATTCGATTCAAAATACACTTGTTTTATATTTTGATTATTTTAAATAATAGTTTATATCTCTCTATCACAGAATTATTTTATATATCATAATTATGGAATTCTGTTTCGAAATGCAAATATTCGTATCGCGATATATTATTTTTTAAATCTCCTTTAATTTACATTCAACGTAACGATCGATTCAAATTCTGAAAGAAGAGCTACTTATCCAAAACATTTTTAACAGTTTAAATCTCGTTTTGCATCTTTATTTATCGCGTAAAGTTACTCATTAACGCTCATGAGCATACGTCATTTAAAATACCGCGATCATAGAAGCGAACCATTTTTTTATTCTTTGCGCAATCGGTCATTAGTAACCGATAAATCTATAATCGCGATTGAGGAACATTATCGCAAATATTGATTTTTTTAAACGAGGATTTCCTCATATAATAAAATTGATTATCAAGTTTCTGTCACGTTGGCAACCGATGCATTATCGCCGGTTATATGAATGATTGATTTGAGACGCACAATTGCAATGACAAAGAAAAGATACCAAAAGATACTCTCTCGCGCACTCGCATAAAATTTTTCAAGTTTTTCCCAGATTCCGATTGGAACTCGACATATTTGTTCCAAATAAGTATATCGTATCAATTCAGAATATTTATCTTTATTCCAAAGATGCATTTTTTATCTAGAATTGAAATAGGTATGAATATTTGCATTTTTTTAACAAATTAGATTAAGAAATATTATTGTACGCGCGATTTATGAATAAATGCAATCTCTGATCAATGTGATCAACTCTAAATCCGTGCGTTTCAAAAATGTTTGCTTGAAATAAAGAATCTCAAATACTCTTAATTTTTTGAAAATTTTTTTACTAATATTTCATTTCACAAAATAGAACATTTTAGATATATCTTTCAAATAATTTATAAGAATAATGCTTAATTAATTAATTAATTAATATTTTATGTATATTAAGTATTTTAAAAGAGAATTAAAATATTTAGAATATTTCATATTAATTATAGAATATTTTATATTAATTCTCTTATCTCACATATTAATTATATTCATTATATTAATTCTCTTATCGTAATACATAATAAGTCGTTATTGAATAAGTCGTTTGTGAAAACAATCAAATTCGTTCTATGCATAAGAAATAAATTAACAAAATTATAAACTGCTCACCTTATGATTATTCCGCCGTCTTGTCCTCGTCGTGATTCCCGTTCGTGCCTCTCTTCTTTAGGCCCATCCTTCTTGCTTGTTCCTTCTTGTTACTTCTTTTCGTGATAATCACACAACACTCACTCGCGAAAACACGATTAATTACGATCACGCGCGCATTAATCATCAGAATGTAACGATCGTGAGGCACTTTACATCGCACTCTGGATGCTAATCGTACGCGCAACGCGCACTTTTCATATTTAAGGCAAGAACGCAATCAATGTTATACGAAACTACGATATGTCCGACGATGGAAAACTTGAATTTGCACGCAATAATTTTTCGCAAAGGATGGTTAGCGTCTTTTAGTATTTGTCGCGATCATACTTCGAGACATAATAACGACGTACTAACAATAAGAGTCTCACACCATCACCTTGTCGCCGAAATTCTCCGAACAAGTGAGAACAAATCAATTGCATATAAACGATAGTACACGCACCGGCAAGAATGCTGTCCCGGTATGTATGTGTGGACGGCCGACGTCATACGCACACACGCGAAGCGCGCACGTAGCCAAGAATTTATTACTTCATTAAATTTTATCTTTTTATGTAATTTAATTATTATTTAATTTAATAGAATGAATGCCGACCTTTAGTGCATGCGATTAAGCCGCATTTCTTAAAGAAAGAAAAGAAAAGTACGCATATCGATACTAGAGCGCAAGAGACACGTATAGAAATAGCGCGGTGTCCCGCGCGATATAACTCTCTCTTTCGAGCGTCGAGCGAGAGAGATGGCTATCGGACACCTCTAACTCGGTATCACGTCTTATAGTGTTTTCTCTCTCGCTCTTATGTCGTGCGCGAAGAACGCAACATCGGAATGCCCCCCACTACTCTACCCCCCCTTTCTCTCTCGCTGCCCAACCCGCGTACATGCGCGCTTCGCTTGTGTGAGTGTGACGTCAGTGAGCGTCACACAAGCATACCGGGACACCATTCCTGCCGGTGCGTGTACACTTCACGACCGCGAATTAAACAAAGGCAAATACATATATAGATTATACATAATAAATACATAGCCACGCAATATTTAACATGCTATGAAATCAATTCAGACGAAATATTCTATTACTTATATATTTCTCGAAGTCTAAATTATTCGTCTCAATTATTCGTTAACAGTTAATATATTCATAGATTTTCCTAACCTCGCGATTCGTCTATTATCGCAAATTATTGATTTGAGAATAATGGAAAAATTATATATTTACATTATTAACGAAATATCTAAAAACGCGAGCAAGCGTTATATATATATATCTATATATCTATATATATGTATATGATCGGATTTGACATCTCTCGCTACTTTTTGCGAAAATATTTCAAAAGATACAACGATGATACGCGAAGCGTTTCGCTGTACTTCCTCCTCCTTCGAGTCTCACGGCGCGAATGATAAGGTCACAGCGGCCTGAAGGTCGTAAACAATAACGCGCTACGTCATCAAGGCCGCATTCCAAGGCAGTTTCACTCGAGTTGTTCCAAAATATAGACGTATTAATATATCACAACCTAAAATGGTTCTTAAAAATATTATATTCTCCGAGTATCTATCTTTAATTTTGCTATCTTTATATTCCTTATGATTTTGACAATTATCAACTCACACTAATTCGTTTTCTTGATTATCGCATTTCAATTAACCATTAACTCACGTCGTAAAATCGCGCGATAATGTGCAGTTCACTCGTGTTGTTACAAAATATATACATATTAATATATTACAACCTAAAATGGCGGGATTCTTAAAAATATATTCTCCGAGTATCTATTTTTTATTTAATTTTGCTATTTTTATATTCCTTACGATTTTAACAATTATCAACTCAAACTAATTCGTTTTCTTGATTATCGCGTTTTAATTAACTATTAACTCACGTCGTATATCGCGCGATAATGCGCAGATGCGCATTAGGACACCATGTTGACGTCATTCTCAAAGTTTTCAGTCATTAGTCGAGTACGAAACTGCTTGTTTAGAGCAACGTCTTTAAGTAATAAGCAATCGGTGATTTTATCGGATGCACATTTTGAGTCATTTATTTGATCGAAATCAATCGCGTGAGTCGACAAAGCAAGAGAGAGATAGTAATTTCTTATATATTGCGGTCTCCGAATATCTATTCTTCTTTCTAACCTGTATAACCTATATATCTATCGCTTGTAACGAAAGCTAAAATTATTGTAAAATGAACGCGTTGGCAACACTGACAGTATTGTATGAAGTTAACCACAATTTTTTGATGCCGAGCGAATCGCAGCTTCGTGTAACTGTCGCGATTTTCACATTTTTAATCCGCAATATAAAATAAAGTGCGCGTTGTGTTCGATTAACACATCGGGAGTGCGATGTAAAGTATCTCGCGATCGTATTCGGTTGATTAGTGCGCGGTTTTGGATAATTAATCGTGAGTTTTCTCGCGAGTGAGTGCCACAAGATGAAGCAACATGGAACAAACAAGAAGGACGAGAAGACCTGGAGGCATCGGGCAATGGAATGGAATGGAATGAAGTCATAATCGGGATGGAACAACTATACCGTGAGTAATCTACAATAATTTGGTTAATTTATTTTTGATCTATAGACTATTAATTATTCACGATAGTGAAAACTTTACGTAGTTATAATCGTTGTATATGCGATCTAGATAACCTACATAACCTATATCAAATAACCCAAGTTAATTGTTTTTGGAAATATATAAAATATTAAAATATTTTATAAAATGTTTATAGTGACGGAAAGTTAATAATTTAATATCGAAAGAATTACGAGAAAGTGTTGCACTCTCTTTCTTGAGTTTGAAATAATTATTTTCTGTCGAACTGTAATTATATAATTCTCGTCGATGTATCCCTCGGAATTATTTCTACCTTTTTTTACCGTATTATAAATTTGTAATACTCTATACTCTTTTAATAATTCTTTAATTACAAAGCAAAAAAGAGTACATCGCGCTTGATGCAGAAGAGATTTCATTTGAAAAAATCAATCGTGCGAACTAGCGACATGAATTAACATATATATATTTGTTTGTCAGATACGTGTGCATCGTAAATATCGTGTCGATCGAATTGCATTTACCAGCATTCGCGTGTGGTACGCGTGCTTTTATCCTTGTTCCATATTTTTGTCGCTACCGCGACATGTAAAAAAAAATATTCCCAGCAAGTAAACGAGAAAGAGAGAGAGCACTTTCGATGGTTGCACAATTGTAAAATTAATATGCTTCTGTGGGGAATCGGATAAGGAATCCCATTTTTATACCAGCTGTATTAAATTCTTTTAATAGAATAAAAATTAAAAATATATTTCTCTCTTTATCTATGCGATGTATCGCATTTAAATTTTCGTTATGAAAATGGGTATAAAGCCTGCAAAATGCAGTTAATAATAAAATAAAAAAATGATAGTATCTATTCTATCATTTTTTAATTTGATTCTATTTTTATAAAGAAATTAGAATATTTAAATTTTTGTTTTTTTACTGATAAATTCACTTTATCTGATAAATCCATATTTTTCACAAAAATTAAATATCGATTAACGTCAACTGGTATCTTATAAATGTCCAAGTAAACAAAATGTTTTAAATATTCTACTTAATGTAATCAAATCGAAATTGAATGATAATAAAATGGAAATCGAAAAAGAATTTTAAGAAAAGATTAGAGAAATGAAATGGGATTTTTTGGATTTCCTACTTAGAATCGCTAAATTTTAAAATTTATTACTTTTGATCTGAATTTTCATAGATTTTTCAATCTACCTATAATTTTTCTGGAAAATTAGATTGCAATTATATCTCCGAAATTTTTGTATGCGGGTAATTCTAGATCGCATTGATAGAATACAAATTTATATTTTCATCCGGAAAGATGCCGAACGATAAAATATTTGACGTATAATCAATCATAAATAATACTTTATAGGTGATTTTATTCGATATATAATTACTATTTTATATCCATGATGTTTTCGGAAAATAAATTTCCATTAGAAATGTTTACGCGGTCAGCAGCGAAAAAAATATGCGAGCACGGACAATATGCGAGAATGTAATCTTTCGTTTCTGCGTACGCACTTATTAATGAAACCATTGTCTCGCTGTACATACACAGCGTAACACTCTTTTTGCATCCGACAAATATTGCCGCATCGGAAATGTATCTGCACGAGACACGCGCTTCTTTAGAATTTGCTTTACGATCGCGCGATTCAATTATTGCGTGTGTTTTTGTTTTATTGAATACAAATACAATCTCCAACCTCGCACATTTTATTCATCGATCGAATTCATTTTATACATATCGGTTATGCACCCGATTGCCTTGGAGAAAAACACAAGTTATTCTCTGTTCAATTATTATTCGCGAAACTGTTTCTTGCGATAAAAGTTTCATTTCTTGATATTATAATTGATGTTTCTTTTTTCAAGTAATACAAGTAAGCTGATTTTCTTCAATTCTAATTAAATAATTTTTTAATTCTTTTCGATGTCTAAATATATTCTCTGCTTTTTTACCTGGAAGAAAGAAAAAGAGAGAAAGAGAGTAAAATATTTCGTACTTTTATCGTCAGCTTCGTTTTCGTAGTGGCTCCATATTTCCCATACATTGTTGTCGTCGATTACAACAAACGTAGACGGCGAAATAGACGGTTTGTCTTACGCAATACTGAAAATTATAGTACGGTTGAGAGAAGCCGACGATTAATTCCTGCTTCGAGTGCCTCTCGCGCACACTCGAAATTCGCTCTATAATTTGGCCATTATACGCGATATATACCAGCGAGCACCTCCCTGCTACCCTCGGGAGGAGGGCAGGGGGAGGGGGAAACGGTTTTCCCTCTTCTCTTTTTTTTTTCGAACACAATGAGCGGACGAACCGGCAGCTGCCTCCGGTGACACGCGCCAATGACGCACGCTCGCAGCTTGTACACGCAAACGCGGACGCTTTTCCTCTACTAGGCTGCACCTCTCTGCTTAGCTCGCTCACGAACTCTTATATCCGTTCCGGGTTAAATGCTTCCATGCGCGATACGTATGAGGTATTGGATAAAGGCACGTGTGTAAGCCGAATTGACGTAATCTGGACCCCGGAAGGCGCCCCAGCTCGCGCACCTTCGGTACCTGCGAGCTGTCGAACGTGTTGTAACTCTCTCTCCTCTAATCTTGGCACGCTGCCGAGGTGGCAAATGAAAGACTTTATAAACGAGGCAATAAAGAATGATATCTACATTATATGGACATCGTCACTTTTTATTTTTTTTTTTAATATTCTTTTTTAAATAATTTAATATACTTGTATTATATTTAAATATTCAATATTCAATATTAAATATTCAATATTCAATATTAAATATTCAATATCGCGTGTTGAAATTTTTATTTTTTATTTTACCTCGTATATTCTTATCTCGCGTTTCCTCTTCTCCTTCTTGCTTAAAAAGATTTACAGTGCATGTAGTAAATATTTCGTAGAAAGCACGAGATATTAATTTTCTTTCATGGAGCTGCACCCAGCGCAGCTGTCACCGATTTTGCTGGGTATTTTCCGTAGGATCAGGCCTAGTGGCACGGGCCAAGAGAGAGAGAGAATTTACTTACCGGGATGCTCAGGTAGTCGCATACACGTAGGTCGGATATTAGACGCCTCGGCACGGGCCGACAGAGTTACAATGGCGCGGCATTGCAAGGGTAAAGGGATACCTATAGACAGATACATACATCGCAGCGAGGGTTGTATATAGGTAAGAGGGAAGTTCGAATGAATTTAAACTGAATGAAACTTGCGTGTGTGTGTGTTTTGCGTATGCACACTCGTAAATCAAACTTTCTCGAAATGAAACGTGTAATTTTTGTTACAATTTCTCCGTAGAAGGAAAAATTTCATATTAAAATTCCGAATATCTCTTCTTGAGTTTGAACGAAGGACAAGTTTCATTTTCGCAATATATTTAAAAAACCGAGAGCACCTTTTGCTTCCTCGATATATAAGTGATCGAAATTCATACACGCGCAAATGATTATTCATACGATTGCTCGCCAACAGACTTGGCGGAGGCGCGAAAGAATTAGTGACTTTTTTTTTTTAATACGACAAACACTACTCTCGCGCTACCAGTCGAGCGACATTATGTCCGGGCTAAATTGTGCCCGAGGATAGGATTACTCAGCGACACCGGAGACTCGTGAAAACCGAGTATAAGTTTCTTCGTCTCTCTTTCTCTCTCTCTCTCTCTCTTTGGCGACAAACTGAGATGATTGCGGCACTTCGCAGCAATAAAACGCGATAAAACAATCGGCTTTTGAATATTATCTCTTTCCTCTTGTTCCTCTTTCATACATAGGTTACATTAGATTGCTTGACGCTTCTCAAGCTTCAGTTACTTTTCTCGAATATGATTGAGTTTGCAGTCTCTTGGTTTATCTCGCAAGTCTTATCATTTCTCTTTCCATTCAAACGCAATCTTTTTAAATTCGTTCATATATTAATAGCACAAAAAACGCAATAGATTTTATAATTATTTACATTCATTTTGTTCGTCCAAGTGAAATTTGTCAAAAGATCTTATGATTTTTTCATCTCACGATCCATTTTTTTCAACTGACACATGTAAACATAGATTGCAGTCGCTCAGTATTCTCGCCGATATAAAAGCCGATTATTTCATAGCTTAAATATTACGAATATTCGGAAGGAAGGGAAAAGTTGTACGATTATTATAGATATTTGCCCGGAGAAAAATATCGATGATCAACTGCCGAAGAATTCGCGACAAGGTCTCCTCGAAACGTACTCGAAATGTGCGTGTGACCTCGCTTACGTAGCCGTGTGGACCCCACTTAACCAATCGTCCGGCGATAATCCTCTCCTTCTCGCACTCCCGTCGCCCGTCTCTCTTCCTCTCTTATGTCAGCCCCACCCGATATATCTCTCGACCGTTCTTTCACTCCAGAGCCGCGCCAGCGCGGCGCTACTCTCATTCATTCGCCATCCCTGTCGATCTTTGTCGCCTCTTCGCTCTCTCTCTTTTTCTTTCTCTCTCTCTTCCTCCTTTCTTCGCGAGTGTTCTACGACCGTCCTTTTACCCTGCCCCTCCATCGCCCTGGAATTCCGAAGCGTGAGCATCGCGAAGAACCGTCTATTTAGTAAGATGTAAATCAGAACGAATCTATCTCTCTTTGACTAACGATAGCGCCTCCGAGAGACACGTCGCGATGTCAGTTTGATTGCTCCTATCGCTTGTTTTTTTTTCGAAGCGTGCAAGCTTATGTTTAAAAGCACTCGTAGATTGCGTAAAAAGTAGAAGGAGTATTCATTATTATGTAATCATACGATAGAGTCACTTAAAAGTTCACGACTCCTTGTCGTATATCGAGATAGAGAAAGAAAAATTATTGATAACGATTTTAAAAAATTTCGTAGAGATACTTTATCAAAATTTCCATTCACAATAATTGCGACTTGTAGATAAACAATAACGAGTGAAAATTAATTATCACATTTATAATTACTTTAAATGGGATTAAAAATTGGACAAGATTTTTGCCCGGTAAAAGGATTAACATTCGTTTCTCCAAAATACCTCGAAGCATAAAGGGTTCGTGCTCAAAAAATTACCTGTTAATTTCTCTCGAGAGACTCGGAGAAACACTTATCAACATTTTTCACGGGCACGAGTCAACCTGGTATACTTTAGTATACTTTGCGTAGGTGTACCGACACACTCTATTGTGTCCGAAACACCAGTCATGCGGCTCGCCGGGAAAGAGAGAAAGCCTCGATCCCTTCATCCGTTCATCAGGGAACCACCCTTCACGGAGCGAATTCGACGAATGCGTGATCGTGGCTGCAAGTCTCATTCTTGAAAACCCCTCCGGATGTTTTTCTTTTTCATCCGTGTAATTTCCTTCCTGCACGAATTTATCATTTTGAGTAATAGTTCATCTTAAATGATCTAATAATTCTCTAGTCTACATTTTTTAGAAAATTTAGAGAATCGTTTTACTTAGAAGAAACAAAAACTAAAAGAAAAGTTTGCATTTTTATCAGAAAAATTCATAATTACATATATGTTTAATTATATGATGCATTGTAATTAATTTCCACATATTCCGATAGAAGATTCTCTCATCTCCTATCGGACATTCATTAAATGCTTTTCTGCATCAATGCTCAATATTGCACACAATTCTTTCGCATTTACGAGAAATACATATGCATCAATCTATGTCAAGATGAGTAATTGTGTTTTTGTTTTCTATTCAGGATCGACAAGATTTTACATTTTACAAGAGAAAACAATAAATGAAAGAGAAAGTGAATTAAATTACGTAATATTATAATTTATTATATATTATTATAATTATATATTATAATTATTATGAGCGAAAGATGTGGGCTAAAATTACATAGATATAAATATATATTTTAATTAAAAAATTAATACTAACTGTTAGGATTTAAAAAGTAAAAGCCTGACTTAATATTATATAGATATTAGATGAATGAGAAATTTTTGAAGAAAAGATCTGTTTTATAATTAGATGTGGACGTTTGGGTGATAGTAGATCGTAGGTGAACATAGATAAATCAATATTGACGCAGACGCGATGTATCAGATACGATAAAGTGTCTTTTTAAAATTGTGGATGATAAATATTCGTGTGGTTTCATAAAAATATTATTACGATTACACGTGTTACTTTTCATTCTTGAGTTTATTTTCGATTTTTCCCTTCTTTTCTCTCCGTGCGGGATGTTGTAGTGTCATTTCAGGCGGCAGCGCGTAATCTCCATCGTTGTTCTTATATGAGAGAGAGGAATTTCTCTCCTTCTTCCTCCAAGCGCTTTCTACCGTGAATGCCGCTGGCAACTGCTAATTAGACACACGCCTGTCCATTGTAGGGATGAGAATGGCACGATGACGCGGCGGTCTTTCTTCGCGATCAAGAGAACTGAGCGAACAAGAGAGAGTGAGAGAAAGAGAGATAGAGAAGAGAAAAAGAGAGATGCGAGCAAAAGGCTGTCGAGAGCGCACGAAAGAATCGAACAAACTTCATACACCTTTCGTTCTTGAGTGCCTCGAGTTTGAAATAATCGTGATTTGTCATTGCGTGCGCGTAGTTTCTTTCGTAGATAATTTTATAAATTTCTTCTTTCATGTATTAATGTGTCTTGGTAAAATGTTTCTCTTATAAACATTTTCTTGTGTTTGCCAATATGTCTGCTCCCACATTCTTGTTATATTTTTCCTTACCTCCTTAATTGTTATCATTTGTTTATAAATGTGAATATATTAAAATAATACTGAATTTATATATCTAATACGAAATAAAAGATATGAATCGTTACTTGCAATTTTATTATTTACATTGCAGTGCACAATATTTCTATTATTCTGACTAGATGCAATAGCGCCTCTAAAAAACACTGAACCGTTTTAAGACAACTATATGATCTGTAATAAATATTCAAGAGCTAGAAGATTTTTCATCCACATTTTCTGATATCAATAAAACTAAAGTATAATCGTTAAATAATTTCTCATATGTGTGGCATCTTTCTGTGGATAAAAATATAAATTTGTATCGTGCTAGCATGATTCAGAATTGCAATGTTACACTTTTACTGAATTTTTTAATGAAGTTTATTTTATTTACATTTTTTATTACTTATCTATGTAAATTAAGTGTACATTGTTATATGCATATCTGATAAAGAAAGAATATATAACAATTGTTAAAAAAGGATTTAGGATTCGTAATGGCATGTGCTGTTTAACGAAAAAAAAAAAAAAAACAATCCATACATATATATGATAAATCAAATGATCTAAAACTAGTGCCTGATCACTTATATATCTGATTAGGAGGCGACGTGTCAATAAAGTGCCGACATTTTTATTATTTCTTATTATATAGGCTCTAAATAATTATTTAATTATTCGTCTCTCTTCTTCTATAATTTTATAAATTTAATAATCTCTGTATATACCACCCTCGAACATAGTTTTTGGAACTTTTACATGTCGGAATAATTAACAATGTGGAAAAAATGGGCAGGAAAAAATCGTAGTAGACATCATACGCGTCGAAAGGGAAAATATGTCGGGGCGCGAGACTCCATTTTGACGGCGGCGTCGCGACGCGCATCTCCTGCGACAAGACAGAAAAAGAGAGGGAGAGAGAGAGAGAGAGAGTGTGTATGTGTGTGCGTTTGTGTGTGTATTTGTGTGTGTCACCGGTACTAACGAGCCGCGGATAACCAAAGATTGTCGGTCATCGATGCGACCCGTAATTAGATGCTATCTCTGCGCCGTTTCCCGGGGGATCGACTCTCTCGGGGGAGCGAGATGGATGCATCCTTATCCGTCGGTTTTGCGACGATAATTGGCCCCGTTTACAATCGCCGGCCAGCCGGTCTCTCACCTTGAGAGGACGTCGTCCTCTCGCGCCCCGTCGTTTAGCGGCGGACGGAAGTGCGATCGACGATTGTGACGCTTGATGGCGCGTAACGAAGTGACGTCATAATATACTCATAGTCACGACTACGCGACTATGAATAGTCGCGTGCCATTTGCAGTCGCGGCACCATATGGCATAACGGTGCGCCGTTCCCGTTTACTCGCTCTCGTAACTCGCGACTCTCTTTCGCAGCCTTATCCCGGAAGACGTTGATTAGCGTCGAGGAAAGTCGCGGATGATCCTCGCGATTTTATTCGCAAATTTCGCGATGCTAATGATATCGTGATAGGACCCAACATTTGTGTTAAGATATCTAAATGCAAACAATTTCTGATATTTGAGTTAATTTGTAAGAGAGTCCAAATTTTTCTTTATTTAAAAATGAAATTTTATGCGAAATTTTCAAATATTTAGTCTTCGATTCGAGAAAAGAAGGATTGTAAATTTTATCAGATTTTTTCATTATTTTCATATTAATTACATGTTAGAGAATTAAAAACTGAAGATACATTATTAAGAATTGCTTGTCATTTATATTGCTTTAATTCGCTTAAATTTTTTTAATAACGTTAGAAGAGGAGAAATCTCGGAAATAATCGGTATATTCTATATAAATTAAATAATTAATTTTGTGACAAAGATTTAAATACATCAGGATATATCCAATGCTGACGAAAATTAAGGAGATTGAAAATTATTTAAACTTACTATAATTTGAGGACAATCAGATTCAACTTGAATCTTATGAGTATTTGCATATCGCTAAAATAATGAACATTTTTATATTAATTTTCTTTATTTTACATCGAATATCTTCCAACATCGAGCATTTTTTCTTATCCTAGATATTTGTTGAAACATTGATGCAACATATTTTTAACAAATTATAGATTTACTTGTCAAAAGTTCCAAAAATATTTTTTGAAATGCAATTTCTCGAAGGAACAATTTCAGAGAGTAAGTCACATATTTCTATTTATCCTCCCATCATATCGAAAGAGAGAGATGTCGATTTTTTGTCATATCAAATTATATCGACTCGCGATATTTTAGTGATGTTTATTGCGATAAATACGAACGATCAGGTGACACGAGAAGAAAGAGAGAGAGAGCGAGAGCGAGAGAAAGAGAAAACTCTCTCTTCGAAGGACAATACCGATAGACGAGCAAATCGATAACGTTAGATAGATAGAGTATCGCGAAGAAGTACTTTCCTTCCTAAAAATACTTCCGCAGCAGAATATGATTGATATAATTATATCGATTACCGTGCGATATTTTATCTCGCGAAATTGAATCGCGGAATAGAATGGGATTTGCAATCATTTCTTTACAAATCTGGAAATAAACCGTATTTGTGTTTAACGTTGGAAAATCATGTGTATGTATATATCTATAACGAGTATACAAAATATCCCAAAATTATCGGATATTTTTAATAGCAGATTTTTTGGCCAATTTTTAACATAAAAATGTAAAGAAAGGTCATCATTTTTGCATGTTTTAATTAAATATGTATTATGTGTGTGTATATATATATATATCTATAACTAAACCTCAAGTTAAAATTCTATTAAAGTAAACGCCACCTGAAATTAACTGAACTATGCAATTTTTATAATCTTGCAATTCCATAAAGCTTAATTTATTTATGAAAAATCTTTCTTTTTCAATCGCTCAATTAATTGAAAAAATTGATGCCATGTTATTTTTGCTGAAAAAACGTATCCAAATTGAACAGAGAATCTATTATTAAAAGGATGATAATTTTGAGGTACCCTATATATATTTATTGCTTCCTCTTGTTGTTGGATTATATTTATATATTCCGCATCCATTCTTAGATTCTAAATTAAGACACATTCTACACTCGTTGCCAAGTAATTCCTCCATATGTTATCGCGGGGATTAGGTTTCCACGTGTGAGTGTCTATATAAATAGATATCTTCATAATTACAAGCAAGACGCAAGCGATTACATCATCATTGCTGCCTCATTAAGTGTTACATAATCATCCGCAAGATTTTCCTTGTGCTCAGGGAGAGATTCGCAGTCACCTTCTTTGGTATGCGATCGCCGTATCGTGCATGTCTTCCTTTCTATCGAAGTTGGGTGATCAGAAACGCGAACACAGTGAGATGGAAACGTGGTAGCGAGCAGCGGCAACCGAGCATCTAAAAGAACGAGGACCAAGGACAAGGAACGGGAGAGCATTTAGCTAAACATGCGACTAGTTTTTGTCGGGTAACTGCGAAAGGCACAGACACAGAGAAACGAGGAGAGAGAGAGAGAGAGAGAGAGAGAGAGAGAGAGAGAGAGAGAGAGAGGGAGGGAGGGAGGGAGGGAGGGAGGGAGAGAGAGAGAGAGAGAAAGAGAGACACTTCATCACCAGGTGGCAAGTGCGCTCTCGGAGAACCTGCATCGCACGTGTTGAAGATCTTGGATGATACGAATTTAACGAAGCCGCGGGAGAATATCGGATTTCGATCATTGGATCTAGTTTTGCATAGTTTTAGTTAGTAGACTCCCTTAAATAGTTTTTCGGTTCGTTTATGAAGGACGTTGATTGACTCTGATTTTATCGTCGATAATGATAATTAAATTCTGATATAATTGATGTAAAGAGGAAATAAAAATCTCGCTGTCGTAATCATTTTGATTCTAGTTCTAGTGTCAAATTTGTTAAATATATCCAATAGAAAAAAGCTGCTATTATATTTTTTAAAGTAAAATTTACGCGGTATTTTGGAAAATAATTAGTTGTAGATATCTTTTTCCAACAAGATCGATATATAACAGAATAATTAAACAATATATTTTTCTATTTAACGTCAAATACAATAGATGTCCCAGAATAATCGCGTATCCTTTAATAACTGATTCTTTGGCAATTTTCAGCAAACAGAGGTAATCTATTTTTTCAGCAAAAGTAACATGGCATCAATCGATAATTATATGAATAATTTGTGACTCATATAAGCGATTTAAAAAAATGTCTTTTTCCAAACAAAACTTTGTGAAATTAAAAATTAATAAAACTGCATTGTGTCCCATTAGAGTTTCAGATAGAGTTTACTAGAATTCTAATTTAAAACTTGGTTACAAAGATATACAATGGCAAAAATTGGAAACTTGCGAAAAATGATGGTTTCTCTTATATTTTTGCTTAATTTCAAATTGGCCAAAGAATCTGGCATTAACAAAAGATCAAGTGATTTTGCATTCTACATTTAAGTGTTTAATAGCAATAATAATATACGCATTTCGTCGTCGTCGATTTTTTTTCACAAATATATTATTTTATTTTTTGCCGCATTTTTCGCCATGATTTCTCTGTCAGAAAGGAAATTGTACGTGTCATGTTATCAACCTGTCAATTGTATGCGTCATGTTATCACGCTTGTGTGGCGTGTTATTTAGAGACACGAATGAGAACATATCTTCGCGTTCTGTGTTTTCAAACTGCATTATCCGGTTCGTTTAAATGATAGAAACCATTTGAGAGAAACATCGATCGTTTACTTTCGTTTACATCGTTTACATCGTTTTCTACTTGAGCTTTCGCGTTTAAATCATAATATTTCGAACAGTAGTAGTTGATCGATTTCTCACTCTAATTTATATATGATTTGTGGGAAATTTGTCGTTGGACGCGCGAAAATAAATTCTCGCGATATATCCTCATAAACGGAACGTCCGTTGCTAGAATGGGGACATTTGCCTAGATAAAACGGTCAGCTGGATCCCGAAATTACGGCCTTGGCCGTAAATCGGCGAGCGCGACGCGCCGTCACAATTTCGCGCGGACGTTAATTGTCGTCCGCGGTTGAAATATTGTCGGCGACTTAACGAGGTCTGTGCACGAGGATGTACATACGTTGGTACGCACGTTTCGGTGACGCTCTATGAGATTCCCGATCGCGCTCATCCATACTCCGAGATGAAAGTTCGGTGGGCGATCGATGATCTTACCTTCGACAATCGGGGATAGGGACCGCAAAATTTGCGCGATATCGATGATAATTGTCAGAGCAGCTTCGTAAAAAATGCCTGATTATCGTCGGGAAAAGATGGGGCGAACAATTTTATCACGCTGCTCTCTCCTGCGCCCGAACTATTGATTTTTCTCATACGGTTCTCGCGCGCTACGCTCTTTGTAGAAAATTCGGTTCATTCTACGATACAGGAATTTCGAGGAGAAAATAGAAAAATAGAAAAATATGGTTATTGGGTTTTAAGTCGGATTTTTAAAACAATTCTTGCTTTAAGCAATTCTTCTTCTTCTTTTGTCGGATATTTTTTGTAGATATTTTTGTTATCTATTTATACTTTTCAGAGAAAATTTCTAACCTGGCTGTTTTTTTATCAAAAACAGGCATTCTATATATTTAGAAATTTAAAAACAAAATTATTTATGAACAATCGAGCAATATACTATTTAATTTGACGCTTAATATATACATATTAACGCGACTAACAAGCAGTGAAAATCAACTATTGTTTTTTTACAATCATATCAACATTATTTCTTATACAACATTTTTTATACAACATTTTTTATACAAAGTTTACTTAGTTTTCCTTAAAAGCTCAGTCGAGGCTCAAGCCGAGAAGATGCGAATGATCAGAAGGAATATCAATAAGAAAACATTATTTAATAATTCTTTTAAAAAATTATTGTATATACAAAATTTCATAAAGAATTATCTAAAAAAAATTTGAAAAATTAATATTTAATATATTTATGCTTATTCATATTGATATTCTTTTGTAATTTTTCATTTATCTGGACTTCATTTTAGACAAACTTTATCAAAACTTAGCATGGTGACATCGTCTTTCCTTGTCGTCTAAAGCGAGAGAATCACGTCTGAATCGGATTGTGATTCATGTATTTCCAGTCTTAAGATTTGTTATGTTTTCCTCGTCAGAATAGCATGCAATGCAGCTCTACACAGAACAGTAGGATACGGTAAGACAGTAGTCGGCATTTGGTTCTGCCTCGATCGTTGTTTATCCTTCTCTCTCGGCTGATTATTCAGGTCAGGGGCCACCTCCTGGCGCGGTACATAATACTTATTGTGACATAATAGATGATTATTCTCTTTCTCTCTTGTTCAAAAGATGTAAAATATAACAAGATTAATAGTTAGATCAAATCGAAAATCGATATGGATTGGATATTTATAATTCATTTTATAATTTATTTCTTTAAATGAAACTAGAGATTTTTTCATGGTTTATATAACGCTAGTCTGTTTCATGTGCCATTTCCGATTTCATGTCATCTAAATTATCTTGTCAGTTTTTTTTTCACTAATTTTGTGATTTTTATATGATAAGTTATTCGTGAGATTTTCTATATTAAATATCACAATATTGATAAAAAGAATGTAATTTTAAATTTTCTTCTTCTGTCACATTCCTTGAATCAACATAAAAATATGAGGTGCTAAAAAATTCGACCAGCGTCGATATTTTCAATGAACTTTTACCTGTAATGTCAGGCAGGATAATAGCGTTCTTTTCACAACTTTATGACTTTTATTTTCTGTAAGACCATTTCCTTCCCATTTCTTTTCTTCTCTTGCCAGTTTTTTCCGGATCGAATCGGATCTGCCCGGTCATACTTGTTTTCTCTAATGGCGTTGGGTCACCATGCATTCGGAAACGAGAATCGATGACCAGATTTATGACCGCCATTTTTAATCTTTCTAATGTTATTCTCTCTTTCTCTCGTTCAAAGGGAAATTCTAATGGAATTCAAGGCTTTATAAATGGAAAATTTAAAATATCAAAGGCAGGATTAAAATATCGCTTAAATCTCTACTTCTGTTATATGCATCGTATTGTGTTACTTTATGTTAATTCACAACAAAAGCCAACACAATAACATGAGACATGTCACGTTAGTTGAAAATAATTTTCAAATATACAGTAAAAAATTAACTTATTTATATAGTGTTTAGCCTAAAACTAATATTTTCCAGGCTGTCACATTTATTGTTGGTAATCTTTTAATAAGAAAATACAGTGTCAAAAATTTGGACCAACACATATATGCACATTATGAAAATATACACTTATTTAAAAATAAAGTATACATATTTTTAAGGATCATTTAGTTATAATATTCGCTATTATTGAGTGTTGCATGCAATTCTCTCTCTTTGGCGGAATAAATTTCTAATAAAATGCACGATTATATTTCTGATTTATCAATATAATCATTCTTTTCTCTTTTTTCTCCTCTTTTGACACATTATTATTTTGTACATCTTATACATTTCTTGATTACATATCTTTTCTCATTAAATTTGTATGCATCGATAGAATAAATACTTGGAATATAAACGACGCAAGATGGATCCATCGATAACCTTCATTTTCGATCACGTTTATTTAGCGTAGTGAAGATGTGCACGTCCACCGTCTAATCATTAATCACTAACTCCGAGAGCGGATATTATCACTTATCTCAAGTTCCGCCTTACGTTACCGTTTGTCCAATGTTGGCGCATTCCTGCTATTTATCTATTCATCCCTCTCTCTCTCTCTTTCTTTCTCCCCTGGTCGGACGACGAGGCTGTATAAGCTGTAACTTCTCTCCTCTTGGTAGGCCCCTCCTTCCCTTCCCCCTTTCGCTGCTCCATTACTACCCGGTTTTCGTTCTCCTCGTCGCTCTTCTCATCTCCTGCCCTCGTCCTGACCCGACTTCGGGAACCTTCCAGGAAGGTTTCCAGAAGGAACGAGACGCGCAGAAAGCGTAATAACCCCTACGGCGTCGTCCTTCTCGTATGTATATACATGATGCCGGTACTCACGATGAAAGTTATCCACGATGTTGCATCTCTCTACCACTGACCTACGACCTTCGTATTCAGGTGGTATCCGTGTATCGGCGCGGATATCAAGTCCCACGAACACGCGCGCAAGGCGTCATAAATCTATATAAATCTACGAACATATCGCTTAAGAGCGAGATGTCAGCTTGTCAGCATGAATGTTTAAATTGAAAGAAATTAATAAGCGCAAGACTCAGGAAACTTCCAAAGTTGCAACTTTTAAAAGAAATTTGTAATACAGTTTTATCTAAAAAATCGTGGATTTATCTCTCACTTTCATATTAATAATTGTTTTTTTTTTTTAATGAACAAAATTGTCAGCTATTTTTTAAAAATTTATTTGAATAGAGAATCAATCATCGTTAATAGATCGCGAATAACTTTAAGCGAATGAAATATTTGCGAATGTTGATTTATTAGTATCTATCAATAATATGTCAGAGATATTAAAGACAAGATTATGTCATACTTTTTATTTGATCTAAGTTTTATTTTTCTACTAGATGAAACAATCGTATTCGTGTCGGTTTGATTTGGTTGTGTTTCTTATTTTTACATAAATTGACACAAACCGGTTTTATTCGACTGTTCATCGATTTTGCGCGTGAAAGTTGCGCAAGCCTCATATCCGTTATTATATCGCTGATATGTAGTAACATATTGCATATATTATTACACAAATGCGTTTATTATTTGCTTTTCGCATTTAATTTTTGCCCCAGACTCAGGGCATTGCCGCGTAAGCTTTTATTAATTGAGGCCACGATTAAAATATCACGCTTTGGAGAGATCAAGAAGAATAAATAAATGAAATCACACATAATTATGTTTCCTCATATATCGGACCAAGCTACGCTCTACAAATATCTGATTATCTCTAATTTCTAACATTTTTCCTAAACGAAAATATGAACCAGACAAATGTAAGTCTAGACTAGTATGTCAGAAATTTATGAGTTTTATACCTTTATAACTCATAAGAAGATATTCCACACTAGATTAAGAGATCGAAATATGCAAATTTTTTGCTTGTAATAATAAAATAAATCGAATCCAATCGTTTGTTTAAGAAAAGTAATTAAATATGTAAAGATCTAATTTCGCAGTCTCGCAAAATTTTAAATGTGCAAAAAGAGAAATATGAAAGAATCATTTCTCGATAATTTTAGCTTTAGAGTGTCAAACATAAGGTAAATCTTGCACGCTTAATAAAATCAAAGTACGTTTGTTAGGAAGCTTTACGAGCTCGAGGATCAATTCTCCGACAATTCAAAGAACAGTAGCTGCCGAGATAATTCGGTTAATCGATAGTGTGTGTGTTTGTAGATCCTCTTTCGGAGGATAAATATTCCTCGAAAATCTCTTTCGAATACCTATTCCTTGTTTAGCCGAGTCAGCACGGACCAGGAGAGGATCGAAACAGATGACACTATCTTATCGATTCGCATGAGTGCGCGTCCGAACGACACTTGGTGAACGTTTCGCGACGCTGTTTCGCTCTGCCGATCTAGGATGTATCGTCGTTCTAATCTGCGATCTCTCACGGATATGTAAAGCGTGCGGGTATCCCAGTTTGTGCATCCGCTGTAAAAGGAACGGGAAATCGTTTTTAGAGCGGATATACATACGCGATGATGCGGTAAAAAAAACGATCGAATCACTGTTTCTGATCTGGATCTGGATGTGTGAAATATACGACCGTGATTAGCAAAGTAAATACGAAAGTTGAAGGGATGGAAATTTATAGCGAGGCCAATTGTCAATTAATCGCGCAGAATCGAGAAGATACCACTGGATCGTCGAGATAAGTGTCGGATTATTTGCGCGCGAATATTTTTAGGGCATTTCTCTCGAAAAGTCGACGACCGTTCTTTCGATCTTTGATTGAACGGAATCTGATTAAGAGCAATATCTCTTTCGCGAAAAATTCCTAGCAGTTTGATCACGAACAGAATTATACTTATGTAATCGTAAGACTGATGAATTTAATCGATGAATCTCGTTGGGTTGAACTGAACGTAAGTATTGTATATTAAAATTATATTTTTTTTGAAAATTGTATTTTTTCATCTTCTTTTAAATAATTATATGAAAGAATGAAAGAGTTTTATATACATGTAATTCTTTTTTATTCTCACAAATATGATTATTTGAAAGAAGATAAAAAAAAATCACGAAAATAAAATGTAATTTTAATGTACGATACAATGTCATATATTAAAATATTAATACATATGATATATTAAAATTAATAATTAAACAATTACAATATAAAACAATTATTTAGCATTTTTTTATACATGGAAAGTTCAGGAGTGTAGCACATATTGTGCGTTTTTAATGTGAAATTTAATCACAATACAGTATACACCATGCAATAATCTTACAATAAAAAGAGAGCAATATCGCGGTTCGATACGTACACCGAAAAAATTGTATTCTTGAAATGTATACTTTATAAGTCCTCTTAATAAATATTCTTAATAAATAAGAATATGTTCTTAATGAATAAGAATATATTCTTAATTTGCGACTTCTACGCTGCAACTCGATTTTCGTGTGCGCGACATGTTTCTTCATTTGCCGCTACCACTCTTAATTTTTCTCGTATTCAATATTTATCATGAAATGTATATAAAGGACTTGTATTAACGTAAGATCTAAAGTATATTTTTTTCCCTTAACAGTGGTGCGAAAGAGAGGACGCTGCTCACACACAGGTTCTCTGTGTGCATTTGAGCCGCATTCTCTTTCTGACATCGCTGTTTATCAGTTTAATTTCAAGCTGAATTTAAAATAATTTATTTAATAATCTGGATTTCTTGGTGGGATTCAGAATATTAAACAGATTATATTTGAAATTAGGCGGAAAAAAACTTTTAGACCAATAATTAAATTTATTTGACTTCAGCAAAATTTATTAAATCTAAAGAAATATTTTTCTCTGTGTGTTAAGAATATCTCTTTATAGAAGATTTTCCTCTTAACTTAAGAGGATTCTCTTGGCGCCTATTTTAGTGGTATATATTCTAAAGATAAGTGGCATATTCTTAAGTTAAGAATACAATTTTTTCGGTGTACATATTATGGGAAACATTGTTTATGTTAGGATTAAACGCGCGATAGCGTTTCGTCCTAATCGTCTAATAGGCAACGTATACTCGCTGGGAGAAAAGTCTAGGACGGGTTTGTAGTCGCAACAGTTCGCGCGAAGGGGACTTCGACACGGCGACATCGAGATCGGCGAAGGTCTCGAAGGGGGTTTGGCCGTCCCTCGTGCACGTCGCCGCGTTTACGCGCGTACAAACGCGACCATGAGGAGCCGCCGCGCGCCCGCGTGTGTGGTGCGTATGTGCGTATGCATGTATCGTCCGTATATACCTACGCACACAACCTCGAGGTATCACGAGCGTCGCCCGTGGAGACACGCGTGCGTATTTCGTCGAGTCAAGGCGAGGTTGGCACGTACGTCCGAATGAATGCGTATGCGAGAAAGAGAGAGCGAGAGGGGAGGAGGAAGAAGCGAGGAAAGAGAGAAAGACAGAGAGAAGGAGAGAGAGAGAAGAGCGCTAGCAAGAACGGGACGAGAAGGTACGCTTGAAATGCAACGAGAGAGAGTGAGAGAGAAAGATGAACGTCAGATGTATCCGATAGGTTCGACAAAGATGGAATCGGTCGAGAATAAGTAGAGGGGGAAGAAGAGAAAGAGAGACAGAAAGAAACTACTAGTGAAACGAGAGAGAAGGTCTATCTGGCTGACCGACAGAGACAATTTTTGAAGAGAGAGAAGACAGAGAGAATGCAGAAAAGTGACAAGGAAAGACACACACGTTGGGCTAAACGAAAATAACAAACATTCAGCGAAAGAGAATGCGATTGCAAAAGAGAGAAGGAGAATGAAAATACGATGCGTGAAGTGCGTGAATATTAAACAGAGAGAGAGAGAGTAATTCCAAACTTACTTCCGAAGATAGACTTCGTATATAATCCAGGACTAGATCTTAAAATCGGAGAGTAAAACGCATACATCGAAGACGGAGATGCACGACAGATCCCTATTGTCGTCCCTATTCAAGAGACGAGGATGCACGACGCGCAGGAGGCTTCTCTATCTTTATTTCCTTCGACAGAAAGAGAGAGAAGGAGGGAAGGAGAGAACGAACGCTCGAGCTAGAGCGAAAGGGAGAGTCTCACGTTGACCCTCCGCTGCGGGAAGAGGACGGCTGGCTCGGAGCAGGCTCCCTCGAATCTCGAAAGGAGGGAACCGGCCCGACGGGAGTGGAACTTGACGGTACGACCCTCGAGATCCTTAGGCGACAGCGGTGCGACAAGGACGGCGAGAGATGGTTCTGCCGCAGCGGCAGAGCAGGAGAGCCTCGAACATCGAAGTTGGCAGAGGAGACAAGAGTGACAGAGAGAAAGAGAGAGAGAGAGAGAAGTCGCACTCGCCGCGGAAGCAAGGGGGAAGGTGTGCGGCGCGACCGCGAGGCGAGATGAGGTGCGACGAGGACGTAGCGAGATCTCGCCGCATTTACGACCGCGAGGTGAGGAGGTGAGGTGAGGTGAGGTGAGGTGAGGTCGAGAAGGCCGAGGAGGAGGCACGGCGGCGCGCGTGAGGGATCGTTCGGTCGATCCGGTGAGAGACCTGGAGGGTGGGGGAGGCAGGAGGTAGGAGGACGAGGGTGGGGGAGGGGCGAGCGGGGGATGCTTATCGGATCATAGCATCGCGAAGCTCGCACGTACACCGCAACACCGAGGGATCGACGCAGAAACCGAACGCCGCTTCGGCTTGCGCGCACCCGTGCGGCACGGTTGTTGTCTCTCTCTCTCTTTCCCTCTCCTTCTCTCCCTCTCTTTCTACTCTACTCATTCTTTCGACCGGGGCACATCGCGTCGTTGGCTCCGAATCCGATTATGCCTGTAGTCAAATGACATCGCTGGCGATCGAGAAATTTCCTCGTCGCGCTCCTGTTCGCGTTCGGTTGTTTTCATTGAGTATCGAGCGTGATTTATGACGAGATCAATCTTGTTTTAATTCAAGAATCTCGTAGAGATTCCCTGTTCTATCTATTCTATTAATTTTATATTGCGCAAAATTAGGAATAAAATGTTGACAATATTTTGTAGTTATTTACGTTGATAGATCAAGTAAACTATGTCGATTCTATTTTTCAACATTTGCTTCGATGAGATAAATAATGATACAGGAAATTGTGTATCGAGAGATATTTTTGTAGCTGTATTATATTTGTAAAAATAGTTACAAACAAAGAGAGAAGAAAAGTAAGAGTACACACAATAAAGTCAATCATATTCCATAGACTCAACCTCTTCATGTTTGAACAGTTTTGTCTCAATGTTGAGAGTGGCAGATTATCCTGCTTTTCTCGGAACCAATCGGATTCGTTTTGTAAAGTCTGTAGTTCGCGCGTGCCGACATTTTTCATTCTCTATTTGCTCAGATGGAAGGGAGAAAAGGAAAAAAGAAAAGGAAATATTGTGTAAAGCGTCTGCCGGTTTCACGAGGTACGTACGAGGGACGGCTCTGCGACTTTAGCTGCCAATAAATCAACAAGTACATATCTCACAGGTCTTGACAGTCTGTTGCTCTGGCACTGGCCGACTATAGACGTAGGCTTAGTTCGACACACGCATACGCACACTTACGCACACGTAGCGAGTTTATACGTGCGTACCGACAGAAGAGTGAGCGAGAGAAAGAGAGAAGAGTAGACAAACCCGAACGGGCATCATGATTTATATCCGGTTTACGGTTCCCGAGATTTCAAGTCCTTTGGAACTTTCCCGGTTCGCGCTTGGCGAAAAGTGTCCCATCGATGGACGAGGGCGGAAAGAACGGATGAGAGTGAGGGAAAAGTTCGATCGAGCGGAACGACTCGATGAGACTAATCTCGATCTTTCCGAATTGTTTATTTTACCCGTTTATTTATATATATGGCTCGTTGACGCCTATCTTCGACGCTCGTTTCGATGATACTTGCCACTCCGTGAAGGTAATTTATAACGCGAGCCTGCCCGCGACTGGAATTTCTGCGTTGAACATGGTTGCGTGCGATGAATGATCGACCTATACGATGCGAGATAAATTGATTCAGATTTATGCGAGATTATTTTCTGAGCTTCCTACAATTAATTTTGATATTTCCAATTAATAATTTTACAAACATATTCGTGAATTTATATTTTAGAGAATTAATTTCCGGTTTAGCGTGTTTCTCACATATATTTCTTTCCTCTTCTTCCTTATCCCTGATATTAATTTCTAATTGCAGAACGGAGATCGCTGAACGATAAAGGTTTACAAGTTTTTTATATTTTACGTTTAAAAAAATATATTACAAATATAGTGTATAGTAAAAATAATAATTCAATAATTAATTAAAATATAATAATTTATAAATTTAACAAACACGAGCTTGAGAAGGAAGGTTTGCCGAGTCGTCTCATTCGGACAATATGTCAATTTTTGCATTACGTGACAAATGGTTTGATTTTAGAGGTTTCTCATTGAAATACTTCGATCGACGAGGGTTTCGAATATCGACGAAATCGCAGGTTGCAAGGGTGGCAATCGTACCTTTCTTGCGAAACACGTCGTCCCCCAGCCCAATATTCAACTGGTCACCTGTTGATCGCGAGGCATACGAGTTCCTCCCTGTGTGTACATCGGAAATAAAAACAAATTCGACGCTTCCGGCTTTTCGAGCGCGCCGCGATAGCCTCGAGATTGCCCTGCGCTTTTCCTCGTATTGTATACCATGGCGCATGCGTGTGTGTATGTGGGTGTGCAATCACGAACATTTTTTTGCAGCGCACGTTGAATCGTACTCGTACTATTGTATTTACCGAACTCAGGGCAGGAAATCGGAGTTTCGATCAGTGCTCGAATCACCCAAGACAGTAGCTTTAAATTATCAGGATTGCTTTAACATCGGAGCATTTTTACCTCAAATCTTGTAAATATGACAAGAAACAATTGTCTTAAACGTGGATATTAATGCAATATTTTTCCGCCCAAAAAATTCGAATATATATTATAGAAAAAAGAAGAAAAAAGAAACCGCAGCGCGGATCGCGATTCTTTGTAAAACGGACAACAAATTTGTGCTCCGTCGATGCTCTTGGGAATTAAGAGCATTGTAAGAAAGTCTCGCACGCTTTAATTACCATTCAGGCCGGAGGGCCGGAGGAAAGGACTGGCTCTCATGCAAGTATAATTCCCTCCCGAGAGTCTCGCGCTATACCTCTCGAATCATTCCTCGTCCTTTCCGCCTCTTTGTCTCCCGCGTCTGGCCTTACAAAGACTGGCGTTCGGGAGATGCGATCGTACATCTCGCGCAGAAATGCAGGGAAAGATGTGTAATCCGGATAGAGATCAGACGAACCCTGGATTTGTTTCTGAATCTCCGAGTTAATCCCTTTGACATTCAATGCTTTAATTTATATATATTTTTAATATAATTCAATATTGATATTGATTTAATATGCAAAGTATTTCATATGGAACACATCCTTGTAGAAAAGAATTTTGCCAAAGGAAGAATATTTGTTTTGTGACAAAAAAATACGATTCTGTATTCCACTTATATATGAAACACCCCGTATGTTAAATAACTATACGAATAGAGGTAACCCAGACTCATAAGCGAAAAAAGTGGTTCAGTTACGCGAGCGACTTGACACGTAATACTCCTTATTAGTAGCACATATGTATACACGCGAAAGAAACGCGATCGTGCGAGCGAACGTTCGTACTTTTCACTTGGCGCGATCTCCGGTATACAATCCGTCCGGTGGACGGAGATTGTGCGTAAGCCGCGCACGCATGTTGGTTAATGTTGGAAAGTGACTCGTACTTCCGCGATCTTATAATAAATCTTGTTACGTAAACATGTGGCCGGAACAAACGCTCGTGCGATTTATTGCCGAAGCATGATTGATTTTGTAGAAAGCAAAGCAACAATCGAGTTTCACTCTTCTCTCTTTCTCCCACTTCCATGTAGCCCATCATCGCTCCTTCAGCAATTTAAAAACTTCATTCATTTGACGCTTAAATTAATTTATAAGCAAATACATACATATTTTGCAATTTTCTAGGTGTCTTATGTTCTTGAGAGAGCTTGGCTTAAAATGATGAACGCTCCTATCTATCAATGTCCCATCACCTCTCTTCAATTGTAAGAATTGAAACATGCTTTATAATAGACAGATAATATATCTCTTTAATATATAAATGCATTTTATTTGAAGTAGAACGAAAATGAAAATTCCATTGTGCAACTGAAATTCGGAGAACATCTGTGTTGTACCCTTAAAATTGGAAGATAAACTAAAATTAAAGAAAAATTATACATGTATATGAAGATAATTAAAAAAAGAAAAAAATGAAAGAAAATTTTACTACATAAATATAAATATATTCGATAATTATTGGAAAATAATGGTGTAGAATAATTTTCTCATGTTGAGGCAAAAATAATCAAGAAAGAAAAGAGAAGAGCTTCTTTCGCAAATTTTCGCATTTACTGATCGCATATCAGCAATAATCGCGCGCTTCTCGCTCGCGGTTATTCAATCAATTCGCGACCTGGATAGGCGTGGCTCCTGCGGACGGCATCACTTATTTAAATGATCCTTCGTGGCGATAGTTGCGTTTCCATCGCGAGCGCGAATGGCATATCTCCGGAGATGCATCCGAGTGTGGTGGCGTCGGCGCCTCGCGTTGCATCGCCGATGATGCATGAAATTATCAGTCGGCTAAATTTGCCTGTGGCCGTCTTTGGGAGGTGTTACCACGTATTACGACGCGTGTTTCCCAGAACCACGTTATCATTACCGCAGCTGGACGATATATGCGCGGAGACGAGATAAACCTTTTTTCATCGCTTTGGGAAAAATATTAGTCATCTCTATTCATTATTTTTCGATTTAACGCATCACGATATCGCGATGAATCACACGCTTTTTTTTCCTATTTTTTTACTATTTTCAGCTTCAATTTTCTTATATTTATGCATTTTGGAGAATTTCGATAAATTTAATTTATATACAAATTTAATTTTTCTCCTATTTTATATCTTAAAAATAAGAAGTAAACAAATACTTTCATACTTATAATTAGAGATTTAATAGAAAAACTCTCGGTAAAATTATGAAAGAAGAAGTTTTAAAAAAGAGCGATTCGACTGCTTAAACTATTAAGAAAAAATAAAAAATAAATGTTAGAGTAAAATGAAATCGAAAGGAGAAAAATTTCGATTCGATTGACGGGGTTGGAAAACAATTGAAATTATAACTGGAAACGACATAGATAATTTCGTTCGTATTAATTACTCCATTATTACACGAGAAATTAATTACAATAAATTACTTAAGAGACGAGTATTTTCCTCGTTTAACTTACGATCACAATCGTACACTGTCAAATTGATACGAAACCATAAAAGATTATCGCAAAACTCAAATCTTTCTTCCTATGGAACTAGCGTCTTTCTCTTCTTTCTCTTTCTCTCTCTCTCTTTCTCATAAAAAAGTACAATTTATTCGAATTATACGCTCACGTGATGGTTTTTCGCCGTCGAGTGGAAGCGAACAGACGCAATTAATTAATATCTGTTCACCATGCGGGAAAATTATCGACGCGAATAAAGAGAACGCAGTGCATTAATATATCAGAGCGCATACAATATTACTATTCGTGATAATTTTACTGACATACGTATCGAGCGCTTGCGGTGAAATAGTGCAATATAATTAATTTTCTACGACGTGTCGATGACACGTGTATTACGTAACTCGAATTATTGTAAAACAGATTGGATTGTGCCGATCGTGCGCGATTCATAATATTTATATGTATACATATACATATATATGTGCAAATGTATAGAAAATTTAAACAAATTACAACGCAAATTGAAAATATGCTGACGGATGCTCGGATAATTATTTTCCTCGCGGACAATTGGAAGATAATTGCCACTTTTAATCAATTAAGAGCTGGCGCTGTGCGCTTTAAGGCGCGTATTATCAATCGCGCGAAAATGGTAAATAAATGATACGTGTCTAGGAGAGCCACGCCCATCGTAGACGATGCGCAACCCCTCTCGAACGATGGTTATCTCGCGACGCGTGGTTTCGCCGCATTCGCGCGAGCCGAAAGGAAACAAATAAATCGCGACCGCCTGTGGTTCGTGGCTCGCGCGCTAAATGCTTCGTTTAACATACGTCGAGCATAAACAAAGGTACCGACACTGATTGTTTGAACCGTCAAATGCACGAAATACGCAATTTTATACGGTGTTTTCTTCTACGAATACATCTTTACAGGTACTAGAGGATTTCGATAGGCTTAAACCAACAGTTTCCCGTTTATTATTAGACGTTTAAAGGAGAGAATAATTTCGGAAGAGAATGATCTGACTTTTTGAAATTTTTGTACCAAAGTAGGAATGTTAGATAGAAAATTGAAAATGAAAATTTAGAGGGAAAACTCGGATTAATCGCTCTGTGTATATTATTAATGGAAATTTAATAAATTTTCTTTTCCGTTTCAATGAGAAAGAATATTAATTAAGTAGGGTTTAAAGAAGTAGAAATTAAAGTTTCTTATCTAATGAAACATGCCGTCAATTCTAAATTTAGAAAAATATATGAATCGAAATTTTATTCTCATTTTCAAGCTTGATTTTTCCATATTTATAAATTCTAGAGGATTTTGATACTTTCAATTTATATAGGAATTGAGCTGCTATTTTGTATCCTTAAGATAATAAACTAATAGTTTTATAATTATATTGGAGGTTTAGGAAAATCGGCAAAAGAGAAGATTTAAAGGGAATCAATGTTCAATCTAACATCTACTTTTTGATCGGTCAAATCACCATATTTTGAAATTAGTTAATTTATAGCTTTATCAAAAACTCTTTTCTTGAACTTCTAAGTAAAAAATTGTTCATTTACTACCTATTTGACATACAAAGTAAGAATTAAATTTCTATATAAATTAAACTTTTCGAAATTCTCTATAAAATCCATAAACGTGAGAAAAATTGAGGATGAAAATAGAATCAAAATTTCGATTCGGGATCAAGATAGATTGAAAATCGAACGAAAAATAACTACTTTAAAGCATTTGAATTTATCGTCACATAAAAAGAGCGTATCTCAGGAGTCGTTTCACGCGCGCATAGTGAAAAGATCAGTGTTCGCGAAGATGTGCGGCGTCTTGTACGGTCAAGACTTTTTCGATTTTCTTCCGCGCTTTTTCCGCACGGGTCGTTAGGTCGTCCGAGCACCAATTTAACGGAGTATCCCGGACGAGATCTCTATTACAAGTGCAGTCCCGCTACCGCGAAAGTACACGATGACGATGCGAATCGAGGCTGGCTCGCTGCCAGCGCAAGAGTTTCAGCTACTTCGATCCTTCCTGCACCCTCTAACCACCCTTGTCTGCCCCTTTATTTCTCCTTGTTGATTTTTCACGACGATATTGAAAACGCTTGTAAATTTGACACTTGATGTGCACGGATAAAATTTTATAGTATAAATTACATAAAAGATACATTGCTTTCTACAACATTTATTATAAAATTGGAATATTTAAAATTTAAAGATTTGGTTCTTCAAATCAATGTATATTCCAATAATATGTGTATTTATTTCATTCCTGTATTTTTAATGTATGAATTGCTTAATTACATGGATTCAAATCTTATGGCATCATTTTAAAAAACCGATAATTCCAAGTCGATCAAAAGCAATCGATCATAATTATCAATCGCATGAAAAACACACATGTCGAGAATATACGTTTTTGTCATCGTTATAATCACTTTTCGAAAAATTCTCGCGGAGATAACGAACGATAAAAACAATTTCTGAAAATCATGCATCTCTTTTTTTCTCTTTCTCTTTTTTGTGTGACGAGAGAGTTAAATCACAACCCGCATTTGTACATAAAATTATCGCGCGATGATAGGACTGTTATCACCTGTAATTGAAGCTGTACCAGCATAAGTACCAGCATGAACAATCCGACATTTTTGCGGTGATTCGAGTATTTTTGAATGAGCGATGATCGTTCATCTCGAACAAACGCCGAAATGAATTCACGGGACTGTCAAGACGAACGATTCAAGCGCTAAAATCTATTTATTGTTACTGCAAGTGGGGGGAAGGACTAGGAAAGCGGAAGACGGAAGTGATAGGTAGGTTTCAAAATGATTTCGTTAAACCGAATTGGACCGCTCGGGAAATTGGCGGTGATTTAAATTGGCCGTCTTCTCTCTCTCTCTCTTGACCTACCGTTTAACCCATTTACCAGCGCACAGTCGTGAATAGGCCCTCTCTCCTCCTCATCCTTCCCCTGCCCCTTCCGCTTCCTCTTCCTTCCTGCGCCTTCGGCGTCCCCCCGACGTCTCCCTCCTCTTCCTCATCCTCCAACACCGACTCGGCCGACTCTCGTAGGACCATCCTCTTGAACTTGCTTGCCTGTCAGTCGCATTTATCCTCTTTGCGGCGCGGTTCGATCGGACTTTTAAAAGCCCCTGCAGACAGAGCGCGATCGGTGCCAGTCGACGCAGGGAGAAGGAAAGAGGAGGAGGAGGGAATTGACTGCTTTTTCGGATCAAAAGGGATCCACTCTCTCACGAAGTAATCTAGACTGCGTTTCGGTTTCGTTAGACCTGTTGAGTTTTAATATATACGCATGAGCTATTATTAAAACCCGGATTGAACGAGACGCTTTTCGATGACTCTCTCCTCGAGTTTATCAGTGGAGAGATTCTGCGAGAAGAGAATAACGTCGCAATTTGCGACCAGATAGCGATTATAACATAATTTTCTTTAATTTATAATGTATATCATAATTAACATGAATAAGATATTTTTTTAATGAGAGATTTTTTAAAGAGATAGATTCTTTAAATCGTATTAATCATGATTTAAATCTTTTATGTCAATCTAACATTCTTAAATATATCGATATAAATATTTTTATTAATAAAGAATGAAAATCAAAAGTTGTTGAGCTTATGTCTTCCCTTTAATTGAATTGAAAGGCAGGTTTCTGAAAATCTCAAAACCTCCTCTTTCTTGTAGAGTCGGTTGATTTCGTATTTTTTCTCCCTGTAAATTGAAAATAGATATTCTTCATAATAAATTAAAAGAAAATACAAAAAGAACGAGCCAATTGGCATATGACGGTCGCATCGCGGAAATCATTACGCGACTGGTAAGTGTACAGCAGGCCCCATCGCGAGGCCGAAATTATCGGCTATCGAGTCTCTCCTCGCAAACTCGTTCTTCTAATATTGAATATTTAAGAGGTTCGATTGCGCGGGAAATCGCATCGCGGTATTGTTATCTGCCGGGCATAAAACGGGTTCCGTACCAACCACCGTGAAGCCATTTTGACGCCCATACTTATTCTCATTCTCGATTTCGAGCGAAAACTAGATTGAGAGAGAGAGAGAGAGGATTATCTCGCTGATCGAGATGAGCTTTAAATACATATTACGCACCTGCGTATACTTTGAAAAATACCTTTAAATTACGCGCGATATTATCGAATCACTCTTAATACAGCAATTAATTTAACGCGCCCGAGTGATAAGAAAAAGTGAAACTAAACGCCAACGCGCGAATGCTGTTCTCATTTTTCAAACGAAAATACGCGACGCGAACTCTTTTCGCTACGATGGAAATTTCATTAAATCGTTCGCCAGGCTGCACATGGATAAATTGATATAACGATGTTTCGGTACATCAAACTCAATTTCAAGCCTCGATAGAGTTCGTTTAACGAGATTTTAATTAATTAACTAACGTATATATCGTTCGAGGACGAACTTACATATCCGTTCGATATTTCGTCCCCTAAGAATAAACCTGGATCGACATTTTTCTTTTCCTTTCGACCTCAATTATCAATCTACTTTGATACTTTAAACAGTCGAATTATCCTTTAAATGTTTAAATTGTTTCTCATGTATAGTTTTGTCGAAAACTCCTCTTTTAAATATCTAAATATAGAAAATTGTTCATGAAATTCATTTATTATCTATTTAAAGTACAAAGTATATAAAAGGAGGAAGAAAAGGAGAAAAAAGAGAGAGAAAATTCAATTTTTAAATAAATTAAACTTATCAAAAAACATTTTAAAATTCGTAGACATAAAAAAAAATAAGATTGAAAATAGAAGTAAAATCGGGAAAAATTGGAGGACGCCGAGTCGAAATTTTGCTTCTACGGTTCATTTTCTCTTTGTTTAAAAATTCTAAAAAATGTCGATAAATTTATAAAAATCGAACTCTCTTATTTTCTATCTCAAGGCGAACAAATGTTATTCTACTCTTGTTACAGATTTAAAAGAGGAAGCTTTGGACAAAATTATGGATTAAATATATAATTTCAAAAGAAGATGATTTAATTACTTAAAACGTTAAAGTAAATGACAGATTGAAAATTGAGATCGAAAGGAAAATTTCGATTCGGGACGATCATGAAAAGCCTTCGCGTACAACGAACAATCGATTCCCAAACACGACACATATAGCAAATGACCAATTACAGCGCGATGCATCAATTATGGATGAGTAACGAGAAATCGACTTTTTCTCTCGGCATAAACGATTAAATCTCGCTCGAATCGTAAATTTTCTTTTTATTTATTATCTTAATTTTCAATCTAACATTTACTTTGATACTTTAAATATATCAGATCATTTTTTTTTTCGAAATTATTTAACATAGCTTTACCAAAAACTCTTCTTTTTTAAAACAATTTTAATTTCCATTTTAATTTAGATCTTATCTTAATAGATCCTAAGGCATTTCAATAAATTTAATTTGTAAATTTACATTATCTATAAATATATACGAAAATTACACACATATACATTATACATTTCAAATAGACCAATAAAGGAACAGTTTCGCATTTAGAGATTTAAGATAAAGAGAGAAACTTTTGGTAAAACCATTAAATACAGATTTAAAAATAAAATCATTTGACTGCTTAAGATATCAAAGTAGACATTAGATTGAAAGTTGAGATTGAAGTAGGAAAAAAATGTCGACTCGGGTTCTTATACTTTATGAACGATTCCCGATGCGGAGAGAAAGTTTACATGTCGGTTCGTTCTCACATCGAGCACATTTTTTTCCCCCACCGAACGATAAGAATGACACTGTCGGTTAACACGTTCGTGTCGATATCTGAATTCACTGGGCTCGACGAAATATTAAACAACGATTGCACGAGAAACGGAACGCTTTCAAGCATAATTTTTTCCAGTTGGACGTGGGTGAATGCAAAAAGTGCTATAGTTGTGCGTTGCATTTTCCATATTTAATTTCAACTTGTATTTATTAGAGGAAAAAATTTTTACGCATCTCGTACCGTGAAAGGGAAGCGCTTTTTCATATTCGAAAAACGACTGCGATATAATCATCCCCATTTACCTTTTTTCAGCCACGTTTCTCACGCGATAGCATCCGAGGTACATTTCTCGTGGAAAAGTAGTCGGACATATTACTAAATGTATTCTCGCATAATCGGAAATATTAATTTAACGAATTTTTTAACTTATAATTGATTTATAATTGATATATTTATTTCGTTCCTGACACTATTTTACTCCACTATACTTTTATTTTACGGATCTTTAATAATTGTACATTTCAGTAAGGTTTGTTTTTTAATTTATAATGAGACATTCTAATAAATATTCCTTATAAATAATTTTTATTATGAAAAAAAGATAAAACAATAATAAGCGGGAAAGGTTTGGACTTTCAAGATTTCCCCTCGCGCGAGTGCCATTTAAAGGACCGACGCCGCGGTGAAAATCGGATCGAAAGTGCGTTAATTAAATGCTGCAAGCCGCAAAAAGCGGCTAGATAATATTGTTATCCAACGCGGAGCGACGATCACCGCTAGTCGACGCCTCTCTGACAGGCCATCGACTGTCGATGCCGCTCTCCCGGCGTGGCCGTTACGTTTACGGGCCGTTGATTGCGCAAATGGAATTAAAGCCCATTTACCGAGCCCATTTGCTGCCAATTACGGGACGTTGTGACGCAAACGGGCCACGGGCGGCTTCGTGAAACGTCAACGCGAAACGCGTGCTGACGGATTCGCGAAACAGAGCACTGTTGTTTCGAAAAAACAGCGCACACGTCCCGACTCGAATGTTGCGATCACGCGTCAATGCGATTGAAAAAAAAAAATAAAAAGGGAAACCGATATATGTTGATATAAGTCAGATCGATTTAACGAATCAATTAATCGTGCGAAGCGTCTACCGATTATCCGACTGTCCCGAATGCGGTAGATTGCGCGATATCGCGTTATAAGACGAAACGACACAGATTTCAAAGTGCTGCATCTATTTCTTCCAGATATGAGATATTATATATTCTTAAAGAAATATCTCTGAGTTTGAGCAGCAGTCTTATTCATTTTTATAAATTTACGCATCTTAATAGTTTAAAAATGTGATATAATTCTGAATTTGAATATTAGTTATACGTGATTCTAGATATGTATGTCTCTCAAAAAATAGCAATTCAAAATAAATAGAAAAAACTTTAAAAGCTACACCTTGCAAATAAGATTATTACTGATGTATTAGTGAATCCTCATCAATTAATCCGATATAAGAGAATTGCAAAGTGTGTTTTCACCGAAGATTAATGAAATACTCATTAGTAATCAATGATATTTTCACTAATTCAGTTTAAGAGAGTAAAATCCGTAAAGAAAGAAAATTGAGAAAATTTTTCGAAATTGAAAAAGAAGTAAAAAGTTCGACTTACGATGACAGTTTGCAAGACGATTTCTACGAGCTTCGACGAAGCTTGTCGTCGTCACTCTCGCCGATATTATGCACGTTACATCACTGCAATTCATTATATCGGACACGGCAATGGCGTTTCCGCTTATTGTCTCTCTTGTCTCGTCACGTTCGCGAATAATACATGCCGGTGGAATTTTTTTTTTTAGATCTTTGGCGGAGATAAATTTCTTCTTAATGCTTAAATAACATTAAACTTGATTCTTGCATATCGATATAAAAAATAATAAAAAATCGAAAAAATGATATTTTTCTGACAATTTTCGAATAACGTATAATTAATATTTAACAGAATCATATGATGTAAAATATAGTCTTTTAAAATTGATTTAAATTAATAGTAAAAATGAAGCAATGTTTCACTAAAAATATGCAATTATTTGAAAGATAAATGTTTTCTAATAGGATTAAGAAATGCAGAAATTAAATTTGCAGTCAGATGTAGTGTTACAACGATATCTTTAATCTATAATATGTATATGACACTGTGGGAATGTCGGTTCCTTAATTCTTTCGAGCGTTTCTGCGACCGAGACATACAGATAATATGAGCGTAGATTTGGCGATGCGACACGTAGAGAGGTTCGCGAGAGGAAACACTAAATTTTGTCGATAAAATGGTAGCCGACTGACTGGCTCACAAAACGTGTGCGGAATATATCGCGCACATATTTTCGAAAGAATTCCAGAGTCGAAATTTTGCTCGTATTTTCATCGTCAGTTTTCTCATGTTTATAGATTTTAAAGAATTTCGAGATAAATTTATTAACATAGGATTTGAATTCTCTTTTATATCAGATACAAACGAATGCTTCCTATTTAAAGATTTAAAGGAGAAACTTTTAAAATTAGATTGAAATAAAACTTAGAAATAAAGAGTGCTCTCTTAAAATATCAAAAAGTAGATGTTATAGTAAAATTGAGATGACAAGTAGCACATAAATTTCGGTTCAAATTTACATTATATCGTAGGAATAATTTTTAAAGAATAATTATGAAAAAGATTCACTCGAGAAATCGATACCGCGTTGATATGTATTTGTGTGTGGGTGTGTTATGCCAGAGAGAAATAATTGCTCGCTAATTTAGGTCTCCCGCGAGTGTGACGGGGTAGTACTATATGGAAAGGCAAAGGCGTAGTCGTTTAATGGAATTAGTAAGGCACTCGGGCGTGCGAGAGAGGGTGCTCAAATAGAAACTAAACCCCGAGGAGTTCCATGGTGTTTTCGATCTGTTTTGTCTCCGTTTCCACCCTCCGATGCTTCCCCGCTAATCAATCTTGTCTCTTTGTCTCGCAGCTGAACTCTCTGCTCTCTCTCCTTCTCTCATTGTCTATTCCCTCTTCGCCATTTTTAATTGCTATTGTCCACTAAGTGGCGCAAATCGCGTCTATCCGGAATGCTAGAAGGCTCGTGGATAATGGATATTACATTTTAAGCGACAGTAAAGTCACGAATGAAAAAGTTTCTTTTTTTTTCCACACAAGCGCGATATTAACTCCTGCTTTTCTATTGAAAAGTTGTAATACGCTTATCGGCTCTTCTCTGCAATACGCGCGATAAATTTTTCGTCTTTGATATGTTCAGGAATCATGAAAAGTTATTAATATCCACAATTAACATCTAATTTCCCTTTAGCGCAACTGCGTTATTTTCAAGCTCCGGCAGTTTTCCTTTACTTTGATTTCGCGATATTGAGATTTACAATAGATCATCATACGACAAAAAAGAAAACTTATTCCGCAAGATTATTTTAAATGTCTATGCCAAACAAATCGGCTTTGATCGAACATCTCGATATGATCTCGAGCATATGATATTGCCGTTAATCGACGACGATGTGATAAACAAAATCGCGAAATCTGGAGCGGCTCTCTTTTCAATCGCGCGTTTCGCTCCTCGCACGAACCTTCTATCTGGGTCAGGCATGTGACCTGACTCGCGCTTGTATATACGTGACCGCACATCGAGAGACCATGTGTAAACATATACACACGTGCCGCTAAACCTTCAAGTGTGCTTGTGACGCAGTACTGCGCGTTTCATTTGAATGAAAAGTATAGCGTGGCGGCTAGCGCGCTATGAGAAATAACACGTTTCGCATCGATCATCGCGCAAGCGATGTTATATGACAATATGAGTATGATATAATTAAATATACACACCTGTAGTATCGATTTTATACTATCTTAAAATGCTGATATGTAAATCCGCTTTACTTATATTCCAGGACTGTAAATAGAATTGTAATTAGTATTATTTAATATTATATCGATGATATATAAATAGTAATAGACATAATTTTCTTATTCTTGAAAATTACAGAAGCTACTGATGAATTTTTTTATGAATTAAAGTAATGATAAAGATATAAATTTTGCCGCGTCGTAATGTCAATTATAATTGCACATATGGTTTTATTTAGAATTTTTATTAGAAAATATAATTTTATAGATTTTTATTATAAATATAATTTCAGAGGAAAACAAAGAAAAATAAACATAATGTACATATATAATTGGGAAAATTTAGTGCTATATTTCAAGCTTTTCGTCATCATTTCATCATCACATTCAATCAAATATAGAAATCCGGGAAGAAATTCATATATCAAATATAAATATACATAATGCAAAAAAAATATACAAGAAGAAATATATAATTAGAAAATAATTAAAAAATAATTAAAACAATTAGAAAATAATTAAAACAATTTTTGCATTGTTCTTTTCTAGAAAAAATAAAATTTGAAGAAACATGGAAAAATATATAATCCTATATATAATCATAAAATATAAATTTTCTGGCATCCAAGTCCGCTTTTCGGCAAAAGTCGATTCAGCAGCACTCCCGCGCACACGTGCGTTATTCTCTTGGAAACGTCAATATACGAAGAATGCCTCGTGCGAGAGTTTTCGCCATAACAGTCGTAAGTAAGCAGCGGAATGCTCGTCCACCGGACGTGCATAGCTGGCGATGCATTCGTGCAGCAGCAACACACAGAGATTCGCGCGTCTAGGAGCGTGCGCGTGCGCGCGCGGAGATGCACGCGGTTACGCTTCTGCATATGTATGTATGTATGTATGTATGCATGTATGTACACATGCTTACTTGCGCGCGCGCAGCTCGTGCACAGGTATGTGGTATCCGAGCGCAAGGTCGTGTCGGGGTTGGGAATTCGGACCATGAAGGGTTCCCATCCCTTCGTACTGCGCCAGAATTCTGACACTGCCCGAGAAGGGAGAAACCCGCCGAGAGTGGGGACGGAGAGAGAAAGAGAGAGCGCGAAGGAGGGGGCATGTCGTCTCGTCCCGTTCCGTGGTTATCCTTAGGGAATATCTAGCGGGTGATTGAAAACGAAAGAGGACATTTTGAACAAAGCGAGGAATTTGCTCTCCTTTCTAGAGTTAATCTTCTTGGAAATTGAAATTGTTAAAAGATAAATAGTGGAAAATATAATCGCGCATTGTTGATAGAAATAATAAATATGATGATAATAATTAATATTATATGAATGTAATGAATTAATCAGAATAAATATTATGCGAATGTGTCAATTAATAAATAAAAAATAAAATAATATATATTTTTATCTTTATTCAAGAATATTGATGTATGAGTTATAGTTGAATGGGAATAATAATTAATTAAAACTTAGAGAGTCATCGAGAGAATTATTGGAGAACGGTAATGCTTCTCAGTTCGGTCACCCGTTATATACACGCCACCGATCTGTTCGCGTAATATTATAGTCCGGTGAGCAGTAATCTGGGTTACGCCCTCCCTTCGATTCATAAGAACCGTGCATTCGAGTGGGAGAGACTGTGATTTCTGCGCTTCTCTTTTTCTGGCTCTCGGCGCCGGTTCTCTCTCTGTTCTCTTTCTCTCTTTATCTTCTTTCACCAACACAATTTCCATCGTCTTTCCTTTCTTTTTCGCCTCGTTTTCACCTCTGTCCCGGTTACGCTCCTCCCTTCATATTTCGTTTTTGCTTTAAACGCACGATCGATTATTTCGTATTTTAGATAATCGATATTTTTAGGGAAAAATTTGAGAAAAATTAGATATTTTTGAAGAATTTTTTTTTTCTATCTGGGTAAAATATTTACAGGATTTTTTCAAAGAATTTTATTTCAGAGTTCGGTGAACTTTTGCAATTTTCTCTTAAACGTTTACCAAGATCTTTCGTGTTGTCTTTATTGAAAATATTATCCTAGTATACGAAGTATTATAAAAATTTGATTTGAGATTTTTGAATTTTTAAAAATAAGTTTCTTTCTAAAGAATTTTTCTTCAATTGTTGACACATTTATATAGTAGATTATATGATAGATTCTATTTTCTTAAATTAGATTCTTAAATAAGAAAACGAAATTTTTTTTATAAAAAATACGAATTACTTGCTTTATAAAAATTTTCTACTTCTTTTTCCTTAATCTGATATTTATAATAAATAATTATAATAAATGGCTCTTATTTTTTTGACTGTTTTCTCGTGTATAAATAAAAAAGAAGAATCAAAATATAACAATTAAATTTATTTTAACTTACATTTAACATTTAATTGCTATAATTTTATTTAAAAAGTTGGAAACTCAAAAAATTTTCTTTCAAGACTAAATATCCTAAAAAAGCGCGAATTTATGCCGCAATATGCGATTGTACATTATTTCACTTATTTTACATATAAAAAGAGATAAAAAGAGACTTATTTGTTTATTTGGATTCAATTAATATAAGAAATCATTTATTAAAATCTTGAATGGCATGTGTGGAATGTTTTTCTTTATGAAACGCTTCGATGTTCCTCGTTCGTGAAGTTTAATTACATTGCATTTCGCGGAAACAATGACACCTGTTCTCGCGCGAGCTCAGATACTACGTGCTAAATTAAAACGCTTTTATTGACATTCAACGGGACATTCTCTCAAGTTTCCGAAGTTTAAATTCCGCCCATACACGTCGCACAAAATGTATTCCTTCTCTCTCTCTCTCTCTCTTATTTTTTCCTTCCTTACAAACATACGAAAAATTATCTTTTTTCGTCAAAGAATTTAATTTTCCTTAGCACACGATGTCACGGTGTTGATTGTAATGCAGATATCCTGTGTGTATGTGTGCGCATGAATGTTTTTTGCTTGTTATCACTGCACCAGAACTTCACAGTACGTCCATTTATCCTCCTTCTCCCCCTATATGCCACCACCTTCCTCCGGCCGTTAAGTACACGTACGTGTCAGATATATTTCTCTCACTCCTTTCGCCCCCTTTTCCATTCACGCGGGATTAAGTACCCGCGCGCGCACAACGAGAAAGACCGGATGTATCGGGTGAGAGAGAAGCGAGAAAAGAGAGGGACAGAGAGAGCAGATAAGGCGAGGATGAGGATCGAGGATTCGTGAGAGAGAGCGAGAGAGAAAGAAAAAGAGAGGGAATGAGAGTTCTGCAAGAAAGTCCGACCGCGGTGAAAGAGGAAAAAGGAGGTTGTCGGGATTGCGGCGTGGGGGGGAGAGGGGAAGGGGGAGAGGAGATTGTTGGAGCGAGAGGGAAGGGAAGGGAGCGAGATGCGAAAGCCGGCGGCTCACTGTGGGAATTTGTAATTGCGCGTTCTTCTGCGCAAGGTCGGGGGGAAGAGGGGGGGAACGGGGGATTTTGGGTTAGGATAGGGATGCGTCGGGAGAAGGGGGAGATACCACGAGCACAGAATGTCGCAATGGCAATATAAACAAGCACACACCCCATATCGAAAAGCTTAATAAGGCGTGACACGTTCTCTTCTTTTCTCTCTCTTTTTCTTTCTCTTTTATTACTTGTCATTCTAATCTCATTACAAAAATTTTCCTAAACGGTTGTTTGACACGATGATTTACACACGACGAAGATAATTCTCTTGCAAACTGATCGATTATACGATTTCTGATCTCGATTATAAGATAGAAACATTTGCGAGTAAGGCTCATTACTATTTCTCACCAGATGGGATTCTCTTGCAAGTGTTTCTGTCTTATAACGCTAATGTATGGTACAACGACCCGACGAAAAGTAGACTGCGGTAGTTCTGCCGTATATATCAATTAATCTCACGCGGGATATAAATCACCGACCCTGAATAGCTGTTAGTTGCCCTGAATTATTCCTCGTGATTAAACGATCTAAGAACATGTATGCATCCCGCGATACACCACGCGTTTTAAGAAATTGAGTCCTAAGTACGTAGGCAATCAATATACCCATGATTCTAAATAAAAGGCGAGATACGTCGTTAATAGTCAGATATATTATAATCATATTATTTTATTTATTTTTAATCACAAAAAATAAATGCGCATGTGATTGCCGAATATTCAAGTCGCTTCCTTCACAATTATTATTGATAATAAACATTGTTCTAAAGGGATCATAGGACTGTATTTCGCCGACGCATTCTTTGTTCTTAACAGTGATCGATCGCGGTTACGAAGGCGCATTACGTAAATCAGCGATCGTTTGACCCCTCCCCTCCTCTCCTCTTCTTCTTCCCCCTCGGGCGATGCGGGATCATCAATGACTGGGTGCGCGATACGCGTTAAAAAATTGCTCGCTCGATCCGTATATTTTTCATAAGCCGCACTCGCCATTGTGTGCAAATTCACGGGATATACATAATACTTTCCCCTCGCGTGTCTTTCACGCGGACTATAACTCCGCGACTCGCGCATATCTCCGCTCGCACCACGACGAGCGTTAATAAATCTCGCCGAGGAACGCGGCTCTCTGGAAAGGAAGGAACGTGAAGGAAGAGGATGCGGGGCCACCGCACACGAAGGGACGCGAGGAGGCGGCGTCCGTTTGATCGGTTGATTAACGTCCGACCGCGGAGCGGTCCTGAGGAGCGCCATAGAACCTCACGAACGACCTTACCCCGTGTCGCGAATCTCAGGATATAAAGAACGTAATCGAGCGATTCCGTGTCATGAATCTATTTCACTGAAAACTGAAATTTTTCTCCTATTTTCGGCTCCAATTTTCAATCTGACATCTATTTTGATACTTTAAGCAGAGACTGATCACTTTTTTAAATCTATAGTTTTATCAAAAACTTCTTCAAATTATTTATTTAAAAGACAAAGTAGAGAAAAAGTTGAATTAATTCCTATATAAATTATATCTGGCAAAATCCTCTAGAATCCGTAAATGTGACAAAATTAAGGTTGAAAGTAAATCAAAATTCCGACTAAAAGATTTTAACGTGCTTCAAATCGACGCATATTTTCATCATTATTTTCTTTGTAAGATCAATTTGATCTTTAAATATTTTTCTTTTTATTCTATCTTTTTTTTCTTTTTATAATACGAGAAAATTTATAAGAAAGGAATATAAGAAATTATTTGCTTCAAAGATCTACAAATATTATAAAAAATATATAAAACTATAAATATATAAAGAATAATAAAAAAATTACAAAAAATCGACGATTGAATGTTATAAAATATAGATAACCATGTTAAAAATATATAGCAAATTTATTGATACATAACACAATGATCTTTGAACGAGACAAGGAGCAATCACCGGTAGGTTTTAAAGCTCTTTAGAAAAAAGAAGCATGTTTTCCGACGTGGCGAACGAATTAACATCTTCCTCGGTGGCTTACCAACGTAACGATCGGCCGAGTTCTCGCGCGTCGATCGTAACTTTCGAGCTGAGAGCGGCAATAAGTGCCACTTTACGCTATGCCTGTTACGCGACCAGGTATGCATACTAATGAGGTCTCAATGAACGCGCCCATCAAGACGAGAGAGGCGAACCAGCAGGTTTCGCGGCATCTCTCGACGATTACGTACTTACGGCGAATCTGACCGCGTGTCTCGTTCATCTGCTCTCGAAGAGGGAAAGGGGGAGATCTTGGGAGAGTAACGAGTGTCATAAGGTCGCCCGGAGGCGAAGAGCAACCGCAGTGAAATTATGCGGGAGATGACGGACAACGAAAGAAAGACGACGGTGTTGTAGGAACGTCAGGAAAATGCGAGAGGAAATTGAACGAATAAACTTTACAAGCACTGATTAATCCGGAAATCGATCCCATATATATGTAACAAACGCAATTTTGTATAAACTATATATTTTCTTTATAATTTCCTATGAGGAGACATTTTAAAATAATTTTTAATTTAAGACATTAATAATTGTGCACCGCGTTTTAAGACTATTAATTATCACGATTGATGGTAAATCTTTGACTTGTCGACGCCATTTTTATTATTCATTGTCTCTCGGTCGATCGCATTTTTTGCGTGAGAAACCCAGTTTCTTTCCCTTTTCCGTTTTTGACCTCCTCGTCGAAAGGGGATTGCGACAGATCGTGGGGAAATTCGCGGATTCGGATGTGAGTGACATGTGTCAGTAGATACCCTCGGGACCGGGCTGGAAGTTAGGCCACTTTTTCTGCCAGTTACACACATACGCGCTCGCGCGCGCACGACGGAGACACAGTCGCCCCGGTCTCGCATTATAATCATTCTGTACCGATCGAATGTATCCTTCTCGCCGTTCTCTAAGGTGGGAATAGATACGATTCCGGATACACACAATATCGCGTAATTGCAAACGGGTGCTGAGAACCTCGTCAATTCCCATCGTTGTCATCCTCACGCGATCGCGACACGTGATACAGCTCCACGTCTCACACATACGGACATTATGTAAGATTTTTAAAATGTAAAGCGTAACCTAGAACTAATTAAAACGCCATGTAGATTATGGTGATCCAGAGTGTAGTTTGAACCGGAGTCATCTTCTCATCCGTAACTTCTTCCCCCTCTTGGAAAATATAAGACAGTTATATTATAAATATTTATAGACATATATATATATATATATATATCTTGTTATGCATACTTACAACAATCGCGATTTGCGGGAGGAAATCGAGAATAAAATCTTTCCGCAACTTTTTTCGCAAGCGTCTTATAAAGAAATCACTTAAGGCATGTGAAATTTTAAAGTTGTACATAATTAATTGCTCGTGCACGTAATAAAGTACGAATAATGGGGATTAATAGAAAACGCGTATCCCAGATTTGCCAATTGGTTTTACATTGGTCTTCAATGTTCGCGTCGTTGTAAATAATTTTCGGGACCCTCGCGCGAGAAGAAACCCTTGTTCGGACAAATAAATACAAGCGGCGCAGGGGTTGGCCTCCCTCGCGATGCGACGACGTAGGTAAGAAGATTTGTAAAAAAAAAAGAAAACGAGTCGCTCTTTGCGACAGCTTGTTAGTTCGTTATACGACTAGGGTCCATTATACTTACTTTTGAAAATCTTTTTCTCGCAGACCGTCAGCGGCTTCTCTTTTCATAAATTTAACGAGGAAATCGATATACTATATATGAATCTATCTTTATTGAAACGCGGCGGAAGACCAAGTCGAGATTTCCGCCTCTCGAGAATTCGCGAATCTATTTTATCTATGTTTCGTGGTGGCGTCGACCTCTATTCTACATCGTTCGGCGAATATATATCCCGATAATCTAATTATTCCGTCCGAGAAAAAGCGGAATAAGCCGCGTCCGCGTCGCCGGTTTAACTTTGAATCGCTTGTAAAATTTATATCCCACCCTCTCTCCATTCAGCCCTTTCTCGATCAATTCTTATTCTATGATCGCAATCGTGTATTTCGGTCCTCATCTGGGAAAAGCGATAACCTGTTCGCTTCAATAGAGACTTATCAGTGTGTTACTGTCGACATTTCTTGTATTTGTTGGACCACATCCGGTTCTTTATCGGGAATACTCTGTTTTTCTCTCTCTCTTTTTCTTCTTCTCTCATATCAATATTTAAATTTAATAATTAAATTTAATACATTTATATATTTTAATTTAATTAAATTTAAATTAAATTTAATATTTATATAATTTATAATTAATATATATAATTTACATAATTGTTTTTTGCACGCATGATATAAATATTATAACAGTATACAATTTTTGTAAAAAGTCTGTAATAATGAAACAATTCACGGGGATCGATAAAACTAATGGTTTTCTTAGAGAGATACAAGGAGCATCTTTGCATAAGCTCGATATATTGATTCACTTCAGTACTTGGACGTATCCCATTCATAATCGTTCGATCTTCTCCGTTTCCAATCAATTCACTCGTAACTTCATGACGCCCCACCGTGGGTCACCCGGTAGATTATCGTTCTCATGTCAATACGGTTATCAGACTACTCGAAGATAATAGGCCACTCGACGAGTCGACTCAAGTGGACGCGCTGGAGGTTTCACTGGCGTAGAATTTTTTCCCGATGCCTCATGCATCGAAAGTGATTTTTTAGGATGTACCTTGTATTCTAGAAAATTTTGCGCACTAGAAAAATTATCTATATAAAAATAACACAAATTCATTATATATGTCTCATTTACATTAATTTTACCTTTTAATCGATTTAAAAAAAACTATAATTAACTTGAGAAAACTTTTTTTTAAATATTTCTCACGATTAATTATATTCAAATATTCCATGTATTATTATTCCGGAAAAAAGTTTTAATAATTTAAAATCAGCTTTCTACTTTTTAGTTTAGTGATATCATCGAGAAAGATTGATCTCTCTTCGTGAAATCAGTTGGCCATATTTTTTGCAGGGCACTGACGTTTCGAGTAATATTTTTCATCGCGATAGAAAATCGCAAATAAAAAAATCTGTCGTGTTCTCGGTGAATAGATGAATATTTATAACCGCGTGCACATATAACGCGTATTTACAACGCGCTTGCGCAAGAGATATGGGTTCAAGGTGTCGCCGATCGTGATGTGCATTTTGACCGACTATAAATACTCGTCAGTGCGAGATTCGCCGTAATTTACTCGAGCGCATTCCTCTTTTCTCTTCGCGGGATAATAATCCCGCGCAAACCGCGACCTGGAGAAGGTTTTCGCGAGAAAATTCTCGGTGTGAAGAGAGTGAAAGAGAAAGATAGAGAGAGAGAAAGAGAGACAGAGAGACGAGAACCAAGAATCGTTGGGCGAAGACTCGAGGAGCGTGTTTTACGACACGTTCGTTTGCGACGTTCCTTGAATTGTCAAGTCGACTATCAGCGGGATAAAAAATAATTTATCGCGCTTTCACGCAAGCGCATATCGAAGGAATGAATGGTGCAACTAATGTCAATCATCCTCGACTCGAGTCCTGTCAAGATACGATACATCGTTTACGAGTTAAGGACTGTCTTTTCCTCTTTCTCTGTCTTTTTCTCTCTTTCAGTATCTATTCCTTCTTAATGATTGTTATATTTCTAACATTTGTTATTTCCTATTAAACATTAAATTCTACTATAGTATCCCATTTGCTTTGATTTGCGCTTGAAGAGTCATGATCAGAACAAATAAATGATATTTTCTCTCTTTTTCTTTCTCAACAATGTTAAATTCTCGCGAGTATCAAACTAAAACCGCGAGCAGCTCTCGCTCGAGTCGATGCAGAGTTGATAGCACGTTGGAAACTGATGTATACGAAGTCAAGGGTCGCCAGTGATTTCATACCATGAGTTGAGGTAACGTACGAGAGCGATAACTTTATCGTTCCTACTGTGAATCCCATTTCGAATAGATGCCGATGTCAGATTCGAAACTGGAAACGGGAAATTTGATGGAGCGACCAGCGGCACCGATCTCGCGCGGGAATGACAATCATTTTCTTTCCTCTTTCTCTTCCGACGAATGCGCGATGCGAATTATATGGTGAGAAGGGGGAGAAATGATTCGCCTTTTATAATTCCGCGAGTCATTTCTTCCCTCCCCCTTTCATTATTAGACGAAATAATGTCTTAGCGCACGCGGATTGTGAAATCCGAAAACCGCGAAGGCATCTCGCGAGCGAAAACTGTCTGGAATTATTTGTTAGATTACATGTTTACATATTTTTAATTCGATATGGATTTCAACTACCTTGCGTTAATTAATTGCCTGCTGAAAACGGATAAATACGTTTCGTATATTATAATTTTCGGGGAAAAGTTTGTGCATTGATCGCAACAGAAACTAATTATAAATTCATACGCACATACGGTAGCAAAATATCCTTTGGTCAATTTTATAATATAATATGAAGTAATCTTTTTTTTTACATATCGCAGACTTGTTACAAAAAGATTGTATTTGTAAACTGCATAATTAATATATGTAATAAACATAACATGTAATAGACTAAAATAATCATCTCCGACAATTATTCAGAAAAGTTTCAATAATTTTAGCAATACGATGTAGTTAGATTTTAAAAGCATGCTGAAAATAATGGTAGAAACCAAATGTCGGAGCTATTTGTTCTTGTATTATTGGCAAACATAAAGCAATATAATGGAAATCACGTGAAATGAAAGAAATGTATAATTGACAGAATTATTTGGTATTTATGCAAGAAAGAGAAAGAATTTTACATTAAATTAAGTTAAATAATTTCAACTAATGCTACGCATTAATATCATTAAAGGAAGACTTGTTTTGCAATTATATATTGATTCGCTAATTTTAATATTTTTGTTTTTAACATTAATTTATGTACAATAACATTCACATTTACAATTTGCAATAAAATAGAGAAAATATTAGCAAATTATCTTGTTAATCTCTTTCCGATTAATTTATTATATATCCTTAATACAAGTCTATCAATTTAGTGAAACAAAGATGTAATTATTTATACAAAGAAAGAAATTTTAGTCTTACTTTGTTTTAAAAAAAACATTGAAATTATAGATTAATAAAAATTAATTAATATAAATTTAGACTTCTAAAAATTTCTAAAATTATTATGGAGTCAATACTACTCATAATTCGGAAAAATTAAGACCACGATCTGAAACCTTCATCGCTGCAGACGAGGAATAGTAATAAAAGCGATAGTTGTAGCGAATTACTACGTGGTATCAAAGTTCGAATTATTTGTTTTACATTATTACGCGGTTTCATCGCAACCGGATAAGTTTCCGCAATTCTGACACGGTACATTCGAACCCGCAACACAATAGTGCAAGATATATACGAGAGGCTCGTCGTGCGTACGTAATGCGAGTTTGAAGTTATTCGCGCGCGCGGGGCCAACTTACTCAGAGAGAGCTTCGTCAGGCGTACGATATAATACATGCGCCACGAGCGTTTACGTAATTGTGATTACGTGTCCTTGCCTTAAATGCAATTGCCGTGCAGGCGTATCTCGAGCCCGGTCTGTCGCGCGAAACGTATTACCGCATCGTTTGACGTGCGCCATTAGTTAGAGAATTTTCTACGGTCGTCCGGACGTAGCGGACGCCGCATAATGGCGTATGCAAACTGGGTGGACGAAGAGAAAAGGAGAAAAAAACCGGTTCTCCACGGTGGCGTGCACGAAAGTCGAGACGAGGAAAAAATATCGGCGCCCCGAGAGCGAAGGAGAAAGAGACAGAGAAAGAGATAAATTCCGTTTAAATGCCGATGCGCGCAGGACGCACGCAGTCTCTTCTCTCTTTTTCGTCCATTGTCTTTCTTTTTTTTTTCACCGCTATTTTTCGTTCCGCCCGCTCTTCTTCCAACATCTACGCACGTCAATGCACATATGTACGCATCGGTCTCCCGTTCTGTGACGTTGTGACGTTGTTCTCGCGAAATTCCCGCGGGAATATCTCCGGGTTTCGTTAATATGGCGACGCTAACGAGGGGACTCTAATGATAGGAATGATATCTTATGTCGACTTTAAATTGACGGAATTTAGACATAATTGAAAATCTGATCTCGAGAACAAAATCGCTCTATTGTTTTCGATGATGACATAAATAGTAACGATTGCGTTGTAATAAAAATACTTAAGCAAGTGTTTTTGATATCGCAATTTGCGTATTTGCAACACAAAAATTATGTTTTTCTACAGATACATATTGTTCAATAATTACAGAGATAAATTTTATAATACTAGTATGTGTAATTAAAAGACTGCTGAGATAAGATACGTACTAATAACATGCGATACGATGCTAAAAACACTTGCTTGACACATTGGAGTAAAGTATGAAATATTGTTTGAATAAAGTATGAAATAAAATGTGAATATTGTTGAAAAAAAAATAAAATATGAAATAAAATGTGAAATACGTTTGAAATGTTAAACTACATATTACAAAGCGTGTTACACTTCAAAACTTTTTCCTTTTTCAAATTTAAAAAGAATAATAATTATTTTCCAATGAAGGCTATGTAAATTGAACTATTGAATATTCAATCCAACATTCGATATTCAATCCAACATTCGATCCAACAATATTCGATTCAACAATATTCGATCCAACAAATATTTCTCAATTGTTTATTTAAACTTAAAGATTTTTCGAGTCCCTAAAGATTCAAATCTAGTGTCAAACTAATTTAAAATTGCGAAATGAATACAGCAGGAGGAATATTAAAAAATACAACTAGGAAAGTTACAAAATTTTCTCAAAATTAATGCACAGATTTTTTTTTAAATCAGTTGCACCGACTACATTATGTTAAAATTGATATACGTAATATGACAGTCATAGAGTAAACTTAATTGCAAAGTTTTCTGTAGTTTAATAGACCTAAAAAACATTCAATCACGAAAACCTTGTTGATCTTAATCTAATTTCCTTCAAAATTGAAGTTTCAACAATCATTTCATTTTTAAAGTGTTATCTCACCGCAGATTGCAGTATAATAAATAAAAGTTTGTGTTAAATTATGTTATATTAAATGTTTCTTATATATAACGACATTTTAGAATCGCGATAACTCACGAATTTCCAGTTTCAAATCAGCCGTCTGCCCGATATTTTCATTTTTGATCTATCCATATCCATTTATATAAGCGTCCTATATCTTTGGAGAGGATTCCATGAAAAAGAAAATTCGCGATCTCCTCAAAAGAAGTAGCATACATTATTCTCTGGCGGTCGGCCAAGGAAATCGCTCTAGTTATGCGACTATGTTACGAGGAGGGGAAGGGACTCACACACGTGCAACTTCGCTTACACGCGGTTGTAACCGGAGATTTTCGTAAATTAATGCGCGTTACTCATCCTCGCCGGACATAACTAACGTCGAGCTCGTAAATAAACGCGAAATGGTTTTGTTCACGAGTCTTAATTTGGATTAGAGATCGTGTTTATTTCCGCGTTACGCTTGAGACGCATTAATCTGTTCGCTTGGACGTTTGGCGAAATTATTCGCCGTGGTATTATTCGTAACATCTGTATCCTATGGCGGCCAAATTTATTTCCGGAACAAAACACCTCTCTTCCTTTTCAACTTTCTATTAAATTGCATGCATTATATTAATTATTATCTTTTTTCTATAACTTGATCTTACCTGAAAAATAACTTTTCGTAAATATTTTATCTTTTTTTTACCCGATATAATTTTTGTATTTTGTTTTTTTTTTAAACGTTTTATGAAACAAGCTGTAGGATTTAGTAACGCGTGATACGTAGTAAAATATGCATTCGCCAGGCATGTCCGTAACATCGATGATCCGAAAGACAAGCATGGAAATTTAAGGGGAGTACCAGTGAGTTCTAGAATATGTATTCCACGCGATCCGTGTTTCCATTCATGTCTCGCTTTCATTAATTTTAATGGCGAATCCGGCTTCCCTCGTTCCTCGTCGATAATCCCAGAACGAGGTATTCTCGTTTGCGGAGAGGACGCTCTCGTTGTAGATTTTTATCATTGGAATTTGTCGAGAAAATGTATCTACGCGATGATTAAACAGGAGGATGTGTTTGATATTATGGTTTGATATTAGGTGAAATTTTTATGCTTTATCGTTCATCACACGACAGTGTTATGTTCTTTGTCTATTGTATAATAATGCGATCCGCGAAAACAATAACGAAGCAATATGCAATCATTCACATCACACGCGTACAATTTTTTATATATTAACATTTATTAGCATTGTTATATTATAATAAAAATATAACGGTAAATGTACGTGCGATTATACATTTAAATCAGTTAATTTAATAATGCGAATTTGTAATATGGCTTATTGGCCGTTTTTATTTTTTAAAATAATAGAATGGATAATAACTTATTTATCCATTATTCAAAATAATTTGAGGCGAGTTGAAAAATAGGTAAAAGAAAAGAAAGCGCATGAAAATGTCCTTATTTTTAGAATAGGAAAACGTTCGGACCGTCCTGAATGAGTTGGCACAGGGAGAGAGAGAGAAGGAAAAAGAGAAAGAAATAAAGAGAGAGAGAAGTTATTTTATACCAGGTATATAACCAGGTATATAACCGACCTCAAACAACCGCGCCTACCAGTTTCTTTATTGCCCGACTTTTTCGGCTCCTCGATTCACTACAATATGGTGACTCGTCTCCTCTTGACGCATCTAACGGGAAATAATTTAATTATTATTCAGCATTTTTTATGCTATTATCGCGGGCTTAAACATAATTTTAATACCCTTTTTACACACGCGATAAAATTTTTATCACAATTGTTTCTATTGAATATTATGTTGACTTTCTTCTTTATTTTAAATCAAACTTTAATATAAAGAAAATTAATAAAATCATAATTTTTGTTAAATTATATTTTATATGTAATTCTCTTGTGTGATACATATGTAAAATATATTAATTAACAAGAAGCGCAAATATGCGTAAACTATTTTTATGGGCAGTTTTTATATTAATATCTCGTATAAATAAATTAATCCGGAAATGCCCGAAGAAATATATTTTCTATTTATGGAAAATTAACGATTCGATAAAAATTTATTAATCTTCAAGCATTATTTTTTTGGAAGTCAACAAAGATAAAACATCTCCAAACTATATATATAAATTTACTAATAATATATTTACTTTCAGATAAGGATCCTACGACTTATGACTTGAAATTGAACCACACAAGTAACTGAACATCAAATTATTAACACTCGGAATGACGCGACTTATTTCTGTCATATTTATCTTTCTTTAACAAATGTAAATTTTGAATCGAAATGACAAGAATATAACTATAATTGATCATTTCCGGTAGATTATACATGGAAAGTTTGGCTAAATTGACACGATAGAAATTTATAATTTTATATTTTTTTTTCAGATACGACGAATGAACGCCGATGAATTATAACAGAATGGAGGACAATGCCATCCTCGTATCGGATAACGCTTGCCACTCGTTATCGCCGTTAAATAATAACGCGCCGATGAATCGCACACGCGCCTACGCGCGCCCACGACCTTATCTTGCTCGGCAAACCGTCGCGCGTTCGCCTTGAGGAAGCTACCTCCGCTACGTCGACAGGAAAGTGTGTACGAAGAGAGAAACATTATTATATTTCTTCTTTGCATTCTTCGCGGACACCTCTTCTGTTAACCACATCTCTACTATTTATTATCGAGGTAATATTTTATAATTTATGCTCAGAAAATAGTGTTTTAAGTGATTTAAATGTTTATAAAAGAAAAAGTAGAACGAGATGAAATAATTCCATCTATTTGAACAAATAGCTTCGTTAATAATAACGCGTGATAAGTGATGATATGACAATGATATTAATAACATATATAATAGAAATTAATACACCGTTAAATTATTATCTATGAGTTGAGAAAAATGTGTCACTGCGCAATATGCATATCATGTACACATTATCGCAGCACTTTAATTTTGCCACGAAAAATTGTAATATATAGAAAAATTACAATATATTATAATTAAAATAAACAAATAAATAAACAAATACATTTATATATAATATATAAAAATTGAAATATAGAAAATTGCGATATATAAAAATATATAAAATTACATATTATATTTATAATAAAAATTTCAATATTATAATAACGAATTAAAAAATCAATCAGCAAAATTGATTCGTTCATCTGACTTATGATAGGCGCAGAGATCATTTCTATTGTTCTTCACACGTCTTCCGCGACGAAAAGCGTTATGCGACAAGCCCGATTAATAACGATCGAATCGAGAATAAAAGAAAGGTGTAATTTATTTATCGCGATGCCATCGATATACATGTATCCTTCCACGGTTCGGCGAGCAAAGTCGCTGAACGATCGATAACTGCACGTACTAGAAAATTGCGCAGGAATACAAATAATACATTGTTATATTCACATCCGCCTCCTCTTATCGACTTGACGCTTTTGCATCCACTCGCAGCCGGTATCGTTTCAGCGAAATATGGCACTGGCCGTTAACAACGCTTCGCAGTCTTTTTCACTGGCTAAGCATTTTATCGTCGGAGAGATAGAAGATACTTGTCGTCGACTAGTACCTCGAACCTCGCGAGTGAAATCGCGATTCTTCTACGCTCGCACATATTCTACGTGAAGGTTCCGAATCTAAAAGCAATTCGGCCATTTATATATTTGACTTGTATCAGAAATCGATATCCTGTCAAATCTCAGTGACTATATAATTCATAATAAAATCAACTTATATTACAGATGGAAACACGTGTGATTTTATTAAACTTAATGTCTTCCTTAATGTCATTATATTTTCGTCAAGTATTTTTGTAAAGATTTTTATATAATTTCTATTATATAAATTTATTAATGTAGAGATAATGTTTTGATCAGGGCCGGAATTAAATTGAAAAAAAAGAAACATGTATTTTTGTCAACTGATCCAGCTCAGATCTGTCTCGCCTCCGTCATCGGTCCGCCATAGCTCGGAGAGTCATGTCCTATCGGCATATGAATCCCCCGCTCTCTTTCCGTTCGCGTATGTAAATTATATCTGACGCGCGGATACATGTATATATACGAGGCTATTGCAATTTTCGAGAACGGTTGCATAAATTTCGCCCGCGAAAAACGCGTCGAAGCGCGATGTCGACGCGTTGTACGCGAATCACGGCTCGTACGCGGATGATAAATGATTACGCGATATTATTTTACGGGGGTGTAATTGCTGCCCCCGCAAAAGGGAGATTTTGGAATGACGCGTTATACTAGTACTGCCAGATTACGTATTCGTTTATAATTCGTGAATAGCGTGGATGGAGGATTCGACAAATTCAACCAATCAAATCTTTATACTATTCATGAGTCGCGAATCGCGAATACATGCATAGTCTGGCATTAACGATGCGTTCCCGTTTTTGCTTGGCTCGTCGCCCGATTCATCGCTTCGACCTTCTCGTTGTAGCTCGTTGCAGCTGTATAACGATACGCCTTCCGATGCGATAACGAAGCGAGCTTCTGGCACTCGCAATGCGCGATGTGTTCGCATTATTGAAATTAATTCATCATTGAAATAATTAATCATTGGAGATCTATCGGAGGAAGACCAGAAAATTCATTCTTCATATTTTCTAAATATAAATTATATTTAAATATAATTTATATTTAGAAAATATGAAGATAAATTAAATATAAATTATATTTAATATAATAAATATAAATATAAATATAAATATAAATATAAAGATAAATATAAATTATATTTAAATATAATTTATATTTAGAAAATATGAAGAATAAATATAATTTAATTTTGTATAATTTTTTAAAATTTTATATAATTTTTTACATATGCAATTTTAAGAAATTATTACTTCAAATAAAAAGATCAATAAAATATATAAAGAATTTAATGATGAAAAGAATTAATTATTAATAATCTATCTTTGAATAGCTTCGAATATCTCTCTTCAATAGTTTTGAATAGCAAATGTCAAAATTTTGCATTTATATTTATCTCACATTAATATGACTTGAGGAATTGTTTGGAAATCAAAGCCGCAAGGCTGATAACGGATTAGCAAGACCATAATTAGAAGCGAATCTCTCCGATTACGTGCAAGCGTGGGTGATACTTTGGTGCGAACTCCCCTTTTCCGCCCCCGTATGCGAGGGCAACATCCGTGCGGTGCCGGTGTCGCGGGGGCCGGTATCGCGTGACTTCGGGCCCCGGGGGATCCCTCCGATCCAGGAACCAATAAAAGGGGACTCCCGACCATATTTAAGGCTAACCGGATTCATTAGAATAAGGAGCGAGGGGATCGCACGCTGCGTTGTAGCACGAATCGGGGGAAGGGGAGTCTCTGCTGCTCGGGTACCTATCAGGGTATACTTATACGCATTTTCAGAATGATGGAATGATTATGTCAAATGCATATCTATCAATGACAGACGCATTTCCTTTGTTGATCCGGGCGAAAGATAATTAGTTTGTGACTGATATTGATTAGTATGTGAATGATATTTTAGAATAATTCGAATTAAAAGAGATAGATGGTATATATTATATTTATTTAAATGAGAATCTCTTATTGCACATTTTGAAAAGTATCGAAATAAATGTTTGCAATGCGATAAAAATTGGTTCGATTAATCGGCACTTGATTTGTACTTTACTTATATGCATTATTTACGTTGATTTTTCTAATTTTTTTATATTTATATCTTTCTTTTTTTCTTACATGTATGTTTGTAATATTTATTTTTCATGTATCTCTCAAAATATTAATATCAAATGTAGGAAAACCATACATTATTAAAATATATATAATTTGTATATATAAAGAAAAAAATATTGAAAATATTCAGTACGACAAAGCTCAGTGATCTCTCTAAAGTAAAATCTAGTACGAAAGCTAGAAATCTATCTTGCCATACATGTAAAAATATCTGATTTTTCCTTAAAATCTTATTTTATTTATAAAGAATGTCTCGGTTTATGTGTGCATATGGCTCTCTTTCTTTCTCTCTCTCTCTCTCTCTCTCTCTCTCTCTCATTCTCTCTCTTTCTCTCTATCGGATATCGATCACCAGCCGACCGTTGAATTCTTCAGCCGTTTCAGAATATCGGAATATATTTTCGACGCGACGCGAGACGACAATCGCGTGCCGCGTAAGAGAGACGTAATTCGATTTCGACGACCGCCCCCCGGCCCCGAGGCTCCCGCGGAATTAATTAAAAGTCGGTCGACCTAAGGTCGACGTATCATACGACGAGCGATCCCCGGGGCCACCCCCCCGTTCCTCCAATCAGCAACGCGCACGAAAGCGCCGCGTAGTTTCAGCGTACCAGCCCGGCGTCCTGCTCCTCTGATCCTTCGCCGAGGGTTCCATTGTCCTTTGCGATCTTCGCCAAGCGTAACGCTCTTCCGGTCCGCTTATCCTGCTAACCGGCGTGCTCTCTCTTTTCTCTCCCCTCGTCTCCCTCGTCCCCCCCTCCTCGCCGCGTCGCGCCCCCGCGGAGAGTCTATTCTTCTCGCACCGCATCTCCGATTTCTGACCACGATCCCTCCCGCACAAGAGCGGAAATCCACTCTCGTGGTATCCTGGTAAATATTGGCACGTGGTAGCGCGAACAGCCGGTTCGAAACTGTTCCAAAGCCGAAAACTGGTTGAATTTTCGATGGTCGATTCGGCAGTGCGTCTGTGTGTGTGTACGTGTGTTGAGTGTATGTGTGTATACTTATATGTGCACGCGTAAGTTTGTTGAAGGGAGAGAAGGAGGGAAGGAGAGAGAGAGAGGGAGGGGCGAGAAGCACCTGTTATCCTGCGCCAGGACGACCTTCGAGGGAAGGGAGGAGGGAGGCTTCCGGATCGATATTGCTCAGCCGCGTGTAAAGTTATTAATACGGTCGAGAGGTGAATCGTTTCTCTTGCATGTCGAGGCACGCATCCGTCTCCTCTACCCTCCGCTACCGCTTTGAGAATGTTTCGAGTTAATCGGAAAGAAAGACGAAGATATTTTTTTTTGTTTTGTTCGACTGTGCGAGTTTCCATTTGCATTCGGCGTAGTTCGTTTCAATTTTATATTACTCGATGCGACTGACCGAGTTCGATATATTTGACAATTTAATATAATTTGAGCCCAGGAAAAGAATAATTATTTCTTAATGTTTCTTTAACTTCAAAGATATTCCATTGTTTTATACAATTTCGAGAAATTTGAAGCAAAGATTGTAAGAATGGATTATTCTCTAACTGATTGTACTAGTTATGTTGTGCGATGTGTTAGAAAAGTTTTATATCTTTCAAAATTAAATATATCGTCCAAGCTTCTAATACTTAAGAGAAATTTATCATGTGAATTTAAAGGAAAGATATATATTTTGTGTCTTAAATTTATTTCTCTTAATTTGTAATCCTTAGGATTTGTCTTAATAATAGCTACAAATAAAGTATTTTTATCTTTTTAAACATAAATAGCACATTCAATATAGGCGATTTGTTCACGATATATTCATTTCAACTAATTTTACTAATAAATTACTTTTAGCGTCTTGTATAGTGCTTATTACTAAATCAAGGAATCATATAAATAAACAAACGCAGTAGAGGGAAAATTTTAGGGGATTGCAAGAGTCTCATCGGCGAAATGTTTGAGGATGTTCAGCCATCGCGGGCGGTCGAGCCTTCGTTATTCCCCCGTGACTCGGATCGCAATAATTAAGGGTTCTTTGGCGAGTAAGGTTAACGAGCTGCTAACGAGCAGTCGCGAACGGGATGATTATCATAATCAATGGCGCATGAAGATGGCCGTGAACGCGTGATTTCACCCTTTTAGCAACCACGTGTACGTGGAAAATCATCACAGCATTATCAGGTAGATTTTACACCGCTTATACTCTGAACAAATGTCGCTCTCGCCCGTAAAAGTAATATCAATGAAATAATATAACATTAATTATACATTGAATTTTTAATTAAACGAAATAATCTTTTGACAACTTTGTGGCCAATCAAAAAGTGCCTAATTTTTTTACAATTGTAGAAATTATATATATGCAACATATTTAATGCCTTAATATATTACATATGATCCTATTATGATTTTTATTAGCAAATATATTATTATTATTCTTTTACAAAATGAAGATAAATAAGAAAATATTATATTTGAAGCACAATAAGTCTATTGATTATCAATACTTGACTGTCATTTTCTTTGTTTTATAAACAAAATGTTAGTTTATTAAATACATTTATAACAACCTTTCAAATTATAATATATAATTCAATATATAATCTCGAAGAAACTTTTTTTTTTCAAAATATTACGCTCTTTTTGAAAGAGAAGAATTTGATATATTTTCATATTTATCATGTTTATGTTTGATTCGTTAAAATGAAATACGAAATATGTACGAGAAAGTAAAAGCCCATGTATTTATATTAGAAACACGGCGTGATGAATGTCATAGGATTAGTGTGGAATCACACGTGTCGCGTGAGTGTTTTTCATGGCGCGTTTGAGAGCTTTACCAGCGAGATCTACCAGCGACACACACCTCTCTTTCAGCTTCTCAGCCTGAAACTTCTCCCTTTTTTCCGAGGGAAAACCACGGTGCTTGACGCGGCGCGAGGTTTTAATGAGTCTCCTGCATCCAGCTGCTCTCCAGACTCAATGGCGTAACTTTAAGCGAGTGCCTCGAACTTCCTCTTATTTCCTTTTTAAAAAAATACATTGTTAAAAATAGTCTGTCTATTCGTCGATTAACCCATCAAACAGGACGCGAACAGTTTTTTAAACATTTGTGTGTCACAGATATATCACAAATGTATGTGTGTCTTCTTTTCTTTCATCTTTCTTCTATCATCTCGATCCTTCGAGGATCGTCCTTTAAGTTTTCGACATTTACGTGTCTCGTTGGGGAGACCTGAGGAGGAGGGGGAGGAAGATAATGAGAAAAAAGTAGCTTCGTTAGATGCAAATCGCCTCTGAAAACAATCCGAAGAAGGGTATGAAAAATGTACGAGGGTAAAAATGCGGCGATATTTTTGTTTGATCCGGTCTCTTCGGGTATCATTGATCGGCATTTAATTTTCTTCGAATTTTCGATCATTTTCTATATCGCCAAACTCTATAATATACGAAGGCGTCAAAATTGTATAAAACGGAAAAGTTTTTTTATTTAGTTTTTTTATTTAAAACAATAATTATACAACCTCGATGTGACAATTTTGTCCTTAAAAACCTATAATTATCGTTTTAAAAATTAAATAAAAAAACTATATATGTATGTTCCCATCCCTTGACTATTGTAAAGCGGCATTTACGCGACACGCGTTCGTGTGCACGGCCACTTTGAGCGCGATAGACGACGACAGTATCGAGACATCGGGATGTAAGGGTGCAGGAGGCTAAAATGGGGGATGGGATAAGCGCCGGCGCCAAATGACTCAGTCGATAAACACTAAGTCGAGCATCCCTCCCTGCTCCTTCCCGTCTCGCTTGTCGGACTATCCTTAGACCGCCGTAAAACCCAATGACGTACAATACATACAGGGGTGACGCGCAATGAGGGTTGTAAGAAATGAATGACAATGAGCTCATGAACAAACTAGGATGCTTATCAGTTGCAACGAAAATGTTGGATACATAACAATCATAATAATCTGATAAAAATAAACAAACAATTTAAAAAAGCTAAAATAAAGATGTATGTGTGTTTATATTCGTTGTATGATATTCTATATAGATATTATCTACAGAAAAAAATTATAAATATATTAATATTATTATACATATATTATAATAATTTATAAAATTTGTTATTATATATATTATATTTGCATATATTATATATGTTATATATTATATATAATTATATATATATAACAATTATATGACACGCACATGCACAAAATTTATTATCAAATTAAAATATAAAATGGAACATTTTTAAAAAAGATTGTCATATTACATTTGCAAGTTTGGTGCGAGGCAAATTAAAGTATCTGACACTCTACGCTCTGAAAAGGACGATTTGTAATTGTTTTATTTTTTTTCCAAAGATGTAAGTTTACGATGTAACTTTCTTATCAAAGTTCGCGGGAAGGTTTGCTCGTGCCACAAGTAGAAACTGCATCGCGGTGACCAGTAAACGGTGGTACGAACGTCGTCCTTTTTCTTTCTGCGATTCTGAGTTTCATCCGGAATTCCGCGCGTGTTCGCCAGTAAACCGCGCAATTTGGCTCGCCGCAACGAGCACACATACGAAATTGCCTTTACCTTCTTCCTTTATCTGAATTACACGACAGAATATATTCCTCTCTTTCGTCGGTCATTCTTAATCGTTTTACTGGTTGATTCCCGGATTGCAATTTACATTTCGCATTCTCGGATCGTGTTTTGGGGAGAATTCTATCTAGAATTAATTCACGAGATTAATACACTGGACGGTGCTCTTTATTTCCATCATACACAATATTTATTTCTTTATTTCAAACTGTGTAATTATATATAGTGTTTAGATAACAGTAGACACATCAAATATAATGATACGATATAGATATTGTATCATGATTTCATTAGAATCTAAAATTCCAAAGTCGTGACACGACAATATTTTCCGAAGACGAATTCCTGACGGCGTCTAAGATATTTACACATCGATAAAAGATCCATAAAAGCGTCGTTTACAGCGGTCGTTTCGTCGTTTAATCGTCCGTCTGATCCGGAAATTGGTTAGTCGCTAATCACAATTAAGAAGGGGGTTAACGAGGGAATTTACGCGAGTCTCCCTCCCGCAGAAGCGACGACGAGACCGGGAAGGCAGACAACGATGCGCTGTGGGACCGAAATAACTGAGATTTATTTTGCGAGGGATCCGGAATCACACGGTTTGGCGCGCTAAATTCTGTTAAACGGGAAACACGCGTACGCGTATGACATGTAAATCCGCATGTCCTCACCCTCCGGACAGCCGCAATACGAGATTCATACATTTCTCGCGCGTTAACATTACCGAGCGCATATCGGGCATATCTGATTTATCGAGCAGCTGGAAACCGCCAAAGCTCCGAGTATTTCTCCGATCGAGCGAATAAATTTACGATACGGATCGTTTACGCGAAAAAGCGAAGAGCGAAAAATTTGAATATATATTATATATTTATAATATTTTAAATTTTTATCTTTTTTCCATACATGTTCATATAAATTATCAATCATGTATATATATGTATATTTAACAATTAAGTTTTTAATAATTTAATATATTAAAATTTAAATATATTACATTAAAAATATATACATATAAATATTCTATATTGTAATTAACATAACAATATAAAACATTTATGTATACATGTGTATACATATATAAATGTTTTATTATATAAATAAAATACTTATATGATTAAATTTTTTAATGATATTAAATAAATAGTGATATAAATATTATCAAATTTTATATTAGCTAATTATATTACTATTAAATTCTTATGAATTAAATATTTTAATAATTAAATATTAATAATTAAATATTTTATTTTCTCTCTCTCTCTCTCTCTCTCTCTCTCTCGCTCTTTTCTCATAATAACAGATTTTTTCTACGAAAATTCTACAAAAAATACCATTCTTTTCAACCATGCACCGATCTTAATCGAAAAATTACGATTTACGGAATTCGATTAGATCACTCCAAAGTTCGCGGATGCGCGCACGCGAGCGTCGTAAATCACACCGGGATCTCGTGATTGCGAATCGTGGGCGTCCTGCATGTCCGGTCGAGGATAAGGCGGGGGTGAGGGGACGGACGGAAGGGTCCGTGAAAGGGCCCGCTCTCGGTTGGAGTGGGACGACGACGTGTGGGATGGCACTGTGATACCTGCGAAGGTGGATACCGGGGGCCGACAGTTAGCGCCAGACGGTCAAAAACTCGCCGGACCGGCTGCCACCGCGCGGGACTTTCCTTTTTTTTTTTCTTTCTTTCTTTCTTTCCTTTTCCGCCGCCGTCGTCGCTCGTCCCTTTGGGCCGCACGGGCCTCGTGCAGCTTAATATCGACCGCGAGAACGCTCGTTCGTCTCTACTTTCGACTCGTTACTTTCGCGAATGCGCATGTCGAAAATGCGCGATTCATTTACTTCAATATGAATATTGAGCTATCCCGGAATTTAAGCATATTTTAAATTGTACGGCATTGATATTTACATCTAATATTCAATCTAACATTTACTTTTTTGATATTTAAAACAGTCTGATCATTTTATTTAGAAAATATTTAATTTACAGCTTTGACAAAAGTTCATTTTTTAAAGTTCTAAGTAGGAAATTGTTCGTTTACTACTTATTTGAGATACAAAGTAAAATTTCAATACAGTTTTTATATAAATAAAACTTATCAAAATTCTCTAAAATTCATAAAAAATAAAAATTGAAAATAAGAGCAAAATTTTTTGTAGTAATAATCTCCAAGTATTAAGCTTATTTTATCGTTGAAATGATATTTAAGAGACAAAGAGAGGATAAAGAAAGAAAGCGGAAGAAATTTTACTCAATTCTTTAATTTTTTTACTTTAGAAGAAAAAGACTCGCCACACATTAACTGTTTATTTATAACTAATTAATTTTGATGCAAGGAATACAGAATATGCCGAATATTTGTATTGTAATACGTTAAATCTTTTGGCGATAACAAAATAACTATCACACGTGGTATTCGGCATTCGTTTGTATACAGCATGCTATTGTGAACACGATGTCACCTTGTCATTTAGCGAGAATCGAGTAGCGATGAAAGACGCTCTATCGGCGTAGTAGTTTTCGAGACGCTATCACGGTAACAATCGGGAGACATTGAACGCAATCATTCGCTGTAATTATTGCAATCAGCGATGATCAGCTTACGCGATTGATTAATTCCTGCGACGAACGATATGTATACGAATACTACAGTGACAGTTATTTATAAAAAATGTATATTACAATGTGTATACATTTTTTTCTCTCTCTTTATTCTTTAAATACAATATATATTAAATTTGCGTTCATGCATATTAAATGAATAAAATCACACATATTCACATTATTATTAATTCTCTCCAAATTGTCAAAATATTTCTATTTATTTCGGCGATAGTAACTGCTCACGAAGTAAGCATAAAGAGAGAATGAGCATCGCGAAAGAATGACGTCAATGAACTTTCGAGCAAGCGATTTTACAAGAGTGGATAAATTGAATTAATAGTTCGAAAAGGTTGCCGCTTTTATCTCGTTATATATGCATAATATGTGATGTCAGTGCGATATCAGTGTAGTGTCAGTGCCAGTAACAGATGTGTAATTAGCAGCGCGTAAAGTTGATTTTCGGGCACTAATCGAATTGTAATTTCAAATGACTATAGTTTCTGTATCGTTTTCTCATTACAATATATAAAAAGTTCCCGTCGTGTGCGATAACATACGGAATACATGCAAAAGTATCGCGTGGTCATCGTATTTTAAGTTTGCGCGATCGTAATTAATTGTATTTTCGCGAGTGTCGGGAAGAAGCAACAAAGGATGAATAAGAAAGAAATGGAAGAATCGGAGAGAATCGGACCTGCAATCAAGGGGTGAGCAATGTATAATTTATTTATTATTTATTATTTGTGAAACTCAATCTTTTTTTGGAAATAATGATTTATTTTTATATCATTACATAATAATAATAATAATAATATAAATGAATAATTACATATAAAATGTATACATAAATATATTCTATATTTTTATAAAAATTCTAGAATGACTGTGTCATTCTTGGTGTCATTCTTTTAATCCTTCTAGTCTCTAAAAATTTTTAGTCTCTAACAATTGTATGATGACTTTGCGCCTCAGGTTCTTTTTATTGTAATTAATGGAGGAAAAATATCAAAATATTGATTTATTATTACATTTTTTATTAAATTCATTTTCGCGGATTTTAATTTTTATCTGAAAATTTGGAAGGAAAATTTATATTCATAGAAGTTTACTCCAGAGACCGCTTCTTCTTAAAAACATGAGAAGATATTGCAATCAATTATTAAATTATATAAATTTTTATAAAGCTTAAAAGAGAATAATATATTCCTTCTTACTTATTAAATTAATAAATATATTTTTAAAGACATATTTTTTCCTTTTATCTTTTCAATTGTCGATTTTTAATATTTGACATCTATAAAGTATCTTTCAGATGAATATATCTATGAATATACCTTTTAAGAAAATCATATTGAATCACGTTAATATAACAGCCTTTATAATTTAAATTGATTAAATATGGAAATTTAATTATAATATTTGGATTGAACGAGTAAAGGCGAGTAAATTGACAGAAATTTACGATTCTGATATTTCTTTTTTTGGGAATATCTCTCTGTTGGCGAATAAAGTTATCATAATAATCTAATGGTACTAATTGTCAGTAAAAATTTCACTGTGATATCGCATAGACAATGTTAAAAAGCCACTTTGCAAGTCGTCGATGGGTTATCGATTTCGAGGGATTTATCAGTCATTTTTGTCGCTATTATCGCAGCAAATAAATATTATATCAGGTTTTCGATATATATATATATGCATATGTGTGTGCGTTTCTCGTATGTCGGGTTTACAATTAATTCTGTTACAAGCAAATGTACATTTTAATTCCCGTAACGCCTCGGGGATTATCAATGCCCAATTATGAATAAATTAATGAAATATTATTTTCACAGGTATTGTGGTAATTACTGTCAATATTAAAGATGCGCGAATGTGCAATTATATCTGTGATTTACGCCAATAATACGTAGATATATGTAAAGCTGTATACTATACGTTTATCGTGATCAAATAAATATAAGCGTGATTCGAGAGAAATAAAAGTCTAGTTTTCCTACTTGCTTACATATATATCATACTTGGCGTTAAAAGATAGCGTTTATACGATCTCCATATAAAATAAATAAATCTGAAAAGAAGGAAGGAATTAAACGATCGTATTTAGCGCTAAACGCGAGGTAACGCAAACTGATAAGGTTCTTTAATCCGTCAACAAATTAAGAGGAAAAAATGCGAAAGAAATGTTTCTCGGTGAAACACGGTGGTGACACTATAACCGGCCGGAAAGGGGGGTTCTCTTTGTGCTCGCGAAACCGACACTCCGGGAGATCGGAGAAAAAAAAGGCAAGACGCAAGATGAAAGAGAGGATGAGGGGGCGCGAAGTTTAGAAGCAAGAGGGACAGGAAGAGTCTAAGATTGCCTTTTCTCTCGTGACTCTCCCCGAATTTGCATGCGGGGCCGTCTTGGACCGGTCGTCGATATCGATTCGCAGGTGGCTGCCCGGGGGGATCTCTCGCTTACAATACGATTTATTACGGGGGACCACCTGCTCGCAGAAATCTCAATCGCGCTACGCTCCAAGTCACGGCCGGCGAACGACAGAGACGGTCTTTCTCTCCCGCTTCCCATGAAGCTTCATTAAGACTTTCCTCGTTTCGCACGAGCTAGCAAGGCCGTCTTTGTTCTTGCAGAGCGAGCTCATCGAGTTCCTTCAAATTTGACCATTTTCTCCCTACGCTCCTCGACAGGACTCTCGAAAGAGAGAGGATTTTTCGACGATTTCGAATCTCGGTTGTATAAAAAATATTTAAAAAGTTCAAATATCTGTAAATTATGGATTAATGGACGCGTTTGTATTTTGTCATTTAAAAATTATAAAGAAATAAGTGAATTTGTTTCCCGTCAGCTCCTGCAATTCTACGATATATGCACGAGTTTGGCAAGATATAACATCGAGAAACGCCGCGAGTTTACGATCGATAAAAATCGCGAGTATATTTCGGCGACAGTAGTCGGTTTATCTCGCGCTGGACATGGTGAACGAGGCGCTTATGGTGGCTCGAGCGGGTGAGACGAAGCGGGAGTTCCGGTTTATGGTTATTGCGCGCCGTGCGCCGACGTCGCGTTTGCAGGATTTTATAGCTATTGAACTTTCTGCAGGAAGAAAGGGCGGAATTTATACTTTCCAAGTTCGGCAGTTGTCCTCGACGCTCGACTTAATTTCGAATCTTGTAGAATCTTATCTTTTTTGTGCGGCTAATTCGAGCGTACGTCCTTAAACTTCCGCGCGTTTCAACGATTGCAAACAGCAATCACGAGACATTTGCATAAAGGCGCTTATGTAACGCTTCCATCGCGCATTGTCCGTCCGCGATAAATTCTTGCAGCGCGAGAGGCGAGACACCCTGTATATCGCGCGAATCCTCGCTTCGATCGAGTTCGCGAGTCGCGCGAGTTCGACGACGAGGAGGTATCTCTCTCGTAGAGGAGGAGGTGGCTCATTCGTCGGAGTGAATAAACGGTAGACTGCGGGGGCGATATCGGCGAATGTCAGGAGGCCGGCCGACTTGCTCCTTTTTTTTCCGCATCGAACGCAGACACGGATGGCAAATCGATATCTACACTCGCGCAGCGGCGGTTTCGCGTTCTCCTACCTGCAACCGACCTCCGGGGTCACTGACACGTTGCTGCCGACACGTTTGATAAAATTGCAGCCGCCGGGGAAAACTTTGTCGGCGGTCGCGTAAAAATATCATAAACCGGCCCCTCTCTTTTTCTTTCGCAAAAAGGCGACCGTCTCCGGCTGTCCCCTCTCGACCTCTCGCAAATTTTCGCGACTGCAATTTATGCGCGCGACGATCGTCCATCCGTCCATCCGTCCGTTTGTTTGTTCGTTCGCGATGAAATGGGTCGCGCACGCCGTGAATTTCTTTGTCGATGAGTATCGATCGCGGTCCGCGCGATATATGCGCCCCTTTTTTTTTTTTTAGTATGTCGTCGAGAATTAGTTTTCCATTTCGCTGCGAAAACGCAGCTCGGACGACCGACGTTCGCGCTTTACGTTCGCAAAGTGCGACCGTCGAAGCGGATCTCTCGCAGCGCGCGAACAAAAAAGATTAATATTTTCGGCCTCGCGTCAATTTTTCACAACGCCGTCCTATATCGGAGCGAGGCTCCACCTCTGCTTCGGAGTTCAATCGCTCGTTCGTGTATATTTAGTGATTTCTGCGCATCGACTGAATTTCAAAACTGATTGCAAAATTAACAAGAGCGTAATCTTAGTATCGCGAGATTGCACTCTCTAATTAATTTTTCAGAAAAACAAGTAATATATAAGAAATATATTTTAGATATATGTATAGTACAGTTTATTCAGAAATTGACTATATAATTTTTATCATTCGGGTTTAGAGTTTCCTTTGGGAGCAGATAATGACAGGTTTTGATGCAATTCTTTTTATTTCATTTTTTTCTATTATTTTGATTATCAATCTCGAAAAGAAAATTCCAAGTTATTTATACACATTCTTGATCTCTTCATCGACAATAATAGACAATTGAATGCTAATAGACGGCTTTCTTTCTCGCTTGACGGTTTCGCGAAGCGAGTCGCGCGACCTTAATAAGCCATCCGTAGGTCCCAGTCGGTAGCTCTCGACGACCTCTTGCCGTTCCTGCGATCACGCTCTAACGCAGGCCCTCTCCTCATTTCTATCGTACACGGTAGAGAGAGAATGTGACTCTCTCCCACGTGGCAGCACCGGTTTGATCTTTAACGATTCCGCGAGGAGGTCGCACGCGCGTGCTCCTTTTTTTCTTCCCCAAGCTCACCGCTTCCTTTCTCCCCTCGAGAAAAGGAGGTGGACGTATTCTCTAACAACGTTACGTCGTACATCTCTATCAGGCGCCGTCTCTATAAACCATCTCGTTTCCACGAAACGCCTCCCGTCCACGCACGATCTTAGATATTCTACGTAAATTCGCGAGGACAAGTAATAATTGGCGCAATTTGTAGCGAGGAAAATCGGGGACTTATCGATTATTATATCGCGCACGTACATATGTAGATTTCAGAATTCTCGTAAGCGTGTGCGTGTGTATCTGGCGCGCATGTACGGTATGTCAGTTGGTAACGAGGAGGTGAGCCGCCTCGCCTCGTTTCTCCTCTCCTCGATGAGAGACAGTTGGCGAGCCCTAAACGAGAGACGCGGGCCGCCTCGCGTTATGCTCGCCTGGTACCATGGGCAGCCGAACGCAGACGTGCAAGATGGCACGCCCAGCTGTCGCCACGCAGACGCCGTCGATGCTGGCAGCCGTCGCGGCAACAGGATCGCATGTCGCCAGCCATGGTGTCCCGTTCCGCGTCCACCGCGATCCACCGCGCTTGCTCGCGCTAATAATAACGACGATAATGACTCGCGCCGGCTGACATCGCGCCTCGGATGTCGCTTCGTGTGTTGTCGCGATCGTTATGCGCGGGGCCGCGCATTCGGGATCGAACATCGTCCTCCTCCTCCCTCTCCCTCCCCCGTCCTGCGGAAAATCGATGATAAGCGCGATAATCGCGATTGGAATTGATTAGAGCGAGGATATCAAAACAGTCTCTTTTCGATCGATGTCATCTATTTCTTTGAAATGCCATGTACTTTGCATGTGATGCGAACTTGATGCCCTTTGTCGGTTTATTCGTATAGAAGCTTCATAAGTTCGCGTGCTAAGTCGAGAGTTTTTGAAGCTCGAAAGCGCCATCAAGATTAGGTGTTTAAGAGACAAAGAAATTTAAGATAATATTTTATCAAGATTGGTAATATTATATAACTCAATAGAAAAAAATCTCTAATATATAAGTTCTTGTAGATAAAAGTTTTCATTTTTTCGGTCTAAAAAAACTAGACAGCATGTCGGTTTCGGTACCATGCTTGTAACGTAATGACGTTTTTGAGTTATCGAGTTAGTTATATATTTGCATTGCTGACTTTTAGATAAACGACTGCGCTTTTAGAAAAGAAAGAAATGTTTGTGATAAATCTGAAAATAATAGAATGATATGATATACAGTAGAATCGAAGAATGTTCAAACAGCCCGATTTCTTCTGCTTGAAAATCTCGAAGGTTTTTCAAATCTCTATACATGTCGACTTTTATGATTAATGCTTCAAATTTTATTTATTTTTAATTCATATTTGCATCGCAGGTTAGGTCATTAAAAATTAAATCACTCTGAATTGTAACTGTAAACGTTATATAACTTTTAACATTAATTAAAACTAGAAACCGATGCGATATATCTTAATCGAGAAGTGACAAAAATTGGAAGGCTGATGCGTTTCTATCTCCTTTTATCAGAAATGCACGCTATTATCTTGTTTTTCTAAATTATTTGTATTTCTCGAGATTAATTTAACATTAACAATAATTACAAAAGTCTTTTATTATTAACTATCTCCAAGGTTAGAATTTTTACGATTACAATTTTATCATCTTGAAAATTTATAGATTTAATTTTACAAAAAAATCATTTATATTTTAATTACTTTTAATAATTTATATTTAGAAAAAGGAGAATAATTCGTTCATATATATGTGTGTGATAAATAAAAAAACTTAAATATACTTTGTACCATTAAATTCTATTTAATATGTATCTGCAGTTTTACGAGAAAAGAAAGTAGAAAAGGATCAAATACATGTGCACATTCCGTTCGATAAAGAAAGCGATGGAAAAGCGTCAGTAAAAGTATCTCGCTCGCTCTCGCTCTGTCGAATTCCACTCGAGATCCGTTCATTCCGCGATTTCGGCTGAATTGTTTAAATCTATCGTCTCTCCGCGCTCATGCTAATTGGAGAGCTTCCTTCCGGAGCAGCCTTTGCCGCAATTTTCTCGATGTACCTTTGTATCAGCGATCTCCTTTCGATTCCTCCTCCCTTTGCAACATCGTCGCTTGCCCGAGCGCGCGATTTACATCTCTGTGGCATGCATATTTTCGCGATATGTAAATCGTTTCTTCTTTCGCTGCCGGTGCAGGGCGGATCTGCATAATTGAGACGACGGATGTACCAGAGATTTCACGTGTCAGCGCAATCGATGTTCCCGAGAAATTCGGAAAAACGGAACGGCGGGTCAAGACGCGGGAAAATAAATAAAGAAGTGGCGATAAAAGTTTGATAGAAGCGCAGAGAAGCGGATAAAACCTTGTCGGACGAGTGTTACGTCTCATTGAAGTTTTACAATGTCTCTTCTTGTATAAGGAGCTCAAGTGGAGAATTAAATACGATGCGATCGGAGGATAGATGCGACGAATCGTGCACGAGCTTTTGGGAAAATCCCGAACGAACTGATCTGTTTCGTTAATATGTTTCATTATTAATTATTATATTTTTTCATTATAATTTTCATTTAATTATCAAATTAATATCGTTGTTTCTCGACACAAGTGTATCTCATTCAATCTCATATACGCTTACTTGCATCGATCGAGTACGCTTGTTTATTTTAGTTATGATGCGCGTATCCGAATAGAAGTTTTTCTCCTATATTTTTGATTTCAATTTTCAATGTAACAATATCTATTTTGATACCTTAAACAATATCAGATTGCTTTCGTTTTTAAGTTATTTAATCTGTATATTTTGCCAAAAGCTCTTTTTTAACCTTCTAAATGGGAAACTATTCGTTTACTGCTTATAAAATGTAAGAAAGCTCAAGTTCTATTAATTATGTATCGAAATCTTCTAGAATTTATAAATGTGAAAAAATAGAAATTGAAAATATAAAAGCAAAGCTTCTATTTGAGTATATGCAAGTGCATGGCAAAGTGAATGCAAAACTATTTCTGTCACGAGAAATTTACAAATGAATTCAATCTTTATTGTTTATGAATTACTGCGGAATAAATTTACTTGCCATTTATATCTTTGGATTATACTTCAACATTAAGTTTTCACTACAAATTTCCCTCTGTTTCGAGAAGAATAATGGAAATGGAAATAAATCGTACGCGGTTTTTGGTGATCTTGTAGCATCCCAGATAGTCAGCTGTTTAGCTGTCATTGCTGTCACATGCCAACAATTATAGATAATTATACAATCGTTGGCAATATGACAATATGATTAATTATTATGGTTAATTACACCTGGTTATCTAGGGTAACATCAAAAATCGTACGCGAGTCGCCGATCGGAGTCGGCGAAAATGGCGGTCGCGCCGCCCTTGAATTCCTGAGGAAAGTACACGGACTTCGGACTCACCGCTCTCGCCACGATTGGCCGATTCGTCCTTGGCCCGCGCAGGGGTCGAAGGCGCGACTTCCTGTCGCTGGAAGAAGCGTCGCCATCCTGTGGCGAGCCTCCAAACCGCGGAAAGCTTCGCGCAGGCGAATTCATCGAGCACCATCCCTCCGCGATCCTCCGCGCCATCCCTTGACCCTCCGCACCCTCCTTCGCCGCCCTTATTTCGTGACAGATCGGGGTTGGTAATTCTGGCAGGAGCGCGATTTTATCGGCGGCGAATACGTCGAGAATCGACTTGCGAGGAAACTCGCGGGGGATGACCGAGGGCTCTGCTTGTTCTACGAGGGTAGATTTTCCGAAATAGAAGTTTGTGCGTCTTACGGTGTATTTTAGGAAACGTGTATTGTAGACATTTAAATTGAACAGATATCTTATCTTTATTAAGTTTTATCCGAGATTATCTTCTTCCCGATTGTTTTTTTTTTAAGAACGTAAAGCTGTTTATAAAGTTTATCATTATCGTGATTAAAATTATAGTTGTATATCACACTTATTTTTCATTAATCCTTTTTCAGAACGTCTTAAACGTCTTACCTCGTTCATTCTTTTCTTCGTCGGAAACTGTTGGAGACTGGAGTGGTGCAATTGTCAAATCAACATAATTCATCATCTCCAGAGATCAAAAACGTAAAATATTTATTATTTAATTACTAATTTATGCTACAAAAGATTGAGTATCTTATGTATATGTAGTGATGTTGAATCTTTTATAGCATACCATGTATTTTTACGTATTTATTTAAATCAATTTTATTTGCATTCGGATAAGTTCTGTTTTATGTATAATTACGTATAATTCTCAGGGATTTCTTGAAAATTCGATTTACGTAAGCGATAATAAAGCTCCGAAGTACAGAACATAATTGTCATGAGTTATATATAATTTCTATGGACTTTAAAGTAACGAGATAGTCATGGATAATACTTTGACAATTCGATTTAATGATGCGACTTCGAAATACTTTATTATTCACAAAATATTTCATTAAATATAATAATGTTGCGGTGTCAATTTATTTAAAAAAAAAATCTTCAAGGATTTCTCTGATACTTCTTAGAGAAAAATATTCTTTCTCTCTTATTTAAAAAATATAAAACTAATTATTCCCAAAGAAATCTATCTTTCCTATAAAAATATATTTGTCCCTCTCGCAAGATTGTTGCTACATCTATTCTCTTTTTTGTAGATATATTTTATTTATATTATTAGTGTGTCATTGTTTTTCTTGGATATCAATGGATAATTCAATTTACATAGGCGGAAAAAAGATGGGAAATTTTAGGAAAAAGTCGGATTTGCCTTTGCGGAAGATGACAATCTATGATGATAAGAATCACTATCAACAGGTGATTCGTCCTTTAACATTTATCGCCGACGTCACATAAGACTGGATTTCTCCCATCCTTTCAGCTGAAATTGTCGCGCCTATCATTCTTTTTCCTCGATATTTCTCTTTTAAAATTTATCTTAATTTAAGAAAATTTCGAAAAAAAAATCCGCGCGGTTAAAAAAGACGTTCTCGTTCTCAATATTTTCATAGCTCGTCATAAATGACACCGATATGTCTCCTTCGCATTTCGTCTGACAGCGCGCGGGGTCCTCCCCCCCTCCCCCCTCTCCCCCGCGCGAGGCTCCACGCCGAACATATGCGAGCACGTGCGCGCGTCTCGAGTGACGCGACAGTCAACAGCGCGAATACGCACGTGACGTAACGATGCGCGAGTCGGAAAGAGGTTAGCGCGCGCTTGCGTGCGTCCTCTTCGTCCTTTCGCGCTCCTGCACTTCCGCGGGGGAGTGGAATACGCGCTACGCGAAAACTCGCGTGCGTTCCGGGCTTCCCGGTCGCGCGTTTCGTTCCATTGTGTCGGCGGCCCCGTCGCGTCAGCTGCGCGACGACCGTGACTCCGTGTGTGTCGGTCAGGCTAGTGCGTCACGTGACGGACGGCGGGCTAGAGCGTCGTCATGACGGGTGACGACTCGTCCTCGAAAGGCGTAGGAGCGGCTCGAGCGAGGACTCGACGCGAGTGAATCGCGCCGCGAGTGCACGGTTAGATTAACGTTGGATCGCGTTCGAAACTTCAACGAGCGAGTCTCGGGGATTCGTCTTCTGAAAAGGAGGGACGTTCGAGGAAGAGTGGTGGGATCGATAAGGCGAGAGAGAAAGAGAGAGAGAGAAAGCGAGACTCGACTGTCCGCGTTCATGGGAAAAGTGGGTCGACCTACCGCACGGCGGTGGAAGGTGAGTGTCTCCATAGTCGTCGTCGTTGTTGTTACGTCACCGCGTTACGCGTTATCGGTCAGAGCGGAATAGTCGCTTATCGGGAAAGTGGTAAAGTGATAGCGGTTCTCCGATCCCTCGCCGACGAGAGGGACACGTTAGATAGGTGTGTCGATGTTCGATTTCCGATTGGAAGACGAGATTCCCCGACAGCGAGCTCACGGTAGGGACGCTTTAAAGGTAGGATCAATTACGGTTGTTTGAGTAACTGTACACGAGGGCAAACATTCGCGCATTTTGCAACTGATAGCGTGCTCCAGTTTCTCAAATAAATTCTTTTTACTTTGCTGCACTCGCTGCACTCGTCAAGCTAACCTTCTTTAAAGCGGCACTGTTTCGACGATTCCTCTTTATGCGTCGCGATTATCCTAAAGTCTTAAACCATATATCGCAGAAACTCTTATGTCCTTTAAAAACGAATATTTTATGATATTATTCTTCTAAAAGCTGGAAGCGATGTCTCGAAAAATGTATATCCGGTTTTGCGCGAGAGCGTTAGCTCGTGCTTTAATAAGCTTCACTCCGCAAAACCATCGTGTTTGCGCGCTCGTAATATTGGAAATAGAGAAAAGTGATACTCACATACGCGACCTTGATGTCCACCGGAATGCACTTCAACGGACGTAGCCTTTCGGAGAATGGCATTTAATCAATATCGCGTTATCGAAGTACTGTTTCAAAGTCACCTATGTCTGTATAAAACATTTTCTCGCAACAACGAAGAGAAATGCTATGACGTATTATAAAGAGAATTCGATTGATAATATTTTTTAATTTAGACTGTCTCCTTTAGATCTTTTTTTCCCTCTTTTTCGCTAGTCAAGTGATCGTATAAATTATCATCCGAAAGAAAATAGAATGTAAATAGGACAATGAATCTTAAAAATATGTATTTACTACGACTATAGTGACTTTTAATAGTGCGCATGCGTGACGAAAAGTGTAACAAGTTGTTGGAGCATTCATATATAACTCCGATTCATAATATTTGACCGAGTTCCCATTGATTATGACATAATCTATACATCATTCAGATCGCTTTCGGATAAAAAACAACAATATATAAATTAAAATTTTTAAATGTATAAAATATTTACACATATTGGATAATAATTTAATTTATTAATTCAATTTCAATTTCTACATATTGTTTGAATCTCTTGGGTAAATGAAAAAATAATAAATTAAAGCTTTAAATTATATATTTGCAATATTTATAATATAATAATAATTATTATTAGTTAAATTGTATTTTAATATGATAATAATTATTAATTAAATTATTATTGATAAATTAAAACTGAATATTAATAAATTATAAACTAATTATCAATAATTACATGTATTAATAATTAATTTTTATTTAATTTGTTTTAATTTTAATTTGACAATTATGAATTTAATTAATTATTTTATTTAATTTAGGGCGCTATCGGTCGCTTTTGAAAGTACAAAAATGACATTTCTAAATGTTAGATAAAAGAGTGCGATATGACTTATTACGTTGGCGGAATCCACAGTTAAAAGTCGCAACCCCTATAACTGTATCGCGAAGATGTAGAGATTAGATAGTGCAGATTGTGCGGGTGCACAACGACATATAATAGTCGTGACTTCAAAATGACAATAGAACGAGATTCGATCTTGTTACGGGGATGTTACACGTAAAGTCGACACTGTCGTTAATTTCATACGCGATCGCGATAACTGTCATATATTCCATAGTAGTAAATTATATAAGTAGATAAATCAATATTTAAGATGGCGATAACTTTGTGATAACTTTATGGTCACAGTTGTGTGTCCAGATGAGAATTTCCTGTATATTTATATTGGCTAACAAATTGGATAACAAAATTTGAAAAATTTTTTTGTCGAATCCAAGAGACTAATTATTCCTCATAGTTCTTCTGATGCTAAATATAATCCCTGAAAATATTCTATATACTGTATCATGTATCACGTTATAATTTTGGAAAATTTGAGATAAGAGAAGCTGTTTGACGTTATTACATTTTGTGGTTCATTGGAAAAATTTCACATATTCCACTAAAAATTAAATATAAAATTAAATATTATAATTTTCTTCCATAAAGAATGTATTATTAAGATTAAGAGTAATAAAATTTTATGATTGATTGTTGAATTATCTATAAGAAAATTATAAATTATCAAAAATTGCCGAATCCATTTTGATAACATATGGTAGATATTAATAATATATAAAAAATAATTCGAGATTTTATGAAAATTCATGATATGTGATATCTCGTAAATTCATGATTCGTGATACTTATATAGGATTGTTAATAGGGATTATTGAATAAGAATCCGATAAAATCGGTGATTATAATATGATTTGTATCAATATATAAAATAGACAATAATTACAATTTTGCTACAATGTAATAAACCTAGTATCTAATCTCGAAACATTTATTAATATTAATCTTCACGATGAATTTCTTTCGAGGATCAAAAATCCCGACAATGATCTTAGATGTTGAATAACGAATACAACTTTTCTAACATATTACGTAGCTAATATGATAAATTACATCAAAATAGTCTCTTTTACGATTTTATCCTGTAATTATTCAAAGTTGCAACGCGATAAAATATTTCCAAAGTCAAAGTCATATTGAACATAAAAAGAATAAAAAAAAATAACGTAAAAAAATTGCAAGAAATTAATAGCCTCTTTTTCTGAAATTTCTTTTTCCTTCTTTCTTTCTATCAAACTATTGTAATCGTTTAAGAGTCGACAAACTTGCCGACGTCCATCGATCGATGTTTCAGGCGGCGCGCGACGATTTCGCGATGCGTGTAAACATAATGAAAATGTGGTACGGACTCGTAAAACACGAGCGAGACGTGGGTGGGGATTATATGTGGTCGTGTGTAGCTAAATATAGAGAGACGGCTCTTACGGGCGATGCGGCATCCGAACGGGCCCCAATGGCTTTTCTACTCGATCGAACTCGCTCTCATTAAGGCCAGCGAGACGACGTGTCGTACAATCAAATATCGCCATGATTTCGCGGTGCTGACGTTATTTGACAGGGTGCACGTCGACGATGGAGTTGATTGAAAACCCGGATGCGAAATGTCAAAATATCATTCACGATATATGAATTTAGACGCTCGGGAATCTCGAAGGATTTTGAGCTTTCCTAGACTTTTATAACATATTAAATTTATTTAACAAGTACTAGTACAAGTTACGTCTAGGAGATTTTTTTTAGAAGCTCTTCGAGACTTTTCGAGTTTGTGCACAAACTTATAAATATTCTGAGTTCTTAGATTTTCTTAGATTTTATTAGATTTTTTCTTAGATTTTCTTCATAAAATTCTCGAAGATCTTTTACGTAACCGCTGTGTGTTGATTAAGCAGCGAAAATATTTCAATTTAATAGGATCTCTCACGTAAACGTTTTTACGTTGAGTCATTTCGTAGACTGAAATAATATATCTCTTTCTTCTCGATCGTCCTGATACCGATAACGTTTCGCTTGGCTGACCGCAGAAATCGAAGAAAAAAATATGAAAGAAACGCATCAAGTATTGTCCTCAAGGATAGGGAATTTCCGCGGAAAATAAACGAAGCATCCTAGCGGAAGAGCCGCTTTTTGCTTAGTCGTTCGACATTTCTCAAGTCGGATCTATCGTCTTATTAAAACGAGAAATGTCGGCGTTCAATTTGCGTTGAAGTTTATCGACGAAATAAATCGTTGAAATACTGCACTAGAAGGAATTTGAAGAAGATGAGGATTACGTGTATTTATTCAAGAAGAAATTTATATAAAAAAAAAAACATCGAATGTTCTTTAATTCTGTGGTTTTTCCTGCTCGCTGTCGTGTTTTCGAAACGTAGTATAATTTGCGAATCGCAGTTAGCCTAATTGCTTAGGAAATTGGTAATTGACGGAGGAAAAAAAAGAATATCCTTTGTCTCTCGCTTCCCGATCCTGCAACGGATGATCAGTCGGCGAGAGAAGAGTGCGTGAGAGGTAACGTGGGCGGGTGGAACTCATTGCAGTGGGTGGGCCACGCCGAGAGAACGTGTGACAGAGACGAACGACAGGCTCTCGGTCCAAGCGATCGCGCACGTGACGGAGACGAGAACCGTACGCGAGCGAGAGGGGCTAATAAGAGAACGAGGGAGACGAAAGAGAGAGGGAAAGAGAAGATGCGAAGAGAGAATGGAACAGCCGTCCTGCCTGTCGAGTGTGACGAACGATACTCGAATGCGGTTAGAGTGCTTATCCGAGAGAGATGAAACGTTTCACGCAGCGGAGATGATGCGTGCACGTTGCGTGCGAAGACGTAGAAATAAAAGGAAGAGAGAGAGAAAGAGAGGGAGACGTGATGAGAAAGCACACGTGTCGAAAGGATAGAAAGAGAAAGAGAGACAGGACGGGAGAGAAGATTAAATGGAGAAGATATGGGGCGCGTAGACTATAAAATGTACTGATCAGAGGGAAAGAAAGAGAGAGAAAAAAGTTGGGCTCTCGACAGAGACAGACGCACCGATGTAGCGTCGAGAGAGAGAGAGAGATGATGATCTCAGGAGTTTGTTGTGCCTTTTTTGAGATGTATGTATGTGTGCATGTGAACTGGCGAGGGTTGAAAATGAATTGATAGATGTTTCCCAATTTTCCTATCAAATTAAATCGATGTAATAATTTTGATTTTTGTCTCCAAGCACACGTACATACATTTCGAGAATAAATTTATATTCGAACATTTTTTATAATCAGCCACCTGGAAACGTGATAACGTTCTACTATTATATAAATTTCTGTGAAAGAATTGAGTCACCAAAAAGTTGAAGAATAACATTTCTCCTAAAGTCGTATTTTTCGCATAGGAATTATTAAATGTTAATATTAAAGTATCATTTATATTAAGATATTATTACTGATAATAATTATGAAAATTATTACTAAACAATTACATATAACTTTATTATAATAATAAATTTTATTACAATAAATTATTATATAATTTTATTATATAATAAATATATTTATATAATAATAATTATTATTATTTGAATAACTGTTTAAAGTTGTACACATGTATGTCGTATATGGAATTTTCAAAAAAGTAGAATTTCCAGACACTTTTCGAATTTTTAAAAAAATGTTCTAAAAGTTGAAAGGTCGTCCTTTCTAAAATTACATGGCCTTACATAAAAATTCCGCGCGACAGACCGTTTATTTCTTCCTACAACGATTAAATGGACCGTGCAGTGACCCGATGGGCGTGATTTTTCTGTTGGCAGTGACCCAATGCGACCGGCGATCACCGAGGGACGATATTCGCATTTAGAGGGGCACAATGAGAGGCGGCGCTGGTGATGGTTCATCCATGGTCACGGTTCCCACTTCGGCGTCCCTTAATGTAAGTATATTCTTGGAAAAATCGATCGTCCACGCACTCGACGTGCCACGGTATCCCTCGATACGCGGGTTCGCTTTCGCAACCCAATTATCCGTCGTCGACTTTATCACCGGTGCCATATAGGCAACGACGTCGTCGTGTTGAGTAACGAGCGCGAAGAACCGGTGCGGCAGGTATCCTAAGAACGGTAGTTGTACGCGGGTCACGGGGCTCACCATCGATCGTGCGTTCGATTAAGCATCTGGCGTGCTCGATCAATAGGGCACTCTCTCGAAGCTGTAATTTTCATCCCCCTCTTTATTTTTTTGAGGGACCGAATCTTCCTTTCGGACAGTGATAGATCACCAGATCGGCAGATTATCTTGGCTAAACTGCTATTCCAGAAATGCTTGCGCAAATACACATCTATTTCAATACTATCGATAATTGGCAAGTATTTAGTTTGAACGACATTGTTCTCTCGTGTATTTCGATTGCATTTCATCTGATGACAGTGTTTATCTTTGACATTTCTTATATTCTGTATAGTCAAGATATCTCACGCGTTTATTTAAAAATAGAAGAGATAATCATCTTAAAAAAAAAGAATTTTTTAAACTATTTCAAAAATAAATATATTCGAAATTAAATTATATGATTACTTTTATGTAGAAACAAAAAGAATATATTGATAAATATATATTGATAAATTTGAGACAAAATAATTGAAGCATATTATTTAAAGTATTAAATTATTGGTAAAATACACTTGTCTTTTATGATTAAAAAAAATGTACAATATTTATCTCTGCCGAAATTATATATCTCGATTTTACATTAATATATACATACATCTATTTGAACTGATTTCGTGTAATCAAAAAAATCGCTGTATGCGAAACGCACTTTCCCTTCAGGAGACGAGATTAATAATGCGTATATGCGATAAAGTGAGATGGAGAATAACCCACATGGGAGAGAAACGAATGTATTCATTATCAAGTGACATCTGTCATATTTGATGCAATTGCATGACATTATAGTATCTCTATAAGTTAATTGAAACCTTGAGCAACTTCGGAACAACCGGTATCTGTACGTCTGTAGAGGTAGAAGAAAGAAAGGATATGAAATACTACCTTCACAAGGTATCGAATCCGTAATGTCAATAATCGATGCGAGAGCTAATGATAGTACTGCCTAATAATCCGCCCCTACGCCATCATTTGTACGCGCTGTCGATAAAAACCATTAAGCCGTGCGACGAATACGCAAAGTACTTTAGCCGCTGCTGGGATAACCTTCGCGGAGCTAAAATATTCAACGGGCAGCCGGCTAGAGATTATATCGGACTTCTTTTTCTTCGGTACCTCTTCGCTAAAGAACAGTGCCATAAATCATGTATGCCGGTCGCCTTTCGTCTTCATGTAAATTTATCGATTCCTTGTGAGCTTCCTTTCGATGTCAACAAGCAACGTCGTCGTGACATCACGGTTCGCAAATTTCGCATCATATTTCGAACGCGCATTTAACTCTGAGAGACGTCTTCTGATAATTTTTATTCTACACAAGGGAGGATATAATTCGATTTAAATACGATTTTTTTTGGAATTATTAGTTGAGTAAAAAATTTATTTACTGTTAAGCAATTTAATTAATATAAATTTTAGGAAGCAAATTTATATTTATTAATTAAATTATCTTATATTACAGTAAATAAACGTAATAAACTAAATTCACTAAATATTATTTTAAATTATCCGTGATTTATAGTAATTTTTGTACTAATAGAGTAATATAATTAATAAATATAAATTTATCCATAAAATTTATCTGTATTAATTAAATTACTTTACAAATAAATTAAATTGTCCTGTAAATATCAAGACGGTAATTTATAATAATATTTAGTACATTTAATAAATTTAGTAATTTATCAAATTATTACATTCCCTTTTATATTTATATTATATTAATTAAATTAATCTATCTGTAATTAATCCTAAATATATTAAGAGTAATTATAAATGTAATTAATCCTAAATATCTGTAATTAATCCTAAATATATTAAGAGTAATTTATTACCGAAACGCGACATATATCGCAGTAAATTCTTCAAAATATGCAGTCCGAACATATAATATTCATAAGATATCAAAATAGAAATGATTGTGGCTGGCGAGACGAGTCGCGGAGCAAAAAAAAACGGTGATACGAGAAATATCGTAGAGGCTACTAATCGCGAGACTCGCTTTTGCAGGTGAGAGATCGAAATAAATATCGTGACATGTTGGCGAGTTAATCGTTTGCATCGCACTCGCGACTCCATAAGAGAGTCCAATAATATACTCGGTTGTGCCTCATTTTACGATCGTGTACGACCATATCGGGATCTAAATGTTACATCTTGGGACGTTGATATTTCGCTGGGGACTTATTAATTGGCTTTAAGTATCTCGACAACGTTACAATGTCGTACGTTTTGCGAAGATGAAGACGTCGGACGGTCGAAGGATAGTTACTTCAGCATTCGCCTCTGCACGACGATGACATACGAGATTTTGGTTGGACTGGTTCTGGTTTCCAGTAGCTTTGATAATATGTCCGATAAGCATTTCGCGAGAGAAGTTATCGGGAAGTTATCGCAAGGTCTTGCTCGCGTCCGACACAACACTTTCGAAGATGATTAAAGGGCAGCCTTGAGATTTTACAGTGAGATAATCTCAAGGTGGCAAACTGGATCTCTCGCAGATCGCGGATGCTAAGCTTTCTCGACCGACTTCCGCGCAACAATTGAATTTGTAAAGCTAACACGTCAGTTTATTTTAATCATTAAATGACGATCTGGTGGTAGAATCAGTTTAAAGATAAAACGAATGTAATTATACTGTGTACAGTTAATTTGAGTTAAAAGTACATTTGTAACTTTGCATATTTTAACTATATCTCATATATTGAATAAATGTTATAAATGAGTTATTCTTGATTTACTCAATTATGTTAATTTCAGTCAATTGTAATATTTAAGATAATTTATATTTACTGATAACGTAATTTTTAATTAATAAATACAAATTACAAAGTATACTACAATACATTCAATAAATATTATATATTAGTCTTGATTATACATTTATGCAATAATTTAATTTGCTTGTAGGCTAACTAATTACATATATAATAAACATTTATTAATTAAATTGTCTATCAGTCAATAAATTTGTTCACATTAAATCAGGAATAAGCATATATTAAATATAATTATTTTAAAATTATAGACTGAGAAGATATAGGACCATCGGAGATATTCAAAGACCGTTCTTTAATTATATTTCGCAGGTTATGACAGCCGAGGACAGCATAAGCGACGACGTGTTCGAGATGGACGACGATCGCTCATCCACCGTCACGAGTGCCCATTCCGGCGGCCTTACACCCGCAACCGGGGAACGACCCCTCAATAAGACGCCCTCGCCTACCGGATACCGCGATTATAAGCCACCTGCCGAGGTGCTCGGCAATAACTACAATACAACGTTCCGAACAACGAGCGACTTTGAGCACGTGAGGAGCTCTTTGAAAAAGGACCAGGAGAAAGATGACAATTTTGCGCACAAGGTAAGAATCGCTAAATTCTCGTAGAAATACGACATAATTCCTCTCCTCATTAATTCAATGAGAAAATCACTTCTATTTGCATGTTAAAAAATAAGTTTCTTCTCCCACCTCTCTAAGGAACTTTTTCTTGCAATAATAAAACGCCTTGGATTTATATCGGGCGTGATAAAAGTACGCGCGTGTCGGTACCTCGCAAACATACGCAACGAGGTTAACCTTTCCTTCGTGCCAAGGACAAGGCAGCCTCCTCTCCTCGGCGAAACCGTGGAATAATGATCGGGAATGCCGGGGGTCCCGCGATACGGCCTCCGAGACGATTCCCCGTCCTTCATCATCTCGCGTCTACGTTTTCTCCCTCGCTCTCTCGGCCAGTATCTCTCTCTCTCTCTCTCTCTCTCTCTCTCTCTCTCTCTCTCTCTCTCTCTTCTTCTCCGCTCCTATCGAGCATCGTTTCTTTCTCCGTTTCGTCGCCTTGTCCTTCTCCTCCCTTCGTTTGCGAGCTGCCCGACCGTTCCACGAGCTCGTCGTAAGATTACTCTGTTTCTCTTCGCCGCCTTTTCTTATCGTTGTTTTCTTCATTCGAAATGTTATCTGCGGACAGATTTGAAATCTCGTGCAAAATTATTTTTATTATTTTTCTGTGGATGAATAATATTTTCCTATTACTTTTTGATCGCTATATCAAAATTATGCATCTATAGTAATGATTGAATCATATTTCTACAGTATTCACGAACTTTTGATAAACATCTTATTTTTCACTTATAAATTTTCTATGCATGAATATAAAATCGAATGGGAAATAAATATCATCCGTAAAGAGATATAGATGTTGAATAGGTATTCCTGATATATTTTATAATTTTTTTTATTTAAGTTCTTAAGGATAGATCCTTATTCAATTTCGAATCTTTCATAATAATTGATCAATATGACACGCGTGTCGCGCGAGTATCCATGAGATCTGGTGGAAATTCAATTGAAAGATCCTTCGCGAAGCCGTTTTCCCGATGAATTTCAGCTCAGATCAAACAGCAATAACGTTATTGGCGCGAAATATACGACGCGACGTGCTTTTTTTTTCGATGTTTAATTTTATATTCCAAGCCGCGAGACTCGCCGCGGCAATAAAGTATAGAACCCAGAAGCCATCGAACACTTTTTCTCGGTTGCCCCGCCGCAATTAAGGAGAGGGTTCTCTCTCGTGACTACTCAACTGGGACGGAAAGACGTAAAGGACGTAGAGGGAAGGAGAGGGTGGATGAAGGGGGACTGGCAGGCTTGAATAAGCTACTACACATACTAAGGGGGACCAAGTAAAACCGGTAGGGGGTCTAACCGCGCACCTCTCGAGCCGGTTCTTGCCTTGCACTTTCTTCGGGCCTGTCCGGGCACCTCGTCAGTACTCACTTCGTACCGCCTATAAAGGATAATTGAAGACCCCGGTGCGGCAACCGGCTCTCGATTTTTGCAAATTCTCCGGGAGGGAGAAGATAAATATCGAATTAAGGGAAGAGAAGAGCGCGGTTTCGTCCTTCCTCCAGGTTTTTTCCCTGCTCCTTCGCTTCATTTCCACATTTCCGCTTCTGTGTCGCGTTTCTCCGAGTTCGAACAAAAACACCCGCGAGCTTCCAGCATCTTCGAATACGATCTTACAGAAAAATGCAATGATTTTCCGATAAAACCGATAAGATTCTTAAACTAACTTCCCGCGAGCAAGGTATATTTCGCACTTTTTAGCGACTTTGCAAACTTTTCGCGATTTTGAATGCATCTATTCTAATAAATTCTAAAGAAACTCCTTCACAAATCCGAGACTGAAAGTCTCTCTTTTCTCCTTTCAGTCTAACATCTATTTTTAGTACTTTAAGCAGTCAAATCATTCTTTTTTTAATCTGCAGTTTTGCTTCTTTTTTAAATATCTAAGAAAACTATTCGTTTATTATATAAAGTGTAAAAGCTTAATTCTTATATAAATTAAATCCATTAAAATTCTATCGAATCCATAAATATGAAATATACATGTATAATCAAGGTAAAAAAATAAAAGCAAAATTTCGATTCGAAAATTCTCGCAATTTAGTTATATATTCGTGTCGCAAGATTATTATATCTTCGGTAAAGTTTCGTTTTTTCCGGATAAGGCGAGATTAATTTTCTCCGATAGTATCTTTTCACAACGGAGCCTATGGTGTCGAGCTAGCCTCGACTAGACAACGCGCTGACCTCAACGGCGGTCATGCATCTGCGTTGGACTCGCATCAGTCGCATACCAATTGAGTTAGCGGCCGCGTGGTAATGCAGAAAGCGACGCGATACATATATACACGTGTACATACATTTGTATATACAATATATATGCATGAAGGATTCTGGGTGAAGTCCGGAAATAGACAAGAGGGAGGAAGAGAAATAGTTCGTTTGTCTCGTTTCGTGTCACGCAACGAGAAGAACTGTCATTATAAGATGATAGACGAATTGAGAAAATATTATTGATAAATTTGAACTACTTCGATTGTATAGTGCGATGCAAAATTAGGTAGATTTGTTTGCACGATTGATTTGACTTAATTAAAGCATTTGACTATTTCAATTTGTATGTCAACAATACAATTAATAGCGAATAAAATGATATTTCCCGGTTATAAATAGCAATTAAACATCAGATACTGAGAGATCTGTTAATCTCTCTTGTTTATTTTTGGTTCATTAAGATATGCTTAATTTATATATTGTATATATTATATCAGCTGCATCTCAAAAGAAAAATCTGCAACACTGTGAAAATTTTCTGGGTGAAATTTATTTGTACAATAATTTTATTTTCGTTATATAATAGGATTACAAAAACTCATGAATTATTCATTTATTTATTTATTAAATAACAAATTATGCATATATATGGTATATAAAAATATATATTTAAAATTAATCTTGTATATAAAGTTAAGCATGCAATTCAATCTTTTGCTTTTCTTCTCCTTTTCCTTTTTTTCACAAATTTTAAATTTACATAAAAATTATATATAATTATGTAAATATAATTATCTTGTATGTTTATTGATAAATTCCACAATTTATACAAAAAGTATAAATTACACAGATATAAGTAAAAAAAAGAAAACAAACTGCGAATTATCTGCACAAATTTATGCATCAGGTTATATTTTTTCTCAATTGTATTTAATATATAGTTTATAAACTATAAATTATTATAATTATATTTATAATAATAAAGAATCAAAAGAGATCGAGGTATATTTTCAGTTATATACAAGATTCATTTTTAATTATATCTTTATAGGTGTACATTTTGAATGCGATTTATGTGTAATCGGTCCTGAATGAAGGAAAACACTTTTGCCGAGAAACGCAATTGCGATATTTGTCATACTCGTTGCCCCATTGAATTTCAAACTACGCGATACGTCTTTTTCGTCGCCGGTTTCATGATCTGCTCACAAGACAGATGCGCGACATCGTCACGTCCGCTTGTTAGATTCCAGTTGCGACGATCATTGCTCCGGAAATATACGACGGATCTTCTCTCGATAAGACAACTCATACGCTCGTCGAGATATGCGAACGCGATTAGGATACGCGAGGTATCGCGAGGCGATAACCCCGTCGAGAAGACGATATTTTTTTGCAGATGTCACGATCTGTCTGCTCGTTTGACTGGAATCGTCAACTAAGGCAGTTGCTGATTAAGAGAGGAAAATATTACCTTTTTCACAATCGATTAAACTCTGATTAATTATTAGTAGAACTTCAATAGTAAATGAATTGTCCAATTACAAATCCGCTCGAGCTTGTTTTCACCGATAATAAGTTTCAATTATAGAGATTGTTCGATTATGATTCCTTCTTTCCCGAGTCGAAATTTTGCTCCTATTTTCAACCCCAGTTTCCTCACGTTTATGGCTTTTACAGATTTTCGATAAGTTTAATTTATATAGAAACTGAATTTCCCTCTTTTGCATCTCAAATAGACAATAAACGAACAGATTTCCACTTATAAAGATTTGAAAGAGATGCTTCTGATAAAACTATAAATTAAAGTGATTTTAAAAAAAGAATGATTGACTGTTTAAAATAGATGTTAGATTAAAATTAGAAGAAAAATTTCGAATAGCTTACATATTTTAATGCAGCCTAGAATAACAACGTATAAGGAAATATATAATAATCACGATTATTGCATCATTCAATCTTTATCAACAAGTAAAAATATCAGATGAATTCTTAGGATTGATATTTGTGAGAAGAGATAGTTAATAAATTATTCGAGTTAGAATCACCAGGCACCGATAAACATATTCGTGACATAATCATTATCGTAAGAATATATTTTTAAAGCACAGATACTCTCTTCGAATATGGAAATGTGCGACGAGGGACGAGTTCGCATTTTCCGCAAAGTTCGTGGAAAATAAATATTGTATTTCTCCCGCACGCGTTTACGATCACTCTCGTTCAAAGAGGGTGCAAATTGGCTCTTTAATTGCGCGCCGACTTTAATGCAATTTTAAACTACGCAAAACGATCTCTCTCCCTCTCTCCCTTCGAGTTTGCTCTATTCATCGAGAAAGCGCGCGGCGACGTTTCCGCTCGCGGGATTCGCTCGACTTCATTTTGCGCTCGGCTGATTCGATCCCGTTCGATAATAATCTAACCACCCGCAGCTGTTGCGCCAAAGAGCCGCCGGAAGGTTCTATTAAACCAGCGGTCGTCACCACCGCGACTCTGCTCGGGCTATTTTTATCCGGCGGTTACCGCTCGAGAGATCTCGCTCTCTATTTCTCTCTCGAGGAGACGAGGAAGAGAGGCGAAACACGCGTCGGATCTAGCACCTGGCACCGCGCGAATCTCATTAAAATCCGCTTGACCTTTCTCGGCCGCAACGTCGATACTCGACCTGGATAACGCGATCTTGTTCCGCGACATTTCGAGGATTGATGCCTCCCTTGCGCATCCGCCCTGTTTACGCGAGACAAACGACGGACACGTGCCGCGCGAAACCAAGACGGATTATGACTGACGCTCGTACGTGCAATGTGTATTCATGGTGTATCCTCTCTCGTCGAATTTTCTCGTCGCTGCTTGTAATCACATCTGTTGTCGAGCGCAAACGGCGCGATTCATCGCGATTTGTACTCCGACACCTGTCGGCGATGGTAACTCGGAAATTTTTGATACCGAAATTGAGAGCTCCGGTTGCAGGATGACCGCTCTTTGACAGCGGACGCCGCGTGGTCGATCAAATTCTCGCGGCGGCGCGGAAGCTTGATTCTCCCTTTGATTCTACCTGTTTACGACAGAATTCCAACGTGGAATTTTCCTGAATTTTTTAATTTCTTATATATTAAACGAGATTTTTTCTGGGAAAAACCATCAATCGCGTATAAATGTTACGGTAGGATGTGGTCAATGTATCATGAAACAAATGCACTGTATATTATATCGCATATTTTGCGATTTAAATGGACTTTATTTGATCTGCTACCATTTATAACGATGGATTTTTATGCGATATTCAAAAAACTATTTTTATTCAAATAATAGATACATTTAAATACGTCCATTGCATGTCGATGAATGTGACACTTACATGTTTTTATTATATCTTTGCATTTTTACTTTATTTATTTATATTTTTTTCATTTTTATTTAATCTTTCTTTTACTTCACCTCATCATTTTTTTAAGATCACATTCGCATCGAATTTTGATGATTTCTATGATACTGTGCGATGTGGCATGTTAAAGAGAAAACGCGAAACATCGATTTTTATCTCGACGAGAACGAGTCGCAACCCACGCTCGCGTTTATCGGTCGTATACCGCGAGCGTGAATCGTCGTCTCCTCTGTTTCTTCCTCGGTTTCCTTTTCTCCCTCCGCCTCGTCGACGATTAGCATACGAATGCACACGGCCTTGTCATGCGCCATTGAACGTCGCGACCACGAAAAGCGGCATTGTCCCCGGCTAAAGGCTGCATAAAAAAAAAATTCAAGTCCGCGAGAACTTTCGCGGGATCGCAGGGGAAAAAATATTACCAAGTTATTTAACGGAGGGATATTTTGCCAACAAATAAATGAAATTTTTAAATTTATTCTGAAATAAGTTCAAATGTAAGAGGATTGTCACGCTCTTTTTTTCCCTGTAATTCTCGTACATATCGAAAGAACGTTCTTTCTTTGATCCTTCGCGGATATTTCGCTTTCCGCGCGCGCGATATATCGAATATTCCTCTAAACTCTTGTTGTGTTTCCCGTGTTTTCCTTTCGCACCCGCAGTCGGAGAATGTGCCTCCTTAAAGACCAAGACTCGTGTCCCCCTTTGTTCTCTTTTCCTCTGTCTCGGGCTCTATCTCTACATTTTTTATCGTGGACATTTTCTTCGCGGTGGGATTTCCGCTCGTTGCGTCTCGTATTGGTTCGAATAAGATCTGTTTGTTGACAAATCTTTCCTTTATCCATTTTGTGTGTGTGTGATAAGTCCCTTTATCCTTTGATAAGGAACTTTTCAAATTGTACAGCTTGCATGTACGCGAATTTCCGAATCGAAATTTTGCTCCTTTTTTCAATCTTTGCTTTGGAAAATATTCTCTTTGGTTTCTTTAGGATTTTGTGATAAATTTATATGATTATATAATTTATATAAAAATTTAATAATTATATAATTTATGTAAAAATGGAATTTTTAACTTATATCTCAAATAGTAAACGAACAGTCTTTCACGTAGAGATTTAAAAGAGAAGCTTTTAATGAAACTATAGATTAAGCAATTTAAAAAAAGGCAGTTTATGATTGCTTAAAATATCAAGATATCAAAATAAATTAAATTAAAAATTGAGATCAAAAGGAGAAGAAAAATAGGTTTCTTTCTAAGAACCGCGGATTATTTTCAAAATTATTCGGGCATCTTTTTCTCGAGGAGATGACGTTTGATTGAGCACCGCTGCGTATGCCTTCATTTTCGTACGCTCGCTTTTTTTTTTCTTCACGCGTGCGAGAACGCGTTGGAATACGGCCGTGAATGTACATATGCGTAACGCGATATCTCATGCGTTCTGGAACGCGAGGCTGCTCGCGATGCACACATGCATACGCATATCGCATGGACGCACGTCAAATGAACGCACGTGTCATGCAAATCTCAACGCGATTTGTATACATACGTATACATGTGTATGACACGTTTCATCATTCGCTGTTGTTAGCGATCGTTTATTCTTTTTATTCTGTTTGTACAGGTTCTGCACAAAGTAAAAGTCGAATAAAAATGTTTCAATTTATAATTGAACCATATAAAGACGTTTACAAAGAGTAAATTATTTTATATTTTTATAGTTATCTCTAGAATATTTATTATTATAAAAAAAAAACAAGTTAGGATAGAATATATCCGACTGAAGTTCATAAAATGCTTCTCTCCACTAGAGACCGTTATAGGGAGGACTCGTTTGACAGGACCATATTGTGATAACCTGTGAATTCTGCAATATCCTCTCTAGTCCGTAAATTTTTACGGCTTGTCCATGGTATGTTTTACGATCACGTTTTTTATGACTGTTCCGTAAACCAATCGCGTTCAACTTTACATTTCCGTTACAATTATGGCCTGTGTTCAGGAACATACTTCATTAAAAAACGTCTATTAATGAACAGTCTTGCAATCTTGACATCCAAATTGAATTTTTACTCTTTTTTTCAATCTCAATTTTTTTCCTTTGGATCCCGAAAAAAATTTTCAAGATAGAGATTTAATTTATGTAAAAATTAAACTCCTATTTTGTATCTCAAGTAGTCGATAAATAATTTAGAAATTTTAAAGACAAATTTTCGATAAAATTGATTATATGGATATAGTTTCAAAAGAGAATAGATTGAAAGTTGACGTCTCAAAAATATAAAAGAAAATTTCGATTTGAGGAGACATCTCTTTATATAGAGCAAGGCATCTCGTAATCCACGGTCATAATTTTAACTAGCTTGTTCAATCTTGTATATAATCCTTTATACACAATCACATGAGATGATGCAGTAAATGTAAAATTAGATATTGAATGTCGATAAACATTAATCCAATCTCTTTTATATTTGCTCCTATATTATAGACAAGATTTTAATTTTTTAAAAAACGTACAACAAATTCTTGATTTCATCAATTTCGTGATTTCGATATCGCTCACAAAAAGATTTTTCCATAAATAAACGATACAAAAAGAAACCTTTATCGCGACAAGTGTGGTCATGAAAAAATATATTCATTATGCATCTTAAAAAGCACAGCTGTAAGTCAGTGATTAAGATGCAAAGAATGATCGCAACTGATTGCATACGAGATCGTTAATCATTGTTCGCGATGGCCACAAGAAACACATTCGTTGCAAAAAGTATCACGGACTTTATGATATCCACGTCCATTTGAAAAGCTAAAAATGGTTCTCTTTTATATAGTAATCTATAACAAGATTCTAAGATTATTAAACGTCATTTTAAAATTTAAACTAGAGATTTTTTCGATTGATTTGAATCAATTTGTCCGATAAGAATATCGAGATGTAATAATTCATGATCGGGAAGATAAAACGTTCTTTGCGAATTAAGCGTCCTACAGAAAAAAGAGAGAGAGAGAGAGAAAGAGAGAGAAAGAGTAGACGACAATAGATTTATCATATTATCAGTCATATGTGCAGATTGACTACTAACTCTCTTCATCCAAAATATTTTTGCTATTAATATAAAAAAATTGATTAAACCCCATGACTACTAACTTAAATTGAATGAAACTTTCTCTTTATTAGCTTTGGAACACGTGCACTTTATTTCCCAGAATTTGCCGCTCTGTAGAATTCGATCATAAAAAAAATGTTATTCCATTTAAAAAAATAAAATTGACTTTCAAATTTCCTTCACACCTCCATCCGTAACGAAACTATTGTCACCATGACGTGCATCACGAAACCCTGCTTCAATTTTTTTCTGTTGCTTAAAATAGCACAGATATTTTAGATTCAAAGCTAATAGATTATCGGACACGGCGCTCTGCTTAATAGGTCAAAGCTAATAGATTATCTGTACAATCTATGGCTTTTGAATAATTGATCGAAACTAACGTAGCATTAATCAGATTAAATATTTAATTCGTAATATTGCCTTTAAAGTTAAGAGAAGAGTATTTTGTATTTTACTATCGAATTGACGTCAAATTTGTACGTCGAGATTTTTGCTTCGTATCTTCATTTTTTATCTTAATTTCCTCGGATAAAAATAATCCTTACAACTCCGGCGATGTAACAGCTTCTGAGAAGCGATTTTCGCGCGACTCGGTCATCGTACAACGAAATCCTCTTCGGCTCGCAGCGAGCTTTTAACGCTCACCCACGGCGATTACTTGGCAATTAGTTGAAAACGCGCGGCGGAGCAACCATCCACAAAGAAGCGACGGGGTTCCCGTCGAGGGTGGAAGAAGGAGGAGAACATAGAACATAGTGGTAGATCGGCAGCGAAAAGAGAGCGAGGAAAAGAGAAGGGAAGCGAGAGGAGGGGAATCAAGGCAGGAAGGAGCGAGAGGCAGCGAGAAGGAGCGAGAGAGACGGGGAAGGAAGGGCAGTGAATTAAGTTTCTCCGCCCCTGAGGCCGACACATTCGCCGACACTCGTCACGACCACCCCCTGGGGGTCTCTGCGAATCTTTCAATGGAAATTTCCCACGTGCGAAGGGGACGCCGACGCTTCGGGGTTCTCCCTCTCCTGCTCCCCCTCAGGGGGATTGTAAATCCACGTGGCCTCGCGATGTGACATCCGGGCGCGGATCCTCGGTATCTCGTTTGCAAAAACGAGATTCTGAAAGTCGGCGTCGAAAGTATCCCATTTTGCGGCTCTCTCGATGGCCCTCTTCGCGCATTCGCTCTTATTTTTCTCGATGGGTCATCGTTTGCGATCTTCGAAAGATTCTCTCTTCCGAGAGACTTGCCTTCGATAAGACGATAATAAGAAGTAAAAAAAGTCTCCCTGCGAGAGATTCAAGCGGAGCACCTCTAAGACACGCAACGGGATATTGAACGTCGAGATCGTGCTGCCTTCCCTTTGCGTCAGTAAGAATGCTCTTTAGTCACGTCGCGATTATTAATTGCAAGTTTAATTTCCCTTCTACTACGCGCTGCGCAATCAGTTTCAGCAATTTTGCAATCTATAAATTTACTTAGCTACGTGTCGTCGTGCTTCATTATACGGAATGCCTCCGAAATTACAAAGAAAGAAATTATTTTTTGTACAAGAATAAGTTGAATATGTGGAATCTTCTTTTAGATATGAGATTCCATTTTTAAACAAGTCGATTTTAAAAATGAAGGAATATCTTCTTTTTTATCCTTGTCTAAATGATCTCAATAACCATTAATTTATAAATAAGAAAGTACAACATTTCACTTATATAATATTTAATAGAAACAATAGAAACAATTAAATGGCACTTTTTAATCATTTAAAACGATTTGAAATAATTACTGAAAAAGTTTAGTATAAAGAATATCTAGATTACTTTTATTTTTCTATTAAGATGTTATATATTTTGACAGCTATCGTTGAAATATATGAATTCGACACGAATATTGTCAAAAGTCATTTAAATTTAAAGAAGCGTGAACATATAAAAGCGTGTGAAATTTTCGATATATTTTTTTAATGATTTTTTAAACTCTTTTTATGGAACAATTTCGTATACATGTATCCTGTATTTTTTTCAGTTTTAAAATCATTTTCGAAAGTATTCATAAATCACTTCTATGAAACGTAACAAATAGTCATGGCTCTCTTCTAGATAGTGATGCACGAGTTATGCTCAGATCCGAGAAATGTGGGTAGAATCTTGTGAATGCCAGGTCTAAAAATATCATCGTCGTACGCCATCATAAAAAACGCATTTATATTTCAATGTACAGGCGCCTTTCTCTCTTTCTCTCTCTCGGTAATAAAGTTGCAAAGAGTGTTAAGAGTCATTTTTATGTCATTTAACCACTTATTGTCCATTCGGTCTTCACCGATCGGTTGGTGACATGCTTTTATCGTCAGGTGAAGGACAACGATTCTCTTCGTCAAGATATGGAGGCGCACCTGCCAGCCATATGAACTCACCTATCTGCGAACCGACGTTTTGTTTCGCTATAGATGGCACATTGATATTCTCGTGCACAAACATACATATCTTCTCACCATTGTTTGACAACGATCATGGTAGCCTTATAAAGTAGAATAAAAAAAATCGACCAATAAATAACCGAGAAAGAGAAAGAGAAAATAAAGGCAATTTTCTTTTTTTTTTAATTGTATAATATCACAATGTAATAATGCAGTCATACTTACACAATATTCACAGTACAACAGTACAGTAATGGTTGCATAGTAGTATGAAAAATAGCTTTCTTTCACAACAAAGAGAGACACTCATTTCCCAGTAAATGGTTTCTTTGACGCTGAGCATGAGTCTAGCCTTGAAATTGCCTTCATTATGTAGATTGAAGTTTCATGAGAAAGCTATTTTAATGTTTTACTACAATTTTTTTATTACGGTATGTGATGTCCTTGAGAAGTTTTGTTGCAATTAAAATTAAATATGTTGTTAGGATTTTCAAATCTGAAAAGGAATCTGTTGTATTGATTATGATTCATAAGATTTTCATGATTATAAATATAGAATTTATTGCGGAAAAATTGTGAACTAAATCATTGAGATTTTATCGAAAAACATTTTTCAATATTTATGCGAACTTGAGGATTTTTCAGATCATTAAATACGAACCTACCATAATTTTTTAAATTTTGATATCCGTTATATTTTGATTTCGCCATTTTGAATTCAGTTTTGATATCGGATTTGTATTCAAGAATCTGAAGAAACTCTTAAGTTTCAATAAATTGAAAATTATTTGACAAATAATCTAAAAAATTTATGATATTTCCATATTTTTTTAATCATGAAAATCAAGCATAATTGAAGCACAAATGTTATGTTAAACAATTTTAGAAGACGTTCTAATATATTCTAATATACTTGATTTTGATTACAACAAAAATTTAAATAATTCTACAACACATTATGTATCGTAATTATAACGTGATAAAATACATTAAAATATTTTAATGACATTATAATGTTACATATATTTTATTCACGCTGTATCTCTATTTCATATTCACATATCTCGAATTCGATATAAGTATAATATCGCATGTTCATTTAAAGGAATCGTCGCTCTGCTATCTATGGAAAGTTGTGCAAGGAGGAGAACAATGTTGATAGTCCACGGTATCGATCTGTTTTAAACAAGCGTCGCGAGATGAATGCGAATAGATGTCGAACTGCGTTGCGTTGCATATCGATCGTTTATCGGTAACAATCGACTTTGATGTTACTACTGATTGGGCAAGTTGCGTATCCGATATATCGTCCTGTCACCGTTATTTACTTGCATCTCCCTTCCTCCTACGCTCTATAACTCTCTCCTCTCAATCCGTAGCGGATCAAACAATTTCAAAATAGGACAGTGATTGCGTTTGAGAGGTTCACCAAACTTGACTAGAGCGGAAAAAATTTACTGATCCTCGTAATTGCGTTCGCGAATGCTTTTATAAGCTCTTTGTCAGCACAGCTGTTCGTTTCGCGCCAAAACGACAGCGGGGAAAATATTTATACGGTATTCTCCACCGGGGGGAGGAGAGGACACGGAAATGTTCGCATAAGAAAAATATTAGTTCGGAGAGAAATATGTGTCTTACAAATTTTCTTCCTTCGAGATAAATCGCGAAATTTCTTTCTCTCTCTTTTTCTCTCCCCGACAAATAACTGCTTTTTCTAATACGAGATAAAGTTTCGGCGATTTGATACCGATTGGACACGGCTCATGTGCTATTGTGTGCTTGCAGACAATCCTCCTCGGCGACAGCGGAGTCGGCAAGACCTCGTTATTGGTCCAGTTTGATACCGGAAGATTCCAGCCGGGAAACTTTGCGGCCACCGTCGGTATCGGTTTTACGGTAAGTAACAGTCTCCACCGTCGAGATATTTAATTAAAAAGTCCTTCCAGTCTGTCGAAACGTCCATTGGAACGTAGTTTCTCAGTGCTATTTCGCGAAGTTAAACTTGCGCAGCGAAACTTCTGTTATGAACTCGAAACCTTTGCGTTCCTTTATTCGTCCTCCCTTAATTTACATCAGCGATCTGTCGTTAATTTGTACAATTTTTCTCGATATAATTTTTTAATATTCACGCTTTGCGGATTAAAGTTACAATTATTTTTAATGACCTTTCTCTCCGCGAAAAAGACCGATATGTGGGCTGGAAGGTATATTAGTCTCTCTTTAGCGGAGTTATATGCGTTTTTGTCCTGTTCTCTTTGTCTATCAATTATAATGCACTTCAAGCGGAATTGCGTTGTCCTGCGATGACGTATCAACGTCTGACAATGCGAGCAACATGATGCAACATGCATTCATACATATCTCATTATACATTCAATGCGATTTTGTCATGCAAATTGTTGATCGTGTATCGGACGATCTAATCGAAGAAAACGCGGAAAAAAAATAAATAACAACAATTGACATAATTAGAGTTTTCTAAGCTGCCATTAATTGTTTGCGCTTATCTGTCTAGAGTTATGAATATTTTCTCACATAAATCTAGAGGAAAAACTAATCTCTCCTATAAATCTCAATTGGTGCAAGTTTCTCGCAACTACATTTGTTACAATAATACTATCGTTCAGCTATTGCATCGCAGATGTGAATTGCGCCCAATGGTGAGATATCATCCGATGTATCTAGACGCAGATTTTCAAGGCTGAGTTATAGTACATGTTCTCGCGTACGTTTGACTTGGAGTTCTTAGCTCAAAGTAAACTCTTAACTCGTAACTCTTGAGGCGGGAAGGGCTTGATAAACGCGCCCTATTTGCGAACAACCCTCGCGCAAGTGTACATCGCGTACACTTTTATGCTCCAAATACCGGCGATGCATCATTCGCTGCATGATCGGCTTAGTATTCCTTCTCGAAGATAAAGGACCTTGTGTCTATGTGCGTTACGGACCGCACCGCACGATCTGTCGCGATCCATCGAATGAATATTTATGGCAGGCCTCTCCTCGCACAACGCGATCGTGCGTTTCTCGTCGGGGAGAAATTCGATTTAAGGCCTCGTCACTTCGATTTGAGGGAGAACCTTAAGAGTTGCCGTTTGCATATTTGATATTTTCGCGGTCCAACCGACGATTATCGGAGAGAAAGAAAGGGGGGCATCAGCCTCGAAAAAGAGTCGTTGGAGCGAGTGGCTTGGACCCCTCCCTTTTGTTCTCCGCTCGACACAAGCTCTCGCGAATCATGGGAAAGACGGGGAAGAGAGGGAGATGTAGATACCTTCGGGAGGGAGGAGGGGGCTCGGTCTGTGTGGGATTTTACACAGAGGCGTTTGAATATTGAGGTTTTCAGGTGGCTGGCTTGCACTCGCCTTTGATGGAGACTCGCCGGCGGAGAGAAAGTCTTTGTGATACAAACTATGCAATTACGGGGGAGGAGATTGACCGACCGACCGCGGTAGCGGCCGACTTGCGGATCATCGTGTGATTTTAGCACGACCTTGGCATTTAACGTAAATCGCGTGGTACGTGCATCTACGGCCCAATCCTATTCTTCACGTCGACTCCTTAACCCATAGAATTTATTTGTGATATTTTGCAAATTTTGCGGCAGCGGAGAAAAATATTTTTCGCAAAAAATGTGTATATATATATATATATGTCCAAATGTACATGTATGTTTTTATAACGTTCTCTACGTTTAAAAAATTCGCTCAATACTTAATTTTGTATCAAAATATCCTGCGCGCATGAAAAAGTTATTTATTTATTTAAAGGTATTTATTTATTTATTCGAAAATATTTTTTTGTCGCGATAAAATTTGCACAAATATATAATTCTAAATATGAAATTGTCCATAAAATATGCAAAAAGTGTAAAGAAGTTTTGCGCGGTTCATTGCGCTTGTATTTTTCATACCTGCCGAGGATTTTGTTATTTATCCTTGTCGCGGCGAAAAAATCGTGGACATTGACGATTATGGGACGTCGACTCGCCGACTTTCCAGTTACGAGAACACGTCTCTCTCGGCCGTGTTCGCCGACTCGATTTACCGTATCGTCGAGAAAGTTGCAATTGCAATCTATCAAACGACCGCTTAGCCACGGGTTTCACCGGTAACGCGAGAAACTATCTCTCGTGAATGTCGTCGTCTTTGGACGCTCTCCCGCATGGAAAGTCTCATTTTGTTACCGAGGAACCGCGTCGCGGAGAAATCGCTCGCGAAATCACCGAGGCGTATTTTTCCCCTCGGGAAACAGTAATTAATATAATTAATATATAAGTAATTAATATTTAATTAAACCCATGTTTCGGTCTATTTGAATATCCCCGCCGGGCATAAAATATTCTTGGAGCAAAGTATTATAAGTTCCGCTGCGCGATTCTATATCTGTCGAGATTTCCCAAGGTTTTTCTCTTTACTTATACGCAATTGTTATACAAATTCTCTTCTTACAAATAACTTTATCTGAACTTATCTTACTTTAAAAAGCCCATTAGAGTTTATAAATAAGCATTCGCACAGAGAATACTGATTATATTTGTTATTTTAATTTAAGGCGAAGATCCTTATTGCTCACGTAACTTGTTACGATGCAATTAAGAGAGACGACTTAAGTATCTCGCGTAATTAACGTAAATGTTTCGCTCAATAGGTATTAATCCATTCCGAGAGATAATCGATGGTTCAAACTAATTAATTACTCTGAATTCCGGGCCAAGTTAAATACCGTTGTAGTTGATCAATGTTCACTCAAGGACGAAGAGTCGAGACGGTATTAATTAAATGCTTACCGTATACGTTTATCTTATTAATTAATCCTGCTCGATAAGTGAATATTGCGTTATCTTTAAAATCCTAACATTATCTTTAACTTGTATACGAATGGTATGAGACATGTGACATTAAACGTGTGGATTCTTAATTTACTTCGTTTCGATGATGCTGAATATTTAATAAAAAATTATTCGATAAATACGTGAAAATAATTAATATTGAAATTTCTCAGAATTATGTCAATTGATTCTCTTATTACATAACTTAGGTTCCGTCTAACGGTTATCTGCAATTGATATGATTTGCATTAAATCGCTTATCGACGAGTTTCCAAGTATATATTACGCAATTGAGTAAAGTCACTTTATTAGCTTGCGAATATGCACATTTTTTATTTCATAAAAATATATATTTTTTTCTAAATATATATTTAATCTTATTTTTTAATATTACTTAAAATTATTTTTACGAAATCGATTGAATGTTTCAAATATTTCTTGAAAGTTTTTAATGTGAAAAGAAGAATTTTTTGTAATTTACGTACATGTGTGTATATAAGATATATTTTTAAATAATGTTTTGAAAATAATAAATTTTTGAAACATACCGCATGTTTTTTCGCTGTCAGTTACGAAGAGATTTTAACATGGAAAATGTAATGTAATTTTATTTTATCAGTTTTTATAATCTTTCAAATGAAAAAATATCTCTCTCTCTCTCTCATATTTTCTATCAACTTCTACTAAAATTTCATTAACATCGCTATTAATTGTGCTTTTCAATCCTCATTTCCTTTGAGTGTGAAATGTGGTGGGATGATAAACTCCAAGTTCATTATAAATATGAGGCACAAATCTCTCTCTCTCTCTCTCTTTCTCTTTTTCTCTCTCAAAGAGAACGTTGGTGAAATCGCGACGCTTCGTAGTGACAAAGAGATAAAATGGACCGTGATCGCATTGAAACTCAGTAGCGTAGAAAACGGAGAAAACGCGTCACAGTGCGATCTTTGACAAGATATGAAAGAGGAGAAGACAAAGCGTACGACTAGAGTCCTCCACTCAACATTGAGATATTTAGGGTAAAAAGCTACGAGGGGTTGAGAGTTGAGGGATGAGGGAGAGATGAATAAAGGAAACCTAAAGAGAAGTCGCACGTGATTTCGCGGAAAAAAGCGATGGTCTCTCCTTTTAGATGCGCAAAATCAAGTAAGATGTCACAGAGATATCTGGAATGAGATCGCGTAGAAAGCGGTCTCCGCCGGGACTTAAAAAAATTGCTATTTCTTAGAAATATATATCGATAATTACTTGCGAAAACTTGCGCTTCATTATTTTCCTGAATTCGAGTCTCATCGATAAAATGTCGACTAGGCTCAATAGCATCGATAGCCGGCGAAATGAGGAATGAAAGGCGGGAGTAAAGTTGGTTATAATTTTTCGAGAGGCAGCGAGGGAGAGTAAAGAGAGTTTGGTAAGGATGGGTTGCACGCTCGTCAAAGAATCGAGGGTTGAAAGGGGAAGAACGAGAGGGAGGCGGGCAATAAATCATTCGGTCCAAGAGTGCCAAGTTAGGCTGTGCCACGTGACGAAGCAGATTCGGTTCCTTCTTTTCACCGCGTTCCGAATCCGTCCCTTTTCCTCTTTCGCGCCCATAAAAGTCCCGAGGCGAGACGCGATTTCCAGAATATTTGCCAAATTGCCTGTACACTTGGGAATATCAATTTTGCTGCACGTGTCTGCCAAAGTTTTTGTCATTTTTCATGTCGCTATTGAGCGAGATTTAGGAAAAAACGCACTTAAAGGAGAAAACTAGCTATAAATAAAAAAAAATTTTTTTGAATCTATTACTTACTATATTATGTAAGAGATAATTCCAGAAGGAGAGATAGATCGCCGTTTAAATTTAAAATATTAAATTTTTGTATAATAACAATGGGAATGAATGAATGTTAAATGAATATGTTAAATGAATTTTGCGATTCCAAAAAAGTATTTTGAATTAATAAATGTAATAACATAATTTTTAATACAAAATTATTGATTATATATTCAGAAATAATTACCTATATGTAATTTTATCAGCACATAAATAATCGTTTCTATCTTTTATGGATTTTCAATTTATTTTCAACATAGAATTTCTCTCCATATGATTCATTATATAATATGTCGATGCAAAAAAATGTTCATTTAGAAAATATTAATTTATATTAACGTTAATTGACACTTTAACGCCGTTTTTACAATTATAAAGTAACACACACGATTCGTTTTTTTTTCTTACTTTTCATATCGTAACGAAGATCGCTCGCATCATCTATTTACAGATTGAGGGATTTCCTGATTGCTTTATGACATTGGAGCGACGTGACTATAAAGCAAGCGAGAGAAATCTCTGCGGGAAGAATGTTTTAATTATAAGCACCGCGCGTTGCCGACAATTATTCGAAGCGAACACCCGTGGGCTTTGACGTTACGATCACGGCATTTATGATGGAAGAAACGCGAGAGAAGCGAGAGAGGCGAAACAATCGTGCAATCCTTCCTCGAAAACTCGCCGGAAATGCACTCGAGTATCTGTTCAATTAAATTGACTAATCGATTAATTGTACTTCCGGCGCTTCAATCATAAAAATCATTTCGAATCTCCGGCTTAATCGAAAGCCACTCAAAGCCAGATGCCGAAACAAGGTGTGGAATCCATTTCCGGAAAATTGCTACGAGGGATCGCTCGTTTCAACGTTTTTTTTTTTTTCGATCGGGAGATAATTGATACCGCAGTGATATCGCATCTCTCGGATATATTCGAATTATATTCGCAAATTATATCGGTCCATATCACATTAATCGGATTCGTCGAAATTTTATATAATTGCAATCAATTTCCGAGTATAAATTTATTACATGGAGATTTTTCGGGGAGATACAGGATATTTCTAAACAACGAGATGTATCCCATAAATTTCATTTTTCCCTCCTCCTTTCCCATCTTTATAGATTCGTTTGTAGAGATCTATTTCTCTCGTGACGCAGAGAGATCTAGCGTTCCCTTTTCTCTTATGGGATACCTCCGAAGCGCGATTTAATCGTCAATCTCTTTTCACATGGTTGCTTCCTAACGAAAGAAAGAGAGAGAAACGCTTATAAGTAGGAACGAGTGAGTCGCTGACTCTAGACGGCGTTGCTCGAATCGTTTCATGTGTACCTTTTTGCTCTTATATATGCGCCAACTTACGAGAGAGGCTCGAGAACGTTATTCTGGTCACGAACTTGGCCTTCCTCTCCTTTCCCTCTCTCTCATTCTCCCGCGTTTGTTTTGCTCCACTCCGCCTTTCGTGTTCTTCTTCTTGTTCCTCCTCTTCTTCCCCTGCTTCTTCGTGCTTTCCCGTGCTACTTATCAATATTTATATCGATTCGCTTTCGTTAAGATTTCGCGCGCGCGTCGAAAAAACTTCCCTGGTTCATTTATTTGTTGCTCCATCATCGAGTGAACGAAGATATTTCGGGGAGATTTCGGAGAATCGTACCGATAAAGAGCGAGAAAGAAAAGAAGAAGAAGATAGGAAATTTAATAGATTTTTAGGAATTGAAGTCTTATATTGGCAAAGGTTTTTGCATAGAAAATTTGATTGCCTCTCTATTTGAATCAGCAACGAATTAGATGCACATGTTAGTCGATTCTTGCATTCCATCTAAACATTCTAAAAAAATCGTTGATTTCAGTATTTGTTTTCTCAAGAAGATAAAAAATAAAATAAAAACAAGCTCGTATTATTGTTTCTTAAATATTAGTTTAAAAACTCTCCATTTCATTTTATTTTTTAAACTAGTAAAAAATAGTGGAAAAAATAGAATATTCACAGAATTTTGCTGTATTTTAAAAGTTTATTGTTTACATAATTTTTATTGAAATTTGTTGTTATTTAATTCAATATTTACTATAATCTCTTTTATATCCTTTATTTTTCTTATATTCCGTTCAAACATTTAATTACATATGTATTGGATGGGATATGCTAGGATGCTCCAGGAAACTTTAATCGACGAGAATCTCGTGGCGGAAAAACATTACGCTCGATTCGATCAGTAGAGTTTATTGGAAAGACACGAGATGACGTCATCCGTAAAAATTTACATTACCTACAATGAAAATTTAAAAAATCTTGCGCAGCATCCACGCACCAACTTAAGGATTAATCTCGATCGAGAGAGGACATCGCGTCTTCCTCTCACGTTTCTTATCCCGATGTGATTTCTCAGTTTGCCATAAATTCGTCGACGCGAATAGCGAGCTGATTCGTCCGTCGCATGTTCATATAATCGAATTATCGATAATATAGTCGAATTATTGCTCTTTCAGATGACGTGCGAGCGCGATAAATTGCGTCGGAGATTAATTCTCATCCCCCTCCCCCACTCGCCCTTTCCTTCACGCATGCACATCCGCCTGTTGCTCCGGGTGTAATTTAATCGAGGCCGAGTGTAAATTACGCGTCGCTGGAAGATCAGTGTGTGATGCTAGACGAGGTGAGGAAGGAAAGAAGGGAGGGCTCGGCAACATTTGTCGTTGATTATTGGTTTTCGATATTGTGCACGCGCGCGAACGTTTCCCTCGAAAATAATCGGCCACGTGCGGCCGTGGCTATCGATTAAAGGGATTAAATTAGGAGCGGCGCGATGTTTGAGTTGCGCTTCCATTGTTTGATGATCGCGATTTCAAACGGGATATCAACTTTCTTGTTTGTTTGCGGTTTTCTCCCCCTCTCCCCCCCTCTCGCTCTGAGCGAATGCCGTTTAATAATAATTAATTGGAACTGTGCCGTTGATAACAGATTATAGCTGGCTCATTTTTTGGGGAATTTTCGCTTCTCGAAAGTTGTTTGAACGAATACAAAATATAAATCACTGGATATGTCATAATCATATGATTGCGAAAAATTTTTAAATTCTTTTTTTCAAATTTCTCCCTCCTTTTCAAACTTAAATTACTTAAATAAAAATTCGTCCGTCATTTCTTTATGGATTTTGTATTCACCGCTTTTATTGAAAATTTGCGTGTATACATCTTTTATCGGCGTCTTGACCATCGTAAAAAGGTGATTGTGCAAAAATTCGAGCGGTCCGTTCCAAAGGGGCCTCCCACTCCGTTGAACCCCGTGGAGATTCACGCATTAGAGCCCGTCGCGCCTATCCCTTTGTCCGGGCCCACGATGAAAAGGTCAGGCGTGAACGGTCGGAACGAGCGGGCCCACGCCCTTAAGTACTTTATACTTCTGCCATTTTGAAAAGGAATGAAAGAGAGAGAAAGAGAGTGGGAGGCCCATGTACGCGGTCCCATGTCAGAAAGACATCCGACATCTGCCAGCGAGGGGTGGCACGAACGAAGTCGTCTGACCGTACGCGGCGTGCAAATAACTCCCCTTTCTCCCCCTTCCGTGTTTCCTTCCTCTTTTTGCCCAAAGGAACTCGGTTCTCCCCCATCCTCGTCACGGCGGGGAAACACATTTCGTTTATACGGCTGGAGGCGCCCTTATATGTTTTCTATATCCCGAGTTTTCATGTCGCTATACATAAGAGAGAATTTAGTTAAAGGGGGGACACCCCTTTTTAGTAGTGATGGATTGAAGTCGTTCGCGACAATAGAGATTACGTGCGTTTCATGTGCAATATCATGATGATAAAGGATCCCGCGGAATCCTTGGAAAATGGCTTTCGGTCAAATGTTTCGAAACTTTGCAAAAAGATAGTTCTCAACATGTAGATTAAAAGTGTCCATGGGCATGAAGCTCTAAAAATTCGAGATTTTCAGCTACAGCCATCCAAAGTGGTAGATTTTTGAAGGAGTTTGAACCAATAAGGTTGATTTTTGGGCCAGAGCTTCGCACTTTTTTGATTGCATATTTGTATAGTTGCGATCGAGAGCTTTCCAAAACATCCTATGAAAAGCTTTTTACGTTGGGGAAAGTGAAAGTTATAAGTCCTCAAAGTTTAAGAAACATAGGCATGTAGGAAGCATGAGAATTATCAAGACTATCTGATTTATGATTTTTTGTGCTAAGTAGACTGCCTTAATTGTGTGTGTGTGTGTGTGTGTGTGTGACAGATTGAAAATATATACATGTATTTGTTATTTTATCCTCCTCTTTTTAAATACAGGCTTGGAACTGTCAATGGCAGAGTTACTTTTTTTGTTGCTTTTTTTGCTTTTTTTGTTTCTACAAAACTTTTGTATTTACTACTTTTTTGTAAAATCTCACCCAACTAAGATAAGCTACCGTTGCCAAACTTCGGAATATGCTGCAGAAATTAAAAAATCTACCACTTTGGATGACTGTAGCTGAAAATCTCGAATTTTTAGAGCTTCATGCCCATGGACACTTTTAATCTACATGTTGAGAACTATCTTTTTGCAAAGTTTCGAAATATTTGACCGAAAGCCATTTTCCATAAGGATTCCGCGGGATCCTTTTCTTAACCGAAATAGAGACGGTCAGGTAATCGTATCCTTTCTCTTGGAAGGCGAATAATTTATCGTCGCGTTTACGCGCAACTGGTCCTTTAAAAAGAAAGAGAGCTGACGTTTTATCATTTTGCGCCGGGTCAAGTTCAGCGATTGGCATTTAATTAACCTTTCGCGCGAAATCAACACCCCTCTGTCAGTATTAAATACGCTGCGTCGGCACACGTCACCCTCCTGTATTTATGCTTTATTAATTTTTGTAGCTGATGATGATGACACTTATCTCTTTTTATACGCGCTACTATGTTGCTGCTATCATTCTCTCTTTCTCTCTTTATCCCTTTTTCCTTCTCTCTTTGCTTGAGAGTTGAGGTAATAAACTTCGGTCTCTGGGTTTCCCTCGCACTGGGACGCCCGATAGCAGATTTTATCCGTCTTCATCTTTTCAGTCTCTGTGTATCCGTGTAAGAAAGAATTAGATAAGAGAGAGAAAAAACCGCGTACGTTGAAATTTCTGTAAATAATTGATAAAACATAAAAAAAAAGAAAATCCGAACTTGCATTAATAAAAAAGACATACAACGTAATGAAACGAAAGCTCTGAAAGTCTTCGATTTCACGATTTGGATTAGAAAGCGAGAAAAATTAAGAAACGAAGATCTGCAAATTGAAATGCTACGAAGCTCAAATTGTGCTAATCAGAGAAACGATTTAATAACGTTAATTACGCGCGACAAACGTTAATGTCCCGCATTCCATTAGATATGATTATCATCGATCTATATAATATATGGGGAAGGGAGCAAAGAGGGAGGATATAGAAAGGGAAATTCTGCGGGAGGTCCACAGGTCCACGCTGCAACAGATTGACGCACATTTATAACATTGACGATCGTTTGTAAGCGAAGCTGTCAAGTGCATGATTCGCGTAACCGCCAAGTTCGCCGATCCGGAATGGGAATTTGCGAAATGGAATTTCGCGGTTAGCGTATATTAGGTAGAGAGAGTTCTGCGAATTCAAGCAGTTTTATACAAATAAAGGCTCGTAGCGAACAATATCATCATCCTCTTAATTTGTCGAGTGCAAGTTTATTTTACTTCGAATTACATACATATCATTTTAATTTTAACATTCCTCTATTGTTGCCTGATTTATTCCGCACTTATACTTATTCATAGGAAGTCTTAAAATTGAAGAAGAGAGTTTGCTCGGAAATGAAAATAAACAGCAGCGGGAATATTCATTCACGGGTACATCTTCGAGTGTATATTCGATATCGGAGTCGAGATTCGCTGGTATAAAGAGGGCTTTTCGAGGGCTTCCTGGGAATATCACATTGTCGTTCGAGGAGAGAGACAACGGTGCGAGGAATTCGCGAGTATATTCCGCAGATGGTATCGGTTTCCCGACATTCTTGACGGTAATTTCTATTGTCACGTTGAGATGGACTTACGTTAGTAAGATGCGACGCGGTTCATCGCCGTGCATAGGAGCTATTTGCGATGTGTCGCTTGCAATAATTGTCGGACTAGAGGCCACCGTCACTATGCGTGCGATAATGCCGGCTGTGTGCGTTGGTAATCGCCTTAATGTTGCATCAAGGCCTGCGTAATTAAGGTTGCGTAACGTCCGTCGTCGTTGCGAAAATCGAGGCAAACTCGAAGTCTACGTTCGTAAACGGGAAGATCTCCGTTCAGTCTATAAAAAGTTGATTTGCATCGCGAAATTCATCAGTAAGCTTATTATTTAAATGCTAATTCAATTTAAAAATATTGAATTTTTGGGCATTAAAGAAAATCCTTAATTGTAGAATTCTAAATATATACATATGTATGTATACATATGTAATCTCGTATTATGTTATATAATTATTTTATACAATTATGTTATATCATATATTAGAATTATTTATAATCAATAAATATATAATAATAAATATATATATATATATAATTGTATATGTATATAAAAGACTATTAATTATAATCGTTATATCTAAAAATTAATTACATACAATTCAATATCTCGCAAATATATTGTAACTAACAATATATTCTTGGCAAAAAGAATGTTTATCGCACTTAAGGATTTAATCGAAAATTTGATAAAAAGTATTGTTACTTGCGATTCTTTGTTTGCACATAACCGCAGTTTCTATTAAGCAAATACGCCTTGTCATAAGAAATAAAACCATTAGTTTACATATTGATATTATCATTAAGTGTGATGCCAATATATTCATAAACCTTGATTGCAACATATTTCTTTTATATTATACGATATATTATACGGAATATAAATCTGCAGCATTTTTTATGATTTATGCATGTGTCTGGTATCAACATTGTAGTTTCGTATTTCCCGTAGCAATATGCAAGAGGTTAAATTTTTCAACACGCTATTATTCAATATATATTACTCATCTGTGTGATATGATTTTTTGTTTCAATGACTCCGTATAAAATACGCGTGTGTAATTAGCAGATATTTTACGTAATTCCAATACAATGCAACATATGGAAAAGATACTCCCTTTTCCTCTAAATATGATCGATCGTGTGCGTCAACGATTGTGGATAATATCGAGTTCGTAATGATGGATTGTGATAATTGAAACGGCACCGTATGCGCGCACATCCGTACAATTATTATTACCGTTACTCATATCCGGCCTATGCGGCTCATTTATTTAACGAGGCAGCTGTCGGATTGTAAATACCGCAACATATATAATTCGTACTTTGCTAATGACGTCGCGTTTCGGTAAATAATTAATATCTCAGTTACGAGTAAATTTTGTTGTGAGAGTAATTTTTGTCGAAAAAAAATTTTTTTTTTAAGTGACAATATTTTCGAAATATTTGTGGATTAAATGAAATACGAAACATACACTGGCCAAACTATCAAACGTTTTATGGGAACTTGCGTATGAAATATTTAAAATCCGAGAGCTGTTCAAATATTTTCCGAAATCGGACGAGAAATTCGAGTTCAAATAATATATTTTTTTTTATTGGAAACACGGATTGCTTACCCACTATATAGGGATCGTTGCAAAAGCTTTAATTATTCGTTGATAGAATGAATAATCCATTATCGATATTTTAAGAGTTGCAAATCATTTTTCCCTTTGTACATCATATACGAAAAAATTTATAAACCTTTTTTTTCCATAACTTTTCCATCCTCCCCCTTTCCATTTCCGAGAGATATTTTATTTCTCACGAATAAGAGGGATCGCGTATCGAGAGCAACGTCAATCGCGCTCGTAAATCTTTTTATTCGGTAAAAAAAAATCTTGTTCGAGCAGTGATCGAGACGAGCAAAGAAACCAATGCGCATAAATTTTCCAATTGCGCGGAAAGGGCGACACCGTATAAATCGAATATTGCCGAAAAGAAACGAGCGACGAGTGTAGCTTTTTGCTTCCTGGAACGAGAGGAATGATTTCCATGGAGAAGAGTTCGGAGCCAATTTGTTCGCATTCCACGAATGTCGACGAGAAAAAACGTGGATCGGCGAGAAACGATTTTTTTTCGTATTTGACACTTTGATGTTCTAATAGGTACTGTGTATCGATCTGTTCGATGATACAGCTCGCGTCCTACGTCGACGCTAATTGAAGTTCCAATGTGCGCACCATAAAAACAAATCAAAGCTCGCTCATTTTTTCCTTGTTCTTACTGGGAATTTTCGCGTTTTTATGCTACTTTAATTGGTTAATAATTATCTCTTGATGTAATAATATATTACACATATTATAATATTAATACCCCCCTCTCTCTCTCTCTTATAGCAATTATATATTCCTATAAAATTGTAAACAAATTATTCACAAAAAACTGAATTTTTAAAGACATATTGTTTTCTGAAAAAATTATTAACAAACAATCTGCTTTTCTTTCTATCACTAAAGAGCAAGACGTCCAATATACAAACAAAAATATGTTACATGTAATAATGCGATTTCAATAGAGAAGATCTCTAAGGGATTGTCCGATATCTTTAAAGTGTAAGGTATTTCAACTGTAATCACTGATTCCATCACTGACAGAGTACCAGGTGATCCACAAAACCTTGATCAAGAAAACTCTGGATGGAACCCCAGGTGGTCCAAGGACGCGAAACGAGTTATCTAAACAAAAGGTCGATCAATTCCCCTTACGATCCCTTTACACCCCCACGTGGTGATTTATCTTACGATCTTACCCAATCCTGATATCATTATTTCGAATGGGTCCGAGGTACATTAATATAATAAGAAACAATTCTTATCCCCGTTTTGTTATAAGAAAAAAGTTATTGAAAAAATCGATATTTAATTTTGTTGCCAGGCTTAAACGCAAATTTAAAAATTTATACTTGTTAAAAATTATGCTGTTCGTCGGAAATCGTATGACAGTTTTGACTAAATACTTGTTCAAACTTTTGAGAAAATCGCATTCATTAAAAGCGGATGGAAATTTGAAAAATCTATATACACTACAAATAACAATGGGACTTCAAACATGTAAAATTAAATAAAATTAAATTTAATGCATTATTGAATTAAGAATTAAGAGAATTTTAATGTAATATTGTCACAAGAAATAAATTCGCAAATCGCATCAATTTTACGGCGCGAAACCGATCACTTTCCTCATTATCGAGGAGCTTGTTAATGTGCAAGGTCGATGTCGAGAAGCGCTTGTTGACCGTATTATCGAGTCGTCGAAAAAACTTAGAGTGCCTCGTTGAAGCAAACGGTTCACCTTTCCGATTTCTCTTGCATCTTTCTCAAACAATAAGAGACAGCTTTCAACCTGATCAATCAGACTCTCGAAATTTCTGCGAATCGTTTTCTATGATTTTCTATCTCGTTTAACTTAAGACAGCAAAGGAGTATTATAGATAATCGGTTTTATACGGTTCTCTTCTCTGCCAAATAGACATCGTTTCTCTTCAAGACAGTTCTGGGACAGACAAAGAGGATTGTATGTCGAAAAGAAACATATCGATAGTTTCAAGTCGTTTGATATATTGGAGTCACAATTTAAAGTTCTTTTCCTAATCATATATTTTTCATATATATATATTTGGACAAAATATTATAACATTATATCAGTTACTAAGTACTTTGTTCCTATTTGTTCCTTTCAGAATGATAAATATAATATAATTAATATAATATAATAAAATTATAATAATATGTTATAAATATATTACATTTTTAAATTAATTTTTTTTATAATTGATCATGAAATTATTTTGTTTTAGTATAATAATTTCACATAACGTTATTGTTAGAAGTATTACAAGGATTTTGTATAATCATATTATATTTATTTATTTATATTTATTTTATTTACATTTATTAATTTTACTAAATATTTATATTATTTTATATTATATTTGTTATATATTTATTTTATATTTACATTTATTAATTTTATTATATTACAAATATAATATTTGTAATATAATAAAATTAATAAATGTAAATAAAATAAATATAACACAAATATAATATAAAATGATATAATTACAAATCCTTGTAATTCTCCTAGTAATACCGATACATAAAATTATTCCAATAAACCAAAATAATTTGATGATCAGTTATACAAAAAATTAATTTAAAAGAACTAAATATTTTTATTCGGTATAAATGTTTTTTTTTTCGATAATTAAATATTATAATACAATATCTGTTTTTTTTTTTAAGATTTATATATTTTTTAGAAGAATTCGAAGAATTCATCATCGCAAGGGAATAGTTGAGCTCTTTTGGGAGAGGAACATCCTGCATAAACTCATACATATCTCTCTATCATCGCATAAGCCCAGAGTGGTTTTCAACCCGGTGGAATCGTAAACCTCCGTCGTAATAACAATTTTGATTCCGCCCCAACCGTATTGTCGCCTTAAAAAAAAGAAAGGAAAAGAAAAAATCTCGTCTTCCCGCGCTCTCGCAAAATCACTTCGATCTCGACTTGCATCGTTTTTCCCTGCCACGACATACATTATTCCTTCGAAATCCACGCATTACGAGGCTACGATAATCCGGATCCTGGACCGTAACCCGAGTTGTATTCCCCTCCGCCCCTCTCTCTCTCTCTCTCTCTCTCTCTCTCTCTCTCTCTCTCTCTCCCTCTTTCTTTCTCGCCGCATCACGCGACTTCGATCTGTATCGACCGCTCGTCCCGATCCGTGGTGTGCCTGATTCCGGGCACACGCAGGCTACTTCAAAACCTGTTGCCACGAGGTGCCCGGTCGGTGGCGCGTGCGCGTCGGAAAGAAGCAGCAACGCGGGGAAAGGGGGCGGGGGCGGGGGAAGAAACGCACGCGTGTCGTCATGGGAACGCGAACGGTTCCTGGCTCGAGACGTTCGCGCTCTCGTGGGTGCCTGCCTGCGTGGGTGAGCGGCGCGGGTGCGGAGGAGACTCCCCGGAGGGGGTCCGCGGACCGTCAGCTCGCGAGGGAGGAAGGAGGGGTGGGTAGGTAGGTAGGTAGGTAGGAAACCCCCGCCGTCACACACAGTGAGCGCCGACAGTTTCCCCCAACTGTCGAAGTCGTTCAGTTTCCGAATCCGCGGCCGTTCCGCGGGACCGTTTCGCGGAGCCTCGACGTTCTCTTTCTCTTTCCCCCTTCGCAGAGAAAGGGGTGGCGAAAGTCGTCTCGGCTTCTTCCGACGCGGGTGACGCGCGTGGAGTGTTGGCTCTGTCTATCGCTGGATCAATCGATGTCGCGATCGACGGTTTCTCTCGTCGCGATACATTTAAATACCTACGATATTTCTTGACCAATTCGGCGTAAGTTGTGTCGTGACGCTCTCTTTCACTTCTGTCGATGTCATTATAAAAAATAATATTGCATTCTTCTTTGTTTAGATATATATATAGAGTGTTAAATCGCTCACGAGCAATCGTTTCCTCGGATATCTTTTTTTATCGTTTGTTGCCACAAGATCTGTAGTTTAGATATTTCTCGTAATATAGTGAAATTTTAATAAATATATCTGTATTTATGCAAGTTTTTAGAGCTTAAATACTTCTTGATATCTATAATTTGAATGGCAAAATTGTGACACATTAATTATATTAGGCGATATTTAGATTATGATCTTCTTGGCGCCGAACATACATCACTCGGAGGTATAGTTGTCTGGGTATTTGATTAATGCAAATGGCGTAATTGTGTAACAATGATTGATGAAGAAGTCGCTGTGTGTACATATATACGTGATATCTTAATGAACAATATATTTCTTTGAGTAAAGTCGAGAGACGGAATTATTCGCGAGAAAATTGAGTGTGGAATATTTATAGTGAACTACACTCTCCTTAATTGCAAATGAATGTTCTCTCTTAAACAGAAAAGAATAAGAAAAACAAAACAATAAGATTAAGGCTAGAAGAGAAAGGCTATGAAAAAATAAGAAAAAGGAATTTCGATGTATATTTTTAACACGTTTCTAGTTGAATCTCGAATTCGCGCTCGACTTGTTCGTCCATTTCGAGAAAGAGTTGTAGCGATAAATACCGGGTTAATTACAATCTGCCGAAATAGCTCCTGAAAGTCGAGCGCAGTTAGTTTTTATCGTCCAATTTCGCTCAAGCACAGTCTCAGTCTCAGTATCTCTCTCTCTCCCCGAAAGTTTCCCAGATAAATTTAACGTAAAATCCCCTGCTTCGCGAGGATTCAACCTCCGTGTTTTTCGGTTCAACGATATTAATCTTGACTAATCGTTCCTCGCTTGGACAAAATTGTAAAAATGTATCTCTAAAAACTTTTACATCCTTAATGATCGCATAATTTTAGCGAGAGAAAGATTTGGGAGAAATAAATTGGTATAAATTATTTATTTATACCATAGCGGAAACACTGCAAAGAAATTGAAAAGACATCGATTTATACTATTTATAATTCTTTTATGAAATAATGTCTTTATCTTTACAACATATATCTATCATATATATATATATATATATATATATATATATATATATATTATATATCTATTAATTTGATTTAATCTATCACTAAATCTACGAAAATTATTCGTCTCATCAATCTTATATGTCGATTCTTGTTACGCGAAATTTCACGAACATATCGATCTTCTTTGAGCTGAAACTTAATTAAGAAAACCTAATCAATAAAGACTTAGAGAAAAAAATATATTTATTTGATACCAATATTGATTATATGTTCTACCTTTATTTGATTAAATATTAAAAGAGAGAAAGGCAGAAGAGAGAGATTTTCTAGATTATTCCCTCTCTCGTTATTAATGCAAGCGAGGGTGTCGTTTGAGAATTTGACAAAGTAAGTGACTCGATTAAATTCGGAGTCGCACGAGACGAAACGCATACTTTTCTTCGATTCTGGCGCGACTCTCCTCCAATTTTATATACGCACCGTCCTATCGAAATCCAATTCTGCACACAATTTGCAGACAGATTGTAAATGTAACTGATTCAGAATAATTCCTGTTAACCCGGATCCCTGAGGTCGCGCGGGCTTCGCCGAATTCACCGTTTCATTATTATTTCATTGTTCATCGGGCTGGACCGGATCAGTTTCCGGAAATCATATCGACCTTTGCATCCGCGGAAGGTCAATGTGTGCAGGATAACCCTCACGTACCCCGAATTATGTAATTATTTAGATCTGCGCGATGAAGTCGTGAGAAACAATATCGAACATTAATAATTAAAATTCAACTGAAAACACGTGTCTATCTCCGCATCCTAATTTCAGCGGTAAATCTCGAAATAATGAAGATTCGTTAATTATGTTTATTTTGTTGATTAATTATGCTCAATTATTTTTTTCCAGCTAATTTTAATTTAAAGAGTGAAACGTATTTATAAAATCCCGTCACGTCATACGTGTACGTTATTGCATTAATTAGTCAATCTCGTTTTCGAACGATCGAGGAATATGTACCATTGGTAAATCTTACCGCGTGCACCCGCATGAATTATCCCACGCTAATTAATGGATATTTTCTGGATTGGCATCCAATGGGACAAAATATAACAAAGGAAAGAGGAAGGGAAATTCTCGCGAGGTATCGTTAACAGATTCATAGATAATCGATGTCTAATTAATTACCTAACGAAAGATGAGATACGAGCAAGATGCTTTTTGCTATTGGAAAGGGATGCAAATCGCATCCAAACATGGGATCAATTACCACTTTCATTAGCGATTTAATTAGTCGAGTGAAATGGCATCGGTTAAACGTCGAATCGTAGATGAATAATCTCTCGATCAACATCAAAGGATTGCAATCCTTCGGTAGTAATTGAATTGATATGCGTGGAACGTAGTTTATATGTTATGTCAGAAGTTTGTGCGCGGATATTTTTTTTCATTACAAATTCTCTAATTATGTGATAATTACACATCGATTTCTTCTCAACGAGATACATTAATTTTCGTGTAACTAACGATTAAAAATGAGCGGCTTCTTAGGAATTAAATTTCAAAGGAGATAAAATCGTATTCCTGAGTTAATTTTCTCAGTGGCTTTTACTTTATTAGAATTTTAACGTCAAGTTGCGAGGAAAGTTGAAAATGTGAAGGAGAGAGAAGAAGGAAGATAATTGACTGAAGATGCCACGATTCCAAAATTATCTATTTAGCTCGCACACAATTGAACCAGTGTCTTAACGATAGCGAGAGAACCTTAACTTTTATTATGCGATTTATATTTGTATCAAGTACAACGAGAATCGAACATCATTATAATATTCTGCTTATAAAAAAATCCTATGCTATTTATATATATAAAGTTTGAAATTGCCCCTCATTCTGAGAAAAAGGATCAATTATATAGGTAAAAAAATTATTCTTGAGATCCCTATTTTTATAATTATTATTCTACTATAATATTAATCTTATGCAACAATAATAACTTTAAATATAGTCGCTGTCAGAAATAATTATAATTTATGATAATTACAATTATTTTTTCTTCCAATGTAATATAACAGTTATCCTTCTATATTTGAAGGATAACAAGTTGAATCGACAAATACCGCGAGTGCAGACATATTTGTATTGGAGACATGCATAAGTTGCGAAATTATGCCAGAATCGCTGCTTATTATTAATCTTCCCTCCGAGGGAATAGCTGCTAATGTAAGCGCGAAATTCTAACAGATATTACTCGGATTACATTATTGCTCTTGTATAAGCTCGGAAGTCATTAAATCGGAATTAATGTATTCCGGAAAGCGCAAATGGAATTCCCGGTGTGATCGGCGCGCGAAGCAACGGCAATAATAATCTCATCTCTCGTTCAGGGACGTTACATCACGAACGGATCCGTTTTTTTATCTCATCGCAAGGATGTAAAAATTACGGAAGAGAAATCACTTTGACGCACTACATTATCGCAATCGTTAGCGATAATGAAAAGCAACTCTTTGCCGAGCACTCGCGACAAGTTTATAATTAGCAACATAATTTCCGTTGTTCTCTCGATTTAATTCTTTTATTTTTTGAGAAAACTATATATTGTAATTCGACTAACAAACTTAACTATTAATTATTTGTTACAGTACCATTATTGCATTAAAAAATTATATTATTATATTATATCTTAAATTATATTTTTTTATTATAATTATTTTATATTATATTATTTGTATATAAAAAAAGTATTAATTTGCATATAACATTTGTAAGAAAAATGCGTAAATAAATCTTGACAGCCAGTCGTGACGTTGTATACGTGAGTACTCGAAATTTATTTTCTTCAGCAAGTTAGAAAATGGGTATTTTGTTATGAGAGTAATAAGTATGAGAGTAATACTGAATGATACTCTTTCTGATGGAACACGGAATGAAAAATGCGCAATTCCATGTACTGACGACTACATCGCTGTAAACAACGGTGCAAATTATAGCGGAAATCACGACACATTCTGCGCGCTGTTTACGAAAGACCAACTCCGCGAAAGATAAACGGTTCGCTTTAACGGTCCAACTTCGCCGAACTTCGCAAATTCACCTGGAATCAATGGCACTCGTCGAAATGCTCCGAAAGTTTCGCCATATCGTATACATGTTTTTCTTAGATTCGTTTGCGCTTTTGAAGTAGCAAATATTTTCGTTTCTTGAAAATTGCGTCAGGAAGAGACTCGTTAGAAATTTTAGAAATATCAATAGAAAGAAGAAATTTTTAGGCAATTTTACATTTTTAATTTATGTCGATATTTGATTCTGCGAAGAATCATCATTTCATCTCAATTAATTTTCTAATCGTAAATTTCACATTCTAGTCATAAATTTCACATTCTTTCCTTCCTCCTCCTCGATAAGCTTCGCGAATTTCTCGCGATCTTTTTCCTTGGGTGCTATATCTTTCGTGGAATAAGAACGTGACATATTTCCATCTCTTTCGCTCCCTCGGAAACGGAAACTTCACCGTGCCACGGTCGGCGCGTTAATTATCGCATGCTTTTCCCTTTCTCCCCCTCTCAATGCGAATGTATTTACTGGGGGAGCTCCTGCGCGATCACTTCCTGGTTCTTTCTTCGAGAGATGAAAGGGCTTCGACCTTACCGCCGCGTTGCTTTCCAAGGGTGAGGGTGTCGATACGGTCGCCGACCTTGCCGTTTCCGTCGTCGCCTTCGGCGAAGGGCGTTTCGAAGGTCGAAGGACGGCCATTTTTCAGATCGTCAATCGCCTCTCTCGCGCGATTCGATAAGTACGAGAGATGAATAATCGCGAAGCGAGTCGATCATCGAAATTTATGACCGAAAGTCTTTGCTACTTTGACCACCAGCCATGAATTTGGCGTATCTTTCCACCGAAAGGAACGATCCGCACGTGGGTTCATTCGCAAATATATTCGAAGAATGAATATATTCGGGATGGGAAGAGTGGGAAATTGTCGATCGACGATGATGAGGAAAATCGTGATACATATATTGGATGCGCACAGAAAAATGTCACAAAGACGAGGCGAAGCATCACAATATTCGCGAGATTTGATGAGAAACTATTTATTTGTCGAATAAATAGCCCGAGAGATTTTACTTTAGCTCTATTTTCGTAGAACGGATATGATAACTGGCGTCATCTGCGCATTTCGTTGGATGCCATGGAATATTCGCGCACCCTCGCACAAAGAGAGATAGATATATATATGTATGTATATTTATATGTATATATATGTAGAATGTATTTATTGAAAGACGAGTTTTTTCTTTCTCCGCACAAAGCGCGCAAACAGGAAAAGGAAACAAAGTCAAAACATAATCAAATAAATATTTTGTTCGCGGAATTGAGAGAATTTGGAAATCGACTTACAAACATACGGAATATTTGCAAAATATTTTGTTAGTCCTCTTTCGATCTTTTAAAATTTCTCGAGATATCGTATTTATGTATTTTGCTTTTGCGATTTCAGAAAATAATATAAATAACATAATATTTGAGAAATATACGTAAAATCCATGCATCCAACTTTGACAGATCTGACATAATATAATATTAGCAAACAGAGTTAATTATAGTTATACAAAAGTATTTCCATGATGTTGCTTCAATTAATACAATTTTCAGTAACATCATCACGCGGTGAAATTAATGTTCGTCAAGATAATTGATTTAAGAATCAATTGACATTTATGTATTTTACGGAATATTAAAATCTGCTTAATCTTAAAGCTCTGTATTTTTTTCATTATCCACGTGCGACATAAAAATACTCGATGGCGGTGATCAGATATCGTATTGATCCATTGTATATTTCCAGAAAAAGATCTCAATACAATCGTCGCAACGCGAAGCGTGCATTGTTTTCAGAATAAACATTTCGAACGCAGGTCGCGCGCTAATTATTGCATTAATCATCGAGAAACGTGTGTGCTTTCGCTTAATTGTCAAACGTGTGCGGCTCATTAGATTATGACATCACTTTAAATCGCATGTGTTTAAGTGTCTATAAGCGCGACATCTCTTTCTCCCTCTCTCATCCTCGCATTCTCTCTGTCTCTTTTTCTCCGCTCCTCGAGTTTCGAGATATAGCGTAAGTGTATCTCGAGAGATTTTCAAACTCGTATCTCGGGAGTTTTGATTTCTTCGCGAGAGAGATCTTCGGAGAGATATTCATCTTGAATTTCGATCGCAGATATCGCATCGATGCGATTTTACGATGCAATCCACGTCTCCCGCTCATACGATGATGGCATCTCGATGAGAAAAGAGCTCGCTCGTCGATTGCGGATAAATCACGCAAAAGGAGCAAACCGCGATTCGATTGGGACTTCATCGACGATGAATTCACGATGTGCTATTAATAGCTTGGCAAGAGGTTCCATTTCGATGAATTTTCATATATAAATCCTATTAATTCACGAATTATGGTATCATGTAATGAACGTCGCGCGAGGGATTTTTTTCCGAGATTCATCTCTATGAAACGTCAAACCCGAATATTTCACTTTCTCAAGCGGTAACCTACTTTCACAAAGAGATAAGCACGTTAAAACCTGCTGAGATCTTCGCGAACTCTTTCTTTCCTCTTCTGGAAATAGTATATTGTTCCGTTTCCCTCTTTTTACTTTGCTCTTCCCGCGACATTCATGCTCAACCTGTTTCGAGGGATTATCCGTCTCTCTTTCTTTCTCTTTTCAACAGATAGATATTCTAAATATTATTATTAATTAATAGTTTATCAATAGTATAATTAATAGTTTATCGCGCTATGTTTCGCGCTATTTGAAAATCATTTCCGTAATTCATTTTACATTCCATAAATAATATATAAGTAATAAATAATAATAATATATAATAAATAATAATAAAAATAATAAATAAATATATAAATAATAATATATAATATATAAAAACGATAAAGAAAATAAAATAAAAGAAAGTAAAATTTGGTTAAAAATTTCTGAATGATACGATAATATGTATCTATAAATTTTATACATATAATTATTAATCTATAACATTTAACCTATAATTTTATCTATAAATGTTACATGTAACTCTAAATGAAGTTTAACTTAATTTTCGTAAGAGGAATGTTATCGACTCTGGTAATAAGTCAAACTAGTCGTCAGGAATGACGGTTCGGGCCGGTTATCGTGAATGTACATGTATGCTTCAACGAGGTAGGAAATCAGCCTCTGCTCGCCGTATACAACGCGAACAATGGGCAATAAAGGCGATAAGAGTTAATTTCATCGGTGCGGGCACATGCTGGGACAATCGCTCGTGTTGCAAGTCAGTTATGCGCGAGGCCGATTGGCCGGAGGGAAGAAAGAGTCGCGCATCGGAGTCGCGGAAAACTGTCCCTTCTCGCGAATTTATCGAGTCGAATACGCACGTTCAAAGTGTGGAAACGGAAACCGGAAACAAGCGGAGTAGATTGCGTGATTGACAGGGGATCGCTCGACCAAGTATGAGTTTTGTACACGATCGTGTAGTACGTTTGTGTTGCCTTCGACTCGATGATGACTCCAACGTCACGTTTGTTCCTAGTTTATAATGCTTTGCGAATAGAATTTTTTAATTGTGTAATTAACGCGGCTTTATTAGAATCTATTTTTTACGCATAATATAAATAAAGTGTCCCGAATAGGGAAGGATTTATTATTTACTACAATTCTCGCGCAGTGGATAAATGAATTATAATTGATGATTCCGGTATTATTTCCCTGAACAGGAGATATACATGTATTATTAGAGCAGAATATTGTAAACATCGCTATTAATCGAATTCGATCGGGATTTATGAAATTATTTCGCGGTTTTACGGTCGCGCGATCCGGTTGCCGACTGAATAAATCAGGATGTTTCATATTTGCGAAATATATATATATATATATATATATATATATATATATATATATATATACCTTTTGAAGCGAGCGCAAATATCCGTCGTGATACGGCTGCGTCCTGTTTTGTAATTCACGTGATGTACTTGTTATATCAAATAATGGACGGCATATGTATCCCACGGAGTTAAATTTCAGATTTAAAGCGCTCCATCATGACTACTGTATATTGCGTCTGTCTGTCTCTTTCGAATTATCGCTCAAACCGAGTGGAGATTTATTGAGTATCGGCTTAATCGCCTCCGAATTATTTTTAATAACGCATTCTTCATGTTTAGATATCTTGTCGAGCATTTTAAAGAATGTTCATTATTTTAAAAAATTTATTATTTATAACCCAGAATATATGGGACTATCCATTTTAATTTTAACATTTTTCGAACGTGCACATTTCTGCCAATTAATAACGTGTTTCAGTATCTCTTAAATTGTATGATACACAATTTCAGGGATCAATAAATATTCTATTAATCTTCAATGAAAACATTAACTTTGCTTATCCGTTTTGCGTTTCCTTCTAATGACAATAAGATTTCACTGAAAAATCAGCAATATACATTTGCAAGATATGGTTTTTAATTTTGAATTACATTTTTAAAAGAAATTTTCATATTCATATATAACTAATATTAAAATTGCATTTTTTTAAGATGTGATAAATCCATAAAAAATGAGCAAAACTTTTAGTCAATTTCAGATATTTATTTTTAAAAAATACATTGCTATAAATTTATATCTCATATCTAGCATTATAATATAAGACATTTAAAAATATCTGATTAAAACACTATCATTAATAAGATTCTTTCATTGAAATTTCACTAATTTATAGCTAAGATACTTATAACTAAGATCATTAGTGATTATTTATTACTTTTCAATAATAATAATTAATTGCACTTATAGGAAATTATTAATCTCTACCGATTCGAATTATTCCCACCCGCAAATAACAATCTCATTAAGTTTTTCCGTTCTTCGCGGCGCGGCTCCGGGTGTTGTTAACCGAGGAAAGAAGAATCTCGTCGGTCGCCAAACCAGTCCCGACGAAGAAAAAAAAGGGAGAAAAAGTGAAGAATAAAAAAAGGGAGTAAAACGCGGGAAGAAGAGAGGGTGGGGGTTGCTCACACGAGCAACGCGTTGTGCGGCGTCCGGCAAACGCGTCTTCTGCGACCGACACATTTTCCGTGCCGATGCACTTACCCTCGCGCACTCCCTTCGTTCTTCCCGCGTCCGCTGCACCCCACAGACGACGATCCACCCCGTCCATGCGCTTGCCCCCCCATCCTACCCGTTCTACTCCCTTTCGTCCCCACCCCGTCACGAGCGCCCTTCGCTCACCTACGAGTGACGACGCCTGGTCTCTGGAAATAGTCGCCACAAAGCGATTCGCCGTGCATCTATCGTGTGTCCCGACGTACGATTGTCGCGACTCCCGGTCCCCTTGTCACTCGATTCGCGACCGTCCCGTGAAAGGGAACGAGCGACGATGATTCTACGCCGCGTGGGTGTATTTTTCGACGAATTTTCGCGGCAACGCGTAATAAAGACCTTATCGGCGCGATGGCCTTCGAGACCGTCGGCGATATTTTCATCGTGAAATTACGCGCGGCTATAATGAGAGTTGCGTCCGTGTGCGTGCGTGCGTGTGTGCGCGCTTACCGTCTCGCGCGTGCGACCGCTACGTGAAACTCCTTCGCGGCTTTCGATTTCCGCTCATTCCGGCCGCGTTTCTTATCCGGCTCTCGAGAAGAAAGTGCGCGAGTCTCTATGCCCGGTATGTTGCCTGAATGAAACGCGAAAGCTGCTCTATCGTGCAAACACGTGAGACGAAGAATGTGCCAATGTGACGAGTTGAAGAAACTAATTTAGTGATTTTATCATGAAGTCTCATAATTTATTCCGAAAAGGATCAAATTCAGTTTCTTACTTAAAAAATAATCCACCGTTGCTGGATCTTACCTGTATCATTTTGAATTATGATTCTTTCTCTTTCTGTTTTGCGTTTCGTTCGGAGGTTCAATTTTTTATCGACGATACAAAAGTAAATGCATTTAATATCCCGAAAGTATAGAGCTGTATACTTTAATATTCATAGAAAGGAATTTAAATACAGAGCGGGATTATAGGTAGAGAAATCGTGTAAGTGAGTCGATTATAAAGTGACGACAGTCGCGAGAGCAATCATGGTTAAGAAGTGAAAAATGATCGTTCGCGTATCTCGTTATCCACGGCACACGTGGATGACGTTTATCATGACAACCCCATGATAAACGATGTGATACATGTCGATGATTGAATTCGCTAGACATACCGACGCGTATTATCAGAGAAAAAGAGAGAGAGAGAGAGAGAGAGGCAGTCGAGAGCGGCTGTCTTTCTTTATTCACGTATTTAGTCGACGCTAGAGGGATATCGATAATCTGTTCGTGTATCGCGATCCGTATATCGGACATGCGCTCGTTAGCCGCTAGGATGGATAAGCGAAGAAGGAAAGAGAGACACGTCGCGCGGGAAGGTATCTCTTAACCCTCAACCTCCTTTCCGTTCAAAGCAATCTCCTCTGTGCGTGTCGGTTATTTTATAACCCGTCAATGCGATCTCGGATATTGCAGGATGAAGGAAAATATCTCGCTTATTGTAAAATTAAAAAAAATTATTTTATAAAATTCTCTGGCAAGGAAGGAAAATCCGTAGAATTTGTGGGAAAACAAGAGACTCTTGCGAGACGAAAAAGAAAATTTGCGAATAATTTTGTTTCTATTTTTCGTACAGATTTTCATCAATAACCCTCAAGATTATTCGATGAGATTTCCTGCGGTAAAGGAAATCCCTATCGAAGATCCCCATCAAAGTCCGCGATAATACACCGTATCCGATTCCCGGGAATCGTATCCGCCTATCGTGGGATTGACGCGTGTATATATGTATATATATACGTAGGGTGGCACGTGCTACTCGACAGAAGGACCGTTAATGAACCGCAGGCGGAATCAAAATGGCATCTCTCTCTCTGCTCCAGAGCAGAGAGAGGGGTTGTTTGCGCCGTTAATTTTCATCCCCATACGCGTAGTGAGGCAACAGTGCGGCTCGAAACCAATGATAATCAGGACGTGATAAAGGGTGGCTTAAGCGCAGCTCTGGGGTTTAGCTCTCGTGCCTCGGAGCGAGCGGATAAAACGTCCGTTTATTCCTCGCCGGGGGTGCAAAGGGATTCATGCGATAATCGCACGAGAGTTACGGCACGGATGATCCAGCGTATGCTTCTGACATAGTCTCGACTTTCCCGGTGTACGTGAATGTTTCTTATCTAACGATCTTAAAGAACCTGGCTGCTTTAATAATAGAGAGAAAAAAAAACAACCCGAGAAAAAGCAAATCTATTTTTGTAGTTTTACTCGATGCTCGATAAATGTGTTTTCCTTTTTCTTTCTTTTACTTCAAAAATACTGCATCACGCTTTGAGAGAAAATCGGAGATTAAAGTCGTCAAAGGCTTATTTCAATATTATTTTTAGATAATTAATTTATGGCTGACACGTGCGGAGAAAACTTTATTTTCGTTCGAAATTAGTACATTAAGTCTGTACATTGCTAGAATTTTCGATCGTCAAAAGAAATTTTTTTGCGAATATTAAAGTTAATGAGATTTTCGTGATCAGATATTGAATCTATTAAAAATCGCAGGAAGCTTATATTTAATTATCTATTCTTAGCTAAAAAAAAAAAAAAAGAACTGTATTCGATGCGCCAGATTGTATTCATTAATTTCAATATTGAATTCAATTGTACAGTAATCTGAAAATCCTCTATATATGTATGAACTTTTGCAAAAAGCCGGAAACCTTTTAATTTTAATATTTGCTATTGAATATTGAATTTCATCATTTTGAATTCATTTTAATAGCAAATTTGTATTCGGCAACTTGAAGAATTGGTAAATTTGAATAAAGAATTGAGAAATGTTTAATATAGATTTTGTAATCTTGAATGACATAGCTTGCATTTTTCCGCAATAGATCTAGTATTTAATTACTACTAGTATTTAATTATTAATTTTGATTTTCATATGAAATTCCTTTTGAGAGTTAAAAAAGAGAGAAAAAGAAAAATTCTAATAATATATTTAATTTAAAAAAAAAATTATTAGAAAATATTTCGCGTACACAGTTATATTCATAAATTATTTTAAAACTACTCTTTTTACAACTTCATTCTCCAATTTCTCCTTGAATGACTTGATAAAAGATTGCGATCAAAATTATGTTAAATGTTAAACAAATCGCAATAAATGATTATTTTTGTTTCTTATAATCCATAATTTATCGGTAACAACATCAATAAACAAGAATCGTTTGTGAAAACATATTTCCACGCAAAGAGAAAGAAGTGTGGGTTGAATTAATCATCTAGTTATATATGAGTCGAGGGAAAGTAAATTTAGAATGTCGTTGCTCTAGAGATTAACGTACATTTCGCTAATCGTAATTAAATAAATGAACACTTATAAAAGTCGCCAGAGGAGCACGCGCTTTTTTTTTCGAGAAAATCCGACAAGGGCAAAAGAACAAATTCCGTTTGTTGCATATTTCACTTTGTTTTTTCCACTCGGCGATAAACAAGATGCAGCAGCGTTGCAGTAACGCGTCGAGGGACCCCCCAATCCCGTCCCGTTCACTTAACGAATTAGCGTTTAATTCCAATTAGCGTGTACGCGCCCGGTTGTCGTACATAGTCAAGGGACTCGCGAGTTTCGCAATTTGCGCGGCGACGCTTTTACAACAGGATTCGCCCGTTTAATTCAATTTGTCCTTTAGAACTGTCTCATAGTCGCCGGGGTGTCATTTGTTTGCGCCGGTCTCGCTGGATAAACTTTCGTATCTTCAATTATGCTCCGCTTCCTGTCCCTCCGCTTTCCGGGTCCGAGTTTCCGATCTGCAGAATTTTATGACCGGGATCGCGCGATTTGTCTTACGTTAGCCTATTTTCGTTGCGAGTACAATCGCATTGTTCGCTCCAGTTGGCGAACATAACGCATGATTCACGATTCTGCAAATTCAGACATCTCGTGGGAAATTTAGTTCGCACCAAATATTTCGACACCTCTTTGAGATATTTCTCTTTATATTATGTTCTTCAAATTATTACTTTATTTTATGTTTAATTGTTTATTAATTAGTAATTTTCATTTAATTTTAACCTTAATTTTTATATTTTTTTAATATTAAAATTAGACATTTTTTTTTCATTTATGAATACCTTTAATTTCAATTTTCCTTAATTCTTTTTTTATCCATTTAAAAAATTATTCCTTTTACACATCTTTGATTATTAAAATTAATATAACAATTTTATACTCGATGATTATTTGTTTCAATTTGCGAAAATTAATTTAATAAATTTTACAATATAATTAACTTATACTTCAATTAATGAAACGAGATGTCGACAATTTAATTACCTTTTACTTCTGTACACCTGTCTCATACGAACCGAATATTGTGAAAATTCTACAATCCAACTCGAGTTATCTCGTATATTCGAAGCAGCGTATAAGGACATTGTTATCATTTATTTTCTACTTGTTTTTCTATGTTACGGACTGTATTCAGTATGAATACTTTATTTGCTGTCATGCGAAAGAGAGTGGAAATGAAAAATTATAACACAGACGGAAAAAATATATTTCTTTGAAATTGGGACCTACTTTTGCCGCGTCAAGAGATATATGCATGTTTCAAAAATATTTAAGAGAAAAGTAGTTTTCCTCATTATTTCTTTAACACAATTTTTTTGTCATCGAATTTTATTTTTTTATTTTTTTATTTCTTATTTATTTATTTCTTTCGTTGTAACTTTGATTTCCTTGACAAGTAATCGAATGGATATCGTTTTATAAAGAGTATATGATTTGAGTATGGAGATATATTACGGAAACAACTTGCTTTTATTATCGGATCACGGCGCGATATTCGTGACTATTTTAATTATACGCATTTTTCTCCGGTAGCTATTTGAAAATCATGAATCCGTAAATTATCATCTACTAGAAACTATATATGTAATTAACTTCAGTAAAAATATATTCGCAATGACCAATCTTTTCAATGAATGAAAATTAGAAACTTTAATAACCACGTGTCTTCATACATTCGTACGATAAATACGATCTTTGATCCGTAGTTACATAATCGCGTGGAGTTGTGGTCACTCGATGCAATATGCGATATGAGAGTGTATCAACTGAATAATTATTCAAATGAAATATTCTCCTTTTAATCTAACGAAATGAGATTGTTCATTACTCGATCGTGTAAGATTGTTAATTTCTAATCTAGCTGCGCGATTGCAATAATACAGTCAAAATGACCTCGTGCGAAACCAATTACGGACGCGATTAGCATATAGTGGAGAGAATTTTGCGTCCCTGAGAGACCGCGAATTTGCGACATACGACAGTGTAATAACACAGCGTGTGCATCGCGACACACACACACACACACACACATGTGCATACACAAACGCCCCGTGTCGTCAGGGACCAGCTGCACGTAAATGTCTCTCTTCTCAAACAGCGTCTTGTTACCACCAGAGACCAGGCACCACTTGTTCAAATGTGTCGCACACGTGCGTGTAATAAAAGCACGTGTAGTGGTCGTTCGCAGCTTGCGTTTATTACGCAACGATACGTACTTTAGCGCGAGCTGCACGCATGATGCGCGCGAAACTTATCCGCCAGAAAACTCCACTCCTTTCCCTTTTCCCTTCCTTCTTTCACTCTTTTGTCGTGAGAAACTTTCTCGGATAGAATCTTTACGAGGTCTTATATCACAATGTTCTGGAATTAAGGCACTTTATTAGAGGGAGAATATCAGGGAACGTGTATTAAGAAGGGATAACTATTTTGATAAGGGAAGCGTCTTTACGAGGAAGCTTCGAATCTTTGTGAATTTTATGCAACATCGTCAGGGCGATTTAAAGCTTGATTACCGCGAGGCTGTAATGAGAATGTAAATCAACGTCATAAGCTCTCATATATTTACCGTAAAATTTTGCTTGAAATTTTAATGGCGATAATGTTTCTCTTCTGCATTGAATTATTTTCAGCTCCAAGTTTCACCCTCGTCTCGGAAATATTTCTCGCAAATGTTGACAGATCCCGAGGAACTTTTTGCATACACGTTCCGTTACATATGTACATACCTCGCACATTGTCACCGTTTGTCGCTTTCGCGCGCGTTCATCATGCGACATTATCCTTTGACTTCTCTCCCGCTGCGATGACTTCTCTCACAGTCTCTGAAAGACGCCCGTTACATTATTCTGGATCTTAGAAGCTCCATTATACGAAAAGAGATGGAAATATATTCTACGAGAATACGTTCGTGCGCGCGCGTGGGACGAATGTGTCCCTAGTTTCAAAGGCTTACCCGATTCCGAATGCGTGAAAATAGGGTATCTTCTTCGATGATGAATTCAAAGGGGGAGAATGGAAAAGACAAAAGGAGAGAAGCGTTTCATTTATACCACACATATATCTTGGACTTTTGTCAGAGACACGTCGAGAAGACACAAACGTTGACCTTTTTCCTCTCTCTTCTTCTCTGTCATAAATCTTTTAAACTCTATAATCGAAATTTTCCTTTTGAACAAAAATTGGATGAGCGATGTCTCTCGCAAAGTTGAGATAAAGCGTAGATAAAATTGCAGCAAAGCTATTTCATTTTCACAGTAGACATGATTTTTTCTGTTCTTTATTCTCGAAGCCGAAATGTATCGCGTTTGTTCCGAGGGGAAGCTTTAGAAACCGCGAATCGACGTTTTCCGCTCGTTTCAAAGATATCAATTCCTAGTTTTCGGTGGAAAAGAAAATCTTCCGCGATCCTGCGTGCCAATTACTTTTCATCCACGAAGTAGAATCTTCGTAAATTACGAGCAATTTGCGTCCGCGCAGGGGTCGCGCAAAACAGGAACAACGGGCTCGTAAAAGCGCTCGCGCGTTTGTTTATCGTCCGATGCTCGCGCGCAATTAGGTTTTGTTCGCCCCGTGGCGTTTCATCGCTCCAGTTTTTCCCGCCCTCCGCTCCTCCCTTTTCGCTCTTGCTTTTTATCGCAGTACGGGAGAATGCGATCATCCTGCCTGCTGCTGAAAGTCATCTTCTTGCTCTCCCTCTTCCACTTCGCTCGGGTGTGGCCGACCGGCACGTGAGCCTTACACATGGGATAGCTTCGTTTAATCGTTCACTGTCGAGGCTTTTCCGATCGTAGGCTCCTTGTCTCTTTTTTTCCTCCCTCGAATGATATGTTTTCTCTCTCTCTCTCTCTCTCTCTTTCTTTCGGCTTTAACGAGTTTTTCCCATTCGAGCGACTTTGCCCTTCTCACGGTCCACCGGTTAACTCTCTCGCTAACAAGAGATATTTTGTCCGACAAAAGTCGGATCGGCTCCATTCATTGTTCAGATCGGCCGTTCGCTCGTAAAAAGAAAACGTTTCGTTGTCGACCTTGCTCGTTCGGAAGTATTTTTGCGAATTCATCCGCTTCAAATGATTGGGAACGGAAATTTAATGACATAATATTCTTACTCGTGTAGCAGTCGTTTAATTGAAACTGTGTTAATAATCAATCGTTATTGATAGCGATTTTAAAGAGAAGGGTGCAAAATCAAAATGTGGCAAATCTATTTATTTCATGTTGTTTTTCTTCAAGATTGGATTAATATATTTTGAATTATTTTTTCTCTCTCTTTATCATATGTTTGCTTACATTTTGCATTTTTGATCGATGTTTTTCGCTGAGAAAGCTCTTTCTGACATTTTTATTGCAAATTTTTATTTACATTACATTTGAGTAAAGTCAATTTTTTAAAATTGTAATCTCTTTAAAACGAATGATCAAATCATAGTTTTTTTATTCCTGGATAAAATGAAAGATGATAATCGGATCAGGGATTTTTGAGAAAATGGTGCTTTTACAAGAGGACGTTTTCTTTTCTTAAATGTTCAATATTTTTTTTTAATTATTTAAACATCCAAAAAATATTTTATAGCTTAAAATGCATAACAAAAATTACCTATTTAACAAAAAAGTTTTTATATTTTTAATTATGAGTTTTTCCCTCGAATCGACTGAACAGAATTTTGTTTTAAATATCGTAACAATTATTTACAAAAAATTGATATAATATTCAAAAAGTTTTGACATAAAGAAAGAGAGAGAAAGAAGAATGAAAATTTATTTGTTAAAAATATTTATAACTTGTATATGTATTATCAGAGGGAAATAAAAAAGAACGATATAATTATATAATCTCTATTTCTACAAAAATAATATGTCTCTACATATTTTTATTTAATTTCCGAAATGCTCTCGATCTCAATTTCGCGATATATTTAACTGGACAAAACTTTTGAATTTCTCGTCGTAGCTCGAAAGCGTCTCGCGGTAAACAGCTCATGCAAGAAAAATACTCATCCTAGTAGGAAAATACTTGAGCAATTTCCTATCAGCTATCGATCCTCTTCGTCCAGACGCTACTGCTCCTCAAGCATCAGGATTAGCATAACGCTGCCGAGGGGCTTTTGCATATTCATCGCGCTGCAGGTTGCGCACGCCGTATCGTATTATATGCGTAGATAGAGAGCAGATCGCTCGATAAGGTCGCTTAATTTCGGAGTGCCGCGTGACGCCGTTCTTACCGCGGGAAAAATGGTCTCGACGAGAAACGGAGGACCGGAGATAATATCGCGCGAAACGCACTCGCCTTCGCTGTCGCCCAGGGCGACAGCTGTCTTGGGCGCTCGCGATATCGCAAAATAGATCCTCTATCGGACGGATAATATATTAAGTCCTCGCTCTTGTTAGCGTCATATCGTTCCCGCGCGATGCATAATTGAATATCGATCGCTTTCCGATTATGTGACAAGAGTATGATGTTGCAATTTATTAAAATATCTAAACTTGTTCTCCGAGGGATATGAAACGCGAGACGAATGCTGGTCGAAAAGAGAAGCTTCGCGCTATCGTAGACCGTCGAGAGATATATATTATATGCGCATGTATGCGTGTGTTTGTTGATAACGACGTGTCCCAGCTACCAGATTAGGTAGGTGATTGGGAGAGCAATGTGGCTTACATTCGGCTTACGTATCAACGAGATATGCATTCTCGAGGATAGCCGTGCATTTAGTAGTGCTCGTAGTAAACCCGAGCCGTCTCACACATCTGCTTCTGAAATTATATATACAGGATGTGCAAGATACAACCGAAAAGTGGACGTTTCTTGAGAATAAATAAAAAGAGGAAAAAATATTTTTCTTTTACATTTTATATGGAAAGGGTTTATACACAGATAAAATGTTGGAGTACAAATTACATGAAAAATTTCTTTTTACAATATTTTATATAAAGCCGGAACGTAACGATATTATTTATTATAAATTAACTTATTTTTTTAAAAATTGTGTTTCACGATTTTACATAAAAATATTCAAATACATAATTGCAGTGTGTCCTTTTATAAAATATAAAACGTAGCATAATATATTAAGTTAATATGGTATCTACGATTACAAAAAATTATATCTTCTCCATTTGATAAATCGACTATTTAAATTTACGATTGCAATATTTTCATTGCGATATTTTCTCTATGTCTGACAAATCGACTATTTAAATTTACGATACTCTTAATTGCGATATTTTAAACAGGAGATTCTCCGTCGAGTGACGCATTCATTCCCGAAATGCTCTGATCCTATATAAATGGCCGTCTATGTACTTGGAACTACCTAAGCCGCAATTACGCTGCGAAAGTGAAACTCTAGGTATATATGCAGAGGAGAAGACACACACACTCTTCCGTGCTGCTGCGTTTAAGAGTCATAATATTATCCTCGAGAAAAAGGAGAGAATACGAAGGCGCGCGAACACACGGTAGCTGCGTTCCTTTCGAGCTCCGACAAAATTTATACCTCCAAAACACCGAGTCTCTCTCTCCTTCTTATCCCTTCGCGATTCCTAAATTGTCGGATTAAAATCAACTTATCGCAATCCGGTCAAAGCCATTGCATGAAAATCGTGGAATTGCGATTCGCAAAATTGCTCGCTAGAATGTAAGGCATTTCCCGGAAAATCCTCCGCGATCACATTTAGCCTTCGAGAAGCACTCGAGAGTTATTTTATTTGTTTCTTAGCCGGTGAATATCTTTTCCTTCTTCCGATTCGCGTTCTCTCGCGATACGATTTCGCTGCGTCGACACGCCGACGTTGACAAGAATTTAATCGTCGATAGCCGGGTTTTTTTTTCCTTCTTTCATCACAGAAACCGATGTACACGTCAGATTTGTTATCGTTCTACAAGGGGACGAGATAGCGAGGAGAAAAAGAAAACCGGATCGAGCGCGTGTGGAAGCTGCGAGTGATTTAAAGGAGACGAGCAAAAAAAAAAGAGAGGCGGGAATCGCGGAAAGTCCACGAGAGAACCAGTTCTCTTCGCAGGAACGAGTCGGATAAGAGCGTAATCCAATGTCCATTACGATTATTATGATTTAGAGCGATAATTATGCCGCGTGATTTACATAAATGCCAGTGCACGGTAGCAAATTCCGAGTGTCTAAAGTCACGCTAATTAGCGCGATAAGGTATTCCAGATATCTCTTGCAGAGAACTTTAGAGAATGTACTATGCATCGTTTCGCTCTTGCTACAGACACACACACACACACATATATACGCACATATACGCACATATAACGAGGTAATTTCTATTTAAATTGAATTAAATCAGAACTTTGAAAATGGAATAAAAATTATATGTTTCCGTATGTAATTATAATCGCTTAATTTAATATCAGAGTTATCATCGTTACTATAAATTAACGGATAATTTCCTGTCGACTGTTTTTAATTTTAAATTCAATAAATATTCATCAATATCAATTAATCTTTCTCTTTCTCTCGATTGGACATTGAATTGAAAAGATCCACCTTAATGTAATGGGAACAATATTTTCGTAAATTGTTTTATTCGAATTCAAATGTATGTTAGATGTAGCTGTGATATAGTTCTGTTGATTAGCTGCACGCGCAGAACATGTGTTTCGTTATTTCGTATTTCAAGATACCGTCTGTCGAAGACAGCTATTGCAGCCGCCATTTATCCTTAGCAGCCAGATTTGTCTGGCTGTCAATCGATCCTCGGCGTGGCAAATACCAAACGCAGGCTGTCGACCGACACGTTAAGCCAATGATTTATGAAGGGTATGACGGAGAGCGAGTCTCTTAACCGCGAATGCGAGGCGCGGCCGCGCTTTTATTACGTAACTTGTCGACCTAAGTGACTGCGTTTTGCGCTTGCACTTTTCTGTCGAAAGGGACTCGCAGCTTGCAAATTTCGATATAAAAAAATAGCGTTCTTTTTTACCTTCCAATATTTCACATTGATAAAATAATTATATCACCGTAAGATTATCTCTGCTGAACTGACAATGTAAATTTCGTCTGACACAAGTATCTTTCTAATAGTCGATGCAATTAGTAATATGTATATAATTACAAATTATTATACTTGACAAACTGTAATAAATATATCACAATGTGACATAATTGAGCACGAATTGTATTGGAATTTGCTAATGCAAATACGAATCACTATTAATAAATAATTAATTACACGAGTAATTGCATAGTACATAATTAATTATATGATTGAAGTACATAATACGTAATTATATTATATGATTAATTATATCATCGAATTCTACTGTTCATTTATCATAAGATACACATTATGTGCACAACGAAGGGAATGTATGTGCAATATTTGTATATGTGTGCTTCTCTATCATATGTCATATCTTGTATCTTTATTTATGATATAATGTGTATCGTGCCGATGAAATTGGTAATTGTGTCACATTATACTTTGGTATCCACAAAAAGCATACCATGTGCAGTATGTTATATTATAGATAAATGCTAATATCATCCGATTGTTGATGGATTTATTGCAACATTCGCATGAGCAATTGATCGGAATGACAATTGCATCAATTTCTAATCATGTCACATTGACGTCATGACGCAGTCGATTTAACATTATTATCATGATTCGCAAATACATACGAAATGTCGCATATTTACATATATGCATTCTAAGGTAATTACTATTAATAATTATTCCTTACATTTCCGAGAATCTTGAAGATATTTATATCGATCTATATATTTCCACTATTCTTTCATACGCGTACATATTATTATATCGTTTTTCCATACTCATACAAGAATATCATCCATATTTTTATCAATCCTTCACGTCGGCATTTATTCAACAAGCTGAAGCTGATTATGAAATGTGGCATAAAGAAAAGGGAGGAGGATCGAAGATTCTATTCGATTAATCGAATATGGCCTCTATAGAAATCTCGACAAAGTAGTAGTTACAATTTGCTTACATCCTGACACCTAGTACAACTTTTTATCCGCGAGTGTCGGAAATCTTGAAATAAATAATCGAGCTTTCTAAATTGAAGGAAAACACGTGCGCTTCTTCTTATATTTGATCCATCTATTCGCCCCTCGTGATTCTTACGCCATAAAATAGCCGCGTTAACTTCCGTTATGAGAGATAACTGCCGATTTGTAACAGAAAAATATTTCAAACTTTGAAATTGAGAGAATGGTTGCAATACGCTTTTTTTGACATTTAATTGATATTTGATGTCCGCGTTTCAATCCTAACAAACGAGAGATGAGAGAGGAAAGGAGCACACGAGCAAAGATAAATACAGCATGTCGGAAACGAGCCTGTTGCATGTGTACGTAGATAGGTTGCGCCTGATCGAAAGGATTAAATTTTCGTGTCGGCGTAATAGCATGCATGTTCATTCGTTCCTTTGATATTCTACCCGATGAACGAGGCGCATCAGAAAGGCGATGAAAGAGAGAGACAACCGGCTTGAAAACACGAACAAATAAATTTTGCCGGAAGCGAGCGCAATACAAATCGCGAAACATGTGCACGAGCAAGAGTATCTACATTTATATCATGTCGATATCAATTGGAGCTCGAAATCCGCGGTCGATCTATGGATGACCGCAATGTTTCGGCGCGTTAAATTGGTGATTCAATCAACGAGCCGTATATTTTCCCTGTTTCCGCGCCTCCGTCAATAACAGTTGCCATTAACAGGCAAAAGGTGCATTTCTACGCCATCCGTGTTAAATATACGATTGTTTGATTTTAGATAAAATGATAATTTCGCGGATTACTGGATATAAACGTCAGGTTTCAAAAATTATTAATTCGATTTCTTTATATTTCTAGAATTTTATTATATTTGAAATCATTATATATACTTCTAAATATTCTTAAAATTAGATAAGTTTTTTCATTTCTGTCTAAGATTTTCCAAATGTTTTTTTTTTTATAAATATGATGCACATTACTTTATTAATATCTAAGAATACGGATGAAATAAGAAAAGTTGTTGTATTGAAATTAATATTTTTACTCACATATGAACAAGAGGAAAAAAATCTTAAACTGTGGGATTTGTAAAAGTTGTCATATATCTTGTTAAAAATAACTAAATAAATAATTAAAAATCTCAAAATAATTAAATAAATAATTAAAATAATTAAATAATCATGAATATTAGAACTGATAAAATAAGAAACGCTAGCCGAATCAAAGCAATTATTAAAAACGAAGTAAGTAAAATTAAGAACTGATAATTATTATATAAAAGAAGCAAACAAGAGTACTTGTGATGAATTTTTCAAAAACTAATTTTAATCATCTTTTCGCCTTTTTTTTTCGCGACTATTTCTTCCTATGCGACGCGAAATAGCTGCCAATTATCCGCCACAAATTGCCATTGGAACAAAGTGCCACGGAAAAAGTTAGAAAAAACGAAAAGCCTGTCAGTATCAGTCGGCTGTGAATTTGTCAAAAAATATAGCAAATATTACATCGAGGCAGGATCGACATGCGAGATGGAAGTTGTGTATTTGATTCGCGCAGCTCGGATTAAAATTCGTGAGAGATTCGATACGTTCATATTTTTGTCTTTTTTTTTCTCAGACGTAATTTTAACCTTCGATTCGTTTCAATTATCAGAGGTAATTTAGCTAATTCATCAAGCAGCTTTTTTTCGCACGTCGAAACTCTGTCGACGCGGCTTATCGTTTCCTATGTTCTCTTTTTCTCTCGCTCTTTCCTTCTTTCTTCCTTTTTTTTCCTTGCGCGGGCGAGTAGCGGTGATAAAGTAGATTAGGGGTTTGATAGCTATGTACCTTCCGGCAAGAATTGACCCGTAAATTCGGCTATTCGAGATTATCTCTTATCCTATATATTAATATCGCGATTTATTAATATTTTCGCGTAAAACATAAGATTTAAGTACATTTTAAGCGAATTAATGTTTTGATCAAACGTCATATGCTTTAAATTTTAATATATTATAAAGTTTATACATAATAATTATTATTCAATATATTTTTTTTTCTAAAAAAGATTTCCTAACAATTTTTTCTTATTAAATTTAAATCAGTAAACATATAATTTTTTAATTTAAAACAGAAATTAATATAGAATATAGAAATATAATAAAACTGTTCAATCAAATGTATATATGTATATATAATTAGACATAATAAAATATATTAAAGTATGTGAAAAATATAACATAAAAAAATATACAATAATATAATTTTATATACTATACAAAATTATATATATAAATCCAAAAAGATGAAATCCTGAATATTTTTGAAAACCGATCAGATATCAATTCATACCACATTTTCATTATTATTAATATTTATTCTCGTTTATATTGCTTTTTTATTAATGTACATTTAACTGTAATAAATATATAAAAATTTCTTTAGATATATATTTTTTTCAAGACAATACTTATATATGCTATTCCGACAAATCCAAAGACTTAGTAGTCACGTTGGCTGTGCAGCCAACGTGATGCCAGCAGTATTCATTGCAGAGTCGAGTTCAAATCCGACTGGTTGCATGCCTGGTGAGAGAGAAAGAGAAGAGCGACTTGAAAAGACGCAAACTTCCGTCTCTCACACTAACAATTTCACACAATGATGATAGCTAAACGTTTACTTGAACTTTCGGTATATCCACCTAACGATCTATCGAAGGTAGTGAATTGGGACCAGTCATAGTTACTCTGAGTGTGAATTTTATCAATGTTGAATAAGATATTTTTTATTTGTTTAGCGTTATATTTGTATATTATATATATATATACACACAAAAAAGAGAGAAAGAGAAAATGCGCACGCCGAAACATTCTTATAAATAATTAATTTTTAACATTGCCTTTGATTATCGCTCGATCCTAAAGAAAAAAAAAATAAAAATTCCATATATCCGTAGATAAAATTCTATATCTATATAAAATTTTTTAACATTGATTTTTTAAAATTTTTATGAAATTTTTAAAAATGTTTTAATTTTTTTTTTAAATTAATGATTCAAGAAACACGTAGCAAGTACAAATTACGATATGCGTACGATACCTGTACTCTAAGAGAAAACTACAGAATGTGCAATGTAAAGCTGATACCGTGCGGTCTGTCGCAATCAGCGCGTTAATTAGCATGTTAATTAGCGGTAGTGTAGCAACCGTACTGCGATCTTTCGCAAACCGACCTTAAACTTTGCGCTCTTCCTTCTTTCTCTTCTCTTCTCCGAGGAGTCGCGATTGAAAGAAGAGATCGTGTCGGTTTTTACCGCCGTTTTTAATGGCTAACGACGGTTCCACGGCCGATGCACTCTCCATAATGGCCAATGGCACGCTCCGAAAGGGCGTGATTAATTTCCATAATGGCCGCTACGCCGACTCTTAATAAACGCGCTTTGTCGAACAGTCGTCGGCTGACAGTTGCGTGAGAGAAAAATGACGAATGACATTTTCGTCGCGATAAATACCATCACCGCTTTAATTTACGAACGCTGATGATCGTTGACCTTTGATAAAGCATCTCTTCCGGTAAGTTGGCACGCGAGACAATAAAAGATAACTTGTCTTTAATCACATATACGCACGCACATATACAAGAGAGTAATAAATTTAGATTTAGGATTTATTTTTTAATATTAAGAGAGAATGCACAATTCCGGCTTAAAAAATGTATTACCATGTCACAATTTTTTGAAAAATGTGAAAGTAAAACTGTAGAAAAAGATTATTTTTACGGACTTTATCATGCTAGAATTATAACATGTTAAGGAATGTATTATGAAGATTAAAATTAATAAAATTTTTTCGTATTTTTAAATAATTTAACAAATATTATATCGGATCGAGAAGACTGCTAAATTTAAAGATAATAATAATTAAATAATAATGTATAATTTAAAGAATCTTTTTTATATTGTTTAATAAAAATCAGATTACAAACTAAATTAGAATTAGACTAATTAAATTAATTAAAATTAGATGTCATTAGTTCATCATGATGGATATTAAAATCTAACAATTATCGAATTTTTATGAAAATTCATATTTTACGTTATTGAATATGAAGCCAAAATCAATGAATGTACAATAATATGAATGCAATATAATACTGACTATTACATTTTCCTGAAGTAAGAATCTGATATTTAATTAGAAAACCTTATCAATTTTAATTTCTTTACAACGAATTCTTTTTGAAGATTGAATGTTCTGACAATGTGCTTAATTTTGAACAGAATAAAATACACGTGGCATGATAAATGACATGGAGATGAGTTATTTTTATGACTTTAGATCAAATTTTTCAAAATTACGTCGTAAAAAAATATTTCCGAGAAATCATATCGAACATAAAAAACTGAAATGAATAATTATTCTTTTTTGGAGGAGAGAAGAGAGGGTTACTTTCATCGTTATCATAAAAATTGCGCGCGAGATAGATGAATATCTCAATCGCGAGAATTGCGTGATCAGATGAGTAACGAAGAACAAGGTTCCTTCGTTATAATGAAACGCTCAGCCTCTTTGCATTGCATTCCGATGGCTTTTTATCATTTGGCATATAAAATTCTTTCGCAAAAAACACTTCCGCGTTTAGGATATAAAGAAGTATAAATGCGCACAACTGGCAAATGTGTTTGAGCTATTATTTACCACTTTGCTGTTATACCATTTACCTTGCGACTGGTTATCTTAGTTAAGTCGTAAGTCAATCGAACGCTAATATACCTTACATAACGGCGTGGAAAAAGATGCGATAAGTCGAAGCAGGAGGGCTAAGCTTTTTAGCTGCGCAATGTATGCAATTGCGATATATTTTCGATTTATTATTTTCATATCAATCAAAAAAATTGTCGTAAAAATTAACGGAGATATACTTAATTAACTGTTAGATTTCTTAATCGAAGTGTCTTGGTCGATTTAAAATTTTACTTGACTTTATTGCAAATAATTTCACTTCTTATACTCAATAATATGTATGTAGTGTCTTCATTCGATTGAAAGGTTATTAATTTTGTCTACATTATTCAAGATATGAAAGAGAGAAAGAAAATTTGTGCAATTTTATTCGAAATATGAATTCTTTTATTTATTAATTTGTTAATTATGTATACATATGTAACATACATATGAAACATTGTTCTTAAATTTTACTACAATTATGTAATATTTAATTAGCTCTGAAAATTATTATTATTATAAATAAAATAAATTCGATATCAGAAATTATTGCGCAGATTCTCGTCATAAAATAATTTCAGGATATTGCAGCAAAAGACTGTGAAAAACAGAAATATTCGTTCTATCTGTGTGATAAGCCTGTTAATTTAATGACTCGAAACGTCTCTCGAAATGATCAAATATGCTTTGTATATAAAAAATTATTGTGCAAAGAAAGTATACTCTTGTTTGATTGAACATACAAATGTATAAAAATAAAATTAAGCTTATACTTGACACGATCAGGAAGATTTATTATTGAACGATTGAATTAATAAAAGCATCAGAGAGTAAGTAGATTATTAATTAATAAAAATCCGATATTCTCCTTATTATTTATTGTCGATATTCATCACGTTTCGTCGATAGCATTAATTATTTCTCATGCGATTCAATAATTGCAATTTAATTCTTCTCTCGATAAGTTCCCTCGATCGTTATATCGCGTGGATACTTTTCGATAATTATTTTACGTTTTTCCGTTTGCTTCTTTTTTATATTGTAAGATATCAAAGATCTATTTAAGGAGTCTGATAAAATTAGTTAATTTCGCAAGAATTAAATAAACGAAGAGTCGATATAATTGAGTTGTATTTTTGGTTCATAAATATTAGATTTCTTATCTTAGAAATTCTTCATCTTTTCTTATTCCATTGTTATTTATTATTACATACACACGCGCGCGCGCATACATGTGTATAAGTGAGTCGGTCATCGATATAAAAACAAGTCATATATTTTTATTTAAATTTTGAATATTATTCCTAAACTTTCAACATTATTCAATTTTTATATGATATATAATTTATATATATATATATATATATATATATATATATATATAAATTATATAATAAAATATAATATAAAATATATAATTTCCATATTTTTTTATCATGTATGTTAAGAATATTCTTTTTCTCTCGCTTTTTTCTCCTCTTCTCTAAATATTGAAATAGTTTTTATATTAATATCGAAACGGAAATGGATCGAGAAGTTATATAAGAAAGCATTTTAGGAAAGACATAAATCATATTAAGTAACTACGTAATCATCTCATTAAGACATAATTGAAAACGATAAAATTTCTCTCTATACAGCGACAAAAGTACAAGGAATAATGATCAGAATAATGATCTGCGATTAAATTGTAATACGAGAATACAAGTCTGATAAACTTTTTGCATTCGATAGACATATAAATTTTTGCACCATCACTAGAATATTAAATGCGAATGCAAAATCAAAAGACTTTTAATTTTAAATATATGTATGAGCATTCGATGTGTTTTTCCACTAAAACAATAGAAAGAAAGAGAGAGAACTAAAGAGTTAATATCACGTAGGAAATTGCCGAGAGGTATTTGAAAAAGACATTCCTAAATACACAGAGTTGAGAACGAAACACTTTTGCCTTTACATTTCCCTCAAATTAAAAGTTTTTTAATTATAGACGTTAGAGAGACCAATAATTACTGTTTTGAAAACGACTACCATAATTATTCTTGTTACGACGTAATGTTGCGCTGAAATATCCAATTCATCTTCATGAATATTCTTTTCTAAAGTATTTTACGTGCTTTCACTTTCCAGTGCACTTTTATCACAATGTAAAATAATACACTGCGTATATTAGTTAATTAAACAATACTACGAGAATAAAAATACATCGTGATCAGAAAAAATTGAAAAATATGGACGAGACAAGAGCGAATCGCTAATGTGTGACATGACATAACAACTCGCAGAATCGGACGGGAATCGCAGAAGAAAGTGGTGTCAATGGCCGAGCCAAGGACGTACGTACGAGTAATTCGTCCGCGTACCTCGATTAATCACGTCCAGTTTTATAATCGTGTCGCTGAACCCCGCGTCGATACGTGTAATCAATCGTGTCGGTGTCATAGGGCGCGTTAGTCACGCTTCTCGGTCGTTTCCTTTCTGAGAAATGTTTGCAAAAGGGCGCCACCGGTCGGGTAGAACCGGACGGGAGCCGCAGGGAGTCTTTTTTTTTTTTTTTGATGTCCGGTCGCGGCGTGGGTGGGCCCAAAAGAGCGGGTAGGCTGGGCCTCGAATCTGCAATCCGGTTTTTCACGCTCTGATCGACTGCAGGAATTTCTTCGAATCGTGCCTCATTAATTTCTCTCTCTCTCTCGTGCGTCGAGAAAAATTACCGACATTAAATTGACACAAATTACATTTCACTCCGGATTTTTTGCGCGAATAATAAATTTACCCGAGTATGTCGCATTAAACTTGTATGTAATAGAATTTCCGCATTCGAGTAATGAATGTTGCGAACGATAAATTATCCATCGATAATTATATGCTCGAATATATTTTCCAATCGTCTATTACTCGTGCACATGTTGAATTATTCAGGACGACATGCCGTTGAAAATATGCGCGCAGCAAATGGACCACCAAATGCAATCGCATTCGGGTGAATCATAGTCCGGAGCTTTTTCGCGATTGCACGATACCTGCAATAGCAGTCGAATGAGGCCGATTGCCATCGTTCGCGCCATTTCCCTTCCTAATGAAGCCGGAAATGATCGGAGGACGAGTTTTTTTTTTTAGTGCCGGCCCGATTTGACGACAACGATCGACGATGGAGAGACGTAACGCGATCGAAATCGTCAAAGTTGCGATTATAATGCATTCCGCTCGCATAAAGCGGACTGCTTTATTCCCGTCACAGATATCCTTTCTTGCTCGCATCGTCCACAAAGCGAGATTTTATTCCTCGGCTCATTTTCCGAAGCGAGAGAAAGCGCATCTCCGCGCGATTTTATTACCGTGACAGCAAAAAAGAAAGAGGAGAAAAAGTCGAGTATATATAATATACAATATATAGGGCGGTATTATGTCGTATGATAATAAAAGCTGGAGTAATCCGCGCCTGAAAACACTCGATAGCGAATATGTGACTCGGGAGAAAAAATTATTTTATGTCTAAAAAAAGAAAAAATATAGTGCCAATATATTGATTCACAAGAAGTAGAAATGGCAGCTGAGATTTTTTTTTTACGAACTGTTAGAGAATGCACTTTGCAGTCAGCGTTATACGAGAATTTCTCCTTATCTATCGATATGATGTGATATGCACGTCCATTATTATTGGATATAATAATAATAATAATAATTTATATATATATATATTTATAGGCTGTCAGATGCAGATGTCGAATCCATTAGCTTCCAGATGTTTTCTGAGATCTCGGAAACAAAGTCGTTCGTTGTCGCGGCAGGTGACAATATTATCGTATCGCGATATAATCGCCCCGATGTGCAACTTTGCGTGACGACTTTGCAAAGGGCATCGATCCTGCAAAGTTAAATTATCTCCGGCAAAGCTTTAACTTTTCTACATTAAAACCGATATTGCTTACGCGACGCAATAGTTTGATATACATTCCCGGAATGAAATTTTTTTTTTTATTTCGATCTCTTTCAATTCCTTTGTATTTCTAGATTCCAAGAGGGATTTTAAGATAGACTTGTTTAGGAATTCCTATCTTTGTATCTCAAATAGGCGGTAAACATACAATTTCTTATTTAAAAGAAATTTAAAAGAAATGCAACAGAACTATAGATTGATTACTTTCGAAATTTGATTGCTCAAGATAAATTTTAGATTGAAATTGAGATCGAAGAAAATAGGAGAAATATTAATAGATAATTAATGAAATTTCGAAAATGATTGATTTATAACGTATATAATGCTTATAATCATTTTCAAAATTTTATTAACGTTACATAAGCGGCAAAATTTATCAGACATTTCTTTGAAGCCGATTATTCGCGTGTTGTACGCTACGATCGATTTCCATCTCTTAGAAGGCTCGTTGCAGGTGAACGCAGCTTGTATCTCGCGAATTCATTAAAATCGCTCGTGCGCGAGCACTCTGACATAACAGGTCGTGCCGTCCTCGAAACAGACGTATCATGTATAGTTGCATACATATCCGCGTTTTTCGGGCTCTGTACAAATTGCCATCTATCCCGACGACCAATTATACTTCCGCTTGTCAAACATCGGGATATTTCGATGATTCGGCTTTATCACGAATGATTCACAAAATATCAAAGGGAATTTTTCTTTACACTCGTCGACAGATTTATTCCGTTTAATGTGTCCACTGTTGGCTCGCCACTAACTCTATTGCAGCACGCTTTTACGGCTACACGTGCAATTTTACGCGTCCATTGAGCGAAAATGCGCAATTTTAAATCTCGCCCCGATTACGCAAATTGTCCAATATTGCTACCGATTACAGAAAGAGAAAGAGAGAGAAAAAGAAACGCGTACCAGAACAAAACGGCAAACATTAGTTTAACATTTGATCGCGAACGTAAAACGCATGAATAAAACAAAGCGTAATGAAAAAGCGTTCGCTGAAGAATTCGCGAAACAGATCGCAATAATCGCAAGCGGATAAACCAACGGAGCATTCTAGTGTTTTAGTAGCAGAAATACCGGAACAATACGCAGCGGAGTGAATTATTCAGAACATTTGCACTAATCTAAGTGAGTGCATTCCGTAACCCGTCACTCCCCACCGCTCGGTCTCGCGAAAGTGCGCGGCTTCGTTCTGAAGAAACATCGAAGAAAGGAGGATCTACCGAAAAAACCGAGCTCCGCGTCACCAACACAGAGAGCGAATCGTTTCCCTCTCTTATTCCCCGAGTGTCAGCTGGGCCCTCGTCGCGACAGCAGAAGAGAAGGCGCGAGAGACGCCGGGAAGCGAGAGCAGAAGAGGAGAAAGGAAGCGAGAGAAGGAAGCACACGAACGTGCTCGCGAGGAGGAGAAAGGGTTTAGTGACCTCGTCGTCATAATCCTAAGGAGAAGCAGAAGGAGTAGGACGACGACGACGACGACGACGAGGACGACGACGACGACGACGACAACGTGCACGAGCGCGACGACGCCGTGCGCGACGAGACGACGAGGAGTGGCCGAGAAGAAGAAGAGCAAATTGGTGCTCCCGGTAACAGGGGCTCATGAGCATCGTGGAGGAAACGTTGCGTAACGTGTCGAGGCGCAGCAGGCACGGTACACGTGGCGGATCAGCTGGTGCCGCCGCCGATTGGTCCGCGGCTGGCGCGCGGGGCCCGGCCCAGCTGGCCCCCGTCGCCGCGTCCGGCGCCCCCGCCAGGCCCCAGGACATCGCGGGCCCGACTAGACGCCAGTCGTCGCGCGATAGCGTCGACTCCACCGGCCAGCATACCCCACCCGATCACGCAGACCTCCTCTTCAAGGTCTCTGCCGCCTGATACTCTGGCGCGCTTTCTCGCTCGCCGATCTCGCCGATATTTACTTCTCTCGCGCACGAAGTCACGATGATATTTTTCTTTCGGATTTTTTTCGTTTCCTCGGATTTAATCTTGACCTCGTTGATTTCTTTCGTGCGAAATAACTTGATAAAATTAAAGATTATTTTTTATTTTTTAATATAACTTTCGGAAAATTAATTAAGACTCGTGATTTCGGCGTTTATTGTGCGAGCTAAATGAGCTGAGTAAAATGATTGTTTGAAAATTCTCGCTCACGATGCAGGTGATGTTACTTGGGGACAGTGGCGTTGGAAAGACCTGTCTTCTGACGCGTTTTCGCGACGGCCGCTTCCTGTCGGGAAACTACATAACAACCGTCGGCATTGACTTTAGGGTGAGAGACGTCATTTCATCTTGTATCGTAATACGTAATTTAATAAGCGGTGCTCTCGAACCAGAATGAGATGTTTGTTACGACTTGTTTGTTCTTTAAACGAGAAAGTTGCTCGCATTGGATGACTTGGTATAACTTCGCGATTCATGATCGCGATCCTCGATCTTGTGGCTCTATAAAAGTTTTATTTCCTGTATATTCTTGCAGAACAAAGTTGTCACCGTGGACGACACACCGATCAAGCTGCAAATCTGGGACACGGCCGGCCAAGAGAGATTTCGGAGCGTCACGCACGCTTATTATCGAGACGCACATGGTAAATCATATTTCCATATCGTAATAATCGAATAAAATTAATTAATCATTAATTGACGAACGTATATATTCACGTCGAGAACTAGAATTAAGCACCAATTGGCAGAATAAATATTGAAACGCTGAAGAATTAGGAAAATGCTAATCAGCTGGATTGTTATATTACACTGTTATATTAATGTCACGATAAATCAGGCAAGTCAAGCGTTCGCATTTGACTAATTGCGACTAACGAGCGTCTGAATTGATTTAATATACCAATAAAATGCAGCAATGTCGTTTCATAGAAACGCAATTTGTCGATTGCTTCTGGCAGCCGATAAATTCAAGATCGTTAAGAAAATTTTTCATCATTCATATCACGATTTATTTTCACGCTTACATTGAGGGGCATATAAAACATTCTACTCGCGTTTTATCGTAGCAGAAAATGATGAGAGATATCTCTGCGAGAGAAAGAAAAGAGAGAGGGAGAGAGAGAGAGAGATAGACGTGTTTCCGACAAGAGGCATCAGAGGCATTTAACGCGTTTGATTTTAAATCGAGGAGATTCTTCTTCTATGCCAAACACGGAACACAATTTCAACTCGATGATCGTTATCGATGCGCTATACAGGGTGTCCTGAATTCTTCGAATTTTTCTTTGAAACTTTTTTTTTAATCCATCAATCGATTTAAAATAAATTTTTTTAATGAAGAATTTATAATTCATTTTCTCCAACTCTATTTTTTTCCAATGATCAGGTTTATTTTTTGTAATCAAAATTTCCGCAAAACTAAAAATAAGTCTTTTTTTTTTATTTTCGCTGAAATAAATCCGTTACAAAATTGTCGGGTATTAAAATTTTGTTATCAGAGGGCCGTGAAATTTTCGCCGACAATTTATCTATGAGATTGGATTTGGGAAAGAGAATTCGGAGAAGACTCTCGCAACAACGAGAAGTCGTCGAAATGTAGCGGTCCGCCTCCGGGGAAATCTTAATTGTTCCCTTTTCGACTCGGTTTAGCTCTTCGAGGTTCTTCCCTCCCCCCCCCTTTCCCCCGATTCATTTTCGCACTTGAAATAATCAATTTGCAATGTTGCCTCCAATTCTCGTCGCATCGCGACGAACTCGAGTCGACTTTACAATGCACGAACCATTTGTAACTTTGCCATGAACTCTCTCTCTCTAGTCGTTGCGCTCCCGATTTTGTTGCCCCGCCAATTTTGGCCGAGAGCCAAACTCGATTCGCGCAGATAGACGGGGCAGGAATACGAAGAGGAGGGTGCCTATGGGGGGGAGAAGAGAACGACCTCATTGTTTGTCGGTAGGACCCATCTGTGAGTTCTAAAGTTGTTGCGACAATAGCGTTGCGTTGCGCCAACTTTATCGGAAGTAATCACTAAGATTGAGTGAATGACTTTGCAATAATTAGACGCGTCACATCCATCTAGAAGATTAAACAACCGTTGAAACCGCGAAATCGCACGAGGCAAGAGTTCCGAGGGCGAAAGTGAACTAAGTTTATATATTATTAAATTCGCAAAATACTTTTAATCTAAAAGCTATACACTTATGACTTAAAAATAAAATAATTAAGTCTAAACTATAAGATTCAAAGATTTAATTATGATGTAATAAGATTTATTTTTTAGAATAATATCCAAAGTAAATTTTCTATAAATATATATAAATTACACAATTAAAAAAAATATATTTTTTACATAAAAAAGAGACTATTTTCCGTCGTTTTTTTTTAATACAATTCCAAATTTTGAAAAACTTGCGATTAAAGTAATTCAAAAAAAGATTATTTTAATATATTAATATTTTATCGTGTTATCACATTATAATTACGTGTGTCGGAGAAGTTTTGTTATATATGTTGTTAGGATAGTGCTAAAAAAAAATGTGTTGTGCCAATTTTGATGATGAAATGCATTATAATTCATTTTTGTAATTTTAATAATAAATTTCTCAAAATTATAACGCAATGCTATTTGGAAGCTGGAATTGAGCATTAGAAAAACTACGTGAAATTATTATTTTTCTTGAGTATGTTTTTTTTATTGAATTATTTTATACGCTTGTCTTCGCTCTTGTTTTAAATTACCGTTTGACGCATCAAAGTTTTACAACATATTTTGTAAAAAACTACCGACTATCAGATGATGTCAAGTCGATTAGATCATAACGATTAAAAAAAAAGCGATTTATGGCTGATTCCAGCGCTTTTGCTGTTATACGACGTGACGAATAAGACGAGTTACGACAATATCAGGGCTTGGCTGAGCGAAATCCGGGAACATGCAAACGAGGATGTCGTCATCATGTTGCTGGGTGAGTCGCCGTTTATTTATGGTACCCCTCGATGGTACCGATACACAATAGATCTGCCTACTTAGAATTCGCGTAAAACTTGGCGAGAGACTTTAATCTCCAAGAAATTAAACACCGGATATAAGGACCAAGTATAATGGTTTAGCAAAGATAAGAGTTCACTAGAAAGCTATCTGGATGACCCAGATTTGATTTCAACAACACCACCCGATTGTCCCAAGTGATATATACACATAGTTACCGAACCAATTTGAATCAAGAGATTCAGAACTAACAATCTTGGTTTCAGGAAGGATCAAATTTAACTTGTAGCGTTTCTGATTAAATGCAATTTGGGTCGCTTCGAGAGCAATTAAAATTGATTTTCACGCGAACTCATGTTTAATAGCAAGTGTGCGAAAATAATACGAAAGACAATAAAAAGAGATAAAAATATGTTCAATCTCGCATCTTAATTATTAGTTTTACTTTCGAAATCGAATTTCTTTTTAGGTTTTATGATTCGAAATGTCAAAGTTTCGATCTTCAAATTTAAGTTATTTCAGTTCATAAATTGACCTTAATTGCTCTCGGTTAATTCAAATCCAACTGAGAACGTTGTTTTAGCTGCATCATAAAAATATATTTACCTGCTTTCTTTGCTCTACATTTATCAAATCGCAGGTAACAAATCCGACTGTGGAACGGAGCGTGTCGTTAAACGGGAGGACGGCGAGCGATTAGCGCAGGAGTACAAAGTGCCGTTCATGGAAACGTCTGCCAAGACTGGCCTCAATGTCGAACTGGCATTCCTCGCTGTTGCTCGGTACGGTATCTAAAATTGACAAATGTAATCGTTAAAATGATGCGAATTAATATTGTTTAAGCCGATTTCAGTCTCGATCTTAATTTAATTAGGGTGTTATCTCTTTCTCAAATTGAATATTTTTAAAAACTGAAAAGAAACGAAAATCAAATGGAAGTTTTAATCGAGTTTGAATGTATTTTTTTCTGATAATTTTTATTTTGTAAAGATAATAACTGGACCGTATGTATGTATGATTGGCAAACAGATTGATAGACACCAAACAGCTGATCGGCTCTCGTTTCAGGGATCTGAAGGCCAAAAAAAGCGACAACCCTGACGAAACGAAATTCAACGTTCAGGACTACGTCCGTCAGCAGTCTCAGCGAAACACTTGCTTCAATTCCAGCTGCTTGACAACCTGAACCATTTTTCTTTCCACATCAAAATAAGAGGATACGCGAGCTGGAATCGCGTTGATCTCATAAGATATATATGGCGCGAGTTTCAAGCCATATATACAAGATTGAATTTTGATTTCTGTGTAAGATGATTGGTATAATATTCGCGTGCGCGAGACACGCGTGAATAGAAACTCGATTCGTAATAATTTCAAATGAATCGGAAAATCGAATAGAAAAACAGTATTAGCACTTTTTTTTAAACAATACGTTATTAAGGCATTATTTTATTTCGTAGAATACGAAATCGATCGCGCTCTTAAAAGATTAGAGCCGATAGAGAGCTCGACCTTTTCATGTAGTGTCAAAAAGAAAAGTAGAAAGAGAAAAAGAGAGAGAATGAGAGAGAAAATATGAATCTCGTTGTAAACGTAAACATGTGTCAAATGATTGCTCGCATACTTTAATGTAATAGTTCTAAGAGAAAATAGAGTGAGATCTCATGTATATACGACACACGAGATACCTCCATAAATAAGCCTCTAGCGCTCGATGGTTCTAATTTCGCATACACCATATGTCCGCATATATACAGTGACTCGCGAAATTCATCAAATATTTGGAAAATTTCAAAAAAGTTTATTTAGAAATGCATTATCTTGCGTATGCATATATGTATCTACGTGTACGTATGTGGTATGTGTTTATTTTTTCTCTGATAATGTGTACGAGCTACAAAAATCTCCTTTTAGGCGCTCATCTCTTTCTTCATATTTCTTATTACTTTGTTAAATTTTTATGAAATTTTTAAAATATTCGATCAACTTTGCGAGTAACTGTATGTTAATGTTAAACGCTCAGCGACGCGCGATTATTAAAAGCAATCGTAAGCGTAAATTACAGCTTATACTGGTTGTCGCACGCCCCGACTCTATAATCATTCGTTGCGCTGTTTGCATAAAGAAGTGCGATCTTCGATTTGCATACAATGTGCTTGTTACAAGTTATATAGCGCGCGCATTCATTCAACGTGCGGTTGCATCTATCTCTTGGTGACTGCGTAAGTGAACAAAAATATCAATGCGAGCTCAGTCTCTCGGCATACTAAATAACATAGTTGTGATATAATAGTGTCGAAAGAGAGAGAGAGAGAGAGAGAGAGAGAGAGAGAGAGAGAGACAGAGAGAGATTAAAAGTCTATGCACACTGCACGAAACGTCATATCATCGTCGCCAATTTTCCTATCTAGATTTGATTCTAATCAGCTCAAAATTACATTTTTGTTTTTAACATTAATATGTTTTCAATATAGAATTTACGAATTCATAATAAAATTGCCAAAGAAAAAAGTCCATATATAATAAAATATAAATATATATATAATACATATATTCGTATATTTTATATATAATTATATATATATTTGATTATATATGAATGTCTTTTTCCGAATGTAATGATCTTGGATCAAAAGAAAGAAACACAAGGAAGATTGCTAAAAAATGATAAAGAGAATGAATTCAAATCGATATTTTTCTTTTATTTTCGATTTCAATTTTTAATTTAACACTTTTACTTTGATATTTTAAGCAATCAGAGAGATCATCCTTTTTCGAAATTACTTAATCTATAGTTTTGTCGAAAACTTCTTTCTTTTTAACTATAAGTTAAATAATTTCAAAAGAGGGTAATCTGACTGTTTAAAGGTACCGAATATAATAAATGTTAGACACAAAATTGAGAAATAAAAAGTAAGAGAAAAATTTAAACTCGGATGACGTTACGTATATAGTGTGTATAAACCTTTATGCGTCTCTCGTAGAGGAGGAATGTCGAGAAACGATTCGTAGCTGCCATCTAGCAAATCAACATGCGAACACACTTGAAATTTTCCTCTGGACAAACGTCCCCGCGCGATGCTTCTTCCCTTTCTTTTTCTCGTTCTTGTAGCCGACAAATATATGTGCGTTTCGTGATCATTAGTAGGCGCGTTTTGTATAAACGACAATTGAGATAGTTATCGAAGGGATACCAATTGGCTGATTGGTCGATGATTATCTCTCTAATCTCTGTAATCGAAGAATTAATGAGAAATAATGAAATCTATCGATCGTTATCGAAGTCAGAATTCTAAGCAAAGTTGAGAACCGCTCTATCAACAAGAGTCAATAAGCCTTTAACACTGTTTAATAAAGCTCTATCGACGTTACTATGAGGGGGACCCATTACAATCACTCTCGATTTCTTGTAATAGAATTAATGGAAATCTAATCCGGAGACGCGCGCGCGTAAACGTTAATTTTATAGCAAACCGGGAATATATAAGAGAAAGAACTTAGAATCGATTTTTGTGCACAAGCGATTGAAGAATATATCGCGTATATTACATTCTGTTGTATACGATGTGCAATCTGTCTTATCTGCAGTGTACAAATGACAATTTTATGTATCAAATGTATATCACAGAAGGCATGTCTGAAAATAAAAAAAAAGCCGACCACAGATACATTTCTCTGTAGTATTTCCATCCCGATTGATATCCCATAATTCTTCTCGCTAGCGACTTTTTTTTTCGATATATACTGATATAAAAATAATATCGGTGGACTGGTTTATTTTTTTTACTAGGCAAAATAAAAAATTCATTTTTGCTATGCAAAATAAAAATCTCGTTTTAGATTAAAAAATACAAAACTCTTTCCAATCTAAAAAACCAATTTAGAGAAGTTGTTTTTTGTTTAAATAGAAACGTAAAAATATTGTATAAAATATTTAAATGCATAGCAATATATAATTTTCTCTTTCTTTTGTTTTTTATCTAACTTTCTCGTAAATAAAACAAAAATTGTTGGAACAAAAATTAATTTATATTAATCTTGATAACTTATATAATTATAATAATAATTATACAGTTATCGTTAAATATATATTTTATTAAAATGAGAGATATGTTGCTCGATATACAAACTATATTCAGTAGATAAAAAATGGTATATTGATTTTTAATTGTAGCTCATACATGGTTCAAAATAAAAATTTGTACTCATAGATATTTCCTAGAGAAATCGTTCTCTTTCAGAGAGATTGTATATCATATTGATAATATTATTTCACACTTTCTTGCTAAGAAAAAACGCCATTTTTAAAATAAAGAAATACGAGAAACATAGGTTCTCCGACAGACTTCATGAACTTCCAATGAGAATAAATTAATCGAAATAACTAACTTTATACAACTCACCTTGCTCTCCTCTTAATCACGCATTGACTACAGATCCGGAGAAAACAAACGGACGAAATATCGCAACGAATAAAATGAAAACAAACTTTTGCAACACTTTGTGACGACGCGCCGCTTTTCGCCATCGAATCGTTCAAACCGTAGACTTGAAACGCCCGTTCGCGCCATCTCGAGGCACCGCCGGCAAGCTAGGACGCGTGGAACACGCGGAACAGGTCTGCCATTCTCCCCGCCCCTCTCCGCCGGCTCCAAGCGGCTCCCGAAGTGTGTCCTATCTTCGAGCGGCAAACAAAACGCCGCGTCCCCTAACCTGGGTGAGAAGGGAAGTGCGTCACGCAGAGCGTCCCGTGTTCCCGCTTCGAGCGTAGCGTTTCCTGGCGTTCCCAGAGCGAGCGCCGGTCCACGATGGAGGACGAGGACGTGATGGAGATCGGGAACGTGGAGAATGTCTGCCGGCTGTGTCTGTCCGTGAACGAGCCGAGGTCCTCGGTGTTCGCGCAGGATCGAGAGGAGGACCCGTCCGGCGTGTCGCTGGCCGCCAAGATTCAGGCTTGCTTGTCGATCCAGGTAGGCCTCGGCTCCGCCGAGGAGAATTCGTCCTCCTCCTCCTCGTGCGAGGTCGACTCGCACGGGATCACCGGAGAGGAAGATCGTTCACTTGGTGGTCGAGTATCTTCGAGTGCGCGAACTTTGAGGTTACATTCGTATAAGAAAGGGCGATGATCGAGATAATGAAAATATGCTCGTGTCATGTGATCAAGACATTCTTTCTTTTGATGCATTCTCTCTTTCTCTTTCTCTCTCTCTATCTCTATCTCTATTTTCTTTCCTTTCTTCATCGTCAATGCGCGATTGTCTCATTTTAGATGAATGAATGAGTGAATGAGTCATTTTAGATGCTCTGGATATGCAGTGTCTTCTCGAGTCTTTTGACTTCAGAGTAGCACAGTCGAATATTTAAGTACCGCAGAGAGAAGTGACAATATATAAACAGTTAAAAAACTATAATAGAAATAATTTCTTGCCATAAACAGTCTAATATTAAAACAATGTCATTAGTATATGTGAACATTAATGGATAATCTTATAAAAATTTTAAATTAAGATTAATTATAAATATAAAGATATTTCTTTTAAAAATGTGACATAGTTTACTAAAATCTTAAATTTGCTCTCAATTCTGTTCTCTGATACATGTTTTAATTGAAATAGATATATACAGCTCCAAGAAAAAAGAAGAAGCGAAATTACTCAAAATTTTGATAATTATTCAGATCTTAATATACTAAATCTTTTTTTCAGATTTCAGCCACTGATAAATTGTCCACGCTAATATGCGCAAATTGTGTGAAGAATGTTAATCAATGGCATACTTACAAGGAGTCATGTCTGCGTTCACAGGATAAGCTGCAAGAATGGCTGGCAACCCAATCGCAATCAAATCCTACAGTAAGTGAATATATGATATTTTAAAATATACCATAATCTTTTAAATTATTTCTATTTCGGTATTCATGTTTCTCATATTTGCAGGTTATAACAATCAAAGACGAACCAATGGACATTGACTATGAAGATAATGTAGAAATTATCTCGGAGAGTACCAATAACTTGGAAGAAACAGTAAGTATAATTTTTTTCATATAAAATAAACTTATCAAGACTAATAGATAATTTTTTAATATAAATATTATATCTATTTTTTAGGATCCACCAACTCAAACAGTGGAAAACAAGGAAACTAATAATAAAGAAGTTCAAGAAATAGTAGGTGAAAATGATGCAAATGACACACATAAAGAGGATGACTCGGAAACAGTTCCATCTGCAACAGAGATGCAGTCTGACAAAGACCAAAATCAAATAGATCAGCAAGATACTACAGCTCTACGTTCCATTAAAATCGAGCCACAGGACGATGATGATACCGATTGCACTATCGAAGTAGAATCTGCGAACGGTAGTGAATTATTATTAAATCCCATGGCGGTTTCCACGAAGGAAGATACGGTTATGGAAGCCGATTCTACGCAAAAATCTAACGCAGCTAGCTCGCCGCCTAAGAAGAAATTCAGACGCGGTCCTCATACTCATTTCAGAGGAACGCGCGTCGTTAAAAAAAAGTGCACGCATTGTCAAATATTCTTGCATTCCAAATACTCGTATATAAAGCACATGCAAAGATTCCACAGCAAGGAGAACGGCGGTATCGACAATTTGGAGTCGATATCGCAGAACGATGACGAAGAGATGGTGGAAGATTTAGAAGACGAGTTGGTTAGTATGGAGAAAGACTCGCCACTGACGCAGGTCCAACAAGAAATTATCAGTCAGTTGAAAACATTCTCTTGCTATTCCTGCGAACAAACATTCAACGATCGGCGTAGCACGCTCTCCCACATACGCCAACATCTACCGGATTTGAGACCGTACACGTGCATTGCTTGTTTAACCGAATTTCCCGATCGATCCATGTACCAATTACATTGTGGCGCGTCCTTTGAGTGTGCCATGAAGATTGCCTTGGTAGTACCCAAGCACGGTAACGAGCGGTACTTCACCTGTAATATGTGCCTACGTTCAATGCGCGATAGAAAGGAGTTGTTGAGTCATTTGTCGAAACATTCTGACAAGCAATACGAGGAAATGATGTCGCCAGCACGCGCACCACCCAAGCTGAAACCGATGGCACCCTTGCCATCCGAGAAAAGCAGTTCCGATAAAACGCAGAAGACTGTTAGCGGACCTTACAAGAATGGCGATCCAGCGCACAATCATGTCTGTGATCTATGTGGCATGATTTACAGATATCGACCCAATATGGTTAAACATCGCGAGTTTTGCATGCGGTTGCAACCAGAAAATAGAACATCGTACAAGTGCGCGCACTGTTCCATGACGTTCCTTGTGTTCAAGAAATTCCATACTCATATCACAGTTGATCACAAGAAGAAGGAGTTTACTTGCGTCGTGTGCAACTCGAAATTCCGATCGCCCAGCGATTACTTGACTCATCACGAGAATCATCGCGCGGCGACGCACGACGGCAATCGTCAAGCACAAGACACGTCACGAAATGAAGTTCAGGCGCCATTGAAGGAACGGAATGCCTACCGAGGGGACGCCAATCCTCCCAAGTCAAGAATCGGCGGTCAAAAGTATAGTTGTGCGCTCTGCACCCAGGAATTTTCCACAAGGACCGAGTTAACAGAGCATCGGAATCTCCATCTCAAAGTGAAAATATATTCGTGCGCCATTTGTCGCAGCATGTTTAGTAGTCCTGGCGCGTTGGAGATCCATATGAAGGATCACGGCATCGAGGACCCGAATGAACGAAACGCTAATATCTCTTGCGTGGAGTACGGCAACTTGGATGAGGATGTGAGGATCGATGAGAAGGACTCGATGAACGCTAGTGCCGTCTCGGATCCTGGTACAAAGATTCATGAATGCTCTGAGTGCGGTAAGGTAATGTCAAATTACGCCAATCTTCGCCGACACACCAAGATCGCACATCGGAATGCCAAGATATATGATTGTCACGAGTGTTCGCGCATGTTTACGCGTAAGGAGATGTACGACCATCATATGCAGCTCAAACACAAATCGAAGGCAATGTTGCAATGTCCCCAGTGTCCCAAGAGTTTCGTCTTCCAGTCGAACTTTACCTATCACTTTCGCACTGCCCACCTTGAAAAATCGCATAATGGTTACGCATGCGACATTTGCGGCAAGGTTTTCGTCGAGGAGGCATCTTTGAAGATACACAAGGGTTGGCATAATCGCGCCAACTCTCGTTTGAGCACACGATTCATACTAGGCAATCAGAAGGCGTCAAATAACGAAATACAAATGGAATCAGTCAGCGTCGAATCGGGTGAAAATTCGGAACGACCGGCAAGGGCACGAAAGTCATTTCCTAATCCTCCGCTTCAATCAGCGACGACGTCGTCAGAGGGGAATTTCCAATGTCAAGTATGCAATGACAAGTTCAACGATGTTACGGAGTTGAGAAACCATCTATGGGATGTTCATTGCGCCCGTAACAAACCAGAAAAGAATTTCTGCAGTGATGAGCTCCAATGCGAGCTCTGCACGAACGTTTTTCCCGATCAGGAAACCTTGGCGTCACACATGCATTGGCACAAGGCCAACCCGATTCTCAGCGACATAAGAAAAGCGTACTCTTGCGACGTATGCGGCAAGTCTTACAGCTCGAAGAAGGTCTTGTGGAAACACAAGAGGCTGCACAAGGCTACTGTCGTAGCGTCGATCAAGTTCCAATCCTTAGCCAGGAAACCGATGGCTAGCCAATTTCTTTGTAACTTTTGTCGGAAGGTCTTCTCTAGCGGCCAGTCGCTACAACGGCACAAGCTCAACTTCCACAACGAGCTACAGAGTCCACAACGGACGCAGCAACAATTGTACAATAGCAATCGTAAATTGTCGTACGAAGATGAACCGAGACCAAAACGTATGAAACTCGAGATCGACGACGATAATCCGCCTAAGCTGCCGCCCTTTGCCATGGATTTTGCCGGTGAGAGGAGGAAGCCGGTTATGTGTCACTTGTGTAAGAAGATGTTTCCGAATATGAGCGTACTGTACAAGCACAAACAAACCGTACACAAGCATCGAGCGAGAAAGGATCTGATACCCGAATGCATACCGATGTCGACTCAGGATGGCAAGTTCTCGTGCAACATCTGCTTCAAGGAATTTCCAGGCCTATCGAATCTGCGACAGCACTTCACCATTAAGCACAAGAAGGGCTCGAGATCCAGTCATCCGCCGTCGAACAGCGACGCACTCCCCGAACGACCGATACGACCGACGAAGGAACCCGAGTCGCCGACCCACAATAACATCATGTTCAGCTGCAAACTGTGCAAGCAGTGTCACGTCTTCAACAAAGAGGCGATCATAAGTCACATCACTACTGTGCACAACGCGGTGTACCAGGCCGACAGTAGGACGTTCCACAGAGAGGTCAATCTGAGCGGTTACGTAGTGAAGGGCGCGATCGGGGCTACATGTCCGCGATGCAACGTCAAGTATCCCAACAACCGGGCTCTAAAGATACATTACATCAAGTTCCACGAGAACGCCGATTAAACGTTTATAGCTGCTGGAAACTTGGATTGGTGCCAGGTGGAAAAAATTCTTCTCCATATCCCGTGATCGCGAAAAGATCGATAGATCTTCGTTCCCCGAATCATGATTCTCTCCGTATTGTAAAACGCTCTTGCGCGACATGTTCCTGAAACGACATTGATCAATCGTTTTTACGTAAATGTAAAATTTACTTGATGACACGACTTATAATGAACTCGCGATAAGTTGAATTTTTTTTTATTATCGTAAATCAGTGATTTGCAAAAAAACAAACATCCATAATTTCGATGTTTGCGAGATGATATAACAAAGTACACAAGTACATTCTCTCTACAGATTGTTTCAGTGTGTTAACAAGAGCTTTCGTTTTGCACGCGCAACAATTACTTTCATAAACGCGAACGATTTACACGTAGATGATTTGTTATCTATTTGATACAGCAACTGTTGTAATTCTTGCGACCAATGAAACGTGTAAATATCGAGGTGATAGAGTAAATATTACATGACTTGATAAAAACCGTGTGCAGCCTCTCGGTGTATTGTAGTTATAAGTTGATTGCTGCAGCCAGGTATTATATATATTCACAAGGCAATCTCTTATCATAAAAAGTAGAATCTGTAGAATTCTTAATCCTCCCACGAAACTGCGTTACGAATTTGCGAGACTTTTATATGTTCTCAAAAAGAGGAAGTAATTTTAATCTTAATTTCTCCCCCTCCCTTTTTTCCATTTTTCGTTCTTTTCGTCAATCGGTTTATTTATTACGCTTCGCAAGATATATCGTGCAACCTGGTTGCAGTAATGACGGATAATCACTTTAGAGGTGTACTACAATTGCTTAGAAGATGACTACCTACACCTTATCTAATATAGATTATAACAATTATATATAGAATGCAAATAAATATGAATATCTTGCTTATACGTGACGGTATTTATTAAGTTGTCCTTATTGTATTCTGTCTTGCAGATTACGTTCCTTTTATTCGTTCCTTTTTCTCTTTATCTTCATCCGAATTAACCATGCGTTATATTAGTTGATTTAAATTACTTGCATTTGTGACGTATGAAAATTACAGCAATAAGAGAATTAAAATTCTAAAATAAGGAAAAAATTATTAATTTTTGTTATATCGAATTATTTTGAAACTAATAATTAAAATTGACAAACGAAATTTTGCGTATTGTATTCTCGATAATGATATCGTATAAATTAATTTTAAATCTTATATGTATATATATATATATATATATATGTATATATATACGTATACATATAAAATAACAGAAAATTACATAATAATAAATATCAAAGCGGTAGCATAGAAATTATATGACTTGAGAAATGCAGCCTTATATTATAAATTGAATTATACAAAATATATATATATATATATATATATATATATATATATATATACACAGGGTATATCAGAGCGACCGTAACAGCAATTTTTTGAGGAACCTAAGCATTTTAGAGAAAAATGTTTCATACAAAAGTTGTAGGGCTTAAAATAATCTATTTAATGATCATATCAGTTTGACTTTGAATAGCACCGTCAAAGTCACATAAAAAATACTTTGAATTTTTTAATGGAAACCCCCATTTTTTATTGCATATTCTTGTAGCTTACCTCGAGAGCTTTCCAAAACACTATAATAAAATATTTTTCTCTTAGGTACTTTTCGAGTTATGAGGCTTGAAGTCATTTGTTAATTTTGCATAAACCATAAAATATCTAGCAAGATATTCATTTTTCGATTATCTTACCTTAATACTTTTATGTACAAAATAATGAGAGGAATCGATTGGTGTAAAGAAAACACATAGTTGTTTTTGAGAAAAAATATGTAATTTGCAATTAAGAATTACCTATTTTTTCTCAAAAACAACTATGTGTTTTCTTTACACCAATCGATTCCTCTCATTATTTTGTCCATAAAAGTATTAATATCTTGCTAGATATTTTATGGTTTATGTAAAATTAAAAAATGATTTCAAGCCTCATAACTCGAAAAATACTTAAGAGAAAAATATTTTATTATAGTGTTTTGGAAAGCTCTCGAGGTAAGCTACAAGAATATGCAATAAAAAATGGGAGTTTCCATTTAAAAAATTCAAAGTATTTTTTATGTGACCTTGACGGTGCTATTCAAAGTCAAACTGATATGATCATTAAATAGGTTATTTTAAGCCCTACAACTTTTGTATGACATTTTTCTCTAAAATGCTTAGGTTCCTCAAAAAACTGCTGTTACGGTCACTCTGATACACCCTGTATATACATATATATATATATATATATATATATATGCATACGTATATATCGAATCTCATAAGCGAGAAACTTAATAATTTTAACCAGTTTCTTTGAGATTAGAGGCTGCGATAAGAGATGTTCGAAATTTTGAGGAAACAAAATATACAAAAGCTACATAAATATTGTATTATAAATTACTACATTTCGACTAAGAGATCGATGATATATACTTCTACAATCAAATCGATTATATCGATTTCGAGTAGTTATTTTTCCTTACGTATATTACTTATTTTTAGGCATATCTATGTAGAGATATGAATATAGAATATGTATATTTCATATACATATATACATATAAATTACAGAAATTAAATGATTGTACTTGTAATATGTCTCTTGAACTTACCTGGTTACAGCTATCTGTCAATCTTCTAAGAGAATTTCTAGAGAACCGAATATATGCGAAGTGTTACAGTAACTTGATATTATTTTCACCGTATAAGTTTTGTTGTATTTAATTATATTTGTAAGTGATTCAATAAAAGAATTATAAGATATTGTTACTTTTAAACAACATGGGGCTTTGTCTATCGATTTCTTTTCATCTTCAATGATTGTCAAATGTATATAAAAATATATATATATATCGTACATAATATAGAACAAAGTTATACGATTACGCACATTAACGATAAATATAGTTAAACATAGGATTAAAAAAAAGTCAAGTCGAAAACGAAAAAGGGACGATAAAAAAAGGAGACGAAAAAATTGCAAACATCGGTTTGCAATCTGCATCAGCAGAGAAGATCAAAAGCACAATCATGTCAGCATGTCAATCGCGAATATTCATGAATACAATGTTGCGTATAAATAGATATTTATGACCGTCGATATTTAAAATGTGTATCGCGATATTCCGTGATTTTATTTTCAGAACTAATGTGGAGGAAATGTCGCAGTTTTCGCAAACAATCTTAAATATACTGCATTATTACGGAAATGTTTTGGCAGAAATATTATTTTTATCTACTCGGATGGAAGAGTGCCATTTAATTCATGCCAGTATAAGACATTTTTTATGTCAAGATCACGAGTCTCTACACCTGGCGCCTCATTATTTTAACTGTTTTTATATTGTTTCATTAAAGTCTTATTTTTTTGTATATTTATTTATATATCTTATTTTTCCAGACTTGCTTCGAATCTCTCATTATTTATGCGCGACACGTCGAAGACACAGCGATGTTGCATAACGGTACGTTCGACGGCGATAAATTCAAAGGCTTGCGGATGTCACGGGGATATAAATAAGGTAGGAGGTAGAGGTAGAGGTAAAGATATACAAGAACAATGACGAGCGAATATTTGATACTTTCTTTTTTTTATGAATGCACAAAACATTTTAATATAAACTTAAAAATCCGTACAACAATATGAAAAATTATAGACTATTATACACATGTATATAGATATATATATTTATATTTATATATGCGTCGTACTTTTTATATTTTTTCCATTTTCCAGGTTTATCAATATATATATATATTTTTTTTTATTTATATATATTATTTGTGTGCTTACTCCTTTGCTATATATCTTCTTTTTTTATCAACGGGATGGAAAACTTCCGTCTCTCACTAAGTATATGTATATTATATATATATATATTTATATATAATTATTTTATTATATGTATAAGTATGTATATATATATATATATATATATATATATATATATATATATATATACATATATTAATGTGTGTAGAAATATAAAGTAAACCGTTGAACGGTCCCGCATCGCGTCTCACACATTTAGAGTGTGTCAACTCGCTAGAAATTCAGAGATAATAATTTATGTATATCGATAATCGTACTTTTTTTACGGTAACATTACGCCGACATGTAATCATAACAATGACAGTAATGTCGCGTGACAAGACGCGCGCATAGTTTATCTCGCAACAATACGTTTTGTTAGGAAGATGTCTATTTTTTTTTCTTTTCCATTTACGACAGAGGATGGCGAAAAGAGATATATGAATGTCGCGCTCACACACATGCTCGTCGAATCGCGGACGCTCCGAATCTCCCGCTAATGTTTCATATTTTGTATTGCAACGTGTGCATACGTATGTGTATGTATGTGTGTGTGTTATATTGTGTAAGAGTGTACGTGTCGACGAGAATGTGCACGATGTCAAATGTCAAATGTGTCCATATATGTATATATAGATCTGGTATAGAGATGTAGATTTTGTATAAACATTTCTCCCTCCCCTTATCCTCCTCTCGTGGGGGAGTATTATACCGCTTAATATGTGTATCGTACTGACATGGGTAAACATTAGGTACATAACACATCGATGGAGACACAGATTAGGCCAAATTGCTCTTTTTTCCTCGTAATTTCTCTCTCTCTCTCACTCTTTCTCTCTCCCTCATTCTCTCTCTCTCTCTCTCTCTCTCTCTTTCTCTTTCTTTTTTTCTATCGTCATATGTTATATAGCCATTGCGACTTGATATGCGAGTCTCTCTATTCCAATCATTATTCTGTCTCATAATCGATAGGTGTATCCTTTCGAGATAAATTAAATGCTAAATTGCACGCTTCTATCTTAATGCTTGACTCTTTAATGGAGAAATTGTGAGAAAAATCTTATAAATCTTGGAAATTACACATAACATGTAACTCATGTGCAAAATAGAGAAATTAAGAATAAAATTTGTGAAATTTGCAAAATGATGCACTATAAATTTATTGATTCATCATCCGATGCCAAGAAATTTATCTGACATTTCCGATTTACATATTTTTAATTTGTTATTATATATTTCTTTGCTTTTCTTTCTATTAAATTTTTTCCAAAGAGTTTACTCGAGGATAACAATAATATCTGAAATGACTTGATCTGATTTAGCTCATATCAATTACAGGTGGTTGATGATAAAAAGGAAAGATGAAGATGTCGAAGGAATACACCTCTCGTTTTCGCGGTGCTGAAAATTTCACTTTCTCTCTTTCAACTCTCCCGAGAATACGTTAGAATACAAAGAGCTTTACGTAGTAAAGAGAAGAGGTATGTCGTTGTGTTCGTTATCAGGCTCGGAAGGAAATATGGAAATATGAAGAAGCGTGAGTTGTATTTCTCAAATGGATTATATTTGATTAGAGATGTACGATGTGAGCAAGCGAAACGTTCCCGGATGGATTCTCTTGTTGAGACGAAAAAGAGAAAGATATACCGAAAATAATAGAAATAAGAGAAGACCTTAAAAAAAAAAAAAATACGAGAAACGTTCTCCACGTCATATTTCATATTGTGAAATAACTCGTATCGTAAAAAAATAGCACGATTCCGATATCTTTGGCGACACGACTTGACCGATATTTTTAGCTAGCTGCAGCAAAATACAATGCGACAACTTCTAGAACGCAGTAGCTCTTTTTTTCAAGAATTATGAGCATTATCATAGAAAAAAATAAACTTCTGCAAAAATATTTGTTACTAAAATTTATAAATCAAGATCAAAAATAAATTTTATATTGTGACAAGCAAAATAATCTATTTTCGAAAAAATTCATAAATCTAAATTTAATTATAATAAATTTATTTAAACAACACGCACAAATTTTCGCTTTTTCAACATTCAAAATATCTTCAGAAAACATTCTTATATTTTGCCATCAAAATTATCGGAATCTTTCCTAAAAAAATCGTTTGTAATTACAAATATAAAAATAGTTTGTAAGGAGAGTTTATAAAGAGAATTAATTTATAAAGTTGACAAGCGGGCCCCTATCCTCCCTTACAGCGGTGACGTAACGCGAAGCTAGGAAAATAATTCGAGAACGAAAAGGGAGTCGTTAATTTTCACCTACATCCACCTCTTTGAAATATACCGTGTTTCTATCGCGGTTGTCGCAAACGTCGTCACCACTGTTCATTCTAGCATTCATTCTTAGAATGTCGCAGAGAAGGGACCTTTATCGCGAATTAATTATTCATCATACGGGAGTTGGGTCAGAGGCGGGTCTATCGATCGGCTTTTTAACTAGCTCGCCACTCATATGCTCGTCGGAGAGCCGGCTTTCTAATCGCGCGACCGCGTTCCCTTTACACTTTGATAGTTTCCGGCCCACTTCCGGTTACCCTCCGGTGATATACGCTTATAGCTATATGCTTGTCTGTCTTGTCTCTGCTAAAACCAGTTAAGTACAATCGATAGCGCTCTGTGCATGAGAAACAGTTTGACAGATCTCATTTATCTTAATGGGAACGTTTGCACTTGACGTTTTCTTCGATCAGCCGAAGCAGAACGAGTACATATTCATTTGTACAAGAAAGTACATCTAAGAAAGGAATGAGAGACATATATATATATATATATAAATGTATATAGTATATATTATTTTTTTATACACCAGAGAGACAGAAAAACGTGTCGTGATGATTTTTGATGATTTGTTTTTTTTTTCTCGACTATGAATTTCTTCAATTTTTTTTGTAACAATGTGTGTGTGTTTTTTTTACGCGCATATCCTTGCTTTAAGAAAAAGGTTCAGGAGGGAACGCGGTTTGCGCATACAAAGCGTCGTTGCGTCATTACTGACTGATCGTGTCGAGGTTGATTCGCGATATGTTACACAAGAGAAATCTCGTGCAACGAATTGTAATAGTTTCTCCCTTTTACTCCGGAAAAATTCGGTATCGAACGAGTCTTTCCGGAATTCGATTGGTAAACTCGCACGTAATGTGTTAAACACTTAAAAAATGCATATAAATATAATGAAAAAATATAATATGAAATAATTATTCCATATTAATAATAATAATAATTATTATTATTATTATTTTATATCATAAAATAAATAAGAAAAAAAATTAAACATTGAAGAATAATGTCAAACAATTATTATTCTGCTTTATAAAAGAATAATAATTATTATTATGTATCTAATCATAATAATAATATTAATAATTATCATTAATTTTTGCGTATCATAAAACAAATAAAAAAAGGGAAAATTAGTATTGTAGCTCTTGGTAATTTATCGCGATCTCTCCTTTCTCGACAATCGATCCCGACATCGACGGCTATTTTTTTTACGCAAATTCACAAGTATATTTAGACGGTCGATTATCACGAAGAATCAACCTCCGCCTAACTTTAATCGTTACACTACGGCGTAAGTGTACTTTAACCCTTAAGATCATGTACGAGGTGTAGCTGCGCTGTTCGAGACTGCCTGATTAATCAGGCGCCCTTGAGTAATGCGTCGTGTGTCGCTGCTTAATTAATTGATCGACGTTATACCTAGCTTTAATCTTACGTACATCGCCCTTGAATCTTTACTCCGATTAAACACTTCGCTTCGAGAATAAAGTGGAGAATCTCTCTTCAGCCTTGAATAAAAAGTTTAAAAATATATTCGGTTCCAAATTTTTTTATATATTTATTTGTTTTGAATAATCTTGCGTTAATTAGAAGTCATTTCTGATCTAATAAATTTCGTCGTAAATGAAAAGATTGCCGCAGGAAAGCAGCCGACACGACGATTTACTCAAGTGTAATATTTTTTGTCGCTATTAATCATATAGCGCTATTATACGCTAGTAAAACGGGCTATCGAACATTATTACGTCACATTCATTAATTCTAAAGAGATCGTAATTTTAGACGTAGGTAGATACATCGATATCGAATCAACAGTAGTCACTTTAAAGATACGATATTAGCTGGTATAAGTGTAGGTCTTTTATTAATCTGTCCGCGCTCTTAATTCGCGCTATTTAGACGGGATCGTAATTAAATAGGTGTCGCGACACTAATGCGTGATTGATCGAATGAGAAACGATCAGATCTCGCCCGGGGTAATTAAATATTAATCACGACGCATCTCTTCATTTTTCACTCACGATAACGTCGTGCATCTCTCTTGCTCAAAAAATTCACGGGTGTGCGTGTCGTGAAATAATCCTAGTCTCATAATTTCAAAAAATGTTTTCGTACTTTCTATTATAAAAATTATTATACATTACGTATCTTATATTCTCTCTCTCTCTCTCTCTCTCTCTCTCTCTCTCTCTCTCTCTCTCTCTCTCTTTCCCTGTTTCTCTCTCTAATCAGATAATTGCAAAAACCATTTTTTAACAACACAATCGAGAAATAGTAGATTGATTATAAAAAGAATCGTTTGATTCGGCCCCATGAATTCGACGCCATTGTGCCCGTGACAGGAAAAAGGGCCGCGGGGCCCGACCTCGCCATACTTCTGACGAGTCTTCTCGCATTGGAGAACGTAGAAACTCGTCGGTCCCCTCGGGCCGCTTCGATCGTTCGCCGTTTCTCTCTCTTTTTTTTCTCTCTCTCTCTGTCTCTCTTGTTCGCTTTTGCCATCCGATACTGTGACAAGGTAAATGCTGATTAAACGCAACATGAAACGCTTGCGACACTGTCCGCACGTGTCCTGCGGGTGAGTTGAGATTCCGGACGAAGGACGAGCGGATTCGATCGAAAAATGGAGATCGATTTCTCTCGCGTGATTTATTTCCCCTTCGCGATTTGCACGCTCTTTTCATTTGTCTCGATATGAATAACGAGGAATACTTGTTCATCAAAGATTCGACGCGAAATACGCATCTGTCGCGGGAAAACGGGCGGCTAATTGGCAGAAACGACGAGCGGGAATTGAAGGGTGAGTCGGATCGGACGCAGAAAAATGTCGGGATTCTGTCTGGAGCGAGTGTGTAATGACGGGGCGGAAAATTATACCGTTTCTTCCTCGCGGCGATAATTAGCGGTGTAAGATGAAGCGAGACGGAAACTGATCGCAGAGTTTGTAACTTAAAAGTTCGATCAATCTCTCGAAGCAATTCGCGGACATATGCACACATACCTCCCATTTCCATAATAATAAATTCGCGCTATAATTATACAAGCGAGAAACGAGTCGCCGAGATATTTTCGCGATTTATGTAAGATGCGGATAATGATCGCGTCTACTCGATGTTACGTATGTCGCAAGTTGCTTGCAAACTTATTTACGTAAGGTATTCGCGCATAATATTTAATTGTTAGTAATACTGACAATCTTTCAACTCCGTATATCCAACTGACAAACGAATTCGAGATTCTCCTCGCTCTAAGCTAAGATTATTGAATTTGTTGCAACGGATTTGCGTTCGAAAGCGAATGCAAATCTCCTTGCAAATCGATACAAGTTCCCGATATTCTTTGAGATTTAATTAATCGCAACAAATGCGAAGAGAATGAGAAAACTGTATACGAATCGCTATTTTAAGAGACCGAGTTTAGAATCCTAAACAACATTTTAATAAAGCCATGCATGTATAAATTAAGTATATATGATAAGCAAATTATCTGTAATATTTACAATTTATTACAATATTATGTGTACGGCTTATTTAAATAAATATCGTAGTTTCAAACTTTATTCTCATCTCTCATCTCTTCTCTTCTCACGAGCGGAACAAGCCGCCGTCTCTCGAGAGATCATCCATTCAAGTGATGCTGTTGCAGTCGCGGATGATTAACGTCAAGAGCATTCGCGCATACATTCGTCAAAGAAATCTTCCGATGAAAACGCTCTCTTTTATCTTCTATAGTTCGCCGATAAAAAGCCGCGTAAAAAAATGCCACGAAACGCTTATCTCAGCTGTAGCAATCGATAAACACCTGTTTACAATAATACAAACGTAAAAATACATCGACTTCAATGATATATATCGAAGCTATAGAAAACGACATTTCATAATACATGTCGTACTGAACAAAAGTATCGATAAGAAAATCGCCACTGGATAAATTTATGTGACATCCGGTTCATTCAGATATTATTTCCGAAAATGTTTCACATCGTGAGCCTTTCGATCGACTCTGTTTTACGAGATTAAATCTCGAGAATTCCTAATTCAGATTAATTACATATTGGAATACATGTAATTAAAGATCCGCAAAATTTTACAAACACACACACACGTACATAAACAAAATTTAAATGCTTAAAATAGTCGAAAAAACGAAGAATAATTTTCTCCATGTTTCTGACGATGTTTGGGAACGTTCCTTTTAAGTCGCTCTTGCAATTTTTTGGCACTTTAGGGTCTTCTGAAACTTTGCACGTTTCAATTCGTCTGCTTTTCGCACGCGACAAATTCCTAAAAAAATCACTTTATTCTTCTCATCTCTTTCTCCGCATTTTCTCTACGAATGTTTTCGTAAAATGTACATGATATCGGGTGATTCTTATCGAAATAATTTTGCGAGTTTCGTTACGTTATGTGGATAGACGCTTGTTCTAAGAAATTGAAACACACCGCGTTTCTTCTCTCTTTTCTTTGCCCAAGTTGCATTTTAGACAAGTATGCGAAAATCCTTTCTACAAAATTATCAGCTAAACATCTAGGTCTCCATAGACTTACAATAGCGTAACAATATATGCGATTTATTAATATTCATCTTGTTTACTTCTCTTTATCTTAAAGGTGTAGTTCTTAAAGCTACGTACAGCTATTAATAAAATCCGTGAAAAAAGTATCTAGCCGCGCTTAGAGAGAGAGCCACGGCTATCTATTATAATCTCTCCTTTCTAGTTTCGCCTCCTCTTTCCTTCGCTCTACCACTGTTCTCGTGTAAAAGTGTGCATGTATTTGCATGCGTGTGTATATGCGTTTGATATTCTGTCGCTTTGCGATTGAGAGACGCATATATATATAAAATACAATTTTGTCACATATATAATTAATTATAAGATATATCCTGAGAATTAAAAGAGCGCAGAGACACGCGATGTTCGATTAGTCCAGCAACTCTAAGAGACAATGTGTGCTTGCTCTCCTTCAGAGAGTTGACTTTCTATCTAATTAATAATATCCAGGTATAAGCTCCAGATTCTAATAAAATGTGTAGAAGAAAAATACTTTTCAATTTGCATCTATTACAATAAAGTACACGTAAAAACACGTAACAGTATGTTATAAATCATATACTTTATACACAATATTTTTAATCTCTTACGTAAATCTCTCGTAAATATCGTTATTTTCAGAAATCACAACACATTTCTCGGAGTTCCTGGCCTGGTCTTCTTCCTTCAGCCAACCTCTTTGTCCGGTTGATTTGCATTTTGATTTCGTAACGACACAAAAACACAGGTATGCAAATGTGCGAGACTGATAGGCGGATAGATATAGGTACATAGGACACAAACACGAATACGGTATAAATATCTTATGCAAGGGATACGCTTGTGTCGCGCAATCGATCCATCGATTTTTTAAAATCGTTTTGCTCGGCTCTGATAGCCGTGATCATTATTTTATTGCATACTATGTAGAAGATATATATATTATATATACATAGCCTAATATAAAATAAACTCTCGAAATTCTGGAACTCTAAATATCTATCAAAATGCCTGAACTAATATCAAAGAGAATACTTTTACCTCTTTAAAACAATTTTATATACAATTCTCTTTTTATATATTTTGATATATTTCAAAAAAATTTGTTTTAATCCCTTTAACATAGACCATCTATTTATCTATTTTAGACAATCTATTTTTAGACAATTAATTATCATCAAATTCATTACAAACTTTTCATGTCGATGCTGAGAAAAGTAATAAGTAAACTTTCAATTTTTGCGGAAAATATGATTTTTTTCTTCTCTTTTCTCTTTTGTTATATCAAAACGGAGAGATTCGATAGACGCTACGCTGAAGGTATTACATAGTTACTTCACATGTACATCTTACTTCACATATACATCTAAAGATCTGCCCATCTACGACGTAAAAAGTATGCGTCCCGTAATGTTATTTTAGAATATAAAATCGAATATAATACATGTTTACACTGTAATTTACGAGGATTTTGTTGGAGCGCGACATAAAATAGATTTCCTAGTACATATTTATGTTATATAATTATTACGTGAATGTGTATATATATATGTAAATATTTTATTATAAAATAAATTATAATATAAATAAATACATATATACATACATATTGCATATGTACATACATACATACGTACACACATACATGTTGCACAATCATTCTAACTAAATGATCACTTTCGTTCATTTTTTTATCACTTATCCCTCTCTTTTTATGCTCCAAGTAAAAAATAGAACTCGCTGAATCTCGCCCTCTGTATTCCTTCACACATTCCTTCAACGCGCAAATATTGATATAATTAAGTTTTAGAGATATATAAATGTACGCAAGAGTAGGAAAGAGATGAAAAACGCGTTTCCTTGACCGTTGATACTTAATTATTCTTCCTCTTTTATTTCTTCAGATGATAAGAACAGTATATATATACTAATTCTTTTTTTTTTCATTATTCGTTCGTGTTCCCTTTTATCTATGTTTCTTTAGAGATAGCTTAACCATCTTCGAGCTTTGCGTATGAAGACATTGCATAATCACAAAGAGTCGAACGAATGTTACGATAGAGAATGTAAACCAGGTTAACAGCTATTATGTATCTCGATTATATCCACTTATATTCATCTATGAAAAAATCAGGTGCGAACAATAAAATTTTAAATCAAATATGAATCTGAGAGTACTCCATGTTACGTATTCTGCTATGTTTTGCTTGTTCATATCTAAAAAAAAATGTAGATTCATCGAGTCATCGAAATTAAAAAATACAAGCATCGCACTGCAAGACACAATCTCTCGATTAAATAGCATGCATCGATTACAATAAATAATATCTGGTCTTTTTTTATGATGTAATTTTAAATTACTTTTGATTGCATGCTTAAAAATACGAAACGTTATCGAGTGTAGTTATGCCGAGAAAAATGATAACTTTTAAACTATTCAAAGTTTATTTTAAAATTCGTAAAAATACATAAGAGAAAAAAAACATTTCAAAGAAACGACTTTATATTTCAGCGTCTTCCAATTTCAAATATATATGTATCGCTATAAAAAAGATTACATTAAAAATCGATAATAAACGGATAATAAATTAATAGATAAAACTATATATCTCGTCGTATAAATATTATATACAATCATTACATGATTTTAATCACCGATAAATTTTTAAGACTAGAGATACAAGTCCCCCGCTTTCGATCAGCAACGACTTTAGCTCTGATTTGTCTAATTCTTCTTCGAGAAGGACGAGGAACGATTGCTCGACAAATAACTCGACAATAATGACTCGAGGAAACCGAAAAGGAGGATAAAACGCGCAACGTTCGTATATAAGCCTTACAGCTGAACACACCGATAGATACACAGAATAATAACATCCGCCGTCTACATCCGCCTTAAATAACAACAGCATGCAGCATATTTTTATTCAGTAGCTTTTTTATTGTTTTAAGTATAAAGAAGTAACAAAGAGAATAATAATTTTATGATATTACCGTACATGTTCTCTTTCGCTCGCATTCTCTCTTTCTCTCTCTCACACTTTCTCTCTTTCTCGCTCCCTCTTATATTCAGTAGATATATATAATATATATTCATTCACATATTAAATATCGTGGCAAATATATAGATAAAGTTCTCGTCGTAGACAGCGACCCTGCGAAGAAGACTCCTTCTACACGTATCATATCCTTATTTACCGATCAGCCGTTCGCGATGCACCCCCATCGTTTCCCTCTCCCTCCTCCTCTCGAAGGGAAAACTTTCAAAGAGCGAGAGTACCTTGTAGACTTTTTCGCCTCGTTCTTTCGCAAAGGGCGACAAATATCAAAAGGCAAAAAATATCAAGCTCGCTTGGAAAGTTTTTCTCATCGAGAAGTGTCGTCGGAGCTGAGCGAAGGCTGTTTGTTCTTTCGTGTGCGACAATCGATATTGTTCAATCACAACTCTTGCTTTTTTTTCGTTATCATATCACGTACACGGTTATCGAGTGCACAGGTAGAAACGCATTGGTCTCATTTTTCCTTCCCATGCCGAAATATATAATTTATTTGACGGAAATCGGAGACTCTTCGAGCGAAAGTCTCTCGCTTCCCAAGCTCGAGATTGTAAACCGAATACGTATTGGTTCGTCCAGCTCCGCCGTGAGGTGACAATCTAGTTTCTAGAGATGAGCGATCTCTCTCGCCTTTGCTCAAAACATCCGCGACTGAACATTGCCGGAAGTATTCGCTACTTCCGACATTCTTCGCTCCACTAATGATTAGAGACGTTCCATCATAGCGTTCTCGAGTGAAACAGGTTTGAAAGCAATTAAAGCCAATTTGTCATAAACATATATTATTAGACCGAAAACGGTTTATGAATCTAATTAATATAAATAATAAAATATTTTCTTGATGCTATTTTGGCTTTAAAGCACGAAATTCTTTACCCTGATTAATCAAGCGAACGCTTATTTGAATGTCATTAATTATCCATTAATCAATCTAATAATTCCTAGTAATCCAAGACGGATTTTATGATGTCATTAATCACTATTAAATTTGCTTCATTCGAAAACGCTATTAGTGATTCGAAAGCGTCGCAACTACACTACACATCGCGATAACGAAGAACGCGCCCGAGGAAAGCCTGAAAATGTGCCCTCTGATTTTTTCACAGGACGATAAGGTTCAAAATTGCTATAAATCGTGTCGTCGGGAAGGAATTTCTATACAAGACCCTTGAAGAACCGTCTACTCTTGTAAAAGGGCCTCGTGTGCAAAATGCTCTAAAAAACAATATTTTAATTTTTATATCTCTTTTCCTCTTTTTCAATAGAGACTCTATATAAACATTTATGTTTCTTAAAAAAGCGGGATTTCAACAAAAGTCCCTCTGTATCATATTTACTAAATTTGCTATTAAAGTTTATAAAGAGATTTCCAAATTAATAATAAAATACACGCGTATACAGTGTACGCCATCACGATATCGTTATCAATTTTTTGACATCGCTATAATTCCATAAATATTTCCATTAGCCAATATTCGCGATAACGTGATTTATAAATATATATTTCTATTAGCCAACATTATTTATCACGTTTTGCTCCTGTATCTTCAAAGTCATTCTTACGCAGCTCGGACGATCTTCTCGCAATTACGTCGCTCGTGTCAGATCCGTTAAAATCGCGTCTGTTCTGGAGATGAACGCCGGGCAATTAGCTCGCTGAAATTTACGGCACAATAAACGAGCCAAGAGGAACGACGCGCGCGTCCGCGCTAATGTTTTATCGATACCGAAACGGTTTCGAGCGACGAGTACTGATATTACCGTTTCAATAATTACCTTCGACGCCGTAAAATCGAAGCCTCGTATTTCCGATAAAATTTCATTTCGTCCCACTCCACGCGAGACGAAGGGGATATCGCCATTTTTTATAGAACGCTCTCTTTCTCTCTCTCTCCTCCCTCAACCCCTCTAATCATTTCGATATTTCGGCAAATTTCAATCATTGTGAGCCATGGTATTAAATTTTCATCAAAATTCTACAGACACTATATATTTCCAAACAACTGTATAAATATTGTGAATTTTTGATTGCTGGGCAAAATTCCGGCTTTCCCCGACGCACTCTCTCTCTTTCTTTCTTTCCCTCTCTTTCTCTCTTCTCTCGCCACGCTCAACTAATAGAAAACTCGACAACATTGAACTATACTCGAGAATTATCGTCTAGACTATAAAATTCCAACAACTAAGTGGGCGCCCCCCTCTAGCCAAGAAACTAATGTGTACTAATACCAGGCGCCCTGCCCTTTTTTTCACTTCACCGACGATATCGTCCCGAATCTCGTCCTCTGATCCTCGTCGTTCGATTTCTTCTCCCTCGACGTCGCTCGATCCATCGTCATTTAATTCATTAGATTTATTCAAGCGCGAGGAATTTTTTATCGTATTTTTTTTAACCCTACCTTATAATTATACATCTTCGTTTCTCTAAATCGTTTACTAATAAGAAGCTAATTACAAATTCAAAGAAGGTTGTATATCTTCTTTTAGCGGAGATTTTGACTTTTTATTTCCTTGAGAAAAAAAAATATTTTCGACGAAAAACCAAGTGTACCTTGCTGTTTCGCACTGTTTGACAATCTCGTCGATCGAGTTAAATTACGACAGGCTCAACTATAAAGAATCAGATCACGGGGAGAAATTTTGCGACAGTCTCGTCCCAAAGATGCGACATCGAAGGAGGGCGAGATCGATCAGCGACAACCCGATTTCGATCTCCAAACGATCGATATTCGTTCGGCAACCACCCTCGTCCATCGTGCTCGCATGAGAAACTAAGAAAGAACGTTCACGAGAAAAGCACACACTCTTTTTCTCTCTCTACATTTCTCTCACACGTAGACACGCACGTATGCAACACGAGAATCAAGAAACCGCTCTCTCGCTCTCTCTCTCTTTCTTCTTCCTGTTCTCTCATGCATGAAGCGAATTTTCTTGAAACTTGTCGACGGATCTTCTACAAAAGCCCACGGGTCGATTCAAGAATGAGGTGGCGAGATGCGACAACGTAATAGTGAATTTTGTTGTCGCCCTTTTTTTGATTACTTTCGAAATCTCACGCTTGTGCCGTGCCTCCTTTGCTACGTGCGAAAAGAGATCTATCTCTCGCCGACTCGTGATAACGGCGTGTAAGTATCGCTATCGGTCGCAAAAAAGAGATGGTCGGCTGAGATTTTTTTTTATCGAGCACACCACCTCTTCTTCGTCATTTCATCCTCATCCCGCGATCGAAATATACTTTACTTGTCAAAATCGATTAGGCGACTATTCCGAGCTTTGCGAGATATGAGGCAATTATCTGTCATAATTAATCAGACTGCGTTACGGTTCGAATGGGGGTTAATTTACATAAGACCGATAACATCTTACGCGCCGCACTTGGGGATAATCCGAGACCGGCGGGGACGATAAATCTTTCCTCGTGGATTCAACCCTCGACCGCCCTTGGTTTCCTCGATTGCCGATCCTCGACGTGGCAAAATATTCCAAATTATCAGTCGCATCGAAAATAATCACGCGCTAGGCGATAGCCTGAGAGATATCTCAGTATCATTTATAGCGAAAAGCAGACGTATCCTCAATAACCCTTTCCCACATCTACTTGTTTTCGCATTTTTTTTTACGAGCAAAAATATACGTATATTCTTGTCTGTAAAAAAATAAAATGTGAAAACACAAGTTAATTAGAAAATAAATAAGTAAAATAGTAATTTAGTTGAAAAATAAATTAATACAGCATTTCATACATACATGTAACGTCGTAATAAAATTTCGTCGAGTGGAAAGGGTTAAATAGTTGCGGTCGAGGGAATCCAGAACATGCTTTTCTATTTATTCGCTGTCCGCTTGATGCTCGAAAAATAATACCATATCTGGTTACGCTATTGTAATTATTTCTGCGAGGTTGCCCAAATAATCGCGTCCGAGGCCGCGCTCTCTTTGGAATTTATTATCTATTCACTAAGGATTGAATGAATAGAGATGAGAGTTCATCGCATTTCTCGACGAACAGAGAAAAGAGACTGGTACAAAAAGACGAGGTGATCGATATTTAAAGTATGTAATAACGAACAAAAAGCACTGACAAGCTGCAAAATACATACAGAGAGGTACAAATATAATCGGAAACGAGTAATCATAATCTTCGGAACTGGCGTGTGTGTCGTATTAAATTAAATGTTGCGCGCATGTGTACATACATGCGCATTGTGTGTATATATAATCGTATTATTTTACAAATGTTTTGCATTTAAGCGCGGATATGCCATTTCACATAATCATATCGATGATAATAATCTTTATCGGCGCTGCTCTCGATCAACGAAAGGACTGTCAGCAATCGATTAAGTATCGTCAGTGTTAATTAATGCGTCGCGAGATTTTTTTGTTTCTTTTTTTTCCACCTTAAACGGATTTCTTTTTGTCGCATTCTCTCCCTCTCTCTCGCTCGATTTGTCTATTTCTCTCTCTTTCTCTCTCTCCCTTTCTCTCTCTGTCGAGATTTCTCGCTGTACGCATAACACTGTTCCGCGACTCTCTTTTGTATGCTTTCGTTATTTATATATATGTATATATATAAAAATACAAAAAATAATTTACAAAATGATATTATAAGTTATATTACACGCGAGTTTTTTCGATATCAATATTTCGTGTCGGAGCCCCATACAAGTCGCTCGATAAATTTCAAGAAACGCCTCATCGTCGCTTCGTGACACTGTTAAACAAAATATAATGTAGCAGTATATATGTATATATATATATAATCAATATTTATATAAGTGTATATACATATGCATATACATACACATACATACATACGTATACATATATATATATATGTATATATTTCACGTATATGCACGTATGTGTCTATCTATATATATTCACGGGCCGTGACAGAAACAGAAACAAATCCATCATTAACAGGCTAATGTAGTTATCAAACCACTGTATTATATATTAACAAAAATATATATTATATATATAATATAGTAATATATATATATTTTTTATATATTATATTTTTGTGTCACGCGCGACACGCGCTACTAATGTAATCAAATATCATACAAAAACAACAATAACAAACTATATCAAAAGAAAAAAGTTGAACAATCTTAAGCGAGCTACAATTATAATATTCATATATATATATATATGTATATATATGTAGGTAAAATCGACGTCATCGTCAATGTCGTGTCTTCGTACAAAAATAAAGGAACAAAAAATCTAAAGCCAACAGAAAATACATCTCTAATATATATATATGTATATGTAAAAAAAGAAGAAAAAGAAAAATAAAAGAGACAAGGAAATGGGTGAGATATGAGAAAGAACCTATATATGTATAGATAGATATATAGGCGCCCAGTATGTCCGTCTCTCTTTTTCTTTTTCGCGACTAAAGGGTGGAGAATTAATCATAATCGTAATAGTATAATATAATCGTAAGTAATACACGTACACACACATATATATGTGTAATATATATGTGTGTTTTGTAACAATCATAGGCATGCGAAAATAATTCCAATTTTTCTCATTCTGCATCGAGGAAAAAAGTAATTAAGACGAACGAACGTGTCCTCACAGTTGTACATACACATACACTCGTATCTACAGACACACACATACACACACACAAAATCATTCTTTCCCATTCGTACGATCTTCTTTTTTCTCTACAAATTGCGTGGATGGGGGGTATTGGAGTAGGGGCAATTAACAGTTACATTTAGGATTCGCTTACACGTAGTGTAACGTACTTTTTTTCTTTTTTTTTTCGACACCGAGAGTGTGACTTGGGTGGGGTACAAAAAGATTTCACAGAACTCTTCCGCCTCCTCGACGAGGAAGGGTTCGCATTTCCGCTCGGCATCGATATTTACCACGATTAATCTCTCCCCTCTCCTCTCGTGTATTTCCTCTCTCGATTCTTGTGGCTCGCGGCCGAGACGGAAACGAGCAAACCGATCGAGGGACGCTCGCCGAGAGTCTTCCGGAAGACGCCGAAAATCAAAGGACGATTGTTTTAGTCGATTTTTCGCAAAAATCATTGCATATCTGTGTTAATAATGACCTTCTCCTTCGATCTTCTTCTCGCGTTTCCTCGCGAGACTTTCCGCGAGGCGGCCTTCGTCGCCGCACCCTTCTCTTTCGCGCATCCTGCGCGCATTAAGTGTGTGTATGTACAATATATATATTATATATATCTATAATTATATATATAATATATATATGTATATATTTATATATATGTATATAGTTTACATTCAGCAAGTAGTTAAAGTATTGAAAAATATATATGTAATTAATTACAAATCTAATTATCATCCTCTTGTTTAATTCATTACTTGGTAGAATAATCGATAGTTTCTTTTTTTTTTGGAAATCTCTCTTGTGTGTGTGTGTATGTATACGTGTCGTGTGTATCCGTGTGACATCTCGATGCACATTCGACGATATCGAAATACACTATCCTCTTCTCTCCTCTCGTTCGGGATAATTTTGGCGGAAGATGGAAGAAGATTGATTTTTTTTTATTCATTCGCGTCGTTCGATACCTCTCGGATGCGCGGAGATCGCACGGTCTTTCGGGCTTCCCGCAAACTGCTCGTCCCACATACACTCCTCGCATATGTGTGTTTCACCTTTATAAATGTAAGAATATATATTATATATATATTATGTCATATATATATTGCAGAGTGTGTTTGTTTTATCGCTACTTTACACGACGTTACCACGGTTATTTGTATTATTTTTTTTTGCCATTTATGTAAGAGACAATATCGATCTCGCTATAGTTTATAGACACATGATACTTTAAAGAGACAGATTACTGACTTCTTTTTTTTCTTCTTATAAACTCTTATGTGTACCCGAGTGACTTTGAACGAATGTGTACGTGTATGTATGTGTGTGTACGTGTGCGCGTATGTGTACACTTACTTATATGTGTGACTTCTGTCTGAACGTTCCCTTTCAACGAATTAGTACATCCATTTTACGGGGTATGGAAAAAACTATGCGTAACTTTTTTTTTCTCGCTTACAAAGTGTTCATTACAATCGTATCGTAAACGTATAATACTATGTTTTTTGTATCTCAATTAATATATGCTCTATCAGTATTAATTAGATTCGCTTAATTTTTTCCTCTCGTTCTTTCACTTTCTCTCTCTTTCTCTCTCTCTCTTTCTCACTGTTGATTCGTGCCGCTCTATTCGCGCCCAATTGCGCATTTTATTGCGCGCATCTCCTATGTATTTAGTATATCCCCGTTTTTTTATTCTCTTAGTTTCACTTTTGTTTGTTTGTTTGTTTTGAAGAGTATACATCATGTTTGATTCTTCGCTAATCTGAGCCTCTCGTCTCAAGCCCGAGATCCATTTGATTCGCGACTTATTGCATTGTGAGTTGCCACTCTCGTTCTCTCCTCCTATGTCTCGTCCTATCCCCGTAATTTCGCACTTTGTACTCCGTCGTTCCTTCTCTCTCCTTCCTTTCCGTCGCCCTCGCTGGATCGTGAAATTTTCGAATCGCGTACACGTCGACCGTAAGCCGACGTCTTTCATATAAATGTCGTGTGTTATTCGAGTGCCGTTCGAAAGCCCGAAGGCCCGAGATTCGTTTAAAGTCTGCAAAGTTTCCGCGGACGCGATGATTTCCAAAAGTTTTCCGTCCGCGCACAGATTTCTTTTCAACCGTCGTCTTCGTCGTCCGGCTGCTTGAAATGTCAGTAGAATGCGACGTTGAAACTTTCGGGATCTCGTGCCGGGAGAGAGAAACAACTTTTCTCTTTCTCTCTTTCGTGCCCGGAATCTCCTCTTGCGCAAAAAGTTAGTCGTGCCCAAGACTCGGATGTCAACGGATTTTTCTTCGATTTAATTTTCGTGAAAAAAACCAAAAAAATTATGCCGCTCAAGGAATCACGGTCGAACCGTTGGAAAAATTACCAAACGCCGCATTCTCTCGATCGTGACGAGGCGACAGAAAAGAGAAGCGCTCCGAGTTAAAACTTTGCTCCTATTTTTACTTGCATTTTTCTCATGATTTTTGAAAGATTTCGATATTTAATTTATATAGGAATTAAGCTACCTATTTTTGTATTTCAAATAAGCAACGAATAGTTTTCCCACTTAGAGATTTAAGAAAGGAGCTTTCGACATAACTGATTAAACACTTTCAAAGGAAAATAATCTTGTTTATAAAGTATCAAATAGATATTGGATTGAAAATTGAGATCAAAAATAGGAGAGAAATTTTAACTCAGATCCATTTCGTTGAGAGATGAATTCTCTTTGCGTCATCGTTTGCGAGACTCGTTGACGGAACGCGATGCGAAACTGATCTCGATGCAGAATGATACTCGAGTGCGTATCTAAAAAGAAAATAAATTTATCAGATGTTATCAAAAGTGATTTTTACATTACTCGCTTGGAAAATCGACATTAGTATTCTATGAAAGAATAATTTTAGAAATCATTTTAATAAGTTTATATTTCATTTTAATAATTTTGTGATAACGATTAAATTTTCGAAATCGATAAAGTGAATCATAGTAGGAAATATTTATAGATAAAGAGGCTTTATTTTCCAGATATCGAGTCGATCAATAAATCTCGAGACGCACCGAGACATCATGTTGCAATTCGATTTTTTCCAGCGGCATTTTTCCCCCTCCCTTTCTCTCTCTTCATTCATCATCTTTATCTTACTCGCATCTTCGTCAATTTCTCTTTAACAATAGCAGGTACTAGCATAGCTACCACAGTCGTACGTATCGTTAATAGTTACAATTAAGTTTAGATATTACTAAAGGGTTCTGTCCTTCATCAGCGTCCACCCTCACGTCTACTTAGTTAATTTCGCGGTTAAAACTTGTTTCACATCCACCGGGCCCGCCCGGAGATCACCGCCGATCAGCCCCGTATTTTTTCTATAGCCAACGCATTTATGACTAAATTTGTAACTATGCTTTGGATCAAGATGTCGTGTAAAAAAACGATTCCCTTCGTTTCTTTAATGCGGCTCCCGAAATTCGCGATCGCAAGTTCCAAGGACGAGGTAAGTCTATCATCTGTGTCTTACAAAATGGACCTTACGAAGCACGAAATGCTCCGATTCTTGAATCGACGCAGCAGGGAATATCGTTCATTAATTAGGGGGATTAAGAATAATTCGCTACGAGTTCTATACAAAAGTGCGCGTAAGAAAGAACGACTCAATCACACATCTCGTCCCTAAAGATCATGTTGCCGTAGAAATTAGTCTAAGGAGAGGAGATGCGTGGCCTAATCGGTTCGGCACCTCCGGCGATCTCCGGGATTCCATTCCCCGGGCCCGTTCTCCTCGATTTTGTCCCACGACCACAGGATTAAACACTTTTGAATACTTTTAGCACCTAGTGCGCGCGGCCCGCGGCTCGTGGCACCTCCGCCGCCGTTACTGTCGGCTCTCGTCAGCGAGACTGTCAGTCGCGATTGTCGAAAGAAATCAAACACATGTTTCTCGCGGACAATGAAAAATCCACGTCATCAACACCACGAAACTTTCGCTGAATCGAATTTCTCAAGTTGCGTATATACCGAACGTTATTATTATTATCTTGAAAGATTACAGTTATTTTGAATTTTTTTTTAGGTCCAATATTGATTCGAGGCACGATCTCGAGAATGGATGGAATATACAGGCTCACTTTCAAAACGTGACTCATAATTGCCTCCTTTTAATAAACGAGTTTAAAAAAGAAGACGCTTCCGATCAAGTGAGAGGGATTTTCATTACAAAGTATCACTTGAAAGTAGTCGTTTGCCATTTATATCAAAAGTTTATAGTAACGTAACAGCAAAGTGAAGCTCCGATAACGTTTTAAAAATGACAAATTAAAAATTTAGCTGTTAGACTAATTTACAGCAAGAATATTAAAACATATTTTTCTTTAATTTCATAATAAGTAAAATAATAATTGTGTAATATCGCAATTGAAATGTTTTAAAAGACGATCGAATTTCGACGCAATTCTCGTGATCAGACGAACTCGTCGACAATAACGCGCGGCCTTTTTTATGTAATCACATAATTAACCTCGTGAACACTAAGCGACAACTCGTTGCTCTCGCGAGACTGCCCTCCGCCCGCCCGATCATTCTTCTTTTGGATTGGCTCTCTTTTTTTGCGCTATCTTTGTACTTGATATTTTTTTTAGCACCGTAAAGCTCACCGTTCGGTTTGATTAAAAGGACGCTGTCACAAGAACTCAACTTCGATGCTAAACTTTGAATCGCGCTTTTAATTATTGTATTTGAAACAATTTATTTTGATCAACAAATTACGTTTTTTGCCCGTCTACGAATAATTATTTACATAAATAGAGTACTATCTATAATGATTATATAAAATAATAACAAAGGAATTTCTGGATTCGTTCAAACACATAGCGGCAAAGGGGCTGTGGTTTAACAATTCGAAGAGGTTTTCTCCGACAGCTTGGAGGGTCATCGACTCCGGATGTCAAATCGAAAGGCAATATCTCGAAAGGAAATCGATTCCCGATGGTTTTTCTGGGGCGGGCGGGGACCGGCAACGAGGCCACTCAACGTCCCTTACGAACACACCGGCTGGCTCTTTTTCTACTTCTTCCTCTCCTCCTCTTTCTCTTTCTCCCATTACATATCACTCGCCACACACTCTCTTGCTCTCTCTCTCTCTCTCTCTTTCTTTCTTTCTCTCTCTCGTTCTCTCTCCTACGTTCTACTGCATTTATTATAAAAATAAAATGTAAAATCGTACCGAGGACGAGTTTTCCGAACGGTATAAAACTGCGAGCAGTTCTTTCTTTCCCTACGCTATCACTATATTCGTGGAAGGTTCGATCCTTCGTCCCGATCGTGTTGTTCCTCTTCATACTATCGTACCGTCTCGTGCGAATGAACAAGCCGTCATTAATTTTATTTAGGTTCTTCCTTTCTCTCTATTCGAAGGTTTTCTGCGGGGAAGCTACCCGCGATCTTCAGATTCGTTTACAGACGCACGCTTTACGTATTTAGTGCCTGAATAGCTTCCGCGTTGCAATCTGAAATGCATTATCCGGTCTGCGCGAAACGCAAGCGACGTAACGATGCGGAGAAAGCTTGGAAGACACCTTTGCTTTAAATCGATCTAACATCGAATCTCGTCGGCGGTTCGCTCGACACGAGTCGGGGATAATTGTTGTTGTAGTTCCTACACCGTTTCGCGAGAACCCGTGAAGAGTGAGTGTGCATATCTTGAATATAATACATAGGCTCTACAGATATATTCATTATTCAATTCTTTCCGACTATATACCAGTGAAAAAATAAATTATTACACATTGGTAATATCTGTGTGTGGGTTAGTGTTGGCGTATATATGTGATTTCTCTCTCTTTCTCCTCAATACGTATGTGTCTCGCGTGTGACGTGTGGTGATCTACGTAGTGTGCCCGCGTGGGTTCGTATCGTATAGGATCGTTTAAGGGAAGATCGGTATGTATACATCTGCATATGCATGTATGTGTGTGTGTATGTATGTGTTTCACGTGTATTTCTATGTGTAATGCGTCGAGTGTGGCTTTACTGTCCCAGATGTCGGCGCTCGACGCATCGTTCGAACATCCGCCGGTGCACCATGTATGCGTATATCTTTGGGTGCATGTATATGTGGGTGTGTGTGTGCGTGTGTGTTACGTGTGCAGTAGTCACACGGCGCGATGCGGTTATCGTCGAACGAACGCCTCGCGCCTCGCATCGCAATCGAGTCCTTATCGGGTGTTTTAACTTTAACACATATACACGCTCTCGTTAGTCGTTTTTAGCCGTTTCCTTTCTCCTTTTCCTCCTCTTTTCTCCTCCACGCCTAAGACGTTCTGCACGCACACGCTATCTCGCAACCAGGCATTATCTCCACACGCACACGCTCTCCGTCCTATCGCGCCTTCTTTCCTCGCCTCGATCGCTTCCGTGATCATCATCGGTGTCGATCGCCGAGGCGGCTCCTTTTCTCTCCCCCTGTCTTTGCTCGCTCTCTATCTCTCGCCCGGTCGTCGATAGCTACCGATGATAGTGTGTATATACAAAGTAGTTTCTTGTATTGGCAAAAATCGAACGGAAGAGCGTCCTGAGAAAGCGTCTGGATGGGAACCGCGGCAGAGGACACATGAATCTTATCGACCGTTTGCTGGCGCGATCCGGGAAGAGAGACACAGAGACTGGGACAGACTCCAGTTATCAAGGTACGGAAGCCGGACTCTGGACGCCGTCTCGGCGACGGAGCCTCGGAGACGACGGTCTCCCGTTCTCCTTCCTGCCCGCCGTCGGACCAGCGGCACCGATGACGAGGGCGGGACCGCGCGCGTCGGGACGCCGATGCTGTCGGCGTCCCACTGCGGCAGCATTGCCGACATTGATGGTTTGATGAGCACGCGCGGCGAGGTATTAGTTGGCCACGAGCAGATGCTGATACTGGCTGGCCGGATAGGGCGCGACCGAGCCGAGGCCGAAGTTGTTGAGGCCCTCGACCAGGGCGCTCTTGTCCTGTTGCTGTTGCGCCGCCGCTGCCGCGCCGGCGTTGGTCGTCGCGGAGCCGATCGGGCCGAGGTTACCGCTGCCAGTGCTCTGGGTGCCCGCGGCCCCGGTACCCGTGCCATTTACGCTGCCGCCAGTGCCGTTGGCGCCGGTGCCGTTCATGCCACCGCCGTAAAACTGATGGCCGGCGAGCGCGGTCGGGTCGAGATACGACGATGGGAACTTGGCGCCGGCGTAGAGATCGGCCGGCAGGTAGCCGCCGTGGTTCGACGAGTCGAAGATGTTGCGATGAGGGAACTGCGCGTGATACGCCGCCGCCGCCGCCGCTGCGGCCGGGCCGTGCTGAAAGAAGTACGCGCTCGGGTCCGTGTGTTGCTGCGGGGCAGCCGCCGCGGCGACTATGCTACCGGGTGATAGACTGCGACTGCGCGGCGAGCTCTGTGAAACCGGCAGACCCGCTGCGCCGGCCGCGGTCACCTGTTGCTGCTGCTGTTGCTGCTGCGGCGGTTGCTGTTGCGGCGGCTGCTGGTGCTGCTGCTGCTGTTGCTGCTGATGGTGGTGGTGATGGTGGATCTGCTGCTGCATCGCTGCGCGCTGCTTTATATAGTTTGAGAACTCGGTGGGCGACATCCTGAAACCGAGCGGTACCGTGCGGTTGATCAGTGTCTGCGCGTGTACATGTGTATGCGCGTTTGCGCGTATGTATGTCCCAGGGTGGTAGATCGTCTCGCGGTCCGGTTAGTACGCGCGGGCGACTAAAGTTAGTTAATTCATCGTTCCTATTGGCAATGTACAATCGTACGTTTTAATAACAAACTTTCTCTATAAGCTTTGAACAGGCATGCTTAGTTGCTTCTACAATTATTTTGTATCGTAGCGTGATATTGGTTAATTGTTCACCTAAAGGCGGTCCCACCGTGCAATTTGTCTTCTTTGTACCGCGGGAGCTGAATAAAGCTAATTTTTACCGGCGGTAAATGTGAGAATATACCTGAGACAATTTCAAGCAGCATTCTATGAATACATGTAGATTAGATTATATAAAAGATTTGTGAAGAATATTGAGGACAAATACAAATAATAATTTCTCCAAATTGCATTATAATTTACTTGATATTTTTTATATATTGTGGTTAATACTTCTCGAATAGCAACAAGCTTCAATTGCATCATGATAAATCTTCACCAGGATAACTACTTTCATACATCATTATGCGAGAAAAATATCTATTATACTGTCCTTTTCTTGCAAAACTCGTAATCGTTATATAATTTAGAAAATTAATCTGTATTCATGACTAACGCTGATTAATCATACGAAACGTTTTTACCGAACAATGTTTAAAAAAATAATCAAATAAATTTTATTTCTACGATGATAAGCCAGTTAATTATCTCTCTAAATATAAGCTTCGACAATTAAACCTGAATTAGTGAATTAATCGAGAGAGGGGAGAATATTGCCTCATATACTAACCTGTTGGCGCGTTTGCTGCTAGTCTTAAGCTTGGTGCTGCCAAACTTGGTCTGGGCAAAGGTGGCGGTGGTGAAGGTAAGCGGAGCGGTGGTACGCGGGATGAAGGCCGGCACGGGGCTGGGCGAGCCCTTAAAGGAGCTGGTGATGGGCGTGGGCGAGGGTGCCGACGAGGAGCCGGACCCGTGGCCGTTCTGCTGATTGTTGGACGAGCCGTTGCTGGCGTTGCTGCCGAGCGAGCTCGAGAACGGCGACGTGGACTTGGGGCTGAGGCTGAGACCGCTCAGGGACGTGCTGACGGCTTCGATCGGCCTGAAGCACTGCGCCTCCGGATTGAAGGTCTTGGTGACCTCGCGATCGGCCGAGGTCTCGTCGTGCGGGTCGCCAGTCTCCGAGTACAGGATCTTCACGGCGTTCAGCTCGCCGATCCGGTAGCTCACCTCGCCGGGATCCACCCAGACGGCGAGTTCGGCCGGCAGGTTCTCCAAGATGTCCTGGATCGGCACGCCGCTCTCCTTCGCGGCGCGCTCCAGCACCGGGTCGACCGGGTCGCCGGTCTTGAGGCATCTGAACGCCGAGCCCTTGAACGGCTTCTCCGGATACCAGTGGCCCTTGAACTTGTCCTTGAGCGCCTTCTCGAGCTCCTCGCCGAAAATGTTGACCCGTCTGCGCGGCAGTTTGTTGTAGAGATACGATATCACGAAGTTAAGCGCCACCTGCACCTCGATATGCATCTTGGCCTTTGGTGGGAGAATCTTTGGGCTGTTGTCGTCGCTCGCACCTGGATAGCACCGAGGACGTCTGCACGATCGGCCGTTTTGCCACCGGCGGGGAATTGTTCCGGAGATGGTAGTGTGTGTTATATACACGTGCGCTCGACTAACGGAGCTGCCGGATGTGGTGACCGTTGATTCTTTACCGCGCGCGAACTGTCGTCATGCGAGTCACGATAGTCGCGAATATCTGAGGATCTGTAATCATATGTAGAAAGAAACATTATGAAAAATCTACCGTAATAAAATGATGCAATAATAATTGCTGGTATTGTATGCGATACCTTGAAAAAATATTTATACAGAGCATTCCATATAAGATTAATATTTTTATTACACGGTGGATTTTAATATGTACTTTATCAGCTTTGATAAAATTTCTTCAAATGTTTTTCATTATTAAAAAAATTATTGTATTGGCATATTACTTGAAAAACGAGATCTCGATGCATTTTGAAAATTTTGTCAAAGGAAAAGAATGCTTATTTTTTGACAAAGAATACAACAGTTTTTTATTTATTTATATAAAATACGAGATATTAAATTATTTAAAGTAATTGAATAGATTTGTACATTCTTCTCCAGTCATTCGATGCAGCTAGCTGACAAATTCCTCCTTTCAATTTCCGATTCAATTCGTACATTACAGGGTTAAACGCGCTTTCGTGGCATCTATTCTACTCTCCTCTCGGCAAATCTTAATTACGATTCACAAATGAGTGGCGCCAAGTTTGCCGACCGTCGAATGGGAACATTATCGCGCAAGGCGGCGCCCGTTCTCCCGTACGCATTATTAAGGACCGACAATGGATCGTCGAGCGCGCTCTCTCCCTCCTCTCATCCCCTTTTGCCAAGTTGTATGCAAAGATCGGGATGTTCGTCGTCGTGGTGGGGATTCCACGTGGGAAGTGCGAGATCTCGTCAAAGGAGCTCGTCCGCTTGGAGAAGGATTCGACGGCGTTTATCGGTTCCTTTCACGAGCGAGGTTCGCGCGCATTGAAACGGAACGCGGCTTCCGGTTACCTTACCTCGCGCCGTTTCTCGGCCTCGTGCGCTCAAGGAACCGAAACAGAGAGCCAAGCCGATCGTTCCTCGTCGTTGCCCCTCGAGACGCATCTGAGATAATGCTACCTCGAGGACTCGACGAAAGATGAGAGAATCTGCGAAAGACCCTTCGAGAATTATTCCCGCGTAAAATGTGTATTTAACAATAATTTAGAATCCGCGCGATTAAAGATATTATTAAACGAAGTTAAATAAATAATAGAAAATTTTAGAAAATTTCACTACAACTTTTACGATCAAGTGTTCGTTTCAATAATAAATAGTAAAATGTGAATGTAAATTTTATTAATTACACTAATTAACGACACTAAATTATTATTTACGAAATAAATCGTATTTATATTATTTTCGCTTCTTTGCCAAGAAATAATAATCCTGGGCGCGAGGTCTTACACTTTTACATTCCACCTTCTTTTTACGACTGTTTACGCGCGTCGCGTGTAAATTATGCAACGCGTGACACACGTGCCATATAAAAGTGCTTACATCTCCGTAGATGCAGATTCTCTAACGCGAACGAGTCAAGAGATAATAAAAGGGAGACTTTGTGCTCCCTTTTAGATACATCGTCAGAGGAGCGAACGTCTATTCGCGAGCGCCACCGCAATCGCGAAAGTCGCTTTTCTCTCCAAACAGCATCGAGAGCGAAAGGTGCTTCTGTTCTCCCTCTCTCGTCCCTCCTCCTCCTTCTTTTCTCTTTTCTCGCAATAGAGATTCTTGGGCGTCTACCAAGGGCTTCTTCTCCGCGACTGCCGGGGTATATCCGGCGCGACCCGAGCCGAGTCTCGGAACTCGATTCCGCCTTTTCTGGCTTCTCTCCTTCGACCCCGTAATGTCGCTCGATCCGAGAAGAGAGAGAGAAGAGAAGGCAAGCGGAGAAAGACGAGAACCGCAAAAGAGTTTCTACGACTTTCGGGCCGGTGACCCTCTCGAAGACGCGAGGCGACTTTGCTTTTTCCCGGGCTCTTCCGTTTCTCTCTTACGCGGATTTTATTTCTCAAAGCTGGCACAGAGTACACCCTATCTGTAAAAAGAGAGGTGTACGCACATGCTACACACGATTGCGTTATTGCGTCTGGGATATTTTAACAAAGATCTCTTATGCCATCTAACACAATGTATCCAGTAATTATTATTTGTTTGGGAAAAAAATAATTTACAATTTCCCGGGCGATCTTCGCTTTCTCGCTGAAAAAAGTTGCGAGCTATGGTTCGTGCGCGTGTATAAAAAATATTTTAAGATGTCCAAAGGTACGCAATTATTTAATGGAAAAAAATATCACACATCTATAGAGAATTGAGAAGCGACTCGCTCTCGTCGCGCGCTCAACGAATCAAATATATCGCGATAAAATATATTTCCATGGAGACGGAAACGAGATTTTCTCCGACTCTCCTCCTATCGAGGAGAGCATCTCGCGCTCCTCGCATCTGCGCACCCGCTTTTTTCCGGCCGCTACTCGACTTTACGGGCTCGCGAGGATATGTAGGTTAAAGCTAGCGGCGGTCTCTCTCCACTTGCAACGAGACGGGGTTGCTTGTGTAGGTGTAGGTATTGATCCCGCGGCAACACGGGGCTGCCGGAAGGTTCTCGAGTTAAAAATACACGGCCTTGCGGCTCCGAGTGCTCGCCAAGTGCCGTAATTTCCGCCACCTTGATTTCCCTGTGATATTCCTCGACCCACGAGACTCGGTCTATCCGGGCTTGCCGGTCGGGTTTGACAGAAAAATCACTGCATCGCTCCACTTCCTCTCGGCTACTCTCTCTTTCTCTCGATCGTCTGTCCAGGACTCTGAGGCATGAGACGCAAAGACGTAAAATTTATGAACTTGCAAGTTTCTCGAGCATCAATTCAACTAATCACGCATCTGCGAGCGATCATTATTTAACAAGTACCATGCATTTGTGATTCAAACATTCGAGGGGATTCATCCCGGGACGCTCGATAAATAATGCTTTCTCTCTCCCTTTCTCTACCATCGACCTCGGTAAAGTACATTTTAAATGGAAAAAAAAAAAAAAAAAAAAATAGCTCCTCTGAAATACAAATTTACAAGTCTTCGCTAGTTTTTGCCATCGATCGTTGGAAAGTCACGCTAACGTTTGTTATCCGTCCGCTAATTATCCACGAAACGGAGAGATCGATTCGCGGCGGCAGGTGTCAAAGTGTCAAAGAGATTTTTTCTCGACCTCTCCTCCTCTCGTAGAGATGCGATCGAGCTTGAGTTGCCCGGCGCGCTTTATATTTACACCGGACTGAATGGAGGTCGCGCGACAGAAGAGGTGCGCTAGTATGTGGGCCGGAGATATAAAGCGTCCTTTAGCGAATCAAGTCAATGGAGCGCGGGGGCTTTCCCCCCTCCCGCGCACGGGGCTGATATGCTCCACGTGGAGAGGAATTGTGCGCGAGGAGCGACGGCGCCGCGCGTCCTTGTCGCGACGCGACGCGACGCGACGTCGTGGCGATCGACGCGGGGGAAAGAGAGAGAAGTGGCGTGTACGGCTAATTAACCCCCTCCCCACCCTCTCGCTCCCTCCCTCTCCCGCATCCCCAAGCCACTCGTTCGCGTTACTCGCTTCGTCGAGTCATCGTGCGCGCACTAGATGCCTCGATCGCTTGATCGCGCTAGATCAATGCACTCGACGAGAGTACCTACGACGTGACGTATCGTGGTCACGCAGCTAACGCGAACAAGGTGATTCCCGACGCCGTTGTTAGTCGTCTCTTAAGACGCGGACGGAAGAGTAGTGGCTCGCAGATTAAATAAGAGAGTGCGATCGAATGGAGAAACGCGGAATCATTAAAGAAATTTAATTCTCGATAAAGAGATAAAAACACATGTACACACAAACACATGTACATGTGTTCAGAAATGCTCTTCTTTCTAAATTATTGCTGAGAATATTAAATATTTATAAAATATTTATAAATACATGTAATTGAAATTATCGAAAAGAGATAAAGAGATTCGATCGAAATCCAGAGCCGAAATTTTGCTCCAATTTTCAACTCCGTTTTTTCACACTTATAGCTTCTATGATGATTTCCTCAGTTTTAATTTATAATAAATTATATTAATTATTTATAATAATCTATTATTATAAATTTTACATGTATAAATTTTCTATATATTTATTTAAATGAAATTTATAATTTACTATATTTTTTCATACATAAAAATTTATAATTTTTTTATATTTTTTAATTTATACAGGGAAATTAAATTTATATTTTGTATCTCAAACAATTTGCCATTTAAATATTTAGAGAAATTTTTGGCAAAACTATAGATGACTTCAAAACGGAGTAATTTAACTGTGTTTAAAGTATCAAAATAAATGTTAAATTGAGGATTGAGATTAAAAGTGGAGAAAAATTTGAAATCATACGAGGGATGATACAATATTCCAAAATATAGAATTTTTTTTTAATCGAGAATCGTACACTTTTCCAAATTATTTTCTCTCATTAAATGATTAACGATCTAAAAGATGATTGAATAATAACTGTGAGCAATATTAAATAATGCCCGCTAATTCTTTTCAATATCTCGACCTTATATATCATGGATTATTTTGGACGCGAATTGGAGGAACTACTTACGACAGTCGTAATAATTTTCCAAGTTGCCGTGATTTCAAACATTAATTATCGCAACTAATTTCGAACAATTCTCTTGATTCTCGGGATTCGGCGAAGCGCATTAAATCTGTCAGAGCGCGCGCGCACTCTCAGCTCCAGCGTATACACCCGCTTAATCGATCCCCGAAGAAACAGCGGAGGACTGATTTAATTACGCCGGTCGTGCAAATTGGGTCAAGACGGCGCACCCCGATGTACCTCGTATCGGATAAAGGCGTCGTTGACGAAGGCTCTAAACCCAAAGTCACCTAAGAGGCGTTCCGGAAAGTGCCACGAGTGCCGCCGAGTAATCGAGTTTTAAACCTGTTTGAGGATTACCTGATCGTTCCGCGGCGATTATACTTCGCTCCGACGCGGGAGGAATCACGTTGCCTAATCGCAACGTCCGTCGATTATACAACGAGTCCTCGACCGAGTCATGTGCGTGCGTCCATCTATCTCTGAAAGCCGGTGTCTTTTAAGCCGGACGCGAACAAACGCATCGTATCGATGCCGTAATAATCCTGTATAATCCGTAGAATCCTAACGACGGAACTTTCATAATTATTTGACAGATGTCGTCGATGCTCTTAATTGAAAATTTCAAAACATACATATATATAATCTCTTAAAGTGAATGAAAAATATCACTGATTAAAGCAGTGACAAGAAACTCAAAGATCGGCATTTCACTGATCTTGAGTGAAAATACTTATACATTGCTTCTCCGTCTTATATTTCGATATGATTTGAATATAACAGTAATATTATGTATAATTAATATTCCGATTCAGAATTATTTGCACATTGCACTTCTTAAGATATGATAAATCCACAAAATAAAATAAACTCTCTTGATATTTCTTTAATAAAATATATATGAATTTATCTTACATAAGACACATTCTATTAAATACCACTGATTGACAGCTGATTCTTCCCAGTGAGATTTCATTTGTTTGCAGAGTTATACTTGTAAATGAAACTACTATTATCAATGATTAACAGCTACACTGATTCCACTTGAAAAAGTAATGCGTACTCCAAGGATTCATAGACGAAATAATAAAGGGTTCCATTCTGCTCCGAGATGTTTCCTATTCGTGAAATGTCAAGACGGTCGTTACTTTGGGTCTTCGTCGGTTAAACGTTTTTCATATACGAGAAAAAAAATTTCGATCGCGCGGGAAACCTTGAGGATGGGAATCCTCACGCGTGTTCAAATCCCAATCATTCTCGGGCACGTGACCGGCCGCTCGCGTGACACTCCACTTAATCTCGTTCTCGACGTAAGCGGATGATCGCGATATATTTCGCGCATTGACCAACGATCATGATAAATTCCCATTGGCAAATTTAAAAATTGAAATCTAAAAGCGATACAAACGAACGATCGATCGAGATTCTCGTTTCCCAAATTGCCATGTCGAATTACAAATAAAACAAGCGAAGAACGTTTGCGGAGTATTTTCCTCGTTTAACGCTTATCGTGGATATCTTTATCGGGAGGAACGCATTCGCATCCATTATGGATCGACCTACTCCACTGGAGGCGATTCTTATTGAACTTTATTGTGCAGGTTATAATAAATCCTCCCCCTCCCCCGCTCCCACCCCCATCTCTCGGCTACTCCCCATCGCCCTCTCCTATCCCTTCTCTCTCCTTCCCTATCTTCTCGCTCGTCGCTCTTTCTCGAGCGCGGTGCCAGGCGGACCGACAGATCAATACGACACAGTCTCTGCGGACACGGGCGCTGCTGCTCCAGATAACAAGGCGAGAACGCGGACCTGCCCTATAAGCCTCCATTTAAATAGCGCCCCAAATACGTAGGTCGGTAGGTAGGTAGGTAGGTAGGCACGTAGGGGGGCTCCTCCTACGGAAAAGATGCCGAGCCCTCTCCGAAGGGTCATCCCCATCGAGCACCCGGACCTGGGCCAAAGTGGCGTTACGTCACACATTTTTTGGCTCGCCGCCATTGCGATTCTACCTTTCGGGACATTAATCACTCCAGAGACTTTATTCTCTTTTTTTATTTAATAATAAATAAAACGCGACACATTAATTTTTATTCGCGTATATTTCAAATTTATGGTCAAGTTTATTTCACGGAAGGCACTGGAGAAATGTTTATATTTTTAACAGTAAATCATAAAGCTCATTTCATGTTACAAGATTAAAATGAATATAGCTTCTTTTTAAAATAAAAAAAATATATACTTTTTTAAAAATAAATGCCACTAAATCTGAAAAAAGTTATTTCTACCCTAACGCCGGGAATACCGGGAGAATTTCAGCAAGATTTGAAAAACTATAACAACATTGTTTTCTGAACGATTCGTTTACAATCGTCCACTTTTACAAGGTATAAGATTCAATTAAACGCCGTGCTATCATCGTGAAGCAATTTAAAAATAAAATGCACTTCAATTGTGTGCGTGGGCGTGAACTTTATGAATCGTTCCGAACGGGAATAGATTTTATTATGCTCCTACTGCTATCTTTCTCTTTTTCCTACAAATTTATCCCGTCCGATATTGCATGAAATCGAAATGGCGACGTGTCATCGTATCGCTGATTGACCTAATTATGCAGAAACTGATGCTCGCGACGCAACCGTATCGATTTATCGTTTATCTTGCGAGAGAGGGAATTAAAATTAAAAATTCCATCGAGAAAACAAAAGTTTATCGCGCGACATATTTTCAAACGCTTTTATACTCGAGATGACTTACTGTAAGTGGCCTCAATGTTTCATGATATTTGCTTTACTATTCCGATCACAAGTTATCGATAAAATACGAGGGGAAATTCGAATCTCGAGACATCTAACATTGAAAAGTTTGCGATAAAACATCGCCACGTGATTATTCGAAATATTTTTTGTCCGACAAACAATGAAATAAACTGCTCGAAGAGAACGCATCGATGAATTTGCAATCGATGACTCGGGATCGATGATAATAGAAGAAACGAAGATACCTGCGATGATGTCGTAAGACGGATGTGAAAGGATTGCGAGACGCTCGCTTTTTCATCTCCGCCGGAGAGAATGAAACGGCGATCTCTACGGATTTTCCGCCATTCGATTGCGAAGGGAATTAATTTCAGCGAGCGAGAGTGCGTTCGAGAGCGGCGCTTGTACAATGAAAATTTACGGCAAAGGATGCGACGCATGCGGAAGCGAGCGCGCAGTCGATGATTTCGTCGTCTGCGGAAACGGACGGGAGCTCTTAATGGTCGAGGAAGAATAAGAAGTCGGAAGAGACGAGGAGGAAAAGAGAGGAGGAGAGAGCTAAGAAAGCCATTATCCGCGAAAATACGGCCGATTGTCATCCTCAGAGCTCGCTCTCGGACGAACGGATTTTCGCCGCGTTATTTCCTCTCCTCCGTCGTGGCGCCTCTTGGAGAGAAACTGCATCGCCCGTTTAAGGATTTTATGACCAATTTGTTCAACGACCGCGGTCTTAAACTCCCCGCTAAAGTTCGCGTATTTGTTATCTCGCGTTATACAACGAGTAATCCCGACTCTTACGTACGTCCCGTAGATAATCCACGTGTACGGTCTGCCGCTTATTCCCCGCGATAAATCGAATCTCGAAATGAAATATCACGATTGTCGATCAATGAGGCTGCAACACGTAATACGTTTTTGCTGATTTTTCTTTCCGTCTTTTTTGTATCCGCCGCGCAAGATTACAACGTATCGCTGATCGTATCGTCATTTTTGTAGCGCCGTCAGATAGACACTCGAGGAAGGAGGGGTAGAGGGGAGAGGGTTTATCGTACGTGCCTGAAGAATAGAACTTGGGAAATACCAGTGAAATACTTCAAGAGACTGCAAAGATTTTCTATCGCCGTCTCGCGAGTAACATTAAATGTATAATCGATCGTTATTTAACGCGAGGAAAAAAACATCAAAGATTGCGTTGAATAAAAAAAGTACTATAATTAACGCACGCGAATCATGTGGTTTAACAAGAAAAATCTTTTATAAAGATTTGCACGATTACATATTATCGATTAACGCTGATAGGTACATATAAATATATTATGTCTTAATTACGCGAAAAAAAAGAAATGACTGTCTCGTTATTACATTAGGAAAAATCGAAGCATTAGAGACTTGAACATATAAAGCGTCAATTATCCTCCTCTTTTTTCACGGCGGCTTATCCTGGAATTCCCGTTTCTTTCAAGGAGATAATTACTTCATCGCTTAAATGATATCCATCAACCGCATAATCCTATCGGTATATAAAACAGTAGGTAAATCCCTCATAATAATATAATACACGCAGGTCAATAATGAACAATATACTGTTCCAAGAACGAGTATCTCTCAAGTTTTTTCATAATTATAAATGGCTATTTAATAAAAGCATGTTTTTTTTATCTATATGATTAGAGAACCGGATCTACACATACACGTGCACACAGAATGAATCATTGGAATGCTGAAAATGTTTAGAGAATTATATAATTATCAATATATTTTCAAATCCGAGAGAGATATTTAAGTATCTTGTCCCTGGGAAATTTAAACTTCCATCTAAGTACGTCAAGAATTTAATATTTTTTATCCAGTATATTTCTTTTAAAAGACTCCATCTCCGAGATGATGTTAAGTTTCCATTGTATAAAGATACGTTTACATTAGCAAAAAAAATAAGTTGTCAAAGATGAGAAATGTCTCAAAGATCATTGCAACACAGGTATTTCTCAGATATTTCTCGCGAGATCTGAATGCTAATGGAGAGTCGCTACTTTTCCTCATGGATGGAAAACAATGGGGAGAATCCCGCGATTATCGTTTGTACACAGATACACGCAATTGTTCACAGGACATTAAAAGCGCGAAAACATGTACCTCTCTCTCTTTCTCTCTCGTCCGACTATTCTTTCTATCGCGATGCGCTACAATAAACATCGATAGGATTTCCTCCAACAGGTTCGACACGGATGAATAAAGAGTTTCTCTCGCTGATTGTCGTTTACACCGACTACCTTTCCTCCGATTCTTTACACAAATTGGTCTTTTTTCATATTTCCCAAGTCCTTTTACACTTTCACCGATCGTTAATCGCTGTTGTGATCAGAAATCGACAATATATATGAAATCGATATAAAACAATAATCGATATGGCTGCTGAAAACTGCGGCTAAAGTGTATTATGCTTCAAAATTATTATAATTATTAATTAGCAACGCGCGCTGCGATAGAGAACCAAATATAACAATGATTTAGAAATTAATCGCGCAGACACAGTAATTGTTTTATGATAAGTATCTAATTTCATAGAGCCACAGTGAAATATATGCCACTTCAAATGCATTAATAAATTAAATCGATTTTTTTCATATAATATATCGAGCACATTGTTTATCAATTTGTTATCTTCAATAATTATTTTTTCATCCTTTCCAATATTTTTATTTTACGTAAATCTCTTCCTCTAATTTTTATATTATACCTTTTTTTCTTCCATTTTTTCCTCTGTCATATTTACATATGCGATTGGAATAAGGGGTTGTTTTCCAATTAACGAAAATAATCATAATTCCACACACAAAATTCAATATAAATTTCAATCACTGAGATGAAATATTATGTTTGTTATTACAGATGGATAGAATGTATTTTTTAAATATCAAAGGTATACAAAAGGGGACCTCCTCTCTTCTCGCATGTGGAAATTATATCCGTTCGCGGTGTCCATTGCAGAATGTGATCGCGATGTTATAGCCGGCTCACTTGGCTACTTTCATTGTCGAATGCATAATTAATGTATATAGATATTCTCATTATCGACTAATTTACTTTAACAGGCAGACATGGAAAACGAGAATTCCTCGATGAGAGTAGCATCAGTCTCGAGATTAACCATCCGGTCTGTTCGTTGTAAATATTACGATTTATGGTTACAATTACGATTTTTAGTTAATTACTTTATTTTTAATAAATAAAATAATCTAAATAATTCATAATTGGACAATTCTCAAAATGTTTTATCGCGTCTTGGAAAACCGTTATTAGATGAGGAAATAAGTAGAAACAATTTGCGCTTGTGTATTGCAACGTAAATAACAAAATTACAAATAATGATTCATATCTAAGATCTAACTGCAGATTAGATATATAAAATCGATATCGTTTTAATTTAATAATTATTTATGAAATATGGGTCTTATTATTTATGACACATACAATCTATGAATAAAAATAGAGAGAATAAAAATAAGAATATTGCTTAATTGTATATTTTAAATCTTATTTTAATCATAATATATGTGATTAAAATAAGATTCTTTAATTTGTTGAAATATGAAAGTTATAGTCTCAAGACTTTTATATATAAATAGCATTAAACTTAATAAAAAAAGATAATTTAACATATATACAATTAGAAATATATTAAATATATCATTATAGTATATTAGATTGATATCTAATATACTATAATGATATATTTAATATATTTCTAATTGTATATATGTTAAATTATCTTTTTTTATTAAGTTTAATGCTATTTATATATAAAAGTCTTGAGACTATAACTTTCATATTTCAACAAATTAAAGAATCTTATTTTAATCACATATTACACACACACGTACACACATATTTAGTATTTTGTATCTCACTTTTGAGAGAATCGCGTGTTTCCCGAGAGATCCGTAAGCGCTGGACTATTTGGTAAAAAAAAATCCTTTGTGTAGCTGTTCAACGAAAAGCAACGCCGTTTTCGCGAAACCGTCAATGTTGGTGCAGTTTTCATCGCGAAAAGCGGAAGGAAGAAATGCGAGAGAGCGAAATGGTGATCGATCGTCGGTGGCCATCCCCGTTGGAAAGGAGTGGAGATGAGAGAGAGAGGTGTTGCCTACAGAAAGAGAGAGAATAGTTACACGGGAAAGGGAAAAGATTCAACGATATCTCACTGATATCCGATCGCGTTTCACGATATGGATTTGCTACGCGAGGGTCACCGATTGTCATGGACTACCTTTGAGAAGGATTCAAATTGGAGAATAAGTAGAGAATTTTTAAAGTCGATGAGTTGTTGAGAGAGGATATAATTTTGATTAATTAAAATACTTTGCAGTCAATATAAACATAAAACTCCTTAAGAGTCTCCTCGATTTACTTCTAGCGCAATAAATATAAAAGCAAATATATGATTAATTAATTTTCTTACAAGATTAAACATAAAAGATTCGTATTTGTTAGATAAAGTCAAAAGCAAAACAGAATTGTTAATGGTTTCAAAAACATTTTTCCATCATGTAAAAAGGAACTTTCCAATTCTCTTCTCAAAGAAAATCTTAGATTTTTAAGTTCAACGAATTTTAACTTTAAAGAAATTTGAATAGAAGAACCGAACATCTAACATTTACGTGATATTGACGTTTGGAAGAATCAATATGCCATAAGACTGATTCCTCCTTGGGAATATTCTTCAAGAGAGAATGCAGGATTCTCTCAATCCTATGAAGAAATATGGAAGAAGCGCAAACGAGGAGCTACGAGGAAGCGGATCTCGAAATCGCCGATATTTCAACCGATAGCGCCGGATCGAGATTTGCGATGGACGCAAGCCAACTACCTCGAGGGTAGGTTGCACTAACTCAAATTGCTTCCGTAGAAACATCGTGGAATAATCTGGTAAATTACTTAAAAATCATAATAGCTCTTATATTATATTCTCAATCATCTCGAAAGATATCTGCGAACTGGTTCCTATCCGGAAGTTACCTATGCAAAATTAACGCAAGACTATCCATCGTCGAGGAGATTCATGGACTGAATATCTCGTTCCGTCTGTCTCTAATCGCGCGAGAAGAGGCGATATAACGGGGGAGGAAAAATAGGAAAAAAAAACACCTTCAAGACATAGACCGATCGATATTTCTTCCCGTGTAACGCGAACGCGCGCCGAGAGGCATCGCGATTCGGATGCCTTCGTGTAAGAGAACATCGCGTTGAAATTCCGCGCGGCTGGATCGGCGCCGCGCATTATGTAATAAAAAGCTCGTCGCTCATTCGCGCGTCTGCGAGTTGCATAAAATATTCGCGATTACACGAGGAGCTTATCTTCTTTTTTTTTTTCAAAATATCTCGCGCATAAGTAATCTAATTTCCTCTCCTTCTTTTTTTAGCGTTCTCATTCGAGCGTTTTTCTGTCTTGCACACGCGATTTAAATGTTTCTCTGTTTTCGTGCTCGCAATCAGACAGTGTATCAAGCGTATCTCGGTGTCGCCGAGATTTTAATTCGAACGGATTATTAATACTCGATTGCGAAACATTCAATTCGAGGGAAATCTGCGGTTTCTCGTCTCGCGGCGAAATCTTTATAAGCTATAACCGGCGCGCAGCGTATTTCCAAGCCAAGGTTAAAGTCGATTTCGCCTGGCACTTAGTCTGAAGAATTTCTGTTACTTCCTATAGCGATATGTAACGATCGTGTATAACCCGGAAGGGCATCGATTCGGAGGAGAGTCGGTCCTTTCGAGACGCTCGATAGAGCGAGACCGTAATCCCGCAGCCGTGGAAACTACAACTTCGCTCGTTCCGCGCACCGTAACTTTATTCGAGAGAGTTTTACCGTACGAGAAAAGGTAAAGGCGCGCTTGGGGAGCGCTAAAACGCGGAAAAATGTTGGTAAACAACGGTAATAATAATGACGGCGCGCGACAAGAACGTGACCCGACTACCTCGTCCTCGAAAAGTGCGCTCTTTCATTTTCTCGCGACCGACACTTTTCTCCCGCGAATGAAAATTTCGCAACGCGAGGTAAAAATCTTTCTAGGAAATTTCTAATTTTGTTTGTCCTTCGTGAATTAAAATTGATTATTTAAAGCAAAAAAAAATTGATTATTTAAAGCATCTCCTTGATCTTTACCGCTGAAATAACGTCACTGAAAAGTATATTTGTAGCTAATCAATAACTATAAAACTATAAATTATATAAGCTCCTGACACGCTGACACTGTCTTTTGTATTTTTAAATATCTTGTTAAATAACATATTTACGAGATAAAAATAGAGGGATATTCTCGTTCGGGCATCACTTCCTTATTCGTCCAGCTGCAGTGGATTTCGCGTCCTCAAGACCTGTTTACGTAAGTGTGAATAAGACACGCCGCATTCTAACGATGATCTATTTACGTCCACTGCTCCTCGAGATCCCGGCCCGCGGCCCGTACGCGCCTAATTTTATATTCGGAGCAAAAACTCGGCCACCATTGCCAAGTGGAGCTTCGACACAATCGATCCCTCACCCCGTGACCTTTCGTCTTTCCTCGAGAGGAGGAAAATATGAAAAAATATTTGCGGTTTGATAAAAATCCCGAGCGCGCTCCAGGAATGGTGTCTCGTATAACGATACACGAGAAACCTGAAATAAGATGCCTCGTAAAGTGAGAGCTCAGGGAAATAATCAACGGATTAATCGGGGGAAGACTGAAGGAGAAAACACGATTCTACGCGTTGTTTCGACCTAATCCTCTTTTCCGCCGTAATAGGATCACAACGAGGGAGGGAGCGAGGTCACGAATAAATTCCGCTGACCACGTGGAAAGTACCCTCGCGTTTCCAAGGACAGCCTCTGCCGGGGTAAAAAGCTTCAGGATGGACCGAGTCGTTCGAAAAAAATTCCCCCTGCCAGACATAATCGCGCTCTCGGGTCCACATTTTAGATTTATACGACGAACGTGCAGTTTCCCTCCTCTCCCACTCCTCCCTCTTATAAGACGCGACGCTGGAATTATTGCGCGAGATAAGATTTACGGGTCCTATAAAACTGGAGTAAGGTATATACTGTCCCCGTTGTCTTTGGTTACCGCGCGCGCATGACACGAACGTGTTTTTCCCGAGTAAGAACGGATTTAGAACGGACATTAATCGCCGACGAATGAGTAATACTCTGAAAATACGCATCGGATATAATTAAAATGGCCGGGTTTATCGACCACCGATTGCCGAACGTGAGCTATGCAGATATATCTTCTATATATCTGCTATATCTTTCGGTTATCGTCCAACTATTGCGCGCAGTTTGCTCTCGAAGTACGCGCGTTAGATCCGTAAAAAGATATCGCCACGATTTTTCAACCGCAGTCACGTTTAACGATATTTCGCAGCAGGTATTTGGGATCCGTTAGTTTCGGTAATTCCAGAAAGATGTACCGCGTTATTGCCTCGTGGATGTAACTTTAATTAACCGTTTCCCCGATCTAGAGACTGTAATTATCGTACGTTTGCGAGCGCGGACTATTCTTTTTCCGCTCGATATTCCGATACTCGGATAATACACGGTACGTCGAGGCGTAAAACTCGAGACGATCGATATACACACGTAGGGAAAATGTTACCGTTTCGAAAGATGCTATCCTGGATAAAACCATGAGAGAAAGGTTATCTCTCGAGCGGAAAATAGAGAATTCCTGGCACCGTTATGAAATGCCTCGCGTCAAATTGGAAGATGTTCCCGTTAAGAATGCATACATTTTTTTCCACATCGTCCTACGTTTAAATCTCTTCTTTCTCTTGGCTCGTGATACGCATCGTTGTTGGATTAAAAATAAATATGACGTGATCGGAATGTCCAAAATGACGAAAAGCATGTCACGATCACCTTGATACAAACTTATCTTCTCGACAAGAGACGATAATGAGAGCTCGATTGTCGCGCGAGAAAGAATTTCAAGTAGTCAAAATTATCGACTCGAGAACACAGATTTTCAAAATCTCTCGCTTTCGTTTAATTTCTGCTACGTGACTTTTTCCCATCACCATCCCTGCCTCGCGATGACAACTCCTACGACACTCGCCGATTAATGAGCGAGGTCAGTGGAAGATGCACGCGCGTTCGAGAGATTAATCTTTTTGATTTCCATCGGCATTGACCCTGCTTGCTCGTTGTCGATCCATCACACCGCGTACACGCGAGCCGAACGTTAATCGGGCAGGATCGACCGTCGTCGAGGAAAAATAGCGAGAGCGATCAACCCCGGATCTCTCATAAATCGATTCCACCGTCGGCGAATAATTACGTGACTCGAGGATCTAATAGCGGGGATTCGGCACCGTTTATCTTCGTTATACAACGCGCGAGAGAGAAGTCGACGGGGAAAAAATCCCGGCGGAGATGGTTCCGGCTCGGCGATGGAGAATCACGATCGGCGCTCGTCGCGGAAGTTATCGGCGAGTCGATAAAGGCCGGTTCAACGGTCGTTCATCGGTCGAGAATCGTGCCTCCGGCGCTTCCTGCCGCGGGTTGGCAACAATGAAAGTGCTCGATTACGCGCTCGTTATGTAATTAAGATTGTTACGTGTGCGCCGAGAACCGCGTCACCTTGCAGATGGATGCTGCAAGTGGATACGCATCATTACACATCCCTGATATAGTTTTCTGATTTACAGATACGAAATTTCGAGCGCGTTCAATGATAAGAATAAGCAAGCAAAGAAAAAATTTATATGTAAATAAAAATATAAAATAATATATATCTATTATAATATTAATATAATATATATAAATATATAATATAAAATTAATATATAATTTAAAATTATGTATATTAAGAAAAGAAGAAATTTTAATTAAGATATTGATACATTTATGATCTACAAGATTAGACGATTAAATTTGACTTTTATTAAAATTCCACTTCCAATATACATTTATTTATTCATATTTGATTTACAGAACAAGCGTCAAATATCCACGTATTATTTTACTCCGTTTATTCGAAATAAAATAATTGATATAGGGAAAGAATGCGATTTATTTTAATGCAATTTATATTGTAAAAGTATCACTAAAAAATATACATATTTTTTCTAATTTTAATTTTTTAATCTCTCTTTTCCATGCACTCGAAATGTCCACATTTGCCAAACGAGTGGGAATTTCGCGTCGAGCCTTTGTCTTCGCAAATTTCGAAATCGCACGTACAAGGTGAAAATTATTCTCCTTCGAGCGGAAAGTTTTTATCGCGACGCTTTATGCGCGTGCACGCACGACGGTCATCGCGATAATGGCTTTATCGCGATCAACGTCGCCCACCCGGCGAAGTCCGATATTACGCAGTCGCGGCTTCGAATCGGGGCTGAATAGACGGCCGATAGAGCAGGAGTTATAGGCGTCCTAGAGGCACCTAGGAGAAATTGGAGGATATACAGGACCAACGCATCACGCGCGATCCCAATTTCCCGATATCATCGATCGCTCTGTGCGACACGTGAGCGTCTTAAAAATTACAAGCGACGATTATCCCGAGATTACAAAACGCTGTCAAAATGTTTAACGTTTAAAATGAAAACAAAAGTCAACGGCACAGACTTCAATTTTCAAATTAGCCGTTTCATCTCCGCGAGAGACGCGGGATGCTTTCCTCACTGAAAGTGATTACGTAGCAGCTTTTATAAGTAGCTCTTTTCAAGTGCTGCTGCCGCTGCTGCTGCTAATGACTTCCGTCTAAGTTCGAGAGAATGTGTGGCCACACGCGTAAGTATCTCTTGTGTTTCTCTCTTTTTTTTTTTAAGTTACAAGTAGATACGTGAAAAGTAACGTAAGAACAAGAAAACGAAATAATAATAAAATATGCTTAAATAATATTTCGCGTAAACTTCAACTTGTACACTGCCAATTTTTCAATCGCCTCCCATCTTTTTATCGTTTCATAAAATTACGCTTTATATACAAATATGTTCTTCAAATATCCGCGATATGAGCACATCGTTAATGAACCTATACTGTTCTATGCGTAAACATATGCGTATTCGGCAAGGTTCCCTTTTTAGCTGACGCATCGATTACGGAGGTCATTGCCCGCATAATTGCTATTTGAATAATTCGAGTGTACGGAATAGCCGCAATTCGAACAAAGCTGCGTCATTACCGTTTTTTTATTGCGCGCGATTTCAACTGAAACGCGATAGCAATATACCCTCGAGCCTTTAGCAACGATATCGATTACGCCGAGAGAGAGAAAGAAAGAGGAAGAGAGAGAGTAAAAAAAAGAGAAATATAATTATTATACAATATCCTAATAAACGACGATATTTAAAAATATATCATATATTCTTCCCATATCTCTCTCCCACATCAATGGGATTATGTAACGTGATGACACTTCCGTTGATAAGAAAACAGCGAAAATTTTTATTCAGAAATATTGATTCTATAATTAGCATTAATAATGATTCGCGATGATGAAAATTAAACGCTATATAGCTTTTATTAATATTTACTCGCGGTTATATCGCAATTATGCCATTAGATGACGATTATACGTGTCTCTCCGAGGCTCGATAGTTAATTCCAAAGATCTCAAAGATTGTAGCGCGTATTTATGGCGTATTACACTCGCTGCTAACAAACTGTTCAAACATCGTCGTGAAACGAAATACGGTCAGATTCGTTATCAGCAGCGTAGATATTTATGCACCTCGTGACACGCGTGACGAACGCGTGAATTGGCAAGGTCTTTGCGACGTTTCAGAAAAAAAAAATGATAACGCTGCAGCGCACGAAATTTCACCCGATCTTTGACGCTTGACGACACTCCGAAGGAATTCAGTGTCAAATTAAAATTCCGTAGCATCCGACTTGCGATTTATATTGTACTTGAAACATCAGCGTCGCATTCGTTTAGTGTTTTAAAATAATTTAGATCGTCGTTTTAAAATAATTTTGTATCGTAAGCGTGTAAACGGCGTTTCGTTTTCGTTCGATATACACCACCCGTATAACACACGCAACATGCAAGCCGATAATGCTTATGCACGACTTGGTCCGACCGCTTTGAACTTGGCGGATCCCGCAAATCGCACGGAAAACAGGGTAGTAGGTCGAGCATTGATATCCCTCGCGTTGAACATCCGAGAACATCCGTTTGGCATTTCTTTGACAACAGAGTGTCGAGATCTGTATTCCGAGATCGGCGGATCGATAAGCGGATAAAAGAAAAAGCCATTTTCCATGGCCGTTCGATAATAATATCAAAGGGGGAAAACGCGACGACGCCTGTAAAATCCGCCGTGATTTCGGTAAACTCGACGAGAGCGTGCGCGAGAGATAAATGAAAATCTCCATCCACCGAGAACTTAAATGTAAGTACGAAGGATAAGCTCGGATAAGATTGCGAAGGAGGGAAGGTAACTCCTTCTCGAAACGAGGGGTTAAAATTACATTTAACCACAGAGCAACTGCGAGAAATTCGTTTGGCAACCCTGTCATTTTCTCGAGGATCCTTAACGAGAGCTCTTCTCTCTACAACCTTGGGGACTCCTCTTTCCTCCACCCCGAATCTTCCGTTCGCGAAAATGAAGGAAGGGGAAAATCCGAGCCTCCTCGAGGCTTGTCGAGAAATCACGCGGAAAACAGGAACTTGTACGTAACGGAATGCAATTACATTGTGATACGTTATCTATGGATGCTGTATGCATCATCGCGTTATCCGCTTTGTTGCGATAGCTTCGAATATAGGCGTGAAATATTCCATCGACTTAATTTCTCTTCAGATTTCTTATAAATCGCTTTTAATCGTTTCATGATTATCGACACTATAAATTCCATATAACTGGCATAAATTACTATATAATTAGTTATATCGAATCTAATGACTCTCTTAGTAATATCTCAGAATTCTTCTCTTCCATTTTATTTATTTTTTTTTAATATTTTACATCAAAGACGCCAAAAAATTTTGCAAAAATTTCGGAATAAAATTAGTCAAAGATGGGACAGATCAAATATTATTTAGTTATCAGAGAGAAGTTTAATTTAAGCGATTTTTATCGGTGAAACTAGTGGCTTATAAAAATGCGGCAGATACCTCTGCATTCGGTCTCTTTGACTAAATTCTACGAATCAATAAACTGCACTCACGTCACGACTCGCTGGATCTTAATGCAACGCGGCCATAATAATAACGAGCGAATAAAACGTCGTGCGCGACTGAAAATATTCTCGCGCAAGTTTCCCGCAATTTTCATAATTCGTTTTGGCGATCGTCCAATCGCCTTGTTTCCTCCAGCGTTTTGCCTCGATAAAGACATAATTCAGTTCCGTGAATGAATACATTTTTTGCGGCGCGATAATAATTAATATCACATTATAAATCGCGCGAATAAATAGCATCCTTGGACTCTTGCTGTTAGTACGAATTTTCGTGCTCGAATTTATCGTTCTGTATTGTGACTCGATGATGTAAAATACAATCGTTTAATTGGGATATACTACAAATATATATAACGTAATAAAATTTTTAAATATATTATATAAATTTTTATGCTATGTATGTAGCAAATATATTTATTATACGCATGAAAATATATATCGAGTCCGATTATAGTGTGAGATGTCAAAATGACAATATAAATTTACCGATAATATATAATATATATAATTTCACAGCCCATAAGATGCACATAAAATTGGATCTACACAATTAATAGAAGCTTAACTATTTTTTCACAAAAGTTCGTACGATAGTCGATAAATATAAATATAATTTTAAGCACATCGAATACATCGAGATTCCCAAACACTATAATGCAGATAAATAAAATTGTCGACTCGGGTTAGACGCGGAGATCGTCCAACGATCATCGAACGACGCAAAAGATACATCGTCATGCGACTCGAGAAAGGAAGAACGCGGTGATAACCCCTTTACACACCGATACATACAACGAGAACTCGGAAAAGCGGATTGCGTTCTCGAATAGAGAAGATTAACGATCCTCTATTGAGGGAACGCGCGAGTCCGTGTTCCGCTCTCGTTCGACAATGTTATTCTTAGGCGAAGCAGCTGCGAAATTAATGAAGGCGATCGTGCGAGGGGGGGGGGGGGGGGAGAGAGAGAGAGAGAAGCGTAAAATAATCTCGCTCCCGCGCGCGTCACACAAAGGGATATTTCGCGCTTCTCACGCGGAAACGTCGTCTAGCGAGTAGCGGTTTTGCGAGTGATGGATGAGAGCGTTCTCCGCGCACTCGAGACGAAAAAGTCGTAAAGGGAAAGAGAAAGAGACGGTGGTATATCGTCGGAAACGCGTGACTTTCACGCCGAGTTAGAGAATTGACTTGCGACGAAGTTGCGCCCGAGGAATTGATATAAACGCGAGCCACGACCATACCTTTAGATTTTCGCGTTGGATAGAGTAAAGAATCGCATCAGCCAAATTGACGTTTCTTCTTCAACTGGACGCAGCCTATCTTTCCGAAGAAATTAACGATCATTTATTTATTTATTGACGGAATATGCATGAGAATTTATTACATTAATAAGAGGAGAAAAATACCAAATTAATGACAGAAAAAATAAAATACAATAAAATAAAAAAATTAGAGAATTAAAATTATAAAATTTTATGTAAATGGTATCGGTTTTGAAAGGGACGCTTTTAATATCGAAAAAAAACTGGGTCAAAGACAGAGATTGCGACGTTCGTTTAAGAATATCCCGGATATTCTCGATAACGTACAATTAAATAAAAGGTGTGCGCCGGGAATTGTTTTCGTATACTTTGGCCGATCGATTCGACTGCGGCGCGAGTAGTCCGCATATCACGTGATTGCCACCGATCCCGGGATATTTGCCTATCTGCTATGGGCGACGGTATTTGCGCGCTGAGATTTTCCAATTAAACCGTGATTAATTCCGTGACAGCCAGTCGGAACGTGCGCGCTCGGTTGTTTACCGCGCAAGCGAAAGGAGCGAGGGAGAGAAAGAGAGGGAGAAAACAAGATCGATGAACGGGGCACGCCGGTTGAAATCGATGTTAATCCGATTTCGATAACCGAGAGTAACCGGCAGTTTGTTTGCCTTCCCGAGAAAGCGTCGCACGCGAAAATAACGCGTGAAACGATCGGCCGGTCGATGCATCGCGGCTCCCTCGATTAGCAATCGCTCGTTATCCCGTTAACGGGGATCCCAGCGGAGAAGTCCTCGACACCGAACGGAATTTACGGTATATTAAATTTTTTTTTCCGGCCGAGAGACGACCGCGGTGGGGATGAATGGACGCTGCTGCGAGCGCGGCCGATTGACGGACGCGTACCAGCTGTGCAAATAAATTTGCAAAGTCGTTTAAAAATACGCGTCGGCATCGTCGGTGAGAACCGCTTGTTTAGAAATTTCGAGCTTTATATATTAGCACGAGATTCCGCAAAATATTGCTGCTCGTTTTATCCGTTAAGTGAATCATTCATTCTCCAGATTATAAACACACACACACACACATACATTAACGCATGAGCAGGAAAATAAAAATAATTTATTATCATCAGCGTTATCTATTCAGTATTCAGCATCGTTATAACTTTAGACGGTTCAGAAATTGGAACAAGATCCAAAACAGAATATATATATTTATGCATAAGTGTTTGTGTATTTTATTTCTTCAAATGTTTTTATTTTGCGACACATAAAATTATAGACAGATTGTTCCGAATTATAGATGCAAGCTTTTTAAGCGGAAGGCTGTATGAGTCAAACACAAAATGCATAATAAAAAGCAGACATAAATAAACATGGATATAAATAAATTAGGATATAAATAAATTTGCAACGTACAATGCCAAGTCGCGCAGACAAACGCTTAGAGGGCGTTCCAAATTTCTCAGAAATAAAGAGCTTAAAATATCTGAGAGAATCCGACTTATATTGTCGATAAATGTCGTAAAAATTTGCCCCCAATTCTTGCGATTCAATATAGCATTCGTATAATCAATTTAACATATTTCAGGTACATTTAAAGAAGTGAAATATGCATATGAAATCTGTCTTGAATAATTATAAAGCTGATTACAAAACCGGCTTTGAGAGAATATTATCCGACAAACAAATCATGCTGATGACAATAATAAAAATAATAATAATAATAATAATGTATAAAATAATAGTAATAATAATAATAATAAAATAATATTGTTATCGTTATTATTCTTGGAACGCATGACTTATTTAACGAGAATAAAGTGACAAGCAGTATTTTATTTTATAATGCAAAACAATCAATTACAATTAACAATTATTTGCAAATAATCAATTACATCAGAGTTGTATGTGATTTCCTTCGAAGGTAAACGATGCATTGGTCGATTCAAAAGCGATGCACGATCGTCGCGTGCGTGCCGAGGATACACGTGTATCGGGGATAAGCGTAGATTCTATTACAGCGCGATAAAAACCGGCTCCGTCCATCTCGCGCGACCTTTAACGTAATAATCGCGCTCGTGCGAGTGAAACGCACGCCAAAGCTGGCGATAAGTTACACACTCCAGATAGTTATCCTCGCAAAAAATATAATAAAAAAAAACGGGAATCAATTGAAAGAAATCAATCTTGTCGCGAGCGAGTGATAGAATGAAATTGTGCGCTCGCCTCGTCTCGTATTCCACGAAAAAGGGAAAGCGAGCTAAAATGGAAAAAAAAACGAAAGGGATTTATTTACGTTCCCTATTCCTCGTAAACCAGCTACTCGATATATCCTGAAGCATTCATATTTGCGTAAAAAAATTTCCGATATAGACGCGTAAGGCGGATACAGTTGAAATTCCGCTGCACTCAATGTTTCGCTGATGGTCGGTGTTTGTTTCGAGAGGACGTAACACAACGCTACGAGGGAGCTCGACGGACAAATAACGATTGCAGCGATTTATTTCGCGTTCGTAAGATTAAATCTGCGTACAGAGCGTTTCTCGAAAATAGCTCGACAAACCTTGAAGTTTACTTTTTACGCATCGAGGCAACTTTCGCGCGTCGAAAAAAATCATTTCCAGCAGTCTCTCTAACGAAGCGTCCTTGCACAATCGTTTCCGATACGATTCCTTACTTATTAAAAATGAAATACCCTCCCAAAGTTTGTCCAGTTCGTAAACATTTGCAAACGATAAAAAAATGTAAGATTAAAATCGCGAATTCTTTTATTGTCGGATTTGAAACTTTCTCAAATCGCGTCCCTTTCGCGGGGAGCCTACGGATATCAAGGCCGTGACTATCGTCACCTGTTCGTATGTGCTACATAATTGTGGCCGCGGAACGAAGTAAAATCGAGCAGCGACGAGCATATTACGTCGTAGACGCACACGTACACGCTTTGTCGTCGTGTGTCATTCGTGGCGCGGCGCGAAACTCGAGCACACGACTCGTCACGTAACAACACGCAACCGCGTGCATGCGCGCGTTACAACGTCACGGCGTGTCGCACGCGTGACAGCCGCCACCACTCGCCGCTGCGACACGCTCGTTTCGCGATTATTCGAGAACGCGCCTCATTAATTAATTAACTCGAGACCGAGCTCGCGCACGTGAATCTCCGACGTTTCCATCCACGCACACGATGATTCTCGAGGACTTTGTACGAATCTGCTTCCCGATCATTCCAATTAACTCTTCCAATTAGCTCTATTTTAATAAGGGTCGCTACTTTTGACGCTAATCTTCAGATGCTACAAGGTTTACGTTTAAATCGAAGCATTTACAACGCGAGAAATTTCTCTCCAGGAAGTTGGAGGGAGGATATCATTCTGCGAACGATCGTAATTTCGTGTAAATTTGAAACTTAATCGCTTACGCACGATGATAAGCACTGTCAAAGTATCGATTCTCGTGAATATCACTCGCGTATCTGTAGGGATTTCGAAGATGAATTGCAAGAATCGTAATCGTAGAATGTTCGCGCGTCGTCTTATCAACGAGGCTCGACAATCGCATGCAATCGCGAGCGAGATTATATTTATTATTCGTTGACCTCGCATCATTTCCTATGCGACGTCATCCTCGACGAGAAAAAAAAAAAAACTTGCGAGATTACGCAACGCTTTATCGCGCAAGCACGCGAAATATGCCACGCGTGCATTCGTGTGTATACATGTGTGCGTTTCTACATATATGCGTGCGCGTAAATCATCATCGCTCGTCACGGCTCGCGATCACCGCCCACGCGCGTGTTCCAAGTTCGTCCCGCGAGAAGTAAGCCGCGGAAGGCCGAAAGTCTTCCGAAACGATTGCGTACTCACTCCGGAATTCTCGACGAGTCTCGCGTATATTTATGGGATACTCACGTGTCCGTCTCTCTCTCTAGCGCTGCTCCCGATGACGACGTCGCGCTCCACGGCTTACTCCACACTGCGATGAGTCCTCGGCAACGAGAAACTTCCTCCTCTTTCACTCAAACACTCGCGCGCGAAGATAGAAAGGAGGATAGGAGATGACAGATGAATCTGGGGCGGGGTAAAGTATAAGTGCTTCCGTCACTCGGCAAGATTCCACAAAAATTGCACGGTACGTGTGTATAAAAGTAAAAAAAGAAAAGCGCCGCGAGACACGCGGGAATGGAGTGGAAACGGTGGCGGACTCGCTCCCCTTTCCTTGTCTCTCTCTCTCTCTCTGGCGCGTCCTGTCGCGTTCCCTCGATTAACTGCTCTTCGACCTTCGCGAGGCGGTGTTGCGCGACTGAGATTGTGTCGGGCACCGAGACCGAGCGAGGCACTGAAAAGAACTCCTTCTCGCGCGCACGCGTACGTACACACCGTCCTCCCCGTCCTGCGTACCTGTGTGCAATAGCGAGATCCGTATAGGTAGGTTCGTATCCGTGCGTGAGAGCGAGAGAGAGAGAGAACGCGAACGTTTTATCGTCCCCTTCCTGCGATCCGTAACCACGTTTCGACGCGTACAAAACGACGCTCGCGAGTGCCGCTGCGAGACTGGAACGCGGGGTAACATGTGCGGGCTCTTACATAGCGCGCCGAGTGGTGGGGATGAGCGAGGAGTGGGGAGAGGCGAGGCGCGGTGGTGGGGGTCGCTTCCCCGCTCGCCCCCTCCCCTCCGTCGCGGCAAGAGAGAACTCGGCGGTTAGCTGGCAAGGACGCCGGTGCCTCCGACGACGACGCGTCGATCGCTCGCTCTTTCGGCGCACGGCTCGTCGCCGCCTCGACGTGTTCCTCTCGCGCGCGCGCTCCCCCTCCCTCTTTCTCGTTCTCTTTTATTATTATTATCTCTAGCTGATTATATTTTGATCCGCTTGTCGTATATTTCTGGATCGCGCTCCTCAAGCGAATTTTCTCGGAATAAAATTAATTTATATCTGCCCTCCCTCTTTCTTTTTCACATTTTCTCTCGTTCCCTTTCCGCTCCTCTTTCCTATTACACTCTTTTACGCGTGTATGTTCAGCTTTCGATCCATCTTGTTTCATTTAATATTCGATTCTTTTTACGATTCTCTCGTGTACTTTATCCCGTTGGGGGATTTTATTTTGCAGCATCAAACATGTTATTTATTTTTCTTTCTGCAATTTTAAAATATAATGAAACGTGAGGATAAAAGGTATCGATATAACAAGCGCATTTCAACGAAAAATATATATTTCTAATTAAAGGTCGAAAATAATTTTAAACCTAATTTTCTCTCGCGAAAATTGTGAAATTCAAAACTTGGCGTATCACGAGTATTTTCATACATTTACAAAAGCATAAACGAAAAAGTAAATATAAATTTATCTCGATGCATGCGAAACTGATATTTAATATCACAAACATTTCGGTTTGTATCGCAAACAGCGGATATGGAACAGCGCGAATTCCGCGAGCGACTTATATTACGACAAACAACGAGCGAATAAACAACATCTCTCGAATCGATTTCTTTAATTTCCATTTTCCGCCTTTATAAGCTCCCGCGGAGCCTCGTAGATACAAACGCGGCGAACAAGTAACGCGTGACGCACGCGAGGAGGAAAATTACCGGGCGTGCAGGAAGATGCGTATCGGAACTTCCGCGATGAACTAAGACAAGAGGTGGCGGCGCACGTCTTGCGTTGCATGTGTGTGTTTGCGGCGGCGCAACCGCGAGACGAGAGAGAAATGAATTGCTTTTTGCGCGGCGGCGCAAGAGAGAGAGAAAGAGAGAGAGGAGAACGTTTTGTTTGCCCGCGATAATGAGAAGACTCGCGGCACCGCCGACATCGTTCTTGCTCGCTCGTCGCGGAAGCAATTGTAAAATCGTTCCGCCGCCTTTATGCCGCGCGCACAAGCGTTAATTCGCGCCGCTCGTGCGCGCGAATTCACCGCGGACGTCTCGCCTTTTGTTCGCCTTCGCCGAGGACAATGATACCTCTCGCGAAAGCGACACTTTTGAATTTACGTCTCCGCGATATTTCGTTCGTGAGCCGTCGTCGGATGAGACGATTCGTTCGACGCGATAAAAATCCGATGCCCCTCTCCTTCCCCCTCTCGCTCTCCCTCTCTCTCTCTCTTTCTCTGTTTGTGTCAACACGAGGGACACCCGGTGCACGCTTCTGGTAGTTTCGCTGCCAACTCGAGATTGCACACGCAGGCAGGGTACAGAGTTCAGGCGAGTGGAAAGTTCGGAGGAAACAAACGGCAATGCGTCTTCCCGAGAAGGGGAAACTAATTTTAGATGCGTTTCGACGTCATCCTCGCTTCGCAAAGAAATTATTAATTAACGGCGCTAGAATGTTGCGTTTCGGAAACGGGGGAACAGTTTGCAATTACTCCAAAACGCTCCGGATATGTACACGAGTGCGCGCGCACATGTGTCACGCGATAAACTGCAAGATTTAATCGCGATATCTGATAATTTAATCGACAAAATTAATTTGTTGATATATCGCGATTCCAATAAAATTGATAGTTTCCAAGCATCCGTTGCAACCATCTCGAGCACGTAACAAGATATGGAAACGCACGTGTTTCCCTCCCCCCTTTTCGGCCCGAAATCACCGAGTAATTTCGTCGTCGTGAACGTTGCACCTGCAACGCGCGTCTGCGAATTTTCACCGCGCAATTTAAAGGGTTAAAGGTGCCGACACGCGCACGCCAAATGAAGGACCGCCGGCTGTCCATCACCAGGAAGAGAAGTTATATATCGTGTTTAACGAGTCCCTCCTCTCCTCCCATCCCCGAGAATACCCGCCATTTGTTGCCACCGTTGCTGCCGCCTTATCGTACTTCCGCACCGCCTGTATACAACGCGAGGTTGCATCGGCAAAGAAAGAAACGATTTCTCGCGCAGAAATAAATCGAGAGCGATAAATTTCGTTGCAGGGCATTCGATTTTCCGAGAAAATTGGGAAATTAATAACGCGTTTCCTTCAGCTCGAATGATCTCGCACGATCATTGTCGTCGAATTTATCTAGCTTGATACGTGTAAAAATACAACGGACATTCACATTTAATAAAACAACTAAAATAATCCAAGTTACCGAAGGCGTTGGATAGTAAAGTATGAAAAAATGATTTTTATTTTTTCAATAGAAAATGCTGTATTTTTTGGTAGATATATTTTCAAAATTATAAGAAAATATTAAATGTTTTTTCTCTCTCTCTCTCAGGTCGAGAATATCTTGTTTATCTAATAACGGTCGCGGCTTATCGATATAGTTTCCAAGCCGCAGTCGATAATCTCTGTGTCAGTTATTTCTTTTTTCGCAAAAATACGCGCGGAAAATAACGAATCGATGCCTCGATCGCTTTCCTTCCCTCTCGCGATATTGCAATTTTGTCCGCGCGGGTCAAACGAGAGGATCCGCATCGCGCCATCGAGAGGAATTCGTCAACGTATTCGAACGCGACACACGTTTCCGGCTCCCGTTCGCGACAGAAATAAATTGCGGAAAATTTGTCCGGCTCTTGCGAGCGGGCAGATGAAGGGGGAAAGAAAACAAAACAAAAAAATGCTCCGGAATGCGGGAGGAGAACTGCTCGCGCGGCAACGTCAAATATTTGCGCGCGAAAACAGTTGCGTGCTCGCACGTTCGAGTTTGCACTCGATCAACGATGAAAAGGGAGAGAGATTGATATTTTTTCGCATTGTCCGGAATTTCTGGGCGATAAGAATAATATCAACGGAAATGAATAAAAAATTATCTGCGACCCGAGGACCGAGATACTTATCACGGTCGAATACGTGAATGGATCTCGATTCGATGCGAGTACGAGATAAATTATGTGAATAAGAAAACTGTGAAAAAGTAAACTCCGACAAACGAGCATAATTTCATTCCTCTTCGTACTTCATGTCAAGAGAAGAAGAAAGACGGATAAGAGAAGATATTTATCTAAGAGAGTATCCATCAAGGGGGAATCCATCGATGAGAGAAGAAAGACGTTAGATTTGAACGGTATAAAAAATAAGATAAAATGGAATGAAAGAAAAATACAATTAAAAATTAGAATTAAAATTTTATATAATTTAATTTTAGGAATACTTCTGTATTTTTCACAATTTACTCGACGTACGATGAATAATTGAAGAGCGCAGATGAAACGCTCACACAGTGGGAACAATAATATACATGATAAGGCCATAATTCGCGGCCGTAAAATGCGTGACAGCGCAATTCCCGCGTGGTACCGATTTTTACGTCACGCAAATTTGCGCGCTCGTGATGGCTTAAATCACTAGCTTCCCTCTCGGTCGCCTCGTTTAACCGGCGATCGTTAATTTTCTTCCCATCGCGCGGACAAAAATTCGAAAATCAGTACCGTTCTTCGCGTTCTAGTCGCGAAACGCGGCGTGAGTCATGCAAACGTGGTCGTTCCACGTTTCTGCCGTTTCGATAAACGCAATCGTATTCCGCTGATATAGCGCCGGTGTTATCGTTCGCAAGAAATATATGTATATCGAAATCGCACACGCGTTACGGATTCGTACTGAATCGACGCGATGTAGCCATTTCGTCCGGAAATTAGGGAACTTTACACCTTTAGCGCGAGTATCTCGAAGGGTTCGATTCAATTAATAAAAATTCCACGCAAGAGTGAATTTGTAGTTCGTCGATTCCGTGTTTAATACAAAAAATAAATATACCTGATATACACCTGACTCTGTTAAATCATTCATATCGCGAGAGACCGGAGGTGCACGTCGTGTAAGAAAGTCCCAGGTAAGCGCAAGCTGAAAACGCATCGTTTCGGAACGTCCGGATTGTCGCAAGGTGCGCAGATTCGAGCGCGTCTTGTTTTGCATCTTGCGTAACGCGATACGCAACGAAACCAACGGGGAAGGGAAGGGAAGAGAAGGAAGAAAGAGGGGAGGAGGAGAAGGCGTTTCTGCCGCGAACGGAAATTGTACCCGCGCGTTGCGTAAGAATTGTAAGGACTGGTCGACCAACGATAACGACAGCGTATAATCGTATCGCGGCTAAGTAGCTTGGCACTTAAATTACAAAACATCGTGCAAATCTTCAACGAGTTTCTCAGGTCTCGGACTTGTTCCTTCGTCATAATAAGCGCCGAATCGTGCGCGAAAGAAGGCGAAGGTCCCTGGCCTGAACACAAATCTATCTAGCTAAATGTCCATCATGTCTATCTTTATCAATAATTCTTAATTTCCTCCGTTAACTCTCTTGATATTTCATAGGATATTAGCTAACAATCGTCATCGATAATTATCATAAATTATCATAAATGTTTAATACTATAATTATCATAAATTTTTAAATTCCTTCAGTGCTCTTACGTACGGTATTTTTTTAGGCTTTTACGTTTGGATACAGAATGAACCATTTTTTTTATTACACCATTATAGAATATTTTAGAATATTTTATTATAATTTTAGAATATATAATTAAAAGCCTTTTAAAAAAATACCGCACAGAAGAGCGTTACTGGAATTTAAAAATTACTAGCCATAATTACATCAACGATGATTGTTACCTGATATCGTGTCAAGAGTGTGTCACTGAAGGAATTTAATAATTATTGATGATAATTATTAATATCCCGCGATTATGGAATTAACCTTTGTTCGACTTTACTCCTATTCGCCGGACATTTCGATCGGAAGCGGACGCCTCGATCTACTGGGATCTACGCGACGTTATTAAGACACGTGCGCGTAATTCGGACGTAACGCGAGCCACGCTTCGGCGAGTACGCTTCGCCCCCCCCCCTGCCTCCTCCGCCCTCTCCCCCGTCGAATCCCCCATTCATGAGAAGGCGCGGATTCTATAAGCGGCTTCACGAGCGCTCGGCCCAGCCGAGTCGGTTCACTCGATTTCATTCATTTGATAGATAATCGTCGTGTTCCTGTTTGCGGCTCGGCAGGGACGTGCCAAGCGCAACAAAGCGAGCCGTCCCCGCGCTCAAGGTCCTGGGTTCCGGGCTCCGCGGAGCATCGCTCGCGTTGTCTTGCTGCACCTCTCTAAATAAGCGATGTAGGAAGTTGCCGAGTCGCGTTATTACGGGATGACGACGCGGAATTTTCTCGAGTCGTCGAGATTTTACGAGACCACCGTATGCGTGCGCGGAAGTCTCTTCTAGCGTTCGTTGCGTTTCAGGACGTGCCTCGCCGTGAGGCGCTTTTTACTTATTTCGGCGATGGTTTTCAATTTTGTATGGAATAAAATCCCGAAAGGATAGAGATGTGTACCTCGGAGCTGAAATTTTTTTCAAAATATATATTCATGTGTATGCATGACAGATGTCACTGATCATATGTTCGATACTTGGCAGTCACAGTTTGATGTATTTTTCGATTCTTCCGAATTTTGTAAAGCACGTAAGTATATTTAGAATTTGGGGGAGGAAATTAAAAGAGTATTTATAAGTAGACGTATTATTTTTTGATGTTGTTAATCTCCGAGTTTATCAAAAATAAATAAAATAAATTACGTGTTATCATCTTTCTATTTTTTTCATTATATATTTTTCATTTAGCTCCGATCGTTTATATAACAATCTTTTCCTCGCTCGATCGCGAAATTTTACTTTTTTCGCGACGCGCGGTTCATAAGGCGCGATTCACCAGCCGCGCGCAAAGCATGTGCGTGCACGTGCTTCGTAAACGCACACGCGCGGGCCAGCGCGGCTCGGCCACGGTCATCTCGAGACCTTCTTACGCAGCCACCGCACTCACACACACGGATACACACGTGCACACGCATGACACACGAATCGGCGAGGCGAATTACGCAACGGCACAATTGCGTGTACCGCAACGTAACAACGAGTTCCACGATATAACGACCGGTCGCACGACTTCGCCTTCTCTCCACCAGCCTAGGTCTCTCTCTTTCTCTTTTCCTCCCCTCTCTTTCTTGCCCCCTCTCTTTCTTTCTCCTTTCGCCATTCATAAACTCGTCAAGAGAAAAACTAGAGCTTTTTAGTAATCAAATAGTAATAAATTAATTAATATTTTAATTAAAAATGCTATAAAAATATAATTTTAAAATCACATCTCATCTTCACTCACAATAAATATAATTAATAAATTTATATCGAATAATCATCAAATGTAAATAATTTAAAAATATAAATTAATAATGCATGAAAGAATGGCATTAATAATGTATATATATTAATAAATATGAAATATATATTTACATAAATTTATACCTGGATAAATAATTATAATAAATATTAAAATTAATTAATCTCAATTCAAATAACATATAAAATGATTATGAAATTTATGAAAAAATATTAGAATAATCCACGTATAAATATATAGATTAATAATTCTTTTAAATAATTTTCACATTATATAATACTAGTTTGACAAATTAGAAAAACTAATCTTAAAGTTCATAATTTTAAAATAATATAATACGAATAAAAATCAAAATTTAATTTACTCGTAATAAATTTTGAAACATAAATAGGTTTTTATCTCGTATATGAATGAAATTTCGTAATGGTTAAAATAGCGCAATCGTTACTTTTATACTCGACGAAAAGACGGAGGCTTGGATGTATGTAATAAATGTTTCAGTGGTTGAGTTGTCGAGTCGATATGTCGCCATTCATTTTTCAAAAGTGATAACGCGACAATTTTACAAATAGGGTCAAAGTTGTTTTTGTATTATTTCCGAGCCACGCGCGCGATACATTTTGGAAACATTCGCTACGAATGGTTCTTCCCTGACAAAAATACCGAACTTGCGTCGTTTTCAAGTACATTACTCGTCGATAACAATTTCGCTGGCGACAAATAGATACTGGAGAACGCCCGGAAAATATGGTTTCCTTAATCGTGCGACATAGTTTTTTTGCAAATAGTTTTTTAAAAATAAAACGGTGCTCTAGAAACACGTTGAAAAGTAAACGTGTGTTATAAACGTCAACGAAACTATCGCTATCGAGAAGCTCCATCGAGCGTGGCGGAATAACATTGCCGCGCGCAATCATGCGGTGAGCCTGAAATGCGATTGTCGATTTATCGACACGCATTTATCAGAGAACGATCGGGCTAGTAAAACGATCTCACGAGAACGATCGTAACGAATGTCGTTGCTTGACGCTTATGTAATTTCGAGCGTAATATCGCTCTCACGTTTTAACGAGATTGATACCGATGCATCATCCAAGATTAATCAAACGTTCCTTAAATTCAAATCTGTGGAAACAAAAAGCTCCACCGTTAAGAGGTATATAGGAAATTTTCAGAAATATAAAAAAAAAATGAAATTTTTGTTTCTATGTTGTATTGACTTAAAATCATGAAAATTAACGTACAATTTTTAAATCGAAATTCGAAATATATTTATAAGAGACAGAGCTACAGAGACCCTATAGCATGTTATAAAGTTTACATCACAGAATTTTAAACGCATTATTTTTAATCATTAGGTTTTAGAATGATGATCGAAATAAATGCGATTTATCGAATTTACTTGAAAAATTGAATTTTAAATAACATTTCGCAACAGTTTCTTTTTATGAATTTATATATTTTTTTCAAGTTATAAAAAGAAGGAATTTCTTCAACTGAACTTAATTCTTTCAGATGTCTAGTTTTGTATAAAAGATAATTTTTTAAAATTCCTTTTATGAATTGAAAATGACAAGTTTAAAGAGAAAATGTTTATTTTTTATGTTAAATAATTTATCGATGTTAAATCTTGATCATCATGCAATTACAACATAGCTACGATACTATTATTGTTCTTTTATTTCAAAATATTTGTTGCAATTTTTCATCTTGATTTTATTATTAAAAATACATATACATTTTTTAACAAGAAATATTTATTTGTTTAAATAACAATTTTACACAATTTTTAATAAGTAACCTATTTTTCGATTCATTAAACTTCTGTAACTCCTTCAGTTAATATTCATATCGATTTATGTCTCTAACTACAATTTAAAATAAATTACGCGGGTTAATTGTTAAAAGTATCTGAAGAATCTTTATTTACATATATATACATTTATCCGAAATAATATTTCATTTTAAATAAAAATAAAATTAATCGTGTGCGAAAGAATTAAGTGTTGGTAAAATTAAGGGGAATCGGCAATTCCGGTAAAAAGATAATATAAAGTATTACGATAAAAAGATATACACTTCCACGATGCGATGATGCTGATCGTGTTAGTTGTTGCGCCAACGAGGCATGAGGTAAGAAGCAACTATCGAACGCGCGGCGGCTAAAAAGGAAAGTTACTATTGGCATCTAATAAACGGCACGTTTCTGCGCGGTGCGTAACCATGTGTCACTTGACTCGTGCTAATAATCGATCGGCCGCCGATCGACCTTCGAACATTGAAATATTGCGCACAACGTATACCTGCGGCAGTCCAACGCGTCCAAGGTCTCCGCGATTAGTGGGTCACAGTGTATACGTTTAAGCGAAGGCGACCGATTTGCAATGCGATTAAACATGCGCCGAATCTAATTAAGCACGGCGAAATTAACGGACTCGTATCCGCATTTGATAACATACGCGCAATCAAGGAAGGAACGCCATTTTTTACGAGATTTTATCGAATTGCATATAAATGAAAATAACAAAAAATTGCTGACATGTTTGCATTAAATGTGTTTTATAGACTCACGATAAAAGAGCGCAAGCGCGCACTTTATCATTTTTTTTCATTTATCATTCTTTGATAATCGCAAGGATAAGGAAAGAACATGAATTTCAAATATGCAATATGTAAAAGGAGCTTGGAGTTAAGAAATTTTTAAAATTTCAAATCGAAAAAAAGTCGAATTTAAAAAATATAGAAAGGATAGAAGGTAGATTAATAAATTTAATCCTTCATAATTATGTACGATATATTATTTTACTTATATATATTAATTAATAATAATTACTATTTTTTATTATATATATTATTTAATATTATTTTTGTATACTTTCTTTCATTTTGTAGAAACTTTCTATTCGCGCGATCGAAAAAATGAGCGAATACGATTTTCAACTTGAGCGATAACGTGGACTCAAACTAAAATTGATTGACGAATTCTCATTATAAGATTATCCGACGTTATTATCGATGCGATAAAACCCGATTTATTTCGCGAGCAAGAACAAGATTGAACTCTCATATAGCATTCTAACGATCTATAGCGATTAAAGTCATATCGCGATCACATGTCGTAACGATTGGTCCCGCTTAAAATATATACACCCCTCGAAATAAAAATCTCCTCAATTCGATTTTTGAAGATGTCACGTAAATCTAATCACCTCTCCAATTTATACTAATTTTTACATTAATCAAATTAACATCGATGTAATGGTAGATTTTACATAGATGTAGACGTAACGATATAAAAAATAAGCGTAAGAAAATAATTTCCCGAATTATTTTATTTCTTGTAACGATAGATCAAAAATGGACGAAGTACCATATATTTAATTATATTTTTAAAAAATGATGATTATAATTATAATGCATTGTGTTTAGAAAATAACGACGAGAGTCGGAAACGTTCGCGTTTTCTCGCACGTATGACCTTGAGCCGGTGCACGCTCGCGATCGTCCTGGCGATTATTTAACGCGACGGCATATAAATCGTCGACGTAACAACAGCATAATTTACGAACGTTACGCTATAGCGCGCGACGCGATGTCTCCCCTCTCTCTCTCCCCTCGATATCGCCGTCGTCCTTGAATTTTTCCTTCCGGTCGCGTCATAAATTTTGACAGTAGGAAATGAGCTTGTGATGGCGCCTATTGTTCGGCGCCCGCCGAAAGGAAATTATATTATTAACCGCATGTTTCAGCAACATTACGATAAGTACACTACACTGACAAAGCTAATTATTTTCTTATTAAATTCATTTTTTCCTACTTAAAACGGAGAAAGAAGAGAGAAGGGAGTTATATACATACTTCCTTAAATATATTAAATTCACTATAGTTTTTTACAAAAAAAGAGGAGTCGATATCAATTTTAATTATGAAAAAAGATGAAAAAGATATATCCATATTTTCTTTATTTACGGAGAGAAATCGATAATAAAATAATGAAATAAAGACAAATTGTCACTCCTTATTTTAAGCACTCTTAAAAAAAAAGTTTAGACTGTAATTTTTATCTTAAATTAAATAAATAAAAAACTATAATAAATAATTATTATAGATAGTTTACTTTATCACGTTATATATATTTTTCTTATAAACTTACACATATCTCGTCTTACAGTTGCGACTTTCGTATTCACGATAATGTTATGGAACATAATTTCCAATTTCTACATAAAACTTTTATTTTACTCAATTTCGAAGCAGTTGTGTTTTTAAAATAATGTATAATAAAGATACAACATAAAATAATAAATTTTCAAAAAAAACAAAAGACAACATTACTGAAGGAGTCTTTAAATAATTATATAAAATGTCACGATGTGACAAATATTCATTTTCTTGCCAATATCTCGAACAAATTGGCTCGACACACTAATAATTTATTACATAATTTAATGTGAAATGTGAATAAAAGATTTAAGAGAGAAGAGTCGTAAGACAGAAATAAACGAGTATATTATATGTATATGTAAATTTGTGAAAAAGGAAGATAGTTATGAATATTTTATTGTCTATATAATGATAGAAATTAATTACTTGAAGGCTTTAACAAGACAAACACACATGTATCTAAAATATTCATTTTTGACTTGTAAAATCAATCAAATATTTCACATAAAATTTTAATTTATACATAATATAATTATTTTTTTAATTATTTATATCTTTTGTGTACGTTTGTGGAGAGAATAACATTATATTTTAAATGTCCAGAAAAAATTTATATTTTTCACTTCTGTAGAATATTTATTATGCGTATCTTTGATATTAAAAAATCCGTCACTCGAAATGTTATATGCCATCTATAAAATCCACGGTGTCACCTGCGTAACAAGAAGCGAGGTCTTTTCATCCAGTGGAATAATACCGGCACTGGTCGGTCAAAGACGCGCGCGATACGTAATAAAGTACAACGATAGAGACGGTTGAATGGTGGTGGAATAGCATATACTAGATAATGGCTAGGAGCTTATGTGTGCCACACAGTCGGACGCAGTATCTTAATACGACATAACGACATCTCCTATTACGAATTTTCCGCGCGACGACGCGTTTTCGCGATTATTAGACGTAATTTCCGTGAGGAAAGCTCGTATAAAACCATCGTATTAATGACAGTCTTAATTAATTCTTTACAGCGCATCTCTCATCCAATTGAATAGAGTCGACGATCGCGACATACGACAACTAGTTATTATATAATCATCGGAAAAACTGTAAAAATTCATTCTCGAGTTACGTCATTTGCACATCGCCATTATATTTTTGTACGCCCATATATCGCGAAAGAGAATCAGCATATATTTATACAGTATCTAATCTTCTTGACGCGATCGAGATACTCTTTAATGATCCTCGCTATATTTAATCGACTTGCTTCGTTCATTACAAGGTCGAACATAATTAGAGATAAAAGTATTGTGACAGACAACGTGGCGCTACTTTGTCGCATGCCAGAGAACATAGTGGTTTCTTGGCTGCAAATAACACACATTTAGCGATATTTTACCTCACGTACATTTTACATGGCATGATAATCTATTAATCTTCATAAATAAATTCGGAAAAGAATATCTTAAGGTTTACGCTTCACGCGTTAATATAATTCGGAAAAGAATATCTTAAGGTTTACGCTTCACGCGTTAATAAATGAAATCCGATAAATCGACGTCTATCTCTTTCTCTCTTTCAATCGACGAATAATCCAAAGTCTTGGATACTTTATTCGCTGTCAATGAGATTAATTCGAGGCGTCGATCGATTCGGAAAGGGAATTAATGGATTCGTCGTCGCGTCGTATAAACAAATTTTTCATCAACTGGCGCTAAGAGACGTAGCTCTAAAAATATCTCGGCGCCGAAAAATGCGCAGCAGGGCGAGACGTCGATTCGCGATTGGTCAATCGAACATATTGTCGAGATGAAAGAAGAAGAGAAGGAGGGTAGGTGGAAAAAGAAGCACAAGATCGATCGTCCGGAGGGAGAGCCGCTGCCAAAAGCAGCGATGTGGCAATCGCCGCGTTCTTTTATGCCATGCCAGCTCAGCCTCCTCTCTCTCTCTCTCTCTCTCTCTCTCTCGCCGCTACCGTTTTAATTTAAGACCACCCCTTCAAATGTCACGAATACGCATTCCGTTCCACACCGGCTCGCCGCGGGATTGAAAACACTAGGCTTTCGCGCGGATGCGTCCGCGACAGTTATTTCGCTTCCCGTCAAATCGCTAACAAAAGCCAGATTTCACTAATTCGTTTTTTATGATGACAGTCAACGTTTCGTCAAATCTCTCCGAAACGGTTCTATCCTTCAGCTATCATATGGGGATTTATAGCAATCGATCTGTCACTTGCGCCGCACGAAATAATATAATTAATAATTTTATTATGCGAGACAAAGTAAACATATCAACGTCCTTGTCAATTATAAAGTATTCCATTCGTATAAAGTGTATCCTTGTTGAACGAATGAGGGAGAAGTAATGAAGAAGCAACCATCTCGCTTCCGGTATTTTAGCTTAAAAGAGTCTCTAGAAATCCCCGACTTTCAATGAGAACGCGAGCTCTCGGTGAGATTCGTGCCAATCCCTTTTAATCGTGTTTACAAGCATCTTTGCCCGTTTGCGCGACACAGAGATGCAATTTCCAGTTTACGAGAGAGAGAACTTGTCGCGGATTCCTTCAGTAATCTTGTCCCGGATTTCTTCAGTAATCTTGTCGCGTTGCTACGAATCGGCGTGAAATATATAACTGAGCGAATTAGAACGAGTGTATAAACATGATGCATTTTTTTTTAATCTTTAAGACGTGCGAAAGCCGATGTGCATGACGACCAAAATAATTTTGCCTTTGGAAAATTCATCTTCACAATCGCGTCAACGTGTATCGTATAAATATATAGATAACACAAAAACACGATAGAGATAATTTTATTACAATAAAAAACTTGTTTCTCGAACGCAAAAAAAAAAAGATTAATTACTTCTCGCAATTTTTTGATGCCGAATACGATTCCGACTTCCAAATTAATTCCCATTATGTCACAATTTTGAGAAATTTGTGATTAAACTTGCAAAAGTATGAGCTATTTCGTGTATTTTATTATATTTATGTGACATGTTGAAAAATATTTTTGCAATAACAAAATTAAATTATTGCTAGGAATTTCAGTTTCTAAAAGAAATTTGTAATATGTCGATTAATAAGATTAATAAAATATTCATGATTAAAAAAATATGAGGTTTATTAAGGGAATATTGCGAATTAGATCAGAATCTATCCAATAATTTTAAATTATATCTACTCAAACTTAAAATTTTTTTAAATCACTGAATATGAACTTGATGCCAAAGTGAATTATAGCGTCACTATGAAAGATGATTGTTTTTTTGTGCGGTTTTTCTTATATTGAACCGTGTTATTTGTGTTTACAAAAATATAACGCGTTATCTCCCACATCTCTCGTCTCACTGATTAATTAACTCGCTGTATAGACAACAACGTTCATGGCTGCGACGACGGCTATCTTTAGGATCGGCGAACAAAGCCAAAAACATTCGATCCAGAAATGTCGATTAACCCATCGGCGCGCGTCTGCCGCGTTTCCGCGCGTTCTCACCCCAAGCCGGATAATAATGACGAAACTGCGCCGACTGCACACACCCGTCGACCCACATTTATAAATAGAGAGATCTCATCTCCGACGAGGCGAAGGTGCGTGCCGTGTGTCACCCCAGGAATATCACGGCCGACCGAGTGACCGGCGAGTGCCAGCGTGAATGAGACTCCGAATCATTTTAAGATATATAGAACGTAAAGAAACCAAGCTATTTTACATCTAGTCGCAAAGCAAAGTCAATAACTTATCATCAATGTCCTATTTAATCTAAATAAATAATTGCAAGAAATTACAAATATTGTTTGTAAGTTTTATTTTTCTCACGTGTCTTCCTATTCCTTTCGTGAAAGGGATAATCGAATAAGCGATTAGCTAGCAAATTCGGATGCGAAATCCGCAGAGCAAAAATCTTCCTCTTGTGATATCGGATCTTAAGTATATAGCGCGAGAGCAACTATGCGCGTAATAAAATGCATAATGTTTCTATTGTCCTTGGCTATGTCATGTCGATTATGTCGATTATGTAACGAGCACGAGGGAAAAGGTCGATCTCTTAATCATGAGCTTTGTAAAATTTCGAAAATAAATTTGACAAACAAGTGATAGATATAAATAATTTTAAATGCCACAAAAATATTAGAGATCCCTGAAATAAAAAAATATAATGAGATGTCTCAAATATAAAAAATTATACACCTTTGAATTTGAAAACAATAGTAGAATTTTAGAATCTAATAATTCAATATTTTCAAAATATTATAGATTTATCGTTAGAAACGCGTCTGAATTGATAAACTAGATTTTGAAAAAATATATAAGAATAGATAAAATATGTATAAAAAATTTCATCTGCTCTCTCATTTTTACTTTCTCTTATAATTAAATAAATACATATTTTTGTATTTTCTAATGAATTCTCATTGTTTTGCACGAAACAGCGAGAGTTTTCTGGAAGAATCGCCGGAGATTCTTCCAATTTTCTTCGTCCCGTAATAAAAAGGCGAACGCGTGCCAGCTCAACACAGGAGGACACTTTGCGTTGGCGCGAGGAATGTTGGCCGCTCGGGCGATTTATCGTTGCATCGCGGGGACATTAAGGATCGTTGCTTGGCGATGGACGAAATTTAAATCAGCTTGATGTGTCGTAACGGCCGACACCGCGGGCCGTTCATAGCAGATTGGGAAGAACGATCTCGCCGTATTATTAGAGGCATTATTATATATCGGTGCGTTACGTATGGCGGGATATATATATACATATTGTATATGCGCATTTCTCTCTCTCTCTCTCTCTTTCTTGCCTCTGGCGTCGCAATCGCGAATGCTCTAAACGCTCAAAGTTATTGCTAATGGACGACCCATTAAGCCACGTACGCGTATTTTTACGCGATCGTACGACGGAATTTGTGAGTAGCCGAAGAAAGAATTCGCCGGGTGAAGCACACGTTGAAATAATAAATAAGAACGATTTTATTTTTTTTATTTTCTTTTAATTTTTTTATTTTTTTTAAAAAAACGCACATGTTGGACATACATACTCTTCAAGATAATATATTTACATTACCGTTTGACGAATTAACTCTGATAAATGTATAGCGTAAATAAGCAGAATAAAAAATTGAGCATAAATAAAAAATCTAAAATATTTTAGATCTCTGATAGAGACTGTCGCCGTCTTACTTTGAGCAATTTTATCCCGCTATATTATTATACGTCTCATCGCGAAAAGTAGAATCGCAGCTTCAATGCGATGAGAAGACACGGATGTCGAATATATTTACGTCGAATGTTACAACGCCGTTTATGGACTTCTTTCTGTGCCTTGAATTTTTATAGCTCTCGACGCTTGAGCTTTTTGCGGTAATAAAGATTATCGTATCGGGAAAGAATAATTGAATTGGATACTAACTCTCGTATATTATACCGATCCGAAAATTCAATACGTACCAATCAATTAAGAAGGTAGACTATGTCCATCGATTTATCTTAAGAAAGATTACGAGCAGAAAACGACATAGAAATGTAATTTCACCTTTCGCTCGTTTCACGCGCCGATTTTTTTATCAAACGCATATTTTCGATAATATATATCCGACATCAGAATTAGAATCTTCAAAACAATCGTTGAAACAATGTTTTCATTGAGATAAACTCGCACAGTTGTCGTTTGTTCTAGTGCCGCCCGAAATCGATTTCGCACCGAAACACGAGGATTTGATTCTCTATAACTGGTCTACCATCGCGATCACATCGCGACTGATTTTGTTTTCGCCCTGCCCTCGTTTTTGCACGGTATGCGTCGGAAACGGGGATCGTTCGTCCCACGACAGTCCGCGACTGTCTGCCGATTTCGTTAAAAACTTACGCGCCTCGCCGGGCTTAACGTGGAAGTGAAAAATATTCATCTGGAAGTCAGCCAGTGAGACTATTTCCAGAGCGAGTGGCGTAAATAGCGTTGTTGTGGCGAACGAATGCTCGTTGTGACCCTCGCGCAAAGCGAGAAATTACTATCTGCAAGGATGATGGTATTCAGAAAGGAGGATTTTATCGATTCAGGAATTACGTATGTGCGAATACTTATGCACCTTTTTCCGCCTCGATTGTAATTTACATGCGAAAACACGATAATTAAATTATAATAATACATTCAATATATTTCGAATTAAATCAAAATTTAAATTCAAATTGCAATTTTGCAATCAGGTTATTCGTTTAATAAATTCTGGAATTTTCAATCGTATAAATTTAAATTAAAATCAATATGATTAATGAAATCTCCGGATTTGACAAGTTTAAAGTTTATCTCATATACATATAGATATAAAGAGATAAACTTTTAATTTGTCAAATCTGGAGATTCATTAATCGTATTGATTTCGAAACCTAATTTTTATTCTCATTTTTGGAGGAGTGTAACTCCGCAGGAAGGGATCTAGGAGTATACATTTATATGAAAAACCCCCCTTAATTTTCGACAAAGAATCTCCTAAAATTTTTTGCACTTATTAAGAAACACCCTGTATATGTATATATATATTTGTATGTGTGTGCCTCGCGTACACGGGCAATTTATAATTTGTAAAAGAGAGAGAGAGAGAGAAAGAGATTCGCATTTATAATACACCTATCTACAGTCCCGCAAGGTTCGGGATATGCACGTATCGTCGCGGACATGTGGCGATCCGTGCGGTTAAATGTACTTTTGCCGCCGATAAGCGCGTATGATCGAGCTCGTAAATTCCGCTTATCAACCGAATGTCAAGTTGGCCAAGTGGATTTGCGGTAGACCGAGATCTCTCTTTCCTTTTCTCTTTCTCTATCTCAATGGAAACATCCCGAGCGGTTACAACGCTTTTATCGGGCGAATCGATATCGCGACATCACTGCGTGCGTTTTACTTGATAATTACGTTTCACTTTTATAATTACGACTCGGAGGAGTCTTATCAAGTCGATATACATATCGTGTTTTCTTTTTCTTTTTTTTTTGCGATGCGAAAAAAATTCCCGACAAACGCCATTTATCGCCGAGATTCAGATAGCCGGTTCCAAGAAAAGATCGTGAAGAGATAACGTCCGTATGTATCATTGTGTGATCTGCTTGGGATTTACATAACGCCCCTTCCCCTTTCCCGGATAAATGCGCGAATAATTAGCCGAGCGCTAACGAGCGTGGCATGCGCGCCAAAAGGTTAATCGCGAGGCTTTTGAGCGAGGTCACATCTTTCGTTATCTCATAGAAAGACACGCGTCGCGTGTCATGTGAAAGCTCGATCGAACGGGGGAGAGTCGCACATACACGCGGTCGATACACATTCACGCACGCACACATAAATACACTCGCGGCTCGTTTCATTATCCGAGACAGGAAAGTTACCTTATTGTTCGCTACTGGAGATCTGCCTCTGTCCTCTATCCTTGAGTTTCGTCCTTCAACTGCAAGTATAAACGGAGAAACGTTCGTTATATTGGTGCCGAATATATTGAGGTGAAAGGGGGTTACACACAGAAGGGTTAAAAAAATCAATTTTTATATTTTCTTAAAGTATGATATCTCAAAATATGTCGGAAATGACTGAATGAATTTACTTCATTTTTATTTTCTACTTATTTTACAATAAAAAAACGGACAATTTTTTGACGATAAATTGCTTTGAATTTCAAAAGTATGTCATTTTGTTAAAATTGAAAATTTCTAAGATTTATATAATGACAAAGATTGGATTTGTTAATTTCACGAATTTATTTTGTTTTGTTTCAGATAAACTGTGAAAAAGGCTACTGTAAATTATTACAGCAACGGACAAGCTAGGAACAGCTGATTGTGCCTCTAGCTTTAATATTTTTAATTAAATTAAATTTAATTAATTTTTAATTAAAAATTTTATGTGTGACACTCACTAATATACATGTAAAATATAGGTCAAAATCTTGTTAAATAAAGTTTAATAGTTTAATAGTTTGTACAAAAAAATATTTGTAAAAATAGGCATTTTTTAATCCATCTATATGTCCTTCCTTAAACTGTACATAGTATGCGCGCGCGCGGGTGAGCTGACGAATCAGCTGTTTTTACCATGCGGCGGAAATAAAGCGCGGCTCTGCTTAATAAAAAATGATAATTACGACTTTACGCTTCGCCGAATAATGACAAAATGCCCTATAAATCGAGAGATTTAATCTCTAGCCATTATCGATCAACTCGCAAGATGTTTTCTTTTTGTTCGGTCTATCTCAAATACACGTTCGTCAGATCCTCATAGATGCGACGAAGCGAGAAATAAAAACGACTTTCGCACTTGCGCAAAAAAGTTGCAATAGAATCGCAAACTGTTGTAACAGCACGCGAAATCGTATAGTAAAATTTATATCGAGCTGAATGTCAAGGAAAATTCACGAAGAGTCATTCTGTGGAATAAAGACAGCAAAAAGCTACGTTTGACAAATCGACGTAGGCGAGATTCGCGTGGCTCATAATTGCAGTGACCGTGAACCAGGCAGAGTCTTGCTAGCCAAGGTTCACGGGTCAAAGTTCATGCGGCGATGCGTGCGTCGTCGCGTGTTGTAGTCGACGCTGTTTACGTGAGTCACTGCGAAACGATCCATCTCGTTGACTTTAGATCGTATTCTTTCTAATCTCTTAATTTTCTTTCCGTAAAATATCGCATCCTCTCTCTCGTCAATAGAAGACAAATGGACAAATGATTAAGAATTCCAAATTTTAAGAATTCCAATAAAATAAATTTCTATATATCAACGTAAAACGATGCTCTAAACAATTTAAACAATGTTAAAGTAAGGAAGATCTTCTGAATACTTCTTGTTATATTGTATCTTATTTTTAATTTGAATGAATTTATGCGAGTTTGTTCGAAGAGAGAAGGCTTATGCATAAATAGCGGATAGGTATCTTCAAGCGAGGTCACGTATTCGCTACGCATTGAAATATTGAAACATTTAGAGTCATTGACACGTACATCTAATATGATACGTTTCGATGGCGCACATTGATTTTGCGACTTCTTCACGAAGGCGCGTCAATAGTGATTCAGCGCGTGTCAATGCAAACAATAGATTTCGTTATCGCTTGTTTGCGTCTTATTATTAAGCGTTTAGAAGGAATAGATGGCGATGTGCGATTAGAAAAAAAAAAAGAGAAAAAAATAAACACGGCACTTTGTTCATGTACCTTCGTGACGTCCGTCCAATGGAATGCCCGGTAATCGTAGGAGGACAATTTCGCGAGATACGCCTGTGAGTCACGTCGGGGGAACGGCTCTGTGACCTGATCCAATTTCGAAATAATCCCCGAAAAAAGATAAAAAGAATTGTCGGGCGCCTGCGCATAAATACGCAATAGGGAGTGTCTGCTCGAGTCGGAAATATACACAACGTGCGTTTGACTTTAATATAACAAAAAAAAAAAAAAATCTAAAATGGCACGTGTCATGCCATCGATTACCGATGCGCGAAAATACTCTTCGCTGAAATACCCTTCAAAATTAGCGTAGCTACCGGAGAGAGGAAGATCTTCGCATCGCATAATCTGACATTTTACATCGCCTCGAGATGCTAAAATCTCGAGAATATTTTTGACGGAATCGATATATTCTAGAACCGTGAGGAATCTTGACACGTGGATGGCTACTGTCGGCAAAAGCTATCGATACGATCGATTGGCGAGGCTTCGAAGATCAGGCCTGTTGAAAATAAACGGGAAGTCAAACGCACACTGACGCAATCGCGTCAATCACGTCGCGCGAAATTCCGGGTTTCACGCGGAGTGGTGGTAACGATCGCTTTCATAATAAAGCGAGCGTGTTACAACCGTCCGTCGTGTCGTGGGCTAATGCATTTCTTGCGGCTAGAAGTTTCAGGCACGAGTGACACGGCCTGGGGAAAGTGATCGACGTGTAGTCAATAAGGTAGAATGTCCTTTTTCTCGTGCTGTCGCTGCGACTGTGGCTCAATCGTCGACGATCGATTGAACAATAGATCGGGAAGCGTAATTTCATTTGTACCGCGAAATCGCATTCGTGCCGAGAAAAATTGTCATTTCCGTCTGTCGCCTTTTTATCCGCCGTTTTTCGTAAATGACGCAAGAGCAATACGATATCGATGATTATGTAAGGCCCTGATAATGTAATAATAATCTAACATAATGCAAGAGAGAGAGAGAAAGAATTTTTTCCTAAGATATAAATAATTGTATATAAAATATACACAAAATTGTAATAATTTTATTTGACGTGAATCAAAATTTTTTTCCTACTTTTGATTTCAATTTTCAATTTGACATCTATTTGGATCTTTAATCAGATTATCTTCTTTTGAGACTATTTAATCCAGAGCTTTCTCTCTTTCTCTCTTTTCATTTCATGCAAGGAATCGTTTCGCTTATTTAAAGTACTTGCTTTTGAAATACAAATTAGAAGCACAACTAACATAAAAAAAATTAATTTAATAATATAAAATCAATTTATCTCGAAATCTCTCTAGAATTAAAAAAATTGAAGTTTTGAAAATAGGAGCAAAATATTTATTCGGGAACTATGACTCGGAAAAATGATTTCTCTCTTTTATAACGGACGTGAAACATGAGAAAGTGAGAATTTTATTCTTGTGCAACGACAAATCAAGTGCAAAATACGACGAAAATATTCGCATAATGTATTAGAAGCGTATTCGCCATCTTTGCGGGTGGAAATACACGGGATTCATCTCGTAATCAAGCAACTTTCTCGCACTCGACTTCTCCTCAGGGTCAACAGTACAGTCAGGCAGAGGACGTCGCAAAAGAGGTCAACCAAGAGGACATCAAGGCCTTCACAGCTCGGCAATAAGGGAAAGTATAAGAGGCTTTCGACAGAATGACCCTTTAAGGGGCACGAGGGTAGTTTCGACAACGGAGAGAAGGTATAAAGAGGGGGATATATTGATCGCACCGAAAACACTCGTCCCAGAAACAGGATTCTTTTTTGCATCTACTGTTCGACGGCAAAAAGAAAAAAAACGCGATTTTTCTCGATCGTATATTCGTGTTCGGCGAAAAAATTTCTTTGGACGGCGCTTGTGCGGGATTAGATGGACGTATTCTGGAATCAAGTCGTTTCGCGAGATTTAAATCTATGGCGACAGCCCGTCGAAGTCTCTCTTTCTCGTGAGGGAGGGTAAATTAGCAGTGCTCCGGCATTTGCCCGAGAAAATTGCGACGCACAAATTGCACGTAACGGTTATTGCAGGGTGGCGGAAAAAAATGGGAAGCTAAACTCTCCATCGTTAGAAACGTATCCCTCTCCCTCGTCCGAATAAACTCGAGTAGCGGAATCTAAAACAACGTACGATTCTGTCCCCTTTATTACTGGCGCCCGACTCATTACATCATTATATTGGCGCGCAAGCGTGTAATTTTTCTGCAAGATACATAACGGTGATTGTTGCTGCGCGGGGGCGCCGAGAGGGAGAATTATGAGGAGTCATCGGGAGTGTCATATTTAGACGTACCTTCGCGCGGAGGTCGCGCGAGGGTTGGATTCTCAAGGACGCGGCGATGACGTAGACGAGGGAGAAGAGGGCGGCCGGTCTATTTTAACGGGCGGTCGCAGGTGATCGATCGCGGAGTGTCGTACCAACCCCGTGAAAAGCACGAGACGGAATATTTCGTAAAACTACTCCCCCGCGTGTTCTCTCTCTTTCTCTCTCTCTGCTCATTCCTATAATCCTCATTCGCAATTTCGGCTCGTGGCACGCGAGGGTTATTGAACTACGGCTACGAGGAGTATAAGTTTCATCACCGTCGAAGTTTAAGTTCTCCATCGAGACCGAACACGCCCGCATATCCGAAACTGATCGATCGTGAAATTTAGACCTGCTGGTGTTAGCCGCCTCCATTCGAGTGTACGACACCATGTTACGCGCCAGGAATTCTTTATTATTTCATTGTGTAAATTGTGTCGAGCTCCGTTCTATCCACGTTTGATATTTTATGGTAAATACAAAGTGTTTTCTTTTAACATAGACGTGAAAATAAACATTCTGAAAAATAATATGTTTATAATATTATACGTATAATTAGATCCTTCTTTTTTATCTACAAATTCTTCTATTAATTTCAAACTAAAATTCGGGTTTCTTAGTCTCGTTTTATATATTTTATAAAAAAAATTATAGGTTACGTTTGTCGTTTAATAGAGAATGTATTCGAAATCAATGATACAATTGACAAAATGCAAAACAAAATACGTTAAAAATGTAGAATAAAAGATTTTGTTTTCACATGAAACAATTAATGACATGTATTTATGTCTGTTTAAATTATTTACTTTTAAATTCATGTCGATAACAGTTATCGAAATATATATAAAAAAACAACATTTGATTGGAAAAATAAAAAAATAATCTCGATACCTTATTTGTATACGATCCTTTCAGTAAAAAAAATTTGTAAAAATTATTTTAGATTTCTAAATTATTATAGAATTATCTAGAGATTTTATTAAAAAGAATGTTCTATTTTTTTTTTAGTCATACACTAATAGCTACTGTCAAGATGAATTCAACGAAATAATAAGATCGAATGTGTATATATTTAACATTTAATACGTTTGCACTAGATAAAAGCTTACATCTAAAAATTCGGAAGCTTCGATAAAATACATTTCTGTCGCTTCGCGAGGGAATGTAGGACAGTCTGTGATATGTCGTTACAGAGATAACACCCGGACGACCGCTTCTTTGGAGAACCGCATTTCGATGAATGAGAGAAAGAGAGAGCCGTGTTTCTCCCTTCGGTAATTTTCTTCTCTAACTGTGCCGACAACGTACGTAGGAAGCGAGCCAGGTCGCCGGGAGCTTTTGTAACGTGGGCGGAAAAGCTCAGATCAATATCAAGCGCGAATTGGAACGTTACGTTGCGAAGATCGACCCGTGACCTAGTATGGACCCGCCCGTAGGTAGGGCGGCGATAGTGGCGCCATCCAAAAGATTATTTTGCACACACACACACACCCACACACCCACACACACCCACACACACCCACACACACACACACACACACACACACACACACACACACACACACACACGTGTACGCACGCAGGCACGCACGTACGCAAAAGTCGGTCAGACGTATTTCGCCAAGCAAACTTTTCGCCTTTGAAGTATTTACATTCCGCTACAGGCAATTATTTCACATGAATAAATTCACGTTGACGCTTTGTTCGTGATATAGATACGATACAAAACATCTTATCAGCTTCAATTTACGAGAAAAGACGTGAATAATTGCATGACAACTTATATGAAACGGAACAATGTAATATATATGTGTGTGTGTTTTTATGTGTGTACTATTTTATTGATCGTAAAGAGACTTATTTTATATCGAGTTTTAAAGCGATGCAATGTAAAATTAATTGACGTGTTCCAGATTCCAATCTGCTTCTAACGGGTGGCGAATTCAAGACACGTGTACATATATGTTTAGCTCACTCATTTATGTAGCAGAGTTTGAGGAAACTATAATATATGTATGGCATACAATCATGTAACAAGGACGAGACACGCAAATTACTATTCGTGCAGCTAAAATTAAATCTGTGCTCTCCAGATTAGAATATGTTTTCCATTTCGTATTTTCAATAAATTTATATTATTAAAAAATAACGATCTATAATATTTTTAATCGCAGTCTATTTCATTTTCAATATTCTTTTTGATATGTTTAGCTATTTTTATCTTTAAACTTCCTTATATTGAAAGGTATAATAATCTGTATCTCATAAAAAAGGATAATCCAACAAAGAAGAAAAAAGGACTTTCTGATCAAATGTACGTATATATTTTAGATTATTAAAGTCATCTTTTATTATGAGAAACGTTATTAAATTTTTTCAGTTATACATAGGATAATTTCAGAAGAGATGAATTGCGATTTAAAATGAATTAAAATGTGAGATATATTTTTAAACTTTTAATATTTTAATTACGTTTAATTAGATTAACTAATGGCGATCTGAAATGGCATACAGCGTATTAGTTTCGACAAAAGTGTCAAAATTTCTTATAATAGCGAAAATAGAGAAAGAAAACATATTTGTGAATATTAGAAATTATGTTTTTAATGTACTTTCTTAAAATTGAATTTATTAAATCCTCTTAAACCAATGTAATCCGATTAGCTACGTTTGCTCAAGAATGTTGAAGTAGTTAATCTAGCGTATAAAAATGAAAGAATTGAATCAATTTTAATTGGCATAGAGATAAACCAGTTTAAAAGAGAAGGATAAATTGTAACTTTCTTACGTAAAAATAAAAATCAAAATATTATTAAAAATATTATAAATATTATAAATATTAATAAAAATATTCTAGAGATTCCAGAACAATAATTGAAAAATTATTATAATAGGTCAAAATATCAACGACAAAATAAGATGGACACAAATTATAAATATTCTAGAGTACAGAATAGCATTTTTTAATAATTCACTTAATAATAAAAATAATAATTCGTATTTTTAATAAACTTGCTATTGGTATATTAAAAAATAAATACTTATTTTTAAATATTTTTGTTGTAATTTTTTCTCCTAAAAATTATTTAAATTTTAACTTTAAAAAAATGGTTAGTTTCTATAAGTTCATGCATCTCCTATCATATTGACTGTTTATTAAAGAGAAAATCTCTTATTTTTTATTGCGTAAATAAAGGGCAGATTTTTAGACTGCTGTTTTAGATAGATATAAAAAGTGATCTACCAAATTTTTTTGAAGATTTTATTTACTCCGGAATTCACACACACACACACAATACTTCACATACAACGCGACGATCAATAACAAAATGTCGAAATATTAAGGAAACTTGAAAATCGTGCGCGCGTTTAATAATATTGCGAAACTTGATATATAAATGTGCGAAACAACGAGGAGAAAAAAGAAAGAGATACAAGCTGTTTTGCAAAAATCGATTACACCGCGATGTAGCAGACCGCGTGTTACATAACGAGAGGAGAAAGACGCGACATCCGCGGACTTTTAACGACCTTGAGAGAATAGGTTTGGCAATGCATCTCGAAATAACGGCGTCGCGTCGGCGAGAAGGTTGTTATTGCCCGTCGTTTGTTCAGTTCGAACTAGTTTCTCCGCTCTATGTTCACGATAATGTAATTTGCTTATTCAATGTGCACGCATGCACATACACACACACGCACGTGTATGTGAGCGCATTTAACTTTTCCCAGATGTCTATACGACAATGATAACACGTGGTATGTGTGCATAGTGACGCGTATCGTACGTGACGAGTGGAAAAATGGAACAGTCACGATTCTAATTGAGATGCGCATAACTTAGCGGGCAAATCTGTCCACAGATATACGACCGTTCGAATGGTGGTGCTCCCTCTTTCCCTCTTTTCTCTATGGCTTCTTTTCCGACAAAAATTATACATTATCGAGACGCCAGCATCACGCATGGACGGTTTTTTATCTGTTTGTAGAGAAAAAGAGCGAAAGATCACGTATCTCTTTCTCCGTGAATACAATTTCGATTATAATAGTAGTATAAAGATCTATATATCGCACCCCCCGTAAAAAGATTCACGCGCGCAAACACATAACTTTCTGCTATGAATATTTTTCGCGACAATCGCGGCATGATCCAACGCATGTGAACTCGCGGCTGGTATGTATGATTATCTATAGATGTTTATTTTTGTCGATATTCAAATGTGAATTGCGTCTTTGAGAATATTAAATCGCATTATTGTTAAAAGATTTATCTGCCACACATTGCTGGTGAAAAATGAATGACTTTGGCATCATCGAAATACACCTGATTCAATATCAACGTTGCAAATGCTGCGTAATGAAAGCGTTTATTCGAATAGAAAACATTGCGTTTAGCATCTTTCAAAGTACAAAAGTCAGACAAGCGGCAACTTATTCTTTTTTTCTGTGTGTTTTTTCTTTAAATGAGTATGCAAATTGTTTTCCTAGAACCTACATTTTTATTGAGTCAAGAAAAAACGGCATAAATAAACAATAACAAATTTGTAGCGTGAAATTTGTATATTATTCAGGAACGTATTTGTGTCTTCCATAATTCAGTAATTTCACACAGCCTTTCTTTCTCCCTATCATTTTAATCATCTCGTCATCGGCCGTATTGTCTATTCTCAAGATTAAATCGTGTTTCGCGTGACTGGTAAAACTTCCAAAATAACAAAATAAAAACGGCCCTTCGTTCTTACGTCACATTATTTCCATGTGTTACCTCCTTGGCAACTATTCGACTAATTTGAATTCACGTATAAAAGTTTTCCAAAGAAAAAAGTCGATTCCGTAAAATGTTGCATATTCAGCTCCATGAATAAAAATAGTTACGACAGAATAAAATGGTAACTCGTCGCTGTATATAAATTCGTTAAACAATGCAATTCAAAAAAAAATATATACTAAATAAATTTAATTAAAATAAATTGAAATAAAACAAAATAATCAAATAAATAATTAAATAAAATAATAAATTAATTGAAAAAAATAATCTGCACTTCTCAATTATTAACACAGCAAACGCAACAATATTGGTAAACAAAAAAAAATATTTTACATCTCCATTTATCTTTTGCATGTAAAATACATTTGATATATTTTTTAGAAGAAGAAAGAAGAATTTGATTAAATTATTTAAATTATATTTATATATAACACTTTTCGCAACAAAAACATGCTAGAATCTCGTAAAACGATCCGAGCTACTTGTTTCCGTTGTAGCCATTGATTTTATCCCGTCAAGCACGATTGTCAACGCGTTTTCGGCGAGGTCCCGCGTTAATAAGGTTATCATAATGGCAAGAGCAAGTGCGTCGCACAGATAAGTTCTTTATTTATACATGGAATTAACGCAAGTACTCTCACGCGCCGGAGATATACACGGCGGCAATAAATTTCGCGTGTAGGTAATACGAACGTGTGCTTTGCTCCGTGCTAGGGTAAATCTGGGCTGAAACTGCCACTCATCGTCACGCGTTATCTCTAGGATAACACGTTCTTCCAGTTTCCGCCAACGTTTCTCGGATAAAGTCGTTTTTCTTTGTGCGTTGATAAATTATAAGCGCGCGCGGGTATCGGCTTAACGACGAGTGAAATAATTAGCGCGCGAGAAGATTTTTAATGAAACGCGCCGTTTTATGGTCTATACTATAAAACGAGACGTCTTGTTATCGCGCGGCGCGCTATTATATGCTCGAGCGAAAGATATCGTCTATCAGCCGAGGCGGTAAATTAACGCGCAGCCCGGATTTAAATTAACTTGACAACAAAACCGAATTGATAATGCGGCAAGTTATGACAAAAGCAAACGGAATTCCTTTACAAATATCGTAATTTAATTTCTTTTCTTCCATTGGCAACACACACATGTATAGTTTTTTAATTATGTATATTGTATCTCGCACAAGAATTGGATGTGAGAAAAATATGTTATTAATGTAGCGATGTTTCAAAATATAGACTATCGAAAATAATCGCGTAAACAGTTTCGTTTACAAATATTGTTTGATTTATATCTTTCACGTGGATGAGAGGTGCAAATATTTATTTGAAACGATCTATATGATTAAAATTTTATTACTAAAATAATAATTTTAAAAGGGGATTATCAGAGAAGAATTCTTGTTTGAAATAATATTTGAAATTTTCAGACACTTACATTAATCATTTCACAAATATTTTCTTTTGCATTATTTTAAATATATTATGCAAAGAAAATAAAAATGAAAAAAGTAACAAAGCACATATTCGTTTATTTAAAAGGTAATTATCGTTTGTAATTTATAAAAACTTGTAATTTATAAAAACAATTAAGATAATGAAACAAAACAAATAAAAAAAGTATAAGAGAAACATAACCCGTAAAAGAGAAAAATAAATAGATCAAGTTCGTAAAAATATTTTTTTATATTTTATTGCTTATATAATGAAAAACAATTGATTATTTTTTTGTTAAAAATATCTAAAAAAATACATATTTCAAATATTTTTATTTCTGATTTTTAAAATCAACTATACATTTCAAATAGAACTTTAATATGTGTATAAATTATTATACTTTATATTTGTATATATATATTTTCATATTCCAATATTATTGTTGCCAATCTTTGACTATTAATCATAGAATGCTTAAATTAAAAGTCTATATATAGTCCATACATACATAAAAAAACCATCTATATATCGTATACATTAATCAATATGTATCAATATAATAATCGTAATTGACTGTCCATCAAAATATTGAATGCATCGAGAATTAAATAAAAAAGAATCATATCGTAAAATATCTAGTTGAAAAAATGCTAATCTAAAAATGCTTCATCTATAAAATATTCGGAAGAATATCTTCTTCGCGAGACAAGTAGATAATCGCGAACACTTGTGCGAGTCGTCCATCACGTTTGTATAGTCTATTTGTTACTTGCATTTGTTGCCTTTTATCTAGTATGAGACACCGTTAGTTTAAAGAACATTCGGTAAACACGTTGCACACGACTTTTGAAAAGCATCCGACGACGTGGTAGTCGTCGCAAACATTGCCGCGACAAAATACATCATACGTATTCTCGTACACGGATTTATACATAAATAACGAGAACGATGGAGTCGCCTGAAAACGGCGCCGTTTTGTTCACCCGCCGCGTGTATGTTCGCCGATTTCTCGTGCAGGTAGCACAAAATATTGGCTTCCGTAAATTCGCACGGATATCGTCCCCTTCCCCCTCCCCCTCCCCGTTCTCCGTCCTCTCCCTGCCAACGATCGAGCGACGTCCCGAAAATTATGGCCCGCCGGAAAAGACGATGGACGACGCTGCGGAACGAAAACGAAGCGATCGTTGTCTTGCGCGGGCGAATGATTGAAACGGTCGTGGGAGTATTGAATCGATTAGGTTGCCCCGATCGATCTCGTTCCGGAAACCCGTCGCTATTGCTCCACTTTCGTTCGTGACTCCTTCGCTTCCTGCGCGCGATATTTTTCCTCTCCCAACTTTCGAAACGCGCGAAAGGTAAGTCGATTTCGAGAAGCTGGAAACTGCTGCAACTCGCGTTACTCCCCTTTTTTCCGTCGAATTTGATAGCAGGCATTAATATATAAATAAGAAAGTACAGCATTCAGCCTCTTTTCTTGAGAATAAAAAAAGCGATTTAAAGTAATTTAAATTATATTGAAAAAAAGTTATGTGAAAGTATCAAGATCATTAAGAAATTTTTTTTAATAGAATGTTGTTTTGCTTTGTATATTTTAATGGAGCAATTTGCGAATTGCATAGAAATTCTAATAAGGTTTTTAGAGAAAACCAGAAAATGTGTCTCATTAATTTCAGAATTAAGTCATTTTCTTTTTACGAATAAAACTTCAAAAAAATTTTATTTTAATTTTTTATTTATTTTCTCGCGATTATCTTGCTTACTGACCATCATATAATTTCAAACGCATATATGTATATCTCTTTTAAAATAAATCCGAAAGATTTTGGATGCAACTCATGTATAAAGTGTCGGGAAACTGAATCGATCAGTCCGATTTTTAATGCAATAAACCAGGAAAAAACCTTGGTTTCGCTCAAAGAAACATTGCCACGTGCATCGTCGCGACGTATATAATTGCAACCAAGAGAAGCGAATCAGCGTCGCGGCTACTTCTCATATTTTCGCAAACTAATAAGATTCTCCAATTAGATCCGCGGTGATGTATCGACCGACGATGTCACGTAACTTTGCAAACGTCGGGATAGCGTTACGCAATCGACGTTGCGGTAATCCGTCCGTCGATTTCGTTCCTTTATATCCTCGATTTCGCGAGGAGGAAACTGCGAGAGAGTCGACGCGCGCGATCGTTCCCCGTGCAATTTTTCACGTGTCAGATACGCGTGCCTCCGACTGCCGTTGGATTGTATTTGTTGTACCGATCGATAGATGCATTGCCAATATCGCTGCTTCAATATCGCTAGCTTTCATGTTAAATGCAGCGGACTTTTCGAAGAAGCGAAGCGCGAAAGTATAAATAATAGAGCGGAACAAAAGAGGGAAAGAAGTATCGAGACGACGATTTCGATAAAATTTACCGGTTGCTCTTAAATAAATAAGACGTGTGTGTGTGCGGATTCTTATCTCGACGGAAATCGACAAAGAGAATTTATTTTCTATTTTCAACAAATTCGTCAAAAGACAAGCTTTTGAGCGAGATATAAATGCCTTTACTTATGTAAGATTCGAAAATCGAAAACGTGGCGTTAGAAATTAAAAAGTTAAATTAAAAAGTTAAATTAACATAATTTGACACATGAACAAAATGATTGAAAACTGATATAAGAAATGTAAAGTATAAAAAAGTAATAAATAAGTAAAAATAAAATAAAATAAAATCTATTAAAATATCTAAATATTTTTATACTATTCCTCCTATAATTATTATTTTAATTAATTATATAATAATTATTTCAATTAATTCATCTAATCTCCATTGATGTACATATATATATGTATGAATAAAATTATATGTATATTATTTATTTTTATATACAATTATGTATATTATATGTATATTGTTTATTTTTGATAAAATATCTCACACAAGTATTATAGAATTTTAAAATTGACATAAAAATAAATTATTACTTTATATTGACCATTCAAATTCAGTAAAAAAAATAGTTATGTAATTATTTTTTACATTTCAGATTATTTATTGTTTACGTATATCTTTATATTAATGTTTGACTTAACTATGATTCGATAGTCTCGTCGAAATTAAATATTTTTAATTATCTTATCGTGAATTGCTTGTTTTATAATTACGTCTTATTGTCACCGATCTTGAACAGACGCTGTAATTTCATAACAACGATAATTGTATTTTCAACTTTTGTTTTTACATGCGCGTGCATATACAAGCGGAGTCATGTGCGCAATTTGTAAACGCCCCCGCTCGGTCGGTTCGATTATGCAAACTCGCGCGTGCGAAGGATACACAATGGCTAGAAAATGAGAGAAATAAGATGAGAGATGCGATGCGGGAGGGCGACGAAACAATCGTGTCGAGGTATAATTGGCTAAGCCAAGTTCAAACGCGATCGTGTCTCTGGTCGAGCGACATTCCGCGAGCAGACGGGCCTTTGGTATGCAAAATCCATCGAGGGGAGAAGTGTTTATATACGTGAGTGCAAAAGAGGCCAACGCGAATAAACAAAAAAAAAAAGGTTCGAAGAAGAATGGAAACTGACGCTTTACATCGACTTTATGCCGATAACACTCTGCGTGTACCTCGTAATAGGAATTACAACGTATAGTATATCGTATATGCTATTATTATAAAAGCTGTTTAGATCCCTTTTTTGTTCACGTTTTATCAAATCATGTTTGCTTTTATACAATAATTTAATATCAAATAAATAAGGGTAACTTTTGAAATAAATGTTTTATTAATTTATAACGAATTTAATGAATTTTTATTAAAATTAAGTAATTTTTTGTTTTGTATTATTTTTCTAATATTAATTTTTTTCCTTATAACGAATTTAATCGTGATGGTTAATTATGTTTAAATATTAGAAACAGTTAGAAATTTGAAATATATATAAAATTTACAAAAAATATAAAATACATATTTTTAAAATACATTTTTTAATAACATTGAATAATTTTCAATATACCGCAAGGAGGAAAAAATTATTTAACATAACAGCACAAGCACGTTTATCGAATATGCCGTTGCTCAATTCTCCTTGTTCCGCAAAGAGACGTCAACATGCACGATCAACAAACACGATCTCCGGTGGAACTGTGTAATTGCAATTACTTAACTGACAATTAATCGCGTTGCCTCGACGTTTTCCTGGATAGTCCTATTCTTTTATATATCTCTTTGCATTCGAACGCGGGAAAATGCCTCGACGAGACATGCAAGTCGACTTTAAACAACGGAGGATCCTCGTAATAGCGTCTTCGGTGACGTAACGTTAACGATGATAAAAAACAAGCAAAGAAAATGATCATCGATATGACTGGGTTGTCGTAATAATTTACCAGCAATTACGTAATTGGCATAATTATTAGCGCAAAATTCGCCAAACAACATGAAATATAATTTTGTCAACATTTGTAGAAAGCTTGCGATTTTGTTGCGAGTAAAAAGGGTTGAGCTTTACTCCAAAAATTAATTTAAGAAAAAAAATACGTGTCCCGTAAATCGATCGAACGATCGAGCATTTTGCTGTTCGACTGTCGATTCGCGGGGATAAGCACGATTGCGATTTCGTCGCGGAACTTACGAAATCGATCCGCGCAGCTGCTGGGATATATTTGCGCGAGGCAGTCCATTGGTAAATTAACCGGAATCTGGGCCAGTTACAACACCTGACGGCGAGGCGCAATCTTTGACACAACACACGACGACAACGACGACGACGACGAATCTCACGAATCGACGGCACGCTGATGCCAAATTTAAATCCGCCACTCACGACCGGCGCGATCATATCACGATCTTGTAGTAGATATGGATCACGAGCGAAAGTGATGGTACGTCAACCAGAGGAATTGTGTTATCAAGCTATTTAGCGGTCTAAATTAATTTTCCATGTGTTATCGTATCATTGCAAAATGTGCAACACTTGAATGCAATGCTGTTTAAGCAATGAATAAATGAAAAGGAAATTTTTGCAAGCAATATTTACTTTAATATTATAATTATAATATTTTTTCTCAATCTAATAATTTAAATTTAATTGATTTTAATAAACTAATATCAATTTAAAAAAATATAATTCTATTATATTTATAATTCTATTTATATTTTGAAAAAATATTCATATATAAATATATGAAATAATATTTAATATAAATTCACATTTTTAATAATTATTTTAATATATTCTAATAAAGATTTTAAATTATTTAAACTTTAAACCTTCAATATTTAATAAATAGATTAAAATAATAATTAAAAATTTCTTTAAATATTTGCACAATTTATATAAACTAAATATAATAATAATCTTTTTATATAAACTATACAATTACAATCTTAATTTATTACATAATTATATATTTAATTAAATTACTATATTTATTAATATTTTAAAAAAATTTCAATCTCATTTTATATAAAATTGAAAAAGAATTGCTTTACAAAATAGGCTTTCGATCTCATTGTCAGATTGAGTTCTTTCATATCTTGGAAGAAAAAATTGTAATTTATATCAATCGGTCGAACGCAATACAAGTAATATAAGGCTAATGTACGACGGCTTTATGTAATGGATACACACATTGCGTTTAACTTGCAATTCCTCGCAAAGAGTATCCTCAATCGTGATACGCGTGCAACACGAATATTAACTACGAGCGATACGTCGAACGACCGTGAAGCACGAATGACGATCCTCACGCCTTACTCAGGACTGTAAGTCAATATTTATGAGACATTTGCGAAAGGGCAAGGCGCGCGATCCATAAGGGAGCTTTACACAGGACGTTCGAGCAAAGTCAAAGTAAACAGGAGCAGAAGGGTACCCCGAAGAAATTGATTACAGTTTTCACGACGTAACGAGGGCGCCGGATACGTTAAGTAGTTAAGCATCACTCGATAGGTTATTTGAAGTAAAATATATAATATATAGCGTAATTTTATAGCATAATTTTACCAATTACACTTTTCGAAATGCAAATTCATATAAAAAACTTTTATCTCTTAATTTTTTAAACCATCTTTTTCACTAAAATATTATATATCTCTTTTTGGTTTTACTCTTATTTACATATTATATCATATATTACATATATATATTACTGTTTTTTATACATATTCTTCCTTTTCATTTATTTCTTGCTAATTTCTATGCACTTTATATCTTTACTTTTTTTTAAATTATAAATTTTTTTTATATTATCTATTTGTTTCTCATGTTTCAGACAAATAATTTTGAAAATGTAAGTAACTTTACTGTATGTTTAATGTAAATTTCTATTATTATTGATTTGATTTTCAATTATTATATATTTAAGCCACATTTTACATAATTATACCGTCGTCTAATAGATTCATATTTTCCAATTAATTAGAACTTTCGGATAAGAGAAAAATCGCAAAGATTAGAGTAGAAGAGCCATGCGTTTTCGAGCAAAAGCTTTAATTCGGATTGCCTAAGTGATGGCGACTTCGGAACGGCAAGGTTGAAATGCGTGGAAACGCGCTACTCACATCTTTAAAGAGGCACGCTCATTCCACAGTTAGATCCAACGATACACAAGATTGGAATTATGAGGTTAACACTCGGCGACAATCTCTCTCAGAATCAACAATGGTCATCTAATATGATTAATGCACGCTTTGACGCTTGCATTGACCTTTAAGGAAACCCCTCAGCTGGATCACGTGCACCTAACGAGAGACGAAATTCGCAAAAACAAACGAGAGATGTCGATAAAATATAGCGTGAATTTTGAAAGTCAATGTATTTAATTCTCAAAGTCTCATCATCGTTTTTAATCAACTAAAAATTGCATTAATATCTGGATTCTTATTCATATAAATCAGGCTGCAAGAGGTGTAAACAATGACACGCGTGATAAAATTAGTACGAATCGATTCGTTCAAGAATTCGAAATGTACATCGATCAGCTGATTTGCGTTGAGCATCTTTCGGCAAGGTATAAACAACAGATGGGTTTTTAATTGAATTAATCGAACAAAAGTGAGTCCAAACTAACGCGTGCGATTCGACGGTGCAGGATTCGTAACAAGTTTTCCAGATTCCATGCTTGACAATAACAATAATGAACAAAATAAAATTCCGCTAGTGTCTCGATAGTGTTCGAAGTATCGCGAACGCGAATCAAACGACAGGCGTCGAGATCTGTCGCTTCGCCTCGTCGTCTAATAACTCGGAACGTAATTAAGATACCATTAAAGTTTAATGACATTAATAATTCATTAAGGCGAGGGAAGAAAAAAAGGCGACGTTCACGGACGATGCTATCGATTGAGGCGACCAACGTCGACCGAGAGTCATACGCGATACGATCGATACGATGCCGTGCGATGCAATTAAAAAGTCCGCTCGGGGAAAAGGTGTCGAAAGGAAAAAAAAGTCTCATTTATCTCCGCGAGGTATCTCGACACGCTCTCTCGTCTACTCCTTGCCTTCGCCACACGTACACATACATGCGAGAGACGCACACACATACACACACACACACACACACACATAACGGGCACAATTGCCGTACGTCGATACACGTGCGCCCTAACGCGATGCATACACACCTGTAATGTACGTGTTACTCCTCGGGGTCGCCGGTTAAAGCACCCACACACACGTCCCTGTAAATCCGTCCCTGCGGTCCCCCGCGCACCTGCTACTAGAGAAATATCCCGCGAGAGATCCCGTGTGTTACACGCGTGTAGTGATTACTCGCGCGCGCGTGCCTCTGAACGGACGTAGTTACGTGGACGAAGGGATGCGAGAGCCTTTTTCCTTCTCTCTTTCTCCGTCTTTATCTATCTATCTATCTGTCTTTGCACTCTCCTTTTCGCGTTTTTCGTCGACTTTTCTATCGCCTTCTCTCCCTCTTCCTCTTTCTCTCTCTCTCTTTCTCTCTCCCTCTTTCTCCCTTTCTCTATCTCTCTCTTTAAATCTGCAAAAGCGAAAGCGCGAACGAGGAAGAGTAACACGCAGCTCGGTGTACCAGCGGAGACTGGCGGCTTCCCTTCGGTCTTGTCGAGCGCTGGCCGCTACAGCGGAATAGATATATAGAGCGCCACATATATCGTGCGTATACGAGTGTCCCACCGCGGGACGAGAAGGGAGGAGGGGACGGAAGAGGGTCGCGCGCGGGGAAGTCGAGTACATGAAGGTAAAACGATAGGTACCTCTCCGGGAGAGCGAGAGAGAGAGAGAGGAAGAGGGCAAGGGGAAGAGGAGAGTAGCAGGTCGCACGCTCTCGGTGTTGTGACGTAATTCGAGTCATCCTGTACTGGTGCGTGTGTGTGTGTGTGTGTGTGTCCATGTAGAGGGGTGAGAAGAAAAAGAGAGGGAGAGGAGAGCAAGGGGCGTCGCCGCGCGGCGGGGCGCGATTCTCGATCGGTGGGGGAGAAGGCAAGGGCGAGTTGGTGGGACTCGCGATGAAGAGGGGAGGTCGGAAAGGGGGTGACATGGCGGTCATTAGTGCTACTGGGACACGAAAGCAAATTCTCTCTATGTGCTCGTTTCCCTCCCCATCTTCCCCCCCTTTTTCTCCCCCACGCAGGCCTCCCCCACGATCGCAGCGCCCCCTCCTGAACTCTCCCTCGCGCTTCGGGGGTGCAAGCGCGATGCATCGACGGTGCACCGCAGCCCGGAGGTACACCTGCACTCCGCAGCTTCGTGTACGTGTATAGAGAGAGAGAGAGAAAGAGGAACAGGGAGGGAGAAAGACCCCTCCATCCCGGCGGAAGGGAGAGCCTTGTTAGGGGCGGCTCGCGTGTAACGCGGTCGCGGAAAAGAGTCGGAGGGAGGGGTGGGCGAGGAAAGATTAGGTCGCACTCGCGACCTCGTCCTTGCAGGGACAAGATCGGAGACATTCTGTTTCCGCGGTCAGCGTCATTCCGCACCGACGCGTACGCAAACCGCGCCATATGCTCGTGCGGAAACTCGACTCGGAGCACGCTCGAGAGACGCTCGTCTCTTCTTTCGAGATTCGACGTGTGGGATGCGTTGATCGCGACACTCGCATCAACTCGCGCAACTTCACCGATCTTGAAATATCCGCTTTGAAATATCCGTCGTGATGAATTTATAATATTCGCAGGGTATATTTATGTAATCCTTCTCCTTCCCTTCCGCCGGAGCTCTCCCGGTTACAACACAGCGGATCAATGTATTTGCGATAAACGCGGGCACCGCGTAAATACCATCGCGTACGGTCATTAATTATTCGCATGTTGACAGAAATAGTTGCATTGATTTTACGCGGCTATTTATCGACTTCAACAGACTATCGTATTACGTTGAAACTTTCAACAATGTATGTGTGTGTGTATCTTGATATAATTGAGAAATCATTTCACTATTTACTATTTATATATTTTTACATATGATTAAAATGATAAATATTGAGAATAATAATATTCACTAAAAGATTGTTCAAATTGTCACCTATCATAAATATAAATATACCTCATTTTCATTGACGAAACACATACAAATGTGTCTTCAATTTCCGTTTGAAGAAATTTCAGAAGATCCGAAAAGCACAACTTTCAGAGCTTAAGATAGACTTTAATTACTCAATTACCGTCTTAATAGATGGCTTGTAGTTTCAGTCAGAATCTGTCATGAGGGTATAATTAATTTCGTATTAACTCAATTTTCTTACCTTCCGCTATAAATTACCGGGGGAAACTTTCGCGATACTTTTTTCTTCGATATCAGCGAACAACATACTTTAATTATGATGTACTTGACAGTTTTCCGGCCTTGCAGTTTAATTTTTCGAATTATCGCGATGATAAAATTGTTTCGTAGATATCGGAAAGTCCTCTTCTAATTTCAAATTTTACAATCATCGTCGATTCACGCTCATGGAGAACATTCTGCCACGCAAAAATGACAAATTCGCTTTCACGTCGATCGTATTCATAGCAACGGGAGCGGCTTTCGCGTATAAATTCACTAGTGAACAGCCTGCGCGACGCGTAATTACGAAACTTCCTTAATTTCCGTGGATCCTTTATGCCTTGATTTACGTCCTGTAATGGCGGCGATTATTTCCTGCGGATTCGAACGATAGTATCATCGGCCGTTATGACGCCCGCTAGAGAGCCTCGATTGATGCAATATCCATCAGGAACGTGGAAGCGAGCCACGAGATCAGCCAGTATATCCATCGCGATACATAAAAGAAACGTATCCTTCAAAGTTGCTCGAAGAGGCAATATTGATCAACTACGCTATACTGAACTCTGACATTTGGGATTATAGCCGGGCGGGAGCCCGGGAGCGCCTGCGAAGGGAAGCCATTGGCGAAAACATGGCCGTGCTAATCGGTACACCGCGAAATTGCGAGATGACTATTTTCCTTTGGACAAATTTTCGCTAAAAAAAAATTTAAATATGACGAATATTTTCCTTGTGAAATATTAATACCTTAAACAAATATATGTCATATTTGAAAATATAAGAATAAAATTCAAACTTTGTTTCTGAGGAAATTGATTTTGAATATCTGAAAATTGATAACGTATTCACTTTTTAAAGTGAACAAATGTGTTATAGATTATTGAATTTATCGCGATTGCGATAATACACATACATATATATTTTAAACGAAATCAATTCATTATCATTGAAAAACAGTGTTTAATCACTGATGATCTTAATTATAAAGATAGCAAATTAATGAAATTTCACTGAGAAGATCAGATAATGATAGTTTTGATTTGTCATATTTTTCAATGTGCCTAAAAAATATATTATATATGTGGAATAAATTTATAGCAATATATTTCGTTAAAGAAATATCTCTGACTGCAAATTTATTTTTTATAAATTTACCACATTTTGAGAGTAAAAAAATCCAATATGCATATAATTCTGAATATTTTAATACCAGTTGTATGCGTTTTATTCCATATGTACATTGTATGCAAGCTTTTTCTAAAAAATTACAAAAATAAATGAAAAAAACTACGTCTTGCAAATATATATCATTATTATTGATTTATCAGCGAAATCTTACTGTCATAATTAATAGAACATATAAGGAAAGAGCAAAGTGTAAATATTTTCACTAAAGATTGACGAAATATTCACTGATTTTGTGTGAAATCTTTAGTCAGTTCATCAAACAATTTTCATTGATTCAATTTAAGAGAGATCTGAAATTGTACATATTAAAAATTGCAACTATTCCTGGCATGTTCGGTGATTTTACTATCGTGGCATTAATAATCAACGAATTCAGAATTATATCGGAATCGTCGTTTTTTTCATCTAGGAGAAGGAGGCAGGAGGGAAGTTGCCGAAGCTGCTCCAATGTTGATCGCTCTTATATTACACCGGGTCAAGGCTTCTCTCCGACACAATGACATTGGCGTTATATTGGTAGCGACTCATTCCGCGTGACGATACGAATCGCCGATCGTTATTTCCATGCTCAATACTGATATCAATTTTAACACAGTGAGCTGGTCAATATACATCGATACGCAGATAAAATAAGCATTGCGTCGAACTTTTGGATTATTCCGAAATATCTCGGTGGAATATTTCCAAAATCTCATACGCGTTTTTGTCAAAAGCGCAACATATGGCAGAATTAAATTTCCGAAGTATATTCGCACGATTAAAATCATTTTCCGGGATATACTAATTAACCTGTATATCCCGGAGCGTGTTTCGTTGGTCGGGATTGCGATTCGAAAATTAAACGTTTCTTTCAAAGTTTATTAAACAGTTTTCAAAGTTATTAAATACACACATATTCTATTTGGTTAGCGTACACTCAGTTCCTTTTTAAATAGTAAAAATTATCTTGTTTAAAAAGATTTACACAAACATTTTTAATTATTTTTTTTTCAAATATTGAATGCCATAACAGTTTTATTTTTTTTAATGGAGTAATATATTCATTTTATTACAGTTTTGTAAGATATTTTATAACAAATTCGATAATGTGCAATAAAGTGAGATTTTCAATTATCGTTCATAAAAGATATTATTACTTGTGTTGCTTTTATATAATCTTTATTAATTTTTAAAATACTATTAAAAATTATTTATTATTATCACATATTATAACTTCTTAAACAAAATAATTTATTCGAAACATTTTTTATAACTATTATTTAAAAAAATAAATGTAATATTTAAAAATATAAATGCATAACATTTAAAAACCAAACTTTATACACACTCACACAAAAAGAGAAGGGGGGAGGAATCCTGATAAATTTTAAGGCCAATTATCTCAAATTATTAATAAACTCGAATTCTTTAAAAGAAGAGATACGGAAATGAGAACCTTGCGATCGTGCGTGTTTATCGAGCTGTTACATCTTCTCCGAGCATTATTGAAAACAACGCCCTAGTCTCGAGTAAAGTTTGCTTTCCATCACGCGGCTAAGCTCGCGTAATCGCGTGCGCCGTCGTTGCACCGAGCATCAAATGAATTTTATCGATTCCGGGACAAGTCGCGAAGCTACGTTGTTCGACTGCTCTCCATCCAATGGAGAAGATTCTCATCAATAAGACGACGATGAGTTTCGAAACTCGATGCTGCGGCGAGTCGGGAGCTATTCAACGAGGAAAGAGGGAGGCGGGAGGGCTCGCAAAAGGACACCTACGATAAACCCCAAATACGGAGCAAACAGCGAGTTGAGAGCGAATCGACGTAAAGATCCGTCGCCTCTTTCCCCTCCATCCTATTTCGAAGTGACTCCCGGAACACGTTCTCGTGTATGTAGTTAGATTGAAAATCGACATCGTGTCGGCGAGATTGCATCGAAAGCGAGCTCGAATCACGTTTTGCGTAGAATCTCGATCTCTCGATCTAACCGTAAACCTCCGTCGTATTCTATCGGAATGTCTATAAATATAAAGATATGCTAATAATTTAAGACACGCGCGAAGAATAATAATTTCTGATAAAATATCTCGATCCTTGATAAGAGCAAACTATCGAATTTCGAGTAATATTGATAATTTTTTGTTGGCGTTATTTAAAAAATCTCACTAATTTATCAAAATTACTTTATTAAAAAGATAAAATAAAAAATATACAAATTTTAATTTGCATAATCGGCTACCAAATAAATATACACAACAATAGACGACATATGTAATCTCGAGGTACAAGATCACTTTGAATGGACGAAAGTATCCCGCGATTCTCCTCGAGGGGTTCGAAAATTCGCGAGAACACCCCCGCGCGCCAATGCCGTCGGGAATTTCACAGCCGATTGTGCACGGGCTCTCGCAGGAATGCACGCGTGTACCACGCATACTCGACATGCAACCTGTTTACACACGCACCGTTATCGCGCGACGCGGTATGCGTCACATACTAACGGCGAGATATTTCATAACGGCGGATCAGAGCACGGGGGCGGCCGGCTCCGGCGCTTCTAATCACCACGCGCGACAGCAATTAATCCCGGGATGCGCGGACGGCGGAAACCGGAGCAGCGTGAGAGCCTCGATTTACGGCGTCTCGAAATTAATTTCTCGCCTGGTATCGGCTGCTCGATCGGCGGTATCGTCGCGTCGCACAAACGACTCCGTTGTTGGCGTTTTTTTTTCCGCATCGTGCAGTTTCCCTCGGAAAATCGCGTAATGTCTCCCCGTGCAATGTCCCTGTTCCTTGTGTGCAACGTTCTCGTCCGAGGCGAGCCGAAAGGTCAAAAGTTTCGTGCGCGCGCGTTAATCGATGCAGCGACGAGAAAAGTTTGCGGCCGCCCGAGAAAGGATTTTCCATCTGCAGAGAGCTGTAACTGTCTCGGGTAGAGAACTAAGAGAGAAACGATGTAACTAGATGGTAATGGTGGAAATGGAGTAATGAAAAAAACGAAATCGCAATGTAATGTTTTATATTATAGGCATTTTTTTCTCAAATAAATAAACGTAATATTAACGTGAAATACTTTTTTCTACACAACTTTAAAGATTCAGGTGGAACAGAAAATGTGAAAATTATTTTTTTTTGTAGAGGAGTTAAATATTGCGATGACATTGCGATAACGGTTACTCATCGACATCTTTAAACATGTTTTATTTTAGGGCAACATGAAATTTCACGGATGACTATAATTGCACGTAAATCGATAACGAGTATGTTCGGGGAAAAGGGAGGATGAGCGTGATTGTATTAAAATTGGTAAAATCTGAGATGACGATAGAAAGCTGTGACTGCGTCCTTGCGGTCTCTTGTCCTCTTCTTTTTCCCCGCTCGCTTAAAATATACAATTCAATAAACGTCTCAAAGAACAAAAAGAGTTTTGCGGTGCTCGAAAATGGGCGAAGCGCGTAGGAATGTTTAAAAGCATTGCGCAAATTGCAATGAAATTTTTCGCATTAACTCGTATACTCGTATCAAAGTGTCTTACAATCTCTTCGTTTTTTTTCTTCGTAAACGTTTGACTTAAAGAGATACTTTCGCGCGAATGTTATTTGAGATTCCTATCTGTCCGTGGTTCAATTGATTCTATATCAATTTTAAGCAATGCATTATATCGACCTCCTTATGCAAACGCGGAGTAAAAAATATCATATGTTTTAATATTATAAAATAATTTTAATAATTTTAATAAAATATTCATAAAATAATTAAAAATAATAATCGACTATTTAAAAGCAAATTGAAAATAAACGCATGAAATAATCGACGTAGTAAGAAATTTTTAAATCACTATCGGAATTTATTCACGCGTTCTAATCTGCCAAATCAATTAAATGATGAATAAAAAAGCGTTGCTACTAAAATTGCACGATCTAAAAAATCTTACTAGATCTTCTCTAGATCCGATTTTATTTCTGGCTTAATCCATTCGTGACAATTTTACACGAAATATAGGTAATATTTCTGGTGTCGTCGTAGTTTTGTATTAAAAAATAATGAGACCTTATTCCGAGCTTTCTCGTTTGATCAAACCGATATTCACCGGTAAATTCACGAATGAATATTTCCGTACTGGTCTTAGTAACTACATCAAACGACGGCTCATCGTCGGTCTCATTCAATTAATAACGAATTAGACGATACCATCGTCATCGCACGTAAGGAATCTTAATTACTTCTCGCAATTTACACTAAATTAATAATTCTTACGCGATTATACACGATAATAATTATACAACTCATATTATAAAAATGTAAGATAGTGTACAAATGTATATGTACAAATATATTCTGCTACACAACATGATACTCGATAAAAATTCCTATTTTATTGAATAGATATTATAAATCCACATGCGAAAATTAATATTTATTAAATAATTATATCTAGGTTTTATTTAGTAACAGTTACATATTTGCTGTTCTAACGCATGACATGTTAACATACAATTTAATCAATTCATTTCTATAATAAATTGCTATACATAGTATTAGCATTACATAGAATTCATATGTAAATTAACATACATGAGGTTGATTATTATTGTTTTCTATAAATTGATTTTCAATCATGTCATTTGATCGGCGACATTCCAGTTCAGCAGTTATTAACGGGTTTATTAACGGGTTTATTAACGGTTTTAATGACAAATTCAATAATTCAGTTGCATTCTAAAATATAATGACAAACGAAATGTCATAAATATATAAACGTAAAACGGAAGAAACACGGAATCTTCCTTCAACAATGTTCTTTTATCGATTAAAATTAATCGACCATCGTATTTAATGATATAGCGGCGTCTTTATCTTTATTAAATCCCAAAGATGTAGACCATTGCACGGAGCGGATCGTAATAAATTCCCTTTGGAACATCTTGTTCCGATAGAATTTCTCATTTTTGATCTAGTTTAACGAGAAAATTATATTATGAATTCAACGGCGTGCGCAAGAGACTGAATTTATCCCAGAACCAGGTTTATCGATAACAAATAGCGAAAAGAAAAGATGGTGCACTTTTAATAGAATTAATAAATTTTATGATATAGGTTCTTTTTATATAAGACAATATAAAACTTATATATAAATTATACAATGTTAATATTAATGTCAAACTAACGATATCAATATAAATATTTAAATGATTAGTATTAATTGATATTAAATATAGCAGTGTTGATATTTTTATAGTTATAAAATTCAGATGAATATAGCGTCAAATCTTAAATCTCTGTTCATTTATATATATTTTTACTGAAAATAATGATTTATTTTTCCTAAAATAATTGATAATTTATAATTCATAAAAAAAATTTTTTTTTCTAATTTTCTCATTTTTCATTATTTATTTAAAAAAAAGAAAAAAAAAAGATTAATATCACACTGATATTCATCCGGATTAAAAAGCGAAACAATAGAAATCAATAAAACCTGTATTGCTGCGATTTCATAGAAATTCTATAACGCTCCGGATTTCTTTTTCTTCAGTCTTGCGTAACATTCTTCCACTTCAATCTAGCGTCCAGCCGTTACCGTAATCTGAACGAAACAGGTATACGAGAAAGAATTGCGCCTCATCCGCCCCCTCCCCCTTGATCTCTCTTTTCTCTTTCCATAACAAGAGCTTAATCTCCGCGGCTTTTTCCCCTTTTCAGGAGGACTTACGGCGAGATGCGGCCGTTTATAAATATCGTTCTTGGATATTAATCCGCAAGGAGCCGTTTCGTTCTTATATCTTCCCCACAAAAGGAATTACCTCTAATACAAGCCCATCCTATTCTTTTTCCCACTCTTCTATCTCTCTCTCAACACAACCCCATTGAAGAGAGGCTTTCTCTATTTTTACTCGTCGCAGAAGACAGAAAATACTCTCTCGTAGAAAGACGAACATGATGTTCTCTTCTCGCATCGAATCGCCGAGAGCTATAGTTGTAAGATATGGTGACTTGCCTATCTATTGACTCGTGAATTGGGTCATCGGTGGGTAAATCTAAGGGAGGAAATACATGGAGAAAAAGATATATATCTTTCGGAAAAGAGAGCAATGAAAACGAAAATGTCTCGATTTTTTTTCGCCTCACTCTCATATTCTTACAAATATTTCGAACGAATAGAGGAAAATTCTAACATTTCAACAAGAAAAAAATAAATATTTCTAATATAATCCTAATATTTAATTTTTCCAATAATTATTTTAATATTTAAATAGTAAAAAATATATAATTCTAAATATTTAACAATTTCAATGGAAAATAATCGAATGATAATTTTTTGTGTACAAAGTTACATTTTTCATACATGTAAACGTAACATTTTAAAATCATAAAGAAATTCGGCAATCAAAATGACGAAAGAAAGAGACAAATTTGGAGACGTTTCTTCTTCTAAAGCTTCTCGATACAGCGGAGACTAATGTTTCACATAAATTTCAATCATTAAAGGACATTACAGGGAAGAAGAACGTCTCGCTTGATGGAACGCGCGCGCTGCGAACATGTCATCATATTTCATCGCGAAACGCGTAACATCCGCTTATTTACGACGAGATTGTGGGCACGTCGAGGATTCGTTGCCCGGGCAGCCAATGAGGAAGTCATAGGCCAAGATGACAATCTTCTCGACAATACTCGTATTATCATAAAGAAACTCGACGACAACGGCAAACCACCGTGGTGGTAGTGGAACGTAGTTTTGCATTTACAATTATTATAACAACGAGCGACACGGAGGCCCATTATCGTGATGGCCGTATTCGCGGTTCCGCCATCGGACCTCCTTTTCCTTCCCCCCTTCTCCCCGTGCGCGCACTTTTCTTCAAAGAGATCCTTGTAATAAACCACCCGCGCGCGCACGCGGGGCTATAATCGTCTGTCGATATTTAGCATTCGCATAATCGGTTCCACTTTCTACGGTAAACTATGCAGAGTCGAGTCTTCCTATAGCTCTACGACCTACGCATTCTAAATTCTTGGAATAATTACTAAATAATTGAATTTCCTATTATAATTAAACTGTGAGGAAATTATTAAATATTGCAAAGAAAATTTCTCAAGAAAGAATAATTTTAATGAAGACTATTCTTTTATTGAGAAATTAATTATTTATTTTTAATTTTATTTCAGTTTTATATGAAAAAAATATTATTTTATAAATTATTTTATAATGTAGATATTAAATATAAAAAATGCGAAAATAGAAATAAAAACATTAAATATTATATATTTCCAATAAGAAGTAACAAATGTTTCATCCATTCTCATGTTTTAAAAAAATCCTATGTTAATGCAATTTCTTTTGAATTGAAATTGTACAGATAAATTTTGACATTCCAGCAAATATCGAATCGGACTGATCGATTAATGACGAATAGCAGCGATAAAATGTACGCATTTGTCGTCGGCGTTTATAAGCAAGTCTAACGCGTTATCGGCGATAATTCTCGTGCCGCATTACGTTTGTGGGCGGATCACGCGGATTAATTGACAAACTTTCCGGGATAGCGCTTCGGCCCGTTACCGCTCGGCAGCGGCAAGTGCGAACAGTTTAGTTATGCGCATAACGGATGCACCGCATAGTTCCTGTGTGCAAATTAAGCGGTGACCGCTTCGACGAGCGTCGCGCGCGCGCGCATCGAAGTTGATAAAATATTGAAAGAGCCCCGGATAGTATATCGAGCAAACCGAATTAGATTCCCCGCTGAATAACTCGCATCGCGTTTAATTTTCAGAAGGGGACGAGGGGGATACCGCCTTTTATTATCGTAATCGGGGGTCGCGATTGCGTGACGAGAAGGAAAACATTGTAAAAACGAGCGACGAATGATCGATAAAGATCATCCTTATGATTATTCCGCCTCTCGTTGATTTTATTATTGCTCAATATTTCATTATAAATATACTCTTACACTCCATCGTATAAACTCGCAGTTACGTTATTATCTGTGCGCTTCTCTTGTATATTTCATTTGTCGGCATCAAATAAATTTGTGAATAATAATAATGATGATGATAATGAGAATAAAAATCGAAATTTTCCCTCTCTGTTTGTTCAGCAGGGCGTGATATTTTCCTGCGCGCATTTTACGAGCCGTAGAACCTCTGACTCTTGTATAAAACGCATTGCGTTGAATGACACTTTGATCCCTAGACGACGATGACATCTCTTTTAACGCGGGACGTAACGGGCACGTCACATTCAATGGATAAAGTAGAAATTACGCGTTACGTAAATGTATGTGATACATGTCCTATAAAAACACATACGCTATCGCGTTTCGGCGAATGTACAAAGCTGTCAGCGGCATTTGAATACGGCTGACACGTCCGTTATAAATACAAAAGGCAAATCGTTTACGAGTCACACTGTCGCGTCATCTGCAAAATCCATTTCTTCGCGCCGGAAAAAAAGGAATTATTAAAAGTCACATATTTTATCAATTTTCCAACGACACCTACAACTCTATGCGTGATATCATATGTTAATAAAAAAAACATTCTCTTTTTCTCTCTCAATTTTATCGTACATATTTACTATATCTTGTTAAAATTTCTTTCAATTAATTAATGCAAGTCACATTTTAATTATGATATACATAAATACTTTGTACTCAATCAAAAAATCATTTACTTGTTAAAGATATGAATCGTATGTATAATTTCTTTTTAAATCAGACATTGTCTCCTGGTTTTTAAAATAGAATGCGCCTTTTTTTAGTAAAGAAAAACAAAGATGCAGATCTGCATTGAAGAGGACAACTTTGCATCACTTTGCAACACTTGGGCCGACTCCAAGAACTTCATTAGCGCTTTTGCTTCTTTTTCGATCGTCGACCGGAAGGTTTGTGGTTTTCATAACGCTCTCGGAAATCATTAAAAACTACGTCTTTCGCAGTTTTTCAAGGGATTCCTCAAGAGAGAGGAAGAGATGAGAGAAAGAAAGAGAGAGACGAAGAGAGAGACATGGACGGATCGATAAAGGGGTTGAAGCCACCCTTCCCATTGCCACTACCTCGGGACACTCTTAGGCGGGAGATTGCGGGATGGCGGTTAAAGGTCAAGGTCGAGCTATTTCCTGCACGAGCAAATCTCGAGTCTTTCGGATTATGTATCGAGGAATCGAGAGGGAAAAAAGCGGAGGGAAGGAGAGGAGCTAGGTCGGTCGAAAGAAATCGATTGACATGAGATGGCAGATACAATGGTGGTTTATTACTTGGCACAATTCTGGACGGTGATCCCTTTCGCGCTGGTAAGTTTCCCCGACGATCGTTTCACGATCCGTCATGATTATAAGGAGGGAAAGAGAATAGAAAGGGGGAAGAGAGAAAGGGAAAAGGAGAGAAGACGAAGATATAACCTTGATGAAAATCACAAGATAGGAGTGTGTGTGATCATGATAGAGTGTGGGTTTAATTGTATTATACGTCCTACACTTTTCTCTCCTTAAAATACGACGTGTGTCGTATTATGAGAACTTCTTGCCTAGGAAGATATTTCTGCCGCAGAATATTTATATTTCTGTACGTTATATTTTTTTTACACATTTCTAAACAAAGATTAAATTTGATATTAATTTCTTCCCGTGATTGAGCCATTTTTCGCGTCGCCATTTAATTTATATCAGATCTTATAAAAATGATATAAGTAATATAAAATGATGATTCGCGTAAAAAAATAAGAAAATAAATCAGTAGTAAAAATGCGCGAATATTACTAGACTATCTTAAACTGCTAAAAAATACAAAATTACGACGAGCAGAACAAGTGAGACAAAATGAATGAGAGAAAGAGAAAAAGAAATGAAGAGAAAAAAATATGAAAAAGAGGAAGGATAAACGAGGAGCAGATATTGCAAATGTCAAGTCTCGCAAAATGCGAAAAATGGTGACGCAACTACTCTCGGAAGACGTTTTTATTATTGTTTTTTTTTCAGTTTATATCAATTCGTTTTATTCGCGGTACGAAGCTAGACCTTTTCGATATTTCCTTCCTATGTCTTTTATTGCTTTCCGTTTACGTGACGTTCATAAGATTCGAAAACGATCGAGATACTACGGATCGCTCTTATGGGAATATCGTGGAGCTTACGATGCTTGATTTTACGAAGCGTGCTACTCGTATTCGTTTTGCGAAAATTTCATCGACTTTTTCAGAAAATATAGCTTCTACGACATTTGACGATGGGAAAAAAGATTACCACTATTAGTCCCATTAATTTTATCAGCATTAAATTTTTTAAAATCATCCGCTAAAAAATTCGTAGCCTGTAAAGGAAAACGAAGTGGAAAATTTGATGTCGTCCACGCCTGTCGCTTAAGATCTTTCACTCATCGCCCGCTATGAAGCTACGCGGGATATAAACGAGATGAGCTTTAGTTATCCTTGTCCGGACATGGAGCCCCGGGAAGCCTTTAAACTACCAAGATGGCTGACGATACATAGGTGCACGCCCACGTGATCCTGCACAGCCACCACTCTGCTTTTTCATCCCCCGCCGCGTTCATCCTTTCATCCGTCTCTCTTTCGCATTTCTCTCGCAACCTCGATATCTCCCTCTTTCTTACCTCGCTACGACGTATCCATCCATCGGCGAACGGGCAAAAGCGTCTAGTTTTGCATAAGAGAGAAAACAACGGTCGCTCGTATCCCGATTTCGGCTAATGCAAAAGCGATGTAGTCGACTCACGAGCTTTTCAGGAGGGGGCGCACATTCGGGAGGATAGAAAATCCTTTGCACGCGTGGGATATGTGGTCATGCGTACGGTCAGTGTAGGACAGAGATTCGACCTCTAATCTCAAACTCATGTCAGAAATTTATGGAAAATTGAGTTATGGAAGAGATCTGGTCGACTTTGCACGTTTCGTCCTGTTCGAGAGACATTTCTATGACATTTCGTGACACGTAATGTAACATCGGCGTTTAAAGATATCGCATCATGCGACATCTTGCATTTTATACGAGCATTCGCAAAATTAAATTCGAAATTGAAATAATTCCGAAATAAATGGATTGTTGATTGATATATTATAAATCGATCACGAATAAATTTTAATAGATTATAAATGGATAATAAAATATGTTGTGTAGAAAAATAAAAATAATGCTATATAATAATAAAAAATCAATCTAGAGAATTCTAAATAGAATAAAAAATAGAATAAAAATATTTAATTTATTGTTGGTTTCTCTGAAGCATAAAAATAGAAAAATAGAGTATATTGAGATAGATTTCATATAAATATTAAAGTGCTTCTATATTTTCTGACTTTTTTAAAGTGGTCCATGTATATTTCGGAATTATACCAAAATTTTGAATTATATTAATTCAACTATGCACATCAGTCATCGGTAAAGCCTCTAAAAGTTGCAAGTCGATTTTATATTCCTGTATCGAGAAATTCATCGTCGAATCGTGGTGAATTTAAATCTATAGTGACTTGACAACGAGACCGGTATTTCCACCATGTTTCGCCAAGTGATATAATACGTATAAAATATTTAAATTGTTCCTATAGCTGAAAATAAAATATTTATAAATATTTTATTTCCGCGTATAGGAACAATTTAAATATTTTATAAGTGTTATATAAAAATATGCGTGAAAATAAAATATTTATAAATATTTCCCAAAGCTTCATTTTTCTTTCTAAAAAGCTTCCTCGTAATTCAAAGCTCTAGGTTGCAGGTTATTCGGCTTATATGTAAATAATGCGTCCGATCGGAATCTCTCGAATCGACCTATTGAATTTTACAATATCGAACACGGAGTTGAGACGATGATAAATCGCCGTCAATCATGAATGATGATGCCAAGAATGAGGATAGATGACGACGATGCCAAAGCAAAATGGTAACTGTAAAGGGAGAAGCGTCGGAGGTAGATGAGCGCAGTTACCAAATACGGGTCACAGCGCCTCGTCAATAACGGCAAGCTACGTCGACGCGGCATCATCGTCGTCGACGACGACGACGACGGCGACGAGATCGCGTTTTACGAACGCTTTAAGGACGCCCGTTTAATAGCGGCTCACGACACAATGGAACTACTGACACAGTTTCAGCGAATATCCACGGTGACACTTTCGGACTCATCGTTTATCCGCGTCGATTTGTCACACCGTCTATCGTTTTGCCAAGATGGACGACGGTGAAAGAAATGGGAGAAGTGAATCGAAGAATAATATTTTTTGTCGATTGACAAGTTCTTCTCCCGTGGGTGCTCTCTCGTCCCTCGATGATCGGAATCGCGTAATTTTATTTCAGCCAGACAGGGATACAAGTGATGTCTCTGACATGGTTTTAGCTCGAGGGAATCCGCGGCCACTTCCTGGACAGTTTATCCGCGAGTCGAGGGTGAGAATCCCCATTGGTCAGAAACACCTGCAACTCTCCCGTGGTCAAGTACGAGGGACGAGATTTGATTCGTTTCTCGGAAAGGGACGAGAAAAGAAAATATTAATGCAATGGCGCGATATCTCGCTCTGAATAATATAAAATAGCCTTCTATTATTATCACGTAATATTTTCCAAGACCGCCGTTTCCTTTTTCCTCGCAAATGGAGAAAATAATAAAACTCCAGAGCGAAATAGCAACGAATGAGAGTAATAATAGAAATCTTACTTGTGTATCGGGCATGTGAAAATTATTGTTCTTAGTTTTTCCCTTTGTAAGATGCAAACCAGGAGAGAAGGGAAATATCGATAGTAACTCGTAGTTCGAGATGGAGTCATACATCGTGGTCTCGATTGCGCCCACGTTGAAGAATGGAGCAATTTGTCGAAGCTCGAGAAGCAGAGATCGCGCGCTTCGATCATATCGAGTATCATCTTTTTCATCGGCATTTCCTTCTTTCCATCTCACCGCATATCTTCCGCGACATCCGAACGTAATATTCCGACATTTCATCCGCAAGATATATATTTTTATATGTTGTACAAAAAATATATATATTTTTTAAATTTATATTTCGCATATATATTATTTTACATATATTTATGAACACGATCAAAATTTAATTAGAACAATCAAAGCAGTTGTTTATATATTTATTAAATTAATATTAACAACTAAAAGTCTATATTTTTTTAAGTATAGAGATGCATATAAAGAGGACTAAAAATGCCGAATTTGTTATTCAAAACTCGTACATGATTTGATTCTAGAGTTATAATATAATCAAGGCATCAATCACGTCGCACGACATCCTTTAATATTATTAAAGCGTTAGAATAACTAAAATAAATTACGGATGCCAAACCCCTCCGAAGATGAGAGAGTTTGAGTGAGGCGGCAATAAACTCATAATTATTTTCGACCCACAGAGGCATTTGCGACGACGCGGGTTTATTCTTGATGGAAAACGTGCTTCCTTCGATTTAAGCAAATTCATCATCGGGTATTGGGGGAGATGGATTAATGTCGTCTCTCTCATCGACTATAGAAGCTGAAGCATCGTATCCTTCAACCTTGTCAATGCCGGAAACTTTCCTCTACTCAGCAAGTTCGGGCCCGGCCACTAAATTACTTCGAAGATGCACTTGAGGATCTCACTTGCCATCTTTCCTTTTCCCTTTTCCTTTCATCTCGTTTAGAGCCTACGACGAGCTTGGAGAATAAGCTCTTATCTGAGCACCGGTAAGCTTCAATTCAGTTCTTTCTTTAGTTATAGTATAAGATTATCGATTTTGTTTCATCGAGAAAAATAGGAGAAAATAGGAAAAGATAACAATTAATTACATGTATTTAAAAGCCTTTTTCAAATTTATCAAAAGAATATTATATTCTATTTTTTAATGCGAATTACATTTAAATGATTCAAATTTTGTTATTTCTCTCATTTTGTATTATTTTTCTTATAAAAGGGAATTTTTTAAATATTTTAGACAGATTTTTCTTTTATGGAAAATTGTTATCTTTGTTTTAATTTTATTTTTTCCTCTTTCTTTGTTGACCCAAAAATTTCATAGAAGGCAAATGAAAAACGCCAATTTACCTGACTGCTACTCTGCCATTGAAAAGAACTTTCTGATTACGAACGGAAAATGCTTTTCACACTTTCTCTCCTTCTTTCTCTTTTTCTCTTTCTCTCTCTTTTGATTGGGCTTTCAATGCGAAAATGGTGACCCACTGATTTGCGGGGTATTCTGACAGACGCATTTCACGATGGCCATTCCCATTCGACATTGCTGAGGGGCTAAGCAATTTTCATGCAAGCGAAATTTAGTCGACAGGTCATGTGTCGCGATTGAACACTATGCCCGAGTAATTAAACTCAAGTTTCTCCCGATGGAAACCGATAGTCGACGATGCGGAAGAAGCTAGAATGCACTCTACTTTCTCAAATGACGAAGCGTCATCCCAAGTCTAATTGCGAACATATCCGGGAAATATTTAATTAGAGTGCTTTAATAACTTTTCCGATCGCGAGATATAATTAACTCTCATTAATCACGGTTCATTATGCGCATAGAAAAGAATAACAATCAATATATTTTATACACGTATGTATAAAAATTACGTATAATCAATTTACCAAAAAAATATGAAAAAAATAATACATATGTATGTCATAATTAAAGAATTAAAAAGTCAATATGAACTTAAATCTCTTGAAGAGATCGTTTTCTCAATTTTGCACAATTTATACAAGTGTAAGAACACGGTGGATAGATATTTCTGGCACACAAGAGACGTCCTTTCGGTGGACGACGCGTGTTTCGTTCGCATACAATGGCGGCATTATCTCAGTGGCGGATTAAGAGCTCACCGCGCGTTAATCCTCGCGGGAATTGTTCGGCCGCGAGTGAACTTGGGACGATATCCAGTCGTCGGATCGGCCATATCGGTCGAAAATTTAAGCCAAGTTCCATTTAACCGATCCCCTCCTCGCCTCGTCGTGTCATCGGTGCAGATTCCGGGCGCTCCGTTTCTGGTCGGCGAGCACGATTCCGCGGTCGCCGCGAGATCGTTCCGAATATTACCGTAATAGGTGCAATCGGCGTACGGTGTTCTCGATTAAACGATCAAAATGCGACGTGATACACTTCACGAGTAGAAATGTGAGAAAAGAAAAAAAATCATTTAAACGTATAAGGTAAGAAAAATGTGCTTTATTAAAAACTAACGGAAAACTAGGAGAACGGGAATAATTTAGCTGTAATTTATTCTCTCCCTTTCTTATAAGAGCTTTTTAATAAAACATTTTTAAAAGTTCTCTCTCTTTTCCCTCTATTTTGTATAATTTCCTCTTCTTATTTTTATTCAAAATATATGACTTCAAAACGTATTGTCACATTCTGATTATTTAATCTGAGAGCACTCTACGTATAACTCTGTCATGTCGAGCTTTTCGCCAAGATTCCGCTCGATTTAACCGCCCTTTTTCTGTCGCCCGAGAAGCCGCATTGTATTCCGGCTGAATTATATCCTATGACCTACTCCCACGATTGGTAAGTATAGCCATTAGCAGAATTTTTAAGCGTGACACGAGTACCAGAAATGGTCCAGAGCAGCGGAGAGAGCGTGTTACGTGATGGTAGATAATTTGTCGTTATCTCAGTCGCGCGATATAAAGTGTCGCTCTCTTATCTGGAAAGTATATTTGTACGTTTTACGTTAAGAACACAATTAGAGTCTCGTGAAACGTATTACAGAAAACTGTTTCGCAGGCTAATAACAATTCCAGGCGAGTACATTCTTTCATTTAGGTACCGCAAATAGAGTAAAATAGTCATTTCATTAAAGGAATCTAAAGCAAGCTATCGTCATTTGCGTTTATCGAATACAGTCTTTCGCAAAAGACGAAAGAATTACGTTCTCGAGCTTTTCTAACAGAACACATGGTATTCGTAAAAAAGTAGTAAAAATTAGGAATAGAGGGGCGCTGATCAGCAATGATTGACGTCCCCCGCGATCCAAAAAGAAGTTATATATAAAAACGTATCTTTTCCTCCTCTTTTATCGTTTTCTTTCCGAAAACTTGGTTCGTTAAATCACGGCAAGTATTGAGCGATAACGGGCGGCTATCTGATGACCCAGTTACAGAAGCTCTCTCTACTAAAAAAGAGAAAGAGAAAGAGAAATTTCTCTACGTTACTATTTTCATCGATCCCCTGTGCCAGGTAGTATACGAATGTATTTGGACGACTTCCATATTCATATGACATCTCAAGTTGCTCGCGATATCGAGAGGTGCTCCTCTCGCAATCAATGCGAGCCGCAAAGAAAGCAGGCCGAGTGCAGTAACGAGCATGCGTGGGTGTCCCTCGCACCCTTTCTTCTTCTCTCTCTCTCTCTCTCTCTCTCTGTCCTTCCAAAACCACTTTAGTTTTATTATCTTCATGACCTTTCGGTGTCCCACGTCCTTCTCTCTCTTCTTCTTTTTCTCACTCTTTCTCTCTTCGAGGACAAGCCGAGAAGCAAAGATTAACGTGGAACCGCGCGTCGCATTTAATAACGCGGAACGTGTTGAATAATACAAAATATGGAGGTCGCTGAAAAGATAAACGGGCTGACGCGGGAAAAGGGGTGAAACGTGTATCAACGACCCTTACCCTATCTCTTCCATGACTTTGCGTCAGGAATAGCGATAAGCATATAACTAAACCGAGTGATGTCTTATAGATCCCTCTTGAACGGAAAAATGTATTTCTCTCTAGAATATCATCTTATAATGCGTAAGACAACCATTATATTTTATCACACACGCCGAAGGCGAGCAAATTGGGTGAGCGAATCCTCTCTCTTCGCGCAAAACTTCTTCTCGCAAAGAATACCTCGTTTTCGCAGTTTCTTCGAAATTTTTCTATTCGCTCAAAACTTTCCTCAGCGAAATTCGATCAAGGAATAAACTCGAACCGTACGGTGCTCCTCGATGTTGTCCGATCCATCAAGATAAGTCAAGGATCAAATTGACGTAGCTATGAGCTACGATATAAGCTTTGGGAAAGATGCGATGAAGAAATTCCCCTATGGCTCCTTTAAGAGGCAAGTGATTTTTAAAGTACTGGTAATTGTTTTTGCATTAGGGGAGCAATATGTTTCTCGTGTTACAAGATGGACTATTTAGTGGCGTCTCTCGTTGATATTTATTCGTCGTGTTTCCTATTTCGTTCCGCCGCGAAATATCTCCTGCCACGTTTTGAGAACGAAGACGGCATTACATGGGTTATTTCCGCTCAACTATAGATAGGTGCACTTTCCACTAAATTTGCGTGCTGGTAAAAGGCTCTTAATACTAAAAATAACATCTATCATCGTTTCTTTCAAGCTCTGCTGTCTACGAGAAAGATATCGAATTAAATATTCTACATTTGTTCGCGTATTTTTATTCTATTTTTGTTCTAAAGTAAATTTTATTTTATTAATTTTTATTTATTATATTATTTAACTTATTAATATTTTAAACTTAATTTATTAACATTTTATTATTAAGTTATCTTATTAATAGTACTGAATTTTAGTCATTTTATGTGCACATTAATTAGGAAAATAACAAACAACTTAATAGGAAATGAAAATCGGAACAAGCATTTGTGTATTATGCCATTATCAATTCATTTCACCCCTGCATCATTTCTAACTACAATTGTTTTCTCTTTCTTTCACGTATGTCATCAAAACTAACGTAACAAAAAAAGCTTCTTTGGCGAATTCTAAATTGCGTAAAAATGTCAGGATAAAAAATCTAACATATATTTGGATAAATGAATTTAGATCATTGTAAAAAAAATTTGAATTAAAAGAATGTGAAATCTCTCTTTCTCGAAAATAAATTTTAAAAAAGCGATAATTTCCGGCAAATAAACGATATAAAAAAATAATATCGTTATTTACAATCGTGTGTGCGGAGAGCGCGTTTTTTTTTTAATTTTCTATTTAAATTTCTTTAATATAAACGTATACAACACGTGGATAAATTTCGTGTCAATGAGTTAAACAAAAAAAGAGAGAGAGAGACAGACAGAAATTAAAAGTCGTTGTCGTTTGTCAAAGTAAAAACGCGATTTTTCTCTTAAAGTTTTTTTTCTTCGCTTAATCGAAACGAAATTTATCGTCGTGACAGGAACATTTCCGCCAAAATATCAGCGGAAATGCACGAATCATACGAACGTTTCATAAACGGAAAATTTGAAATTTACTCACGCAAGCGTCCTTTACTTACAGATCCGCTTTTAATACGTGATAACGCAATCAATCTTATACCAATTAATTTTCTGTTTATAATCGTTCTAGTTTTTATTATCTTTATATAAATTAATTTTCGCGTTTGCCTTGACCATCTCTCCTTCCATTGGAAATTATCCTCCTCTCTTTTCTCCTTGCATCATTATTAAAATTCATCCATGAATGATCTTAAACTATGAGACTTAACTTTATTAAGAGGATAGGATGACCTCAGAAATGAATGTAGAGTTATCGTCATAATCAAGGATAAGTTTCCAATACAGCGAATAAAGAGTGATTGCTAGCTAATGCAATATTTTATCTCACTATATGGATTCGGCAAAGTTAAAAATGAAGATCACAAACTTGGAGAGAGTATCTTCTTTAGTCTAAGTTCTCATCGAGTCTCTACTACTTATCCAAGACTCAATTACGAATAACTTCTGTCGATAAGCTCCGGGATGAGAGAGAGGAAGAGAGATGGACCCCCTTACGTCCGAAAACCGAGAACGCGACTTAAGCCGCATCGAGGGATCCCAGTTTCTCGGGCAAATTTATTCATTACCGAGACACGGTGAGACACTGAGTAATATCTCGAGAGGGAGGGATAAGAAGCCGGCTTTTCGTACTAATCTTCTCAAAGACACACCAAGGACAGATGCGATTCAGATGCTGGAGACTCAGACCGTAAGAAGGACGTGAATTCTTTGGAGAATTCGATACACGAAGGATGGGAAGGAAACGTTTCATTTTCAGCGCTTGACGATTAAATGATTGATGAATATTTCCACATCTGATAATTAGATCGCTCTTTTAATATTCCATTAGAATAGTTATTTTAAAAAATTAATTTTTTGGAAAATGTCATTTTGAGAAAATATATATAACTTCTCGAAAATATCTCGTGGATTATTTAACAATAATCGAAATTGATTACAATATCATACATCGGATAATAGATTAGTCGGATGTTTCGCGGGAAAACTTGTTTCGTCGAGCGATCAGCTTCGCGTCCGGCGTACATCCGGTCGACGTGTCCGCGATACGAGCGATTTTAAGGGGTGTATATACGTATATAAATATAGCGAGAAAGAGAGTTCCTTTCTTTCCAAGAAAGAGCCAATTACTTGTCGGACGATCGGAATCGCGCGGCGGGCAAACCGAGAGATGGTGCTTGCGTTATCCGGGGTCGGATACTGCAATGCAGCTCTCTCGCCTCCCTCTTTCGTGTCCTCTCGCTTCGCCCCGTTCCCGGTCCTCTCTCGCTCTGCTCGTCCTGCCGCCGGGCCACCTTCCTCCCACCCTCCCGTTTCGCCCCTACAACCACCATCGCTCGTGCACTTCCATTTTACGCGATTCTCCATCTATTTCCCGCGACCTGCGGCCTCGCTTCCCTCTCTAAATGTCACCTCGTGGACGATTAACTTTTGCGTTCCCGCTCTTCTGTCTCTTTTTCTCTTTCTCTCTCTCTCTTTTCCTCACACATACATGCACACACACTCTTTTTCTCGTTTTACCCTTTTCACGGCTGTTTGATTGGAGGAAGCACTTGACCATCGGCTGGCCATTAACCGTTCGCTCCTAGCATTGCCGACTATATCCTTCGTGGTATTCTTTTTCCGATTCATTGTAACCGCCGCCACGTGCTTTAAAAGAGGTTCAATGCACTAGACTTTTATAATTTCAACGTTAAATTATCCTTAAATATATTTTTGGCATTTAAGAAAAACACATAATAATATGATCTTTTATATAAGAAATAATTAAAAAAAGAAAATAATAAAGAATTATAATATACGCCCTTCAAATTTATTTAATTATACAATAATTTCCTTGTTACTCGATAATGAAATCTTCTTCACAAAATAGCTAAAAAAGTAAATCGTATGTTATCGATTATATCAAAATTCGGGTGTACTTCCGAAAAACCCATACCTCCGATTGGGTTGAAATTTTGCAGAGACCTTCTTCTCAACGATATAAGAAAATCGTCCAAGAGATTTTTGGCGCATCGGCACCGTTCCGTCCCCACCTCCTCTCAAAGGTAAAAAATATTTTACTCTGTATCTTCGAAAATATCGATTTTAGAGAAAAAAGTTTCCAATAGAAGTTGAAGCTCTTGAAAAGATCTACAAGAAAGGTTATATACATTTTTTCCGTAAACTCGTTATTTTGGGTACTAAATTAAAAAATAGTGCGCGCGCGCGCGTGCGTACACATACGCGGGGGGTGCAAGGGGGCCTGCGGCTCCCCCTGCCGCACCACCCCGCCGGTAGGTAAGGTGGACTTCGCTTTACAACTTACAGCATGTGTCTATTGTGGCAAAGCGAGGTCCACCTTGCTTACCGGCGGGGTGGTGCGGGAGGGGGGCCGAAGGCCCCCTTGCACCCCCCCCGCGCGCGCGCGCGCGTGTGTGTGTGTATTCCATATCTCAGCATGGGTTGGGGGGAGGGGAGCGAAACCCACTGCGTCTGCGCATGTACTATAGAAAATGTTAAATAGATCAGTAGGATGTAAACAAACCTATAATGTTGTTAATAATAATCTATAATGCCTAAAAGAAGCGTTAAAATTGTCAAACATTAACTTGTTATATCTTCTAAATTAATGCCGTCCTCCACTTATTTTTTGCGAGGAAGTACTCAGGACAACCTCCTCTATAACATTGAAGTGGCGATAAAATCGGCGAGGTCTGACCTTTTATGCATATTTACCATACTGGTTTTGATTTGTTAAAAAAAAAAGACTAGCCCACTATAGGTTAAAATTACTATTTTCAAACATAATAGCCAAAATAATGAGCTTACGAAAAAAATGTATATAACCTTTTTTGTAAATCTTTTCAAGAGCTTGAACTTTTCTTTGAAACTTTTTTCTCTGAAATCGATATTTTCGGAGATACAGGATAAAACATTTTTTTAACTTTGGGAGGGGGTGGGGGCGGAACGGTGCCGATGCGCCAAAAATCCCTTGGTACATTTTCTTATATCGTTAAGGAGAAGGTCTGTGCAAAATTTCAACCCAATCGGAGGTATGGGCTTTTCGGAAGTTTATCCAGCAATAGTTTCAATTATAGTACTACGAAAAGTGAAATCTCATTGAGAATAATTAATGAATAAGATGATCGATTTTTCAATGAAATATTAATTAATCAATGAAAGACAGAGAAAGAAAATATGAATATTTCCTGAGGCTCAAATAAAATACTCATTGATCTTCGATGAAAGCTTCTCATCTATTTTAATCAATGACAATATATTATTTATTCAATTTAAAAGAGTGCTTCCGCGGAGAAGAATCGTTTCCAACAAGCATCACCAGCTCCTTATGAAGAGTATTTCGAGACATATTACGTAATCATGAAGCGTGAACTCTCACCGAAAATTGGCGCCACTGATGAAATGACAGAAACCGTAAAGACGGACAGGAAACACATAGGAATAGATATGGCAGCGATTGTCTCTCTTAAATAATGAATCACCATGAAGGCTACGTACAATTGCGTTTTTTTCTTCTTCTCTCGCGAGCATCAGCGATCTACTGCCTATTAATATTAATAACTCGATTGTCGCAATCGCGTATAAATCGCACCTGCGATTTCCTCGGCACTCGCATATGCGATCAGGAATCTTATTCTTCGTTTAATTCGCATTACCGATGTATGAACGGTGAATTATACGAGTGAGAAATCAAGCGCGAGGCATAAAGTCGTCAGCGAACGTCGTCATGACTCGCAAACGAATTAAAGGCGTCATTCGCGCTTGTGCGCGGCAGTCGAAGTATTAACAAACGATAACTCCGATGACGCAAAACGCGTTGTCCCCTCGAAGTATATACGCGAAACATCTCTCTTATTCAATTTATTCCGCATTAAATAAAAAATTGTTTACAAGAAGCGATTATTATTTTCACTATCGCGTCAAACCGGAACAAACTGCTCTGTCACTCTCGTCCACGTAATTACTCGGCTCGTGCAATTTATTATTCCCGATAAAACACCGTCGCGCCGGCGTTGTATTATCCCGGCGATTATTTGTACGACACGCGCGCGTGCTCGTCACATGCTCGTGCGACACGTCACTCGTGTCCCTCGTATAGATCACGGATGACGAGCGCACAGCCGGAGAGAGTAATTACCGTTTCGTCATTTTGATATTCCAGATTAATCGCGCATTATTCCGCGTTAGATGATAATTCTCGAAAGCGCACGCGTTACGTCATCCAATGACTATAATTGTTAAGCTACCAATCGTTAATCAATTGTGCGTACAAACTGATAATTTCACGTATGCGTGTAATTGTGTAAGAGAATTTTATAGTCTCTACAAATAGGTTCGATTGCGTAATTTTTTGAAAGAACTTTAATGCTGGAAACGAAAGATCGCTCCAATATGAAAGCGGTAACAACAAAGATATTATTGATTTTGAAAATTAGATTAAAAAAATAACGCGCGTATGATTTTTGTGAAATTAATTATATATCTTCGCCGATATGTTTTTACAATATCGTTCCGTATTATCTTATCTTCCATGAGAATAAGCATTTCTATTTATTCTGACGCGTGAACGAAAACAAAATATCGCTTCACGTGGCTTTTTTTTCCGCTCAAAATCCCGTCGACGTCGCGCGCGACATATATTTCAAGAATAACAGTCGTTCGTCTCTCGCTCATTGCGCAATTCGCGCGTGTCAAAATTGTTATTTCCACCGACGACATTCGTGACATTTCCTCCTTTCTCTCTCTCTCTTTCATGCACGCATACCAGGTACAAGTTATAGTTATAGTTATTAAAACTATTTCAGAACAAACAAACATCCGTGAACATGCGGTAAATCATTACGTCATTTCGCGACACTTTTCCGCCCAGAGTTTGCTGTACAATTTGCGCCGAGTTTGCGCCGAGCAATCCTTAATAACGGTGCGAGAAACAACGCGATAACGTAATTATCGGTTTAAAAATAGTCCTCTGCAACGAGAGATGTAACAGGAGCTAAACGATACACGCGTCGAGGGTAGACCTATATACATTTCGCATATGGCGGCGAATTAATTTCGCCGTTACGCGTATAATTCGATAAAATTACAAGCTTCAGATGTAACCGCGCCGTAAATTATGACCGTTATTATCGCGAACTCCCGCTGTAATTAAATCACCATGTTCTGGAGGAGGTCTGCTGTCGGGAGCGTAAATGAAACATGATGATCCCGAGATAACGATTGCCTTCGTCACGGATCTCAAACTGTGTATTTTGGTAATTTGTGCGATCACTTGAATATTTATGAACGTTTCGCATCAATTTATTTCGATACGCTAACTCGTGTAATTTTAACGTTAATTTTAAAGTTATGATAAAACAAGAAAATTTCAAAAGTAAACAAGATGTAAAAATAGATGTAAAATTTTGTTTCTGTCATTTTATCTATTTTTTTATTAATTATTTATTATTATCCATTATATTAAAAGGAGAAGAAATCATTTCTATTAAAGAAGACACATTAAAAAAAAACTTGTTATTAAATTAGATTATAAAAAGATTAGATAAATATTAATTTGCGTTCTTTTATCTGACAGTAATAAATCCAATCATCGTATTTTCAAGAACAAGAGGGAAGAAATTGACTTATTTATAGATACAAAACTTAAGATTAAAAGGCTCATTGATTCTTCGAGGAAGCGTATATTGTCCAAAGGTTATCTCACAGCTATTATGCGGCATACGCATTCTTCATCGTCCTATAAATCACGCCTTTTATCGCGATTCGAAATATGTACTCGCCGCGGCATCGAGTACAAATATTACAAGTGTTGCGATACGAGCGAGCACGCCGTAAATTAGGAGAACATCCGAAGAATGGGTTGTGGAAACACGCGCTCGATTGGCCAGGTGGACGGGCTTTATGGCTTCTAGGTGGAAGCGGCGCAAGATATAGAGTAGAACCGAGATAAAGCAGGAAAACATCCGGCGCGGAGGGATAACGGCAACGTATATAACGCCGGGATTGATTTTATAACGGCACGTAAAGATACATATGGGAAAGAGCGAGGCAGGGATGGAGCACGTTCCGGTGGTTGATCGTAAAATCTGTCCCACACCCTAGTTTCGCCCCAGACCGAGTTTTGGCGGTTTGTTCGTCCTCTTGCGGATCGATCTGCCGCAAAATTCCTGCTCGCGTTCGCGCGAGATGTTCTGTCAAACGACAGTTTAGAGAGAAAGTTTAGTGAGAATTTTTTATAAAAAAATTTTTTATAAAAAAAAGGAAAATGAGGGACATTTTTTTGAATATATTCGAAAGATATGCTAGCCTTAACGAATCGGTAACAAATCGCATTGGGGTTGGTTCAGCTTGTGTGTCTTCGCTTTTTGAAAACAACCTGATGATCGAAGGAATTCACTTTGGGCGTCTATCGCGTTTCGAGAGCAACAATGAAAAATTCTCGATCGTCATTCCATTTTATTAGTTTGAACGAAACGACACTCAATCGATACTATCGAATGAGTTCTCTTTTCCTCTCCCATTGGATCGTGCTTATGAAAGATCGTCACGTTTCTTCATACGATTGAATTTTCCGTTGGTTTCGCAACCGCGAAGCGTTCGCTTTTCCATCGCGTTTATTCTATCTGCTATATACGCTTTCTGTGAAAAGGATTTTCAGCATCCCTTTAAAGATTTTAAGGCCGCGAAATCCACTTCTCTCCTCTAAAGAAAGATCGTAAAAGCTGGCAGTTAAAATTGTGCTCTGCCATTAGAACAAAAAAGTAATTTACGATTCAAATTAGAGAGAGAAAGAAACTCACGAAAAAATCTACCAATTACTTCATAAATTCATAGAAATAAAAAAATTAAGACAATTTTAATTTCGACTATTTGCTTTTTTTTTTAATCTAATGTATTATCTATCTTATATTAAGCACATTGCGAAGATTGTAAACCCGAATGAAAGATCAGAAATCATTTAAGTAATCCTTCTTTTCTCTTATTGAAATGAGAATAAAGCCAATCAAGTAGGTCGGTGATTCGCATTTTGGCGAGAAAAAATTTAACTACGCTTAATTAATAATACAGATAATCAATTGTAAGGAATCCGCGATCGACAAAGTATAGCGAAACTATTTAATAAACTCTCTCGAGATAAAGCGCGTGTCCCGAGCGTAGAACAAAGTACAGAGTTACAAATGTCTCTTGCGAAAAAAAATCAAAGGGAGCGACAAGCACTTGTCTTTTCCCTCCAGACTTGCTTGTATTTGCAAACTCGCTAACGTCGCAAATGCATAGCTGCCGCCAATCCTGCTCGTCATGCTAAAACGAATTAAAACTTGGAATACGGCAGAGTACGGCGCCTTAAACGCCGCTTCGCCCCGTGTAAACAAAACCGCGGGAACGGGGTTGTCGACCCGAAGAACTCGTAATCCCCAGTAAAACGTCACTCTCGACTCGCAGTTTCAAGTTCGCGCATATAAAGTCAAGTACCGCCGACGGTTAAAACAAAAAGTTTACGGGCACGCACCGTCGAGAAAGGGAAGGAGAGAGAAGGAGAGGAAGCCTCGTACGCCAAGTTAGTGTCAGCATAAAGTACTGACGCGCGCACCGCGCTGGAAATTGAGAAAATTCCTCTCTTTTGTCTTGATATCTCCGGCTGGCGATTTAACACGTGTCGCGTCCGTTCCAAAATTAAGCCCGCCGAATGTACTTTACGACACGCTGACCTTTGTCAACCTACATGTCGTCCACATGCAGCTCCTTTGTCGTGGAAACTCCGGATCTGTCATCCCGCAGCCGTATTAAATCATGACGTCAGGGATGAGAGAAGAAAATGTGCGGGAACTTTACCTCGCATTATACGCAAGAATGAAATATTTTTCTTCTGGTTAAAAAGAAATATGTAAAATAAAATATTCATAATAAAATATTCTATTTTATTTCTTCGGATTAAAAAAGAAATAAATATAATGGAATATTTATAATAAAATTTTCTATTTTATTTATTTTTTAATCAGCAAAAAAGAATTTTTTTACCGAAACAAGTTTCTCGACTACAAAATGAATCTTTAGATCGGAACAAAGTAGAAGCAAAAATTCGCTTTTAAATCCGTCTTCCATTATTAAAATTTCGGTATTTGGGTAGTACGTCTGTGCGCGTTACATTACTTCCCAAGTAGAGAGAACGAAACACAACACAAGGCGCGATCAACGACAAATCATAGCCAGGAAAATCGTCGGACGGAAACTTTAATCTACCAGCGCCGTGGCATTTCCGAAACTTTTCGACGCTCGTGCATATATCAACCTAAGAAACTTAGCAAACTTGGCAATAAATTGGGAATAATTACGCTCCGAGGGCGGGTCTTGTGCGAGAAGCAGATAAAAGGCGCGCTGCGCCATTTCTACGCGGTGTCCTTCGAGCTCGTGACTTTTATTAGCGAAGTTGATCAGCGGGTCGCGCGCGAACGAGTATCATACCTCTTTCATTAAACTCGCGAAAAAGAACAATTAATTCACGTCGTTTCTCCGACCGTTACACAGTTTAACAAGAAAAAAATACAAAAAAAGGAATAGCTATTTCCCGTGGGTTTTTTATGCTAAAAAAAAAACGATTCCGACCTCCCACGTTACAATTTTGAGAAATTTGTAGTTGAAATTTAAAAAATGAGTTATCTTAAATGTACTTTATCACGTTTATAACTGAGAAATGTGACGTGTTGAAAAAGTTTTGGTGCAATCAAAGTTATGTCGTTAAGACTTTTTTCAATTTTTAAAAGATAACTATTGTGTTGGTGATAAATAAGATATTTATAATTAAATAGTAAAAAATATAAATGTAAAGTCTATTGCAGAAAAAGTTTGAAAATTAGATAATTAAATTTTTACAAATATTTTTCTACAATTATGTTTATTCAAACAGTTTATCAAATTATTGAACACGATGTTATGAATTAATAAATTTGAATTGAATTAATAAATTTAAAAAATTACAGAATTAACATAGCGGATATTTTTTAAAATTAGAAAAATGTTTGGATTTTTATAAAACTTTATATATATACTTTGAATTTATTTTTATAAAACTTTATATATGATTTAAATTTTTAATCCTAAAATTATATTTAGCTTTAAATATCTTATTATACATTAACTGTCACAACAAATTCCTTTGAAAAGACTGAAAATCTTAACAATATACATAACTTTAATTGCAACAAAACTTTTCCAACACATTACGTGTATATAGCTATAAAATACATTAAGATAACTCTTTTTTTACAATTTTTATCGCAATTTTTTCTAAAATATGACACGATGGAACAATTTGGATGGAGATAGTATCTTTTTTCATCAAATGATACTAAAAATCGAATGAAAGGGATGAAAGGATCAAAGCGGCGCGGTCAAAGAAGAAACTTCAACCGGATTTCCAACAAAGACGAAACAATCATGCGGCCGGTTTTTTTCCGATACGTATGGTGTTCGACGATCGAGACACGTATCGAGATACAACGGATAGTTTCTGGCGAAAGCCCTCGCGTATCGCCCGGTGAGATTACGCGCGAGGAGAGCCAACGTTGATTAAATCCTCGGAGAAAAAAGTGGAATTAAATCCCTTTTGCCAGAAGCATTTCATCTCCCCGGCCACGCTCAAGCTGTCCCGATTTTCACCTGGTTGGATATCCCCAACCGTGTCACAATCTCCCGATGTCGGTATCCTTGAGACGACGTCGGTATCCTTGAAATGACGTTTGGCAAATGTTGCCATTTGTCAAAATAGATCATATAAACGGTTCGCGTCGATCTTCTGGGACTCTTCGACTTTCTTCCTCTTTTTCTTATCTTTTTTATTATCCCGCGGCGTATCGATACGGAATTGACATTCTCTCTTTCTCTCTTTCTCAAGAGATATTTGACGTCTACTACGCTTATGATATATCTTCTTGTAATGATGATGTAAATTCAAAATAAAGATCGAAGATTATAATATCGAATTCACGATTAAACATTCAAGTCACAAAAGTACAATCATCGGATAAAAAGAATTTTATTCGGATAAATGAAAATCCTTCGTCGTATTGATCCTGATTTTAGCGAACGCGCAATGCGTCGAAAATGTGCGAGAAGAAAAATGCACAAAATGATGTCAAAGTAGCAATCTCTCGGTAGGAATATGAATGCTCAGCTGACGCATTGAAACGTGAATCGGAAGATCTTGAAACTCGCACCAATATTCTGCGATTTCGAGGCAACGAGAAAAATAAAACGAAGCGATTTCTTTCATCAATGCGAATGCAAATTGAACGTTGAAGTCGAATAATTAAGCGAAATGAATTTTTCTTTCTTTCTTCTTTCATTCCTTCTCTTTTTCTCTCCCTTCCATTTTTTTTTATATCCAGCATCTTAAAAGAAATCAGCAATGACGCGAAAAACAAATCTATTCGTACGTTATATTAAAATTTCATTGTCTACTTTATTTTATACAGCTATTATTTTCCCACAAGTTATTTAATCAAATATGTAACCTTGAAGATAAGATAAAATTTCTCAAGATAAAATTTCATCACGAATTCAGACACGAATAAACGCCGATTGCATCGGGGGAATTTCGTATTGCCGGACTATATCGGTGGAAATAAATATCTTGGAGAAATGGGAATGTTCGATATTCAAGGCCAATTTGGGGAAAAAGCGGAAGACCGAAAAGGGCCGCGCCGGGGTGCCGATAAAGGTGCAGCACCCTGTAGCTTAGCTACCTACAAATTTCCATCGGGCGACCAATTTAAATATGCATGAGAGGGAAAAGGTGGAAGCCGAGTTGGGATATGTCGCACAGAGGAAAGAAAGTGAGGAGTAGGTTGTTTCGTGGACAATCTCGTTATCTCTCTGTCCCACCCCCTTTCTCCCCTCTCTGCTCTCCTCCCATGCAAAGTCGGCAGACGTTGACGCAGGAGGACGAGAGTGAATCTCAGGATTATCCTGGTGCGTGGTAATCAGCTTTCTCAGAGCGAGTGTGTCAGATCGGCAAACTGGGGGAGATTGTAGAACGCATATCTGCGTGGGAGATGCCAAAGAGAGATTGACGTCATCAGTGACTTCTCGTTTAAAGCTGCAATTCGCGCGAATCGATATGATTGGATCGGCGAAATAAATCGCGGGGCGAGAGACGCACGTTACTTCAATACGCACATTCTAAAAACTTTTGCTAAGATGCACGAGGATAGACATGGGATATGCAGATGTGTTCTATTGCATTCTATCTAAAAGCAAGGTGATTCAAGGTTTCAGATAAAGCCGCACAATGAGTTTCTCGTATACAAAGTTTTTCTCTTATCTTTTGATTGCTCGAAATATCTCGTACGTTTTCCCGATGCAAAAATATGTCTAAGGATAAAGTCGATTCTCTTTCAAAGAGACGAATCTTACGGCTGACACAGGTTTTTCTTGAAACGTTATATTTTTCGAGATTTCAAAGCCATCTGTATTTCCTTTCTTTATGTATTTTATCAATGTCAGATTTTGTGGACGACACCTCAACGCAAAGTCAATAATTTACTTCACGAAAATTCCTAAATCATTTCCTCTGTATCTCGAATGTAATAAGCGACACAAATGATAAAGGCAAAGATTTGTAATCAAATTTAATATTTTTTTATCCATATTTCAGAAAACGAGAACGTACAAAAAATTTAATAAGAAAAATAACTATCTCTCTTAGTTTTCTTTTATATTTAATACGATTTAATATACGAGTATCAAAAAAGAATCAGAGAAAATGACTCTTTCTTGAGTTTGCGGAAAAGTTTATTTCCTGCTGAAATGCAATTCGCATCAAGTCATGTAGCGCATGTGACGCAGTAGAAAGTTGACTAAACTCACACAATGCACTTAAAGGACAGTGAACTCCCAAATGTATTTAATCGCGTAATGATATCGTATATTATGTTGACATTGTGTTGGCGACTAATTTGAAAATTATGAGGACAATGATACCAAGTGTCACGAAACTATTATTATCGGCACGTATGATCTTGTAGTTAATAACTCGGTGCGTCACCGATGATACCGACTGTATAAATAGCGTCGTTCCTATATGTTTAAGCATTTCGTCTTTATTTGCGTCACGTGTGGATGAATCCTATGTAGGTACATAGAATAAATCCCGCGAAAGAGATCCTTTTTTTTCTTCTTTAAAGCGCGATAATGCACGAGCAAAACGTAACACGACGTTATCGAGCGACATGTTTCGGGAATTATGTGGGCGAAAGAACATACGTGTGCCTGTTAATCCGGACGCGGATTATCGTGCAGTGACATCGATTAACAGGTGGTATATCCTTCTTTCTCTTTCGCGATTTAACGACTCCGTTAGCTCGATCAGCCATCTCTTTGTTTGCTTCGACGAATATATGCGCAAAATTATGTGGTCGACAAGATCGCCTGTAGCAGGCCATAAAGAATCGTCCTTTGTTCAATGCACGAGATTTCAAGTCAGGAAATTTCTGTCGGATAATAAAATAATCGGTGGTGAAATTACGCGGTGGATTAATCCGTATCTTACGAGCAGAAAGCGTACCTGCAAAAATAAACTTGTCGAAATACGTATACAAGTAGCGTTAGAAAGTGTAACCAAAATGTAGTCAATTAGTTTCTTTACGCTTCAGAATGTGCGCAGATCTTCTTTCTGGAGAATAAAATTGTTCAAGTTTTTCTCTCTCGTAAAAGTAAAAGAGAAATTAATAATCTAAGATAATACATCTCTCTTTTCATCTCGGAATAACAATGCGTGAAATTATAGCGAACAAAATATACGCAAAAAAAATATATGTACGCAAAATGTACGCAAAAAAATATATATTAAATACATATAATGTATGTATGTATTACTAATATTTATATTTATTTATATTTCTATTTTATGTATATTACGTTTAATATTTATGTTCCTTTAGATATAAAAATTTCCGTAATTAGCATATTACTGATAGATCTAGGTAACGTTGCTCGCAGATAAGTGCAGTTTATTATCCTTATTGTAGGATTGTGCAATTGTGTCCGGGAGAAATAAAGAGAAATTCGCGATGAGTCTCTAAGGAAAGATGGCTGGTCGTAATATCGTCGTCTTGACGAGACGCAGATGCAGATGCAGATGCAAATGCAGATTCGCGCAAGGAGCGATCATCAGCTGATACACGCGAGGCGACGCTGAACCCGCGGGAGCCGCAAAAGAGACGCGCAAAAAAGGCAATCATAACTTTCAATTATCTTTAAGCTGCGCCTACTCTCTTCATCACGCTGATAACATCGTTCTCTACTTCCAAGCTGCTGTCTCGTTCCCGGCCTGTCGTAACCTTCTTCTCCGCCATCTGCGAATATCTCGCTGATTGTATACAAAAACAGCTCCCGATTTTTCATCCGACGAGCATTACGAGCGTGATGACAAACCGGAGAAAACACTTGAGAAATTACGAAGAGGTTTTTTAAGGTCGTTCGAGCAAGATGCAAATAAATGCAGACCCGCGCATTTTGATGAAAATATTTAAGGGAATATTATTCATCTCAAGGAATAAGAGACATTTAAACTCATGACAGTTGTAAAAATGAGAAAAATTTGCGCATGTAATTGTCTTGATTTATTATTCTCATAGTTTGAATATTTTATGTTAAACAAAAAGGATGTTTATAATATGCTTAAAATCTCGTTAGAAAGATGTTTACTCGTACGAAATGACTCACGCAAGGTAATCATGTTTTTCCGCTTTCGCTCTAATAAGGTTTATAATAAAAAACACCGCGCGCGTAACAGACAGCTGTATATATATAATTGAGATTGTATATAGAGCAAGTTGTGGAATGCGTGCAACGAAATGCAACTTTCTTCGATATAAGTCTCTTGGGAATGCAAGACCGGCTGAAACATTTTTAATAAAGTAGCCGCGTTTTTAAGATCTCAATATTTGGTTTTACAAGTACAACTGTTTGGTTGAAATCGATATTTAATGCATTCAATGGAAAACATTTTTGCTATTTTTGAAAGAGATATGTACATATATAATGCAAATAAAAAAATAACAAAATATAAATATTCTGTATTACAAACAGTTTTTTAAATTTGATTAAATTCTTCGAAGATTTCAAATAATTAAAAATGCATTATTTTGATAATATTTACGTTATTTTTCTAATAACTATAGCTATGAAAATCTCATTAGCTTTCTTTTTTCGCTCTTTCTTTCTCTCTTCTCATAATATATTAAAGAACTCTTTACGAAATTTTTTAAGACCTTTGATCACTTCCGTCACTAAGTATACAATTAAGTACAACGTTTTTTTATCTTTTTGTATGAAAATATTTTCCTTTATAAAGTGCATGTATAATGAATGCTAATCATGTAACGTTCAAAGACGCAATTTATGCAGATTTAGAGATTTAGCATTTTTCGACGAGGAGCAAGTAGGATATGTGCGATAATGTGACACAATACAATCTCCCATAATATGAATTTTGATATAATGCACTTTGTATTAGAATTATATATTGTAATCCGGTCTTTGTGCGATTGCGAAATGGCTCGCCTACGAGAACGGCGGTGGAATTTCTACCGCATAAACGCTATTTGTATCGTTCTAACACAATTAAACATAACTCTGTGAACAAAATAGATGCGAAAATCAGTTTATCCTCGCCCAATCGTGTTAATATTCATTAATCAATCTCGATGTATGGTATCAAGAGGGATTATCCGATCCACAATTTTCGTCCAAATATAATATTCCAATGTATTTTTTGTATTTTATCCTCTTTTTCAACGCCAACATTTTTTTAAACATATTTGGTGTTTGCATAAACAGCGATAAATATTTAAAACAACTAACTTTCATTATAACGGAATATACTTCATATTATATGCCTTTCATATTTTATACTCTTTGATTTTTATTATCTCTTTCTTGTATTATTTTTTTATAAAAATATATTTCGCGAACCTAGTTTGCGCGAGTAGAATTTTTGTGACATATAAAGTTACCACAAAAATTTCGTTAAAATATAAAATTACATACGTGTCTGTAATTTTCTCTTCTCGTCTTCTTTTTTAATTTTTTAAACATATTTCACGAATCTATTCGTTCGCGCGAATAGAGGTTCGAAATAGACGTTTTCCTGAAGGCGACTGTATTGTTCCCGTCGAATTGCATTACATTAGCATTCGTATTAACAAAAAGAATCTCGCATCGACGCGAGACGTGCTCTGCCATTTTTCTTCCTCGCGTCTCATTTCGCTTTGTACGTGTCTCGCGAGAGAGATCTCGTGCATGCAACCGAGCGTCCCGCTTCGCCGGATGAGAGAAAGACGCTTTCATCCGCGCGACGAGGATTTATTGGCTTGAAAGAATCGACCCTTTTGATGCATCTCCCTGTCTCTCTCTCTCTTTCTCTCTCTTTCTCCATGATGCACTCGCGCGATGCAGAGAACTGCAGAGTGCACCGCCTTTCACGGAGAATATTCCGTCGTGTATAGCTAACTAACCCGCGCATCAGAATCTTGGTTATTCCCGATTCCTGCTGTTAATTCATGTCAGAGGCATATACTATAAATCTCATTATAAAAAAATACCAACGGCAAGACGCTTACGCAACGTTTCTCCGAGTATCGTAATTAATTATGCGCGACTATTTAACTTTTGATCAAGCGACGCTCGAGCGATGATGCGGCTTTTCATCGATGATTTTGACGCTTTTGAATTCATGCATTTCCAGCAATGCATCTTATGATAGTAATTGAAAAAGAAAGAGAGAGAGAGAGAAACTGTCAGAGAAATATTTAAATTAATTTTCTTGTTTAATTTTAAAATCCTGATATCTCATCAATAAATATCTAATATAAATTAATTAAGTTTGTAAATTTTTAGTCATTATGTCAAAAAGCAGATATAATTTTCAATACGCGTATATACAATATCTATTTACAATTTCATGTTACTTTTAATTGCGCATTGATCATTGAGGGTAAAAATCGTAAGTTTTCTTTAACTCGACTTAAGTGCTATCTTTGTCGAAATGATTTTAATTATTTCGAAAAGACGGAAGCCTTCCCGCATCGGAGTGTTTACGGAAAGATCACGAAATCGCGTGTACGGTATTCGTGAGTCGCGTGATCCGACGACTAAAGGACGAGTTCTGACGTACGTATAGGTCCTGACCTTTGACTAGCTATTAAGGAGAGCATTTAAGTGAGAGTCATAACTAGATGTTGTTTCGCTTCACGTGGATGAAAATCGATAATATAAGAATTTTTGACGGTCAATATTAGTAAGTATAAATTTCCGATTCCGCATAGCAACATAATTATCTTTCGATGATTATTGATATATCTGTAATTCTTAACTCGAGAACTTTGTACGCCTACAGCGATAAAAATAAACCGACGTATAAAAATATGTTATATAATACGTTAATTATCTTTCTAAGTTTCTAAGTTTAAGTTGCTGCATATGAAAATTTTACTCTCTAGAAAAAGTTTATAATCTTGAAACTTTTATGAAATAAAAATCTTCCAATAATATCAAATATTATATATTTATTTATTTTCTTTTTTTTACGAAAGTAAATTTTGCGACTTATTTGTGATTTTTCAAATTATGCTAAATTTGCGAATACAAAACAAATGGAGAAATTCATACGTTTTGCTTTTAAAATTGAATAGATTTTAGTACTTGAAAAATGAGATCGCATAAAAATAAATTTTTATTTCGAAAAACGTGAAAAAAATGTTATAAAAAAAATGTTACCAAATTTTTTTCAATTGCATTTTTTTTTTTCCCCGAAAATTATTGGAAGATATAAATTTTTTTTACATAATCCCAGTGAGAATCATTTTTCAGTCGCTCCGACTGCACAAAACGAGAGATTTATGCGCATTATCCGCTCTCATAATATCCGCGATGAAAAATATCCATTTTTGCGGAAATATTTGCCTACGCGCATAAATTCGTACGCAAGCGTGTGATTCGAATCGCTGCTTCTCATCGTGCTTCACATCGAACGAACAAAGCGGCAACAAAAGATCGGAATATGTGAATTAATAATGTCGCGATGCCAGCGTGTGACGTTGCAGCGAACGGCGGATTCGGCGACTGCACGTCTCGCACAATCGCGCGCCATTTGCACGCACACGTGTGCGCGCGCGAAATGTCATTGACGCATTCGATGCGATAACGCGTGTCACTCGCAACCGGTAGCGGCACTTTACTAATATTGATTCCGTATATATACAATAAAAACGTAAATCCGCGATTATCTCGAAATAGATTTTTCGCGCGTTGCGCAAACACGGATGGAGCCGTCGTTTCTTTTATTCGTCATTTCGGAGAGAGAAAAATAACGAAGTTTCCCGATAAAAATGGCTTCATTAATCGAATAACGAATTGATTTAACGACGAAGGAATATCGAGAGGATCCTTCATTTAATCCATTTTATTTTACGCGACGCCCACCTAGCAATCTCCGGCTAAAAGGTAGCTGCAAGTAGTATTAAAACTATCGTCGATCTCTTAAAGTGCGCGGCAGCGAGGACATTCAAGTAGCATTAAATCTAATTAGAGATGCTCGGCGACGTTCGCGGCCAAGTTGGGGAGAACTTGCAGCATTATGCAAAAATAACGACGGGGTAGAACGTTGCTCACGATGTTATAACGCGATGCTAAACGATGGCGCGCTTGCGGCGCGAGAGTGTAACAAACCAAATAAACCACCCGATCGTCCGGTGTATCGAAAATAATTCAATCAGTACGTGACGTATGATGAAAGCGCAATGCGCGTGTAATTAGCAAATACATCGCGCAAGTATTCGGCCGTTCCGCACGCACCGCGGAAACGGTCGCGCGCGCGTCGACAAATAATTACATCTCCCTCCTGCCCCACCCCCCGTACGTACTGCACAAAAGGGCGCGATTGCGCCCGGAGTGATCCGCGTAATTATAATTATGCGGCGTGCTCTATTGAATTTGGAATCTAACGTTCGACGTGTACAATTTTCGGAATAAACCGCCGCTCGCGATACATGTAGGACGCTTAAGTTGAAAACTTAAGTACACGCTCGCTTTATCGCTCGTTAATAGTGCAGGTGTAACTTTGGGTACCGACGAAAACTTATAATCACTTTCGGCGGGAATTTAATTCACTTGGAGTTACATTTAATTTACTACAAGCTATTGCAATAATGATTGCAGTTACAACGTAACTACATTCTCAATGACGCTTACAGTATCGTTGAAAGGAATTTCTAATGCATGTTTATTTTACAATTTAGGGAAATAAATGAGAAAAAGTGATAGGAACAATTTTCTCTCAAAAAGTTCTCTTTAAAATTTGTAGATTTTTCTTTCTTTTCAGCTGAAAAGTAAGATTTCGCAAAAGTACCATTTTGATACTATCTTGCGCTTACATTTCTAACATTAATTCAATATAAAAAATTTTCGAATTTAATGCTTACAAAATAAATTACGTTTAATTTATTACAAGCTACTGCAATAATGATTGCAGTTACAACGTAATTACATTCTCAGTGATGCTTACAGCATCTTTGAAAGGAATTTCTAATGCGTGTTTATTTTACAATTTAGGGAAATAAATGAGAAAAAGCGATAGGAACAATTTTCTCTCAAAAAGTTCTCTTTAAAATTTGTAGATGTTTTCCTTTCTTTTCAGCTGAAAAGTAAGATTTCGCAAAGGTACCACTTTGATACTATCTTGCGCTTACATTTCTAACATTAATTCAATACAAAAAATTTTCGAATTTAATGCTTGCAAAATAAATTCTCGACCGAAGATGGATATTTTGAAAATAATTAACACATACAAATTAAAAAACGCAATCAATTTTTAAATATATGTTGTTTTTGACAAATTAGTATTTTCACACTTTTTTTGATTATTTTTGAAGTTAAACGAAAAGCAATAAATTCGGCACTGGCACGTATCTCGAGAGCAAATATTTTAAGAGAAATATTTTAATATCAAAATCAAAAGAGCAATTAATTTCAGTAATACAATTTCATCTTGTAGGTATAAGTATTGAAGCGTTTTTAAATATTTTGGAAATCTATTTCACAAGCAATATTTGCGATTATTAGAGCAACAAATTAACAATATTTTAGAATTTAATTATATCATATATTCAAGTTTCATATTTTTCATAGTAAAACCATGTTTACACAAATTTCGAAATGTGCAATCACTAATACTATCATACGTGCGATTTAAACATAAATAATTATACAAATACACAGATCACAAATGCAGCCACTGATTGACTAACTCTAAACCGCTACATGTCAAAAACTATTGCTTAAAATAAAGAATCTCAAATATTCTTATTATTTAATTTTTCAAAAACTTTGCTATTGTATTTTGATTCACGAAATCAAATATTGTATATATCTTTCGAGCAATTTATAAAAATGTGTGTGAATAATGCAGAAAACACTTAATTGCATTATTGTAAATTTAAATTTTTCTGTATCAATATTTGTGCTATAATATTCGCAAACCCGTTGAAAAAATTTAGATAAAAAGCTAAGGTAATTTAACACTCACCAAAATGATATGTGTGCAATAGTGTGATTGTAGAACACGATGTTGATCTGTAACATATAAATATATCCAAATTATGTAAAGCAATGTTTAAAATAATATTTTACAAAATAATTACATTTTACAATTATCTTTTTGTCCCTTTAGATAAATATTTAAATACAAAAAATTCTAAAAATAAGAACTAAACAAATTTAAAAAAAAATACTTCATAATTAAAATATGAATGTGTGTGTACTTGAAAATGTTATAAATAAAAAATTTAATTCTTATATAAATAATATTCAAACAATTATATATATAATTATTAATTTCAAATATTTTATATATATTAAATATTTTAAGTAAATTATCTAAAGAATTAACACAAAATTTTGTATTCTAAGCCACATACACTATAATGTAAAGTCACTATCATGCAAACAAGCGAATAATTAATTCTGTAAATAAAAAATAATAAATTAACAAAGTTATTAACTGCTAATCCTTAATAATTAACTACTAGCCTAACCTAATTGTTCCGTCGTCGCCTGCGACGCTCCCGTGGACCTCCTGATCCTCCTTGTCTTGTTGCTTCATTTTGTGGCACTCGACGACACTCTCGAAAACACAATTAAATATACGATCGCGCATTCACTAATCATCGGAAAATACTTTATATCGCACTCCCGATGTATTAATCGAACACAACGCGCACTTTATCTTATATTGCGGCTTAAAAATGAAAATTACAACAGTTACACGAAGCTGCGATTCGCTCCGCATTGCAAAGTTATGTGACCGCATTCACACAATACCGCCAGTGCTGCCAACGCAATCATTTTATAACAATTTCACCATTCGTTATAAATGATAGATATATAAATTATATAGGTTAGAATGAAGAATAGATATTCGGAAAATGCAATATGTATGAAACCACCATTTCTCTCTCGCTTTGTCGACTCACGCTATCGATTTCGATCAAATAAATGACTTAAAATATGCATTTCGATAAATCATCGATTGCTTATTAAAGACGTCGTTCTAGTCAAATAATTTTGTACTCAACTAACAATTGAGAAATTTGAGAATAATATCGACGTCTCACTGCGCATTATCGCGCAATATTACGTAAATTAATGGCTAATTGAAACGCGATACTCACGAGATTAATTATGTGGATTGATAATTGTTAGAGTCGTAAAAAATGATCGCGTTTAGCATCTCTCGGTACTTTTTACGAAAGTATTTCAAAAAATACTACGACGATATACGGAGCGTCTTGCTGTGCTTCCTGCTCGCTCGAGTCTCGCGGCGCAAATGATAAGGTCACAGCAGCCTGAAGGTTGTAAACAATAGCGCGCTACGTCATCAAGGCCGAATTCCATAGCAGTTCACTCATTACTGTTACAAAATATACATATATAGATATTAATAAAATTTTTTTTGTATTTAAATATTTGTTTTTAAAGTGATAATTGTAAAAAATATAATTATTCTGTAAAATATTAAAATATTATTTTAAACATTGCTTTAAATAATTTGGATATATTTATATGTTACAGATCAACATCGTGTTCTACAATCACATCATTGCACACATATAACATTAAATATTACAAGCTAAAATACATGCGGGATTCTTAAATAGTATATTCTCCGAATATTTACCTTTAATTCTGCGGTCACGCTTGTTCGCGCATTGAAAAATTTCGTTGAAAATGTAATTTTTTTTCCATTATTCTCAAATTAATAGTCTCAAATAATAGACGTATCGCGAGGTTAGCGATTCAATCGAATGGCCGAAAATCCATGGGTGCGTTAATCATACGTTTATGAATAATTGAGGTTGTACAATTTGAGAAATAATAGAATATTCCGCATAAATTAGTCTCGTATTGTAATCGTTCGATACTTTACGTAGCACTTTCGATATATTAGTCACACGCACTTTATTTTATATGACATATATTGCGGTGGGAAACATGAAAATTACATGAAACTGCGATTAGCTTGGCATTGGAAAATTACACGAGGGAATTCACAAAATTGTGATCTATATTATCAACAAGTATAATAGTATACGCAAGCATTTATCACATTTTTATCTCTCATTACGATACAAGTGAATAGATATAAGTTAAAATTCAAGATAGATATTCGGAATATGCACAATATATCTAAGAATTCCACGTGTACTTTAGTTTGTAATATTATAATACGTATATATTGTAATAACAACAAACGAATTTGTAATGGTATGAGGCCTTGATGACGTGATATTGTTTACGACCTTCAGGCTGCCGTGACCCAGTGATGCCAGAATACCCACGCGAGCAACACGCAACCGCGAGTGGAGGGGGTAACAATCATATGAGCGATTCATGTGTCCGTTACCCCCTCCATTCATGGTCGCGTGTTGCTCGCGTGGGCATTCTGGCATCACTGCCGTGACCTTATCATTTACGTCGTGAGACTCGACCGAGCAGGAAGCACAGCGAGACGCTCCGTATATCGTCATTATTTCTTGAAATACTTTCACGAAAAGTATCGAAAGATGCCAAACGCGATCATTTCTTACGATTTTAACAATTATCAACCCGCATGACAAATTCTCAAATTCTTATCGCGTTTCAATTAGTCATTAATTCACGTAATCTCGCGTAATAAAAGTTGTCGATGTCATTCTCAAATTTTTCAGTTATTAATTGAGTACAAAATGATTTGAATTGAGCATTAATGCCTTTATTTAATTAATTAATTCAGTTGGTTATTTCGAAATGTGTATTTTAAATGATTTATTTGATAAATCATGCGAGTCGATAAAATGAAAGAGAGAGATGGTAGTTTCTTACATCTTGTATTTTCCGCGAATATCTATTCTAATCCATATAACTATTTATTTATTGCTTATATTACAATAAAAGATAAAATTGTTGTAAAATGAGCGCGCTAACAATACAAATAACATTATGTAAACACATGATTTTCTAATGCGGAGCGAATCGCAGTTTCCTGTAACTATTGTAATTTTCATATATTTTCGCCGTAATATAAAATAAAGTGCACGTTATATTCGATTAATACATTGGGAGTGCGATATAAAATTTTTCGCGATAGTCGATATTTCGATGAATAGTGTATCCGTGATCATAATTAATCGTATTTCCGCGAGTGTGTGTTGTACGAGTGCCACAAAATGAAGCAACAAGGACAAACAGGAAAGATGAGGAGACCTAGAGAGACATCGGAAGCAACAGCGAAGTAATCATAAGGTTAGCAGTGTACAATTTTATTAATTTATTATTTCTTACTTGTAAAATTAATTGCTTATCTTCGCGATTTTACATCGTTATATATAATACGACCTAAAATAATCTACGCTAAATTTTTTGGAAACATACTTAAAATTTAATACGAAAAACTTCAATACGAAATTATAAAAATTATAAAAATTTAATACGAAAAAATTCAATGAAAAAAAATATCGTTTTTTAAAATTATTTTTTAAGCTGTCTGTAATTATATAGATATAGACGTATATCTGAAACTGACGATAAGATAAACTCTCGGAGAGTTACTTTTATTTGTATAATCGGATTTATTTTCACTATAAATTTGTATAATCGGATTTTATTCTTTTTATATTTCTGAAAAACGAGCAAATTGCACTTTGTGCAGAAGGAATTTGAATCAAAAGAGTCAATTGTGCGAACTAACGATGCGGCTTGACATATATATAATACGTTCGTTAGATATACGCGCATCATAAACATCGCACCGAGCAAACTGCATCTCCCTGTATTCGCATGTTGTACATACACGTGCTTTTATCCTGTCTCGTATTTTTGTCGTCGATCGCTATACCGACACGGGGAAAAAAAATATTCCCAGTAAGCAAGCGAGAAAGAGAGAAAGAGTTTTCGATGTTTGGTTATACAATATAAAATACACTAGAACATAATCTACGTGTGCGGGTTTTCCGCACGTTTATATTTTCGCGACGCCTGAAGATTACAATTTCGATGCGTCGATGCTGAAGATTGTGACAGCGTTTGTACAAAAAAAAAATATTGTTCGTTGGTGCGTTTGTTTATCGACGCAGAACGATTCCAGAGTGTAAAATGTTACGTAAATCATTCTGCTGGTTATAAGGATTTTATGAGCAATGTACCATTTTCTATTTTAATTTTATATTTTAATATACTCGAATCTTTCTCTCTCTCTCTCTCTCTCTCTCTCTCTCTCTCTCTTACGTAGATTATTCTTTCTCCATTGATTTTGTCACAATTTTTAATTTTTCAAAAACTGTCAATTTTAAAGAGAGCTCGAGACATTTTATATATTTATACTAAAAAAATTTCTTTTATTATACCTTGTCATGTTATTTCCTTTTTTATCGTGATCATTGGATTTATGGGATGACTTTACACGCGAGATACGTTCGATAATGTTCGGTCGCGCGTACACGATACGTTTCCGTTTCGCGAATTCGCAATTAAACGGATCATAAAACGAGCTTTCGAATTCGTGCCCGATTATTCGCGCCTCTTTTTTCGGAGTTGTCACACCGGCTGCTGGTCAGCCTCGCCTCTCTCATCTCGATTGTTCTCCGGAGGACAATTAATGTCCCCGGCTGCCGGGAATCGTTAACGCGATTACCGAAGCGTCTACCGTTCCGCTTCAGGTAAATTTCGGGATGCGCGTGTATTAGTAGAGTCACCTGTCATCAGCGTGTAATCAATTTCTCCGTCGCGACAATGGCCGAAACGTAATTAATCGCTAGAAATTTCAAGGGAGTTCGCCTTGTCTCGCAAACTATTATCACCTTCTCTCCTTCTTAACCATCGCATCGACGCGCAACAAAGCATAATACGTCCTTCGAGCGTAATTAACCGTCTAATCACGAGTTATGGCGCATACGTTTCGTATTCGCGATCAAGTTCCGCTCGCGAAACTTCCGCGAAACTTAGCTCCGCTAATACCTTTGTTGATTACATAAACGACGCTGCAAATTATAATATCGCATACCCACAAGCGCCGATGATGTTTATTTAGATATCCTCGCAAAATATAATGTGGTATATAATCGTTTAATAAACTTAATTACATAAAGTATTTTTACATAAACTACAGAAGCGGGAAAATATCTATTTTTAGCGAATACATTTTTGCGCAAGGAACTAGGAGATAGGAAAGTGTCTTTTCCTGATAAATGCATTTTTTGCGCAACAAATTGAAACCAGGAAAATGTTTTTTCCTGGAAGATTAAAAGCGATTTTTCCGCGCTTTTAATGGTATAACGCGTCGGCTAATTTCAAACTATTCGCTAAATATATTGAATTTGCGCGACGTACAGACAATCTATTGCGAGGCACACTACCTTGGATAACAGTAAACGAATGACGACCAGTGAATACAAATCGAATGAGTTATCGCAACGTGGCATTGCACTTTCGAGTCATCGTTTCTCCCGCTTGGTACGCGCACGTTACGTCACGGGGAATGGGCTCCAAAATTGATAAAATACGGCGTTAACCGTATACACGATTGCTGTCACGTTTGTTTCGTGTTTGCCGTATGTCAACTGCACCGTACTCAATATGAATCGCGTGTCAACACAAACTTGTATAATAATACACATTGTTATTAGACGCCACATGATTAAGATATAAAGAACCAAACTGTTTTGGAATTTTAGAGTACTGGTCACGCAAAGGTAAAAAAATACATTTGAAAGATGAATGTTTGAATTTTAATTGTTAAAAATGAAATTTTTTAAATTCTTTTATTATGAGAAAATATCGTAGCAATGATATATCAAAAAAAAGATTTATTAAAATCAAAATTAAAAATATTAAGACTTCTAAAATGAATTTATTTTGTTAATTATGATTAATAGGATATTCACGATTAAATATAGAATCTATTTCGGAAAAGTTGCAAATTAGATCATTGAAAATTTAAATCGTTTTCAATTAAATTTATTCAAATTTAAGAGCTTTTAAGTTGCCGAATACCAATCCGATGTTAAAATTGACAATCAAAATAGTAGATATCAAAATTTATAAATGTCCGAATTTCTACAAAAATCAAGATCTTATTATAATCATAATCGATAATTTCCTTTTGAGAAAAAATTGACTAAAAATTTCAACAATATATTTAAATTTAAATAAAATAGCAATACTTGCAAAAAACACATCGCTATAATATACATTAAAATAGCTCACAATTTTAATCACAAATTTCGCAATCCATTATAATTTCACTATAAGAAAGATGAACTAATCACTTTACAATGAAATGAACTTGTTCATATTTCATGAACTGTTCTTTACCGTCAAAGCTTGAGCTATTCCCAAATGATCCAAGTAAGACCCGTTCGTTTGAAAAATAATGAGGATAATTATCTTTCTTACGTTGAAACGAAGAATCTTTCTTATAACGGTAAAACACCGTAAATCTTCACTGTGGTAATAGCGGAAGAGCGGGGAACATGATTACGCCATGATAAAATGTGTTTTGCATCGAGCGTGAGAATATGTAACCGACAGTGCGTACAACACATCGCGGAAGTTTGTGTCGCGTGTAAATTTGAAACGCATCGGGGACGAGGAGGTAGCAAAAGCAACAAACATGTACGCAACAAACGTGTGCGCGTCCAAAAAAATATAATGAAGAGGAAAGAATGGACAAGTGGTGGCTGTATGTGTGTGCATGGAATTAGCCATAAACAGGTGCGCGTGATATGAAGTATCGAATGACGTAAATCGACCCACCATGGTCGACGACTGGTTGACCCGCGGGTGAAAGGTGCCCCTCCGAGTTTGAGGACACGATCGCTTCTCTCCTCTTCTTTCTATTACCAGCTTCAATTATAATAATAATAGTTATTATTATTAACACGTGTAATAATGATTGATTGCGATGCCTCCTTCGTTTTTCCGCCGACGTTCGAGCGAATAAAATTAGCATTCTACACTAATAATCTAAGATTGCATCTCTCTTGCTTTCAATGTGTGTATATTCTTGTAACTGTATTGCGAGAAATCGAATAATGTTCTAATAAGAATTAAACGAGTCTTCGTCTGAGAAGGAGAAAAAGAAAGAAAAAGCGAGAGAGAGAAAGAGATCGACGTTTCACATTTACGGTGATCTTACAATTGTATGATTAGCTACACGGAAGATGCATCGCGTTCGAAGTGTTTTGAGAAGAAAGCTACGATCGCTCTTTTTTCATCTCGTCGGGGCTTTTTATTACCGCGCGAAAGGCTTCTACATGTTACATAAACACCGTATTACGGAAATTACGCCGACATTGTTTAATAGTCGGACGATACCTTTACGACGGCATTTAAGCACCGTCGTTTATAAACCCATAAAATAAATGCCCCTTTCGTAGATTCCATGGCGCGCCTTATTAACGTCGCGCGAAATGCCATCGTGAAAATCTCGTTACGTGACTCGTCATTGCTTCGATAGCCGATCGCGTTTATCTTCACGTCCGATAAACGAAAAGAAGCCGAAAAGAATGGCGCGATTGATCGCTCACATTAAACATATATCGTTCAAAGTACATATGTTTGCTTGTGCATTCGTTTCCCATTCGTGCATATTTTCTCTCCATAGCTGAATCGTCCCTAATTAGACGAACCGAGTCTTTCTTTTTTCGAGAACCAGGGAAAATGCAATTTTCCTGCTGCGAATGCTAATTGGAGGCCGGGAATGAAATTCTTCGCGGGATTCACCCGATGCGTTTAATTGCGCCAATTCGCTACGAGAGGGAAAGAGAGAGGAGGAGGAGGGACAGAGAGGAGATAGATATAGGTCCATGGCGGAAAATTGGGTTACGGTTTCGATTCGATCTCTGGCCTCGCTAGCGCGAGCGCTCATTATCCGACATTACCCCGGCTTCGACCTGCACCCAGATATTTGCCGCGCGTGTCCACACAATGACAGATCGCGCAGTCGATTGCCTTCCGCGCGACTGCGGTGCGGTTCTGTAATTTATTTAAACGTACCGAGAGCGCACCATCGATGCGAAATTTCGACTGCTAACTATCGAGCCACGACTGGCTCAGCTAACCGCGTATAACAGTATTACCAGCAGCGATAGTATCATTTATCCCGCATTCCAGGATTATTGCAATAAAGTACTAGCGAAACAAGTAGTTGTTTAATGCATAGATATAATACTTGATTGAAATCGGAAACACAATATTTTATGTCTAGTAAGTTAAAAATATATAACGACAAAAAATTGTAATATAATCTTTGCCAAAGAAGAAAGTAAGGAATTGAAATTTTATTTCTATTTTTATACTGGTTAGATGTTACGGATTTTAAAAAATTTTAATTCCTTAGTTAATTATAACATTTATTTATACATAATATTTTATTCCTTAGAAAATTTTAATTCCTTAGTTAGATGTTATGGATTTTAGAAAATTTTAATTCCTGAATCAAAATTATTTATTCCCACTGTCAATCTCAATCTTCTCACGTTTATGACTTATAAAGGATTTAAGGATTTAAATAGGTTTAAAAGTTATATAGAACTCGAGCTTCTATTTTATACCTCAGATAAGAGTAAAACTGATAGTTTCTCATTTAGAGATTTAAAAGGAGCTTCCTATATAGGAGTATAACTATAGATTAAATAGTTACAAAGGAAAGTAATCTTACTGTTTAAAGTATCAAAATAAATATTAGACTGAAAATTGAGATTAAAAATAAGAGAAAAATTTTGAAATGGATTTAGGAAGCTCCTATTTTGTATGTGCATATTTCAAATAATACATAAACAGTATCCTATCTAGAGGTTTAAAAGAGAGATTTTTGACAAAATTATAGATTATAATTATTATAATTATAGATTATATAAGTAATTTTAAAAGATGATCTGTGATTGTTTAAAATAGACATTAAGGTCTTTTTAGATAATCTACAAATTGTGACAAAATTCACAAGACAGAATCCTATTTATAAAAAAATTTTACATGTCCACACACATATGATATAAAAAACATTTAAACACGTAAAATACAAATCAAAATATATATTAAAATACATTAAAACGTATGACGCATAAATTATAGACAGTCTAAAGAAGCCTCAAGATTGAGAATCGGTATCGAAAGTAGGGAAACAAAAATTCGACTTGAGCAAATATATCCTCATATGCGAATTTATTTACGACACACACGCGAATAAATTGATTAACGACGATTTTGTAGAATCGACCGCCAAGCCAAGTGATTAGCGATTCGACTAGGTGCACCGCCCGTACATACGGGATGGCAAATTGTACTTTCCCAGTTAGGAATAGGACGGCGCGCCGTATCAGCCGCCGCCGATAAGCCATCGCTGCTACGCGCGATGGCCGATTAGCATAATTCCAGAAATACCGTAGTTATTCGGGCGCACCTGATACCGTTCCAGCGTGATACGCCGGAGAGCGAGAGCGCCCGGTGCAGCTGTGCACGCGGGCGTTATGCACCTCAGCACGCGCTGCAGCAATGCGCGAACTATTTCGAACGTGGGGAATTCCGTCGCGAGTTGAATACGTGTCGTTCTTTCAGCGCAATTATTCCGACATTGTTAAAAAAAAGGAATAAAAATAAAATGTTGTTATACGCATCTTTGACACTTGGCTCGCCGGAGCTCCTTAATATTTACGCTTAATATTTACGCTTTAGCCATTTTAGCTCGGTTAAATTTCGCACGCATTAAAAAATACTCATTCGACTTATTATCAATTCAAGATTTTTAATTACACAATTAGAAACACAGTTAGTTGCAAAAAAAACACAGAAAAAGTTATCATTTCCCGCCGTTGAGAAATTTATCATTAAAGTAAAACAGAGCTATTTTAATGTAATACAGAATAGAGATGTTTTATTGTAATTAATATTAAGTACATTGTTAGAATTTCTAGCCGTCAAGAGGAATTTATTGTGTCGATTACGATTAAATAGGTATTCATATTTAAATGTAGAATCTATTATGAGGAAATTGTGAATTAGACCATGAAGGATCTACTAAATACATTTCAATATGTTTATTCAAATTGAGAGATTTTCCAGCTGAATACTAATTTGATGTCAAAATTCAATGTAGCGAAATCAATATAAAAAGAAATTCAAACTAAAGCAATCAAATGCCAAAATTTAACAAACAAATTTTTTTATTGACTTCGTTATTTCAAATTGACACATTCATCTTTAGCGAGCTGGAAAACTCTTATGTTTGAAAAATTGTTTGGTAGGTAGTCAATAGTTTAATTTAATTTTTCCACAATAAATATCATATTTACATAATCATGAAAATTCCCTTTTCTTATTAATATAACTTTATTTTGAAGGTTTAAAGCTTTAAGAACTTATTTAATTTAATTGAGGAAAACAAAAATTTTCTAATTGTAAGATTGAACATCACGTACGATAGCCACAACACAGTAAAATATATTAAAATCCATTTTTGCAATTTTAATCTATAAATTTCATAAATTGTGATATGATGGAGATCGAAATATTTAGTATAAAAAAAATCAAGAACCGATCATTTTACTTCTCATTTAACAGGAAGCTATTTCTTTGTTAAACTTTCTTGTTAAACTGTTGTGAAATTAGCCAAAATTCGTTAAGTTTTTTAATCTTTAATTTTCAATTTATTGAATAACTTCGGAATTTTATATACACATACATGCGTTTTATATACACATATGTGCATGTCATGGGCTTTTTGTCAATACTATCGTTTTACAAAAAGCTTATGCTTTTTATCAACCGCTAGTTTCTTTTGTACAAACGTTCGGCGTTTTATAAAAAAACTGATTCTACAAAAAACCTGCAACACATATAAATCAACGTCCTTACTATTAAAATAATTATTCTGATTTTTAATCTTTTAGAGAATGTCTTAATAAAAATATACAGTAGAATAACTTTTCGTTCTATCGTTTTAACTCAATTCAATAAAAAAATTTTTTAATGCTAAATACAATTTCAGTCTTTAAAATGTTTTATTACATTGTACTTTTAAAATTGAGAAAGTGCTTTTCCATTCAAAGTAAAGTATACTGTTAAACCTTGCAGTCCTCGAAAGAAATTTTTTGTGAGAATTGAAATTATATGTATATATATACATATATATATATATATATATATATATATATATATATATATATATATATATATATATATATTTAGATTTTCGTGATAAAATATCTAATTCATGGCAAAAAATTAAGAAAATTAAAGATCGCCTTTATCAATTGTTTATTTTAACTTGAATGTTTTTTATCACTGGATAAAAATCTCATGTTGAAATAGGTTAAAAATAAAGAATATGAAAAAAATGTAGCGAACGTCAAAGTTAAGGAATTTTTGCAAAAATTTATATAATTTTTCACATTGTTGAATTATTGTTCGTTAATTATTCAGTAATTAACTTAACTGTTAATTCTTGACTATCTTCAATGTACTTATGTTAGCGGTAAATCTACGTCGTCATGTCGGTATAACACGACTAACGTATCTCTCAAAGCTAATCGAGCGAATAGGCTCGACAGGAATAGTACTACTGCATATCTAGTTAGTGTTATTTGCAAAAGAAGAAACGTTGCTTAATGAAAGCGAGTGTCGGCGGCGTGCTATTATGTCGCTTGACGTAATTAGCGACTCGTCATTAATCCTCGTTATTCGTACACGCTTCGGGATGCGGGTCGGTGCCATCCTTCAAAAATAACGATTCCATTTCTGGGAAAAGCAGACGAAATATCCGTTCGAGCTTTATCTAAAATAAACACATTCGTTGAGCAAATATAATTCGCGCGTTGATCGTCGAAAATACGGAAGTGAAGTAAAATTCGCGAGAGTGTCGGAGGAAAAATTGTATGTGCGCGCAGACTAATTGGATTTATCGCTTTCCGCGCGCACTGATCTCAATCTGACGTAAAAGATACGGAGCAGAAATCGCGGAGGTAAGTGCTTGTCATATAACGGTGAAATATTGTCCGAAACGGCCTTTAAGCTCGGCAATAATCGCCGCGCACAGTAAGAACGTACGGTTCGTTCGACGTTGATTTATCGTCGGTTAACCGTATATATCGGAAGAGCGGGAAGGAAAAGAGGATATCTATGAATTTTTTTTCACGTTTTGATAGGTCCACTCTCTTAAATAGAATATTATCACTGAGAAGCAATGAATAATCACATCGAAAGTTTCAATTATACAGCACAACAAAACAGTGAAATTTCATTGAAAGAATCGGTTAGTGATCGTTTCAATCAGTAACATTTAAAATTATATTTTGTATTATAATATTATATATATGAGATAAATTTTTTATAGCAATATTTATATAATTTTATTAAAGAAAAACGAGTTTAACCAATAGTCGTGTTTTTTTGTGAGTTTATATCTTAAGAATAATAAAAATGTAATACGTATAATTCTGATTTAAATAGTTATTGTTTTACTCATACATATATATGGAACTTTTCTAAAAAAAAGTAGCAATTAAATAAATAAAAAGAGCTTCAAAAGATCTTGCAAATGTACAATTATTGCTGATTTTTCAATGAAACTTTATTGTCACAATTGGAGACATAAAAAAAGCATGTTTTCAGTGATATACTGATTTTCGCTGAGATTTTTTATCACTGCTTTCACCAGTGGAGATCAATTCAAGTTTAAGAGATTAAAGGATCTCGGATACGGATATCTCTCCTCGTTGACATCGGTCCACGATGATGCATCGCGAATTTTCGACATTAAAGTAATCTCGCGACCGCTCGAGAATCCCTTGTTAATCGCAAAAGCGATGACTGAGAGACGAGAATAAACATCCGCGCGACAGTTAAACGCGCAGACACGATAACATTTACATAACCCCGTTTCTTCGCCGTGTCTTATCCTTGATGTTGACGATGCATTTTCTCATAATGTATATAGTATATGTATACCATGATTATCATATCTCATTTTGCGATTGGCCGACATCAAGCGACGTACCTTCTCTCTCTCTCCGCGCTTATTTTTTTATATACATAGTTTCTCCAATCTTAGCTAAATCAGATCACATTTTCGCTGCGCCGAGTATGATTGTCAAACATCGCTTGAAAATGATGACAGAATTCGACATTCATCAAAGATAAAATTTATACAGCCACATTTAACGCGAAATTTTTAGAACAAATATATATCGAACTTTTTTAATACATGCATATTCTCTTAAATAGAATCAACGTATTATTACTGATGAGCAATCATTTCGATATAAATTGTAAATTAATGAAATCGCAAATGAAATAATCGGTTAGTGGAAGTAGCTTTTCCGAGATGTATTTTTATAAACGTATTATAATATTATATATTTATATAATGTAATATATATTATATTATACATTAAATATACACATTTTATCTTTTTTTACATATGAGAATGAATTCAAAGCAATATATTTTTTAAGGAAATGCCTGAATTTAACTTATTCGTTTCTAGCGAATTTATAATATCTTAAGAATAAAAAGTGTAAAATAATTCATATAATTTTGAATATGAATACTAATTACATGAAATTTTGCTAAGCAATAAAACACACGGAGCAGCAAAATATATAAATGAAATACACTCACTGATCTTTGGCGAAATCTCTTGTTATTGCTTTAATCAATGATATTTTCGCTGATTCAATTTAAGAGAATATATTTCAAATTTCATAAAACACTGTTATCCGTATATTTAAAAAAAAATAAAGAGAAGCGGATGTGTGTATGCTTCACGATATTTCTGCTCTCCTCCGTATCTCAATTCTGTTGCACGGAATCAAATTCGTAAATATGCAACTGGAGCGGGGCGTTGGAGCTGGCAGCATATTCAACTCCACCCTACTGCGCTTATTGGCCGCCATTCGGATTTTCTCGTATGTCGCGTGAATTCGTCCTCGTTTCCTTTTATTTGCATACACATCGCCGCGCAATTTCTCGCGTTTGCTCATCGCGTCTCCGCGAGATATTCGGATTTTCGTCTGTCAATCGGAAATTGTTTCGTCGAGAGACACGTCGATAAATAATCGTCCAACAACAGTTCTCGAAATGACATAGGAAAAGTCACTCTCTCGCGGCGAAATACAAGAACGACGAGAGTCATTAATAGTCGTTATCACGTTGCTACATCGACGGTCTCTCTAATCAGCTTCGGACAGAGTTAGTTACTTCGCCAAAGTCTGTAATCAACGCTTTCCTCTACTCGCGACCACTATTAAGCAGGTACCGTCAGGACTCAGTCCAAAAGTAATAATTGCGGCATTCCGTGAGGACTGAATGGACGAGGCTCCGGCGCGGATTTTGTGTAAAGACGCACCAAGTAATTTGGCGACATTCTCGTACACGAGAATGTTACGGGATGAAACGAGCAAACAGATTTTTAACTGCTCGCTCAAAGAATCGTTTAGTTGACTTTAAGAAAACTTGGAAAATCTATATTTGTTAATTAATATTTGTTTTAATTTTATTGGATAACGGACTCTTCTTTTTAAAGACTATAAGAAATTAGAAACCGTACAAAGTGTAACTTTAGGATTACATTCCCTTTGAGCTTTTAATATTTGACAAGGTTAACTTGTTTTGTCGCGAATTATCCTTACGCAGCACGTGGGCAGAGGGAACTGAATTTAGTCAACCAATAGTAATTTTAAACAATCCCGAAACGCCGTTATAGGACTTTGTTCGGGTTATTTTACCTTCCCGGACGGATAACATGGTGGGCGCGATGGTGCATGTAATTTTCCATAGAGATTAACATGCAAAACTACTTCCCACTAAGCGTTGCGTCGCCTAGATAAGCAGATACATACATTAAAATGCTAATTATTTCGTGTCAAGAGGGAGAAGCGAGGGATGGGACGCAGCGTGATAAAAGTAGCAAACCCGCTCTCGCTGACCCTCATTATAACGTGACTCCCTCCCTCCCTTCGTGCCTCTTCCTTCCCGCACGTTTGTCCCAGTCAGACAACTTCCGTTTTACTTTTTGTGCGACCACTTCAAATTTCAAAGTACCTCCAGCGAAAAGTGCGCGAGACGAGGCGAGGAGATAATTCACCTCGAGGAGCATTTCATTAATTAATGATTGTTCATTTCTCGTAATATCAATGAATAATTCCATACCATTGTTTTGCATTTTCAGCATTTATAATTTAAACAAAAGCTTAAAATTAACATTAGCGCTATTTTCTGCAAGAATGAGCTTTCAGTTATCACGGAAGAACTTTCGCATTATGATGAATAACAAAGGACCCCGCGGAATCCTTATGGAAAATGGCTTTCGGTCAAATGTTTCGAAACTTTGCAAAAAGATAGTTCTCAACATGTAGATTAAAAGTGTCCATGGGCATGAAGCTCTAAAAATTCGAGATTTCAACTACAGCCATCCAAAGTGGTAGAATTTTGAAGGAGTTTGAACCAATAAGGTTGATTTTTGGGCCAGAGCTTCGCACTTTTTTGATTGCATATTTGTATAGTTGCGGTCGAGAGCTTTCCAAAACACCTTATGAAAAGCTTTTTACGTTGGGGAAAGTGAAAGTTATAAGTCCTCAAAGTTTAAGAAACATAGGCATGTAGGAAGCATGAAAATTATCAAGACTATCTGATTTATGATCTTTTGTGCTAAGTAGACTGCCTTAATTGTGTGTGTGTGTGTGACAGATTGAAAATATATACATGTATTTGTTATTTTATCCTCCTCTTTTTAAATACAGGCTTGGAACTGTCAATGGCAAAGTTACTTTTTTTGTTTTTTTTTGCTTTTTTTGTTTCTACAAAACTTTTGTATTTACTACTTTTTTGTAAAACCTCACCCAACTAAGATAAGCTACCGTTGCCGAACTTCGGAATATGCTGCAGAAATTCAAAAATCTACCACTTTGGATGGCTGTAGCTGAAAATCTCGAATTTTTAGAGCTTCATACCCATGGGCACTTTTAATCTACATGTTGAGAACTATCTTTTTGCAAAGTTTCGAAACATTTGACCGAAAGCCATTTTCCATAAGGATTCCGCGGGGTCTTTTATTAATTTTGATTTCTATATAACCGCTATATTAATTTATAACATAGTATGTGTTTTATTTTACGTGGATTTTTATATATATGTTAAATACTTTTATCTGGGCAAGGTACATATCGTAATTGCGCTTCTATCTTGCTAGCTAAAGAGTGCAAAAATATGATTCAACATGTTGCAGCTAAAGGTTACTAAGTTCCTTTTAATTATCGCGTCACTCATTATCCGGTAAGCTAATTTGTTTCACGCAATGACGAAATCTATTATTTCAACAGATTTTCTATCTCGTGTGTATAATTATCGGTCAGACAACACACATGTGCGCATATCCGCGATTTCATTTGTCGTAATCGTTTCGCTAAATTATGATATTCACACGCCATGGCCACGTCTAGGAAAGTGTACAGGTGTAATCTAAAAGAAATCGAGTAACCTCATTTGATAATAGGCATGAGTTTACGATAATCCACGCGACACGCGAAGCAACGAGACGTGTCGAACAAAAAGTTTCGTTCCTTCTGATACCAAGAATATCGTGTAAAATTTTTACAAATTTAGACAAATTTTTCCTTTGTTAAAAGTATGTTTTTAATAATAAAATGAAAATAAAAGCAACAAAAAAACAATAATATATTCTAAATAATATATAATAGCTAAGAATTAATTTCAGTAAATTACCTTAGATAAAAAAATAAAAATTTTTTTTTTATTTTTATAAGTGTCATTTTCGATTGACAGAGAGAACTTTTAAAAAATTTATTTTTTGCGAGACTAGATACATCTGATCTTAATTTTTTATTGTTGAGAAAAATATACTTTTGTTGATCAAAAAAATATTGTGTTTATTTATTAACAAAATTTTTATAAAATGATGTTAAAAAGTAATTTATTTTTTGATTCACTAAACTTCAATAACAATTTTTCTTTCTTGTATTTATGTCAATATACTTTTCCATAACTATACTTCAAAGATTCCAGCAAATTGCCATGTTAGATTCACTTTATTTAGACTGTCTAAATTTAATTTAAAAATACATATATATTTCCAAACGATATACGCGATCGAAAGTTTTCAGCAATTGCGAGATTTAACTTGGCAAGGCGATTGTCACTCTCTAGTCTCTGAAATCTTTTCGTGACATCGATCTAAATTCTCTCGGAGGATTTTTTTCAATGAGCATATGATCGGTGAAGAGATAAAAAAGCCATTCGTTTCAGGACCCATCGGTGATGCGGCCATGCGGAGTTCGCCTTTTAAAACGCTCAGTCTCGTTTACCGAATGGAACGAAGCGGTGATCGCGCGGTGTGTACGCAGATTAACGAACCGTGCCCGGCTTCCTTCCGCCTCGTAAGAGCTTAAGAACCTGTTTGTGTGTACGCAATAGCTTCTTACAGGGTGATGGTGGCGGTCGAGACGAAGACCGAGAGAGAAAGAGAGAAAAGAGAGAGAGAGAGACCGCGGGTAACGCATTAATTCAAGCCAAACATAATTATCCATGTAAACGATCGAGGAACCGTAACCACCATAAATACGCCTACCAGTTGTAAATACATCTCATCTTTGCCAATCTCCTTCATTCGGTTTATCTTCCTTTTGTAGCTACATTTTTCATCGCTTTTTGAAATATTTTATGAGAATGGGAACGATGAGAGATTTTATCTAATTAAACGTCATTATCATAAATTTATATACAAAATGCAATGTTGGACTAAAATTACATTTTTTTTCATTGTAAATTTCGTGAAATAAAAAATTTGATGAAATTTCTCAGCAAAAGACCTCAGAATCTCTCTCTAATATCGGATATTTATAATAAAACGATTACAAATACGCAAGTACAACATAAGAATTCATGATACAAATAATAAGATACAAAATTTAAAAATTTAAACTAAGAAAGGAAAAATCGCGATAATCCAATTCTATGCATACATAAATATAAATATCTTTCTGAAAAAGTTAATAAGAATGTAAAACCAATTTCTTTACATTTCCTATTTTTCGAAGAGAAATCTCTTTGAAAAATCGACCATAGTGAATTCGATAGCAGTGATTCCGCGGTACGAATCGACGTGGCATGATGAACGAAACGAAACGAAACGAAACGAAAACAGGCTCGTCTCGTTATTTCGCCTCTCAAACTCACTCGTTCGGCTTTTTGCTATCGACCGGTTGCGACAATGAGAGGAGAAAAGAAACGGAGCGGCGACGACTGGCAATTATCGCTCCGAGTGCAAACTCATTAGCGTGCTTTAAAGGTGGCCGTTACGCCTTCGCGGAAGCGCAGCGCGAGAGCGGCAAGAAGAACTAGAAACATATTTACCGCGATAACGATGCCGCTTGCAAATCTCCTCTCGCGAGAGGAACGAAGGAGCGAAGGGGAAGGGGCGGCGCAGTTTTATTAATGCCAGAAATAAAATGTACGGCTTCTTTTACGTACATATATAATGTCGCGTGCACACATCGACGGTTGCATCTCATCACGATGCGGCACGTTATATTATATATCGGGCGAATTAATTACCCGCCGCGATGACAAGTAATTAATTCGTCGACCAAGATACACGGTTATCCCCTCTCGGGGCTTACTTTTCGCTAATTAATGCAGCTCGTTTGTGTATGTTTATTTCGCGTGATTGATTCCCGGCTCTGTAGGAAATACGTTTTGCAGCGAATGTTGCGTTTCCGTTGCATCAATATAATTAAATCATTATAATTGCTCGAAATCCTGCAAAAACCACCTACAAAATAATTCACAAGCGAGTTATATTATATATCTTATGGAGATATAGAAGGAGATACCTTGAAATATATAAATAAATAATGTACATAAATCGCAATTATATAATATATTACATTTGATTAATAACTAGATTATTATAGTAATTTTCTTGTTGAGATTTCTTCTTATATTGATCATTTGGTCTTCAGAGCATAATTTTAATTAAGTTTTACTTTAACATTATCATAATATTCTTCCTAGAAACAGTGAGAATTTCAAGAAATAATATTGAAATTTATTCATTGGCAGATATATAATTGAAAATTGCATGATTACTTTCGTTATTTTCTTAAAGCTACTTGTGGAGATTGAAAGGGAATCGATAGTAACGCAAGCGTGGCTATCTCTCGGGAAATGTACATACATACGTGATTGAAGAAGAAAAAGAAAGAAAAAGATACGCGATCCCGTATGAGCCGGCTCGACTCGGTTGCTCTTGCAAATATTTGCGCGCTGGCGACGAGCGACAATTTTACCGGGATTCTTCGCGTGCTAATTTGCAAGCCGCGATGACGACGTCGTGAAATCGGGCAAAGAAGAGGGATGAACCGACCGCGAATGTGTCAACTGAATTCTCTTCTCTCTCTCTCTCTCTCTCTTTTTCTCGATGTTACTTAAGTTAAGCATTATTTGCACAAACGCGAACGGCATGTTGCGTGCATTCGCAATTATTACCGCGATACGCGCTCGAAACGGACACACCCTATATTGGTGCATCAAATTATCATCATCGAAAGATGGCAGATCTGCAGCTGGCGCGAGCTAAGTATAAATACACGGAAAGAGAAGCAAATAAATTTCTGACAAAAGCGTGACATTTCGCGTATCCGTGAAAAAACGAGACGTAATCAGAAGATGAGGTAAGCACGAGATCGCGTTTACGTTTAAAATTCATTGGAAAACTGGAATGCACGGAGACGCAACGTAAAATTGCCGGAATCGCTCAGATGGTTTCCTAAAATCTCTTTCTCCCACCCTCCGTCTCTCCTTTGTTCCCCCGCGACGAAGGTTCTTCGCGACTCGTTTGATTCGCATTTTCCAAGAGCCACCCTTCGCTCAAATCTGTACTTTTCGATCCTCTCCCATTCGCTCGCGCGTTTCTATTACTCGGTAAATTGGTTCTCGAGTGCGATCCTTTCCTTCGCTCGCCTGAAAAGCCCGCCGGAGGATAAGAAACCGGAAGGCGGAAGCGCGGAGACGAGAAGAGAGACGAGGCGAGGAGAGCCGAGAAGGCGAACGGTCGTCCCTCTCTTTGCTTTTCGCACGAATTCAATTTTCAGTGGTTTTTGCTTAATTGCGAATGCAGCTGTAAGAAGGAAAGATGGGCGGCATTCGACTGTGGCAGCCGCTACTGGTTCTTGAACCTTGGGAATGCTTGGCGTGCAGAATTTCGTTTATAAAAGATATCACGTATGCGCAACAACGAAGCTCCATAGCTTACGTATACGCGTCGCTTATTATCGCGAATCAACAAAGTGTGAGTCAAACTATCAGATGGTACAACTTTGAGTAAATTATGCTTGAGGCGCAGTCTCACTGCCAAGCCGGGTAACTCATCCTGTTTTTAATTTCACGGCTTAACTCACGTTTGCGCGAAACAACCGTATCCTAAAGTGTGATCTCTCGAATAATGTCTGCAACAAGGGGTAAACCGCTGATCAAAATTATGTACACTAATGCCTACTAATGCCCAATTCCTGGGCACTACTGCTAAATTTTAATAAATTTAAAATTATTATTTAGAAGAAAAGACTTAATAATACTTTGATAACGTCCATAATACGCATTAATACTTCAATAAAACCTAATAATGCCCAAGTAATGCCCAAGCAATGCCCAGTAATGCCTCAAATCTGTACACCGCAATGCCCTCAGCGGTTTACCCCTCGGTCTGCAAGATATTTTTAATTGCCCGACATTGCTCTCTTTCCGAACGAATGTTTGTACGACGAGCACGTACGGGTCTCTTCTTTTCTTTCTTTTTTTTTTTTTTATCAATCGTGCAAATATCGCGATTGCGCAGGTGCCAGAAGGTGTATGTATTCGCCTTGACACACTGATGTCCTGATTTGCAACGCAGTCATGCACGGCCCAGCCTCCGGGCCGGACACGGTCGGCCCCGATGATAAAAATTGAGACTAGGTTACTAATTATCGCGCGGCCTAATTATCGCGTGGGGAATAAACGTAAAGAGCGTTTACGAAATGTATACTTGCGCGTTACGCACGCATTGCGTTATTACGCTTTTGGCCTCGATCCAGTTTTTTGATCCGGAATAATTCTTAATCGATTTTCGCGACATTTTTTTATCTCGCATTTCTAGAAATGCATTCGAAAGAGAAACCAATCGAGTGAGAGAGAACTGTTATGTAATTATGTAAATAGAAACTGTATCTGTATAATTTATATATGAATATTGATTATACTAATGAATATTGATACGATTAAAATGGTTATAAACTTTGACATTTATATATATTAATGACTGATATTACATCAGAATTGATATGTCGGTCGAGTTTACCGTGTTAATCTGCGATCACGATATTTCGAAAAATATTTCGAATTGAGATCGATTGGTACTCAAGTTATTCTGGCGAATATAATTGCAACGTTTCTCTGAAATTATGACAACGTCGCACACATAAAAGGAATCCGGTTTCGAATGGATATTATGTAACAACGATGCTATGCAGCATTTTGATGAGAATTGTATATTCTTTTATGTCCAGCAACATAACGCTCTCTCGTTCAATTCTAAAATATCTCTATACAAATTTTAATATTTAACATTTAAAGAACCTTTTTAATACTATTATATATAGAGTAAGGCACTTAATTTGATAATCTAAATTATCTCTTATACGTGCAGTTACATATAAAAAATATAAAATTTACGAAAAATATAAAATTTACTAAAAAAAATTTTTACAATTTCAAAGGGAAAATATATGATGCATGTAACAAATTTTTTACAGCATGTATTTTTTACATTTTTTATAATATTTTAACATTATCTCTCTTATTTTTTAAATAGGATTATATATTTTTTCTTATTTTTCTTGTCATTAAATTGATTTCTTCTCATTATGCTGTAAGAATATTTAAGTACTCAAATACAATGGAAATTTTACAAATTGGAGAGAAGCGTAATTATATATACCAGCTCATAAAACACATCGAAGGCCGATCTAATTAATTTTACGTTTTATTATATATTTCGAAATCTTGTTTTTTATTTCATGAAGGTTATTTTAAGCTTTTCATTTCTTCTCAATGCGCGTTATCGATAATGTGTATCATGTTTGAATTGACAAAAAGAAGGAGTTGCAACCTTGTGTCATATTAATTTAATCGTAATATGACGACAAACCAATGAAGCTGCACAGATATCCAACCGAATGGGATGCAATTGAAACACATGAATTTCTTTTTCTTCGGCCTCTTTCAGGAGAATCGAATAAAAATTAAAAATTATCATTTACATTAAAACTTTCTTAAGGTAACTAACTTAAGATTTTCTTTCACGATTACATCTTCAATTTCGTGAAGTAAAGACCGGGAGAATGGACACAATCCGAGTCACAGAGCCGTAAAAAAATGTGTTGACACATCGCGGCTGCTATTCGTGCGGGAAGGAAGAAATCTAAAGACGACGACAATGACAATTGTTCGGCAATGCTGACAATAAAGTGACGGGTGTAGTAATTCTTCGGTGAGAGCGCTGATTTTGCGAAAGCCTCTTGCGCGCAAAACTATTGGACCGCCCCTCCCGATCTTTGTCGCAATATCTCGCTACTGCGAAATCCCATCCGTCTCTTTTCTTTCTCTTTCTTTCCTTTCCTATGTCATTTCGCTGCAAAATTGAATCCTTCCGAATTCGCGTTCGAATCCGCTACAATCCACGCGGATTATTCAAGTAAAAGCCTGCAGAATTTTTGCGTTCAAACAATGTGCGTAAAATTGCAGTTGCACAAAGAAATGACTATTTTTTGCTTTCCTCGAATATTTTTGTTTCGAATAACCTTATCAATTTCCGTGATCTACACCTAACGTAGAAAATCTTTCTGTATCTAAAAAATGTAATAAAAAAGATTAAACTTTTTGTACATAATAAAAAAGATTAAATTTTTTGTATATAATAAATAAATTTTGTATATAATAATAAAAAAGATTTCTTCTAATATGTAATTTAATCAATAATGTCAGTATTTGCTTTGAGCAATTCGTTTCCTCGCGCAGAACTCTCCATCGATTATAGAGAGAGAGACTCTCTATGCAACCAGCACGGATTAAATGGATTTAGTGGAATAGCCGTTATAGCTGCAATGTGAAATAGATAATTTGCTATGAAAAATAAGCGTGAAAATGGAAGAGACAATATAAATCGAGTCTAACATTATACGTATATTCTTTCTGTTTTCGTAATTTGTTTTTAATATATCAAATTTTCTTTGATTTGCATTTCAATTTGATTTGATCATTAACAAGATAATTTATTTTAATTATCGACATGCCCATATTTCGATTATTATTTCAACTAATCTCATAATATTCCTGATAATTTTTTGTAATGCAATATTAATTTTTATAATTGCAATTAAATAATTTTTTTGCTGATAAAAGAATTATATTTCGAGAAAATTGAAATTTGTTTCTACATTGAAACAAAATAAAACACGTACACAGAAAATCAGATTTACTCAGATTGATATATCGTCCGTCGGTGATCCAGACATAGACGTTGGTGTTTAAACGAAGTTGTTTGGTCCCATCAGAGACGGCTATGTGGATCCTTTCTTTCTCCTCCCGGTAAACAGCAAATATTTTGTCGGTAGTAATAGTGCGATACAAACTTAGCGCAGACCGATATCATTTATCCGGCTCTTCGGAAAGTACATTCCGTCTTCTTCTTACCGGAAATTGAGTTCGAGTGTGTTTCTCGAATCTTCTCCCTTCTTCTAGTTTTCGTTGATATATCGTTATCATTGATGGCTCGTCTCATTGGTTCACTTCGTTCGGAAAAATTCGATAATAGTTGGAATTATTTTATTTCACGGATAAAATTTATTGATGATTTTATTTTTAGAGTCGCGAGTAAAATTTGAATCGTTGCAATTCTATTATCTAAACTATTAATGTAGGAATGCATAAATGGAATTTTTTTTTCTCTTAAAATTCCTCCAACAATTCTAGATATATCAGAAATTTCTATGGAAAAAATTACAATCCCCCGTGTTGAAAAACGGAGCTCGGTTTTGCGCAAAGCAAACCGGCGAAACTGTCGCAGACCTTGTATTGCGAAAATGTCAATAAAGCCTGCATTGCGCTTACGCAATCCATGACACGAAATCCTTGTAAACCCGGCGCGTCCAAAATGTTCGTAAATCTTTCACAACCGCAACCGTACAATCAACGCTGACACGTCGTCGACCACTTGCTATTCACTTGGCGAAATGTACATTGTGCAGGCATTATTGTCGTTATTATTTCGGCCCGCATGCGGGACTCGCGTGCACCTCACTTTAAGCACATTTATGATTTAATGTCATTTTATTCAGAAATTCTCATAGTATCAAATTCTCATAGTATACACATATATGAATCCTTTTACGAATCAATGATCCATATATAACATTTCAAAGCGTGACATAAAATTTAAAATTTTTTTTGTACGAATTTTTATTTTTTATATTGATTTTTATTTAATTTATAATTTTATACGAAAATTAAATTCTGTATTGATGTAAATTTACAAAACGCTTTCAAATGTGAGAAATGTCAGAGTTGTGTATCTTAAACATTCTAATGACGAAGAATACGCTAATGATCCTATGGAATTAATCATCATGATGACATATCTATGGGATTCGCACAGAAATCACGAATCAATCGTATGGTATTTGATGTACGACTACGGTTGTTCCTACTTATACTCGAGTCATAAGTCATTGTTGGGAAGAACAGTTGGGATTTGATGTCGACCGGCCGTTTGGTGCTGCCGCAATCTGCGTGTATACTCGCTAATTGCGTAACGGTTGGCAGCATCGATGCCCCGGTAAATACACGGACGCGGTACACATCGAGCACGTGTTCACTTGGAGCGACGGCTAGTAGTACGCACGAGAAGCTGTTGAAATTTTCGCAGACACTATCGTGTCTTTATCCCGTTAAATTACAAGGAACAATTGCCAAATTTTCCAAGATAATTGTAACGACGCTACATCGCGTTGGATTATTCGTACTTGTTAACAATTTGTTCCAAATTGACGCATTATTGTCCAGATTCGTCAGATTCGTTAGGCTCTCGTTTCAGGTCATTTGCGACAACGAAAATGTCGTGAAATCGGATCGCCGAAAATACGCTCGAGGGCGACACACCTACGCGCCGAAAGCTTCCGAATGCGCTTTGGCAGCGATCCCCGAAAGCTCTTGCAGCAATCCTTCTTAACTCGATCGTAAACACGAGGCGTAGCCGGTCGGCAAAGCCAATGGCGATTCGGCACGGTGCTCTTGCCTTTTCGGTGTATCCGAAAATACACGCGAAAATATTTGCGCCAATACTGATTCAGCGCTGCCGATAAGCTAATTTTTCCGCCGAGACGATAGTATCGTGAATTTTTAAGAATCGCGATGAAACGTCGATATATTTAAAAAATCGATTAATCGTTTTTCACGCAGGAATCCAAAGCTGCGAAATTGCGTAATTTTGCTCGCCAGAAGAACTATATTGCGCCTGTAATTAAATTCATCGCGCGTAAGAGTGAATTAAGCGAGATCGTGCAGAATAATCGTTGGATAAATGAAACGGCGTAATAATTTTCCAATAGGAAAAATTAACGTTTGTTTATAAAAATCATTGAACATAATCGTGTTAGTTTCCTTGCAAATATTTTTAACTTATCCAAACATGTTTAATGCCACGATTAATTTTACAGAATATTTGGAAAAAATTGTCTACAAATTGATGAATGTATATCGCGTATATTTTACGGTTCATTTCTTTCCCCTAATAATCCAATTTCCGTGCTTCTCGTTCGTCTCGTATCACGCGAGCTGGTGAACGTGTCCAGCATGTGAAAACGATTTGACAGGCTGTACCGCAGGCGTGTCGCAACGTCTTTATAGCGAAATACCGCGTGCACGATACATCGGCGCGCCAAGTGCGCATATATGCGCCATTAAAGCATGTACAATTACCCGAACGCACGGCCTCTTCCCGGACACTGCAATCCCGATCCGCACACGACGTTATAGTAATTATTACGGAGCGTGTGTATTCCCGCGGCACGTACGGGCGCATGCAAAATTGCCGATCCGACGGTTATCCACGCCCCCCCCCCTCCCCCGATGCATTTTCATTACCGTTTAATTGAATTAATTTTCTAAGCGCGCGCGCAGAGCGTCGTCTTTCCTTGGCGCGCTACCAACACGCGTTTCGGGGTTTACCCAAAATATGATCCGCATATGGATATTTGATACGAGGGAGTGCAATCTATGGTGTATAATCGCACTGGTGTATAATACACTTGGCGCCCGATAATTGCTAGAGCTCGAGATATACCGATTATCTAATCCGAAAAGTGAAATGTTAAACTTTCGTATATAATATGAATTTTTTAATAAAAAAATCCTATTATTTTTTGTAAACATTTCACTTTTTATATAATTTATATTTTACAAATATATATTGTTTGTTATTATATATAAAATATTATTCAATTTATTATAAAAAATTGACGTTTTTTAAATTAATATATATAAGAATATTTCTGTGAAATAGGTTTTTGATTAAAGATTTATTTTAAATTCATTGTCACGTGACTCACCTTGAGGAGGCAATACCGCATTACGTAATTAGCAAAACCGTTGTATCGTTCGTACAATAAGATTGTTTTTCGTTATCGTAGTTTTCGTTCCCATTAATCTCCATCTCTCCATCTATCTCTCTCTGACCGCGAAACACGACTATCAAATCAAATCATGTTATTGATCGTGCTACAGCGGTAAGGACCGGAATATCGTGTGGTTTTACTGTCACCGTCGTAAAATACTACCGTGAGACGCCGACCGTGAAACTGCGCCAACAGATAAAGGATCAGGTTAACCGACAAGCTATTAACGTGCCGAACACACGGATACACTTGCCAAAACGTTTTTAATGAACCGTTAGCGCAAATCAAGTCAGCGGACATCTGTCTAATATACTTTAAATTGAAAAAGTAATCATTTTTCCCGCACACAATACGATAATTTTAACAGTTATCTATTTATGCTAATTTGACCGAAGGTACTCTCGCGTCCATTATTCTGGTCTAAATAAAGCTATAAGTGCGCGAACAATGGACGTGCGACGACTCTTATTTCCGGTCGAAAGTCGGAGTTACGCTGGCCAAGTGGCAGAACATTATCGGAAATCTTTTTTCAAGAGACACGCTGAAATTTCAGAAGAGATATAACACGATGTGTTCTTTGGTTAATTTTCGAGTAAAAATAAAAAATCATAATTCGAGTGTAAAATATTAATAGAGAATGCATCTCTTTCTTCTGTCAATATGTTATATAAATTTACACGCATACACATCTCTTAATTTTCTCTCTCTCTCTCTCTCTCTCTCTTTTTCTCTTTCTAATTCTGAATTGATTTATTGGCTTTTATGTTTATAATAAATTATTTGGCTAATTATTTGGAATTATAGTAACCGAACAAATAGCTCTTCATTGATTCACAACAAATAACCAGAATAATCGGATTTATCTGTGATTATACGCGAGAAGTAAAGTATCACTCGAATTCTAATCAAACATTCACGCATAATGAGAATAAATTGTAATGCCATTTCATCAATCTAACTAGTACGATTTGGATATTTCATTGATTAAAATTCAATCATTGTGACAAATAAATCTAAAATAGTTAAAACATATATTTATATATTTAAATATGCATAATCTCTTATGCATTACGCTGATTGAGAAATTAATGATAAATGAACGGACAGATAAAATATTTACGCGTAGCTTGCATCAATCGGTGAAGTTAATGGGATGAAACTTTATAAACGTTTCGTAAATTTTTAACTTTTAGGCAGTTTTTAACGATTTTTTCACTCTTATGATATATCTTAACGTTTAAAAGAGCTTTGACAATTTTTTAATAAGGTTCTTGAAGATTTTTGTCAAGTTTTAATGATTTGTTTCGTTTCTCTTTTGTAAATTATCATTATTTACAAATTATTTTTAATTTTTTTCAAATTTTTTAAAATCTTTTCAATTCCTACCACTTTCTTCTTCTATGTAAAAATTTTATTTTTATTACAAAAAAGCGACCGAGTTGAAAATAAATTCGAAAATGATATTTATTTATAAAACAGAATGAGTTGTAATCGTAAAAATTTCATGGTAAAATGACTTTTTTATATTTTTTTTATCACTGAATTAACATATTCGAATAATTATTTTTTATTTTTTCTTTCTTATATTTGACTAATATTTTGACCGATATTTTTTTACCAAACTAATTTTCTTTTTAAATTTTATTTCAATAAAATCAATATTTTGTTTGAATAAAGTCAATTTTTCTGGAGATTGTTTGTTGAATTTTTGATAAATATACAATAATACCTTTAAAACGAACGATCAAATCAATGTTTATTAATCTCTAAACAAATTTAAAAAAAATAACCATCAGATTAATGATTCTTAAGAGAAAGGTACATAAGAGAGATTGAAAAATACTATTTAAACAGAAAAGCTTTTCAAACATTTTTAACCATTCTTACATGTTAAACATTTTTTTAAACGCTTAGACATATTCAAAAATAATTTATATAGAGTTAAAAATATTCAGAAAATGTAAATGTGTACGTTTTTTTCTTAAAAAATATAAAAATAATCTTAATATTGTCATTTTCAAATGCATTTCATTTCTGTAACTAACAATAAATATAACTAATGATGTAAAATTTCTGTCATTTATTTACGTCCTTAAAATCAATATTGTTACGTAAGACTGTCAAAAAGCAGTGGCTCAATCCTAACGATAATAAAATTTTATGCGAATGTATCTTAGAGAAATTTGTGAAATTGACAATACAAAGGGCATTCTTTATGTTCTTGATAAATTTGGTAATTTTATAAATTTTGAATGGCGCATAAATTTCAAATAAAATAGAGAAGCTTTGTGAATACATATAATATTACCGAACGATAGATAATATTACTGTCTGGAACATTGCCAAAGCATCGAAAAAAACATTTAAATAATCTCTCTCGAAGATCTCTCTATATTTTATAATATTTGGAAAGTTATATCCCTGCAATGATCTCTGCAACGCCGCTTCATGGAAAAGTTCCATTATGGAACGTTTCGGATAGAACGATTACAAGTTATTTTAACGATTATATGTTTCACTCAAATGCAAATTTCGGGATATTAAACTGATTCCGCTACGAATCTGATGTTGACGCAAACAAACCGCGTATTGTTGTGGAAACTGTGCAAATGCATGAAATTCTGAAAGTATTGCAACATATGGGAAATATTGCACAGATATTTCAGAGTAAATAAAGTCGAATTGCGCTAAAACCAAATAAAACAGGATCACACATGTCAGCTTAAGGCCATTTATTGCACAGTTAACGTGAAGTTTATCAATCACAAAAAAGAGTGCGTGATGATATTTTCAAAATTCCATAACTCGATACTCCGGTGTCGCTTTGAAAACTTGCTTATAAAAATACATGCTGTTAAGTGCACACGAATAAACTTGCGATCGCGTTTTTGACTCGTGAATTTATTTTTTGCTTGTGACAAAAATATAGATAAAAATCGTATAAATTATTACAAATACGTAAATAAAATTTACACCATCGAATCTTTCCTGGGAAGAAACGCACGTTTTTTCTCCAAAGAGTGGCGCGCGCAGCGAAAACACCCCTTGACATTTACGCGGTCGAGGCCCGAACTCTCTCTCTCTCTCTCTTTCCCTCTCTCTTTCTCTCCCACCCTCTCTTTCTCTCACTCCCGGCGTTGTCGCCCGGATCTCGGCCCAGAATCCCAGAACGGAGCGCGCGTCGACGTCCTGGGACATTTCCCGGATTTTTCAATCGATATTGCGACGAGGAGAGTCCCGTGACGTCACGGGAGTGTAGCCGTGACGCCTACGGGCGCCGAGTCGACGCACGCGCGTTATGCCACTGGGTCAATAGGTTAGCTTATCGATCAGCAAGACGTCCGACAACATGCACACAAGACCCTCCAACTATGTTCTACCCTCTCGCGATTCAATCTGACCCACCCTCGTGCCAAGTGTTCTCCTTCCCTTCCTCTCCCCGCGCCTGCACCAACTTCGTCTTTCCGTCGCCCCCTTTCGCTCTCATTCTATCTTCCTGCCTCAACAACCATCTTCGCCTCCCTTCCATTCGTCTTCATCCCCCCACTTGCACCTTCAACCTCTCTTCTCTTTCTCTCTCCGGCCTGGATCGACGCTGCTACTCGATCACTGACACTTTCAGAATTTCCATACAGCCCCAGACGGAAACGCGTATATCGATTTATTAAGCCGTCTTTTATAGGGCAAATTACTTTTTCTCTCAACTGGAAAAATGCAGTCTCGCTTCCGCTGCAATCTTCCTTTTTTGACGAACATAGATCGGTGAGAAAACAGCAGATGAATGCATAGTTTCAAGTAATGCAAGCAGTAGAAAAAGTCTGGGTAACTTACAATCGATATAAGCAAATCTATAAATGTACAATCTAAAAAAATGAAGTAGTATATCTGTGCACATGTACAGTTTTACTCACGTATAAAATCAATCATATCTTTAAAAGAATTCACAATACGCGAGTAAAGGAAAAGAAAAATGGAGAAAGAATAACCATGTAAAATAAATTCTCATAGCTTATTCAGTATTAGAAAAAATGTATAAATAATATATTTCTAAAATGATATATTTTTATACATGTTTTTAAAACGTTTGATCTTAATTTTTCGATATATATTAATTATGTTCTTTATGAGCAATTAAAATGAGTTTAAATGCAATTGCGCTGCATTTAATAAGAACATTAGATCATTTTTAACAATTCCGCGATTTAAAAAATTGCAATGTAGAAAATATCATATATTAACCGGGAAATCCGCCTATGTTTAAAATCCTCGAGATTGTTCCGGAGAGTCGAGATAATCCTCTTGATTGAAGTATTCATTACCACATCTTCCTTCCTAACCGAATTGTTTGGGAGCGACGTGGCGTACATTTAAGGAATGATCCTGGGTTAAACCTGTTGATCCTTTTATCTAGATATCTTTCCTCATTGAAATAATCACATTATAACGATATATACCGTCATTTCGTAATCAAGTTTAACTCGTCAATTTAAATGTCAAAGCAAATCGCTTAAATGTATTTCATATTCATGTGATAAAAAAGAACAATCTTTTTATACGAGTTCTTTTTTACAACAGGTAATCAAATACAAATATCTCCAGAAGCGGAAAATGACGAATCGCCACCTTGTGTGTCTTCTTATGAGAATGTGAGTTTCCGTTTGTTGCATTTTTGTAATTTCCCTGGGGCACATGCGATGGCCAAGAAGTATTGATATTTTTCAGGGACTTTTCCGGAGAAAATCTCGAAACTGCGCAAACAAACGCGCGGCGTCACACCGATCGTATGTCAAAGGGCAGTCGCGATCGGAATATCTCGGAAAAAAAATGGAGCTTGTCGCACTGCACATTTTATTCTAAAATAGGCAAACGAATTGGAGTGTATGACAAGAAAAGCTCAATAATGACTTACCGGTTTCTCGAGAGGCTATAAAAATAGCGCCGATATACGGTATCGTTTGAATTTTTATTTCAGACTGTGACATTATCTTCGATAAATATACCCGCGAGTCCCGTAATGCCAAAGGGCATTACATCGTTAACATCGTTAATAATTATAATATGCATATTGCAGGCATTTAAATGTCTTTCAAATTATATTTATATCTAGATTACGGTTTTCTTTCTACGATGGCCTGTATTAATTTAAGATATTCGAGATATCTTTTATCGAATTCTATCGATGACTGCTGATGACCGTCATCGGAGAAAAGAGACGAATTATAAATTTAATTTATTGAAGTAAACTATGATCAAAAATCGTGCGAATGTCGCCTGCGGGATGTTTTTCGCAAACGGAACATCGGGGGAAGGAGAGGAGGAGGAAACGTACGCGCGGGGAACAGGGAACAGGGCGGAGTCCCGGTCGATATCCAGCACGCGGGGTTTCTCTCTCCATTCTCGACTCCCACGGGAACGGACGCGAAAATTATATCGCCGTCTATATCGTTTATGAAAACATACAACATCGCGAATTGAAAGTGTCGACCGTCGCGAACTTGTCACGGTGCCTTCCAGAGTGTTTGTGCTCCGGAAGACTTTGAGTCCCGTGGCACTTGTGCGATCTGCAAAAGACACGCCATATTATAAACAATTCGAGAGACGAATTCGGGATTTGCCACAACTTTACAAAGTTAGAAATTACATATTATATGAAACATAAGATTGTCATGTAACAATTGCTACAGAAAGAAAAATTGTGAAACAATGAGAAAGTATTTTGAACCTTGTACATGGAAGATGTTTTTCAATCTTTAGATCTTAACGACGAGTTTTATTATTCCCATTTTGCGGTCAGACTAGATATATAGGGTGTTCCAAGACTATTGAAAGAAAAATCCTCTCCAAGTTCGAAATTCTGCCATTAAAAAGACATTCGCGGTTTGATTTTGGAGCATCCTGTACATGTGTATTTATTATCTGCAAGAATACCCGAATGTAGAATTTACCGCAAGCATAAGTCACGTTATAACAATTTGAATTAGCGGTACTCAGCATATTAACGGTACGAGATTACTTTCCGTTCCGTCGCCGACGAGGCTCGCCGTTACATTAGTCGCGTTATAAAAACGTATGTAGAAGAGAATATGACAGACGGTCGAAGGAGCTGGTCGAGTACTTTGCATTCCGACCCTCGTAAACCGGTAAGTCGCGTATAAGAGGGGCATAAATGAATACTTAACACCGCGCGTAACATAACACATAGAGTATATAAATGTTTGTGTGTACGTGTGTATTGCGTGTACTCTTTATTTAAATCGAGAGATTTAAAGTAGACTTAAAGCACGAATACCGCAAAGTTTTCGTCCGAATTGAAACGCTCGATTCCTTTTGGGACACAGAGTCAACAACACAGACGTTTATTTTATTAATTAAATACGTCGGGACGGTTATTGTACCGAAGATAGGGAGAAAATTTATTACGCGTAACGCCAACGTATGCTAGATAAACTTGACGTCATTGTAATAATACCGTTATTGTACGCAATAATAGAAGCGTAAGGTGGTGTGGAATATCGTTAACGTCATTTTATTTTTTTTTATACATATAGGGGGCGAGAAAAATATCTGAGATTAAAATATGCAAATATCAATATATATAGAAGACCGGATTCGAAACAGAAATACGCATCCCTTACGCTTTTACGTTCAACGATATCCGTCTGTTTTTTCGGAAAATATAAATCTGCTTCGAGAGCAAAGCTGTGGGGATCGGAGAATCGCGAAAGAGTTCGAAAAAACAAGAACGCGTCATGTATGATTTATCGCCGTTATATGTATGTACACCGATCTCAAGCTCTTGGTCTCTCCCTCTCCCCCGCGCGTAACCTCCCCTCCTCTCGATCATGTCTTTTTCTTCCACAGCAGCCTCTTCCACAACTTTTATTACCCACTTTCGAAGTCACCTCGCGACCTTTCAGACCCTCTGTCACCTCCTAGGTGGATTGAAGTTGGGAGGATACCTTTGCAAAGCGAAAAAATGAGAGAGGAACAGAGAGAAAGTTGCCGGGGGGCATTTGAAAGTTCCTATGTATTCTTCCTTCGTACTGAAAACTCTCGCGAAGGATAAAGCGGGATGACGAATGTCGCGAGAAACCATCTAAGTTTCGCGATTATAATTAAGCCGTTCCCCCCTTCCCTGTGCAAGTGCGCGGAAAAAAGCGTATGCGTATCCGCTATCTTCGCACGCGTTTATCAAGCTGGCAGAGAGCCATACCCCCTTTCGCGCTTCGTACATGAAATTTTATTCCCGCTATACTTCGCTTAAAGCCCCCTTCTTGAAATATGCGCGCTGCGCGGTTGAGCGTTTCATGGTACTAAATAGCGAGAGGAGAATATTTAAAGAGGGAGAGAATATTTAGGTATCTCATGTTAGCCATTGTAATTCAACGCGAGAATATCAGAGTGTACATTAGCATACCGCGCGTATCATCCTTAAGCACATGGTTATTGCAGATTATCCCGTAGCTTTAGCTTAGTTAAAAGTCAGTCTGCCGAAATTGAATAACCACCGGTTAGGATTCATGCTTATCCACGCACTGCAAATTGCTTTTTCAACGATCCTTTTACTACAATATATGTAATTTTAATACAAGAAACATATTTAATATAAATATGCAGCGCATATGTGTGTGTCAAATATATATATCTTGAATAAAGAGGAAAATAAATAAATATATATATATATATATATATATATATATATATATATTTATTTCGATTGTGTGTGTAACAAGAATCTGAAAGTATACTAGAGTTTTTGACCGCAATACGCTGTGCGGGAAAGCTTTTCGACAAACCTCTCGACAAATCCGAGCATATCGACTACGAAGAGGTAAACCGCGGGCGGGTAGCACGCGAGATTGCATGGAAAAAAAAGAATGTTTTCGGAAGTCGTCGACGAGCTCCTATTTCCGCGGCATGTACGAAAGCGCACGAAAGCACTCGCCGCATGTGGGTGAATGTCTCACGGGATATGAGAACTAGAAACAGAACTAGAAATAGAATAGAGAGAAAAAGAGAGAGAGAGAGAGAAAGAGAAGGGAAGTCCTTCGTCGCGGTGAAACCGACGACGACTCTCCCTATTTTCATGAACAGGTCCCCGGGGTAGTTTCCGCGCACGTGGATCGTCATGCATGGCGTTAGCCCCGTCCGTGGCTTTAGAGACGCGCGCGTCAAGGGCTTCCACGATCGTGTCGAATTGAATTCTTCGCAGAACTCCGTTGTCTCTCTCCCCTCTTATAAATCCGACCTATATGCCGAACGAAAATAACAGGATCGCCTTGGAACCGTCTCTTTCTCTCTCCCCTTTTCTCCTTCGTTCCCAATCGCAGCTTGTCCGCGAAGCCAAGGGATGACGAAGGATCCCGACGATTTGTCACGGACGCAAAACATCTATTTGGAATCCCCTAAAGGGCTTACTTTTTCTTTTTCCGTTCTATATGTTTAATAGTAATGCTCCCTACAATGATATTAAAAAAAAATCGGAAACCGGATAAAGCCGCGATCAAAAGTATGATGAAGGATAGAAAATAAAATGTAATTCGTGGCTGGAGAATTAAAAAGAAAGAAATTTATTTAAATTTAATAATTAATAAATTTTCTTTGCGGAAAAAAATTAATTTTTAAATTTCTAAACAAATGATATGACCACTATTTTCGAACTATAATATTAGATGGAAACTCTCAATGAAATCTGGTTCAATTTTAATCAACATGTTCCGCAATTATTAATGTTCCGTAATTAAGAAATAATGTACGAGTGAATATATGGTTAATCTATCGTTAAAATATACCATTTTCACAAAATACATTTTTAACATGATCGCTTCATAATTTTAATAATTGTAAGAAATGTTTGTTCTCTCGATATACGAAACGCGCACACGGAATATGATCTAAAAATAGAATTACTTATCTTGGACACACGCAAAGATACCAACGTGCCAACAAAAGCTTCATATGATTTTCTTCGAGAAAAAACATCTGGTGTTAATCTTGCGTTATTATTATGATTTTACTTCAACCTAATAATAAATATACGATAAATTCCAACAAATTTTGATAGAGAATCTTGTTTGCTGCATTAAACTTTTTTTAAAATAAAAAATAATGTTTATTTAAAATTTATTAAATCAATAAAAAGTAATTCATAATATATATTATATTCAAATATAAATATAATATACTTCATATTTTTATAAATTTTTTATATTATGCCAATAAATATTGTCTGATTAAAGCACATTTTGAAAAGATTCTCTTACATGCCAATTATTCTAATTAAAATTGTAATAAATAATAATAAGAAAGCTTCATTAAGAGAGAAAAAAATACAATGCAGAGAAGCGTAAAAATTCTTACATACGTGTCAAATGTATATTTGACAGAAGTAACATGCTCAACTGCGTCGATCTAATTTTAACTGGTTGCTATTAACGTCACTCAACAGTTCGCGATAACAATGGCAATCGTCATCTACATTTGTTTTAGTGAGAGACTTTTAATCAGGCCTTGAAAATTGTGCTTAAATTTTTAATTTTTTAATTTGACACAAACGAGTTACAGTACATTTCGAATATCATACATTTATCTCTAACCAATATGTATCTATATTTTTACATTTACATTTTCTTCTGAGAGAAGAATGTAGGTAAAATTTGATTAAAGATTTTCAAACGCGTAGAAAGCGCGCAGAAATATTTCAATATAAATTCATCTTAGGTTGAACCAATTTCTCATCGCGCTAAAAGGAGAGAACGCTCGAGGAAGAGAATGGCATCTCGATGCATTGATAAACGAAACAGGCGCCGAAGAGCTCTATTCAATCCCAGTGACGTTTTCGCGTCTCCCGACATTTACAAGGTCGGCGCTGAATGAAAATCTATGTAACAAAAAAGGGCTTTTTGTCGCTGAACGGTAAAGCGATACCTGAAAAGAACAATGAGCACTCGAGCTTCAACGAAGTGCAGCTCGGCGTTTAGCGTTTAGTTGGTCGCAGAAGTGCTATTATTATTCTCTTTGACACGTAAACCTTTCTCCTCTTTTCTCGTTGGAACACTCGGCGAAACGTGTCACAGTCATTTTCACGTCCCATTACATCAATGAAAATTATTGTAATTGCGATTCGAAGAAACCTGTATGAATTTTTTCTTTTTACGATAATTAATAACGTATAGGCAAATCTTAGCTTGAATTTTACAGAGAAAACAATTGTTTTTATTATCATCGTATTGTACTCGACGACATATTCATTTATAATATATAATTCTTTTATAATCCTTATATAATTCGATAATAATAAATCAGAGAACAATATGGTTGATAACTTTATCTTGATTAGATATGACGAAATCGATAAGAGGAAGCAGATTCATTCACGGAATTTGTAAATTGATAAGAATATCTATTTTTTCATCGAGTAGTTTGAAAACGTCAAACGCGGATTTACTTTATCTCGACGTCATCGTCAGAGATTAAAGAAGTTTATTTTACGAGGTGTAACAAGATTCCGAGATTTATCACATTTTGTGATTACATTGACGCATATTACGCTTCTTTCAGTTTCTTCCAGTATTCTAGAAAAAAAGAGGCTCGTGCGCTCGATTTGAAAGTACAAAATGAGCACCTTGACCTCAACAAATTCGATGTGATCATTGCGTTCTTTTTACTAAAAGTCTCGCTCGAGCCTGAATTTAACATTCGATTATTGCGTCGCACGAATACGTAAGACAGCCTTCACCCTGAAAGATTGCAACATGTACGATAAAAAAATTGAATTAGAATGTAGCAACTTTGGATGCGTTTCCTCAATATATGAAAAAAAAAGGTAATCGAGCCCAAGACGTCGATTTATTCGCTATACATTTCGAAGATATGTATCGAAACAACCGAAGAAAAGAAGATTCTCGCGTTAACACGATTCTTCTTTTGCCCCAACAATGCGACGACGTGACATTAAGGTTAAAATTAGCAATGTAAATGTTTAGCAGAAAGTGAGCGAGCACGTGAATAAGATGGGCATCAGTTCAATGCTGAAACCGTATAAAGAAACGTTCCTGAAACGAGTACTCTTTGATCCCGGTTATTAAGAATGACGCATTTCCCGAAAGTCTATACACACACACACACACACATAATTTTTTAAAATATTAAAGAAGAATTCTCTCTATTATAAATAAATATATTTATTATTTTATAATTTATTATTAAAATAATTATTATTTTAATATTTTAATAATAAATATTTATATTTATTATTAAAATATTAATAATATTTAAATTATTAATGTTTTATATTAATTAATTATATTACATTAATAATAAATATTTAATTAATTATATTAATAATAAATATTTATATTTATTATTAAAATATTTTAATATTTAAAAAATTATAAATAATCACGTATAGAAAAATTTCTGGAATTTAATTGGAATCTAATCAAATTTCGCAAGAGAATTATGGATTTTGGAAATCTATAAAGATTCAGATTATAAGTGTAATATTTTAGAAAAACAGGAAAATCTAAATAAATTCCATTTGCTTTTTCCAACATTTTAAAAAAATTCTTTTTCATTCAAAATTATAATGAAGCAGAATTTGAAACACTTTGCGTAGATAAAAATTTACAACAGCTTAATTGACATTGATATTTAATTTTTATTGAAACAATAAATTAATCAAATAAAGAATGAAATTATGATATAAAATATGAAATCAGTTAAATATTCCAAATCTTTTATGCGGATAGAATTAGATTTTAGAATAATAAAAATTATTATTAACATTCTTTTATCTTATGTAACTTTGCAGGTTTTATATCCAGCCGGAAATTTAAATTCAAGAAAAAATCGTATAATAAATATAAAGAAACTAATATATTTTTATTTTTTATTCTTATTTTACTGAGAGAATTTAATAACTCATATGAAAATAAAAGATTTTTTATCTAATTCTATTTTCTCATTTAAAAACCTGCCAAAGAAAGAAATTTGTGCACTCGTTTCTATTTTGCGATTCTAGGTCGAAAATATTTAAATAAATAAATATGGAACAAGTATGGAATAAATATGAGATTTATGTATTTTTAATTGTTAACGTAATGCGCGATATATCTTTTCAGATATTCCAATCGAAATTTATGCCATATCTGGGAAAATCTTGGAAAATTTCTGTGCGGAATATTTCACGCTGCTATTTACATAAAATTTTAATATTGCAAAATTAATAATTAAATTAAATGTAATATATTGAAGGAAAAATATATATTATATACATTATAATAAAATTATAATGTATACAAATTAATACTATTATATTATATTAAGGATCCGAATTTTATATGTATATTTAACTGAAACGTAGGCTACGGGTCGTTGTTCCATAAAAGTTTATTGCTTCATTTCAACACACTGCATGTATGCTATACCATTAAATTACTACACACACTATGCTAAATTAAAAGTTTGCAAGTGATAAAATTATGCAACGATGTAAGGAAAAGGCGAAAAAGCAGCTACGTAAAGTCGAGACGTAGAGACCTCGAAGAGTCCGATATTGGCCGGGACTTGTCGTCGCAGACGGCACGCGTCGGCCATCTGTCTTCGTGGGTTCTCAGCAGCTCGGCGTAACTACGAGAGACACGGAAAAAGAAGACGAGTCGACCGTTCGACTCTTCGATGTCGTAGCCGATCGATAGCTCGGCCGTTCATATAAATTCAGCTCCGCGTCCGCTCGAGAGAAGGAGAGAGAGAGAGAGGATAGTTACCGCTCGTCAGACTTTACCGTCGACATCATCACGGCGACAGGATACAGAGTAGATTGGGATGTGCTCGGATCGTGTTCGGAATCTCCGCGCGATGAAATTCATGAGCGAGCACGGATATCAGATACAGAGCGCACCGACATGCGGTTCGTTTCTGTCGCGGAATCGCCATATTTGGATCCTCGTCTCATATCTATGTAACTCGTATCCTTATCTGCGGCAAAAATCTCCCATCTAAACGTTACGCATATCGCCATCACGTGTGTGTGCGTTGCATTTAATTTTCCATTTGTTAAATATAAAAAAATGCTAGATGACATAACTACGATTAGGTAGAGAACGTTGATTCTACGGAAGGTATGCGCGTCGTAAAAAGATCGAGATGGATGTTTTTATACGAGTCACCGGCAAAGGGTTTGTTCGCATTATTACATTGCCTCTTATTACAATGTCCGCTCGGAGGGCTCAGGGCGCTTTAAGTGGCAAAAAATCCGGCGAACGCGGGAGGAAGCTTGATCGATGGACGGTTCGTTACGTTCCATTACGGCGATTCGATGCGACCGCGGTTGCAACGGTATGAAAATTCGTTTGAATCCGTATGCCGCGCATATAGAAGGTTGCAATTTTTCCTCGCGCCTCTCCTCCCCCGCAACCCTCCTGGAATCATTCATAATCGTATAAGAGGCAAAAATTTCTCTGCCGCCAGCACCAAACGTACGTTCACGCGTTTCACTTACCGTACGAAATTCCGTTTGTGGCAAACTTTTTTCTCTCGACGAGAGAATAAAATTCCGCTCATGTATTTTTTATACGTAATATCCTTTCTTTTATCTTCTCTCTATGGCAGTATTATTTTCATATTCAATAAGATATACGTATCTGTTAGATTTATAATTATTTATCTTTTTAATATAATTAAGATTATTAATTATACATATTTATTGTATTGAAAACTCGCGAAGATACGTGAAAGCGCAATTGTTCAAATCCGAAAAAATATTTATGACTGAAAGTCGGATAAATCGCGTGATTCTAGATTCTAGATAAATTCACAATACATTAAGACAAAAACTGACTCCTGTCTGTGTACAAGATATATATTGACCACAGTCGGCGCGTGTCCGATAAGAACAAAAGAGGTTATAAAACCTTTCCGCGAGACTTTTCGCACTCAATTATCCATTGTATAAAATTCTGTTCGGCGCAATTATTATACGCGCCACGTTTCCAACGGCAATGGCAGGCCACCCACGCAAGACCGGAATCGCGAATTTTGTTGGAGAATTTATACTTTCCACGAAATATATAAGCTCCCATCCTTAAGCGCGCGAGCTACCTACGATCGACGAGGAAGGGGGACGAGAAACGAATAAAGGCGAATAGGAGAATGCGATAAGCGGCGGTTTCGACCAAATCGAAATCTTCGAACGTCGTTTTCACAATTTCCCCGCATCTGGTAGATCCAATCACGCGAGAGATAGAAAAACCGTCTACCGTCGAGGACGCGTGACGATAAGTTGTAGAGAACGAGGGCGAGAGGCAGCTCATAAAAGCTGCGTTCGATTTCGATGGAAACTGTCGTAAAAAGGTCCGACCACGTTAAGATCGACACGATTCTATGGTAGGGGAGATCAACGAATACAACGTGCATAAACAGGAGATTATTTGTTCGGGAGAGTATTTAAATATCGTATATGCTCTCATTTTTTTATTGTTTCAATAATAACGCTAGAAGCACATCACGAATGTATTTTTAATATATTTACTAAATGTAATTTTTTGAAAAGATATTCTGCCTACATATGCAAGTATTATAATTATTTACAGTAAGGACATGCTACAAAGGAACCAAGCAATTAATATAATTGATGCATTATATCTAAAAAAAATATTTACTTTAATAATAAAATATAAATCTGAAGATGTTACATAAAACAAGAGATAAAAAAAATATTTTTTAAAATAAAGTAGAGAATTTTGATTAAATATTTTCCGCGTAGAATTTTCGACGAGATAAACTCATATTTGTCCTCATCTATCATTCGTCTTCTATGAATTACTAATACAAAGCGATTGTGTCTGCGTGCGACAGTTTCCAAATGGGAAATGAACGTCGTGCGCATCGTAATTCTCCACGAAAGCACGGCCGCATTATTACTACCGGGCTGTCAACTCGCGCTGCGAGTGCCCGCAAAACATGTCAGTTACACCATTTTCTAGAGACGATCAGGGATGATGTAAATAAATTCCAAGCAACATGCATGTGCCTGGGACACGTTGAATTTTAGCGTCTCTCTCTCTCTCTCTCTCTCTCTCTCTCTCTCTCTCTCTCTATATATATATATATATATATATATATATATATATATATATATATATATATATGTAGCGTATATTTGCATATTTTGCATTTCGTCGTAGTATTATAGATCTCCGAGAAATAATTCGCTCCAAATATTTCGATTGTCCAGATTGCCTTACATTGCCCTCTTTAAATCTACTGTCAGACACGTGTCAGTTTCTGTCGACGATGCGCCAAATACATATCTTCCAACGCGCCTTCCTCGACCTTTCGAGCGAATTTGCTTTCTCTTGCCAGAAACTAACGTAATTCGAAAGTTTTCGATTACCCTCCGATGTCAAAACTTTCCCGACGAGTGAAACTCATCCCCGGCAATCGTGTATCGCGGTATCGGTGGCATTTCGCTCACCGCAATTCTCTATTCTTCAATTTACCAAGTCGAAGAGTGCTCATTTTCGACGATATCGACGACATTTCTTGTTAACGAAGAAGCGATACCAAAATCGTGAATACTATCATTGTCTATCTGATTCTATCTGATTCTTTTCATAACATATTAATAGAATACAAAAAATTATTTCTCCCAAGTGGAGAGTTTCAAATGGAGATTTTTCTCTTACAGAAATATCAGAGGATAGAGTAAATTAAACGATACATTTCTAATGAAAAATGATAAATCATCTCGTTTAGACGTATATTTAATAGATGTACATGTTTCTCAGATTAGAGGGATCGCTGAAAACGTCGGAGTAATTCGCAAGCCTCCTGTAATTGAATCATGTATCAATGTCAGCTACACTTCATCACCAGAAGCTTCTCGTTACATTTTGGACAGTTTCGGGACTTCGAGTTGAACACGTCAAGACATCGAAGATACTTCATCAAATTCAATCGTGAAAGCAACTTATCGGAACTTAGAAGCTATCCCATCATGAGTATTAATCGGATACGTCGAAAATGCTATCAGATGTTTTAAGAAAGCAGCGTGGAAATAATGAATTTGATAAAGTCAGTTATCGAATCGTAAACGAAAATATGAATATAATTTCGAATATCCGTTGAACGATAAATCAAGAGTAAGTAATTGGTATATGTGTTTGTCCTAGATTTTTATTTAAAACATTATAGATTGTAAAAGCACGCGTTGATTACTTTGCTTTGTGTTAAATCACTTTTGCGAGTGATGTGTCACGACGTTTTATGCAAAATTGCTTGTCAACGATTAAATGCGACACTGACAAATTTAAATAAACTTTCAATGAACGATAACGATCGCGTCCACGTCGGAGCAAATCAATCGAAATCGACAGCGCAATTATATATCGTGGGGAGATGGGATGTATATTCCTCCTTTCAATTTCAGCCGCGAGCTGAATACACGATCTATCGGACATATCGGTCCGTTCAAGCTTAGAAGCTGCATACTGATCAAGAGCGTTAATTACGTCGCGTTAGATACATCGTGTTAATCCGGACGACCGCGAGAGCTCGCCGACTAATTGCGCCGATTCCATCCAACAACATCGTCTGACTTGTCCACGGAAATTGCGTGTGTCCGCATTCCTTGTCCATCAAGTATTCCATTTTCCCGAGGCTCGAGGATGAGAAACGGTCCTCTCTCGCGGGTTTAACGATCGACCGATGTACTTCCGTTTACATTTGGATTCGCAACGAAGACTCCATTCGTCTTCCGACGACGTTTACCTCCGACTCTCCTCTTCGCGAATCGGGAGGAGAAAAACGCTCGAGCGAAAGCCCAAGGACGACAAGGGATCTACTCTCGCGTTGTCGTACTAACAATAGCGTTGGAAGATACGTCTCGTCCATCACATCGGCCGGACACGAATAATCCTCGTCCTGGTCCCATGAGTTATGAAACGCGGAATAACAAATGTTACTTGCATTCGCGCACACGTGGATGTAACCTGTCTCGTGCTCATGTCGAGTCGGGAAATACGTGCAACCGCGTTCGCGGCGCGATTTCGATGGAACGCTTTCGATATCGCTTAGAATCTTCTCGCGCGCTCCGCCGAAATTTCATCCGATACATATAATGGCAGAAATGCTGCGGAGCATGTTGTTCAATTCGAACGTACGATATGTAAATGCGACGAGGGCCCGCTTGGCCGAATGGTCGTAACTAGCGGCGAGTTAGTTAGCGTTCGGGTTATAGTTCGCTCAGGGTAAGGCCGTCGCTGCAATGTCGTGCATCACGTGCGGAATTGCGCGGAAACACATCAATGTTCATAGGATTTGCTCCTATATATATATATATATATATATATATGTACCAATTCGCGATTATATTCTCCGAGCATGCCTATCACATGAATATCGTGGATTAATATGGAGCAATGACGAAAATATCCGAGCGAAATTGGGCAATTTAGCAAAAATATGTTTGATAAACGATATTTTGAATGCATATCGTGTAACATCGAGAAGTGTCTGCGATGCGACGACAATCGTTATTGTTCGAGCTCTTAGGCTTATCAAAATTTGTTAAGGTCTTTCAATTTGATATTTGTTAATTAAAGCTGACAAATGTCCCAGTTTAATATTAGTATTCGTAGCCGTATCTGATTGCGTAGAGAGCCGATTGTGTAGAGGAGACAGATTGTAACTTCGATAATAGATACGAATAGATACGAATTGCTAAATACCGATGTTGAGTGTAGATAATTTCTATAGTATGTTACACGGTATATTATGCGGAATACTATGCAAAATTTCATTAATCATACATTCCATAAATATTTTACATTTGTAACATATTAAGTTCTATTAATTCCTACCGATATGTTAGATGCTGGCAATCATATTTTTTATTTGCGTATGTTTAATGTAGATATATTTGATTGTGCATATAATTAGTTCCATATAATTAGCTTATTATTTAATAACATTAAAAGTTCCATTGATCTTCTCTGTTATGCACACGTGCCGTGTATAACACGAAATGTGTAACATTTTGCTAAATTTGTAATAACTGACCGTATTTCATAACTGACATTCGCAAAATTAATTTCTAAAATTGTTTTAAAAAGAGAAATAAAATAAGTTAAATGATGAAAAAACGTTAATGAAACATTTTCATAATATTATTATCGGTACAGAAGAGATAAATTCAACTCAAATTAATATGATAAATATCAATTGCTATACAATATATACAAAAAGTATTTATTTTAATATTCTTGCTTAATATTAATACACTGCGTAGCAATTTTTTTACATATATATATATATATATATATATATATATATGTGTGTATATTAAATTCTGTTTAATTATTTTATATAAAATAATTTTATAAAATATATTATAAAATATATTATAAAATGTCATCAATACACTGCATAAAGATTAAAATCTATAAAGAAAGAGAGAGAATTATATATATGTTGAATCAATATTTAAAATTATTTATCAAAGTACAATATACATATTTTTATTAATATATTGTATATAAAAAAATGTATATTTGGTACATGTGATACACGTAAGATATATTTATTTATTTCCTTATTTATACATATGCGTCGTTGTTGGCTGCGTTCACTATTGGCAAACAATTCGAAGGAATTAGAACGAGGTTCGTTGAACGGATCGCCGCGCGGAAACTATTTCACTCGCGTTCTTTGGCAGAGCCGCGTTATCCGCGGCGCGCAAACTTCCGCTGATCCGCGCTCCTTTATAATTGCCGTCGAGACGCGACTCGAGGTTTGCAGTTTACCTTTCTCAGGTGTTATACACGAGTCGAACAGGATAATCAAGCTTTTGCGAAAGACGGGAAGGAAGAGGGATGAGAAAGTTTCTAGCGGGTTAAATTGTCAGAGCAGCCGCGTGAGGAGAAGGAACGAGGAGAGGAAGAAAGGAGAACCTTTTTCTCCCCTCCAGTCTCTTTCCCAGATAATTGGCAGGCAGCAACAGTCGATCTCAACGGCAATAACCTAGATCTACGTGAGGCTGTACGCGACGTGATAACCTATATATATATATATATAGCGTGATATACATATATGCGTAGCAGCGAAAGGGGTCAGCGCAAAGGGGTTTGAAACACATTTCCTCGGATGGTCGTTGGAGCTAAAGCTCTCGTAACCGGCGCCGCCACAAAGCTGGATTAACCTGGCGATACTCCCCCGTACGGAATACCTCGTAAATGCGCCGATGACGTATTTGGTTTAGGATCCGGATAGCTTTAACGAATGAGATTCGTTCGTTTAAAGCCGTGTCGAAATGGCACGAGTCGCGTTGCTGATCGAAAAAACTAATCGGAAGAGAAATTTTTGTAGTATTTATGTACAAGAATAATTTTTCTCCCATCTCCTTCATCTGCGAAACGAAACAAGAACCAGTTTTTACTTGACGTGAAACTTGGATCGTTCTTCTTTCGCGAGTTTTCCTGACATTATTAGAATTCAAAATCGAAAAAACATAAATCTAATAAAAGTGACTAATGCTTGACATTCAAAATTATGAAATGTTCACGATTTTGTAGGCACGTGATCAATTAATACTATATTTTGCAGGATAGATTCTTTTTTATCAGTATCTTTGTTTTATTTCAAGTCCCGAGAAACGCGCACTCGAGTTAAACCGGCTCGAAATAAATCATTGAAAGTTCGTCGAAACGAAGGCGAATCGTTAAGCGGGAAATTGGAAACGCTGCTGACGAAATAAAAAAAAAAAAACAAAAAAAAACGAAATGCCAGAATGAAATGCTATCGAGCGCCCGTGTGTTTATCGGCGCTCCGATCCAAAATTGCAATCGTAAATTAACGAGCGATCTCGTCGGTAGGCTTTTACGAGATGCGTTCATCGATTTACTATAATCGATGAATGAGCATTATCGCCGTTCGCAGAAAGGTCAGAGGTCGAGAATGTCGCATCGTGTGTCCATCAAAATTAAAAGGACTTAAAAATACGCGGGTATTACTTGTACACACGTACAAATGTCACACGTGCATCTGACAGATGCGCGTGGAATTCGCGAATGTTATAAATTTTTACACTACTTTAAACACGGATAGAAAAAGTGACGTTGTATTATTCTCTCTCGATATCGAGACGAATTGAGCATTTAAAAACGCTCGTTTTATGCTTTTTACTATTTTCTCCTCATCGAATAACATTTAAAAAAAAAACGCGACGAAAGAGAAAAGGACGCGCCAAGGTATTTTATTGCAAATTTTTTAAAATTAAAAATAGATACGCGAATATAGTGAAGCTATCGATGAAATAGTGAAACGTGAGAGTTGATTCTCCTGTTGCGCGTATAGTTAATTAATCCAATTCAATTTCTGCATCAACCTATATATTGCACGAAATATATAGGGTATCCTAAAACCTATCAAATGTCCTTTTAATAACAGGTTCTCTGAGTAATTTGGAGACGATTTTTCTTTAGCAAAAATTGTGAGGGAGATCATCATTTTTTGCAAATTTTCACTTTTTCTATTATATCTCTATATAATTAAGCCTCAAATTAAAATTCTATTATCTAAAAAATAGCTTTGTTAATATTTTACTTTTATAAAATTTAATTTGGGAAAACCATTTTTTTTAAGTCACTTATAACTCGAAAATGACTTACAATTTCGCCTCGACATTTTCGCTAAAAAAAAAGTTTCTAAATTGGCTAGACATTATTATAAAAGATACCCGGTAGTTTTGAGCCGATCTGTATATATTGTAAATAACTTCAGTTAAAAATGAAATAATCCGTTAAAAGGTTGAAAAATAAAAATATTGTTCGCTGTCTCTTAATCGCTACAAACGAAGCGTCATCCCATAATTTGGAGTACGTCGAAACTGAAATCCCGAAATTGTGAAATAGGAAGTTGATGTACATAAGTTGATTACGATTTGACTTTGTAAGTTGATTACGATCCCACTTTGCGTTATCCCGCGTCGTTATCGTCCCGGGGCTTGATTTCTGAAATTAACATACCGAAAAGCCACCGCGCTCTCGGCAACGTGCGGCTACAGATCGGATACGGATTCTGGATGACGCGCGCGCGGAATGGTGTACAGCCGTGACGTCAGTTGCGTGACGTCACCGTGCGGTCTCCTAGCAACCGGGGCTGAAATCCCAGCACGGGCACGCTGAAACCGGGGCTGCACGTATACCGGAGCAGCCTCACGGGGGGTGTGAGGGGCACAGTGCCCGGGCACAGAGTGCGAGCTAAACTTACCCCCCTTACACACACCCTGTACGTTCCCCACCATCTCGATGATGTTGCGCCGCACGTCCTTCTCTGTCGTCGCCCCAGTTTGTGGATCTCTTCGTTCCAATCCCTCTCCGCCCTATTAATTCTCTCCTCCTTTCTCTCTTTCTCTTTCCCTCTCTCTCTCCCTTTCTCCTGTCCGTTTGTTGCGTTATAGCAAACTTCCGGGATCGTGACGTCACAACAAACGATAAACGGGGGGAGCGGGGGAAATGCTTGTTCTCTTTGATCCCCATTTGTATCGTGTACAGGTGATAAACGTAGTTTAGTTATACGGCCATTTACATCCGCACACCTCTTTTTGCGTTTCTAGCTCAAAGGAATTAATTTCGTAATTGCACTTTCAATTATTTTTACTAATTCGTACTATTGTGGCAACAATACTTTTAATAAAAACGTGCGACAACATTATTTAGTTATAATAACGATAAATCTCCAAGCAAAAAAAATTAATTAGTTTCACAAACAAAATGCGTAATCATTAAAACGTTCATATGCAACATTTTATTGAGAAAAATATCTGCATTAAATAGCATAGATTCTTTATAAATTAGGCGTGTATTCCTGCGACGGTTGTTAACCCGAGGGGTTGTGGCCCAAAATTGAATTGCCAATGGCATTGCGCCAGGGATCTCTCCACGGAATTTAGATTTATCATCGGGCTATTCTTATTGCTACGTCTCCATCCACATATTCTTTCTCTCCTCGATTCCTCCTTTGCAAAACCTGCTCATTAGTAGAATTACGATCCTTCCTCGCATTAAATGTTATACGAGCGTTAAAAATACATGTTTCGCTCGAGCTTGAGTTTGTGGCCGTATGCGAGTTTACAGTATAATTTAGTTAGAGTTAACATATCCCTTCGATCTAGGAGATATTGCGATACACATTGCAACGCTTTCAGGGATAATAAAGTTAGGATGGCACTGGAGTGTATCGCTTGTGTAATTTGTTAGAGCGCGCGGATATCGCAAATTCTATTATTAGAAAAATGTACCGTTTACTGAAGGAAATTGTGTAATAATTGGAAATGTAAATCATTTTTTTTAATAACATTTAACTGTTAAAAAAAAAGAAAGAAAACTGTTGCGAATCGTTATCGGTCTCCTTGTTCGATTTTCACGGCCGAGAGAGGACCGATGCTTCTTCTTTTTTTAGAAAAAGGAAGGTAAGGAATTTTCTTGGTGGTTTTCTCTTAATTAAGATCTCGAAGTTGGTGGCACGTCGCGAATTCGTAATTAGCAGTAATGTTACCTCCGTCCGATAACTACTGCCTCTCCGAATCTCGCTCGTTAGTACGTGCTAGTCTCATCAGGCGACCTAGACAAGAGCATTCTTTCTGTTTCAAAGATGGAGAAGCCACGAAACTCAAGCCCGTCTCTTGGGGAAAGTTTCGCTGGGTAAGGAAAAAGGACGAAGAAGAGGACTTTCCGGTTTTCTTAATTAGTTCTATACGGAACTATCCCAACCATTTAAAACAGAGATACATGCGATGCGACTGTCGAATAATGTAAATTCTCGTTAGCTTATTCTGAGCCAAAAATAGAACACCTTTCCTTAAAAAAAAATAATTTTATCGGACTAAAAGAGATAAATGAAAGTAATTAAATTTAAAAGAGATAAATATAAAAATAATATAAATATAATATAAATGTGATAAAGATATATTTTTACGAAAGCAATAAAAATTCTCCGCTGTAATTCCGTGAAAAATATCGTGGATAAAAATTGAATAAAAGTTGTAATATTTTTTATTACAAACGCGAAAAAATATATACAATGACACATATTTAGCTTCTTAATAATCTTTCTCGTCAAAGTAAAAGCCGGTAGCGATTCGCATAGCGAATTACAATTAAAGTTAAATCGTTTATATTCCTCTCTCGTGAAAGTTTAAGAGCTTGCTCGGATAATGTTTTGAAACGGATGTTTCTGCTGCGCTTTATTTTCGGCCTCTCCCGTTTTTCCCTCGAGCAGTCGTTTTATATACGCGATTTCCTTTATTTCTCTCTTAATTCGCCGGCCTTGATAAAAGCTTCTATATTTTCCGGAATCGTGCACAGCTTTACATTTCTACGCGCTTGCAATTACAAAAATGTTATCGTGTAATGCGAAAAACAGCGAGCAATGATGGAGGATGGTAAAGAGATCGATATGATAGAAAAAAAGAATGCGAATGAAAAAGAGCGATGCGAAATGAAGGAACGATGTCGAAGGATGGCGTGCCACGATTTAATTCTCCGTTAATTCTCGCTTACATTTTCTTCCATCGGAGTTAACTACGCTTCGTGCTATCTCGCGATTACAGTTATAATTCCGCAAACTAAGACTTCGTATAATTCTATACCGGAAGACTTTTATATCCAGTATCTCTGAACGCGACTGGGCGTTCTGTTTTATCCAAGTAATTGCCAGAATGATTAAACGACCCGATCAAATCGCGGCTTAAGGTCCGATTCACCGCAGTCGACTGGCTGCGACTGGCAGAGTTTCGGCTACAGTTACGATGCGCGAATTGTTGAAGTGTCGATGACATGCTCGCGAATGGATCGGAGCAGCGAATTATCGGGCTCTTTGGGCAATGCAGCGTGCCTCTTGCGGCCTTGTTATCTCGTTACCGAGTCTTGTGCCCGACACAAGAGGGGTGCAAAAGAGACGGAAAGTGGAAGGGGGAGAATAGACAGATAACGTCAGTAATTGCGGCCGCATTTGACTAAATTAGCGGCACTACCGCTAACAACGAGTAATAGACAATAAGGCAGCGTCTACTTTGAGAGAACCGTATCATCAAAGTTTAATATCTGTACCAAGATGTACAAGAGGAGAGGAAAAGGGGATGATAAGGAGCTTTCAATACCCAGTAGACAGATTTGCAAGTACAATCTCCCATATCTATCACATATTCTAAGCTGCGGTGCTTCAATCAATATTATTACATCTTAATGTGTCATAGATTGAACATCGCGTATCCTACATCTTTTAATTGAAACTGTGAATTTGAATAGATTAATGAAGAAACCGAAAATGAAAGAGTGAACGAAAAGTGTAAATGTCGATCACTTACTTAACGATATTGATTTTTGATTGATAAAGAGAAAATCTTGAAATGGCTCGAAGAAGAGAATCGATCTATTAAAAGATGGTTGATAAACGCTCGATGAATGCGAGCTAGACAAACGGACTGAATAGATTGATCAAGATATGTAGAGATGCTGTATTCTCTCGTTAATCGTCGAAGTGACATCGTTTATTGATGCGCACTAACAAGAAGACGGTAGGGATGGAATGGCAGTAATTGCGAAGACCCAATTAAAGCCAATGTGAGAGAGGGAGAATGGGATGAAGGAAGAACAGAAGAGATGAAGGAGACGGCTAAAGACAGAATTAAACGAGCATTTGATGATCATTCATCGGGTGTGTAAAGTCAATTGAGTCACGTAACCTATATACGTGTATACTATAGTCAGAACTTTTAAGCTCAGATTATCTCATATTAATTTACTTTCACAGTAGATATATAGTAGAGAGAATTCAATTTAATATCGGTAATTATTAATAAATATATTAATAAATATATATGCGTATACCCCGCAGAATATATATCTGCAGGGAGATTTACAGGATGAAAAAAAAAAATAACGGAATGACCTGATCCTATTTCGTAAACCATGAATTTAAAAAAAAGTTTTAAATAAAATTATACTGTATTTTATTTAGTCATGTTATTTTAAACGTGGATTATTTTGTACTATTAAACTTTTTTAATAAAATCCCCATTTTTATTGCATTTTTGTAACTGAATTTTAAACCTTTTTATTAAAGAACTTTTTGAATTATGAACTTTCGAACTTACGGTATCGCTGGTGTTAGTGTGATCCAAGACATGTTATTAAATATCGTAGCAGTGACAAACTATGGATCTTTACATAACACACACATAAAGATATAAATCCGTACAGTCTCCACATCTTTACAGGTTATATTAATGCCAGCAGTATCATAATTTCGATGACGTTCATAACTTAGAAAGGTCTTAAAAGGATTTATTGTTTTGATTTGTCTTAATATCAGTTATAAAAATATAGAATAAAAAGTAAAATTCTTATTTTAAAAATTCATAATCTTTACATAATCTTGATAAAGTGATTAAAGGTCAAATCGCGCAATTAAATAGAATCATGTCATGTCCTCTAACATCTATTTTTTTTTTTTAATTTAAAGTTTTCGAAACTTAATCAGGACATTTATTGTTTTTATATATTATATATATGTAAATTATGCAATGTGGATGTGTTTAATTATAGAGTCACACACTGAAGACATCTCACCGTGTATGTGCGTGAAATAATTTTATAACAAGATCAAACACTTCTACAATGCGACTATTATTCCAACTATGGTTAAGAGACGAGCGCTTTCTCATACCAGATCTAGTCTGACTAGAAGTGCTATGTCGGTGCTCGAGAGCTTCACAACTCTATTGTACAATTAATGTAAATGCTGTAGGTAGCAATAATACGCGTTGCGTTAAAATTTATTAGACGCAAGTCGGGTTACAAAAAGCAGCGTTGCTTTATGATCTTTTTCAATGTTGATAAAACAAAGTATTAATGATAATCGATGTACGCTGTATTTTTGTCTATATTAATCTTAATATTAAATTTCTTAAATAGTGCCATCGGACAAGTATACTGTTCAGAATTACAAAATATATACATAATAAAAATTACATAACAAAAAAAATATAATACTTTGAGAAAAAAATTATCGATTCACTAATCGATGAATTTTTTTTATATATCTGAATTTTGCTTTTTATCCAAATTATCTCAATAAAGTAAATTTGGTAATGCTGCTATTTTTTATTTCTTACAGATAACTTTTCACGTAAATTTTTCACATAGAATTTCATTAACGATATCGTAAAATCTTTTAAAGTTTGCGATTAAGTTTGAGCTCCATTGTTCCATAACAAATAGATTTCGATGAAAAAGGGAATTTGCGAAAGTTGCGGGACTTTGGAGTTAAAAGATTGCATAGTATTGTAGTGACTAGACTATTGATTAGTAGCAACAAGCGCTGCTTCTTCGCAACTCAACTATGCTTTAATGTAAAACTCTTGATTAAATCTGCTTTTATTTATGCAACAAAAATCTCGATAATAAAAGTTGTATTGTTCAAAATGAATTACAAAGACTGTGTATGACTTAACAGAATTCCTTTTATATAAATTATACATTTTATGGAAATGCTGAAAATAACGAGTTAGAGGTTACCCGCAAAATTTCAAACCGTGAAAATTTGTGAAATAATTTTGAATACAACTTTATTAAATCATACATTATAGTACACATTGCAGGCAGTGCAACAATTTTTATTTTATTCGAAATATCTCCAAATTACTGTGTGTAACTTTCTGTTCATTAAACGATTCAAATAGCTTTTATAAATGATAACTATGCTCACAATAGAATCAGCTTGACCGTTTAATTTAATATAGGTATTCGTTATATAGGAGATGAAAGAAGCTGGCCATTTATGATGGAACACTATATTGCACATATGCGCAACGAATACGGTTTATCGGAAAAAATGACACATAGCGACATGGAAGAAATTTTAATTGGGCGCTCCCAATTAGTACGTATCGCCAATCGATAGCGTCGTGCAATGCGTATATTCGCGACATATGCATTTTCATCTGCATCACAATACTAAAAAAATGAAGCATATTCGTCAAGGAAATATAATTTAATAATTTATAAGTTGTAAACAACTTCCCAAAATTGCAAGTTATTTTATATATTGTTTTTCTCTTTTTTGCCCTTTTTCAATATTTAATATGTAAAGATAAACAAAGTATTATTACAATATATCCCGGTGAAATCAGAGACTATAGACGGTAGTTTTGCGACACGAAATTCTCCGTTCGTTTTGCGGACGTGCTATTGATTTTTGAACGGATAAAGACGCGAAAAGGTCCATTCTCTTGCATTCCCATCCGCAATGGGGCCGGTCGCTCGCTCGTGCCGCGCCGATCTGTTCCGACGCGTATATTTCTTCGGTAACGAGAACACGTTCATTGGTATTCCATGAAGAAGACGCTCTCGGTACGTGTCCGACGCCACGACGGCGCCGCAGTAAATGTAATTACTCCGTCTCAATTACCGATCTGCGTCAGCAACTGTAGAGAATAGTGGAGCAGGTGTCACACACACGATACAGATCGAATGCGAGATACAAGAGGCATTTTGCTTTTATTCGCCGATATTAAGGACGCATTGTTTCCTCTTCGGTCGAAAGCATCGAGACACATTTACATCAAAATTATCCGTACGCGAGTCGCAATATTAATCTTATCCTTAACGTGATTCAATGTAATTAAACAGGGATCGATACTGCAATGGAATGTTTGTTATAACGTTTGAATATAACAAGAGAAATTAATGAGCGCGTTTGTCGACGCGCGCTTGCTCCGATTTCTATCGCGCGATACGAAGCGTCGTGTAATCATGTAGCACCTACCAATTTCATGAACACGAGAAGATCAATATTACGAGGTACGAGAGAGAAAAGGAGAGAGAGAAAGAGGACGGCGATTCAGCCGATGGGAACGGAAAACGGAATACGTTGGTTCTCTCGCCTGTTAGCCGCGAAGGGAAAAAGTCACACGGCGCAACGTGGAGAGATGAATATTCTCTTCATGCACACCACTCGTAATTCCTCCGCGGCCGTAAAAATTCTAGTACCGTACTCGGCACAATTCGCGGCAATATATTCGCGGGTGTCGGTTCTGTGCGCTGTTGTTTCATTCTCCAGAAAACGATATTCCGTCAAGCAACATAACGACATTCTCCGACGACTTTCGAGACGATGAGAAATCCTTCAGCGATGAAAAGTACTCTTCAATTAATCTTTGAATTGTTAATAATTGTAGGTAATTTTATTTTAAATATTGAAAACCCGAAAATATTAAGAGCACCGATTAATTTTAATTTTGATTCTTTCTGCAATTAGAAAATGATTATAGTTAGAATTAATCAATATCTCGAAAGAACTTGCATAAAAAAAAGTTTCATATTATATTATTTTATATCATATTAATGGGGCATCGTTAATCGCATACTTGAGTTTATGTAAAGACAGAACCGATAGGAGAGAGAGTCTCCCATGGAGTGCCGATAATATCGCGTAGATTATTTCTCACAACGAAGATAGATGATCCAAAGAACCGTGGCGGGTGTCGTCCTCGGGTCCTGGTTGGCGGAAATTGCGCCCTGGCTGGCAGTGCGGATTTAACGTTGTTTTGCCCTGACCTAGCATTCTCTCTCCCCGATTCCCCATTCCCGACAGGAAGGTAACACAGCAGCACCCTCTGGTTGCCTCTCAACCCCATTCGCTCCCTGCCTCTCTTTCTCTCTCTCTCTCTTTCTCTCTTCCATACTTCTGCTCCACTTTATTTCTCCCTATCTGACATCCTCGCACCTGTCCGCGCCACACATACGTATGTACGCACGCACGTGCACATTCAGAGGGTGTCTCTTTCTCGATCCTCTCCTTCCGCTCCCCTCTATCTTCCCCGAAAGTTCACAAAGCCGTACCCACACACGTCGTTGCACCAACGCGAGCGGGGTCTTAATCGTTTACGCTACCGGGACCTTGAATGGGATCGCGGAAGCGTGACTGTTACAATTTACAGCAGCCATATCAGAATCCCGCCGGGGGTTTCCTTTCGCGACGGAAACCCTTTTTCGTTACGCGCGGCGTATCCGCTGATATAACATTTCGCGTTAAGTGTCTCCCACCGCGTATCTCGGCATTAAGGGATTATTAGAGAGAAAGGAGACTATCTTTTATGACGCGAATATTTCTCTAGGCACAACGAGATCCAGTTACATAATGTCACAGAGAAATTGATTATTAAATTGTGACCGGGGTCAATCGCGGTGTCTCTTGAGGCACCACTCTTTAAAAAAAAAAAAAACATTAAGCTTTCGATGAGTTGACTTTTATCGGAAATTATGAGAAAAAAAACAGGATAGTTTTTGTCACCGTATAAAAATATAAATAATATATACTCTCTAAAAGTGAATCAGTGTATTATCACTGTAATCAGTGCTGTACTTATAACTGCTTGTAATCAGTGAGTATTTACTGTTTTTCAGTGATAATACACTGATTCAATCTAGCGAAAGTAGTATATATACTACTTTTACTAAAGTGAATCAGTGTATTATCACTGAAAAACAGTAAATACTCACTGATTACAAGCAGTTATAAGTACAGCACTGATTACAGTGATAATACACTGATTCACTTTTAGAGAGTATATTTTCTCATGAAAATATTATTTTAATCTTTTATTACGCGTCAACAGAGTATGTTGATCCGAGTCTGAGTAAAGTTCCATCATATTTTATTTCGGAAAAGTATATAATTTTTAATGTCTCTGCGGCATTTCGCGCGCGCACACTACGTCGCCATGTTAAAAATGTAATTTTTGCAATTCGACCCCCGGCATCTGGCGTGAACACACACACATAGTATCGCGAGGGAGTGTTTCATGCAAATGAAGTCGAGGACACGAACGAGCGTACAAAACGCGTGCGATCGCGCAAAATGGAGGAGCTAAATGCAATTCCCGTTATATCGAACGGGCCGAATTAATAACGGTCAGTTCCGATTGTTATCGCCGAACGATAACAATCGAAATGCAAATTCGTCACGCGAACACATCGAAAGCACTCTTGCATCGGCCCGTTTTGCAAAATAATTATTATTCTCGTAGCAACATTTCGTACTATTTTGTGATAAACGTCGCGAAAGATATCAGAGATCTTGAGACTCTTGAATCTCCGATTAATTAATCCGGATATTATAAACGTCAAGAAAGAGAAAGAGAATGCGCGAAATTTCAGCGAATATAAAGTAATAAAGCGCATTATCTAGTTACTCGTCCTTCGTGCTTTTCTTTAAACGAATTCCGTCGCCTTATTAGGATCGTTAATAAAAGTTCTGCCGTGGAGGATGAAAACGATTAAGGAAACAAAGATAAAACAAACGAGAGAGAATCTAGCGTGAAAAACTAGCGCTCGAGGAGATTTGCAATTCGATACGGAAAATACATAAATTAAATAAAAGAGTATATTTCGTTATTTCGTTATTTAACCTTTTGCAAAACACAAATCGGCGAGGGAGCTTGTAACTAAAGGTGGGAATTTCTATTACTTTATAGTTGTTTGTTTGCAGAGATACGATTGATAATCAAATGAAAGCGTAATTGTGATGAAATCTTTCACGATGCAACGTTGTAAATGTAATAATTATACTCGTTGAACAGCAGCGAAATTAAATTCTACTCCACATCATAATAAATCATTGTCAGCCTCGACAATATATCGCGATGTACAACACGATGATGCGAAATGGGAGGTGATTCAAATGGAAAATAAATTTGTGTTTGCAAATTAATAAGATATTATTCTGCCAAATGAGTGCCAGTAATGATTTACGTCAGAGCTCCGGAATCCAGAAAACGGAGATGAATATACGCGAGATGTTGCCGTAATTCTCCGATATCGAGATGGAATTCGAACGCATCCTGCGGACACAACAAAAGCGAGGAAACGCCATCGCAGCGTCCCCGTTACACCTTCGTTACAGCTTCTCTCTCTCTCTTTCTCTCGTCCCTGGTCTATGGGTCTGGCAGTGACAAAAGGGAGGTAGAATCGAAGCGAAGTACCTGAGCGGTGAATTTATTCGGGGCCCCGCCTAGCCCCGGCTCGACGCCGTCGCTGAGAATGCTAATGAGTTGCCGTTCGTGTCGTCGGATTTACGTGGGAACCGATGCACCGGCGCGTTTATAAATTACGCGACATCCCATCGCGAAAATTATAATCGCTACTGCTTTCGAACGATCAAACCTGACGGAATGAAACGTATACAGAGGTCTGCAAGTGTGATCTTTACAATGAGTCTTTACAAAACTTCACTTGAAATTGTAGATGCTAAAGAAAATTAATGACGATTATATTTTAACGTTAGAGTCCAACATTTATCATTAATTCCACAATAAATACATAAATTAAAATCTTATGTTATGAGTTAAATTTTGCTAAAGTGTTACAGACGAATGACACTTTATATAAATAATATTCTTAATTCTATATTTGAGATAGCTAAAATTAAGCAAAAAAAATATTTATCCTAAAAGATAAAAATATTTATATAAGCTATTTTTTATTGTAAAATAATATAAATAATTAAAATTATTATATAAAACTATAAAGTGGATTTTATGAATTAGAAATTATTTCAAAAATGTTTACTTCTGGTTAAAGACTGCAAATAATCAATACAATAATTATTTCTTTCTCGTTGTATGAACAGCAAAATAAATGAATTTCGTTTTCGTGAAATTGTTCTCTTTCTATTTATATTTCTCTTTTACATCTCTTATAAATCTGTCTCTATTTGTTTTATTACTTTTGTAAATTAACATTAAAAATAAACAACGTTACTTTTAAAATAAATGTGCATTTGTTTGACATTTTTAAATTATTTTTTTTATTATTTAAAATTTGAAATAAAAAAAATGTTTAAAATAATACGAAATATAAAAGATACAATATCTGAAATCAAAATGCAAATTAAAAAAAAAAAATAATATTTTATGTTTCAATTAAGAAAATATATCCTTTTAAAACTATTATTTTAATCATTTCAAAAAAGTTATTTCATTTTACATTTAATTATATTTTTCCAATGAAGTCCAATGTGCGTTTAGCAAAAGTTGAACATTTTTTACAACAAAAATACGTAGAATTAACGAATAATCAATTAAGATTTTAATTTACATTTTTATTTTTATTGTACTGTTTACTTTGTTCTGTTAATTAATATAGAAATAATAAATCTAGTAAGAGAGAGAGAGAGAGAGCGTGTTAAAGATGTAGAGTGCAGCTCGTGTTTTATCGTTGATTTTAAAACAAGTTTTTGCAGTTAAAAGTTCTACAATAGCAACTACATGTAATAAAAGATATTGCCATATGTAAGCTTTTCACAGAACGCGGGAAACGGAATTTTTGTGGTTTTAGCATGTGTAAAGAATAAAAGTCACTGTTTTGCACGACTGTGTGCACCGAGGGTAGAATATAATATTTATCTTCGCAATTTCACCGACGATTTCAAATGAGGAGATTACGCTGAAATACGTACAATAGTAAATTGGTTTCTCAATTTTTATTCGTTTAAGTATCTATTATTTTCCTCGCGGTCTCTTAGCACGATGATGCATCATTAATCGTACAAAACTTGTGCCGTTTTACGTAGGGAAAGAAGAGATTCCGCAGTGGAGAAAAGGCTATAGTAAAGATACCTACGTGCCTGTTACGTGCCTATGGTTGCCGATCGATAACGGCACAAATCGTGGCCACGAGCCTGAATTGTGTAGCGCAGACGATCATCGGATTACCCAGGTACATCGGGCCCTCCATGAGGAAGATTACATATATTCCGTCTACAAAGTACATAGACCGACGTCAAATGTTATGCATACGGATCGTGTGCCGCCATTACGGAGTTTCCCCCCCTCCAATCGTTACAGGACGAATATAGAGCGCTACGAGCGTGTCCGAAGATAATGTAATATCGTTTTACGTGATGAGCCGAAATCCGGCGAACCACGTGAGAATTATAACAAGGCGTTCTAGTCAGAATTCGCAACCTACTTTCCGTTCCGCTCCTGTCTCGCGAATCGGCAATGTCGAGAAATTTGATGCAACGTCTTTTTGCGGAATTATATCGTATTATTATCAATGGGCAAGGTTTGAGCTGCTTTTGACTCGATACGCGATGAATATTTGTTACTTGTTATTAGTTGACGTGTGTCAAACATTAAGCTTATATGAAGAAACAGCAAAAATCTGAATATTCCATAAGGTTATTTTCAGGTGTATATTTTTTTCTTTTACATGAAAAGATATTTGTATTAATTCATTGCGCGACAAAATTCGCTGCTCAAATCTAATCTCTTTCTCGCGAATCGTTTCTTGGAAAGATTATATACGTTACGGTATATAATTCAACGAGTCGAATGAAAAAAAAAGAAAAAAGCGAGAAAAAGCGAGAGAAAATTAATCCGTCGCGCGGACTCCCCCCTCCTTTCTCTCTTACCGTTCGCACCTTCCTCCGGTCTATCTCGTTTGCGCGGAGAATGTCGGCCGTAATAACTTTGCGACTGCTGGCAACGACAGAGCATTTAGGCCCCTGAATATGCAATGGAAATTGCTGCTCCGCGACCGGCGCGACGTCGTTCGCACGTGAAGAGAACTGATGAAATTGCGAAAAAAGCGTCGATCTTCCGGCGATTTCGCGCGAAATGTCCTAGAAGCGCTCAATCGTTTCGCATCGATTGCCATCTTCGCGTTCTCATCAGACTATCGCCTGCCTTATTATCACGACGAGCGTGTCGCGAAATTAAAATCACGAGGCGCAAAAAAGATGTTAATTTGCGTATTTATTTAAATAAATTGAATGTTAAGTTCTGCCGATGGAGGAAGAGAAAATAAAGTAATAAAAATATAATTCGTTATTTTAATCATGGTTTGATTCGATCAATGCGAATTCTCTATCTTCTTGAAGGAGATGATATTAATTAATGTTACGATCAATCGACTGGGCGTTGATTGACTCCTTAAGAATGAATAATGCTTCGAAAACTTTAGATTCTCTAAGATTTATAATTTTATCGCGATAAAGAGGGATATTTTTAACGGAGAGAGTGTCGCGAGGAGAGAAGGTTAAAGGCCAGTAGCGCGATTCTACCTTCCGATATTATTGGAAAACGTACGTGTTCGGCAGCCATTCCGCAGCTATACGAATCAACCGTAGCAACCGAACCGAACCGAGCCGAACCGAGCTACACGGCGGATCCGCGCGATTCCGACTTTGTTCGACGTCAGAGCGACGTTTTGCATATGGAAATTGGCCGTGCCTCGGCGCACAGTGTTTGCGCCAATCCCGACGTGGCACCGCATGAATAAAATAATGTAACTTCCGGCACGGAAACATCACCATCGACCATCCACCTTCGCCGTTGCCGTAGGCTCCTGATGGGCCTCCTCCTTCCCCCCTCGAAGATTCACCTACCTATAATGTATCGCTGCTCTATCGTGCGGCGGAGCCGACGTCTTATCGGACCGAGTCGGAAAAGTCGCCGCCTTAAATCGTTTTCCAATTTCTCTGGACGGAGAATCTCTTTTTACGGCGCGTAAAGTTTTTGGGTCAAAGATCGAGTCGCTCGGGCGGAAAGGACGGACGAGGGGAATAGAGGATGCGAGGGGGGGGGGGGGGGAAGAGGCTGAAACGTCGCGTCGAGATAAATGCCGCGCGCATTTTATTTTATTATTTTATATCATTTTAAAAATTTTGAAAATGCTGGAAACCATCGGTGGAATTTACATTGCTCGTACATATCGTACTCTTCCCTTAGACAAATGTTCGCGATCCCACGTGTAACGCGCGCGTCTTTTATCTTTCCATCTAGATTCATCCCTCTTGACTTTTTTCGGCCTTTCCTTCCCCCCTCCCCCTTCTTTTTCTTCCCTTTCGCGCTCCTTCACGCTCGATGAGAACGACGGGACACGATGTTGGCAATCAGCGCGCATTAACAAGCCTTGGAGGACATCTGGGCTTTCGCTGGGATAGGGAACTGGTGCACTGGCACGGCGAAATGTCAAGAGTTCGCTGTAGCTGAAGCGAGAGAGCTGCCTCTTCCCGAACGCGAACGGGAGCAAGAGAGACACGGGGTGGTAGATGGAATCGGGATAGCGAGATAGAATGGAGGAAAGAGACGGAGAAAGAGAGAGAGAGAGAGGGAGAGGGAGAATCGCAGAGTGGTAGTAGGAGGAGAAGGAGGAGGAGGAGGAGATTTCAGCTGCAACTACTACCTACGGCTCCGTAGCTGGGATGCTGGATGAGAGAAGTCGGTCGATAGAGCTCCCGGGCTCCCTCTGTTCCCTCTTCCCTCTCGGGCATTCCATCTCTCTCTCTCCCTCTCGCTCTCTCTTTCTCTCTCTCTCCCTTTCCCCTCGCCGCTCTGAAGGACAGAGAGTACGCTTGTTGCGAGTTGCATCTCGCTTCGACGAGAACCCACCGACCGACCGACCGACCGACCACCGACGGACGGATGAATGGACGGTCCGACAAATGGTGGCGCGAACCCTCGCTTGGCAAAGTGGAAGAACTGCAGCTCGACTGAAAGAGGCCGCCCATCGTTGACCGAGATTAGGTTCCTTGTACGAGGAAAAGCAGGCCGAAAAGAAGGGCCGAAAAGAAGGGTCGAAAAGAGGGTCTCTTAAACCTTCGAACATCATCGAGAATCGATAAAAAATAATCCAAGTCTGATTTTGCGCGAAAAAATTATTACGTAACGAAAAGAGGGAAGTAATCGAGTATAATATATTATTTCGAAAGAAAAAAAAAACTTTCGAGAACGTGACACTTGTGGCAAATGAATTATACTTGAAGTTTGCAAAATTAGAAAAAAACTAATTAATATTACAGATTTAAAAGGGAAATTTACACGTTAAGTAAGGCAATTAATTTGATTTACGTGTTAGTATTCCGCGTTTAATTAAAAATCTAAATACAATCTCTGCCTGCAAATTGATGCAACAGCCACGGGCGAACTTTTGCGCGAAATATCGTACCGTGCGTACGCCCGCCGTCTAGGATTCCATACCGATGGCTTGATTATGCGGCTTTAATCAAGTGAAACAATCGACCGGGAAAGCTTGAAGAACAGTATAACAGGGACGGGGTGCCCTCGTTAGATTGTCGCTCGTTAATCACAAAAAGCTGTTCATTGTTCACGACAGCGAAGAGGGTGCGGGAAGAGAATCTAGGAGAATCGACACGGAATTCGCGAACCGAATCGGAACGCGAACTACTCGCTCACGACTTCGATCATCAGTCAATGAGCGAGCATACGCACTCGCCATTGTCCCCGCGATGCGATTGATCGTCTCGCGCGATCTTTAATTAATCAAATCCCGATGGACCGAGGCAAGATGGAGGAAGGATTTATCTCTCCCCTTGGAAATCCCACGCACGCCGGAAGGATCTTCTTTTTGTAAGAAACGCTGATAACCGAATGATCGTAGGGAGATTAATTTATCCGGAGTGTGTATATTAAGGAAGCGCGAACCGGAGGCTTAGCTTAATGATCGCCACGGGATAGACATTTTATAAATATCGACACCGGATTATTAAGTATTTTCTTTCACGATGAAAACCGATCAACTGTACCGCAAAGTTCGCGGTCCCCTCCAGTCTTTTGCCGGCCTTGTCGAAACCGCTGACCCATATCAACAGTAATTTATTTAATAAGATTACCCCCAGCTTCGCCCATGTATCGCTCGAATATCTCTACGGTCTTGTTTACAGCCTTCATAAAGTTCCACGTCAAGCTAAATAAATTTGTACGCAGACCCTTTTAACAGAAAAGAGGAACAATAAAACTGCTTCAAACTGCTGTGCTTCAACCATGCTAGTGCTCTTTTCACAAATTAAATTAAATTGCATTAAATTATATAATGTATAATAATTTGTGTGTGTGATGCATTCAGGATCAAATAAGAAATTTAGAAAATTGTTCAAACTAAAGAATCAATTATAAAGACAAGATTTTCTAGAAAAAATTACATTTCGCCTAATTTTCACAAATAATCTGTATAGTTTAATTACTCGGTCGAGAGAGAGAAAGAGAGAGAAATATATTATTAGCAAGAAACCGTCGAGACATTTAATTAAAAACGTCGCATCATGGACCACTGCGTAACATTTAATTTCTTTTCGAGCAATTAACAATTAATTTCTCTGCGTCAATTATATGCGAACAATGTTAAAATTTGTAGCAGTATTTGCATGTCATCTCCATAACATTCGTAACAATAATAAATTATAGAAACATTGAAGCAGGAATATAAATTATAGAAACATTGAAGCAGGAATATAATATATATATATATATATATATATATATATATATATATATATATATATAACAATAATATTTTATACATCATATACAATAAACAGGAAACTATAAGAAAATAAATATGAATATGCCTACATAATGCAATGATTACTAACTTGATGATACAACGGCAAACACACGATTGCCTCGAGACTCGAGTGAATCTGTCGATAACAGCATAAAGTTAATAACGATAATAATATTCTTCGAGCCATCGTGAAAGACGCGCGTCCGTAAACAACACGTAAAACGTGTAATAAGATGAGCAACACATCGAGAATAGCGATACTCTCCGTGTATTAATTCGCATCTCGGATAAAAGCTGGAGTCGCTGGAGTCGCTTCCGCGCCTCGCGGAAGACTCTGAAAATAAATTGCGGTAAACAGCAATGAATCTCGGTGGTCGCACGCGATTGTTCCGACGAGGCTGCGCCTCGTTACATTTGCATCTGAAAGCGCGGATTTTCGCGATCGTATTCGCACGGACCACTGTGTATGTGCGCGCCAGTTTATCTTCGGCGATTCTGTACATTTTTTTCTTTCTTTTTTTATACTCCGCTCTCCGGAATTATGACGATAAAATGCCGGGCTTTCTCATCGAAATTTCCCTACGAATGCTGTGATCCGCGAGAAAAAACGCGGACTCTGCGCGAGGGGAAAGCTTCCCATTAATTTTGACAAACATCGTAAAGATTCCTGCCGATATACCGTTATTTTCGGCGTAATGGAAATACGGCTGAGGCTTATTATTACTCTTGCATTATCTCGCTCCGTGGAACTTTCGTTCGCGTTGATATTACGCTAATTGTAATATCCCCGGTCGGCATTCCCTGCAAAACCGCGCGCACGGAAATTTCTGCGCGGCTACCGTGGTCTACCGCGTTGGTAATTGCAGAAATAGACTTACGAGTTTCCAACTTATCGCGGGATTGCGCGGCGGGCGCTCAAAGGAGCTAAAATGTAATATTTATAACGAAACGGACGTTTCTATTCGAAGCGAAGGACGTTCGTAATCCCTTTGAGCGCACGCGAGACTTATTCTCTCTTTCTCTCTCCCTCCCTCGTCTCGTTATAATAACGTAACGTGAAAATTTCCCGTATAAAGCGCCCGTATCGCTCTATTTTCTGACGCGTTAAGAGTGTTAAACGTGGCATTTGAAAAAAGAAAATTCCATCGTATATGAAATACAAATTACAGTTTTTCTATTCTTCGCGTTATACGCATCGAATGCATCGCTAATGACGCTTTTTTCTCGTGGCATCGAAAAATGCAAATTCATACAATTTTCATAAAATTCAATATTGAATGCACTCAATACATAGAGAAGTGACGGCAAATCGCCGAGCTTTGTGCGAAATAACGTATTGAGGCTTCCTATGGAAAAATAGTGAGGGGAGGGGACGAAGGAATTCCTCTCTTAAAAATAAAAAAGACGCAGAATCAATTTTCTCGCCGATAACGTAAGCTAAATAAACAAGCAGTAATATATTTAAAGAGTATGGCTATATAAAAATTTAAAGATTGAGCAAGACATATTCAACAAAATATGAGTTACTAATGGTTTAAGAGCAATCGGTCGTTTCGTTTAAAAAAAGCGTGCGGATGAGAAAAAAATAATAATTCATGCGTGACATAAATTCGCACTCACCAATCATCGCACCATTGCTGCGTTCGATGATTTACGTTGATTAATATCAGCTGACATTTCCACAGACATGTCATCCCGTTGTCACTGAGCAACACGCCGTTGAAGTCAGTTTTTTACAAGACGGAGAACCGCGACGAATCGACGTCAGTGCATCCTTCCCTTTAATTCGCTTGTCACGATCCACGCGCTGCACAGCCTGGAAAAAAGGGGGTTGATCCCCCAACCCGTATTATCAAGATGGCCGTTGCTTACGTTCGCAAAAGAGCGTCGTGCTAAGCACGTAGAGCAAATTAGCCCAGCAGCTAATTGGGTTAGCCAGCGTATCACCGCCTCTAACTGCCCCTTGCCCCTTCGCTCCACTATTCGGGGAGCTTGATGGCGGTGTAAGTGCAATACGTACATTAATTTCTTTGTTAATCGTTTACCCCGGGCTTAATTTCCCTCTAAAAGCCTCTCGTCGACCGCCTCGCTTCTGTTGCTGACAGCGGTTATAATAATAATGGCGATGCTGACGCAGGAAAGGAGCAGTGCCATTAATTAACCCTTAAAGATTACATATAGGTCATTTTGGTACTATCGATATTTTAACGATAGGATATTCCGAAGGCTTTAATCGATTAAAAAAATTTAATTTATTTTTTAGCTTTTGTTGTTCATAATAATTTTTTACAGATGTCAAGAAATATATATAAATTTTTGTAGATTTTTTGAAGCACTTTGAGATAACTGAAATTGCGACAGGATATTGTGACCCATATGTGACTAGCAGCAAAGCAAAAAAAGTGTAATTTACAAGAGTTAATTACAATCGCTTGTAGAGAGAAATTTACCTTGATAAAAATCAAATTTCAGCGCGAGGCGCTAAATTTTTTTCTCATTTTTTTCATTCGATATTTATCTTCTAAATTAACTCTACATGAATTTTTCTTAAATATTCATTTAATAACCAGGTCATCGTAATAATAATTTAAAGACACAAATCTCATTTTTACTATTGTTGATCTTAATTTTCCATATGTATGTATTACCTTACTAACAATAATCGAAAAAACCGTATCTTAGATTTAAATAAGAGATTTAAAAAACATGAACGGATTAAACTTTGTAATATTCATGGCACGAAAAACTCTGCTTCTGAATCATAAAATTTAAGATTCGCGCGAGACACTTTGAATTTCATGATCTTTCAGCTTCTCTCTAGATGCGCGGCATATCTATTTTATTATTCATTATTATATCTAATTTATTATTAAATATTTTATCAATTAAAATAAAATTTTAATTAACAAAGTAATAATAAAAAATAGTAATAAATTATAAATATAAATATAATTATTCAAATTAATTTAATTGATCTTGGAATATAAATTAATAAATTTTTGTTATTAAACATTTTAAATATATAATAACAGAAAGTAATATAATAAAAATTAATATTATTATACTAAAATCATAAAAAAGATTATTACATCATATATAAAGAGAATTAAAATTTTATAATGTTATAAAGATCAAATATTAAAAAATTTGAAAAGATATTTATATATTATTCTTTATAAATGAAATTTAAATCCATTATAATTAATATTAAATTGAATTTAAAAAATAAATTTTAAATTATATATATAATTTAATATGAGAAAATATGTTTAAATTAAATAATTAATCTACTTTAAGGAGACTAAAAATTTTGAAAATCATTTCTCTAATCATTTTCATGAACTCTGCAATAAAATTTAATTACCTCTAACAAAGTGTAATATTTCTTGTCCCACACTACGATGGTGTATGTGTGCATGTTGCCATTCCTCGCAGCCAAGGATTGCCCGCAGCGTGGGAGGGAAGAGGGGTCCAGCGTAAGGGCAGCGGCGAAGGGCGGCAATGGCGGAAGCGGGAGCTCGTCCGAGCGGAAACGCGAACGGAATAGATGCGACGTAATAATGACGACGCGCGCGACGAGCCGTCCATCTTCCGCGTCGGCTGGTCGCATCGCGACGGGACCGGGACGGGACGGGACGTCAGCGAACGCGCGAGATAATGGCCGACGCTAAATTAACGGCCGGGCACGGTCGTGTACGACCTGACGAAACACCAGCGGGATGTTTTCCGAGCCGTATCGTAATTGCCGTAACAAGCGCGAGAGACTGGCGTTGATTCGCGGATCCGCGATCCTTCCGTCGAAAATCGAAGACGCTTCTTCTCTCGTCGAGTCGATCTTGAAAAGAGATGACGCAATCACAATATCATACAATATCGTGCAACATGACAATAAATACGATAAATAAATAAATTCACTTACAAATATGTCCCAATTGATGCCGATTTGCGATTCCTACTGCGCCAGATCCATCCTGCGACAGGAGAAATCCTGCGAAAGATGCATATCGATCGGAATTCGATACGATGATAACCTTAGATTGTCACGATTCGATCGCGTGCCACGATTTCGAGTTCACGTCATGCACTTTTTACATCGATGTACATAATGTAATACACACAAGAGTTTCTTATTATATATATACACACTTAATCCGAAAATATAATTAATCCACGGATTGATATAACTCGACTCGCGGAAAAACAATAGCGCGAATTCAAATTTTCGGTTGAACTAATAGTAAATTCGGTTGGTTGCACTGACACGCAGCAAGCGCCGCCTTTCTCAATTTTCGATACCAACCAAATATAAAAAATTGAACATAGGTGCACTTGGCACGCGCTGAAATTAAACGGATTGAAATTAAATTAATTACGTTGAACAAACTTTTGCTTCTTTTGTTCTAATTAATGAAATGTCCATAGATAGACCGAGCATCCATTGTATAAGCGTTAAGTATACGAAAAGAAAGACAAAAGATGTAAGATGAGTTTCTTTCTCTTTTCAATGCCGGAAGAGTGGGGAGCACTTCTCTTCATCTCCTCGCGCCGGTTCGTCGTTTCCCCTATTGAGATGAGGAGAAGTGCTCCCCACTCCTCCGGCATTGAAAAGAGAAAGAAACTCATCTTACATCTTTTGTCTTTCTTTTCGTATACTTAACGCTTATACAATGGATGCTCGGTCTATACTTACTATGTCTATGGAAATGTCAATCTTTATTGTGTGAGCTTTCACTCGAATTCGCTTATTTTGTTATTTAAATACCTTTAATTTGAATCAATCAGAAAAATGGAAATCAAAGATCTTTAAAATGATTCAATGCTTTTGAAGAATTGTAATAATATAATAAAAAAGAAAATAATAATATAACTAATAATATAACAAGATAATAATAATATAATTAATAGTATAATATAATTAATATAATTTAAAAAAATACGATATAAAATTATATAATTTGTGAAAAGAAGAAATAATTTGCTAAGCTTTAAGCGTTCTTATTATTTACGGATATGAAGTGGATCATGCGAGAAATCACTTTGTTTTAGACGAGAGATTATAAATATAACACGCATACACGTATATAGAGAATATGATATATTTTACTCACTTTTTCTGAGATTTTTTATATGCAGACGACATTGTAATACTTTCGACGACGTGAGGATTGTCCCCTTCAAGATATCGTGGCTGCGCGTAAAATTTCAGTCGAATGTCGCCCTCTATCGAGTGCTTCAACAGATATTGCTGACAAATAAAATACTGCAGATATTACAGATTTCTGAAACACATAAAATTAAAAAGATTTCGTGCATTTTGAGTGAAATTTTTCAATATCTAACATTTCTGCATCGCAGATCTCTCTCTGAATATTTCAAACTTGATTAAATACGATAGGTAATTTAACAGATTTATTTCGCGAGTTTATGAAATATCGCGCAATATTCGAGCTCCAAAATTATCGCGAAAAAAAGTCCATGTGATAAATCGTAAGATTACAAATATCGCATATATGACATTGAAATCATTAAGAGTACACGCGCGAATACCTCACGCAATCGACTGATTTAATAAAAAGCAATAAAAAGCAAGAATCTAATCGATCTGAAAATGAACTGGGGCAGATGAGAGATGAAAAAAACGAGTCGCGATAATATTTTATTTTTATACGTATACATGAATCGTGTTTTTCAAAATCTCACTGATTGAAAATCCCATCGAGATTTCAACCTTTTTCCGCGACGAAAACTTTTGTCAGACCAAGAAAATCGCTTTCCTTTTCCTTTTGTTTTTTTTCGAAATCTTCAAAACACCAGACTTTGGATTCTTTAACACATGTAAACGTAATTCGATATATACTTGACATATTTGACGTATACTGGACATTTATATAAACGCGACACAGTTCAAATAAAAACTTCCCTCCGTATTTTCTACTCCGTTGAATACAGAAAATGTAAGAAAGTACAACTGGACAAACAAAATTCGCGAGTATATGTACAGCGACAATGATTCTGTCCTAGGCGGGGCAAGGGGAGCGTAGAACTGGCCAATCAGCCACTGCTGCGCTGCCGGCTGATTGGCCAGTTTTATGCTCCCCTTGCCCCGCCTAGGACAGAATCTTGTCGCTCATTGTACTTGCGGCGTATCGACGATATGATTGGATGTTTCAAAAAAAAAAGCTGTACTTAGCTTACAAATGCGCTCGATGGTTTCTATACTACAAGAATTCGTATAGTTCGTGACGAACGTCTTTCATCATGGCACACGTCAGCAGAGCGCGCCCTCTGTTCATGTATTTGTGTATATGTGATGTGGAGAGAGAAGAGAGTGGATAGTGGTTCTCCCATGTGAGAGAGGAATCGTACGAAACGTTTCGGAAATTAATTCGATAGAATGGTAGGTAATCGTCCCTCATCATTCACCTACGAAGTCGTCAAAATCTGTCGCTGAAAACGTGTTCTGGCCGCCGAAGGCGGATCGTCACAAGCTCCCGACATCGTCCGCAGATGTCATCCATTAGTCGAGCCGCGATTATCCCACAAGTGTCACCGGAGTCGAGTGTATACTCGAATATAGCTCCTCTTCTTTTTTTTCCAGGTACTCATCGCCGCTGCGGTATGCACCAAAGCTGGAAAGAGTAAGTAATGATAATCCTTGACGTAGGCCCCTGCGCGCGATATACGTGTCTCGTTTCGGTAGCAGATCGCCCGGGGCTAAGTTAAGACAATCACATGATAATACGTGACATTTCTTTACTCTTTGAGAAATAAAAAATGTTAGACTGGTCGATTGTACAAGCGAAAACAGAGTACACAAAATTTCCATTACGCTAAATTTATTTGTCGATATAATTTTTTGACAATTATCCTTGACACGGCAATTATTTTTCCAGCTATAATTTCTCGACAGTTTGTCGAAATGACAAAGACGAGAATAGAGGGCCTACTCGCTGCATTCCCGAAACTGATGAGCTCGGGTAAACAGCATACATTCGTGGAAACTGAATCTGTCAGATATGTATATCAACCCCTTGACAAAGTATACATGTTGCTTATTACGACTAAGGCTAGTAATATTCTAGAGGATCTGGAAACTTTAAGGCTCTTTGCAAGGGTGGTAAGTAGATTAACCCAATATGAATACAATCATCAGGAAATTTTTATTATACAAGTGCATTATATATAATACATATTTGAATTTTTCAGATTCCAGAATATTGCAACTCGATGGATGAGCTTGAAATAGCAGAGAATGCATTCAATTTGATATTTGCGTTTGATGAGATAATTGCATTAGGCTATAGAGAGAATGTTAATTTAGCACAAATCAGGACTTTTGTAGAAATGGATTCACATGAGGAAAAGGTTTATCAAGCAGTCAGAATGACGCAAGAACGTGAAGCTAAAAATAAAATGCGAGAGAAAGCGAAGGAATTGCAGAGACAAAGAATGATGGAAGCTAACAAGAAGGGAGGAATTAAAAGTCCTGGATTTGGTGGGGGATATGGAAGTGGTAGCACTCCAGCCACTCCAACTGTCGGTGATACAGCTAATTTTGTGCCTGAACCGATTAGACCTTCTTATAAACCCAAACAGTATGATTAGTTCTACTTTACTAAAATATAATTATGTATATACAAATATTGTTATTATCTGTAATATCTGATTTCTTTTAATCAGAAAACCAGTTAACGCTGGACCAGGTGCAATGAAATTGGGTGGCAAATCTCGCGATGTGGATTCCTTTGTTGACCAATTGAAGGAGGAGGGTGAAAATGTTGTGTCAGGACCTCTTGCTGCTCCTGGAACGAAATTGGCGCCAACTCCTCAAATAATGAACACAGAATTGTATGTAATTTCATTGATGCATTATGCCAAAGGAAAAACATATTTACACAAATTAATTTAAACAAACACATTCCACTAAAAGGGTTCACTTGAGGCAAGAAGAGAGACTCAACGTACGTGTCGGTCGGGATGGAGGTTTACAGAATTTCGAATTGCATGGTTTGGTGACTTTACATATCTCTGATGAGAAATGGGGACGTATTCGTGTGCAAGTTGAGAACAGAGATACGAGAGGTATTCAATTACAAACTCATCCAAACGTGGACAAGGAATTATTCAGAGCGCATGGACAAATAGGTTTGAAGGTACCCACAAAACCATTTCCACTAAACACTGACGTTGGTGTATTGAAATGGCGTTTCCAAGCCCAAGATGAAACAGCATTACCAATTTCAAGTAAGATTCATCAATTACATGCATAAATCAACTTTTCTTTAAATTTGTGAAAGTAAAAAATATATTTTTAATTAATTATTTGTAATAGTAAATTGTTGGCCTTCTGAAAACGGAGAAGGTGGCTGCGACGTGAATATCGAATACGAATTGGAGCAGGCTGATCTTGAATTGAATGACGTCCAGATAAACATTCCTCTATCTATCGGATGCAATCCTATCGTTAGCGAATGCGACGGACAATATACGCACGAGGCACGACGAAACATGTTAGTTTGGTCTTTGCCGGTGATCGATGCTTCAACAAAATCTGGCTCGATGGAATTTTCGGCCCCTTCTTCTACACCCGCAGACTTTTTCCCACTTCACATCTCGTTTACATCTAAAACGCCATATGCCAAAATCAAGGTATAAAATACACGAATTTATTGTATAAGTTACAAGAGATTGATGTACAATTCATGTAAAAATTGTTGTGTTACTTTTATTTTCCAGGTTAGCGAAGTTTTGCTTGTAGAAGATGAGAGCCCTGTAAAGTATTCAGTAGAATCTGTATTCTTTACTGATAATTATGAAGTTGTATAAGACAGAAAGAATAAATAAAATATTTGCGCATATAAAAAAGAAAGAGAGAGAGGACATGAAAATAGAAATAATTTAATCGGACGCGTAATGTTACAATTAATAATCAAAATTGATTACTATTTGTTTTGATTTTATTGCCATACAATCATTCCTTGATGATTGATGAGCATATGTTGTACATCTATATACACGCGTCAAATTTTATTATTACATTAATAACTGTCCGATGCCGAATGTTTGTAAAAAAGAAAATGTATTATTATTAGAAAAAAAATTGGACTCATGGAAATTTGTCATATACTTACTTTTTATTTAATACATATATTTTAGTATATTACAATAGCGCGCCTGAAAAGGATTGTATTATTACCAAATATATATATATATATCAAAGTTTGTTATTTTTTCGTAAGTTTATATACCTTGTCTCAGTAAATGTTTCACATTCATATATTACTTTTTTCTAATCATATTTGTCGATTATAAAAAATTTTTTTCACAATGACAAAGATATTCCTTAATGCTCTTTATGATTTCTAAAGATACACATTGCACATGTACAAATATTTATAAATATTAAAGTATATATATATATATATATATATATATATAAATAGTTATATTATTACATTAATTATATTGTTATAATTCATCTGATGGCATATTTATAATTTGTGGTATTAGATGATTCTCAATAACCGCTTTAGCTGCAGAAAATAAATTCAGAATAAGTACGCTACTCATGATATTTTTTATGTTTACAAATAAAGTTGCTTACCATTTATTGAATTATTCATAATAGCTGCTTTATAAGCACTTATATTTGAAAAATTAGTATGTGTTACTTCTGCACCTTTTGTTAACAATTCATAACATACACGTGGGTGATCATAATATGCACCATAAATTAGTGGTGTATTACCATCCTGTCAGAATAGAAATTATTGATATTTAAATATCATGTTTAAATACTCATGTTTCTTTAAATACAACATGTATACCTCATCACATGCATTGGCATCAGCACCATGATTTAATAATAATTTAACGACGTCATAATGACCATAAGCAGCTGCCAGATGCAAACTTGTCTCTCCTTTTGGCCCACAGCGATTTATTTTGGCATTCCACTTGAGCAATTGCCTAGCAGTACCTAATTGTCCATAAGCACTAGCCCACATCAATCCTGTTAAACCTCTTTCATCAGTCGTATCTACTGAATCTAAGCAATACAAAGATGAATTATTTTATTATATATTCAATAACTGTGCAATACAAAAATTATAAATTAAATATTAGATATTGTAGATTATATACTTGAACATATATGTTCAGGTGTAAGTTCCCCTTGACCTGCCAAAGTATGAAATGTGATATCGTTCTCAACATAGAGCTGATGTATCTGAGTCTGAGTATTGCCTCTTTGCAGATTTGTGAGTAACGTGGGTGGCTATACATATAAAACAGATACAGTATAAATATTTCATTCTGCTCTTGTAACAGTATACATGATAATTTTATAATAGATGAATCTCTCTCTCTCTCTTAACTTAAAGTTGACATATGCATGTCCTATCTACTTTAATCGAGTACAAAAAAAATACCTTATATGGCTGAAACGCGCTAGTCCTGGTCGCATCTTGCCATGCTCCTGGGGCCCATTGCCACTTCCTCTCGATCGGCTCCGATTTACATCCGATGCTCACATTTTCGGGCTTACAGATTAAAGGCTTTGGTCTTATTCCGATCGCCGAGGCGTCAGGTGTGATGCTCTTGTTGCTTTCGCTGGAAGATCGACCTTCCTTCATCTCCTCTTCGTCCTGTTCCTCCTTCAAAATTAATTCCGAATGAACCTGATTCTCCATAGTCGTCCAATAGAGATTTCAAAATATATCTATTGTACTATTTAATTTTATTTTTTGCGATGTCCATTTTATTCATTAAGATAAAGATTGTATAAAATAGAATTGTACGTCACGTGTTAGAGGTTAGATTAAAGGTTTCATATCGATGACACTTCATCAGCTGTTAGATCGTTGTTTACATTTACATCTTTCTTATATAGCATATATTATTTCATTTCTTAATTAAAATATATCAATGATTAATTAACAGAAACTGTATTCCCGTTAAACAATATTATATTTACATCGCAGAGGACACGAGGGTAACATATAGAAGTTTGAAGCATTATTTGAAATAGCGACACATGTGTATCAGAGTATTGACAGGTGGGCTCTTTTTTCGCGCATAAGTCGAATATGATATTATATGTATATATATGATATTGATCATTTCTGTGAAAATTATTATTATTTACAAATTTTTGAAATTAATTAACAGATTGAAATTTAAAAAATCAGATTCTATGATGTGTCGTCGAGAGAAAAGTTTGTCAATTATCGCTGTTATCAATTATTGATGTTATTAAAAAGTACAAGAGCAAATATATAATAAGTGCTATAACTACATAAAATATTTTGAATCCACTATAGTTTTTATTAATATTAATTATAATGTAAATTTAAGAAAGAATGCAACGTTTTCAAATAATAGACTACTTGTTGGATTACAAAATTAATTTTTCTTCGCCAAAGAATACATTCTCACCACTTGTAGCGAAGATGAACGAGTTTGAAGTTGCAAGTGTTTTAAAACTAATGTAAAATTATGTGATGATGAGAAGAAAACACCCGCATTTCAGACTCAGAATTATTTATTAACACAGTGTACTTACAGCATTTATTTTAGACTAACGAGGGAAGGGATTTATTAATAATTTAGCATTGTGTGAGTGTGAGAAACTGATCTTAATTATACGCGCTTTCTCATCAAGTCGGAAAGCAGATCGGATGATGCTGCGACGTGCTTAATCAAGTGTCAAAGATTTTTAAGATCGCGCCAATTCGGTGCAATCTATTCTTTCGACATTTTCAACAAATATTTCTACTTTAACACGACTATAATGATGATGTTGATAGTGATAAAAAATGCGAAATTTAAAGGCAGCGAGGCAATAGGCTCAAATTGTGTCTTTCTTTTTATGCATGCAATAATCTTGTTATCTCTTCCGCAAAGTGATGAGAGAGAAAGATATACATATATATATCGTAGTAAAGTTTTGGGGTCTTCCTAATCAGTCTTTTTCTTTTTGTCCTCGCGAGATTATCACAGAATTCGGATTATACTCGAGTGAGCAGCCAGTTGTAGAAATTGACGCGATCTTGATTGTACGTTTGTACAATCGCGAAATTGATCAAAAGTTATTTTTGCGAATGGTAATTCCGTCTTTTCATACAGGCGTTATTGTATATCATTGTATGAGATGAGAAAGATTAGAATATCGGTGTCGATAATCCGTGTAGCTTGTCAATATCAAAAAACTTCGCGACAGACACGAAAAACATAGAAATGTCCTCTCTCTCTGTATCTTCTTTCTGTAAACAAGATGTATTGTCAACAAGCTACGAATATTGTCCGCCGACAATTTCAACAATTACGCGTATATCCTTTGCTTCTCTTGTTTCTCTTTTCAATTCGTTATCAGAGTCATAAATAAAACGGAGTGTTCAACATTCAATCATCTTTGCAACGTTATAAAGTGTATTAGAGCAGTATGATAAATTATCAATTATAGTCGATTGATATTACGATTAGTATACATAATAAGCGCAAAGTTAAAAATGTAATTTCGATCATGCAATACATATGAATATTTTGCGCACGAAATATTTTCATTCGCAAAATTCCAAAATTCTATACGAAAACTTTGTATATAGAATATCTTTGACCGATCACATTTCGTGCTTCTCAATCTTATATAATTTTAAATTAATATATCTTTTGTTCACAAAATTTATTGCTGACGAAATCGAAAGTATCTCTTTTGCTAATATTACTGAGAAATCCTTTGGTTATCGATTATATATATAAAAATGTTAAATTTTTAAAAAAGAAAAAGAGGAAGAATAAGATAAAGAAATAAAGATAAAACTTATACAGATATATTAAACACTCCTCCTATACAGATGCGTTATTTTATAACGGGAGATTATCGTTAAATTAATGAACGTCATTGCTTGCTTACAGCTAGCTGACGTTGCTCTATATACACGATTGATTAGTTTGTCATACAATTCCACAGCTCTTGGAGAACTTTCAATCTTTCTACGTATATATAGTATCATTATTTCGTTTCTCCCTCGCGTGCGAAGATTTACCCAGTGGCAGTAAATAAGGCATGCGCGTTCTTGTATTTTATTTTTGTGTTTCGCGTATGTATCTTAATTTACCTATACGTTTATTTTCGTGACACAGTATGTACGCCTAGATGTCTATCGTCTACTCATCGCGGGAAACGAGAAACGAATTAATGACGGATATATTTAATATAATGGATTATTTATTAATTTTTTTTTTTTTTTAGTGAAAATGTGAACAACTTTGAGTCAAAATTTCAACATACAATAAAAGCAAAACTACTTCTCATAGATGATTACCAGTAGGTCGCTATAATGACAAACATGATTTATGTCGAGTCTTATTTCACTGCTACATTCACAAACTTCACGTGTTTCCGATAATAAAAATCGTTAGACATCAACATGCACCTAACATCAATAGAGATTGCTTATCGTTTTCTCTTACACGCTAAACTCTTTTTTTTGTTACACATGATATAATTTATTCCGAACATTTTATATTATCTCATATTTACAATATTTCCCTCGAAAATCGGTGATGGTAATGATATTCGCTGATAATGACGCTGTTAAAATTCTCTCGATAATTGTATCAAGGATTCGCACGATTTACAATTTTTTCTTCTCTTCAGTTTCTGTTATACTTATTAACATATATATATGTGTAAAACTAAGCAAAAATGTAATAATTATCTACACATAATTCTATCATTCATTGCCTGAATTATAAATACAGTATGAAAAATGTCCATTATTTTCCTTCTTTAATGAATAAATACTATACACGCGTTATACGGGAGGAGAAGAGGATAGATTAATTTTTTTTCCCTTTATACGCCACATGATCTTGATTGGATCCTGCCCAATCTTTTAAATTTATGTCCTTGAATTTGGCTTTATCTGTTATCGATTATTTCATTCTTTAGCACGCTTCGTGATTATATATATAAAACGACATACTATATATTCTATTGTATACCCTAGTAGAATAATTCTCGCGCGCGTGGCAGTCTTGCTGCTTGCTTAAGTGCATATTTACTTCCGTTAGCTTACTTCCGTTTTTAAACCACAGTAAAAACAGTATAAGACTCCGAACGAGGAAAAAACAATTTCACATTAATATGAACAAATTTGCGAGTGTAATTATTGCTATTTAAAATTGGCGTTATCATAGACATAGCCTTTATTAAAAACACGAAGCGTACTAGAAAAAAAAAACGGGTATGCAAAGATGTATCTCTTATTTTACATGATTGGAAGAATACACACATATTATACTTCCGTAGTGCGACTGTATGGACCAGATTCTTCAGATTGCGATAGCTTTCGCTCGCGTTTGGTAAAAAGACCTCCTAAAAAAGACGGTTGCTGAACCAGTCCTTTACCACCAGGACCAGGAATCGTAGCTCCTGGATGAATAGGATGAACTTGTCCGGCATGCTTAATGCCTTGGCTCATTGAACTGGCGGAAGTAGATTGAAATGAAATAGACATACCGCTATCTAGAGAACCCACGCTTCCACGACGCTGCGGCTTCTCACCGGCAACTAGGTATGTAAAAGATGACATACATATTTTATATATATATATATATATATATATATATATATATAATATATATATTATGTATATATATATATATATATATATATATATATATATATATATATGTACATAATTTGCAAAGATACAAGATATTCTCTTTTACTCACATTGCTCGTGTATGTCCAGGAGTGAATTACTAAGGGCGGAACGTTTCAATTGTGTGTCAACATCGACTGTCTCTGCTCTGTCGGAACAAGCACCCGGGCAAGGGCATATCTCCACGTCGGCAACACCGGAGTCTCTATTTTCTGCACCGCCTCGCGCGCTTCTACTGCTCTTTTGTCTCTCTAATTCAGTTTCGATACGCAAAGTTTCCATCTCGTCCATTTCACTGATGGATTCTCTGAGGTCTTCCACGAATTTACATCTGTCGTGCTCGTTTCGAGCGTTAAATGTGACTAGAACTTTTCCGTCGACACGCTGAGAGAGTCTTATGCCATATGGATAATCTGCAAGATAAACGATATAGCAACGATAAAAGATAAGAATTGTGCAACAAGTATCTCCATAATTATACTTTATTGTTGAAACTTACGAGGAACCTCGAATAGAGTAACTACCATGCCGCAAAGCGGAAAGCTTTGCCTAAAGGTGTAGGTTACGCTATTCTTTTTCTTGCTCAGGATTTTTGTAACGACGAGCAGATCATTGAAGAGGAAAACCTCTCTCTGATGGACGCCGGGTCTTTCCTTCTTATGAATGTCCGGTATCTCGTAGAGTCTGCAGTAACATACCAATCTTCTATGCGGCAGTGCCATGTTTGGCTTCTTTCCAACAATGGTCGCTTGAACCTTCATCACTTGTGACACGTGGTCGGAGCCCGGCTTGAATTCATTATCTTTCACCCGTTCATAAATGCCAACCAAGATATCTTTATCTATATCGCCGCAATCATCGATTCCTCGAAGATTTTTTATGAAATCCTCGAGTCTCATTCTACGTTCGGGTTTCAAATTGGGCGTATGCAAATCCGTATTAAGCATGATAATGGCAAAGGCCAAGACGAAAACAGTATCTGCTGACCGCAACCTCGATATTACATCGTGATTGCATTGACAATAACGTTGACTGAAGACTTCCATCAATCGTTCGATCTTTTGCGCCTCGCCGGGCATTCTGAAATAAGCTTGAAACTTTCGTAAAGCTACATCCACTTGCATTCCAGAAAGATCTAGTTCCTGGGAGAAACATCTGCAAATTGTAAATAAAATTATACTTTAACATCATCTTAAAAGTATCATTAAAAATATATTTTTTCATTAAAAATATTTAAAAAATATAATTTTTATATATTTAAAAAAATACATATTTAAATATATATTTTTCAAATATAATAAAATAGCTTTCTTTATTGTTAATAGGTTTTGTAAATTATTAATTGTAATATATCAATCATATATTAATATACTGAAGCCACTTACTCAAGTACCGCCATATTAAAAGTATTCTGCAAGTTCCCGAGATACTCTCCTATCATCTGTTTGGATAATCCTTTTCGACTGATCAGAAATCTGGCGACTCCTTGCGGACTGTTTTCCAAAAAGCCGCGTCTGATGAGATAACTGATTCCCCTCTCCGGCTTTTTGTTGAAAAGATTCAGGCCGACTCTATACTGTCGCTTTCTCACCGTCTCGGATACCTTGTAACTCGTTTGAGTCGGTAGATTTTCCGTATGATCCATCAGAGGAAGCTGGTAGCCAGAACTGGCGTGCGAATGGCCGAGCTCCTTAACGTTAGTAGCCATCGCTGTTGCGTCCACGGTATGACTCGCACATTCCTGATGCTCCGGCGAACTCGACTGATTTCACAATCAGAATACGGGTTCCGTTAACGACACTTTTCGCTTACGTCCTCAAGAAATCGCCGTTATTCACGCGCGCTTTTATCAAGCGTGCAAGAAAGAAGAAAATCAGATATACTTACAATCCCTTTGTGCTTCCAGACCGGTGAGCCTCTCTGAGCGTCACCTTCCGAACTCTCGCAATTGGTGGAATCGCTGCCGGAGCTCTGCACCGAACTTAGACTTCCGTTCTCTACGCTTTTACTGAGACCGTTGTGACGCGGTTCCATAGATCTCGAAGTGATGGAGGACGTTCTCTTCGGAACCTCCGGCGGAATCTTCTTGCCAGAACTTCCTCTCGTTGTTCTACCAGGACCAAGCTGATTGGCGTTGTTCCAATTCTGCGATATCGTCGTCATATTGTGTGGCGCCGACGGTGACGTACACGGTGTCCGCAGCAAATCTCTCGGCGGCGTCTCTTGTCTCAGACCGCACAAGGCCTCCTGCATAAATAAAGAAATGACTTTTTATTTAAGAGCACACGCGCGATAAAAGAAATATATCACTGCGACAAATTATCGTGTCAACTTGAAATGATTTATCGCGAGGCATTCCTTTGCGGTTTATACTCACCTGTGGATTGTAGTAATGGATACTGGAACCGCTCTCCTGGGAGCTCGACTCCCAACAGGGACTCGGCGGTAATTGCTGATGTCGGTTACACGGGCTGGGCGCCAACGAGGGCGTGTGTCTGCCGCTCTGGTGCAAGTTATGGTTTGTGTGCTGATGGCCGCTGACTTGAACCTCGCATCTACCGCTCTGACTCCTCGGTATCGGCGACTGAGAATTGTCTATGTGCCGCCTCTCCCTCAGAGACATGCTGCGGATCGGCATCGGTCTGTCGGATTCGCGGTCAGTTTAGTCGCGATGAACTTGACACAGAGAAGAGTACGCATAGAGAAACATCTTATGTATATGTACATACCTAGTGGCGGATTGCGCTTGCTGAATGTATATCTGACTGTGGTAAACCATTCTCTCGTGATCGTTGAGGTTGCCCGAACGATCCGTCGTCGCCTCTTGAAGCTTCCTGCTCAGTCGCTTCTCCGCCTTGGCCATCGCCGTAATCGCCGCGAACTTCTTCAGCAATGTGTACCTTCGGAAGGCACGCTGGATCGTCAGCGCGGCGTTCCTCGCCTTTACGCCGCCGTATTTCCGCTCCAGCATCTCGATCTGCTTGTCGAGTAGATCCTGCGACAACTCGTATCTGCAAATTCCAAGATCCATTCTTAATTACCCGTCTGCCGGGAAACGCAATCTCTCCGAAAGCCGGTGATTCTCATCCTTCGTTCGCGAGGGTGTAGAATTACGACTTACGCGGTCTGCAGTCGACATCGCTTGAGCACGTCGCCGTTGCGGACCGATCCCTTTTTTAGGTGACTCTGCTGATACGCGGCGGATTGCGGTTGCCCGCCAAAGCCCTGCACCACGGTACCGTAGCTCTGCGGCTGCGAGTAGCCCGACGCGCCGTGAGACGGATATATCTGCACGCTCGCGGAGGGATACGGGGGCGCTCCGTAATTCTGGCTCTGCATGTAGGACTGGCCGGTGATGTACGACGTCGTCGACAGGGACGTCTGACTACCGGACGACGAGTAGGCGCCGTGCATGCTGTTGCCGTGGATCTGACTCGAATTGCCGTGCGACACCAGGGGCCTCTCCACCTTCGTCGGGAAGCTGCGCAAACAAAGAGCGATGATGCATGATTAACTCTTTTGTCTGTAGTACAAGTATCGTCATGTTTCTTAAATTTTATCAGCAAGCTTTGCATTTCTCTTTCATAATCGTTTGAATTATCTTCCGACCTGCTGGTGTGTGTCCATAATAAAATCATCGAAGAGATTGCTACTTTGACGATTAAACAATCAAATTAATTGTTAAATTTTTATTCTTCTCGAGACTTTTAAAAAATTTTGAAATTTGTAGCTTAAATTTTCGTACATAGAATTTTTTAGAATAAGTTAAATGACTTCTTAGAACTTGTACTCTTAAAAGAACGTATGGCCGTAAAGCTGTAAAAAGATAATTAAAATTAGATAACGATATCGCATAAACATTTCTTGCTAGGTGTTTCTAATTATTAGACGCAGCGCGGTTACTATAACGGCGTATGTAATGTGGATCGTAAAGATAAAAAGAACGCACCCCCTGAAGTGGGAAACGCAAACAATCATGTTGCTTTCCTGAAGGGACTCGGGAGATTTTCTACGTCGAGCTGCCGGTTGCGTGCACGATTCTCGTCCTCGATGTGTATATGACGGTACGGCTCACTCTCTCAATGCACAATTACACAATTTACGACACGGAACCGCTCCTCTCTATCCGCGGATCTCTCGATCGCGAGGCACGCGCGAGTCTCCTCGCGTGTCGATCACCACGAACGTCGAAGACGAACTGGCGGAGAACGCGAGCAGCTGGCGCTCTTCGGGGTACTTTTCGGCCGGGCAAGAAATGATCATCCTGGAGAAGAAAAGGAACCTGGAGACGAGGGGCACGAGTCCTTCCCCTCCCTTTCCTTCCCCCCCCGACAAAGATGCGTGTATTATATCCAACACATCCGTCGTTGTGCATCTGGCAGGTGCACGACGACGGCGTTCGACCGTGACACTCAACCTTTTCTACGCGAAGAGACTTGGTCTTACGCAATACGCGTCAATTAAATGACTTATGTAAGAATCCGTACATAACGTAAGCGAGTAAACGCGCAACGCGTTGTATGACAAATATACACATCGGGTGAGACTGAAGTTGGGAGTTTGCGGCCGAGGGTTCCAGGAAGAATCGCGATTTCAAGATTTACGATGCAGGATATATTTGCGTTCGAATCGGAAAAAAATGTCATAGAGAAATAATGATAAAAATTTGTACAATCTGTAAGGAGTGTATTATTGAACGATACTTTTTCTTTGGGTCGAAATAGACCGTTGAGAAATCGATCGTTCCGCTAAAAATGCATCGCTCTCGTGAGCGAGGCCATATTTTTCTGTCGCAATCAGTGCGTGTATCATTAAACGTTATACGATAATGTGGATGAACCATACAAACGCAAAGTCTTCGAATAACAGATATAGTCAAATAAGACTGATGTAAAAGCAGCTTTCAAATTAGAATTAAATTTTAAAGTTTAGAAATGAAGGATATTCGATAAAAATGTGAATGAAATAATTTTCATTATTATTATGGATTATCCATATTTTCTTTTAACCGTATTTTTATATGGTAAGTTGAAGTTCGAAAATTTTAGTAAAAATATTGGCGGATTCCTGTATACCTTGCGTGGGAATAGAAATTATCCTAGATACAAAAAAATTAGATTTAGGAAACGGTTCACAGCTTCTTCGGAAGAGGAATATATTCTACATTGTATGCTGCGAATAATTTTACATTATTTTGGGTTGATCGTACTTTTACAAAATTAACTGGGAAATTTCGATTTAAAAGGATAAATACTTGGTCTTTCTAGAAAAAGATAAGTACAAAGAATATAGTGTTAAAACTCGAATTTAAATTTAAAAATAAAAAATCGAAATTAAATAATCGGATACTTTTAACAAAAACATATCCGATGTTTATCAATCGCATTTTTACGAAATAAAACCAAATAAAAGTATCTCTCTTCGACAGATGAGAACATCATGGTCCGCAGGACGCAGACGCTTCGGAGCAGATACCAAGTCGACCCTGGGTATAAGGATAAATAAACGCGATGTGGCATTAAAGCCCAAAAGAACGAAACATCTGCTCCTGCATCGCACTCGCGTGCCACGATGCGCGCGTGCTATCAGGCCCCTCTTCCTCCCTCCCTCTCCCCGACAATCGCACGGGACCTTACGCGCTGCCTGCCTGCTTGCCGTGCCGGTGGTGCCCCGACACGCACCTGGCTTGATATTTTTTTTCTTTGGGGAAGATACCTTAGGCTGCCAAATGTACGGCTTCTTCCTGAACCCCTTTTCGAGAAGTGCTTCGACACAGCCTGTTCCGCGTATTCATCATTTAAGTTTGATCCGCCCATCTTAAGAAAAAATATCAGATTAATCGAAAAATTACTTCTTTTTTCATATACATGTTTCCTATATTACTTTGACATTGATAAATGAAAGATAAAAGAAGGAAGCAAATAAATTTTTCGATTAACTTAATATTACAAATGTCCATTGAATTGCATTTGATGCAATTGATGTGACTGGAAATTTAATGATTGTTAAAGAGAGAGAAAGAAGAAGATGCTTGGCAAAATATTCTTAAATAAGGAAGACTGAGTAGATAGTAAACGACGTTTTTTTAAAATATGATAGGATTGAAAATAACGCATTATATGGACATAAATATCAAATTAAATGAAGGTAAAAATGCCATTGTTTTCTCTGAAAATATATATTCAAATGCGATATTCGCTCGATTGTCATCAATGTAATGAAATAACATTATTCATTTTCACACGCATATTTCACATGCATATTTTATTTGTTAAATTTCCGCACGCGTCTCTTTAAATGTGTGAGTCAACGTCAAGGTATCTATGCATCGCGGCACATACATGTTATTGAAGCATTAAGCGTTATCGTTGCATCTGGTGTGACGATAACGATACATCGCTCTTACAATTAGTCAAGTTTCTCCGTTGAAAGCGATAGACGCGCAGCGTCTTGTTAGCTTCTTAACTGTATGTAACTCGATATATCTTCAAAGTACATGCAAATGTCCTTTGTCCTCGGAAGAGAAGATTGAATTACCGTGCTGCGATAACTTACATTCATTATCATTGGCCTAAATGCACACAATGTAAGTCATTTGCATATTGCGGATTCCCCAAGCGAATGACGCGTCTCTCTGACATATCATATGTTGCGTTACATATTAATTGCGCCATTTACATTGTGCTGTAATATGCATATATAATTCGCAAAATACAATTTCTTTATTTTTCTCATATGTATATAAGAGAAATAAAAATATATTAATCAATGAATGAAGCTGAACCACATATAAAGTGATGACGATTCGATAAGAGCAGACTTTCGCGATCAATTACGATGTGGAAATCGACTGACAGCTCGTTTCTACGAAGGCTCTCGGAAAGTTACGTCTCTAGACATCTCTGTGCTCTACTTTTGCGACGCCTCGTCGCAGATGCATTCAGAGATTTGTGCAAGTGCCTATTACGTCTAACATTGCTCATTCGCGCGTAACGTCTTACGATATATCGAAGCTAATGAACAACTAATGAATTCCCGCGGCTCACGCAAAAATCCCCTCGATGCCTTTTCAATCTCGTGCGATTGCAATTTGACAAGAGAAATTTTCTTAATTCCTATAGAAAATTTTGCATTATCACAGCGATAATTTCTACATCATGGGCGAAAGAAAAGGGTAGATGTAAAAATGAAAAATAGAAGAGAAGTGTAGATACAAAAAATAATATATTCGCAAACGAAAGAAGCGCTGGCCATTCCGCCGCTCTAGAATTTCCGTTTTGGGGCTGTAAATAAAGTTTAACGGTACGCCATTAAAAGTTGTACTGATACGGCTGAACGCGCGGCTTTCGAGCGCGGGGCACACAACATTTCTCGATATCGAGAAGAAGAAGCCGCGGTAAGTGTGCTAACGTGTACCGTAAATCGTGTATATACGCATACGTGTTTTGTACGAATTCATTACGGAAATGATTAAAGCGTGTTCTCCATCGTGGCACCGAGCCGCTACCGAGAGTCGGAGGAGAATCTCGCGCGCCGCCGCGGACTAATTATCATCGAGCAATTAACAACCGTTGATTGCCATTACCAACGTGGGTGTACGCCTGCGCGAGCATCGAGCGATTCCTCTACTTGAAATAATTTTGCTCTCTACCGACGTTCGTGAGGACGTGGGTGTATGTGCGTGTATGTGTGTCTACCGGTTGATAGTGTTGGAGAGGAAGAGGCGCGAGATGATGATGCCGCTTTAGAGAGATTACGTTTCCTCACTATGATAATTACACTCGTGCGAAACTCATCGAGATAGCGCCGATAGGACGCTAGTACCGTTGATGTAGTTTCCTTTTCTTCAGTAGAATTTATTTGATAACTTTATACCCACACATGTGAAGATATAATTTATATATTTTATAAATGTATATAAACAAATAAAAATCTGCAAATATCATGGAATATAAAAAAAAAACACAAGAGCGTTCAGCAACACATGTAAAATAAATTATAATTAAAGTAAATTTTTTAAAATATCTCGTGTGTATCCATATTTTAAAAATAATGAGAATTATGCATATTACAAATTATAATTAAGTAAAGATAAATTATACGTATTTACATATCATAGCGTTTATAGTACAAACAGAAAAAAACCGACGAAAAATAATACGAAATAAATATTTAACTCTCTAGTTCGATATCATACGCCATGTGAATTGATGCACCTGTCATTGAGAGATTCGGACACGTGGCATTAGATTAGATAGAAATGAGAAATATATACCGATTGATGAACGACGTCGGCGTGGAGTAACCCAACTGAAGACGCGATCTGACGACCCTCTCCTGGACGGTCACCATCCTCGAGCTTCGCGAACTTTGGTGCACTCTGGTGGTTCGTATCACTTGGTAACAGTGGTGCTGGGTCTGGGGCGAGCAGACCGTCACCCTGTCGCTGCGTGGCTCGATCATCGTGTACGCGATCATCACTGTTCATCACGGGAATTCTCACCGTTCCGGGGTATGAGTCGCGCCTTGCTTCGCTGGCGAACTCATCGTCGCGTTCTCCACGCGTTTAACTCGATTCGCAAATAGGTTACCGCAGCATTCTTTGGTTAATTGGCGAGTACCGAAGAAATCACGTTAGAGAGGATACGTTCGATATCCAACGGATCTAAAAATCGATTAAAGCAGGTGACGACACGGTATATTTTCAATTTGTGCCGCGCAAATTGAGGAAAATTGTCTATTTAAATGCGCAATAAATTCTTTTCGCCCATCATTTATCATCGAACGTAAATTTGCGCGATCAAAGATTTACAGATTTGATTAACAGACGATCGTTATAAATTAATGCAATATAATTTCTTAATATCTAAAATATTTATTAATACATTTTTATTGAGTTATATAGTCATCTATATAAAAGTTCAAGATAATACATCACATTTCACATTTTGGCAAATATATATCACTTGTATAAATCGATCTTTATTAATGTAATAATTCTCAAAATTTAAATTTGATTTCCAAGCTTAGAGACGAGCTTAAATTTCACCTGAATTTAGCTTCAAAGTTGGACGTTAAGTAATTGGGTTAACTATTACTGAGCTACTCTCGGCTGCGATCAATAGTGTCGTATTTTCACTCGTCCGTCTTTTCCGGTTGATTCATGGGCAATCGTTAAAACTTTCTAACGATATTTAATTAATATGCGTAACCGCATGTGTATCACAGTGCAATATCTACATACGAGATATACTTATTGTTATTAATGATTTCTCTTCAATGAAAGTATCATTATATTTATGCTTTCATGCGGCGCCTAAATGCGTTAGATATATAGATATGCATAATAATTCTTTAGATATTACAACGTTTGTTAATTGAAGTTTTGTTCATTAAAGTTTTTTATCTACATATCTATTTTGATCTATTTTTATAATATATTGCAAACCTAACATTTAGAGAAAAGATATAAAGATATTCGAAATATGGATGTATAATATATCGTTTCTTACGCGCTTGGTATTGTTATGGCAACAGAATTTATGAACAATCGCGAGCCATCGATTATCATAATCACTGTATTGTTTGGTATTTGTGAAATTCGGTGAGGAACAAAACTTGCAAAATCGAATGAAATAAAACTTCCGCGAAATTAACGTGCGCAATTAGTTTATTCGTCGCCGACGAATACCGTTTGGTTTGTCTCTCGCTGCTTCGTATCGGGGACGCACGTACGAAAAAGTCAAAGACGGCGAATAATAATGAGCACACAGAAATCCTTCGTGCGCGAATGAGACCGCGTTCGCGAAACATCCTTAAGGTTGTATGTGTCATATCTCGAAGGTAATAAAAAAATTATGACAAAGTTACAAATTGTTCTATATGAAAAAATAAAGCAAAAATTTGATTCACAACGTGAATTAAAACTCAGTTCAATAAGAAGTTTATATGCTTTTATGAAAAGGAAGCGTGACAATGTTACATATAGCAAAGAAAAAACAATGACAAATCTCTCTTCATATATTAGTTTTTTTTTATAAATAACTGAAGTTTGATTAGAATGTGAAATTGTGCATATATATCTTTGCTATCAAAATATAAGTTTTAATATTTATGTTATTATATATCAATATTATTTATTTAATATTTAGGATATATTAATGATATATTTATATCATTTTTTCACAAGTTATATACAAGGCATATTCGTGTCGAAATTTTTAAAAATTATATCTTTCATCAAGAGTATTATGAAAATAAGAAATGATTAAGTAAATAAATATATATATATATAATAAAAAAAAATCTAATTATATGTACATAAATTTTAAGTGACTTTTACCAGACTGCACAGCCAATACAACCTTAAATGATGTGACACATACAGAAATATTCTTCGCAATGCAGTTCCGCTCAATTAGCACGATTCCACTTTTTGCTTTTTTTTGTGATAAAAATTTTTCATTCCGTTCTAAAGTCGTAAAAAGAAAACAAACGAAATTGATTTAATTGATTCAAGGAGAAGCAGGAAAAGAAAACACGCGAGACTTTTTAAATACTCTTATCAAATATTAATTCGAGAAAGCGGAGTTAAAGTGAAGCTCGTTGAAAGCTCGCGCTTATCGAATTAACAATAATCGGCGTTTCATGAGAAAGATCGACACGATGACCGCACACTTTTCGCGTTTATCGCGATTTAATTTCACGGCAGAGACACGCTAAGCTACGACGAACAATAGCTTTTCATATATATATATATATGCATGGAGCACGTTTCCCGATTGCGCAAAGAGGAAAAAAAAGAACAATAAAAATACCTCTGACGGGACGGCGCACGCGTTGATTCACGACCATCAACTACGCCCGTTCTGCTTTGCCGTTAGCTTCGATACCATAATGGAACTGTCAAAGTCGAATGAAAGGTGGGGCGGCGGCCTCCCACCGGCAGAACATACACATTGTTACGCTCGTCTCGATTCTGCTAACGCTCGGAAATACAGGTCAATTCACGCTAACTATGGCGTGGTGCGTTAGTTCAGATAGGTATAACACGTTTCCGAATCTACGTTAAAACTCTTATGGCGCGGGATGAGGTCGTTGCACCCGCAAGGGGAGATCCACTTTAATTCGCGGCGAAAAAGAGATCCGATTGACTTAAGGCGCACAATATGCATTTCCAATCGCGATTATTATGCTTATATCGGTTGTCCCACAAGTTTAATTCTTCGCGTCTAAATCTTGTGGGAAAGAAATTTCGATAGATTTGCATAAAAGCCTGAGCGAGGTATAAAAGCGCTTTGATACTAAAAGATATATTTAAAGAACGTCAAAGGAAAAATTGAGAAAAATTGTTTCGCAGATATGAACCTTTGTGCAGTCTAGTTAAAAAGTGCTCGAGACAAAGTAATTCAGATAATAAAAAGAAAGGTAAAAGAAGAGTAAAAGAAAAATGTGCCGTGATGAGAAGAAACGAGGGATGCGACATATATGTCGCATCCGCATTTCTCGCGCAATTTTTATAGGAAGGGACGCTGATACATTTATGTGTTTGATAGATGGATTCGTTCCCCTCTTTAAACCGCTGAACTGTAAATAAAAAAATAATAGCGCGTACACAGATACGTCTGCTTGTACTTTCACATATGGTAATATCGCGCGATGTAGATTTTGCGATGCAATACATGACGACAGTTTCAACGAGTGCGTTCCAGTTTTTTAATTTTCGCACCATCTGGGCGAACTTGTGCGGGTTGTTGTTTCTCTCTTTCTCTTTCTCTCTCTAAGCCTGTTGAAAAACACGCGCGCGAAATACACTCACGTAACATGAGAAATGAAAATATCCACGGTTGTCTCTCTTTTCAGCTGATGCATCTCTTTTTAAAAATTGTTTATCAAAAAAATCCATTTAAAATTGTGTTGAAAATTCGAGATAATCTATATATTATATTCGACACTCTCTGTTTTCAATTATATATCAAGAAGTCTCGTTTAATTATTTTTTTCAAATATTACTCTCTCAATCGAGAAAAGACACATGAAAATATTTTTCACGAATATATTTTGAAACATTATTTGAAAAAATATCTCATTTAAAATTTACGAAAATTATTTAATAATGTCACACTTTTTGCACAAGAATGATTAAGTATTAAAATGATATAAGACGCATTGTAAAAATATATTTTCACTTCAATCGTCAATATTCTTGAAAACACATGGACAGAAGCAATTCGATAAAATCGCTAATGTTGCCAACTATTCTATTTCTTTTCTACCACGATCTTTTTTTAAACACTTTAATTGTCGCGATTTGCCGATGAGTTTTCTTTACGCACGAATGAAAAAAAAGGCGCGAAAAAATTAATCGAACTATTTTCGCATTTCGAATTCGGCCTTGCATGTCTTCTTTTCCTGTCGCGGCAATACAGATGATGTACACAAGGAACAAACACCTCGAGATGCTCGATTCGCCCGTGGCAAAAGTAAAAGTTAACGATCGGGAGAAAGCTTCGGTCGAGCGTACACCTTTTGCCGGCTAGATGCGGGCGACTGTGAGAGACTGGTCTAGGCGAATCCTAGTGGCAAAGGTTAAGAGTGATTTAAGAGTTGGCGGAAAGAGGTACATATATATCTGCGCGAAAGCGACTCCGCAAGATGGGACTGAAAAGAATTCGCGATTTTTTTTCAAGGATCCAAAAGTAGCACTCGAACGGGTCACCAGGTTCGGTTTCGCGAACCGGGCCATTTTCTCAATTTCAACAAGCTTGTAACGGACGTAGTCTATGCGTAATAACGGCGTTCACAGGTTTACTTCGGCGAAACGTCACACTCTAATAATAAGTTCACGTCGGCATACTATCGAGTAATAAGTTGTGCGCACGCGAGCCACGAAAGCCACGATATTATTCTTGTTTTTCCATTCCTATATTATCTACTTTTCTTGTTCCCTAATGATACGGAATCCCGAAGACCGATGTGTGTGTGTGTAATAAATATAGCGGGAGAACCGATATTGTATCTGAAAGCCACGAATGTGATTTTCAACCGGTAAAATTTGCACAATATAGGCGAACAAAAGAGTTTTATCTGGCTGTATATGAATATTCTTCGCGTTTAGCATTTTCTAAGATTATTTTATTCAAATATGTTATCTAAATTTCAAATTTTATGACGTAGCAAAAAAAGTATATATATATGCTCTCTTATTATTTATTCATATTTATATAAAATATCCTAAGAGAATAAGGAGAAATAAAAATAAACTCCCTCCAAAAAAGACGTGAAATGAATTTTAAATCAACAATAAAATTTAAAACGTCAAGCGTGCAAAAATCAATTGCAAAATTTTGTAGTCTATATTAAATTTTTCATTCGATAGCGTTGCTATGCAAACTATTTTTATATCCCGCTATAAGTATCAAGTATTTTTATTCCCCTTCGAGATTGAATAAATCTCATCCCACGTGTCAATCAACGAACGAGATATTTCTCTCTCGAAATTTTCAAACACCCTTGTCGAGAAAGCTCCAGCGATGCCTTTCCACGAATATGCAGTCGGCAAATATTTTATTTTATTTTCCTGCACGCGCGCGAGTTCTCGGTTGACTAAACGCGAGCGAAAATGTCCGGCTCCGGATAACGGTCCGTAAAATGCAGCGTAGGAAATACATGGTCGCGCGCATTTTATTCGACGTACACATCATCGGGAGGAGAGATAAATTTATCCTCGAAATCCGTGCGGATCGGGTACTTTTGGGAAAACGCATCAAGACGTTCGAGTGAATAATAAAATAGATAGTGAACGGGCTATCCATTTCCTAGAGAAGACTTTTCCTCGCCCAAGAGAAGAGCGCTGAAAATGGTACTTTCCCGAGTTGCTACAGATATAAAAGTATCTCTGCGCGCAATTTTCGCCGAGAATCATTGGAACGTATAACGTCGCAAAAACGCCCTGCTAAAATACAAAATTAATAAATAAATACAGATGCAATATTCGTCAATTTTGAGAATTTTCTTTTCCTCGTTTTACTTCATCATTTTTTAGTATGCACTTGTAGCAAAATATTTTATTGTCATTTTTTAATTTTCTTCATTCAGTGCGCAAACTGTCAATTTTATCTGGCTGCACTTTCTACGTGTAAAATGACAAAACACGCATATTTAGATTTGAGAGAAAGAAACCAAGTGCGTAAAAAGCGCGACTTATGGTCGAAAGTAGAGAGGAGATTCCGTAACTCACGCTTCCTGGCCGCGAGAGGTGTTTCTTGCATTTTTCAAGCACAGTCGGCGAAGTCGCTCGAAAGCGCGCCGGGTTCGATTATCCCGATATCATTGTATCCGAGTCTCTCATGCGAAAAAGGCGCGGGGCGAGGGGGAGGACGCACTCCCACACACGCCGACAAATGTGTGCGGTACTCTCCTCTTGGGCAACTAGATATCCGCGAATGATATTAACGGTACCGGTAATGCTATTCGTCCTGCGTGGCCGTGCTCCACGTGCTCGATGCGTGTGCATAAACTGCTGTTAACACAGTTATCGCCATTCGCGTACCAAGTTCCTCGCTAGGTGATACGACGCCGAACGTGTTCGGAGCTTTAAACCGATATCATTTCGAGCGTGTGTCGTATCTCGGTATTACGGGTCAACTCGCTACACTGGATCGACACGACTCCGGTCACGTCGGAGCGAAGGAAGGTCAGCCCGCGTCACGGATGCATAATTCTCCATTTAATCGAAGGGACACCTCGGTCGATTGAACAAATACATCCTAATAGGGCTTGAGAGAAAAATATAAAAAAAATGGTGGAGATATATTTTGCAAAGCAACGAAAAACATTGTCAATTTATAATCTTACGTAATTCTTCTTTCTTATATATCCGATGAAACAGCTGCGTTCGCCGTCGCAAGTCATCGTGTGGTTCTTTCCAATGACTATTAATAGAATAAAGAAAACTGGGCGGTCTCTTGAGAGACAAAAAAATACTTCGTTTTCACGTAAGTCATATATAGACGGTGTTCAAAAATAAGCAAATCTACTCAGTAGTAATCTCGAGTAAAGTTTGAACTATCGAATTCTATATTGACTGTTCTCTATGTGCATACAGAAAATTATTTAGATATATATTTTTTTCTTTTACTTTTATTTTAATTATATATTTTTTTTATTTTTGCATAATAATGTTCGCATATAAAAATCCGTCCATCATGTCCATATCTCACTTATTAACATTAAATTAAAATTCTCAAAGATATTCGAAGCGAATATTATCATGTATAATTTATTTCTTTCATTTTATTATATCTCTCCTTAACGCAATATTATTCAGTATAATCAATACATGATTCATCTAGTAATGCGAAAATATTACATTTTCGATGCAAAGTCTAATGCACATGTATGCGTTACTCTCTCGCGATTGATTTAGATGGGAAATCGTAGCGGAGAAGATTCCGTACAAGTGCGTTACGCATTCGGGAAGGCAAACGCAGACATGGACACATGTCACCCAAATTGCTTTCGAGCGCGCGATGTCGGCGACAGGCGCCGCTTCGTGCACACGGCGTGAATTTAATACGTATCATTATCGTAGCAGTTATTATATATTGACGGACCGTATAATATACACGTGACCGCCGCGATGGAGATTCCACTTTGTCGACACGACTCCGCGCCGCTTTCATTTCGCCCGTCGCCAATTCAGCCAGCGGATTTTCAATATTTTTAAAAGCTCGCCGACGAAAATCGACGCGAGAATCTTCGCATTTTGCAAGAATATAAACCGGAAATGGAGGGGGGGTTCCCCTAGAAGATTTATTCAAATCGGCGATGACATTTCTTTATCTCCTCATCGAGAAATATGAGAAGTCATGATAATGATAAATATTCATGTATATCGGATATAAATAAGCAAGTTTTTTTCTAGATTGTTGTTTTCACTCTACGGATTTTGTTTATCGATTCGATCGAGAAAGCACTTTCTCTATTAGCTGCTCTATTGCGTTCCGTAGATTTTTATTTATGGTTTATTATCATTCAACTGATCACTTGGATCTCTCTGATAATTAATGTAATTTTTTCCGCACGCGCGATTTAATACTCTTGCTGTTTTAATTTAAGACGAGAATATTTAATTTATTCTTGATAAATAAATACTTTAAATTTTCTTAAGAATATTCTTCTTCTATGTTTTCCTTAGTATTATACTATTCTTAGATCATTATTAATTCTCGGTATTAGAATCTTCGCCAGAGATTGTAAGATTTCTAATGCACACATATTGAAAATATCAGGTTTAAAGATTAACTTTCTAAATATTTCCTATTCTTTCCCCGTTTATTCTATTCTCATAATTTTAATATTTTTATTCGTGACTCACTCTATTATTCCTCATTCAAATGACCAGAATGCTTTAAATTAAGCTAGCAAAGAATCCTTTATTTCTCATTTATGCTGTTCTCACGGCCTTATAGTATCCTTATCTAGTGTTCTTAATCGAATCGTTTTATACGAAACTCTTTCCTCTTTTTCATCGTCGCGCACTGACAGCGTGCGATTTTCAGAATGCAGTCGAGTGTAAATATCGTCGTGAAAGCCGACTGAGACAGCGGTCTCTCTGGCTGCCCCACCGTCGCGATTTTCCGTTGTACGTAATAATGTGAGAGAGAGCACGCAAGGATGCATTTAATAAATAGCTTCGATCATTCTGATCTTTACCTCATCGATTCCGTGACCCTCTTTTCGAACACGAGAGATCGCGTTTAGGCGATTCGGCGTGAAAAAATCGCGTGGCAAGGTGTACCCAATTTTTTCCTCGCCGCGATATATGTACCTGCTCGTATCTGCCTACAATTTTGCGCGACACTTGGTATAAAGGCCGACCACAGTCGTAAACGACGTCGTCAATTTTGCTAAGCGCGCGCGCGATGATTCAGCGCGCTTTTTAAGGTCTATCGATACAGCGACTACCGATAAGGCGGCACACGTCCCCTTCGTTTATTTTTCACTGACATCATATCCCGTAAGTGAGTTCCGCCTGGTTAGCCGTAAAGATAGCAACAGCATCGTGGCGCGGATGCGCTCCGAAAATTCGTCCCGGAGTAGTTATTCTACTTCACGCACGCACACGTCGATTCGCGTGAAAAATCGGCGCGTTATCATCCCGCATCCTTGGCACTGTCGCGTTATCGCGTGATTATCACTATCATCGGGGAGGGAAGGATCTTGGTGGAAGCGGCACTTGGAACGCGCACCTTCTCGAGCACCGATTCGACGGGATCGCAGATGCACCAGGTTACCGCGGATACTCCTGGACCGCAAGCGACATCGAGAAACGGTGAAACGCGGCGAGAGAGAGACCGTGTAAGGCACGCGCTCGCTCTGTCGCGATCCTTGGCGGTTTCAGCTTGACTGAGCGTGCCAGTCGACGGCGAGCTGGATGTTCGAAACACCGTCGTCGAGCGGCTGACTTTTACCCCACCTCGCGCACTGACCGAGGATAGATAGATAGACACGTGACGACGTGACGTTACGACTTCGCTTCTCATAGAATCACGACTAGATCTCCAACGCCAATTATGCCACACGTGTTTCCGTTTAACCACCGAATAACTTTATGGAACCAAGGAAGACCCAAATCATGCTTAAAAGCGCGTAGCTAAACAAACTATTTAACTCTATTTAATTGATTTTTTTTTCAATTAATTTGTAATTTTTTTTTAACGATTAATAATCTATTCAATATGTTTCTTATCTTTTTTAACTTCTACTTGATGTGCGCATATTTATAGATATTTTTAAACTTATTTTTAGACAAAATTTTTAAAAATTTTCTATTTGAATTATTATAATAATATTTTAATATGTTTTCTGTCAAACGATACACCGAAAGATAACATTTATTCGGCGAGGATAAAATCTGGCGCCAAATGAACCGACCTTCGGCTTGAAAATAGGATCTCTGTAGATTCATCCATCGGGATTAGATCATAGAATCCACAATTAGTGATTCGAATTTTTATTTACATCAAAAATACTTCTTTTCTAGAAAAAAATTAAAAAGATAATTTTAAAACATATATTTTACATTAATCGACTTACAAAGTTGATGATAAATTTCTCTTTCTCTTCAATCAATTTTGATTTGATTCATATTAATATTACTCGATAACTGTCGAATTACATATCTTACGTAGTCGTCGCTAGATTTTACTCCTGTCTCAACGCGATTCGATATTTTAACTTGCAAAACACGCGGCATGACGTTTTCCATTTGCTTTCTCGCCGAGATGGTCAGCCAAGGAACTTTCACTCATTGTTAGCTGACGTTGTTACGCTTCGATTCGCGATCGTGTCTCGATGCTAGTTATGATTTTGGCTATTGTCATCGATTGACTCTCAAGCTACGTAACGAGAAAAATACTTATTATAGATACAAAGTACACATGCAAGAAATAACATAAATCCTTTCCAATTATGCAACAAATGGAAATTCCCGCGATACAGGCAAACGGAAATTATAAATAGTCTCGCGCGACCGGAATTCGCTATTTTATCACTTTACTCGATCCAGATAAATATCGAGGTTTCGCCGAAGCACTTGAACAAAGCGTTATTCATTTTCCCATAATTGTGTCTCGTCGTAGGCGTTATAGAGATGTTATTAAACGAAATATCGATAATGACTTCGTTTATGCGAACCGCAGAATTTTCGCCTGTTAACAAATATCGGGATACATTGAAAACATTTTTCGATTTTATGGTTTTACGTAATAATAATAATGTGTAACATAAAAGTTAAATGATGGCTAAGTTTTACGCGAAAGTAATATAAAACTGAATAATATTAATCAACTTTCCGTGGCAGCAAATAAAATGCAAACGTTCAAATGTTGGCGTTATAAAAGTACTTTCTTTTCATTGTATATTGAATTCCTATTTATGCGAGCAATTTATCATTTAATCGCTAGAAATCTTTTATTTATTACAATTTTTATAATTATTATATCTATATCATAAGTTATAAGAATTGTTTTGATCGCGTTATGATGTAATTTCTATTTATCTCTTCACGATTATCAATCGTTTTTGTTATCATTATTTTCTATTTCAATAATTTTTATTATTTTTAGTATTTTTCATAATTATTGAATCGAGCGTGTAATAAAAATTTTATTACGATATGATATAATCCCGGGTACTTTTCATTACCCGACGATGGTTACGACTATTACGAAATCAGCAGTGCAATAAAATTTAATGAAATTTCGCCTGAATATATTTTCGACTCGAAGAAATGACATTCATCATTCTGCGTGTCGTATCATAAACAGTCCATTCCAGCCTGTGTTATCCATGTTAAAACATTAACGAACAGTAAGTGCGAATGGTTTATGTCACGTTCCGAGATGTATTCGCGAGACGAGCGATTTCGCACGAGACAAAGTTCACATGTGTATCTGAACGCAACGAAAAGAATGTAAAAAATCAAAAAGATTATCTCTCGTAGAAACCTGAGAAAATTCAGAATCGAAGAAACATGCTTATTTTCAGGATAGATAAATAAATAGATTTATACATATATATATCTCAATATAAATTCAAATTCGGAATTAAAAATTGCCATATAAAATTATATTAACATTTTTTATGTTTATTAAGCAAGTTTTACCTCAAAAAATATGTTTATGTATGTGGTATTTTCTCAATCTTTTTATTATAATGTGAACTTTTACAGCACACATTATCCTTCTCATTTCGAAATTGATAATTTTCGACTCGCTCCCTTCCGATTTGCGAGTACAAAGTTCTTGACATGGTGTCGCGCGGTTGTCACTTTATATAACGAGTACCGATTAGCTCGTACCAGGCGGAGACGGTTTGTCATTGCACAAGAGAGAAAGAGAAAGAGAGGAAAGAGAGAGAGAGAGAGAAAGACAAACGATATCGTGGATATTCCGGAAAACGGAGAAACAAAGATAGAGCATATATAGGCAGACCGGTGTGCAGGAGAAGAAGGAACGAGGGAGGTCAGACGAAGGTGAGGAGAGACCGGGAACGAAAGAGATCGCGTTCGACTTTCGCTTTAGACCGGAGTGTGTCTTCAACCTGACGAGGGGAGCACGCTCGATTCGAAGCGGCGCGACCAACAGGATACACACAGCCGTGTCTGAATTGCACTTATGCTCGGGTAACCCGCGCTCGAGAGGCTAATACAAACACCGTGGAACGGTAACGAGTGGAGTGAATGTACACCAGCGCGACGCGGCGCATCCATTACTGCAAAGAAGCACGAAGAGGAAGAATGCCACAGGATAAAATCCTCTTTGAGAACTTTCTCGGTGCTTTTATTACATTTCTTCTTATTTACGTTTTAAGGAGAAATTATATTAATTATAATATATATCAAATATAGATCCTATATTATTTCCTTCAAATTAATTGTAAAAGCTATTCATAAAATGCACCTTTTCCCTTTTTAATTAAATCTAAATTGCCCTTTTGGATCTATATACATTCGCATTTAAATTTCCTTAAATTATTCTCTCTCATTTTAATTCCCTTCTCATTGAAATTCTTACTTTAATTTGAACGGGAATGTCGATATGTCTCGTTGATACGTCGAGGATGTCGCGGAGTTCAGGGACCGATATAAATGACACAACAATATGTTAGGTGGGATTAATTGTATCCGCGGCGCGGATTAAATTTACAGCAAACAAGTAATTGCTATTAATCGAGATGCGTCGAGAGATAAGGAGGTAATTTCTCGAGTTTAATGATCGTAAATTTGCAGGTTGCATCCGAGCTTGCCGAGCAACCCGAAATCAGTATTTAGGACTATGGCGCGCGCGAGGAAACTACTCTCACCGAAGCAATCTCTCCCTCGCACCTCACCGTCCTCATCTCGCGCATCATGAACTCGAAATAGTGGCTTTTAATACGATCATTTAACCGGTTCGTCGATTCATCAGCAAAGTTTTCATCTTCGACCTCACGATCGCGATGAACATAAATATCATATACGTTTCGACTCCATATTTTAATCTGGCGCAAATAACGATCCATACGATTTAAATCTCCAATATTTGAACTTTGGATTTTTTAAAGCAAATCTTTTATTACTTTAATAATATGAAATTAATTGTTCACAGAGATACATCGTCTTATTATCGTTGTGTATTACAAGGATATAAGACAATAAAAAGACTCGAAACTTCAATGCTCAGCGTCTAGCTAGAGAATAAAAGAACTAATCACATTGTGATTCGATCATAAAAGAAACAAGTATATGATTCATGCGTTATTGGTTTGTGTATACAATATTGTTTAATACATCATCCACGCTGCTATTCGCAGCGCGTGTAAATATTGCATGAAAATAAGGCGCTATTAATCAAAGAACGAGAACGATTTGATATTCATTGCTATAGCTTCGTAATACAATCAATTTCTATTGCGGTGTGTGCGATCAGATAGATGTAGGAAGTTCAAGTACTGGTATAGATGGATGGAAATCGAGGTCGACTAAGTACTGCTAAAGCAGACTATACAGGCAAGGAATACAATATTATTCGTCTAACCGATCAGTTCGTTCACAACAGTGGAAAAGTTTCTCGGTAGAACAGATTCGAAATTGGAAATTTATATGATTATGAAGCCTACCGCTCTCGATAGGGCATCTAACGAATCTCACGTTTGAACGGTGAAAGCGTACGATAACGCATAATTTTCCATCTTTTTTGCGTATTAATTTCATTCGCGGTTCAACCGACCACACATCCGGAATATTAGACGCGGTATAAAGGCTTGTAAGATTTTTCTTGTCGGACAAAATCGAACGAAACGTCGTCTACTTTCTTCCGCTTACGACTTGTAAAAGTATATTATCAGTTATAAATAAACAGGAAAAGGGGGAAGAGGTTTCACGAATTTTCTTATTTTTCGTATTTACGAAAATATCATCCGAGTACGTTTTAATAATCGATTCTGGAAGAGACGCGCTCGTTTACGTTCGCATTCTTCCGCCGATGTGAAAATATTCTCAAGCTGGCTGCAAGTCAACGATGCTTTTAGCTCTTTCCAGCCAGCCGCTCGACATTCTCTCTTTTGACATCGAAATAGACCACTCGACCGTGCTTGTACGCGCATCGGTACTCGCGAGAAACAATAATCGATTGAATTATGCATATAGACATAGCATGAGTTCTACTCTTTGAGCAGCGAATTTTTCTCTTCTCTCTACCATCAGAAAATTTTACAACTTTCTTTATACTTTCCTCAATTAATACATATATATATATACATGTGCATGACGATGAAGAAAATATACATATATAATTATCGCGTAGATGATGATCGCTTCGCGAAAAGCGATAAGATTATTTTCGAGTACGTTTCGCTATTAAAATGCGGCGCCTTTTTTTCACGCGATCCACTTGATTATGGACTATGAACGTATTCAGATGCGGCATCTGCGATCAGCACATTAACGAATGGATTATGCATGTCTATCTACGCTAAGTGCGCTCAGGGTATCCGGTGCGGTACAGCAAGTGTTCTACTTCAGAGAAATTATAATATAAAGATAGGCATATAAAAAAAAAATATATATATATTTTTTTACATATACATATATATTTTTTCTTATCTTTATATATGCGCACATATGTATACGTAACACGCGAAAAAGTTGTAAGATCCCGCGATTACTTCTGCGAGCCATTGTTCTCTTCGCCGTGGATTACCAGCGATATCGCTATCGCTTTTTCAGGAAGAGGACTGTGTGTCTCACTTTCTGCTCTATTATGCACTTCCTACCGACACATCGGCGCGGTTACGCGAATAAAGAGAGCGATTCCCATGGCGTTTAATATCTCTCTTGTTATTGCGCGCGGAAATTCTTTAAATATGCATAATGTCGTTTATATATGAGATGCACCAAGTAAAGCACCGTGCGCCCGAATAGAATTATGCGGCGTAAAGTTAAAAGGACGTGGCGTTTAATATCGAGATAACTTCTTTTTATGGCGATAGATAATCTCTCACGTATATGTGTGTGTGCATTTAGCCGAGAAAAAATTTTAAAATTAAATTTCGACACACAAATTTATGGATCTTTTTCAAATAATTTTATTAAAATTTAATTTTGTAATAATAATTTTGTAATAATAAATTTGTAGTAATTTTATTAAAATTTAATTTTGAAATAATTTGGAGAAATCCCCTTATTAAAAAATTAATTTATTCATTAATAATTATTTTTTATATTTATCCGATGTAGAAACTTGTTGATGATAACGCATTTGATATCTGTTCGCGATATTTCCAACACAGAATATTCGGTATGCCATCGATTCGGTTAGAAATTTTTTGATTCGATCGACAGAATGTTTGTTCTCTGACACATACGTATAAAATAATTCAATATTTCCAGCAATTCCAGAAATGCCTCTTCAACGTCACGGCTGTTCACGACTGTGACATCTGTGCAATCAAACGCTGATTTTTCGAAATTGCAAGGTTCCTCCTCCTTCTCCTCAGGCGCCTCGTTCCATTTGCCTTCTTCGCTCGCTACATTAAACTATACAATAATTATACGGCATATTACGATGCACATTGCATTCGAGGAGCAGGATAGGAGAAACGACCTTGCCTATGATAGTTATGGACTGACCTAGTCCGGGCGTACCATTCACCGCGATGCGATTACTTACTTAGTCGTGGCTGGAGGTGCGTTTTATGTTGCCGATCGCGGCTGCAAGTATCTCCTAAGAATCGTTCGACGACGCAGCTTTGCGTCGTCATAGATACTATATCGGGTATTTGCCGCTTGTTTTGCCGGTGCGATTTTCCCTCGAAATGAAAAGCGTCGCTCACAGCTTTCGAGTAATTACCGTTGCCGACACACCGTGTCTAATTCTCGGTAATTAAAATGACAATTGCACGCTTACGCGGGAACGAAGACAAAGTGTCAACAGCACGCACTACGCTAACTTCTAATTATATATCGCGCTCTCTGAGTAAACCAGCTCTTCCTGCCATAAACTAATTCGCGCAAATTTATGACGTGCAATAAAATATCTTCGATACGTCATCCTTGAAAACTATCCTGCGAATGTGTTTGACGTTTTAAATAATGTCTTCTACTTACATCGATTTGAATCGATAGAATTTGATAACATCTTGACAATACGAGTACATATATAAATGTATTATTTAATTATATAGATATTATATATTTATTATAATATATAATATGTTATATATTATATGATATAATATATTATATATTTAAATATATACATTTATATATTTTTAAATGTTGCGAGACTTTTGTGCTTGCAAAAAAAATTTCCATACGATCGCTGTCAATTTTACTTTCACTTCACATTTCACATTCACTCGCGCGTATCTAGGTATATATATGTGAACGCTAAAAAATATAAAAGAGTCTATACCTGTAATGAGCCCTCCTACAACACACGTTTAAGAAACAACACATTGCGTCCAACATTAACGATCGAAAAGTGTCAAATGTCCGCGAGAATTATACAGTATAATGATCACAGCGATACTTGTGAACGATAGCAACAATGGCAATCTTGCGAACCATTATCTTATCTCTCGTGAATTGTTATACTTATGATAGGATTATATACGTAAAAAGAAGACATGCCATGGAAACGATGAGCCGATGGAATCGATTTTTCGCTGATCATTTGTATGGATTCGATCGATATTAAAATATTAAATTGATAGAAATAATGTCATACTTAAATATAGATAGAATGACATAAATATATTAATATCTTATCATTGACGTCGCGTAATCTTAATCTTTCTTTGCACAGATTTATATGATAAAGGTGGAAATAAGATTAATCAACTAAACTATGAGCGTGAAACTTATTTACATATATTTATCTTCTTTCACGTTATATAATTATAATATTAATGCGTATACATATATTTTATACATTTATTTTTTTAATATATAAATTTTAATATTTCCGAAAGTCGAAATTAATGTAAAGTAAATTTATATATTGCTCGATGTTTTATGACACAGCCGACAGCGATAAGCATAATGTTTTTGCGTGTACATGTGACCAGTCAATTATACGCCCACTAGATTTCCTATTTTTCCTACTATGACGTAATTTGAACTGTTATCGAGCAAAAATTCCACGAAAATAAAACAACATAAATTTTTACCCCTCGGTCACCGATCTGTTATCGACCACGCTACGGCAATAATCAAGAACAATAATCTTCATGTACTACACGTATCATGCGTATCGTACCGTGACGATTCTGTGACGTATGACGACCACATGAGGGTGTACGCATATATATAGATAGAGCCGATAGAGCCCTTCGACACCGATCGATGTGAGAAAAAAAGTGGCGCGAAAAACTTCCCATAAAACCCTTGGACTCGGTTCTTCAATTCGCGCGCAAAAAAAAATAAAAAGGAAATAAAAGACATTATCGACGATATAGCGCAACGAGTACCAGCGACAATAAATTTTCTCGCCATGACGTGTACGTTTCATTTCGCTAGAGCGAAAGCCGGTGAATATTTTCCACGTTTCATTGTAGCCAGTCATTCGCATCTGCTTTTATATTTTCGAGAATTCCTCTCCCAGTCCCAAATTTAAAATTTCAGCGATCCGTGTGTCGCTCGTGAAATAGATATCTACGTCAGGGAGATTTTGCGTGTCGTGCAAACATAATAAACGACACGCGCGAGTCATCGTCGTTATCCGTGCGTGAGTCATTTCGATCGAAATTAGCAGAACGTGTGCACGGAATAGCACGCGAGACCGACGCGTTCCTATTAAAGAGGGCTGTTATTGCCGCCACCACCGCCAGAAGTAAATGCTGAATGATTCAGAAGGGTGCGGAAACATCGAAGGGTCGTGCGTGGGGTCGACGAAACAAACAGCACAAAATCAATAGCACAGTAACCGAAACAATGTCTGCTGCGAGTAGATGCATTAATTCCTATTGCGTTAATTCTCGAATTTCCATTAAATTTCGTTGATGGATCTTAATTCCATGAGATCCTCTTTTCCAGATCTACGAGAGATCTTTGATTCGAAAATAGATTGTCGAAATGTCACGGTCATTAAGATTAAATGCAAAACTCGCGTTCTATTTCAGGAAATCCGAAGCCATTCCAAGGGCAATTGACATTGGCCCTTTTTCACGACAATCCAATTGTTTTAGCCGTGCTAGAATTCGGAGAATTGGCACAGATTCAAGCTTCGCTCAGCGCGAATTCCGTACAAGTTCTCGAGGAGATATTTGTCGCCCAAAGATTTCATTAAAGCGAGCATCAAGACTTACTAACTTTGTAGTTGATTTATTTATTTCTTTTTTTGCCCAATATTTCCGGCAACGAAAATTTCGTTTATTTTACTCTTTCAGCAAAATTTTACGGATGTTTTACGGATGTTTACAGATATTGTGGAATAAAGGAAGCACGGCGGATACACTCGCTGTGCTTGAATAATACACGGTAAATGAATCGAAGCGGTAGAAACAAATTCACGGACAATTTGGCAATATGGCTGCAATACGGCGTGGTCTTGTGACCATTTGTGGTCGGTTCACGCTCGACCCACGTAGAGACTCGCCTTGAACGGCCATTCCCTTAATGCTAAGTTTACCCACGTGCGCGCCTAAGTACGTAGGCAGAAATATGTCGTTAAACCGTATTGTATAATTCCCGCCTTGAGATATACAATAGGTATGCATACTCGATCGTAATAAGCGAGCCCGAGAAGAAAAATGTATAATTAACGAGCCGGTCAATTTTAATCGAATGAAATATACGGTTTCTCGTGGAAACGCGTAGAAAGTACGGCTATCTCTTTGCGAGAGACGCCCACTTAAACAAACTGAAAGTCCCAATGTAAGTTTGCGCATGCAAAACCAGACAGTCAGCGCGATAATATTATTTCATTCGCATTTATATCGTAAATACATTCGTTATAATCATTCGTTAAAAAACCCCTGTCGCGAGCATCGCACTTGACGCTATCAATTTTTTCACAAATATGGCTTCTTATAAAAAAAGCAGCAAAAATTATAATTCTATCCAAAATATTTTATTTTGATGGAAAAATTGAAATAATTAGAAGCTATAATACGTGTATAAAAGAAGAAACTTGGCAATATTGCGAGCAAACGACTATCTATCAATTTTTCCACAATATAACTTTTTATAAAAAGTAGCATCAAAAAGATTATACAATTCTATCTAAAATATTTTATTTTGATGGAAAAATTGAAATAAGTAAAAGCTTGACAATATTGCGAGCAAACGACTATCTATCAATTTTTTCCACAATATAACTTTTTATAAAAAGTAGCATCAAAAAGATTATACAATTCTATCTAAAATATTTTATTTTGATGGAAAAATTGAAACAAATAAAACATGTGGTAAAAGAAAAAGCACTTTGTGATGCACGAAGGAAACATGAATAACCGAGTTCTCATCATAATTGTCTCTGGAGGAGAAGTAATAATACGACGTCTGAAAACTGCAAGATTGTCATTTACGAGAAATAAGGTCACCATGTTACAACAATAATTGCAACACGTGGTAGTAGTAGTAGTACAAAGTCGATTTACGTTGGTTTATCCAGCGATTGCACGATTCTTACACCGATTCAGCCGACTTTGCATTCCAACCGCAAGGTCGCACCACCATTCACAACTCTTGTCGTGACGTTACCGTGCAAATCTGCATCTCGTAGATGCACACCGTGCGCGTGGGCGACCGAGAGTGCACTCAGCCTGAACGGTATTTTATTTTCGCGGGTGCCGCGGCTATAAAGATTCAACGCTCGCAGACATCGTAAAGGCGCAAATGAATCGCTGGATAAGAACGATACGAAAAAAGGAACTAGAGATTAAGAAGGAGGCTCGTAAAAGGATCGGATATTAATGGAGGATCATCAACGTTATCCTTGAAACGAAAATTTACGAATATATATATATATTTACCTGGACATTATTACTCGGAGCAGCCGGAGCAACTTTCAACACCACCCTGTCGTCTATATGTCGGAGGGGCTTATGACGCACACGCGTCGTTGCACTTGGCACGCGTGCACACGCGCGCGATCAGCGCGCACGCAAACTCGCGTAACAAACACAATGTACTCGGCGCACGATCGAAAAATGAATTTCGCGTAGAGAAAAATGGGCAAAGAACACCGGGGAAGAAAGAGGACGTGGAGCGTGGGTGGGGGAGATGCGGGGGAGGAGGGCCGGCGCCGTTTTTCCGCGGTGCGCGTGAATGGGGAGAGTACGACGTGAATCGTTAGAGAACTACTGGCAGCATCGCGATATAAAGGGCGTCGGGACGCCCGCGTCCGCCGAGTCTGCGCCGTCACGACGAACGTCCCTTTGTCCCCACGAATCTCTCGCCCAGCTCCTCTCTCTCTCCCTCTCTTCCTCCTCTTTGTCGTACGCTCGCGCTCTTCCTCGCGTCGCGACGTCGCGTTCGTCGCTCCCTTACGTGAGAGAAAGAGCTACGCGTCCCCCCTTCCCGCCCTTCCGCGTGTGAGAGATCGAGATGAAAAACCGGTGCGTCTCCTCTCCGCGTCAGTTCCCCGGAAAAGTTCTCGAGCGCATTAATTGCCGACTAGACGATCCTATTCGAGGTAGAACGCGGCCAATCGTGGGAGCCGAGCGATAAAAGCGAGAGTTGAAGGGTTGAAAATTTCCATAAACTCGGATGCTACAGACACACGAGAATTGAACTGCGGCGATTGATGCGAAGCATACGATTTTGTCCATTTGCGGGAATCGAGAATTCAAGAGATTGCACCGCTTTCAGTAACTTTTGTGTACGTAAAAGACTTGTACACGCAATTATTTGAAATCGAATTTTCAATTTGCATTAATATAGTCATATATCGTATTAATAAAAAAGAGGGGGAAATCGTTGGCTGTATTATTTCTATACAATAAGAAAAAGAGATGGACAATACATGCCTGGCACTCGCGTGACCAAAGGCATTAAAGTACTCGCGTAATTATACGTCGCTGCAGAGAGGACACTCCACCCTTCTCACGACCTTTCCTCTCTTTCCCTCGCTTGTTTTCAACCCCGTGAAATTCTCAAAACCAAAAGCAACCGCCGTCACTTGCGTTGCAACTACAGTAATTTCTGCCCACGTCGAATGAAGGCAAATGAATCGTTAGATGCAGTTGTCGCTGCAAAGGTGAACCGAGGCAATTTTTGTGTTCAACGAAAAATAACGAGAATGCAGAATAAGACATCGAAGCGAAAAGAAAAGATTTAGGAAAAATAAAAAATGAAGAAATGTCTCAATAAATCGTAGATGAATTGAGTTGTCGCAAAATATTTTTGATTTATTTCGTGAATATAATAATGACTATTTCCTACTCTTTTAAGTAGTGATTAAATAGATATATTAAACGGCTATATTATTAATTTTTTTTTCCTCGCGCAAAGTTGCAACGCTATTGTTAGCGAGACAGGGCAATCACATAGGCAAGTATCGATTTTATAGCGTCAATGAAACTGCAAGAACTGTTCTATTCAGCAACTCTGTCACAGCGTATCTGCCGCAGATAGAAATCTTTCGACGCTTCAGTTCACGTATTGTATAAACGATACGCGAGTCCGCTTTTGCAGAATACACATATATATACATACATTGTAGACACTGCGTATGTCACGATATAAATCATCGAGACGCGTAATGCGATCGTGATGGCCGACGAGGAATTTGATGATTTATCACACTCGTGTCTTAGTTTCGCTATCGTTTCGGTTGTCAATAGCTCATGCCGAGTTTGAGAAGCTGATCGTAAACTATGGGATGTTCGGTAAAATAAGAAATGGAAAGGCGCGATTAATGCGCCGAAATAAAAAACCTTCCTCGTAAAAACCATCACGACGCGAATAGTTCCCAGGAGACGCTTCTCGGCTCTTTTCCCCCTCAAAAATACAAACGCATAGCGTGACCTTATTTTTCGGTTCACTTTTTAACGGAATCCTTCAAAAAGTAATCGCCAAGTTATCTAATGCGTGAAATCATCGAATAAAATTTTCATATGAAAGAAAAATTCTTTTATGTAGTTATAAATATACAGGATGTTTCTTAATAAGTGCGAAAAATTTTAGGAGAAAATTAAGGAGGGTTTTTCATATAAACATATACTCCTATATCTCTCCTTGTGGAGTTACACTCCTCTAAAAATGGGGGTAAAAATCAGGTTTTTATTTTTTTCCTCAAATTTGGAACAAGTTAAAGAAATGAAATTAGGTGGATATTTTCTAAAAAGGTTATTTATTAATATTTTTTTCAGCCTCCCGTATTGTTATAAGGGAATGAAACTAGCGACCCCCATTCAATTTTCTATTAGAACTTTTTAATGAAAAATTTTATATGGAAAAACCCCTTTAATTTTCGACAAAGAATCATCTCCTAAAATTTTTCATACTTATTAAGAAACACCCTGTATGTAATTTTCATTAGGGAATAGATATACATAACATACACGTTGCCTTATTTGACCGACTATTTACGGAACGCCCGATATAGTCAATACACGTGCCGTACGATTTCGTGCGCTCCATGTTGAGTGCGTTAGGAGCGAGACATAGAGTTTCCCTATAAGTGTTTATCAACCGGTCGTCGAAGTATCTATCACCGTACTCGGCTCGAAGCGTTCCAGATTCGCACGCGCGCCATATTCTACCCGACAAGCGAGCCAAAATATACTATGTACTCTCAATCAGTAATCGATAGTAGCCGCCCCGTTGCAATATTTCGGCCAAGAGACGAACGGTAGCTTTGAGAGACCGCGATCCATTTAGCCCGCAACACACCGGGCTGTTAACCCAGCCCTCTGTGCCCCACCTTGTGTGCGGCACGAATCCTGGTAGCACGGAATAAAAGTAACGCGGTTAAGCCCGCTCTGCTTCACTGTGATTCTCTTTGCACGCAAAGTATAAAGAATTTCTACCACGAAATCCCGGGCGCCTCACAATGGACGCAAAAGTCACTGGAGTAAGAAATGTTATTTCAACATTATATTATCTCGAATAATTATAAATATATAAGGAAAAAAGCATTTTCAGATAGCAAAATAAAAATATTGAAAAATTCTTTTCCAGTCTTATAAAATGTGTAAATTATATATGATATAAAATATGTAAATTATAATATATAATATAATATAATATTTATTAATTATAATATAAAATATGTAAATTATATTCTTATAAAATATGTAAATTTATCTAAAGCACTTTCAGATAGCAAAATAAAAATATTGAAAAATTACTCTTTTACATTCTTATAAAATATGTAAATTTGTCTATCAAAAAATATGTGTGTCATTGATTCTAGCGTAATGAATAAAAAAATAGTATATTGCGTATCTTTTTCCGCGAGGAAAACAAATCTCACAATCTGACTCTAAGAGTCTAATGTATCATGCAGACATCTGTATGTGATTTAATCGCAGAAAGGAGGGTCTTCCCAGCAACGTATATCGTGCTCCATTTCCATATTTAAATCATCGTCCATTTCAGACAGTCGTCGCCAAGGGACTCAAGACATTGTAGTCGGGAAATCATATAAAGCGGTCCATTTCTATCGATTGTCAGTCGCTATTTCCGCCCATGCAACATCGTACGATGATACGATGATATAACTCCAGCCGTCGCCTCGAGATTCCGAGATGCTTTGGGAAATGCATGGAAGAGCGAGGCGATGACATAAAAATTTTTTGCACGTATCAAATAACGCGGCGGTTCGTGCAATTTGCATTTTTGGTCCTTCAAACATCGATTCTCCCAGAGACCCGTTTCCGTTTATCGACCTTTCGGTAGAGACGTTTTCGATCGGTGCACGCGTGTTTTATCTATTCAGACCGCGGTCGAAAAAACCGCGCGTGCACACGCTACTCCTACTTCTAGTGTAAGACACAAAGAAAGCCCTCGGAGAGTTTAAAAGTAGTGGTGGACGGGAAGCTTTTTAGATTTAGACTCTCTAGTCCGTGTGGTCTACCGGCTAACTATAGAAGCGCATAAGTGAATCGGAGTCCATAGAAATCTCTCTCTTCATCTCTCTCTCCAGACTCCGACATTCGATCCGTTTAGATATAAATAGTAGAATCTCGAGCGCATGGAAAATTTTGCATGAAACGGGAGCAGATTTCCCTGGAACTTTCAATTCACGGCGGCACGTTTGTTTCTAAATACTAGGTGAGCGTCACTGAACAGCTACAAGGCGACGATTTTATGCACACATAGCTGATTGGGAGGATGCACGATATTGACAGTAGTAGCAGTGACGCTCCGTTGCTGCGAGTGACAACCTTGGCCGAAATGCCGAACCTGCTTTATCTGGTAATGCAATTTACCACGCCTACTGCTACCGCGCGCAAAGAATTTCCAATTTCTCGTTAAACAGATTTCTTTTTTTTTTTCGTTCAACCTCCCGTATTCGTGAACTGAATACGAACCACGTACGTAGCTTGTTTAGTCTACTTATGTACGTGTGTTTGCACGATTCATTCGGCAAATTCGGACAATCATTGTTAAAACGACAGAATCGGCAGAATATTAATTGACAGGATTGACAGAAGTTCCAAGGCTGCGAGAATTAAATTCCGAATGAAATTAAGTCTCTTTTTACGATAGGAATTAATTTTACGTACACACATTTTTTTTAGAACCGTCAAGAGGAGATTGTATCAATCCCAACAATCATTATTGGATGTCAATTACAATGAATTAATTGGACGTGGAAAAAACATTTGTTAGTCGTAAAATTAAAGGATTTTTAATACGAATCAAGAACAGCATATACTGTTATATTTGACGCTTTATAAATTCCGCGAATAACTGATTTCAATTAAGCAGAGTATAATAATAATCTTGTCGCATGCGGTAATGTGAGAGAAAAATAGAATTAAAAGTCCAAAGTTCTCTGCAGTGGTCCCCACGAGAAAATAAAAACTATTCATGTCGTTGTCAGAATGAGTAAGAAGGAAAAAGAAAGAGAGGAAGAAATGCAATCCTCTCATCAGACGATGACAACAAAAATATTTGCACATTTTCTCTCTCTCTCTCTCTATTTATCTACATGTGTGTATGTGTGTGTATATTTTTCCTACGCATATGCATCACGTTGATGATTAGTGATTTCGCGACTGTCGATGCTAACCGACACCAATTAGTCACGCAACAGGCGCAGCTAATCGTTTCATTGGAAGATCGAAATTGTACTTTGGAACCGCCGTGAAAGCCTTGCCTACATCCGATAAAGGCGATCAAGAGTCAATCGACGCTTAAATGTTACTCAATGGAGACAAAAAGAGCAAGAGCGGGGCAAAACAGCTCTCGTAGGATGCAATCAGCACCGTGCACGAGAAGAATCACATGACCTTAAGCGCAATCTTACGGTCATATATGTTGAACACTCTCAGAACGCCTAGTTAAATCGATCATGAACATAATTAAAATGATTTGAAATAATTACAGAGGTTAAAGTATTCACAATACTTGCATCAGCGATAATGTGCGTCGCTCGCAAACGAGTTATTTTCTCGTTTTCGAAAAATCTACGACCGCTCATGTAGGGGACACTGAAGCTAGACATATAGGAAAACTCTTGTCGCCGTTTAGTAAGCTCGAGTGTGAGCGTGTCATATGAGAGCCTTGTTTTTAACATGTTCGTACCAGATGTAGGAGAAGAGTCGGGAGCGTTGTTGGGACAGCGAACGTTCGCGGCCACTTCTTGGAAACATAAATCTCTTTTCGACCAAGTATTACGTCTTCCCATGTCGTGACCATGTCGATTCTTTCGCTATAGACAAGAAATCACTTGACGGATGCTTACCGCAAAAACCGTTCTAAAAGCATTTAGAAAACATTCTCGAGAAACTGCAAAGCATGTTTCTGTCGAAAAACAGATAAGTCACATTCGTGTATCTCTTTATTTGCGAGAGAGAGAGAGAGAGAGAGAGAGAGAGAGAGAGAAAGATAGAGGAAAAATAATTCTTCTGCGTTTAAATTGTTTTTGTTTTTTTTTTTCATTTTTGTATAATCTGAATAAAATTAATTAAACAATTTTAATTATAATTTGTTAACCTTTATAAATGTCTGCTATGACATCATACTCTTACAACAAAAATCGACGTGTTATTCCAAGGAAAAAATAATCTCTCTTATTCTATTATTTATTACACCTTATTTTTTTTCGCGAAAATGTAGCAAATTTACAAAAACTGCACCGTTTTTTGATGTTTTAACCTCGATGAATTTTAACTTTGATAAGAGAATTGACGTCAAAAGGGAAGAGTTGCTCGAGAAAAACTGTTTGCGCAGCTGATAAAATTAAAAACGAGACGCGAGAAATACAATGAGATGTGTTAGAAATTATCAAAAGTGATATCAATTATCGAAAAACATGGAGAAAAGAGAGAGAGAAATTTTGTTGAGAACGCATGAAAGTAAAGGTTTAAAATTCGTATGATACTTTCGACGTCAAGCGCAATAAATTGCTGGAAACAATAGGTATACCGGATGCATTCGTGAGAGCGAGCGCGCAAATCTGTGTCAAATATCGCCCAACCTCCAAATCGTATATACGAGGACAACCGCAATTATGTACGAGATATATTTGGCATGACCGGTCGACCTCGCAATAATGTTGCAATCGAACATTCGCGATTCCTTTTTACGGTAAAAATACCGTGCGACAAAAAGCTGCGCTTTTTACGAAAAAAAAGAAAGAAAGAAAAAAGAAATAATCTCTCGCTCCTCTCAGGTGGCCCGAAAAGCGCCGACACAATCCAGGAATAAATCAAGCGCGTCATTTGCGTCACACACGTGTTTGCTCGATTAGCATTTTGCGAGTAGCAGTAGTTTCGCGCACGTCTCGCGATATATACAATTGGGAGAGCGAGATAAAGAGCTCTCACGCACACGTGAAAAGTTTTCGAAGTTCGGGGGCAGGAAGGACCGGTTCTCTGCAACCCAGATGTATTAAATCACGAGCGTAAAAAGTTGGACGGATTCAAAGGGAAGAGATCTAGCAGGTCAATAGGATGTTTCAAGGTCACTGCTTTGGACAGTCACAAAGATCTTTTTTTTTTACCGTCACGATTACCAAGCATTTATATTTACGACGTCTGATTTTTCCTTTTTAAAATCCGTACAAGCTGATTCGTCAGCTGAGAGAGCATGTATCGCAACAGTAGTAAAAAAGAATATACATATGAAAAGTATTTAATATATATACATATTTTTTTTTTTCAAATGCATATTATAAATATTATATTTAATGCTCTTTTAAATATAATATTTATATAATATTTGCAAATATATTATGTAGTAAGTATATAATTTTAAAAAAAATTTTGTATATATTTTTAAATATATTATAAATATTATATTATAATTATATTAAATAATATTAAAGAATATAAAAATAATATCATGCATTTTTTTAAATGTTTTTTAAATATTATATAAATATACTATATGAATATATGCACACGAAATGTGTGTGCTGCGAAATATACGCGTACATTTTTCTAGCGCGCGGAAAAAATAAAAAAAAAAAATTTTTTTGTCGATATCAAACCAGGAAAAATATATAAAGGGAAAAATTATGTATCCGGGAACTGTCACGGCAAAGATTGATGATAGAAAAGCCACGAGGAATTACAAAGCATCCGATGTAATTGTTAATTATTATTACAGCAGATGCTAACGACACGTATCACGGTTATATCCTTCGTAGAGTCTATCTTGTGGGAACGTCTTACGCGTTGTGCGCTTACTCTCTTCCAGATGGACGATACGTGTGTGATTACTTTACCACGTCTCGTTGTGTCTACTCCCTATATACTCTCACGACAATGCATTAGGGGAATACACAACGCTTATGAGCGCGACCCGTACGCATTCGAATTATCCTTATTAAGATATAATACGATTTCCTAATGCGCGTTTAAATTAAACATGACATCTACAGAGCAGAGGAAATATATTCGTAAAACTTTGTTGAACAAAAAAAAATTGTTATTTTTAATTTTACAATACATACTCGAAAGATAGCATAATAATTTCTCTATTAATTCGCGATACTTGTGATTATTTATGCCAGGTGATTTCTGACGATACATTTTAAATTTCTTTTTTCTAACAATCGAAAATTTAAAATGAGAAACGAACCGTTGCAAATTAATTTAAATCGTTTAATCGACAGTTATTACTTCAATTTAATGTCTCGTTCAATCGACTGTTCAATCGTGTGTACACCAAATTTTCGTTTTTAGCGTTGCATCTGATTGCACAATATGCGAGGAGGAAACGAGATAAACTCTGTACGGAGCTAAATTATAATATATTCCGCGATATTTCGCATCCACATTGGATAAACGCGTATCGCATTATCGACTAGGCTGTTAGCGCAGTCTCTATCTGCAATTCGATGACACGGACACAACGCAAGGTATCCTCCCTCTCTGCCTCCCCCTCCCCCTTCCCCGTCTGTCATAGATTATCAATTTGTCTGTTGTACGCGCTTGCAACATTGATAGTGACGTACGCGTCGTCTGTTTCACATTCGCTTTAATAACACGCATTATCGACACGGTGTCGTACACGACAGCACATTAAACATCCACCAGGGATACGTCAATATATACAAACGACATATGAAATAAAACACGCGGCTAAGCTTAACGGGACAACTAATCATCGCGACTACTCGTCGACATGACGATTCTCATATAATATTCTTCATATAAAACAATGAACGAATGCGTCTTTCAAAATTATCAAGCACGTTTAACTTTTTTTTATAATACCCTTGGCATGTGTGTGTTGAAATAAATTTTTCCCCAACGGAATATTTTTGAGTAATTGAGAATTGAAAATGAGAGATAAACTAGAAACTTGATAAAAATGATAAAATTATATACTTCGATTAACGTCGAATAAACATTACTTCGATAACACTATAATTTAAAATTTATCTAGAGATATGCAATGTTAAAAAATTCGTATGGTGATAACCTTCCTCGACATTTCCGATAAAGAATCATCGCGGAATTAGCTATTAAGAGAAATGCGATATTGAACGCATTATAATCTCGTAATTAAAGCAACAATGAACAAGTGTTAATCCTTTATTTGGCAGAAACAGAAATTGAATTAAAGCTGAAACTTTTAATCGAAAGAAATGCGAGAAAGCTCTACAATTGCTAGAAATATATTAAAAGAAATATTTTCGACTTATTTTATTCTAACTATTTGGACCGATCCGTATTTTTGAATCGTCGAAAAAAATTGCCTGTGGTGGCTTACGATGCATGTGGTTCAATAACATCGATCAAAATTCGATTGATGGCCAGAAACAACACATTGCCGAATAGAAAGTCAATCTAACGAGGCACATATCGCGTTTCGTTGCGTACGCGAATTGCGTCCTTCGGTTCACGGATATCACGTCAACTCACTCGCATCATGATATAACTGTCAGAGAATTTGTATGAAAACGCGATCGCACGCTCGCTGTTGCAATATCAATCTCGCCGTGATTGATATTTGATGGCTTTTTCTGAGAACGGGGAGGGGGATGGAGGAGAGCAACGTGACATGTTTCGGACTCCCGGAAGGATGAACCATCCTCCTAATACAATTCACGTTAGACACCCTAACTAGGGTGGATCTACAGTGAAGATTGAGAAATAAACAACAAATGAAAGGCGATAAATACGAGAGCAAATCGCGGATAAGTCGGCGCAAATATTCGGAGAAAAAACGCGCGGGAAAAGGATGCGTGTGGATCCGCCCTTTCACGTCTGTCTTGCATCTCCTTCTTATGCTCGAGAAGCGCGAACTAAAAGGACGAAACGCTATGCTATAATTTTCGTTTAAACAAAAACAGATGTGAATTTCTATAAACTTAGCTATTTTTTTCACATTTTGATTTTCTTTTTTATCTCATTTTAAGTAACAAAGTTTAAAAGAACGTGGCTAAATGGGGACAAGTATCTTTTGTTAGCTTCAAGACCCGTACTTTTTTCTCTATCTGACTAAAAAGCCGCGCTACATTTATATTGTTCGAGTATAAAAGGCGTAGGTGTGCGTAAAATGCGATCGAGGATTAACGTAATCGTGAACGTGAAGAAAAAATATGGCCACTTTTGCTGGTAAATTAATTTCCCCGGGATCGAATCTATTTTTCTTCTCGCAGCTGCGAAATCGTGTCACATACGTTCGGAATAAGAAGAAAAAAAACCACAGACGCGTTGTGGAGGAAAAGAAAAAAAAAGAGCGGGGTGAAAAATTGTCACAAGATATGGAGAAGAAAAAAAGATCCGTACATCCGAGTGGATGATCGGAGAGATTTCAATCCCGAATCATCGAAATCTTCTCCCTTTCAAAATAAAGGCTCAAAGAAAGAAGGAACGAAGCAGACGCACGTACCTGTCATCGTGCAGACGCTTGAGGTCGGTCATCTCGCGCTCGAACTTGAATTTTGACACCTCGCAGAGCAGGGCGTCCCGTTCGCCGACGACCTCGGCGAGCTCGCGCTGCAGCCTTTCAATTTCGGCGTACTGGCGGCTGATGAGCTGATTCTTCTCCTCGAGGATGCCCTCGACGTCCGAGTCCAGGAGAGCGCCCGGCGGCGGCGCCGCCGCCTCGCTGTCGAGGATCGCGCTCATAACTATTTGTTTACTTTCACCGACCGCGGCCGCGCGCGCGCGCGCGTGTCCCTCGTACTCCCGTCGTATGTGACGCGAAAACGTTACGCTCGTGAGTTTCCACCCCACGTCCGGGGAACGTCGTCCGCTCGACCCTCGCGTAGTTTCACGCGAGAGGCGCGCGTCGTCGACTTACGACGCGCCGCGACGAGTCACGAGACACCATATTACGACAACGATCGTACGTATACGCGATCACGTCACTGTAACCCGCGAGACAGCGCCGACGAGGCACGCACGACGCGACAGCCCCTCATTGTACGTTCGCCATATTGCGAGACGAGCCGCGGCCGCGGATCCGCGTTTCCTAACGTCAGTTCGATTCCGCCGGTCCGTCGCGTCAGGCGTGACGCGCATGCGCGCGCCGTCGATCAGCTGTACGCGTGGCGCCATCGCGAGCTCCGCTCCGATACCCGCGTGCTCTCTCGATTTCGTTTATCGAATATCGATATTATCGATATTAACCGATAACAGTTTGACGGAAAATCATTTGCTCTTCTTCGAACGCAATGTTTACATTTATCCGTAATAACGATCGTCGAACGTAGATCTACTGGAATCCACGTATGCGACAAACATTAATGTTATCGCGATGACCATGAAAGTGATGGATGGTTGGGAAAGGAGGAGGGGAAAAGGCGTGTGCCTCTCAAAGGCCGACGGTAACCTTACGCAGCTTACGCTTTCATTGCGGTATGGAAACGTGATCGCGAGATGTAAAGGACGCGTATGTATGAATGAATATTGTCTGTAATAAACACACGAAGAAAAATTCAAACGTTTCGATTTGTGAACAAAGATATTCGTTTTATTCTTCTCGACAAAATTGCGGAAATATCGCTAGCATCCTTTTCCACGGGTATAATTTTAATTAAACAATTTCGAGTATTCTCGGGGGAGGGGAAAAAGAAAATACGCATCGAATCTCTGAGAACGCAAAATTCTAAAAATACGTTTCGCCGTTTTTACAAAGACACAAGGTTGTATAATAATCCCACCAGCGTACCATAGTGTTCGTCTTTACGTTATGTGCAAAGAGACTTAAATGTGATGCATGCTTTTGTATGACACGCGACAGTGCATCGACAGGTTATATACATTTTTCTTTATTCGCGTGAATAATTTATTATTTCTTGTTATTGTTCTTTCGGTTTCTCATGATTAATAAAGAATATCATTACAAAATTCGCAGACTCGGTACATTCTAAAGAGAAAATTTCGATTATTATCCAGTTTTTCATGCATTTTTTCGTTGCATTAAATTAAAGAACGTTAAATTAAAGAGAATTAATAAGAGAATTTATGAAATATTTGGAATCTCTTTCACTAGTTGAATAACAAATTTCACACACATACACATACATATTATTTTGAAAGATTTGCATTGTTTATGTTAATCGTTACGTAATTGTTGAATAATTTATAAATCATAAATGTAAAGTCATATATATGTCTAATAGAAAACATTTTAAAAAAAAAATTTAATGTAACGATAAAATATATACAAACAAAATTATTAATATATTTACTAAAATAATATTCCATTATGTACATATATATTAGAAGATTGTGTCATCAACATTTGAAGATGTATTGTGGCGAGAAGAATTTAATGTATGTCAATTTGCAATGTCATGTATACAAACTCTGTATTTACAATGTGTGTATACCTTAAATTTAGTGTTTGTGTCATGTCTCTGCCATGTAAGATACTGGCTAATGGATAACTAATTCTTCGTGAGTTTGATTGTAACAGTTGCAAGAAGTTAGTGCCTCCTTGAGAAGATTTCTCAAACAACATTTCTACAGCAAGTTGGAGAACGCAGTTAGCTGCGAAAAATCATGACTGATATTAATATAGATACTTTAGAAAACCTTATTACATATTTTGCAAAAAACACCTATAAGACCAAGGCTACAGATGTTAGAGTAATTGTTCTATAAATATATTCTACAATTGTACATTCCAATGCTATTAAACTTTTTGTAAAATTAATGATATATATTTTTACAGACTCAAGAAATTATGCAAAGATGTATGTTGCTTGCATCTTTTGATTATGAATATTACATAATTGATAACAGTGAAGGCAATCTCTGTGGACATTATCCTGGATATCTTATAATATTGGAGCATGATAAAATTCGAAGTTCAAAAAAATGTGATTCATCACTGCCAGCGCCACAAGTACGAGAAATACCTGAATTTATACAGTTAAAGAATAATCTCAAGAGATTGATGAGAAAGTCAAGATTTGCCAGATGTCGTTCAAGATTTCCAGCACCAGTGATACTTTATAAGGGTAGGCATGTATGCAGATCCGCAACGTTAGCCAGTAGCCCAGAAATGCTTGGTAGAGCTGGATTAGATTTCTTATCCAGTCTAGCTGGCAATAGTATCAGTTCTACATCGCCAATTCCATTGGAAGACGAAAGCTTAACACAAGTTGCAGAAGAAGTCATGGAAGAATCGAGGCTTATTGACATGAAAAATAAATTTAGGTCTTATGATATAGAACTCCTGAAGACTCTTAATGTAGGAACCATCATTGATTTCATGGTTGAAAAGAAGAAGGTCAAATATGGAGTGACGTAAGGATGCTATTAATATTTTTTTTTGTTTTTGTAGAATAATTCTAAAAGTCTTTGTAATTTTCAAACAACAAATGTTTGAAAGGAAAAGAAAAACTGGAATTATCTAATTATTATATTTTTCTTCAATAAATGCAAAAAATTAGTAATATAACTATTAGTTTGAAAGAAATATAAATTTTATAATAATACTATACTAAAAGTATATAGAAGAAAAAAAAGACGGCTCAAAATTAAGACTATTTCAATAAATAATTAAAAGATGGATAATGTAAATAAAGATTATACTTTGTAATAATATGTTTAGGATGAAACATTATAGTTTTGAGGAGGGAATTGTATACACATTAGACAATAACTATTCCAATAAAGAAGATTATCATCTTTGCAAACACAGTAAAGTTCCATAATAATAGTTGTTAGCCTGAGCAGTCTGTTTTATTCTATGAATCCACTTTTAGAGGCCCTTAAACAGAGCTCTTTTGTTCGATACTCAGCGTAACTTCATCGGAGAAGGTAGACCAGGAGAGAAGATACGACGAGTTTAACCTCATTTCACTGCCATATCCTGGATGTGAATTCTTCAAGGAGTTTAGAGATCAAGATTATCGATCAAAGGGCTTGGTATTTGACTGGTGTCAGCATTACGTGGACGCGCCAATCTATGTACCTGATGACTCCTCCTCCAGTCAATTACGAATTAACTGGGATAGATATACAGAATGGGATCTAGTCAAATTAACACAGAATTATTTAAAATTAATATTAAGATATTTGAGCGATAGTAATAATGGAATATTAATTCACTGCATCTCAGGTACAGACATAAAATATACAATATATTTTATATATATTCTTCTATTAAAATTTATAAAAAAAATATTTTCTAATGAAATTAATATTTTATTTACAGGTTGGGATCGTACACCGTTATTTATTTCATTATTGAGAATTAGTCTATGGGCCGATGGTGTAATTCATAAGACATTAAATTCGTATCAATTACTTTATTATACTATCGCCTATGATTGGCTGCTTTTTGGACACGATTTAGCAGATCGACTAAATAAAGGAGAAGAAATATTCTTTTTTTGCTTTGATTTCTTAAAATATATTGAAACTGAACACTTCAGTATACATAAACGTTACGAGAGAATGCCGAGACTTAGCGACTCGCAACCAGAAACTTTCACGATAAATGGCGAATCGTTTGAACTTATTTCAGCTCCTAATTTCAGTTCATCTAGTTCTATTGAACAAAACAGTGAAGATGGTGAAGCAACAACTGTATTTTTCGATAATTCGGATAGTCAAGATGATTCTCGAAATAATGTGTAATTATTTTAATTATTTTTTTTTAGGCATCATTGCCAAATATTAAAATATTATATAACATTTGTTATAAATATCATCTAATATTCTGATCAAACTTATATATATATCTACATTTATTATAGGACTATTGCATCTGGGATACTTAATGTGTCTCCAAATAAAGAAGATGGTATCGCTCAAGGGTTCTCGCGTTTATCTTTGTCCACAAATCGTACATCTCCGATTGGGGTTCCTATACCGCATAATACTCGACGGATACGACAACGAAACGATTCAACATCTTCAGGCGACTCGTGGCAACTGGTAACAGGGACAGGTAGTCTGTGTGGTTCTACTAATGCTGCTTGTATGGACAATGTATTAATTCCTGGTTTAGATTGTAAGCCTTCATGTGCAGCTTGCACAACTCCACGTACATTACAAGGAAATGTAAACACAAATGATGACGAAGTTACTGCTTATGTATCATCCATACAGTGAGTTTTCAGTATAAGTTTTTCGAGTATTAATTTAATTTTTTTTTTAAATGTGTGATTACATTTTAAAATGTTTTATTTTAGACGTAAAGAGCGATTACGTTGTCTCAGAAATATATTTTGTAAAGCCTACGGACCTCATGGATTTCGATTAAAGGACGAGGCAAGTGGCATTAGTCAATATCTTGGAAATATTGTTGGAATGACTTCGATTCCACGCACATCTCATAATTAGTGACTAAAATATTGTTATTGATGCTTTCTAAGAATATGAATTTACGTCGATTTTCTTTATTCTAAAATTACATCAAAGAAATCCGAGTATTTTGAAGATTTTCCTTCAATCTGCTTATTCTATACATATATATATATATATATATATATACCAGCTGATATTCTTACATATATATATATATATATATATATATATATATATATATATACACCAGCTGATATTCTTACGTATATATATATATATATATATATAATGTATCAGCATGACCATATTAGCTTAAAAAAAATGAAAACAATATAATTATATATTAATAATATATTTATAATTTTATATATATACATATATATATATATATATATATATATATATATATATATATATATATAAAATTATAAATATATTATTAATATATTATATAATTATATTGTTTTCATTTTTTTTAAGCTAATATGGTCATGCTGATACATTTTCCATTAAAGTATCAACATAAAAGAAAAACACTAATATAGAGAATTTAGGATAGAGAAAATTGACTATATTATTAATAATTCTTATATTAAATTGACAATTTTATAATCTAAAATTTATATAACATGGAAATGTACATTATTGTTTTTCTCAAAAATGTTATATACAACATATATGCAAATAACAGAATAAACTCAATATTTTTGTACATGTCTACATAGAGTATTAATAGAGTTTTATCTTTCTCTCTTTCTATACAGAATTAGTAAATTAATATTTATCTACATAAATTTACAGAACATTTAACATAACAAACCGTTTTAAGATTTGAAACCATATTTTGAGATATCTTAATAAATTTTCTAAACAGAAAAATAAATAAAATAACTTCTTACTGAATAGATTTATTTCATTTTAAAAGTACATTTATTTTCAAGATTTTAAATAATTAAAAAGATATACAGTTAAAGCTCTTTTTACATTTTATATATATATTCAAAGAATATAATTAACTATCACAGAAAAAATTATAGAAAATTATAGATTCATTAGATGTATAATTCTTGATGGTGGTACATATTCTCTGCAATATGGACATTGTGGTTTAACACGTAACCATTCACTAAGGCAAGTCCAACAAAACAAATGACCACATAATGTTGCAGTTGTTGCTGTTGCTTCGAGGCATAATTGACAACTGTGACTATTACATTTTGTATTAGATACATTTGTGATTGAAGCATCTTGTGTTATGCTATATTGCCAAGTTCTTAGTAGACATTGAATTAGAGTAGCAATTCCCAACAACTTTAATCCCCAGCTGACAGTATCGACTGGTCGAGGACCGTAAACCTTTAAATCATTCAATAGGAATAACAGTAATAAGATTATGATATCGTATATTTTTAGAGTTTACCTTTGTATGATCTAATCTTGCAATTCTTTTACCCAGACTATAATATCTACCATATATATAAAATAATCCTTTGTGGAATAGCACTATTATAGGTATCATAGTACGTAATTTGGTAAGAAAAGTATTAAAAAATGTTATCGCTGTTGGTGTCAGCTGACTATGTGGACGATTTACATACACTTGACACTGTCCTAATAATTTGAGCAACATTCTTTCCCCGAGGCATTCCAAAATCGCTGCTAATATCCTGACCTAATACAAAAAGGAATTTGGAAATTAATTAAAATCTCTCATAAAACATATGTCATAATAAACTTTCTCATTGAAACATACAGTTAATGTCGGAACTTTGCGCGCCTCCAAATTAGCTTGTACTATACCGGTGTATTCCTCGCCCAATGTTTGATTTCCCATCCCCGAAGTGAAAACAAAGTATACCAATTTGAGCGGAATGTCGGACTGAATGCATTGAAAAAACGTTCTGTGTACTCCAAAATTTTGTAACATCTCGGATAGTTTCTGTCTCAGGTGTTTCACGAAATCGTCATCCCGTTGATGCGATCGCAAAATCTCCGCTTGACTCGCGCATTTTAACTTGCGACTAGACCACTTTCTAACGGTTCCCATTTTTCTCATTTATTATACGTTTGTTGTGATCGAATACGTGACATAAAAATTATGCAAAGTCATGCAAGAGTTCCGACAATGCAAAATCATTTCTCCTCTCTTGTTTCTTGCTTTTGTGGTAGTGATGTCAAACGGAGGAATATTTTCGCGCATGCGCAATAGCACAAAAATCATATGATTTGATATTATCAAGTCCATTATTTGGAAAGAAAACAAATGATATAAAGATTGAAATTTTTTTATCAATTTTTTTTTATCAAATTGCATAATATTCTATCGCAAATTGTTCAAGTAATCGATAAAAAAGCAATCTTGTATTCATTTTGATTAATTGGTTTCAGCACATTATCGATAAAAATGATAAAGAACATTACAATTCTCTTGATTCTAATCTAATAATGTAATTCAATTATTACATAATGATTCGTCGACGAATTATCTGATTAATCAAATTTTCCAATCTTAATTTTTTAATCCGGATAATCTGATGCGGACTTTACACCTTTTTTTGTAACGTAAGACCGACATTACATTTGTCGTACGATAAATCTTTTTAAACATATTGATTGGCTGCAGGATAGAAAGTTTCTAAAGACTCAAAAAATTATTATCCCGCAGCCAATCAATGTGCTTAAAAAATTTGTCGTACGACAAATGTAATATCGACCCAAAGCAATATCTCGATGTAACGTAGGTTGGCTACAAAGATGGTTAAGTCAGACTCTCGCTCAAGTCTCAAGTGTCTCTATCACAGCTGTTCGCTGTGTCGGAGCGGTTGCGTTTGACAGCTCGGCTTTCCTATCGGTCCCTCTCTCCAGGGAGAATCGAAGCTATTAAAATTCAAGATCTCTGTATCATATTTTCCATCAAAATCGTCAAACGCGACGGTTTTACGCGAATCATGTATTATATACATCGATCAACATTGACAGATGTCTGAATTAATGTCGAACGATTAATATAATGCAGTCGTTTGGCAGCAAACGGATGACATGAGATCTGTGCATATCGTGATGAGGAACTGCGATATTATTAAGCGCCGGGTGGGATATTTGTCGTTAGCTAAAACGAAAAATGTTCGTCAAAGATCCCTGTGGCATCATATGTATTATCGTCACCTACATAGCGGTGTTTTATGCCGATTACGTTGTGGTACGATGGATCGTGTTGCATACCATGCAAGACAGGTTCGTACAGCAAGAGAAAGAGAGAGAGAGAAAATTAACATTTAAATATTTTCAGCGCATGATATTATATCATATTTTACACAACACATACTTAAATTTGGCTTATAGATATAGATAAATATAAAATACTTGAATATATATATAAACTTGAAAATCTTAAGGATTACATATACAAATTGTTAATATTATAAATTGAAACAAAGATTTAAATATAAAAAAGAGAAAATATTATATAATGGTTCTACTAAAAATATCTAAATAAACTGTATATTCTTCTCTTTTAATTAAAAAGAATTAATTAGAATTATTACAGCATTATACTTCTTAGATTTATATACTTTTAAGACATAACACATTTTTAGGCGTTTCATAATGTATATTTATATAGATATTATTATATTATTATTATTTTTTAATACAACATTATTCTTCCTTAGCTTATGGGGTCCTTTCCATGTAATAGCATTCAACACTGTTGTACTTCTTTTAATGATGGCGCACTTGAAAGCTGTCTGTAGTGATCCTGGTATAGTACCTTTACCACAAAATAGAATGGACTTTTCTGATATTCATGTTTCCGGAGGTAATGATGATCATGAGGGAGATGAAAAAGATGATTGGACAGTATGTACTAGATGCGAAACATATAGACCACCTAGAGCACACCATTGTAGAATTTGCAAACGTTGCATCAGAAGAATGGATCATCATTGTCCATGGTAATCATAAACTCTTGTTATGGAATAATATTAATATATAAAGATTAATGCAATATATAGTAACTTTAATACAACTCTTATAGAGATGCTAATATATCTAGTAAATACTAGTAAATATAGTCCTATATAATCCTTATAAATACTAATTTACAATATGTATTAGATAAGATTTATGTATTTTATTACATAAATTCTTATAATTGAATTTTTAAGGATCAATAATTGTGTCGGCGAAAGGAATCAAAAATACTTTATACAGTTTCTGGTATATGTTGGTGCATTAGCTATATATGCTATTATTTTAGTTATTATATCATGGATTTATGACTGCCCGCAATGCAATAATGATATTGCAATCAAGCAAAATCGCATGTATGTATCGATATCTTTACAAATGGTTTTATATGAAAACTGACAAGCCTATATATTGATATGTATTGCAGTTTACATTGTGTGATATTAGTTTTGGAGTCTGCATTATTCGGTATGTTCGTCATAGCGATTCTGGTGGATCAGTTTCAAGCGATTCTAGGCGATGAAACTGCTGTGGAACATGTACAAGATATACACCAGCGTTATCATAATAAGAATACACCACGAACATTTACGCTTTTGTCCCAAGTGTGTGGCAAGAGCCATCCAATATTTTGGTTGTTGCCTTGCCACAATCCGCCACGTTATTCCTTCAGGAAAGATGCGTATTTAATCGACCATGAAGTTTAAGATTAGACAGTAAATCGTATTATATCTGCACAGTATTTTTTTCTTTTGTATCATCTTTCTATATTTCTTAGAGTGATTCTTTCCTTAGATTATTAATTTAATATGCCTTTGTAAGGATTATATATTGACGTTATTATAGATTTGAGACTGTAGCTATAATTTTTCTACAGTGCAAAAATAAAATATTTATATATCATTATTATCATATGAGATGATTAATATATACATACATACATACATACATACATACATACATACATACATACATACATACATACATACATACATACATACATACATACATACATACATACATACATATATATATATATATATATATATATATATATATATATATATACAGAGTGAGTCAAAAGTATGTTTTAAAAATTTGTGAGCGTGTTCCTGGATAAAAAGGAAGAACAAATGTTCATATGAACATATGGTCGCAAATGCTTTGTTGTCGAGATAATGGACATAAATCAGCAGTATCAAATAATGCTTTATTTGAACGTTTACAATTTTGTTATTTTGTTATTGTTGTTGTTTGTTTTTTTTGTTTTTTTTTTGTTTTTTGATACTGCTGATTTATGTCCATTATCTCGACAACAAAGCATTTGCGACCATATGTTCATATGAACATTTGTTCTTCCTTTTTATCCAGGAACACGCTCACAAATTTTTAAAACATAGTTTTGACTCACCCTGTATATACAGGGTGTCCTAGACCACCCGTACACCTCTTTTCTTTCAAAAACTAAGCATTTTAGAGAAAAATGTTTCAGACAAAAGTTGTTTGGTTTCGAGGGGGCCATAAGATGGTACCATTGGTTTGACCTTGAAGAGTCATTTGAAGGTCACGTGAAGGTCACTTCAATTTTTTTAAATGGAATACCCTATATATTTTTGCACATTCTTGTAGCTCATCTCGAGAGCTTTCCAAAACACTATAATTAAGTTAGTTTTCATTAAGTACTTTCCGAGTTATGAGGCTTGAAATAATTTCTTAATTTTACGTAAATCATAAAATATCTTGTAAAATATTCATTTTTCGATTATCTTACCTTAATACTTTTATGTACAAAATAATGAGAGGAATCAATTGGTGTAAAGAAAACACATAGTTGTTTCGAAGAAAAAATATGTAATTTGTAATTAACAATTACATATTTTTTCTTAAAAATAACTGTGTTTCTTTTACACCAATTGATTTCTCTCATTATTTTGTACATAAAAGTATTATGGTAAGATAATCGAAAAAAGAATATTTTACAAGATATTTTACGGTTTATGTAAAATTAAGAAATGATTTCAAGCCTCATAACTCGGAAAGTACTTAATGAAAACTAACTTAATTATAGTGTTTTGGAAAGCTCTCGAGATGAGCTACAAGAATGTGCAAAAATATATAGGGTATTCCATTTAAAAAAATTGAAGTGACCTTCACGTGACCTTCAAATGACTCTTCAAGGTCAAACCAATGGTATCATCTTATGGTCCCCTCGAAACCAAACAACTTTTGTCTGAAACATTTTTCTCTAAAATGCTTAGTTTTTGAAAGAAAAGGGGTGTACGGGTGGTCTAGGGGACACCCTGTATATATATATATATATAATTATTATTATTATTATTATATTAGATGTATTTATACTGTAAACAAATAATAGCTTTAATTAATATTGTTTATGTTGTAATATACTCATGTGGTAACAATATACACATGGAAATGTAATCTATATTTTTTTTATGTCAATAAACTAATTTTTTTATCTTTTAAAATTGATCTAGATATCTGTAAGAATGAATGATATTTCAAGTAATATACAAGAATGTCAGTTCTTATTTTAAAATAATTATTGCTTGAACTCTTCATCTCTTTACCTAGTAATTTTTATTTGCTGTAAGAGTCGTATTATATTAGTATCCTAGAAAATAAAGATTAGAAAATAAATATTAATTTGAAAAGAAATTTACTATTAAATAATATTTAATACAATTTTTATAATTTTAAGAGGATGCCGGAGTCGCCTGTAATATCGACGAAAACACCGTAATTTTCAGAAGTATGCCATTTTTTATTGCCTGTATAGAATTAAAAATCCTTCTCCAGAATTGAAGTATACACGCAAACGGACACGGGAAAACTCTATATAGTACGAGATTTTATATTGAGAAAGAAAATAAGTATAAAATAACATTTTTATTTATCGACATGTTAAAGCAACATGGCGTCAAAGCTGTCAACTTGTACAAATATTAGCTTCTTATAAAAGTTTTATAGCTTTTATGCATAAAACAGTAGTTTCCCCAATTGTGTACTGCACCGTAGAACATTGTAGAATTATAAAAACTGAATTTAGTTGCCTAATTAATAAATGGCATTCTTCCGAAAATTTCAGTCCGTATGTACCTGAAATATCGGTAAAGTAGAGTGGAAAAAGCAGTGCATCTTCTTTATAAATAACGTGATAGAGAGAGATACGGGATGAGAATTAGATGAGGGCGCTGTAATCGTGTAAGAGTTCGCCGTTCAGTACAGGATCCCCTTAACGAAGGCATTTGCCAGGTGAGGAGGTTTCAGTACTCTTATGAACCTGAGAGCTATGCCGGCGGTAACATATGCCGATATTCATATAGTCTATTCTTATATTTAAAATCATTTGGACAACATATGGGCACACATACATACACATATAGGTAAGTAATTTATAAAAATTATTTTTATACAAATTATTATTTATCATAATTATATATTATTTTCAAAATAATGATTGTTATACTCTGGTGCTACCGGCATTTCGTGCACATAGCACGGAACAAAACCAGAAATTGTGCACATTATATATTACCCTTTGAGAACATTTATGGAATTTGGCTTTGTAGTTCATGTCCACGTTTTCAATGTCCATAGAGGGAGTATCACTTTCAGGGATCACCTAAAAGCGGGCCATGACATCTCTCAGTCTTCTCTCTGTTCGTATCTCAGTTTAGAATCTTATGACCGTGTTATTATTTATCAATTTATTTCTTACACATTTAGTTATATTATAGCTGCATTAATAACTGGCTGATGCAATCATCGATTTGTGACATTAAATATTTCTGATTTTTTTTGTCCAACATTTTTCAAATGAATGAATAATTTGATATTACATTATACAGTTTATGTTATGATAATACCGGTTAGTCATTTTCTTGTTGAAGATACTTCAAAATAAAAGCAAATATATAATCGATTATTTTATTTAAATTATTAAATTAACATGAGTAATAGTATTAGGACTGCAATTTTAAAAAAGGTATTCTTTCTTTTTTTTATTATAAAATATTAATTATACAAAAGTTAACTGGAATCTCTTTTGATATACTTGATTATATTTTTAATTTTTTGATTATATTTTTATCGTGTTTTCAGATTACAAGATCTTTACAAAGTAATAAGAGTCTAAACATATCTGATATTGCATCTTACTTGCATTTTACAACACAGAAAACAAATGGAATCTATTCCTTTTTACTTCCATTAAAAACCAGACAATATGATATACAAAATAACATACAAAATATCATAGATAATGATCCAGATAGTATTTTTAATGTCAGTACAGAAAACAATGCAATATCCTTTAACTTTACCAGAGAAAAGTGTATTAAAGAAATTTTGGAACATAATTGTTCTGCAGTATCAGCTCCAGCTTTTGTCAATAATAAGAAAAATATCATAGTGGAGTTTAGTTCACCTAATATTGCAAAACCATTTCATCTAGGACATTTAAGATCTACAATAATAGGAAATTATATTGCTAATATCAACAGCTTTGTAGAAAATAATGTCAAGAAAATAAATTACTTAGGTGATTGGGGTACGCAATATGGTTTAATTCAATTAGGAATTGATATGGTAGATATTAGCAAGGATGAAATGAAAAAGAGTCCTATAAAAGCGCTATATACAGCATACATTACTGCCAATAAGTTGGCTGAAACTGATTCCTCCATATTAGATCGTGCGAGAAAAATATTTAATGATTTGGAAACTGGTATAGGAGTCACATGTGAACAATGGAAAACATTTAAACAGTACACTATTGAAGAATTAAAAAGGACTTATGGTAGAATTGGTATCACATTCGACGAGTATCATTGGGAATCTATGTACAATGCCAAAAATATAGAGAGAATAATTACATTAATGGAGAAAATGCAATTATTAGTAATAGATGAACAAAATAGAAAAGTTGTGAATCTAGATAATGATAAAATTGTTCCTTTAATCAAAAGCGATGGTTCTACCTTGTACATAGCTAGAGATATTGCTGCAGCTATTGATAGATTTGAAAGGAATAATTTTGACTGTATGTATTACGTAGTAGATAATACTCAAGCCGAACATTTCTCGAACTTGTTGGAAATATTAAGACGAATGAAAGTGCCATGGGTTGAAAGATTGAAACATATAAGATTTGGTCGATTACATGGTATGAGTACCAGAAAGGGAAACATAATATTTCTAGAAGATATCTTAAATACTACTAGAGATATCATGAAGGAAAAACAATTAGATTCATGTAGTAAGTTAATATGAATATTACTTTGACTAAAATATAATCCAATCTAATCTATAGTCCAATCTAATTATCTTGCAATATTTTTCAGCCACCAAAGTTCAGTTAGATTCGACAGATAATAGTTCAGATATATTAGGCATTTCTGCAATGATAATCAACGATTTGAAGAAAAGACGACAACGAGATTACACATTCGATTTAAATGCAGCATTTGATGTAAATTTCTTATCAAAGTGTGTGCATAATTACTTAATTTTATATTCAATATAATTTGGTTTAATTTTTTTTTGTAAGGTCAGTTGAAAGGAGACACTGGCGTGAAGCTGCAATATACTCACTGTCGACTCATTAACTTAAAACGCAATTGCGGCGCTGTCTTACCTTCGGAATGCGAACCAAGCCTTTTACGAGAAGAAGTCGTCGATGAATTAATCGTATTAATTGCCAAATTCGAAGAGATAGTATTAAAATCGTACGAAGAAATGGAACCATGTATATTAACGGGATATCTATTCCGTCTGAGGTAAGTGTACATTTGATATCAAATATTTACTATAATTATCTAATTGTGATAAATTACTTTTTTTTATACAGTCATGTAATTAATAAGGCTTTCAAAACATTGAAAGTAAAAAATGAATCATCTGATGTTGCTAGTCAAAGATTGCTTTTGTTTCACGTTGCTAGAAATATTCTTGCACAAGGTATGAAATTACTTGGTCTAATGCCTCTGGAGGAAATGTAATACAGTGAAGAGATGGTGAGTCAAAACACAATGCATTGTTTTTAAACTCGTTGCCATTGTGGAAATTATACATTGTATTATATATTGCAAAATATACGCGCAGGGTAACTTTCTTTTTAGGCAAATTATGTAATATTTTTCGAGATAATTTCTGTATATCATTTTATTGTATACAGCAATGAAATTTATTATACCACATTAGAACAAGTAAATTAACGTTTCTTCCAAGTAAATTTTCTCCTAGCACCTTCCTGACCCCACTTCTTCCTTTCGCGCCTTCTCCAATCTCTCGTTAAAAGTCCAGCTATTCGAAAAAAAATATAATTTTCTATTATCTAATATATATTTAATTTATAATAATAATAGTTTCACAAGGTACAATATTAAGCAAATATACATTATACATTAAAATATTTGCACATGATTTCACGTATCGATTGTTCCTTACCAACTCGCATTTTTTCGATCAACGATTTGTCTACGAAGCTGCGTAAGCCCCATGCGATACCCCAACGTACAACTCCACACTGTCCAGTAGGCCCTCCACCCTTAACTGTAGCCTCGATGTCCACTTTATCGCTCATATTTATAAACATTAATGGAAATATAACCTGTAAAACAAATAAAATGTAAGGAACATTAGAGATAATTTATTTAAATTCGTCTTTTTGAAAATTTTTTTAATCACATGTAATAGTATTTCAAAATTATCAGTCACAAGAACAGATACATCTATTACAAAGAAAAGTAAATACAGAAATAATGAATAAAAATATTTAATAATGGATGGTAGAATAATTCAGGAATAACTCTATCTATAAAAGATCAATTATAAAATTAATGCATCATCGAGCGTATCGGATCATACCGGACCATCCAATTTACGAGGGGTATTGTTCCTTTGCTAATGTTGCTACGATAGTTTCCAGCATTTTATTCATCTCTAACAATTGCACTTTCAACAATTTTACAGCATCTTCGTTTACTTTCATCGCAGTGATCAGTTTTTCAATCGTCGTTTGTAAGACGGCATCGGAGACCTCCTTGTTTTGCCGCTGCTTCAACCAAGCAGCGTGATCGTTCAGATTGACGTCGTCGTTCGCCAAGGGGATATTTTTCTGCGCTATTTCATAAGCGGCTTTCATTATATCTTTGGGTAATCGCTTCTCGAGCGGATTAAGCGGTTTCACCACGAGCACACGTTTCCTATTTTCAACATCGATCTTATGATCCGACAGCCACTTGCGGAAAGCGTACGGAATTGTAGTGTTATGCAGGACCATCTCTGTGAAAAGAATCACCTTCGTTTGCCTCACCAGTTTCGTGAGTCCGGCATGATTCCTTAGACCCTGTATATCGTGCACGGCGATACCGACTAATAAATTCATCAGAATCACAGTGACGAACACTATAAACAGTGTGAAGAGGATTTGTGAGCACACTGATAAAGGATGATACATGACGAAGGAGCCGCCTGTCGTCGATGCACTGTCCGCTTGATTGATGAGACCCTCAAAATCCAGTTCGCCGGCCATCATTGCCAGAACCTTGATCAGGCCAGTAAAAGGATTACCGAAAGCGGGGTCGCCCGCGAATATCACACAGAAACTGATGGTAAAGCCAATCAGTAGCCCGGAGTATGCTAGCAACAGCTTGGCGAATTCAAATTGGATGTGCGTGAACATGGCGACATAGGTGCCGAAGGCTGGTAATTGGCCTACCATCAGCATCAGGTTGGTCCAGGCACAAAGTATGGCGAACGCACCGACGTAATTCTGCCAATCGTAGGTACGCCCCGTATAAATAAAGGACGTGACGAACACGCTTATAATCACCACGCCGTCCAGGATATTGTCGATATTAGTGAAGTATTGTAAGGCTGATTTATAGACCATGAAGCCGAATATTTTCCTTGGTATGGTGATGCACGTCAGCACTAGCGCGAGATACCATTGAATCTCGATGAACGGTTTGCGGAAAAGGAAATCAGCCGCTCGTTTGCTATCGCATATCTTCGAACTGTCGGTGGTGACCTCGTGATTATAACATTTGTACGCTAAAGCGGTCAGCACGTAAGTAGTCATGCATATCACTGTCATGGCATATAGAAATATGCGCAGCAGATAGAGTTTACGTATCTTCTCCCACTTGAGATGTAGAAAAGCCATAACTAATGGATGCGATAGGAGGTCCTTCCGATGCTCCTGCACGAAAGTATTTATGAAGCTCGTTTCGCACTTACTGTTGCTAGGAAAGAGAATGTCAAAATGCAGTCGCATCTCGAACTCACGATTATGCGACACCGGTCGAGTCAGTCTGATTGAGGCATCCAATCGTTGACGGAACACATGCAGCGACTCGGGAATCTTTTTCAGCACGACGTTCAAAGCAGACAGTCCGGTGCACGTGGTTGCGCTGATGTCAGCGCCCGCCCAAATAAGTGCGTCGACGCATCGTGATTGCTCGTTTAATGCAGCGATGTGAAGAGGAGTAAAGCCGGTCCGGTCGGCCGCGTTTACAAGAGCGCCATGTTTCAGCAACAGCTGTACCAATTCGATGGACGAATCGGTACTCATCACGGCGAAGTGCAGTGGTGTCCTGTGCTCCCTATCCACAGCGTTGACGCTGGTCGGCATTGATGACAACAGTAGCTCAACGCATGGTATCGACTGTACGAAGCAGGCCACGTGTAACGGTGTCTGACCCAGATGATTCTTCTCAACGATGCTGGCTCCGCGTTCGAGAAGCAATCGCACCGTTTCCACCGCTTTCGCGCGTACGGCACTGTGGAGAACCGGTTCGATCACCTCCTGACAGATGTAATTGAGCTTGGCGCCGTTGTTTAGTAATGTGGTCGCGACTTGCCAGTTGTTGTCGAGCGCCGCGAAATGAAGCGGCGTGAAATGGGTGATGAAACTCTCGTAGTTGACGTCGGCGCCTCTCTTTATCAAATATTCCACGCAATCGACTCTGTTGCCCAGCGATGCGGCCAGGATGGCATTCATGCCAGTACGTGACTCTACGTAGTCGTAATGCGCGCCGGCGTTCTCCAGCTCCGGCAGAAGATGCAGCAAACCGCGATAGGATGCCCAAACGTAAGCGACGTTCCGTAATCGTTCGCTCTTGCACGCGTCTGGCAGAGCACGGCTTTTCTCCATATCGAGTAATAGTCTAGTCTCCGTCGGATCGACGATAGACCATATCGCCGATCTTAATTTTGTGCCGTTCACATAGTGATTCTTACAACATTCCAGATTATCGAAGAAGAGGGACTCGTCGGCTGGCGGCGGCACGCCGGCATCGATCTCGATCTGTTTGCTATCGGACTCTGATGCCGACCTTACGTCATCGATCGTGATCTTTTGCGAACAATCCTCCGCCGAATACGTGCACCTCAAGGATCTGTAGGTGGAAGCCAATCTCACAGAGAGCGAATCATCCTTGCGATGATTATTGAAGCTGGAATAGAGACGTTGTCTACCCTCGTCGAGAATAATCGGCAGTCTCAAAGTGTTCGTCTTGAGGTCGTTCGTGTTTCTTGCTTCTTCCACCGAATCTCGCTCATTTTTGTGCATCCTGGCGCGAATCGAGATTTATATTTATGATCGAGGATAATTTTGCCGAAAAATTAAAATTAATATTTCGCTTCTCCCCTATTTTTTCGAGCCAAGTTCGAGGATATGTATTTTTTTATTCGATCTTTTTCTTTATTCGATTCTTTTTTATTTGAATCATTCGCGATCTAGTGACTTGATCGTTGGTATTTTTACAATTGGTTTTTTCCTGTTATTTCAGTTATTTCCACATTCTCGCGGACAAGGATTTCGTATCTTATCTCATTCATTTGTGATTATAATAGTCCTGTCATCTCTGTTGCTCCACGTGTCAGAATTATTTCAGTTATCGGGTATTATATTTAGTTTCCGACGTAAGCATCCATAATTGAGCACCAAGTAATATCGATGCGACTCGCGCAAAGAGGCATTTCAATTATTCATTTGAGCTGCACCGATTAAATCATAACTTTACCTGGCTTACTTAATGATATTTCGCGGATAAAGCTGTTTTTTCTTAATTTCCTATTGCTGCTGATATATTTTCCCCTCCTCGCGAGAATACATATCTTTTCATTAACGAAATAATACATTGCATTCACATGTTTAATTTTCACGATTATATTATATAAGCAACCTTTCCTCTTGTTTGTATTAGTAGTATATAATATCGTTTCTCGTTTACTGAAGGTTCAACAGAATCGACTAATTTTAAATGTATTATATAAAAAAAAATATTCACTGCGCTTTAACGTGTCAAAACTCTTCAAGATAAGAATTCAATTGTCAATTAATTGTCTTTCACTAATATTATGTTCTCCTCTCTTTTCTCATTATCGGCTTCATATATAGACGCCACTTTAACGCTCCCGCTTTTGGGAACCCGTATTTATAAGAGTCTAAGAACTGACCGAAAAATTTAAATCCATTTAAAATGCAAAGATGGGCGTCGAGAAGGATTTCAGGCACATGTCTTAACATAAAGGAGGTACGTCAACTTGAAATGTCTGTCATTGTCGAGCTATCTCTATCGTTGCACGTTCGACGATTTCGCGAGTATTACGCACGGACTTGACCGGTTTGTATGATCGCACTACACGTACTGCACAACGCATTTACTCTGCGTATATCTCTGTCGGTTGGTCGATTGCGCGTGAAGAATTCGCGAACAGGGAGGTAGAAGCGCTACGGATAAAATATATAAATATAAAGAGAGATGTAGGTCGATATCGAGATCTACTTCTTGTGCACACATGATTAAACTGTTCTAAATCCCGGATCTAGATAATGCTGGAAAAAATCATTGGAAAGTCGCTTGACTTTCATTCTGTGGCGTTAGATTTTTTAACATTATTATTTACATCTGTTATCGTTAAGATAAATAAGATAATTAAGAGAAAATACTCTCTTAGATGCAGATATTTGCGTTCTTAATCATAATTTAATGATAAAATTATTTTTCTTGTTGAATATCAATGAGAATAAAGGCTAAATGTATAAGATAAGAAGACTATGATATCTTTATGAAAAGTGTCTATGGTACATAAATTGAATTCGTTAAATACATTAATCATTGTGTGGTAAACTATAATAGTTTTAAATAACTCATAAAATTTAAATGGCTCATTCTTCATTCAATATAATTGAATATTTTGAAAATCCAGCAATAAATCAATCATCATTTGCATTATTCCCGCTTCCGTTTAATCGGTTGTTCAATATCTTCTTTATTAAATTGTTTTTTGCAGAAAACATTTTGTATTCTTTTTTTCTTTTCTCCTTCTCTCTCTCTCTCTCTCTCTCGCAAAGCCGAGTTTTTTTATAATTTCTGAACTGCGAATATATCTAGTTGAAGGTCTTTCACCGCATGATCGCGAATATGATATGACTGATTTACATAATTTTTAATTTTATATTCGTTTTGAGTATATTTGCAAAATCTCTGCCAAGATATTTTCGAAATTGATGTACGAAATCGCTGAGCATGAAATATGTATATTTCGTATTAGTATTTGTTTTAATAAAAATAGCATTTTTTTTCAAATTCAAGACACGAAATAGTTTTACGTCGCGATGATTTTATTAAAGCCGACAAGAGAATCCTTCAATCTCACGACGCAATAAAATACATAATAAATTCTTTACAACTTTTTTTCTAGTCAGCAAACTCTGAGAATTAAAAGGTAATCAATTATATGATGAATAAATTCGACAGATACAGCACGGAAAATAACGTGGATTCAAAGTACAAAGTTCAATACGTTTTTAAACTTTAGCCTCTATCACATTCTTCTTCAAAAGATGAATCCATAATTCAATGTCCTCGTTTTATCTCGTTGTCGGGTTTCCTATTTTGAGATTGAACGAGAGAATTTATGCATAATGGAACCGGTTTTGACAGTCTACGCGTACCGTTAGCATCATACATGTATTCTTCGAATCTGATCGAAAATCTTAAAGAACTTGACTAGAGAGATTTAAGACTTTTCTATTAAATTTAATCAATACAAGTTAACTCGTGCAATAAATCTTGATGGAAAATACGCAACAATAGCCCGTATATAACTATTTTTATTTAGATTTGTGCTAAAATTGCAGTTTTACAAAAACTTTCTCTACTAAAGAATATAATTATATAATAATAATTATATGACAATATGACAATATAATATATAGAAAGAAAAGTAAATAAATGAAAGAAGACAATTAATATTGAAATATGTTATAAAAAACAGATGTAAAGCCACACAAATTAAATCGTACCGGTCTCAAAATAATGTGCTGGACCGGTTAATTATATATAGATATTGAATTCAAAAATAAGGAAATTTTCCTGACGAATCGCACATCTTATAAAAACCTGCACATGTGGAGGAATGTTTAGAATAACGTAAATTGTCCTGTTTTCTCTAAGGTTTTCTCTAAGGTCTCATCAATATACACATGTTAGTATTCGCGTCATGAAACCTACGTTTTTTTGTAAATTAGAAATACCAAATACATACTAAATATTTGAAAATACATGTGTTTTAGAAAAGTGGAATGGAGCTTTTTCTCTCTTATCAGGAAATATCTTTTATAATTATTGCGTAAAACCAAAGTAATTTATTTGCATTTATTATGCAAATATAGTGTTTCTTTAAATATAAAATTCATATATAAGGATGAAATTAATACGGTTGATAATGGACACACGATGACATTTATATCAGAAATAAGACAAAAAGATTGATAAGTTTTTCTGGAAGATATAAAACGTATAAAAATATCATAAAAATATCAATTCTGCGATATTTTAATTATTCATCGTGTATTCATTCTCGAATCCCAAATTTCAAAGCGGAAACTTGAAGCGGAATATTCATTTCTAAAATATTTTAGAATAGAATTTTATCGACAATTTTATTTATTTATACCCTGCATTTTTACAAGTTCTCGAAGGAGAGTATGATTTTTCTCGCAAATTTCCCTGAGTTCCGCGATATCATCCTTGAATTTGTTGCAATCCTGTATCAGCGTATCCTCATCGATGCCACGACGACGACACGCGTTCATATCACTTTTGAAATACGCTTTTGCAAAATAACTTTTCTTGCGTATCGCGGAGAAACTGTTCTGACCGTCTCCTTCCTTGGCGATCTTGTAAGAGGCCGAGAGAACATCGCGCGGTAATCTCTTCTCCCTGGGGTTTAACGGATGAACAGTCAGGACGGCACGTAAAGGTGATGGTAAGAGCAATGTGGTCCATCGGAAGAACTTGACAAAGCGTTTCGATGGCGTAAATCCTAGAAAAAATGCCATCTCCACGTCATGAATCAATTTTGTCTGACGAACAAGTTTTGCAAGACCGGCCGTTTTTTGCAGGCCTTTGATATCATGCACAGCTATGCCGATCAATAGATTCATTAGCACGATCGTCACAAACAGGAGGAATAATACGAAAAAGAGTTGAACTGTGATTTGCAGCAAGCCGAAGGTCGATTTTTTGAATTTGTCGTAGCCTTTTTCAGATGCGAAGAAGAGATCTTCGAAGTTTAACTCGCCGGTCATCATCACGAGAACTTTGGTGAGACCAATGTGTGGGCTGCCGAATGAATTGGTATGAGGAAATATTACACAGAAGCTCGCCGTGAAGCCTATCAGCAGACAGGCGTAGGCCAGGAGCAGTTTAAATACTTGTGCCTGTACACTAGTAAACATAGCGACATATGCGCCGAACATCGGTAACTGCCCGATCATTAGCATTAGATTGCTCCAACCACAGAGCACGGCAAAGGCGCCCAGATAACCCTGCCACTCGAGCGTTTCTTCTCTATACAGGAATGATGTGGCGAACACGCTGAGTATCACAAACCATTCAACCAGATTTTCGATTTGCAAAAACTGTCTGACGGATCGATAACTAGGAATGACACTCACTTTACGGATGGCTTCCAATATGCTGAGTATTGCCAACACGTACCATTTACTCTTGAGTAACTCTGTTTGTTTGAAAAAAGTGTAGTAGCTGGAGTTCACACACAACAACTCCAGCTGTCTAGTGTTATTTTTAATATATTTCTCATTAGATTCGTTGTAACAGTTGTGAGCTAGAGCGGTTATCACCCAGCTCGTAAATATTAGCACGTATATTAGATAGAAGAGCAATCGAGCGGCGTAATATTTTCGAATCTGATGCCATTTGAGGTGAAGAAAAGACTGGCATAGTGGATGTTCTAAGATCTCCTTGTAACCTTCTTTTACGAAAGCGTTTAGGTAGCCGATTTCAGGCAAACGGCTATGTCGATTTCGTCGACAGTGCTGCAACAGCGGATGAAAGTCCAATTGCAATTCGAGTTCGCCCGCAAATCCTTGGTTTAAAGTCAGAGACGCATCTAGTCTACGCTCAAATACGTCAAGGGAAGTCGGAGTCTTCCGCAGGACAATAGAAAGGGCGCTGTTACCGCCAATGGTTCTCGCATTGAGATCCGCCTCGTGCTTTATCAGCACGTTGACGCATTGTGACAGTTCGTTGGAGGCGGCAATGTGCAATGGCGTGTAACCGTACTTGTCAGCCTTGTTCACATTCGCTCGCCACTTTAGCAAGAGCTCGGTGATCTCCTCGGTCATTAGGGATTTGCCCAAAGCCAGATGCAGTGGCGTCCGACCTTCGTCGTCCTCTGCGTTGGGATCCGCGTGACCTTTCAACAGTATTTCCACGCATTCTAGAGAATGTGATTGGGCGGCCAAGTGCAAGGCTGTATATCCTCGGTGATTTTTCAGTTGAAGATCAGCCTTCGCTTCGATTAGAAGAATCAGATTGTCCGTGCAGCCGGCTTCTGCGGCCAAATGCAGAGCAGTGTTCTTCTTGACGGTAGGCAAGTCTACCTGACAGCCAGCCTTAAGAAGTACATCTAAACAAGTCGGGTCTCCCCGGTCGGCCGCGTGATGAATAGCGGCATATCCGTCCTGATCCAGGCGATTTAGCTCGTTGCTGTTCGGCGCCAATAGAGATAGCACGCATAGAGCATTCGTACGTGCTGCCGCATGTAGCACCGTCTCTTCGGCATCGTCCGACGATTCTGGACTGATACCATGCTGCACCAAATACTGGGCGACGTCGAACGCATCGCCAAAGGCGGCATAATGAAACGGCGTGTGCTTCATACTAGTGTCGAACTTCGCACCCTGTTCTATCAGATACTTGACACCGTCCAGACAGTTTCGAAACGCGCATAGATGCAATGGGGTAAGACCGTGATCGGGCTCGGTGTAGTTAACATTGGCGCCGTGCTGGCACAAATGGCAAATGATATCAGCACGACTCATGAAACTCGCCTGCAGTAACAACACGTTGATCTCATTCGACTTGGGGACTGGGAGAACCGTCTCGGCTAGCGTGTCGTTTGTCGCAGTTAATTCCAGGTTCTCCCAGAACTGCGATTTGCAGCATATACGCTTCTTATGCTCCGTCAAGACGTTGCCTATAAAGTCTTCATTGATGCGCAAACAAGTGCGATTGATCTCCTCGGAACAGGCGCGTTCGCTGATGACGGAGTAATCCATGTGAGATATAGTTGTCGGGCTATCGAGAGATAATGGAGATTTATACTGAGTGCGACCACTCTCGAGTTCATAGTTGTCTTGTTTGGACGAGGAACGTCTGTTCTTTAACCGAGTCAGAAACAAGGAAGCCGCACTTGTATGAGTCAATAAAGTCGGGACGGTTCTTGAAGCCCGTTCATCATTATTTTCCTCCACTTCTTTCTCCGAAAAGGATTTGAATTTGATGTTATCCGCCATCTTCGCCTATCGCCGTATTACATTCAATTACCTATAAACGTGATACATCTATTTGACAAAGTCAAAGTGCTTGATAAGAGAAGTATAACCGGTGTTTCGACTAGAGAATTAGATTCTGATAAATTGTATCAATTCCCGCCCTCTCTATCGCGATCTTATGTCCACATAAAACATCTTACATAAATTAAAATTTCAAACTATCACATCAGGAATATATATATATAGACAATATTTCTAATTTCCCAAATTAATCGATGTATAAAGCAAGACTAAGATATTTAATGTTAAAATTATATGAATATTACATAAAAAATATAATTAATATAAAATGAAAATCAACCAATGTGTTCTAAAGCTGCACACAATTGTGTGTATTAATATAGATTTAATTCTTAATTTTGATGTAGTATTTGAAAGCGTTTTTACAACTTTGATATATTATAGTGAGACATGACACGTTCCGTATTGTATTTTATTTTTCTCGTTTTAACAAAAGTACTGTAAGGGCATAACATCTGAATCTAATGCAAAGCACATCGCGCAAAAATTGGAAAATTTGTTAAATAATTAAAAGAAGAATCTATCTCTCTCTCTACAATTTGCTTCGAGTTAGTTAATGATATTTATAAAAAATTAATAAAACCGATATCTCTCTTTCTCGATAACATATTGATACGATAATAATATTAACATACCGATTCACATATGCACTACAAAGATAGGGAAAAAATACAGAAAGTTTACGGATTTGATAAGAAGCAATAAATATTATATTACACACACACACACACACACGTAGCATCTTACTCATAATCCAAAAAACTTTACATAATTAAAAATAAATATAAGTTTGTATATTGAGGTGAGTAAAACACTAAACAATGTCAAAAAATTCAAAGATAATTATTTTATTTCTCTTCATATATATAGTTTCATAAATATTTGATTTTATTTATATTCGATTTGTATTTATCTTAGGATAAAAATTGAAAATAAAAAAAATATCGAAATTATGATGGAAATCGCAAAATAAAAATCAAATATTTATGAAACTATATATATATATATATATATATATATATATATATATATATATAAAGAGAAATAAAAATATAAATAAATTTCTGAATAGGATGAATTTTATGTACGCAAAAAATAAATAGAAACTTCAATTACATGGAGCTAAATATTATGATATTATGCCCTTCGAATAAACGGTAAATTGTTTTCAATGATATATCTTGGATTTAATTGCGGCTCTTATCGCGAATTGTCCTAGACAATTGTCATCGAGACGGAGATAGTGTTCTAGATAAGTGAGACAATTTACCTTGCACATTTACGGCACAAAACAGAACTCGACGCCGGGAATTGATGATCGTTTCGATCGCATCACCTCGTTCTATCGCCAGACCGATTAATACTGACAATGAGAGCGAGAGAGCGTGCAGGATAAGCTTCTGGCTCCATACCGGTTATACTGGCTTGGGTGTTACATGTTTTCGATGAGACCGACTGGCTATCAAAGATGAGCAGAGAAGGTCATCTTCCTCTCGAAGAACGTCGCATATTTTTCGCGTTTCGCATTCTTAGCGATATAGGGGAAGAATATCGCGTAATAAAAGATTCTCTTCCGCATCGACTGTCTTCAAATCCATGATTTTTCCAGTTCCAGAGACAAATACGGATTTTTTCTCCTTTGTTTTAATCAAATTTATTACAACTTTTAATACTTTGTGTTGTATTGTAAGTTTTTAATCTTGAGAATCTCTTGAAATTCGAGGTAATAAATATTGCAGACAGATGCACAAATATTTATATATATATTCATCTTCAGCAGTGAGCGAAGGAGTAATAATTCTCTGTTGTAGTTAAAATTTGGATTCATCACAATGCAAATTTGCGACGTGATGAATTTAAGATTTAAAAGAGGAGGTGACATTAAAGTCCTTGAAAGTCAGAAAAAAAATACCATTGAGAGCGAAAGTTGAAATATGATTATCAATTTTTTAATTAAATATAAGCCAAAAAAATTAAAAAGTTTCATAAATGGGAAGAATTCAGTTGCCTTGATGAAGCAAAAGAAATTTTTAAAGAATTTTAATCAAATTTTTTGAGTTCAATAAACTTAATGACACAAGAGAAGTTCGTTTATACAATTTCTCTGACTTGAATATTCAAGTTAACTAGTAGCATATATAATACTTTCTCGTAAAATTTCACTATTAGGCGCTATCTTGATAATTAACATAGTTATTTAATCACTTTATGGCATAATAAACATAACATTCATATAAGAGATTTTAGTATTTCCGATTTCTGAAAAGTTATTTTATCATTTTGATTTAAAAGGATCTTTTTAATTGTTCGACTACGACAACTACGTTCTGCAGGAAATATAATGCAGAATATAATGTAAAGTAATAGTTTTATCATTAAAATAATGAAGAAAGCTAACATTTTTTTGATAAATATTATTATTATAGATATTTTCGTAAGAGTGATTGTTTAAGATTTAATGTCACTTTATTTTACATTTAACCAAGAAGCGTATATTTAAGTAATAGTCTAATTTTTCTCTATTTTGCAAGTGCTATGTTAAACATATTGTTAATCTATAAAAAATTAGAATATACATATGCAGTCATAGAACATACAAATTGGATTGTAAAGTAAATCTTTTATCACACACACACACACAACACATATATATTTGTTGAATAAAAATAACATATTTTAAATATCTTAATTCCTTTTCAGAAAATATCATCGTACAGATTTATAGGGAATATTATTTTGATTAATTTTTTATCATGTATCAAATATGTATGATAGAATAATATATCGTTTTTTTATTTCAACAAGCGGCGAAAACTCAGAACATTTTTTAACGAATATAATAACGGCACTTTTTTGACAAAGATTAGGTCAAAAATATTTAAAATAAATATATCAAAATAAAAAAGATTTAGTTCTAAGCATATAAACAATAAGACAATCTTAAGTCATTTTCTCAGACAAATTTTGTAGTAGAAAATCTCAATTCAAGGTTCTAATTATATATATTTTAATTGTAATTTTCTAATTATGTATAATATTTAATAATATGTAAAATTTATATGCAATTTATTGCAAAAATCTAAAATTTTCTTCTAATGACAAAATCTAAATCTAATCTATTTTCGAAATATATATATTAGAAATATATTAAAAAATCGTTAGAATCGTTAAACAAAACTCACCTGTTCACGGTGATGCATCTCTTCAAAATATGTGATATCGTGTCCATTAATAGTGATAATACCAGAGCCATTACCCCAGACTGTCACTTCACCTCTTGCAGACTTTCTCATGCAATCTGAAATTATAATGATGATATATATAATTGATGATATATATTTTATTTCCTAATCATTTGCTAAAGTTAAAATTATTTATTTACTTTTGACTTTAATGTATGGCCTTCCTGTGCTGTCATGTTCCAACTGTACATATAAAAATAAACTTCTGTATTAATCATAATTATATTTTTCCTTGTCATTATATATAACTTACAGGTGGCACAGTTATCTCTTGGGAATGGTGAATAAGTACTTTACGATATTTCATAATATAATCTGTTGCATGTCTTGATAGTGGGTGATTACATAATCGCTCTAGTGATGTTATAAGATAATTGTACTGAAAAAAATTATTACACTTATGAATTAAATCATATGTTTCTTGTAATAAACATCTCTTTATAAAAGATTTGAGCATTATCAGTAATATTATTATTCACCGATTTTAGCATTATTATTAATATTATTAATATTATTATTATTCACCTCTATATCTATAAGAGTTTCAAGTAGTTGGTCCTCAATGTCCTTTTTTGATAACCATGTAGAACCTACCAGTTTACTAAAAAATAATAATAATATAACTAATAAAAATATAGTACGATCTTGAAAAATAATTGTATATGCTTGTAGGATAACATTTCTAAAATTATATACCAATTGTACATATTCATTTAATATATGTTTCATTAATATTTAACGTACATTTTATCCATAGGTAATGTTCCTTGTTTTATTAATGAGTCTTCAATATTATTCAGAGATTTGATTTTCTCCATAATATTCTGTTTGTAAAAATAATTATTTTAAGTTATTACTCTCTTTTTTGTATTTTTGTGAAAATTACTGTAGGAACTTACATATAGCGTTTCATAATAATTTGGTTTAGAGGTATAAAATAGAGAATGAAAAGGTCTTCCAGAGTCATCAAATTCTGCTGCTTTCCTGTTTGGAAAAATCTCTTCCGGATGTAGCATCATTGGTCGAGCTTTTTGATCATATAATCCCGATGGAAATAAATATTCAATTGCTCTCTAAAAGTAATGATTATACGAGTACTTAGATATTTTTATTAACTATCCCCAACTAGCCTTTTACAATCACATACATCTATATCTGCTTGTGTAAAGCAATCTGGATCTTCACCCATCATATTAGCTAGATGTCGTTTTCCTATTTGGTATTCAGCAATCTCTTTCTTCATGAATTCATCTGGTAAATGCAAATAAAAGATTTTATACAATATCTTTTATGTAAAATATTAATATTATTAAAGAATTATATAAAATGTTATTAATGAAAAAAATAGGTATTATGATCATACCATGTTCTTTTGCACGTTGCAAGTACATCATCATAGCTTTGCTCATCTTTTTCGCTGGTTTCTTCACCTCTTCAGACTTAAATATATCATCGATTTCATCAATATTTGTTTTATCTGTTGATCGCAATTTAATATGTTGCATATAATTCTGCAATTATAAAATAATTTAACACAATCACGAAATAATTAATATAAATATAAATGAAATAAAAAAAGAACCAAATTGAGTTAATAACAACAATTTAAGTCAACGAAATCTCGTTGCTTATTTTCACTTCGAACCTACCGAACATTGTGTAATATCCGAAAACAAAACTGCAGCATTGTTACTTATACCAATCCCGAAACGTCGGAAATGTGAAAAACGTGTGAAAACAGACATAATTGTTTGATAAACCTAAACAAATTATTCTTTAACCATAAGATTCGGAGTCGATGACTTAACCTCGTTCGAATTATAACCCACTGTGACGACCCGAGACCCGAACGTTCATGGTTGAGTTCGAAAATCTACCTGTCAATGAATCATCTGGACAAAAAAAAGGGCAAAGATTATCCTGATTGGTCAATCAGACGTTGTGTTTACTTGACGAGTAAATTTTCGAACGCTTTTATTACATTTATCGGTTGTTTCATATTTCGTATTAATAATTTTCAAATAAAAATTCCGCTATTTTCGAGAGGAATCTCGATCAATCGGACGATGTTCAGGGATTCTAATCTCTAATATGAGAAAGTCTTGTTCCGGTCTAGATTATTCGTGCTTCGTGTTTGTTAGTCGAGGGAATCTATGACGTCACGAGCGGATCCGCGGCCAATGTCAGAGCGGTTCAGCTGTTGTGTGTGGACAATGGCGACGATTCGACGGATGGTGTGACATCCCGACGGGCTTAAATGTTCCCGCTGCGTTGTCCGGCTGCAGGTAGACGCGCATCACGTCGCGCTGGATGAGAGCCACGTCCTGGCGTGCAGTACCAGGTGTCTCGCTTCTCTCTTCCCTTCCCTGTTTTTCTCGTCGCTGCTTCTGCGATGGCTACGGTAAACGCGAACGCGCTGTCTAGTGACATAAGCCGTAGGAATCCTCAGGACGAGTACGAGCTTATCCAGAGAATAGGCAGTGGAACCTACGGCGATGTCTACAAGGTATGTATTCACTCAGCTCGATTCCTTTAACGACGACGAGATCGTCATTTATCGTATTCTCTTCGCAGGCTAAACGTCTCTCGATGAACGACCTCGCGGCAATTAAGGTTATCAAGTTGGAGCCAGGTAAATCCAAAGTATTTTGTTTATTGTACGGTTATCGTGTAATCGGCTTTTCTATCGCGACTCTTTGTTGGTTTTTTCTCGTTGGTGTGGAATGTTTTTTCTATAGAGTGCCATTATGATTCCTTGCAAAGTATATGGAGTAAAAATAAAAAGAATATACAAAATTGCTTCATTTCTTCAAATATACAAATTTACATATAAATAGTTCTCAAAATATCAACATTGTATTAGAAATTTTGTTGTGGAATTGTAAAGCAGGATAGTTTATAGTGTTTGTGTTTGTCTCTTAGGTGACGACTTTGCAGTCATTCAACAGGAGATTTTAATGATGAAGGACTGTAGGCATCCAAATATTATTGCATATTATGGCAGTTATTTAAGGAGAGACAAATTATGGATATGTATGGAATACTGTGGAGGTGGATCGTTGCAAGATATATATCATAGTATGTATAATATTAATTATTTGTGTTTACACATAAATAGAATAATATATCTTTAACAATCTCAACAATTAATAATATTCAATTTTTATATTTATAAGAAGAATATAAATTGATAATGATTTATAAATTAAGATTTTTGTGATTATTTTTTTATTAAAATGGTTGTAATATATGTATATATATATAATTATATTTTTAATATACTTCTAGTAACTGGACCATTATCAGAAATACAAATAGCATACATGTGTCGGGAGACTCTCACTGGTTTAGCTTACTTACATAGTATGGGCAAGATGCATCGTGATATTAAGGGTGCCAATATATTATTGACTGAGGCGGGTGATGTGAAATTGGCAGATTTTGGCGTGTCAGCACAGATCACTGCGACGATTAACAAAAGAAAGAGTTTTATTGGTACACCATACTGGATGGCTCCTGAGGTACTTTTGCATTTTCTTATAACATCTAATATGCGTTGTATAGAGTTACATTGAAGATCAATGCAATTAATATTTTGCAATGTGCAGGTAGCAGCCGTAGAGAGGAAAGGTGGTTATAATCAGCTATGCGATATTTGGGCATGCGGAATAACCGCGATAGAATTGGCCGAGTTGCAACCGCCGATGTTCGATCTGCATCCGATGCGCGCTCTGTTTCTCATGTCCAAATCAGGCTTTAAACCACCGACGTTGAAGGACCGTGATAAATGGAGTCCGACGTTTCACAATTTCGTTAAGGTCGCACTCACAAAGAACCCCAAGAAAAGACCGACGGCAGAGAAGTTGCTTCAGGTTAATCTTGTTTTATCATTAATAGATATGATTTGTCTCTGCATGTATGACAAATGAAAAAGAAAAATATATACAAAATCGAATTGCATCTATGCTAATCTGAGGTAAATTATTTTGAATATTATAGCACGCGTTTTTTCAAGGGGACATGCATAAAAGACTGGCGTTAGAATTATTGCAAAAGGTATCGAATCCAAGTCATATGTTTGCCGATTTAGAGGCTGACGAAGATGGAGCGGTGCCTAATGTTCCGCAAAGAATAGCCTCGCGTCACACTGCAAGGCCTAGGCCAAAGAGTCCCATATCACAATTGGATAGTGATGGTAAGCATCGATTAATAGCAATTAAAGAATAACCAATAAATTGAACATCTTACACTTTAACTTAACCATGATTATAATTCATCTTGCAGATCAAATCAATATTGATGGAGGGACATTACACAGAGATTCTATATCACCATCTGTGGACAGTAATCCAGCATGGGATATCATGGACATCATGAACAATGTCAAAGTAAGTTTATTATAAATATTTGTTTTGCTTATAATTATATATCATATATTATTATATATCATAATTTGTTCAACATATTATTAATTAAAAAAAATTGTTAGCGCAATTGTTTTTCCAATATTACAATGATTAATTCAATATTTATGTTAAGTTACTAAATTGTATTAAATACTCCAATGTATAAATAGTGTTAATGAAAGAGTACAATTTATGACAATAAAAATATCTAATCTCTGCATATTTGTGCATATACAGGCTGTACATAATTGCGATGTGCATCCAGACTGTGGAATTGGTTCTGCGTTTGAAGATGTTCAAGAAAAGTAAGTTGTTTTTTACTTTTATTCTAACAATCTTTATCATACACATTTTACATGAAAGAGAACATAGAAAACATGAAAGCTTCTCTTCTCATTTCCATATGGTAGTTGCTGTTTTGTTCGAAAATATTCTTATGTTGTAAATATGTTTTATAAATATCTGAAATAGAGAATTTCAGAAATATTTGATATAAAAAGATTTTACAGTTTTATATACATATATGTGTGTATTTTGATTTGGAAATATGTGTTACATCTTATCTTCTATAATATATATTAATTATAAAGATTAATAAATTGTGGAAGCCAAATACAATTGTCATATGTTACTAAACAAGACAGCAATGCAGTATGTTGTGTTATAAGAATCATCGACATTTTATTCTTGGCTGATAGTAACTAATAAGTACATTGCATATAGTATGTGCTTTTGCTTTACGTCGTGTCATACTTAGTTATCAAATCATAATCTCAAACGAGAGAAGAATGTACATTCATTACTCTTACACTTAAAACAGCAACACATCATATTCTGAAATATCTTAATGTAAGTAGATAGTATAGACAAAATTTTTATAAAACAAAAGAGACGATTATTATATACATGATCAGATGCTACAAAATCTTTATGGATATTATACAGGGATTTATTCTTTGTAATTTTTGCATCTCCAATATTTTTTTAATCCTATTTTTTTTTATTCTTACCGTAAATAAAAAATATCTAAATAATCCATAAAATCGATAAAAAATAATTTCGCCTATAATTAAGCCATATATTTTGTTTTGCATTTGTCATCGCTATATTTCTTAAAGACATGCTCATTTTTTGTGTCAGTACACTTGGCGCGAACCTTAAGACAAGTAAAATATCGAAACGTCGTAGCAAAACTGGCACAGAGATATTTCGTATGACTATAAGGTAATATAAATAATTTCCTCGGTTGATGTCTGGAGTGAAAAAATTTCTTTTTATCTTTAACAAAGATATATAGCTTTACCAACACAAATTATATACTATTCATATATTCTTAATACTGTAAATGTTTGGAAAGTTTTGACCAGTTTATCGCTGAGTAATATTGAAGCAATCCAAGTTATATAACTATAATGTAAAAAAATAAAAATTACATTAAAATTTTTCTACACCAAAATAGCTCTAAAAAGAACGATAAATTAAATGTAAGAATTATTTGGATAGAGAGTTAATAATGCTTTTTAATGAGATGTGTAATCAAATTTTTTTATATAACAAAAAGATAATTATATATGAGACAATTTTTTATATATAGATACATTTCGGCGGGACAGAAATTTAACAATATATTGTGTATATACGAAATTACAGTACACTACTTTTTGCATGTTAGGCGATAGATACGATTGCTTGTATGCATGATTTGATAGCAAATTTGTCAAAGGATTGCTGATGTGTCATACATGCATTTTATTGAAGTAAGTACGGTCACTTTTTGAGATATATTTGTATATACACCAACATATAACATTAACAGTTTCTTCTATTAGAATTTGTTATTCTAAAAGCTAAAATCATGCATTTTTACACCTAGAAAAAAAAAGTCTAACAAATAAAAGAAAATCTAAAAATGCCGCTTAATTCGTACGAAAATAAGGATTGCCCGAGTATTTTTGATACATCTTAACAACGTAACTTATTCGGCTGTAAAATAATATTTATATCCTGTCACTATTAATCCTTGATCCTGTAGCACATTTGCCCTATGCCCCAAATTTCGTTTTGTAATCCACATTTCTAATTATTCTCTTTTAATATATTTTTTGATTTTTCTGATCAGTTTGTAATTTTAATAATTTCTCCCAACAGGAGTCTATTGCAGTACATTGATGAGGAGTTGTTGCTAAGGTATTGGCAGGTAACCCTTTTCCCTTGCACCTTGCACCTTGCACTTATATCTCCTAATAATTGCGTTAATTACTTTTGTAAATTGCATTACTCGGACAATTAATTAATTCGCTTTATTATTAATTCATTTTTTAAATATCTTCTTATTTTATTGCAAGTATTAATTCAAATTAACACGCATTTTCCTCGGTTTTGTGTTAATTTTAAAAGACTTCTTTGAAATTATATATATATTTTGTCTCTATATAATTTCTTATAAATTACTTTAAAAAAAGATTAGTTTAGCTAAATGTACTAAAAAAATTATATATATAATTTTTTTAGTACATTTAGCTAAACTAATCTTTTTAATTAATATAATAATATATAATATTATACAATATTTTCTTAATATCTAACTAAAAAACAAAATGACTAAAATTATAATATAATCTTAGAAATCAATTATCTCAAATTTAATCAACATCCGCAGCGTGATTAAAATAATATTACAAACACATTTTAGATAGTTAGAATGATGCTTCCTTCTTATGTTACGCATTTAATGTTATTTGTTGCATGTTAGTTTTTTTCAATTATCTTGATATTTGAAAGTTGTTTATAAATATCAGCCATGCTGGTGTGAAGGAGTTTCTGTATCTAATATTGAGAGGGAGAAAAAGAAAGAGAGGACATGTTAGTTTACATATAATTAAAGTTTCATGTATTTTATTATATAAAATTGTTTCTTTCGATTCTATAATAATACAGTTCAATAAATAAATATCGTTTTTTAACGAGAAAGAGAATAACCATTTTCTGTAATTTTTTTACGCTAAATGTGACACTGGCCTTTAAATTGTTATTATGCCGCAATTTTGAGCAATTTATGGTTAAAATTATTATATTACAGCTATATGTAATATGTTTAAGAAGTTTTGTTACAATTAAAATTAAGAATGGTAGAATTTTTTACTCAAAATTTGTTGTTGTGTTATTATAGTTAATAAAATATTTATGATTGTAAATATATGAGGTATATTATGAAACATGTAGATTAGATCATTGAGAATTTATCAAACATTTTTCAATATCATTCACAATCATCATTCTCAAATATGAAGTTTTCCAGATAACTGAATACAATATCAAAATTGACAAATTCAAAATCAATAAGAAATCGAATATTCTTTTTTAAATTTTGATATCCCATATTGATTTCGCCATTTTAAATTCATTAATTTTGACATCGAATTCGTATTCAGCAATTTGAAATAATTTTAATAAGCAATCTTAGTTTTAATAAATACATTGAAAAATATTTAATAGATTTTCAATGATTTTATTTATAACTGTAATCATGAATATAATTAGAATCAATACAACAAATTTCTTAATCATAATCAATACGACAAATTTCTTTTGAGGGCTAAAATTTAACAAGGTAAATCGTGAGGAAAGAGACCTAACATATATTTAATTTTGATTACAAAAAAAATTTCGTATATGCATTGTAATATAGCAAAATGCATTAAAGTTATTCTTTTTTGCAACTTTAAAATATAAATTCTACAAATTTCTCAATATTGTGATGTGATGAAACAATTTGGTAATCGAAATCGTATATTTAACGTAGTTAAAAAACTGCGGAAAATAATTATTCTCTTTCTTATGTGTTTTTTTTTGTTGAACTATATAATAATATAAGATTATTTACATATACTGGAAGGTTTGAAATGAATTTATGAAAACCGATTGTAAGAAATTATAATTTTTATGGATTCTTCTTGCAATTATTTAGATATTATATAGATGTTATGGATAAAATATAAAAAATTATGATAAAAAAAGAGAGATACATCAAAATCTATTTAATCATGGAGTAATATTTTTTAATGTAATCATGTATCTAAAAAGGAGAAACAGTATTAATTGCTTTATCAAATATCTTATATTTATTATATTATTTACAAAATTCTAAAACGCATTGTGCGTAGAATATTTCGAGCAGTATCAAGAAATGAGTTTATAATGTTTATAGTATATGACCTATAGTTTCATGTGTGCAGGGGAAATGCAATGTCGATGGTCGGTGGGCATTGCGACCAGCTATATTCCCTGCAGTAAGTAGATAAAATAAATTACAGTAAATAATTTTTTTATTATCCAACATATATTTTTTTTAGTTGGTACATTATCATGAAAGTATCAAATATTTATTTGATTATATATATGTTTTACTCATCGGAAAACATTAACATAATTCTAGATATATACAAGATATTTTACTGTAGTATTATTTTATTAAGATATCGTTTTAAATATTATTTAAATATTAAATGATTTAATTTCTTTATATGAATAATGTCGATGCGAGAAAAAGGGGAAAAAATTGATTTATTATAGGAAATATTTTACTGTTTTTGCCTGTTTGTTCCACTGACAATATTTGCCAAAAAATTCATTACGTAACACCAAAACCTCATGATTGATCTTATTAACACTTGATAACATGATTGCCTTATGTTGTACTAAAATCTGCAAGAAATGTGCAGCTTTCACATCTCTAACTTATTTTTGCATCACATTTTATTCGAAAATCATTTCAAGAGAAATATCTGATCCTAATTATTAATTTTATTTTTACTTTTAATTTTATTATTCCATTATTTTACGATGCCATTAATATGTATTTTATTTTTTTATGTTATTTATTCTCTATTAACCTAATATTTTTTTTTCTCTTTCATAATAAAGCGTGTTTGAAAAGAGTAACAATAGTAACATTTGCATTTTCATGCTTTCTTTTTTTTAGAGCCACTCTTCCACTCGGGGAATCATCGAACGATTGCGAAGTCCATTGTCCCTATTACAATGTGTCTGGTAAGTGATTTACAATATAGAAAAAAATTTGATTGCATATAATCTAATCAAACTGCTTTAAATTTATTCGCGTGTTCGAATAATAAAGAGTAGATTCGTGTGCACAGGATCTCAAGCTAGTCCCCGACGTCACAGTTCCGTGGATGAATTATACGGTCTCGTCAATAATTCTCAGTCCCTAACAACCGTGAATGGTCAGCGTCAACGATCATTGTCGGATAGCGGCCCTAGGGATGAATCTGCGCAGTCAAACGGTAAGAGCGTACGTTGTGAGTTTAGTGCTTTAAATCATGAACATTTTAATGTAAATATTCGATACACATAATACATTTATTATCCATCTTCTTTATTCGTGATTATATTATCGACATTAATATATAATCATTTTATTCAATCTCAAATCATTCAATTATTTTCTCAATTTATTCATCTATTTCATTTATCTCAATTTCTTTTCAGGCGACAATGAAATAGCAGCTGATCAAGATAGAGAGAGTATGAGTCCTGACTTACTCTCAGATACACCGCCCGTCCCTCCGAGGAGGAGGGATCGAAAAAGACACACACCACCGAGACCTATTAGTAACGGATTACCTCCCACACCAAAAGTGCACATGGGAGCGTGTTTCTCAAAGGTTAGTTGATTTAATTTTTTTATGTGTGTGTTAATGTATATAAAATAATGGCCAGAGAAATTTTCATATAGTAAATTAAATAATATATAAATAATTTAATAAAAGCAATAAAAAAATAATTTATACATATATATATGAATTATTTTTTGAATGCTCATTATTATATTATATGTTGCATTTATTACAATAAGTTTTATGAAAATATTTCTTTTATTGCATTTCTTGATAATGTGTTAAAATTTTAATAATATATTATTTTTTTCATTTATATATTATTTATTATTTCAAATTTATTGTTGCAAATTTTATTAGGTATTCAATGGCTGTCCGCTGAGAATACATTGTACCGCGAGTTGGATTCATCCGGATACGAGGGATCAGCACTTGTTGATCGCGGCGGAAGAAGGAATTTACAACTTGAACTTGAACGAACTTCATGAAACCGCGATAGACCAATTATATCCGAGACGTACTATCTGGATGTACGTTATTAAAGATGTTCTCATGTCCCTTTCCGGTAAGCGCATCTTATACATCATCATTGATGCTGTTGCATGATTGATTAATTCTTTCTCTAAATAATATTAATGATGTGTATTGCAGGAAAGACGCCTCAGTTGTACAGGCACGACTTATTAGCGATGCTAAGTAAACAAACTCATAGGTTTTCGTTGCACATGAATAAAATACCAGAGAGATTAGTCCCTAGGAAATTCGCCCTCACTACAAAGGTACCAGACACAAAGGGATGCACCAAGTGCTGCGTTGGAAGAAATCCATATAATGGGTGAGTAGAAATTCTATTACGTTTTTTAAAAATATACAAATTTTTAAAAATACAAATATAATCCTTCAATGAAATAAGGATGAGAAAAAATTGGATACAATAATTTGTCATATTTTTAAGCTTGTTAGTTAAGTAAAATTTAACAAACATAATGCTCTATCTTTTTAAATGTACAGGTACAAATATTTGTGCGGCGCGATGCCGGCTGGTATATTTCTAATGCAGTGGTACGATCCATTGAATAAATTTATGCTTCTAAAACATTTTGACTGCGTTCTACCATCGCCTTTAAACGTCTTTAGAATGGTTATCACACCTGAGATGGAATATCCAATGGTGTGTGTATCAGTTAAGCAGCCATATCAACAGAATAAACTGAAATTGGATTTGATTAATATGAACTCAGGAGCGAGTTGGTTCCACAGTGACGAATTAGAAGACATAGATGGTTCAGGTATTCTTATGTCATACCTATCTGTCGGCAAGATTTACTTGTTTATAAAGAATCATAGCCTTTATTTATTGATGTTATTATCATTTTTTTATACAAAAGACATTTGCAATTGATTTTCTCTTTTTAAAAATCTGGTAATTTTATCTTTATTACTTGAAAGAACTATCATCCTATCTTCAATAAGAATATTGTTTCAGCAACTGTGATACCAAGAAGAGAGAATTTGAATGTTATTAATGTCACACAGTTCGAAAAAGATGCAATACTCGTTTGTTACGATAGTGAGTATTACTAGAAGTATTATCTTATTATTATATACAGTAATATGTGTTATAAATTAAACATAAATTCGTATTTACAGACGTGGTGAAGATGGTGACTTTACAAGGGAAACCTCGAGTTAGCAAAAAACAATTATCAGAGCTGCAGTTTAATTTTCAAATTGAATCTATTAGTAAGTACAAAACACTTTGTTTACTCGCAATTCATATCATAGTCTTTGTGAATATAACAATGTATCGTTTTTTTATTAGTTTGTCTACCAGATAGTGTACTGGCATTCCACAAACATGGTATGCAAGGTAGAAGTTTTAAGAATGGCGAAGTTACTCAAGAGATTAGTGATCCGAGCAGAACTTACAGGCTACTAGGCTCAGACAAGTATGTATCTGACGATATAAAAAGTTTGAAAAATGAAAAAAATAATGCACTAAATAATGCATTAATATGATAAAAGAGTTTTTAGAATAGAAAAATAATTAAAAAAGAATTGTGTATTAATGAGATTTGATATTATTGCAAATTTCTCTTTTATTGAAACTTTAATTGTGATTTAAAAATAAATTTGGGATACTTTTTCGATAAAATTTTTACATTACTTGAGACAGAAAGAGAAAGAGAGATATTGAATGTGTTGACTCATAATTTTAAAATAGATTTGGTAATAATAATTTTTCTCTTTTAAAGAGATAATATATTTCATATATCAAAAGAGATATTCAATGTTATTGATAAAATTTTAATTTTGACATTTTTTACATATTGTATCTTGTATTTTATATTTAATATTATTTTAGTTTTTATTTTAAACGAATGCTATATATTGATAAAATTTATCATTAGATATAATATTTATAATTAGATTAAATTAATATTCGTAATTAAAGAGAAAGTAAAATTAACCATTATGTTAAATAGGGTTGTGATGTTGGAGAGTCACCTGGTTCACAGTGGCACATTGACTGAATCGGAAGGGGCGGATCTCTACATACTCGCTGGACATGAGGCCAGCTATTAAGTATCGATTTTCAAATTACTAGCTTGCGACCACACGCTGCATTATCGTCTCGCACGATTTGTGATTGAACTGCACATGTAACATGGAACGACTACAAGAGAGCGAGGTTAAAGTATGCAGAGAGGTAAAAGCTTTACAATTAATAATTAATTATTTTCACTACTTTGCAACATGCAATTTCAATGTTGCTGCAGTGGATTACCGTCGTCTCTCCGATAATAATCGATATCACGATAAAATGATAAACTAGTAATTTACTTGCGATAACTTTTTTTAACGAGAGGCATCTTAGAACTTAGTCCTTTTAGTGGATATGCACCATGATAGGAAGAGGTATTGAGTTTAACAGAAAGGCACGAAACTTGAAACAGAGAATACGCGGAACTTATTCTTATGCCTGATTAAATGAAGCCAATAAAACCTAACCATATGCTTGGAAAAGTATCGGATAAAAGCGATTTCCTAGTTTATATAGTTATACATGTGTAAATTATACTCTTATATAAATTATGTACACTACGATACAACTACGAAAAGAGATTTATGATAAAATTAAAATTAAAACCTCGAAAAGGAAAATTAATATAGAGATTATTCCGTGTTTCCGACGTTATATTATATATATAGCTAAATTAGCTAAGTATATGATGCAAGAGTATTATTGCATAGCGTGTTTTATAGGCAACGAAACTCTTGCAACGTTGTGCAAACGATACAGTTTCGGATTTTATCTTTTTTTTCCTAGAGTCGTGCTATATATTCCTATTAGCTTTTAGCCTTCGAAAACCATTTTGATCGTAATATTGATTTAATAGGCTAAGAGCTCACATATTTGTATTTTCGACGAGTGCAGGAGATTATTCTCTAAACGAGACAATATTTATATTCTTACATACACGAGATCGCGTAAAGTTTTCGAAGGTTAAAGCATTATCCGCTGCATCCAAATGCAATATCCGATGAAATTTTCGTGTAACTTTGACGGAATCTGTGTGACATTAATCGAGATTACAACTTTTAATATATATCTTGGTCGTCTCACTTTCACGAGATTTGAATTTCAGTGATCGATTTTTTAACGAATATAAAAAAAAATGCATATTTTATTTTGTGCAACTTTTCCACTTTCTCGATATTAATTACACTTTTGCATATAAATACAAAATTGCGAAGATTGAATAAATGAAGATTTTATTTAGTTTTATTTCGAAGGTGAATTAAATAAAAATTTCATTTTTTATTATTTCTAAGTGTAAGAACTGGTGCGCTAAAAAAGAAAGTCTTTGTTAAGAAAAGAAATGATTCTGAAGTAGCGAGTTTATCACTCAAATCTAATCTGGTGGGAGCGAGACATCACGTGTATTTGCTTCCAAAGACGATAGATCGTAGAGAAAATGGCAACGACATAGAAGGAAAGTAGTTAGTTGATGTATAATGCCCTGTAAAAACGTTCTCGAGAGGTTCCGTGTAGAAATGAATTCCCTATGTGAATTGTATATATAATATCGTGTATACATATATTATATGTACACACATGTAAGCAGTACAAAATTCGCTTGTACCAATGTGTCATCTTTGAGAATGTGTGTACGCACGATAAATTACGCTATTCGAGCTTCATTTCGTTGGGCATGGGATCACACTTCGAGAGATTATCTTTATTCAGACATCGCGTTCGTCTCGCGATGTCTCTAATTTTTCGGCGATATTAAATATATAAATTGCACGACAATGTCATCGATAGCGATCGCGCGAATTTATCTTGAAATATATACGCGTTACTATGTTTGAATCGTTTCGCTTGCTGCACGATATTGATCGCGACTGTAATAAAGTATCCGCGATCGTTGACTCATGATCAGCCTTGATTTACGCAACAATAATCCCCAATATCTTTTGCTTTATGAAATAATCTGCTTCTTTTGTCGAGTCATTATAGTGCTCTCTGATGAAGCGCCATTGTGATATATGTGTCAGGAAAAAACGCAGTCACGCGAATAAAATAAAATGAGAAGAGAAGGATAAAAATGATTTCTTTTATACGATTTTCATCGTTCGAGTACTTCTCTCCATATAAATCGGCTGCATATGTAATTTGCATCAGAGATCACAATATATATTTGTCTGCAGTTTTTTTTATATCCAGTAATTTTGGTATCGTTATATGTTGTCAACGACGATATCGTATATATCTGTGAAGCGACGAACGCAACATAACTTTCATGTGATCGGTCTCAAGACTGGGAGAAATGTATTTTCTCATTTACAGTAGACTTTCTATAATGCTTGAGGAAGAGTGCTGGATTATGTAGGATTTAGGCGGGAGGAAAGATCGTTGACTGCGTTTTAAGTTTACGCAGTCGAAATCTGCAACTCTCGAGTATCGTCAACGTCGTTTAATTTAACGAGAGAAATTTTATTTGTATAAATATTATATGAATTATCCCAAACATGTTTGCTAAAATCTAATCAATGCGTCTACGAATCGATTCTTATAACTCGATAATGATTAAAGGAAACAAAACATTCCCTTTTTTTATTTGGAATATTTGACTAATATTTTTTATGAAATATTCACTAATCCCTAATAATTAGTAAAGATATCGTTTCATTATATTCATTATAATGCTGCTGCATTCCTTTTGTATCACTTTTCAGAATTGATATTTAAATTCGACATATTTATTCGATTATAACGTAAGTTAACAGGCAATTTTTTAAATAAACATATCTCGTAAAATAACGCGAAAAAGCATAATTAATTCACGATCGTATCTTCATTGATATATTATAGTCAAATAATTCATTATTGCAATCATACTTAATCATGAAGATGAGAAGATCAGAAATTCTTGGTCGTGTAAAAAACGCACATTTTATTTTCTCTGGACTGATACTCGTATATATATACATATATATATATATATATATATATATATATATATATATATTTATATATTTATATAATATCTGGCACTTTTCCATCTATTTCTGTCGAGATTTTATCGAGTTAGAGTCTTTAATTTGTAATTCTTTGCTGAGAAGAGCGAAAGACGAACTGTAAAGTATGTAAATCGAACTGTAAAGAATCGTCAGAGCGAAACTCATGAAATTATCTGTGCGGAGTGTTGAACTATTTTGATATTTTATATGCATCTTTTTCTCTGTACATAGAGAATAGATTATTCAAAGAAAGTACTATCGAAAAAAAATTCAAAATATACCCTAGTGAAGTTATGAATCGGTATCTTATTGTTTCCGCTGAATTTTCGCCTCATGGCAAAATCCAAAGCGATAATGTTTTTAAATTAATCTAATTATTATCATGCATATTTAAATTCGCAATTCAATTTTGCAGAATTTTGAATTTGCTCGATTTCGAATAATCGAAAGAATTTGTCGATATTTCTGCCAATCGTTTTTATATAAATTGTCAATTTATTCTACGATCGATTAAATTCTGTTAGTAAAGTCTACATGTTATTCGTTATAAACAGAAACATAATTGTCTTCCCTATACATACTTGCTAATAACAATACGCTAATACCAGATCTGTTAAATATCTACGATATTAATATTTCTGGCAAAATGTTTGATAATATCCGTGAAATCATGTATTTTCAATGTTTGTTTAATCGACAATCTCCGCTTTCTTAATATTGTAAAAATTATTCGAGCAAACTATTATTAGTATAAATCGAAATATAAATCTGCTTGATGTCTAAAAGAAGGAGAAAGATTGTGATATATATTGAAAAAGACGGAGCATTATCTTTATTCCAGATGTAATCCAGCTAGAAAGTTATCTAAAGGCTGTTCAAGTGTTATTAAATAGTTTAGAAATGTCAGATGTGGAAGGATAGATATTATTTTATTTTGATATGGGCGAGAGATTTTATTTGCGCGAGATTATTCTGCTTCTTTCCGGGGACGTACATATTTACAAAATATTTTGATAAAAATAATGGTAAATAGTAATTGCAATGTTACCTGATGTGAATTTTTGTATTATTGTAAAGACAATAATTTTATTCGGAGCATCGTATCGAGCGAATCATGGAAGGAAAAAGGCGACATCAAAGTAGATACATCAGTGGCATCAGAGTAGATATTATAAATCTATAAAACGGATAAATTTTAGTAAAGAGTGAAGAAAAAAAGATAGATGACATAATTAAAGAGTCTTTTTAATTCTTTGACACAGACCAAGTATTAGAAGAACTATATGCATTAAAAAAGACACACACACACACACACACACACTTTGTGTAAATTTCACATATCCATATTCTGTGCTCGCGACTATTTAAAATGAAATTTCATTCTTTAATTTTTACAAGAGATAGTAAAATTAGAGTATGGGTGTAAGACACGTCAGGAAAAATATCTGTTTCGCTAATTTTATACAATTAAGAAATTAATAAAGTGCATGATAAATTCGCACTTTCATTATTTCTTCAAGTTATTTCGAATACGAGATACGCAATAGATGCAGATACATGCAACAGATTCAGATTTATTTTCCGTTCGAATGGATTAATTTAAAAAGGACATAAAAAAGAGAACCTCATTATTTTTCAATACATTCAGAAAACGAAATATATACAAAGATATATGCGATCAATCTATATATATGTAGTGAATAATTGCGTCCAGTTTGCGAAGAGTATCGTACACCCATACTAGCGATCTTCGAAAAGTCCTTTTGCGCAAACATGTACATGTGTAAGTGTTAGGACAATTGATACAGCGATAAAATGTACCTGTACACATTGACCATATTAATGGTTTGCCTCTATACATACGGATGCTTGAGTTCCAAATTCCTAATTCTTGCATATTTTGAACTTTGAAATCTATTTGGCGAACGTGCGCGAGACAGTAATACATATTATATTCCTTAATCTTCAACCATCCCTCGGATTTATTCGGATTAAATTGATTTCTTGTGTTTTTACTGGCACATGACTCTAATACATTCATATTATTTTTGAAAAATATTAAAAAATGTTTTCAGAATTTCATTATGCATAAAGATTTCTAAGAATATTTCTAAGATTTCTAAGATTTCCATTTTATATTCTATGATTATTTTATTTGATTTTTATTCAATTTTATCAAAAAAAAACTTCTTCGTGAAACCAATTTATGATAGAATAAATTTCAGTTCAATTTTATTGCATTTCTGATATTTCCAGTATCGGGAAATATATTGGTTTCAAGATAAATACTTTTCAATTCGATAATCTAAGGGATAGAAAAAGATTAAGCGCATGCATGTACGCTTATCATTATTTCCTATCAGGAATCTGACAGCGATTGATAATACAGGTGCATTACGTTTTGCATGCAGAGAAATATACAAAATATTTTGAGAGGCAAATTCGTAAATTACGTAAGATGGATAAAAAGAGAGAGAAATATATATATATATACATAAATATAAACAAATATATTTAATAAAATTTCTTGACATATATATTGTAAATTCAAAGAGATATTCACTTAATATCTAATAGAATGAATTCCAATAATTTTGTTAATTAGCCGGAAGATGTTGAAGATACGAATTACCGATATATCAGTAATAGTTGTTAACTAAAGCCGTAGTAACACAGGTAGAACAAACGAACAAAATTATTCTTCCAACCAGAAATTAGAAGAGCGAAACAAAAATATAATGTTACATCGTACAGAGAGATTTTAGGAATATAAGGAGCTTCTGCTGTATAAAAAGAAAAGATTCTCACCAACTACTACTTTGTCACGTGCATTTAATTATTTATTTAAAGAATATTATGTAATGCTGTCCCTTCTTCCCAAAAAAATTTACTATAACACGATACGTTGCGAAACAGGACGTTAGATGTTGATTTCTTCTTTATAGTCGAAAGTTACGTGTTATATACAAACGGGAGAGAAGAATAGGAGATTTCCTTATAAATATTAATTGGAATTGTACTAGCGACTAAGTCTGTAATTATACGCGAAAGTTGTATATAATGTGTATAACGTATTATACATACATATGTTATATCTTGCGTTCACCGAGTCTTCGTTTTAGTCATTTTTTATATAAATACAGTATTGCGAGAAAATAATTTATAATTACGCGTAGTAAACGTATTTAATTTTCCGATGTATTTATAGGAACAATCACAAACTTTTCTGTAAATAGTCCTTCCCGCAATAAAATCCATCTAAAGGAAAAAAAAAAAATATATATATATATAGTCGAAGACATTTGTAGCGTTGCAATCCATTATCCTGATGCATCCTGGCATTTATAGACTTTATACTTACCCGAAAATTATGTCTAGTGCCTGGTCGAGAATGAAGAATACATTGTTGCGGCAGATTTTATATAAAACATTATATTATTATATACACACGTTATATGGTAGCATATACACTGGCATATATACTATTCTCTTATTTTCTAGTCAACATTTTAATTATTTAAATTTATTTGATCATTGGTACGAAGTAGTCACAGTTAATTATTTGTGCAAAAAGTAGAAGATATGTATTTGGGAATAAAATTTGTTTGAAACTTGCATTTTCAAATTCTTTAGCTATAATTCAACTGACGACTTCTTCAATTCGAAGTTAAATGACTTTCTTAAATGCTTTGTTCAATTGAAAACTGCTCCTGTCTCTTATACGCTCTATATAGTACAAGTAAAATATCAAATAATATTTATTTTAACATACATTTCAACAGTCTATAGGATATTAATTGAAAACAATTGACATAATTTTGTTATGCTTTTATGAAATAATAATGAACGTTCGAACGTCTATACGCTTATTACGCACATAAACATTAAATGAGATATCAATTTATTATAGAGTAATAGTATCACGTTGCGTTAATTACCTTGTAGGCACATGTTGAAGGCACATTGACTAAAGTTAATCCTCAAATTTTTCAGTACAAAAGATTATATGAATAATGCAAAGCAAACGCTATTATTTTCCTCTATAAAAAGGTCGAAATATTGGAAATAAAGATAATATTAGAGAATTATTTTTGTTGAAAATTACCTCCATACAAGATAGGGTTCGCTGAAAATATTACGTAAGCGTATTTACTTTGTGATACTAAGAACATCTTATCATGGATCGAAAAAATCCATAAGTATTTTCACTGTATGTCTCTATTTATCAAATTATCTATTTTTATTTCCAATTTTTACAAAGTGTTTCTCCATGTCTGATCTAAGAATAAATGATACTTTCTTAGACAAGATCGTTTGCTTCAACTTCATACGAAATCAATAATTCAATAAGTTTCTTAAATTTAAAACATGAACTGCTTCTTATAAAAACATTTGCTTCATTTTATCCACATAACTAACCGACTATGACTTGAAACTTTTATTGGCTCATCTTGCAATTAGCTCTATTCATTCGTGTATATATATAAGTACGGATCACGTCTCGATGTGCCCCTGCAATTGACCTACTATCTTCCGCACCCAACCCGCTTGACTCTGTCCCGCGGAGACGTCGTCTCTATCCATCTCAGAGTTCCGATTACAACTAATCGGCGAATCATCTCGCGACTGATAAATCGTGTTCACTTTCGCAGTGACCCTGACTTCCGAATCACCGACAGCGTGCCCCTTTCCTAAGACCGATTTTATCTTCAGATAATCTGGCTTTTGTGCGACGCTCGGCTTGCATCTTGATGACAATGACATCGAGAACACTTCTTGTTTTCTCTTAGCAGGAATCGGCGGCGCGATTTTCATCTTCGCCAACGTCGTCGATATTGTCGTCGGTGTCGTTGGCGTCGACTGTCGCATTACGAACACTTCGTCGACATCGCTGAATATTGCACTATCCCGGTATACCTCGTCTGTATCGGCATCCGCGTAATTCTCGATGGTCTCGAAACTCCTCTCGTAGAAACTGTCTGTTTCGCTTTCGCGACGTTCTGCATCCTTGTTGCTATTTGTTTCTTCTTCCTCTTCGCGACCTCTCTCCTGCGATTCGTTGGTCTTGCTGAATGATTGATTGACATCAATGGAAGAGGACTGAATGCGCTTATTCTCGGCAAAAAGAATCGTCGGATCGGCGTAATCCGACTGGGCGATTCTGGCGCCGAGACTGGAACTGCCTTGCTTGTAGTAAAGTTGGGGTATCCGCTGATCGCTGATCGAGCCGACGCTCGAGCAGCCCACCAATTCTTCAGCATCCGAGGATGGTTCCTTCGCGTGTTGCTTCGTCTGTTTAGATCGCTTCTTCGAACACTTGCCATTTACGGCACTCAATGAGCGAAAGTAGCGCGTCCGCTCGAGTTCGTCGTTGCACTCGAGTGTTTCCGTGCTCATGGTATTCCGCAAACGGCCCTGCAGACGACTACTCGCCTTGAAGAAGACGTTCCGAAAGATCGCACTGCCGCTGCTACCGTTCGCCCGGTAGATCTTATGATCTGGATGAATATTCGCGCTGTCAGTGGTAGACATACGCACGTCGGAGTAAGCATCGTCAGTCAATCGCGTATCCTCTAGCGAACAGAAAAAGGTCGACGAACTAGAGCTCGTCGAAGTAGTAGGAAACTTGGCGATTCTGCCCTCTGGTTGACACGTAGATGCGTATCTCTCCATATCCTCGAGATTAATCTCCGCCGGCTTATCGGACGCGATAGTAAACGGTCGCTCGCTCATTGGTTTGCCGTCTCGTTGTAAAAAGCGCGACTTAGTCACGCTCGTTGGTTGCGAGTTAGGGCTTATCTGGAAACTGCGCGGTAACGAGCCACACTTGGGTGGCGAGGTGGGCAGGTCGTCGCACAGTTTGGTAAGCCAGACAGCAGGCTGAGTTGGGCTATCGTTGCCGTCGTCGACGTTCTTCGCTGTCTGCAGGCCTTCCCAAACGTGCTGCAGATTATCGTAGTTGCCGAAACCCTTGGACTCGGCTTCTTCCGCATCGTTCGCATCGCTTCTTTCATCATTGCACCGTTCAGACCCGTCTTTTTCGATACGTTCCGTCATTACGATGGAATTGACATCCTTGCGCTCGGCCGTTCGGTGATTCAGCATGCATGGGGACGGTACGAGAATCTTCTCATTGTCCATCAATGTCGAATTATCACGGATACGCAACGCCGTCTTGATCACTTTACTATCAGTGACAATACTCTGTCGCTTGAACGTCTCAAAGGTCGCTCGCTTTTCGTGCACGTGATTTGTATTGCCATTCTGCGTGATCGTTTCCATTGAGTTTTGAGCGGTCTTCAGGTTGTCGTAAAAAAGCTGCAACGGTTGCTGATTCTCCCGCGCTGCAGTTGCCGAGGACAATGAATTCCATGCGTTGTTCGTCCTGTTCAGTCGCTGTTCCCGATGCGTCGCCCGATTGCGTCCCAATCTATTGTTGTTGTTGTTGTGATTGATCGAACTGATATAATTGGCATTCTCCGAATCGCTTTCGTCTGACGTGTCCGCCGAAATACGTTTATTGAATCTTTGCTGTCGCACATTGATGATGCTGTTGATCCGTTGTTTCTCCAACAATCTCTGGAATTCTTGATTCTGCATGAGAATATGACCGACGATCTCCTCCACTGTTTGCGGAGGAGTGGTATGCTGCTGTTCATTATTATTATCTTTGGCTTCGCTCGGCGACGATGAGTTTGTTATTTGATTCTCTTTCTCGGCACAAATTTCGACTGTTTCTTCGATCTCGGCTGTTGTAGATTGAGCATCGCCAGTAATGTCTGTCTTTTGTTCCTCGTCTGAGTGATTGAGAGACACGTACGATTGGAAGCCTGGCTCGGATTTTCGTCTCCAGCCGGTGAAGCGATCCTGAATATATATTTATTATATAATCTAAATATATATATATATATGTATATACATAGCTTTTTAAAAATATTAAGAAATAACGTAAAAATTTAATGACACTAGATAAATAAGTATAAAATAATAAAGTTTTAAATTTTTATAAAATAATTTATAAATGATACATTGATAAAATAAACTAATAATCGAGAAGGAAAATAATTTTTTAAAATATATACATATATGAATTATATATATATAGTTTCATAATAATTATATTGCAATAATACCTTGACTTTTGAGACGCGTATATCCGATGACCTATTAAGAGTTTGCTCCTTGGAGTCATTAACGGCAACATCTTCGTTGTTATCTTTGCGCGATGACGCAGATGAACCCTAATGATATATGTATTGATTAAAGAAGATTTATAAAATTTCTAACTTATATCAAGAAATTTTCGCATATTTTCTAGACCTCACCTCCATTGTAGTATCAGATTTTCTGACACCCTTTTTCAGCTTTTGCCTCAAACCAGTCTCGGACCTACGTCTTTCCCTCTCCTGCTTACGTTTCTCCAGATATTCCGGAGGCGCGGAGTGTTTCTTCGCTGATCCTTTATCCGCCAACGCGTCGTCTGTTTAAAGTATTTTGTGTTATTCTTTCCTTTCGATTTGCACAATGATTAAAAGTAGAGAAGATTTTTAATTATACAATATTGCCATTTATGCATACCTTCTTGTTGCGTTTGACCCAATTGCAGTACTAATTGTCGCGCGTGCGACGGTATAACCGCGTTATAATTCTCTAATATCACTCTCTTTATTTGTAAGGTCCATTCTCTCTTTTGTTCTAGATTGCGTGCCTGGAAAACAAATTAGTAGAACATTAAATAAGGATATTTTTCACATGCGTATTTAAAGCTATTACTTTACAATTAAAAAAATATCTCCAAAGTTCTTACTTGTAATGTATATTGCAACCGAGGATTATCAAAAGGTATCACATGAAAGCTGGATGGTTCCCCCGGAATACTTTCAATCAGCATTAAATTTGAACACTAAAAGCACAAAGAGAAGAAAAATTATTTTATATATTTTACAAAGAAATTATAATTTATTAAAAATTATTAAAGATTAAAATTGTTAAGAAATGTGCTTTATTCAAACTATAATTAAAATTCAAAAAGAATTTATGCGGCAAAAAATCGAATCAATCAATATGTAAAGAAAAATATGAGAAAAAGAAAATGAACAAAGGTAAAGAAGAGCCATAAAAGTAATCGTACCATGATATGAGCTTTGTAAACAAGAAGGCCATCCTCCTTCTTTTTCGTCAAAAGAAGCATACGATCAAAGAGGAAGGCATGTCGCGGGGCTTTGGCCCCGCGCATCCTGAATCGACCCTCCGCGACCAATTCGCCGCTCGTAGTCAGGTCTGGTCCCGGCCAACCGTACAGAAGCGATTGAATTTCTTGAACACGTACGGCGTGCTCGTGTCGCCTCTTCATGGCATTGATGTGCTTCGCTATACCAGTCATCGCGGCGAGAGCAGCCTCGATGGCGCTCATGCCTTCGTCAGCCTCATTCTCTCTCGAATTACAATCGGCGCCGTATTCCTTCGACAAATTCTCCAAAAGCAGGTGATACTTGAGGATCCTCTGAACCGGCTTCAAGAGAAACGACCCGAGCGGCAACGCATGCCCCAGAGCCGCTTGCCGTTCGCGAAAGGCGGACGCGGTTTCCTCCCGACCCATCAAATCGGTCAGCACGGAAACCGTTCTGGGATAATTGGTACAATACTCGGTGTAGACTTTGAATCCCGTATTATGCTTGATAAACGTATTGGCCACGCAAACAGGATCCAAACCGCATCTCTCGATGTCTCTCAATAATTCTCTATTAAATACGAAAATGTCCTCGATATTGCTGAAAAGATCGCCGAGATGCAATTGGCGCGCGAACGACGGTGGATCGTCCCGCCAGAATATCAGGTAACCCTGAATGACCTGACGCAGATGCTCGACGTATATCGCCTCCGTGTCCACGATCTCTAGCAATACCCTCTCGACGGGGTTGCGATGAGGGTCGCAGTAACGAGGTCTGTGGCACACGGGGCCCTCTTCGGCGCTGTCCCTCCTCTGTCCATTGTCGTCGTTCAAGATTCTACAACTGGCTTCCGAAACAGTCGCGACTCCGCTGTCCGCGGAACCCTGCGAACTGGCGCAGGTGTCGGCGAGAGACTCGACCGACGCCAAATACGGATTCGCGGCGCAGGTGTTGCCCTGATTGCTGCAGCTACTGGAGGACGTGCTGGACGCGATGGAGCTTCCGGAGTGCGGTCTCCCCGCGCCATTCCTGCGTCGTCTGTTGTACCTGAGCGGGATAAGACCGTTGCTCTCTCGCCTCTCGTACATCGGCTTCTCGGTGACTTCCCCGTTACGTTCCCCGTCTTCCGGTAACGACGCTACCGTTTCCACCAGCATGGTGTTATCGGTACCGGTGACGTCCGCGATCTCGACGTACTCGCTCTCCTCTTCCTTGCTCTTTGAGTTGTCCCGCTGGTGCGTAGGCTTTGTTAAGTCGCCAGTGCGGAACTGACCGAGTATGGAGTCTCGATGGGCGGTTGGCACCAGGCTCAGACGCTTCTGCAAGGCTGGCGGGATTCCGCAGGACGATGACAGGACCACGTGCTCTCCATCATAGTCATCGCCGCGTCGCGCTAACTCGTCGAACATCTTCAGTAGCTGCGGCACCAGGTCCGTGCTAGTGCCTGGAAACGAAAAATTCAAATGTTCATTTTGATAATTGTTTAAATTGAATGCGAGACCGTTAATTCATTTACAAGTTTATTCACATTGTAATTTATTAATCCACGAATTTGGCGATCAAATATGAGAAATTAAATTCAACGTTTCACTCAGTCGTTGTAGAAGCAGGATGTTTCAAGTATATTTTAAAACTCTTAATTAAATAATTGAGGAAATTGACTCTTAATTAAATCTTAGTTAATTGAGAGAAATATTGGTTGCGTTATTAAATCACATTTAACGACGGCAAAGATTTCCAGTGAATTAATTTCTAGGATAAGCTAATTATTCCAAAAAGCTAATTGCTTTAAGCCATCTTGATCATTTATATCAATTTTAATGAAATATATTCTTCAAATATTTCTTGGAATAAATTTGACACGCTTCGAAACATCATTACACGATTTGTCGTGCGAATCTTTTCACGGTCCATTTGTTCGAGTTCATCATAAATCAGCGATGCTACGATTGGCAAACGGAGCACGGAGATGCGAGAGAGAATGCCAGATGGAAGAGAAATACAGATGAAATTTGCTCCTATGAACATTAATAATAACCTTCAATTCATCACGAAGAATGGCTTCGTTCACGCGAAAATGCCGTTAACACTTTCTTTCGTGCAATCAATCATTTCCGATTATATTAGAGATTCTTAGAATACTGTCTTGAGAAATTACAGGCCTTTCTTGGCATTCAACTTAATTCGTCGAAGCAACAAGCACGACAGTAATTAATATATGATCACGAATCATCGCATTGTCATTTGTCATAGCAACGTAATGAAAATCTATTTTTCTTACTGTATACATCACATGACTTATTAAAGAAATTATTTTGTGCACCTTGTATGCATATACAATTATATGTTTACATAGAATGTCTTTAGCTTATGCAAGATTTGCGTCAAATTTTAAAAGATTTCATATAAACAAATGGACATATATGTAGATAATTTTTTTCTCGATTAAAATATTATTGTACATCTTTTCTCGTAACATTTAAATATTTTATTGCAACAATCTAGAATTAATTAGAAAACAACTGTGGTATCTGCAAAATTCTTTTTTTTTTCAAAACAGACTATTTTGCTCTTTCAGTGTTAAATAATTTATTTTACTGCTATAAATTTTTCAAATAAGTAAAGCGACTGTGAATCTTTCTAACCATACATTGTTGAACGCAAACCTTACAATTCTCGCTTCGATGAATTTATACAAGAGATATGTGCAACATGTGAAGGGGGAGAGGCGCCTATTGACATATATCTGCGATATTTCATAAATCATAAAAAAATCCCCAATAAGCCAAGAAAGAAAAATCGCTGCTGCCGTTGACTGCTTTTATCGTTAATGCGATCGCCTTCAATTAACTCGCTTCCCGTTTATCGGCGTTAAAAGATCAGCTTGCGCCGATCCGATTACTCGCATACGAACAAAATGCAATTACACGAGTATGCACAGCATACATAGGCTCGACATTCACATATACAGGGTGTCCCAAGCGCATGGATTTTTCTTTTTAATGGCCAACACTTGAGCGAATATCCAGATCCCGTGGTTATCAGAATTAAGATTCATAAATTCAGTTTATTCGAATAGAAATTTAGTGTGAAAAAGTACTTTTGTACTCGGAACTTATACACATTTCGCATTCAAAAAAATGTTTTTGTTGATGCAGATAGATTTCTAAGTCTGACAGCAAAAATTTATCGCTATCTTTTGTATCTGCTGCTAGAATATTGTTTAAAAAAAGACTTTCTAAATTGCACTAACAGTTTAAATATAAATTCTGACTGTCATTTAGATTGATTAAGTGTGAAATATACGCGATCACAATATTTGCTAATCATTTATCCATCTCAATCAACTTGTACCTGGAAAATTATTACAAGACTATTTTTTGAGTGATTTTTGATTATATAACTACCGCACTTGATTCTAGTTATTCCGATTATGTGTGCTAGAAATACGCTCGATCGCGACAACAGATTCTCCAGATGATGGATATTGAACGTTGACTAGAGACAGTTGATTAAAATTAGTCATTTTTCTCTTTCTCTTCAAATCGCAGAGAGAAATTCCGGCTGCTGTCAAAAGATCAAGAGAAAGAGAGATAAATCTCACCCTGTATACAATCGGTTGCATCTCGCGGCTCATACGTGGTCGATTGTGTAATAAACAAACGAGCAGGACGGAGTAGGATTTCCAATTTCCTCAACGTGAAATCAACTTTGTCCATACGTACCGCTACCTGTACGGCGCGTAATCGTGCATTTACGTAGGTGTGGACACATTATCGATTGATTTTTCTACGATAACAAACACACACATAAATATACACGCACACATATAAAAATTCTTCTATTCGTAGAATTCTTTTTCCGATAACGTTACGATATAATATGTAAACTGTCTGATTCTGAGCACGTCCTCGATTCTGCTCTGTCTCTCCCTCGGATTCACTCATCGCAATATTATATCGGTCTCCCGATTTGCCTGCGACTTGTGCACTCTTGGCTGAAACTTCCTCTAATAATAGGAACATGGGACACGGACTTTCGGATTTAAGTAATCTCGTCTAGACGTCGGCGTTTTGGTAATTTTACAAACATGAAAGAAGTATGTCAATTGAATAATTGATTTCTATCTTTTACTTAAGTTCGAAATCTTCAACATGAAAAAAATGTTTCGTGTCTGACAAAAGAAGAGATGAATTTATCTCAGAATACGACATACTAATCTTCGAAGTCTTGCGAAACGTCTTGCCCCTTGTTTCGAAAAAAGAAGGTTCAGTTTCAATAAACACACTCGCGATACATTTGACACATTGATGCGGAACAAATTTTCCACGGGAAAAATAACGGAATTTTATTTATGTCTTTCCGGCGCGAAGAGATTTAAGGGCTTACGAATGGGACTCTTTGATCTTCGAGTTACTGTATCTATTAGAATTCTCGATTCTGAGGTTTCAACGTGTTAGTTTTTCGTTCTTAAAATGTATCGCAGTCATGTTCGAATTCTCCCGGAAAGGGCGACCAAAAATAGAGAACATTTCGGAGATAATCGTGTCAAAAAAATGAAAAGAAATATCAAGTGTCAAAAAAGAATTTTAAAAAATCTTATAAAAATATGTAAAAAAAGAAAATCTTTATAATATATAAAATTAAAAGAATATTTTTTTAGATAGATTCTCTTAAATTTTTCAGCTTTTGAGTGAAAGAAATAAAATAAAATAATTGTATTTTTTTGTAAATAATAAAAGAAAAATATTTATCAAGAAAGAGAATTTAATATGAAATTATAACTCTCTTTCTTATTTGAGAAGATACGATTAAATCTCGCGTAAAAAAATTCAAGATTTGCAAACATTAGTGAAAGAAGGATCATTTCAATAATGAATGATATCGCACGCATGCTTTTACAAATTCTCAATCTCTCTTAAAGGATTTAACTGATGAAAAAGCGCACATTCTCGATGCTATAAACTTTTGTGGCTGGCACCTCACACGAGGGCTACGAAAATAGCGTTCGCAAAGAGGAGGGAGTAAAAGGAGAAGGAGAAGATACCTCGAATCGTTCATTGACAGAACTCCGATATTATGCGCACGTATTTACACGTATTGCGTTCATTGACACGTAGACTCATTGAAGAAAAAACATCTTTCTTCCATATCAAATAAAATAATTTAAACTCGATCTTTATTATAACGAAAGTTTTCAATTATCAAAAAATTTATCTTTAAATTCTTAATTTCTCTCATTCAATATTCTATATTTTTTTAAATAATCATCAAATTAGGACTTTTATAAACAAATTTAGTTAATTCTTTTTAGCTCTTTATTCTCTATCTTCATCTGTCTTTCAAAGTTTGGCTCCTTAAAAATATGCATGTTTCTTGCGATCTTCACTATATGTTTCGAGTACGCGATGTATGTATATATGTAACGGCACGTGTAACACCAGTTAAACAGAAGCGGAAAAGAAATGGGCCTTCAATGATGAAAACGGTCGTTGAGAAAATTTTCAAGCGCCCTCGAACATGCGACCGCATGCCGACACGTTCCTATGAATCATGATTCCGCTGCATAGGCGTGGACGTGCTCTTTGCATTCGCCGTCTCTTCGGCGCTACGACAAAACCCGTCGCATAAAATCTGCATCGTGGATGAGAGAATAACGCGAGGAGGGGACATTTCTTGCGAGAGGGGGAAGGGAGACGTAACTCACGGCGGAGTCGATAATATCTTTGTATTACGGCGATACCCGAGTGATACTTTGCAGCGAATTAGGGTCAATTGCACCGGCGACATCTCCGGTCAATTAACTCTAACGATTTCCTGTCCGTTCGAGAATCGGCTTAGCTAAGAATGATTTAGCTAATATTTCATTTCTATTTTTCTTGATTTTATCGCGATAAAATAAATAAATGCAGAAAAGTTGCACGCGTAATCTCTCTTGAAAAACGCCGGGATATCGAACTGCGAAATTTCTTTTTATGCTTGTTTTCTTGTCACGACTTCTCCTTCCAATCTCTCATTCTTCTCATATGGCGAAGATATGTTATAATATCTATATAAATTCTGGAATTTTACACAGCGTGGCGGCGGTAATATTGTATGCGTGCCGAATGCTCTTTCCAGGTGTATTAAAGAAGGATTATAAGAAACGTTTCCGTGCAGCCTTCGCGTCTCGCCGGAGGCTAAAGACGGCGGAGGCTACCGTTAACTGGCTGATATCCAAAGTTCGGGAAAGCACGGGAAAGAAGGCGGACAGTTGCATCGCCTGGTGCGACTCCTCGTTCTGGAAACCGATCACGCGCGGTTCCGCTGGAGAATCGCGCGGCGCGCACGACTAGAAAAGGAGAAGAGCCTGGGCGCGCGAGCACACACATACACACACGTACGTTTGTATGCAGCTCACATAGTCGTGACGACAAGTGCAAGGACCGCGCGTGTCGTGGCCGCTGCACCCCGGAATTCCAGGGTGTCCCCCTTTATGGCTCTTATCTGTTCCCGGAGGTGCACCCGGAAATGCGCTAAGCACTCCAGGAGACGCATTCCGAAGCGCACGTCCAGGATGAAAAGGCAACATTGTTATAAAGTTACGAAGCAACCGTCGAAAATAACAATTGCCGCCGTGAAAATGTATATCACGTGTGGGAAATGACGGATTTTTTATCGACAAACTAAAACTTATTTTTTTACGATTAAATTTAAGAGAAGTTAACTTTCAAAATTAAAATAAAATAAAATAATGAAAAAAATAGTCTCTTTTTTAATTAGATGAATTTATTTATGCAGCGATAAATCGAAAAATGCAAAAATTTGAAACAGTACAAAATTTATTTATCGTATTTTAATATATTTTAGTCATTAATATATCTTACATATTTTTAGGAAAAATAAATTTTAAGATAATTAAAAAAGATAGATATTTTTAATATACATATAAAATATTGTATGGAGAAAACGTGAATTAAAAAACATGAGTAAAAAACATAGAATTTATATAATTTACAACTTTGAATTTCGATGTTAAAATACGGGACAAAGATTGAAAGAATAAATATTATTTTCGGAAGATAATATTTCTATATTTTGTGATATATATTCATTGTTCTTGTTTCCATTCCATAACGATCGTAATGATGCGATCTTTAGTTGATTGTATAAATCTTGCAATTCTGTCTTACAATGAGATAATTGAGGTAAAATAGCAAATGAGACAAAACCAACAGCATTACCCTCCTTGCTAATATTTGATCTGTGATAACGAATATCACACAAAACATGCGCAAACGTTGTACTGTTAGATAAGAATCGCGAGATTTAATTAAATCGGCGATTCCACGGGAAATTGGAATATTTGCTCGATTGAAAAATTAATTCACATTTGATCCCAGTGTATTAACAAACAACAGCATTTACCGCGTTTTTCAGTTATTCGGATTAAAAATGTATTAAATTAATTTATATATTTTTTAACAAGTTTTTTAATAAGCAAAATATATTGAAATATCGTTTGTGGCAGTATTTTTTAACAAAATTTTTAATCTTTATCATAATTGCTTTCTTCATTTTACAGTAAATGCATTTTAATACATATATTTATGTTCTTTACATACAAGGTGTTCATTTTGAAAAAGACTTTTTTCTGTAGCGCATTTAAAATCCACTGTTTATGAAACATCAGTGGGAAATGTACGATTTGCGTCGAATAATTGTACTAGAATGCAGAGCTATTCCTGTAGGAACTTTTCAAAATGTTCGTTTAGAATTTGAGAATCATTTATATTATTGTTTTGAAAACAATGGAGAACATTTTTTGAACATTTGTTGTAATAAATGATTAGTAAATAAATCCTACTCCAAAATGTATCTTTGTAAAACTTTTTTGAGATACCTAAAACTTCTAAGTGCGATTTCTCGAAAAATATTCACTTAAATAAAAAAAGAGAGTTGTACAGAGAATCAAAAGAAAAATCAAACTTTTAAAATGATATATTACAACCCTTATTGCCATTTAAAATTTTTGAAGGGATAGCTATCCCGACGAAGAGGATGAAAAAATTTCGTTGCATTTAATGAATTTAAATGTCTCCCTCGAAAACAAAATTGACGTCTTTTAGCACTTTGCAAAAAATAGTGAATAATGAAGTAAACGGATGGAAAGTTTTAAAATGAACACCCTGTATATTATTTTCTACATTTATGATATCAATATTTAAATCGATATTAATATTAATATTTCTTAATGGAAAATGAAATTATAACGTATATCCAATCATTCGATTATCGGAAATCAAAGAGCGCAATTTATTATTTTATTTATTTTTTATTACTGTGTTTCCCTGTTTTCATGAAAAGAAAAGAAAATTACCTCTCGCTATTAATTATTTGATTATTCCCACCACGAAAATCAAATTCCGTCTCGTTGCTCCGAATGATAACGAAAAGGTCGCGATTTCGTACAACAATAACATGCTATGTCGCCGAATATTACAGTGCTATTGTTTACATACGATGGCCTTGTTATCATTCGCAGAACGAGACTCGAGCGAGAAAGTAGTGTCGTGATGTGCTTTGTGTGTCGTATTATTTTTAAAGTACAATTGCCAATATTAAAAAAATACCAAATCTATCATTTCTTATGAACAATTAAAGATTATTCTTGCAACGCAAGTAATTAATTTTTGCTATTATCGCGTCGGGAGTGTTATAAATAAAGTGCCGCATCGGTTTCTGATGATTAGTATGCGCACGATTGCAATTAATAATGTTTTCGCGAGTGAGTGCGGGTGTGCATGCTACAATGAAGCAGCAATGGACAAACAACGGAAAGAGAAAAGGTCCAATGAGGCATCCAATGATGATGTGTGGTGAGCAATTTATAATTTTCTCAAATTATTATTTGTTCTTTGTGCTAATTTATTGCCCTAATTTAAATAAATCTTAAGCAAATAATTATAAATAATAAAAGATAATGATAAAAGATATAAATACTAGTAAGATATAAATAGATAATGATAAGATATAAATAAATAATAATAAAAATAATCAGAAATATATAAAGTTTATTTATTGGCAATAAATATTATTATTAGCACTTAATTATACATTAAAATTTGATTTCTCGTGATGGGTATGATAAGAGGGAAATGATAAAATTGTCTGTTTACAAAAATAAAAGCCGTAAGATTAAACGAATTAGGAAGAATTTAGAAAATATAAAGCGTTATAAAATCGACAAATATTTGTGCGTCTACGCTCAATTATATTTTATACATGGAAAGTTATCTTTGATGAGTCTTCGGGCAATGTACAAGGTCAAGCGGTTATTAAAAACCCACAAAAATTATCTAAACTATTTCACATTCCACATCTATCTAAACTATCTTTTCTAATAAAGTGAAAGTTTATGAATAATATTTTAAAAGCAAGAGGATTATTTATAAAATGAAGAAGAAAGATCGACGAGTGAAACATTCTAGCTAACAATGGCATTGAAATATATATGTCATGTATTCTTTTTTTAAAAAGAAGACGAGAGGTCTCGAGAAGGCACGTTTCTCCTAGAATACACAAAAGATTTCGAACGCCGACACTCGATAATAATTACACGAGCGATGCATACCGGTTTTACGAAATTGAACGTTTCGTTCTCGAAGTCGTTCGAATAATTGTCGTTTCTCGGAATTAAAAGCCGCGTATCTTAATCGTGCGTGTCCCGGTTGCAGTTACAGTCATTCGACACAGTCAACCTAACACTTTACACAAACGAGACAGACGTTACAATAATGCCGACAATGACTTAGGCGACAATAACTTACGGTGTCTTTCACCCTCCGGAGTCGCTGATGTTCTTATTTCTCCGCCACTCGGTATGTCACGTACGATCTGCCTCGAATAATTCGTTCGTTTTTCCGTGTCGACCACCGGCAACGATTATTCAAAACGATCGCCATTTATCTCATCCACTTCCGCTAATTATCAGGCAACGCGCTTGAATCGAATAAAGTAGTCACTCTTCGAGAAAATCCGTTTCCTCGTAATGATTATAGTGTCACGACCACGTGACATGGTCAAGATTGCACAATGACGCTGACTCCACTATACTTTCGCAAAATGCGGGGCATTTAAAGCAGGTTTATATCGTCCTCGTAATACAAGTATAAAGGTAAAAAAAAAGAAATTAATCGTCAAACGGTAAACTACTGAACATTTCGCAACCACTTGAATCACGTAAAGATATCACTGTGTCGAGGGAACTGAAACGAGCGTCTGCGATGCACGCTTTATAATTGAGATCACTATCGACGCGTAATAAAGGAACTTTAATCACCCGCGCGCGATAAAGAACAGAACAAAATTCGAAATATCTTTATACACGCGTCACGCGTGATAAGGGAGATAACGAACAGCAGCTGTTCGTTGCGCCTCGCGGAGCGAATCGTAGCTCGGATCTATCGTCCACCTTCGTGCCGACGAAAAATATCCCGCTGCGCGGGAGGAGAGAAGAATGCGTGCGCGACGTCGCGTCGCCACCCGAGTAGTAGGTCTTGGTACCCGGCCAGGTAGATACGGGCGTGCAGCCTTCGTCGCTCGAGCAACAGGTAGATACTGACGGCTGTGGATGGGAACGGAGCTAAACGGAGCGAGCGTGCCACTCGGATGGCTCGGATTGAGAGTGTCGAGAGCAGAGCGGTCATTAAGTCGACGTTCACACCGACTGCAACAAGTGGATGCGTTGGATTGCGATAAGCGACTGCATTCTTATCTGTCATTCCACGTTGTAGGATGAATATGTGGATAATGTGACATTTCGGTTTGGGAATTGGAAGAATGATATGCTGATATGAAATGTAACGATAAAAAATTATTTTAAATGTGTTTTTTTCGAAAGGGAAGCAATATGTAGAAGATATCTATTTTATTATATTTATTAATTTTATTATATTACTGTGGGAAAATGAAACAATTTGTTCCATTAAAAAATTCCTTGAAGATTATGAAAATGAATTATTATGCACATAAAATTATGTAAAATATTAATATAATATAAATAATATTTATAAATAATAATATAAATAATACTTATAAATAATAATATAAATAATAATATTTATAAGTAATAATATAATATAAATAATATTAATATTAATATAATATAAATTACATAAGAATATTATATGAATAAAATATAAAAATAGAATACACGCGTTATACATATATTGATTGTACGATAAAGTTTCTCTGTAAATCTATGCAGCTTTCATCTCTGCTGTTCACTTATAGTAGCCTGCTTAGAGTAATGAATCTCGGTTATCTATGCGACTAAATGCATAAGGCGGAAAAGATTCATTGAGAAATTCTGCGTAATACGGAGATTAGAGTTAAATCGAATGACAATTGCGTAATACATGTGCAGTTATGTCAATCATGACTAATCATTCGGATATTAAAATATTACGTTAATACCTCGATGCACGTGTATGATAGGAGATTCGATTTTTCGATATCTCTCGAAGATATCCGCAAATTAATATCCCGCTAGTGAATTTTTTGTGATATAACTCAATCCTTTATGTACATGACATTACGATGCAATATAATCAAATGCTAGATACGAGATAAACAAATGCAGATTTTATCACGTCTAATGTAAAAATATCATAAATTAAAATAAAACTTATTTTTTATTTTTTTTTCATTAAATAATCAGTTTCTTGTAATAATAAAGCTTTTCAAACTGATTAAACGATATGTTTCCCCTCGAATGTAAAAGCTAATTTGGCTATAAAATCTGTAAATCATAAACACGTCAAAATTACCATATATCTAACGTGGGATTAACGTGCGGCTTTTTCATTCTCTTTTATCCTTTAAAATCCTCTTATCAAGCGCCGAACTTTGACGATTGACAGAGAAAGGGGATAATCTCCTCTTCTTTTTCTTTTCGTATTAATTTATTTGAAATTTCAGCTTTACAGATATGCATTTTAAAACCCATAATTCTCTCGATCAAAGATACGATTAAATAAAGAACAAATTTACTTTCACAAATCTAAAATCTTATTTGCTCTCGCATCTCAAAATTGAATTTATTTTCTCGTCGATTTTTCAAACAAGAATACATACCAGATTTATACTTTTTCGAAATTATCTTCTTATATCGGGTACAGTAAAGATGAATAATACTCTTTCTAATCAGCAACGAAATATTAGTCATATGTCAAAAAAAAGATACCATTATAAATACATAAAAAAATATATGATTAATATATGTCAAAAAAAGATACGATTATGTGTGTATATAATTCACTTGTCGGTGTGAACGTCACTGTAGAGCATACGCATGAAGGGGGGGGGGGGTCGATCGTCGCAATGAATTACAACGAACCCAGTCACTGTGTGAATGACTCACCGAGGTACTCTAGTCGCCGCCGCCGCTGCTGTTGCTGCTGTACAGCGTACGCGTCACGACCGATAAAAGGCTCTCTCCGGCTCTCCTTGCGCTGGAAAGAGGAATTTGAACCGCCGAGAAGGGAAGTGAATAACCACGGGAGATCTCGAGGGGCATTAGGATGCCCGGGTGCCCCGACGAAGGAGGGGACACAGACTGGTTCGACCGCGAATTATGAATCATCGAAATACCATACCGGCGTGTCTAAAGCGCGCTAATAATCGTGCGGGTTCCGAGTAAAATCCAGGGGGGCTAACGGCATCTTCGGCGCGCGAGAATAGTCGAGAGCCGCAGATTAGCCCGAGCGAAGGAGGAGGAGAGAAGAGGAGGCGATTACAGCGATGACGTGGACGCTTGTGCGCTAATTCGGCTGTAAAAGAATGATAAGCTGCACCTCTCCTCTCTCGTATTCGTCACCTTCGAAAAGTATTTAAAAAATGTTGAACGTTTCCACGAAAGGATAATGTAAATCTCCGTTAAAATGTCTTTGAATTATTGGATACAGCAAATACTTTGGAAACGTCATTGCTACTACAGATAATGGTTTTATCACAAATACACAGATCTTCGAAATTTATCGTATACGAGAGGAGAATCTTAATTTAAAAAAAAAGGATAAAAATTTTGCCTCGAAAATATTCGACACGATACGAGAAATTGTTATCTAGATCAATTTTATGGGTAAAAGAACGTAACATTTTTTTCAAAGTCTGATTGAACAAAGTGCGATATAATCTGCGATCTCTTGCATAAAATTACCACACATGTAAATAACTGCGTATATCTCGCTTATTGCAATTTAATTATTAGTATGATTAAACGTACGAGAAAATGTCGGGCATGTATGCGGTATTCGCTAATTGACAGCCAAGGGTTAATGCAACAATTCGCAAGCGACGCGTGTTTCTGCCCGTTGGGTCCGACGCGGCATTAATTACGTTACACAAACGTACTGTTATATTTAGCGGCGCCGGTATGTGCGTACAACGCGTACACACATGCGGGATTTTCCGATGAACCTAACCGTATACGCGCCACGCGAATTCCCCGTCGCGAATTCCTGCAACGCGAATATCCGACGCTCTTACGCTGTCGAGGACACGCGTAACGTCGTAAGAGAAACACGCCTCCTCTCCTTCAATATTACTCAAGGCCAAAGAAATTTGCCGCTCGAGCTGGTCGGTTTTTATATGCATAAATCGCGTGTCGCAAAATTGCGAAATGAAACCCGCGACTCCATTAAAACCCGCGTTTTACACGCAAACCTATTTTAATTTTATAAAAATAGACTTTAATAATAATAATAGAGTGTTTGTTGTTTGCAGAAAAATGTTTTTCGCATATTGTAAGATGCATACATTATGTGTGAAATCTGTTTGGAGAATAAATTGACACAAACGTCGCCCAATTTCGTCGAAATAAATTCATCAGTCCGCTTGAAATTATTAATGTTCTATTTGCGCGGAAAATTCTTAACCGAGAGATCGATGCATCGAGTGCGTAGCGCTCTTAACTCCGATACCTTCTCGTATGTACCTTTCACCGGCTTCGATAAGGAATTATATTTAAACCAACGACACGTAACGCCGAGGGAAATGAAGAAATCGCGCGCTTTTATCGCGATTTATCCGCGTTCGCGCAATGCAACGTCGTAATTGCGTCAAAAACAGAAGGACATATTGCACCTCTCTCTCTTTCTCGTCGCAATTACTTTCTTTATTTTTTTTCTGTTTATATAATTGTCCCCATTTCATGGAGAGAATACGAATTTAACGCGCGATTGTTGGACTAGAAGAAATATGTTTTCTTGTTTCTTATTCTCGCGGCAATTTTATACATATCTCTATAAAAGCAATAGAGGGTAACACGGGCAACCTCGCAGAATGCTCTCCTGCTATTATTCTCGGCAAATTAAAACAGAAAGACAGCTCACTGACAGCAAAAATCAGACGCCTCTCGATTCACGAATGCTTGGAATCGGAAACTTTCTCAGTCTTGGAATGAAAATGTGCGGCGCCGCCGCTCAAGAAGGCACGTGAGGTATTCAACATTGCTCGTCTATATACGGGGTGCTCAGAAACAATACCCATTTCGATTAAAGTCAATGTTTTTTGACAGAAAAAAATTGTATCCTATTAAATGTTATTCTGTTTACATTTTAATTTATTTCATAATGCAAATTACATTATTTTCTTCTAAGATCTTGATTTTATTTAATAGTGTGTATGTAAAACTGTTTGAAGAATGTTACCTTTTACACATGAAAAAAAATTTGTAAAAATAATCCTACTTAATCCAAGAATTTTGTAATGATTAAGAAAAAATCAACTAAAATCGAATAAATTAATCATCAATATAAACCAATATCTTAGCGAATATACGATGCGAATTAAAAGAATCTATTGAAGAAGAGGTCATTTTATTATCTAATCTTTATTTTTTGAATTAATAAACTAAAAATAATTCGATGACATCTCTGTTTTTACTTGTAATTTAGAAACTATCCTTGACTATTTTTATAAAGGAATGATCGATTTTAAATTGTTCAAAGAATTCGTAAGCAAAGTCGCTATCATTTGTTGAACACTCTGCATATACAGGGCATAAGATAATATCACCATGTATAGAGAGGCAAAATAATTATTAATCGTAGTCGAGAATTGCACCAGTAGTTGTTAATATCATGAAAGTGCATTTCTGGGAATCGTTCTCGATTTCTTCGTCTGGGAGATAGTACTCTATTAACCCTCAGAATATCCGAGAGAGTGAATCGTGATCGTTGTTACATTCCAACCAAATTCATTGTCAGAGACATACATTAAATAAATATTACGAATACTAGAAGAGCGTGTATTCTGTTCTTTGACTGAATCAATAAAAATATCATTAATCATTATTAAAAAATATTTTGCTTCTCCGTTTTATGTTTTATTCTACTGATTCTGGCAATAAGATTTTGCTAAGAAAATTAGTAACAAGTGTTGCACATCTTTTGTTAAAAAAATTCAGACATTTCTTCAACAGAATATACAGTTACATAAATTTATTCTCACACATAATTTCATAGATACAAGATGCATTTTTTAAGATATCACTGATTGAAATAGCCATCATCTCTGATTTCTTCGGTGAGATTTCACTGACTTGCAGCAGTATACTTATAACGGATTATGAGATCGTTAGCGACCATTCACTACTATTCAGCGATAATGCACCAATTCCATTTAAGAGAGCGAATGTAAGTGTTGCACGATTATCATTACTAGATGATAGCTACTGATACCGATCGTGCATACCAAATTCGATAGTATCGGGTTGGAATCGGGGAGAAGAAGAGGGGGGGGGGGAGGGAGGGAAAATTGCGGCGTAGCTACGAGAGATCGTTTCTCCATCGGCGCCGCGACGGTTTCCTTTTCCCGCATCGGAAAACTTTCTCGAGATGCAACGATCTCGCTCGTTATACACATATATGTGTATATATGTATATTCGCAGAAAGTCTATATATAGCGTCGCCGCTAATACGCGCCCGTAATATTGCGAGCGGGCCGGGAGCCCCGACGAGCTCGTAAGTAATTGCGGGCGTAAAATCCGGTTCACGGCGACGGCATTGCCGCGAATACGGCGTTATTATCGGCGGCCGATCGGAAGCTGGCCGGATAGGAGGCTTTCGATAAACACGCACCGTCGTCCCGCGGCCGAATTGCGTGTCCTAGATACGTCCGGGCCTTACTCCAGAAACGATGATCGCGATTCGATGGGAAAAAAGATCCGGGATTTTTGGACGGTCGTGTGCAAGAATGCGTGGGGCCCCGAAATTTCACGCGACGCTCGTCGCCGAAGAGGCGAGATTTCTCCGGAAATCCATTCCAAGTGCCTGTTTGAATCTAATGATGCCGCATTCCGTCGATAATCCTCGAAGAAAATGAATGAGACGTCTCAGTGAGAAGAAAAAGATAATTTCCTCTTGTAACCATCATAAAATGCTGTTAATGTAGAGATATATTTTATTATTTTATATATTTTAATATTTTATGAGATTCTATATTTAAGATTTGATATTTAATATCACAGAGAGACGTGATACTCTTTTTAGGAAGAAACAATAAAATAAATTAGAGACTAAAAATAGCGAGGTGCTCGTAAGATAAGAGAGTATCAAGGTCAACAATATCACAGCTCGGATTCACGCGAGAGAAGAAAGTATCGGGTTTCCGTAAATACTGTATATTTAACGAAGTTACACTACGATCCCATCGTTTATTGATCTTAATAAACGCTGCAAAAAATATATTCAAAATATGTGAATCATATGTATAAAAAAGATCTACCTTTATACATAAATATATATAACATTAATTATTTTAATAAAAATCTAATAAAATATTAAAATCTGATATATCTCTTTAATAAAATTGCCATGAAGCATTTTTCTTCTTCAAATATATTTATATATTCTTCATATATATAGACTGATAAATTATATAATTAAAATTTCTTTCGCTATCAATATAAAAAGTAACATTTTTATAAGTAACATTTACCGTTGTAGAAAAAAATATATATAAATATAAAGGATATAATTGCATTATTTCAACAAAAATATGTAATTTCTCAAACAATTAAATCTAACATGAATTAGCTTTCGAAAACCATCGTCGACTTTCTGCCCTGTTGAGGATGAGAACATTCTTCTAGATATTGTATCTCCCAGATATTGTATCAAGAAACTGAGAATAATCTATTTCTCGCGCGTTAGAAACGCACGTTGTTGTTTCTGTTCTAGTCCTATAAAAAAAAAACCGTGTGTCGCGACCCTCTCCTGGAAGAAACATTATAAACCTATCATTAGAACTCTCGTATCGAGGGCACTCGAGGAAAGGCACTCATCGAGTCGCGCTAAAAATACGCCAAATAAATCTTGATCACGCATCCGAAACGGGGCCCTTCTTCCTCGTACATCGGCTCTGTACGCGATGCCCTCGCTGCAATTTGATCGTCAATTAACCCTTGTACTATCAAGAGGGGTCCGCCCGGACCCCATAGCGGGATTTCATTCAGCGATGTTTTTAGCATCGCGCTCGAGAGAGCGCGTCCGCCGTCTTTTTATACCTTACTCAGATAGGATCACGAGGCAAATCTCGTTATCCGCGTTCCGATAAACGAATGACATTTTACGAGCATTATTATACGTGTCTTTAACACCGATTAAAATCTCTTAATCAACAAATGAAATTAATGTAGCGCGACTGTCGTTCGACTTACGGAGCAGCCATAAATACGACGAAGAGGAATAATAAATTAATTAAACTCTACGTTCCTCATATGATATCTCTACGTATAATTTATTCAAATTTAGAAAAAATTAACGCGTTATATAAATTTAGATCGATTAAAAATAATCCATCAGGATCTCGACGTGATGGACGGACTCCTGTCTCTCCTCCCCCTCCCGGAAAGCGGAATTCATCGCGTAACGTGGAAAGAAAAGTACACGCAGAATAACGCGTGCGGTAGGAGATGGCGCCAATCCGCGTCCCCCCGCACCCCCGCGTCGCCGCCGCCGCCGCCGCGGCCCTCGAAGTGACTAAAATATTCGGGTCTTCATTCTTCAGTTTCACCAATATCAAGTAACTGCACATTGCCTTACAAAGATACGAAATGGCCTCTTTAAAATTGATCGATCCTTTCGGAAAGCAGATTACACACGTGCTTCTGCAAGAGATACGAATCTCTCCTCCCTCATTTTATGTTGTACGGTTTATTTCGTTTTTTCGAAGATATATTTATCTCAGGATATATGTTTAAGATACCGGATTCTCGTTCATCCAACGCGATAATTTACGCTTTAGATGATAAGCAAAGAATTTTCAATCGCGCGAGCATCTTGTCGATGCAACTTAATATAATTTGAACTCGGAAATTTTTGAGTTATTGTGGGAGGATTTAAATGTGCATATAAATGAGATTCCATAATTAAAAAAAAAGTTTCTGTACAATATCTCTAAAAGTGCAGAGAGTTGGCGATCTCTCAACGCTTGCCTGGCATAAGTAGCTACGCGCCTGTGTTCTCGGATGTAGTGTATTAGTATCCCCGAGTTATATACTTCGCGCGCCGCATAAAGATGAAGGGGGAAGGAGAGCGACGGGGAAAGAGCGCGGGCTGTGTTGCGCCTCGAGAGGAACGGCGAGAGATAGAGAAAGAAAGTCGGCTGTGTGTCGGATGTCTGCTCGTTCGTCGCTCGGATGGATCGTTTTTCTCCGCGAGGAGCGGCGCGCATGGCGCCTCCGCATGGGATCGGCCGACCGGATCGCCGGCACCGGAGTCTTACCGAGAGTTGCGTGCTGCATCGCGACGAAAAAAGAATCGGGGGAAAAAAATACCGAGGCGAGCTCGAAAATGTTTCCCGTTCGAGGAAAATTGAGAGAAAAAGAAAACTCTACTCGACCGGAGAGAGAGAATCTCGATCGACTTTGACATGACTTTATGTTTCTATAATTTTGATATATACAAATATAGTCGCAAACTCTTCTTCAAATTTTTCAAACATTTTAATATCACTTGTCGAATGCGTATTTTTATCGCTGTACTTATAATTACCGTCTATATCGGTTAAAATCAACCTTGCCTTTTAAATAAAGTTAAATAATTTAATTATTTAATAAAATTTAATTATTTAAATTTAAATAATTTAATTATTTAATAAAATTTATAATTTAAATAAATATAAAATAATAAAATTTAATTATTTAAATTTAAACAATTTAATTAATTTAAATTAATTTAAATAACTTAATTTAATTAATTTAAATTTAAAAAGCTAAAAAGAATATACAGTTCCTGTTTTTATCTTGCCAAATAAAAATAATAATTCTTTTACGAGGAGGGAGGAATATCGAGACGAAGATATTTGTGTAATAGACCGAAAAGAATGGAGTCATTATTTCCTTTCTCGCGAAAAAAATCTGTTCGGACGTAATACCGGTTTAAATTTACGCTTAAAAATAAGCCGAATCGGTAGCGTTGCACGCGTCCTTGGTTTCCAAAAAAGGATTCAAAGAGATACGATGATCACCGCCCGTTAACCTACAATTTTAAAAGCCGGTCACCTCTTTTCATTCAACCGCGCGACGCGAATAAATGCAATGAAGTGAAAACAATTGTCAAAGCTACTTTAGAACAGAGATTAAAGGGATGAAAAACATTTCTTTTATATATCGCATCACGTATATAAAATGTTTATAAAATTTCTAATTCCTGATATTCAAACATTCTATTGCTTTCTTCATATACTTGATATAATTATCATATATCTTTTTTTTCATAAATTATTCTCATAAATATTACATTCTTGGATTTTAATAATACATTATCTCGTTATTTTTATCGTGCGTTATTTAATTATCCTTTCTAATACAAAGCTAGAAAATCAAATTCTATTCTCTTAAATAGAATTATATTCTATTGGTATTCTCTTAAATAGAATTATAGTGTATTATCACTAAATAAATAGGAAAACAATAAATAGTTACTGATAATTTCAGTTATAAATATAATACTGTAACTTTCAATGAAATCTCAATGAAAGAATCAATTAATCGTAGTGCCTGTTTAAAAAAAATCAATGATATTTAAAAAATTATCTTATAATATTATATATGAAATAAATTTATAGTAATATATTTTAAATATAGTTTAAAACACAATATCTGGGTTTGACCAAGTCTTTTTCATCTTTTTTAAGATTTAGCACATCTCGAGAGAATAAAAAAATAATATGTATGTAATTTTGAATTTAAATACTAATTATATGTGTTTCAGATGTATGAGGGTTTTTCTCAAAACAGTAAAATTAACAAGAAAATCTTTAAAAGCTATATTTTGTAAACATGTAGATTATTACTAATTTTTCAGTAATATTTTACTGTTATAATCGTGGAATCTAAGGTAAAGAAATAAATGTAAATTTTTTCATCGTAGATCGGTTAAAATATTTGCTGATTTCTTTGATTTAATTTTATTGTTACTGTTTTAATTACTGAGATTTTCATTGATTCAGTTTAAAAAAGTAGATTTTCACAGCCTTGTCCTTTTAACATCGAGGACTTTTCATTCGATATGACGGAACTGATTGCGGCGTGACAGGCAACACAAATCAGCTGATCGTCGAGGAAATGAGCTTAAAGCAGTTTCTAACTCCTAAGTAATTCGATCGGCTCATTATATCGAAATCCACGTCCTCTTTGATACTCTCTCCGTAATCTTTTGCGAAAGAGGAGCGATGAAAGTGATTTCTCGCGCATCGAGATCGCGACGCGAATAACGATGGCCTCCTGGATTCTATTTCTTCTCTTCTACGCGAACAAGAATGCGTTTTCACTACATGCGATGCATCTGTTGCATGTACTCGAGATTTTTTGGATCGATACAAAGCCAATTCACACGTGCATCTGCCCGAAAAGTGATTATACAATTTCTTTCGATTTATTCGTTACACAAAACTTGCTCCATTTTTTTTAATTTTTTATATTTATATTTTTCCTTATTTTTTGCCATTAACTTGAGCTGGACGGTTTCAAGTCTCAGACGCACAACCATCGGTTCTGTTTGAATACTTGGGCGACCCTGAATACATGCATTTATGTGACGAAGATAATTAACGGAGACAATGCTGGCGTTATCGCAATAAATTTACAAGTTCCCTGAAACGCTTAGATTAGATCGACGCTCGTGGCGTGATTAAAAGACAGAAACAAAACCGATTGGCAACAGTCACGGTTTCTCGAAAACTGGGTTGGGCGAATCGAGCAATTCAATTGTTACCCTGACGGGAGTCTAATTAGGAATCTATCATACGTGGCAATTACCGCATTATAATGGTCGCGCGCGTAAAATTATTACTCCGATACCGATGCTTTCTAATTACGAAAATCGTTGTAGATCGGCATGCGCCGGGAACGTTGCAACATTTCTCTCCCTCTCCCACCGTGTATTAATACTATATTAATAGTGGAATCGACTCACCCAGAACCGCGTCGATTGCGAACGTTTATGCGATTTTCGCGCAATTAAATATCCAGCTATATATGTATAGAAAAGAGTTTGCTATAAATAAATAATTACTCGTTCAATATCGCATATTAGGTCTTATCGCTTGAGCAAAATATAGTTTCAACTGGTTTGCCAGAAAGAAAAAGTTTGTCCTTTTTTAGTCGCTTTCTATCAAAGATATCTATTAAAAGAAAATGTTTCATTTGCTATATCATGAACATATATATCTATATATAAATTTAGAATGCTCTCGACATAACATGATTTTTATTATATTTGCGTAAACACACGGAGATAAGATCGAAATCGTTACTGCACATTTTGTAGTAGATAAAATAGAAGCGAGAAACTATTTATAAATATCTATGAACAAATTATACCTTACTATATGATAATTTTTATATGTAGTGAATATAATTGCATGTTTTTAGCTACAATCTCCGTAAAAGTTGAGGGTAACAGTCAATGTAGGTGCATTTAGCCAATTAGTTTTGTATAATTAAACTTAATAAATATTAATTAAACTTAATAAATTTAATTATATGAAACGTTTTATTACTATTTCTGATATCGATTTAGGTGAATTTAAATTTGCGACACAATTTCAGGAAGAGACTTTAATTATGCAAATTGAAAACCATCTGTCTACTCAATCGAGTTAATTGTGAAAATATAAATATGACACCGTAATATTTTTTTTATAATAATAAAATTAATTCTCACTCAATCTCATCATTGAATATAGCAATAATCGGGAAAAAACAATATCTATTATCTTTGATGATTTTACGATGATTATTAATTCAATGGATGTTTTACTTTAAAATATCAAATCTATTTTATAATATTATTGTGACGTTATCGGCGTGAATCCAATACTTTCTGCGATCGGATTTTCATGCGTGTCCGTGTATTTTTTACGCGTGTGACGCTTTTAATTTCACACGCATTCGAAAGCAACCATATGGTCTATATGGTGCTCGGTTTCTATTATGGTGCTACCGATCGGAGCATTCTCCTTTTCTCACATACATACGTGGTCGAAGAACAATAACGGTCAATTGTCGCAATTAGAACACCGAGTTTACCGTACGAATCAGCAACGCAGCTGTTCGAGAGCGCCGGTAATTTTCGACCGGTCGCAATTAATTACGTCACGACACGATGCGGGAAAGTCTTTCAGCTATCATTGAACAAACAAGCTTGCGTAAGGTTCTTGAAAAATGAAACAGTCAATTTTGATGTTAATCTTATACTTAACGATTTAGAAAACTCTTAAATAATATATTTACGCACAATATTTACTAAATATAATTGAAGATTATTTGATACATTTTCAATCTAATTCAATTAATTCACATCTAATTCAATCTAATTCAATTTTCCTGCAATAGATTCTATATTTAATTCAAATCTAATTCAATTTTTCCACAATAGATCCCATATTTAATTTTATTCTATTACAAAAAATAATTATGCGCTTTCTTGTATTCTTTGATAAAACAATAATCATGAAAATATCAATTATAAAGATTTCTTAATAAAAATAAATTTAATGTAAAATATTTTCACACAAGATACCGTATAAATATAATAATAAAATATAATAAATATCGTAAACATCGTAAATATCGTATACGTTTTTTCTTTTCGAATTTGACGACGAATTTAATTTCTAATTATTGTATTAAAATATAGTATTTCCATTTGCCAAATTTTTATATAAAAAAAAATAAAATAACTAAATAGTCTTTTCTCTCTCTTTTTATAATTTTTATATATCTTAAACTGTTTAACAGATTGTATTGAAACGAGGATATATCAATTGTAGAGACATATATCGCGCAATTAAAGTAGAAATATTGATCAAAATCGCTCTGTAGGATGCGTTTTATTTTTGTATCGTTCGTAAATCGAAACCCATTACGCCATATTTACGCCCACGTATTGGGCGTATTGAAACTCGGGATAAATTAAACGACACATCTGAAGTGTCAGATTCGACGAGAAGATTGATATTATTGTGCCTGACACATCTCATACTGCATACAATCATTATCTTATCTCGCAAGGATGTGTTGCGATACTGCGTTTGTTTACAAGCATAGTCGATAAATGTATCGGCATTAGTATTGTATCTTCTTGAAACTATATTTAAACTAATTGCAGCGTGACCCTTCGAGTATATCTGCCATTCGTCTAAGGCAAGGAAGATAAAAGTATCAAATATTTTTTAAATCTTTATGTACAAAATAGCATGTACAAATTTCTTGCGATTAAAAACACTAAATTTTTAATAATTAAAGATTGCAAATTTTTAAAACCTACACAATATATAATCATTAAATATATAGATAAAAATGTTGAATTTATCGACGAAATTTTTATAATTCGTCTCATTGTCCTAGAAATTATTAATCTATATTTTTCCCCGCTCGTCTTTTCGAGACACTCGATTCTTATCTCCCGAACAAGGAATAAATCGTGTTGCACCGACTGGAAGATATTAGCTAATCCAACCATTGACATACGTTTATGGCGGTAAAACAATTGGTTCACACAAAGGACATTCCATTCCGTCTTACGTCGTTCACGTTGATCTTTGTGCCACGATAGTTGCAATTGTAGTCTTAGTATAGTTGTCTGAAATATTCAATACTTTCAAGTCCAAGATATTTCTAATTGCTTCAGAACTGATTACGCGCGATACGTGGTATAAAAAATTGAATTGTATCAGAATCTTATCTTGTCGATATTTATATTTAATAGCTATATATGTATAATATGTATCTTGTGTAAACTGAGACGCGAATTTATCCTTCAATGTATTTATAAGTGTGTTAATTAATAAAAAAAAAATTAATTAATTCGTCAAGCGATTGTCTGTTAAACGGAAAATTTGGAAGTAATTGAGATTATTTCTCTTAAATTTATAATTTTGAATTTTCAAATAAAGAAAAACTAAACGAAAACTTTGGAAGTAATTAAGATTATTTCTTTTAAATTTATAATCTCGAATCTTCAAATAAAGATAAAAAATTAGGATTCAAAAATTTATTTGACGTATGTTAACGTGTTCTCGTCCCAAGACTTTGAATTACAAAGTTTCAATTGCACCCCGAGTCGATTGAAGCCCATGCAACATGAGCGATCTGAATGCGAGAGCGAGTGATACCACAGCCGAGGGTTAAACCCAGCGGTACCAAGAATCATGTAATATATGATGACACGCATAACAAGACTATCATCAGCGAAGACGCTTTTTGCGCGACGCGCTATGAATATTGAACAAGGACTCACGCGTCCGTAATAATAAAGGGGCGTCTGTATACCGTATATTATATAGCGGAAGAGCGGAATACATACATCTCGCGCATGGAGATAGACCTCGAGATATCGCCCACAGTATCTTCGAAACCATCTGATGATCGCAGTTTATTAATGAAACTCGATTTACATCGATTTGCTCTGCGGCGACAAGCAGCATTATAATTTGTGTTGACCAATATTTAATTGGTATCACAAGAAATATTAGTCGGTAAAGTATAATTCAGAGAAAAGGATCGAAAGCGACATCCTTTTACACTGGTCAAACTTTAAATCACAACCAACGGAATAAAAGATCAATAGAAATCATAAATTTGTATTGAATTATAGCGACATTATATTTTAAAGTCCACAAATCGCGTTTCCGAAAACACAATTAATTTTTAAGACAATTATTAACACTTATGTCTTGCGAAATCGGATGATATTATTTAATTTCTAATAGTCAATTATTTGAGAAGCGACATAATCATTAAGATAACGTAATTCTGTAAAACATCATTTTTTTCCTCTCTCTCGAACAGGGACTAAAAATGAGATAAGATTTCAAAGGTTCCTTCTCTTCGAGCTCTTTTTCTTTTCTTAAAAAAAAATAAAAAAAAAAATGAAATTGCCTCTTTCTCTTTTGTCGAGGTCGCGTGCATCTCGAATAAATTCTTCTAATGCGGTTTCCCCGACGTGTTAGGAGAATACTTTATCTCGCGAGATGTGCTGCCACGCGATGCGGTCTGGTTTCGCGGCGGCACTTTTCCGCGCGGTCAACTGCGAGAAGCAAAACCGGTCTGGAACGAGTCCGCGAAACGACGACGGAACAACGCGACACGCGATGTCGTCGTCGGATTTCGGCGATTAATTGCTTTAAAATTGCCAGATCATTTATCCTGCAATTTTTCACCGTGTCAAATACCTTCCACATATTCGTGGTGAAAATCTCACTTAAAAAATTTTAATATCATCAAATGAAAATCAATTTAATAGAGTCAGGAATCATTGCACACGTGCGTAATGTGATTAATATTCTTTTGCTAACTAAAGTCTAGAGTTCGATTCTCTTGCTGTTTATAAAAAAATTATACTTTCTGTAAGATGATGCTACCTATATACAAAGAGGTTTCAAGACCTAATATGTAAATGTGTCTATTCTGGTTAGCGGTTGCGGATTTCTCGCACATTTTATTATATACGAAGCTTTTACACGATTTTCTAAACAATATTTTATATTTTTATTCGCATTTTTTTGCTTCTATATAACAGCAAATTCATTCAATCGATTGTAACGTGTGATACAATTACAATAAAAAAAAAAAAGAAATTATTTTTAATATTCTCTTGATCTGTGTGGCATCTCTCTCTCTCTTTCTTTCTTTGAGATACTCTCAGATTATTTTGGTAATCCTTACTTGGTTGGCAACCCTGGTCGCTGTCCTTACACCCACGACTGTCGCGCGATATAATAGGAGTGTAATCGTATTCGAACGCGCTCGTGGCCTCCAACAAGTTTTCTTTTACATTTTCTTTCTTTGTCTTTTGTCGCTCTCTGCGATCAAGAACCATCGCAAGAATTTCCCGGCTGATTGAAATCGAAATGATCAATTTATTTAATTCAAAAACACGTGTGAATTGGAATATTAACGTTAAAACATTTAATGCATTTCGTCCACGTGAAATTTTGCTCCAAAAATTTTCATCCATATATACGGTAATACATTGCAATATTTTTTTAATTAAATCTTTTCTTTTGATAATATGAAATATGTTGTCAAGAAAGTTAACATGTATTTCTATTATTATACTTTATCATTTTTTATCATATCATTTTACGAGATTAGTTTGCGTTCGACTCGACTTCGACATTTTGATGCCGCGAGTTTCATCGACGATTATTTTCGCAAACGGGAATTAATTCACACCCGTAATATATATTGCATCGTTGAGTAACGCGTTGGCCTAACAGGTTCGATCATGAGACGTCCTTCTTTTCAACTTTGTTTACTGTTACGCCACTGCACAAGCGATGTATTTCACCTCCCACGTGTCCCGCGCGATCAGAAATCATGTGTACAGAGTGATTCAAAAGAAGAAAATAAAAGTGACAAAAGATGCTCTCACATCGAAATACGAAATTTATTATTATTATTAAATCATCATAAAAAAATCATACTTTTTACAATTTGTTGATTTTTTAAATTTTTTTGGAAATCGACTTTAAATCTCGTGAAATACTTAATCTCAATTTTCATAAAAATTCCATTAATAATAAGAATATTTAAATAATGAGGAAAGACAATTATTAGATGTGTCAAGACCGTGTATTAATCAATCGGCATTAAAATAATTGTCACTGTTTTTTTTCGCTTTGATTAGGATCTGCATCCCATCTTATCAGAAGAAAAGTACGCGACTTCTCGGACACCGCGTATATCATACTTGGAGAAACTGTTCTCCAAGAAAAACAACTAAACAGAGATAGTCGAGAGACCAGTTCAATTCTTTTTAATATCATAGATAACCTGATTTTCCAACACTGTCAAAGTCTGTCGAGAAAAACACACTCGGTTGAAAGATAAAGAAGATAATGAGTGAAGTCGTATAAATGAAATTCCATACGCTTATTGACAATGTCGGTCAATCTTCTCCCGGGACGAAAAAAGCCGCACGTGCCCACAGTTTCCTGCGGTCCTGCGATCCAAGATCTCGCTTATCCGCATGTTCGCGATCATCGCGGCGAGGAATTGATTATGGGTGCGTGTTGCATCCGCGGTGGTCCTGCGTGAAAGGAACGGAGTGGAAAGGAAGCGGAACGACGACGTGTGTTGTTGCGCGGCACTTTGCGAACTCGATAGAACACGCGCTTTTCACCGTTAGTCGACTGACAACTGCCTTCCAGAGACGAAGGGTATCGGTCAGTCGTGCTCCCCATCCATCGAATCGCTGCACGTTCAGCTCTAGCCGTGGATTTTATTTTATGAATAATTTGTCGAAGAAAAAATTAAATTTTCTTTATGATTGAACGGTCTCGAGTCGAATAAAAAATTCTCAGTTTTAATTTTTATTTAATGGAAAAAATTTGTACATTGAGGAAATAATTTAAAAAAATATTGTTTTATTTCAATTTACACAAATGATTCTTAAAAAGATTCGTCGATTTATCTATTTTTGACGGCGCCTCTTCTTAAAGAGTCGAGAATACAAATTCGAAAAAAAATCATAGTCGAATAATTTCATATAAGATTCGATTTTTAATAACAGAAAATGTCAAAGCGTCACATCGATTTTTAAGTATGCAAAAGACACATGATGAAGAGATTTAAATCGACTCGTAGTATATTCGTGTCGCGGTCTTTTACGCGTGGTCGACGGCGCGAAAGGCGCGAAAGGGATGGAGATCACAATGCGCCGGGCGTGACGTTATTTGCGAGCCGCAAATTGATTTCAGGCTGTCCGGTCGCGGCCTTTTGGCACGCGGGAGTATCGCTTTGTGCAAGGCGACACCTTCCCAGAAATGCAATCTCGGCGGCGCACGTGCGACTTAGGAAACCGTTCCGTCACCTCGCTCTCTCTTTCTCTCTACCTGTCTGTATCTGCGCGCATACGTGACCGTCCTCCGCCCCCGCGCGTTAACGTTTTAATAACGTGAAAAAATAGTCCGATGCGATTATGCAATTTAATATTTCTCCTTCTCTCTCTCGATCTAGAACAGTTACAATCCTCGATAATATTCTCTGAATATTATACGTACTCTGAATGTACTCTGAATGTACTCTGCATGTGTAACGCTCGTTAAAAGCTCTGCCTTTGCCCTGGTTGCAACTAAATTAATCAGTCAGACGAGCGCCGACAGGCCAATTATATACGGCGCGGATTCCATTTGCGATTCCAGAGACTCGACAGGTAAATCCGCCGCGGGCGGCTCTAAATCAACTACCTCGCGTAATTATACGCGAGTCGTATGTCGCGCGAGTCGTATGTACGTCGACTCATTTAATTCGCGCAACATCCGGATCTGATCCCTCGGTACAGCTACAGTAGCATTCGGATATTCATAACGTATGTAAATCCCACCGCGTAGTTACGCGAGTGATATATCTGAGATATTAATTATGTCCCGTTATCTTAGAATCTGATAACGTTATATGGTTCGCACTCGGTCTTTAGTCCGTGATACGTACTATTATTATATCCCGATGGTTTTCAAATTCTCGTTGCGATTAAAGTAAATTTTTAACGATGTTATCTCGCGCATCTTGCAAGATCTTTTTGCTGATCGAATCCAATATATTATTTTTTTCCGTGATAATCGATTAAAGTTGCGTTAAGAATGCCATTATATTTTGCATGATATTAAATACTATGACAAAAAATGTCAAATTTAAATGAAAAAAAAATTGTAATATAAAAAAATCACGATATTACATTTATCAAAAAAATAAAAAACAATTCAATAAATTATATAAACAAATTTTTCTATAAAATAAAGTAAATTTTTGCGAATTTTTTTTATCTTCTTCGTTATTTCTAATTAATGAAATAAAAAATAAAAGGAACCTAACGTTGAAATATGGATGAGTTTTTTAACTATCACTTCTTAACTATCAAGAATTTAAGAAAAATAATAATATTAAGCGGAATTATTATCAAGTGCATTGTTATCAAAATTTTTAGAGAAGTTTATGTCGTAAGAAAGCGCCGAGATTGAAGATTGTTCGTGCCGATTAGCAGCTCATACGAGGACATAACGTTCACGCGAGTGTACAGAATGCACGATTTACGAGTGCGTTAACACTTTCGTTGCACGTTGGCGACACGCCGCAAGTTTTTCTCGACCCGCCCACGAATGTCGAATCGATTGGTCTCGAAGTAAGAGGTCAACATTTTCTCAAGAATCTTTCTCGAATCGCTTTCTAGGATATTTGAATTTTGGCCATTTTGGTTACTTATCCGATAAGTGCAATCTAAGAGATCGTTGTTAGATTATTTTTCGCATCCGTTGCATAAATTTGACAAAAAATGCGTTTCCGAGAAATCCTTTTATGAACGATAATATCTAGAACGCGCTAGAGAGTCGCCCTTTCACGCGACTCGGTTTCCGCACGTTTTATCAGCATTTAAAGTGTCGCGTCTCGCACTTTCGCAATCTTCGGGAAACATGCGTGACATTCGTCAAAATACACAAATGACGATGCGTAAACCCAAGCTAATTATTCCGGTCATGTTTCGACATGTCGGTCGTCCAGCGCCTGAATCTCATTACGACATATGTCTCGTGACATATGCGTCCCATTTACTTTAACTCTGTGAAAAATATTTATAACCATCCGAACGCTTTCTCGCGCGTGTTATTACGCATTTTTTTTTCTCCCGCATGCGCAAGACGCGGCAGTCAAAGTGTCAAAACTAGATATCTAGGAATAACTGTGCGCTTTACGAGTACATAAAAAGGACAGGAACGGAGGAAGCTGCAAAGGGCAAAAGAAAGAGAAGATAAGCGGCCTTGCATAGATAGACTCCATAGACTTCCATAGACGGACGCCGCGGGTCAAAGATCGAGTGTGTCGGCTAATCTATCCGTCAGATCTCGATTCCGCGCGATTCCGGATTCAGCTGTTGCGGAGCCGGAGCAGACGCGGAAAAGGGGACCTTCGTATCTCGATCCGGCGACACGAGTCGCCCCCTTCCTTGTTGCGCGATCGACTACACGTATGCATGTGGCTGTGTGTGCGTGTATATCGATACACACGCACATGTAAAACCGGATATCTCCGCCAACCGAGGGGGTTTAAAGTCGCGGAGATGCCTAATGTCGCTACTCGCTACGATTCCCTTATACGTTTAAGCAGAATCGAGATAAAGGTTCGTTCACACACTCTATCGTGGCCGATTCGAAGCCGCGCTCGCTCGCTTCCTCAATTTCGTTAATGAGGAAGACGTGCACGATCGACGAGGAAAAATGTCGATATGTTGAATGTTGCGAAAGAAATCTATTTCGAATCGCTATCTCGTCGATGTTTATACGATTGAAGTTTCTCGCTCTTGATACAAAGAGTTAATAAATCCCTTTAAACGCGAGGAGAGAAACAGACGAGATTGATCACGTCATTGTTATAATAACCAGCTTGTATGTACAATCGCGCAAGCATTGGAGAGTGAAAGGGGTTGAGGGTTCATGTTTCTTCGTCAAGTGAAACGAGCGGCGAAAATCGTATCGCGCTTTGCGTGGGCGCGGATGCAATCAAGAGCGGAGATACGAGTTCGCGCGAAGAAGAACAAAGCCCGCAAACATCCTCTTTTTCCCGTCATAAGCGACGAATGTCGAAACGCAACGGGAAGGAAAAGGATGGAAAGAACACGACGATCCTATTTAGATAATGCGTTATTCAGCAGCTCACATCGTCAACAAAGAATCGCGAGAAACGGCCGCTAATATTGCCACAATAATTGCTGTTCTCGTCGAGAAATGGCTGAGTAAAAATTTGAAAAAAGAAAAGAGAGATTGAATTATAACACAATATAAGATTTGAGATTTTTGTCTTTCAATTTGTAAATATTGATTATCAAGTTAAATCTTTATTATAAAAAAAATAAAATGATTAATCAATTTTACTTGAATTTAACGTTATTTGTTTCAATTTCTAAATTTATAATTTATTAAATTTTAAAATACTAATATCTCTCTTATTCTTTCATTAATGAGACAAAATAAATATTTTTAATTTGTTTTAAATATATATCAAATATATATTTAATTTATATAACTCGTTATTTTTATTATTAATCTTTATATTTATATTTTTTTAAATTTTCTTTTAATTTTTCTCTGAAATAATTTTTATTCAGGGTGCAAAAAAATTCCATTCCGAAAAAATTGATAGAAAAATATGAATATAAAGATAAAAAATAATAAAAAATATGAAACATGATAAGATAAGAAATTTAAAATTAGAAGAATAATAAAATTGATTATTCTTATTATTTTAATAATTAGATATAAATGTAACAAACATCGATTCTGTGTTCCTACATGTCGGGTTGTTGATAACGCCTTGTTGTGTACCGCGCATGCGAGGTTAATCTGTTTAGGATTAAATAGAAGAAGGCAAAGAGACGAGGAGACCACTCTCGGCGGAGACGTACACGTTCTGGTCTCGCGAGCGAACCTGCGCCGCCGCGGGCGATGCGATTCTCCTTTAAAATTTCTGCACGTGCAAGCGAGGCCGCGGGAAATCAAGTTCAATGGCGTCTGGGATGAAGATCTAAACTGGCCGCGTACACGCGTGTACATAAAAGATACATAGTACACGCGTAAGAGAACCTACCTCGAAGAAATGCGTCGTGCAACTTTTCGCAAATAGTCGCATATAAATGTACATATTACATCTCCCCGCTCTCATCCACGTGTACAGATCACAATATACTACGCGTAGCAGCCTTTTTTATTATCCTAATGATACTAATTATCTTTCTGTAACGCTATAAATATAGATGCGTGTACTGCATTTGTTGTATAAAATCTCATTTCCTGCGATTAAATTTCTCTTTAATTTCTTTATACTTTATGAGAAAAAAATTTTGTTAGAGAGAATAGATACATATATTAATCGGTAGTCATATTATATATTTATATATTTTTTCTCTTATATATATTTTTATATTTTTTATTCATGCAAGGATTTTTGATACATTTTTATTTTGATATATTAATTTTAATATTCCCAACAGTTTCTAATTTATATTATACATCATTGTAACTAACAATAAATAAAAATTATGTAAAATTAATTACTTGAAATTTTAGCTAAATGTAAGATTTGTTATTTTTTGGTTTCCCAGAATTTTAGTTTGCAAAAAATCAATTTTTTCCTTTCACCGGGTGGAAAATTATTAACACTCGGCATTTTCGTTAAAGAAAAATCGATTCCGGATTAGTCAAGAAATCCGTTATCAAACTGATATTTGAGTTTTAACGCATCATTTGATAAATCGAAAATGCTGATAATAACAATTATCAAACCAGAGACGAGAGACATACTCGCGTGTTTATTAAACGGTAAAGAATCGTAGCACGACTCGATAACGTTTCGATAAATCTCTCGCGATCGAAAGATTTCCGGCGTTTGTTACGTTCTCTCTCGGGTCGCAGAACCAGAGAAGCGAGAAGCACGCCTACGCCAGCAGGCGAAGCCCACGCTATCAGGACCGTAAGTATCGGTCTGGTGTGACCGAGATGTCGTGCGCGCCGGAATGTCCATTGCACAAGTCGATATTTATTCCGAACGAATCGCGGAAATGCCCGTCGCGGAAGGATCGCCGCGTTTAAATGCGATCGCGTTCCTCGATTCGGCGAACGACGACTGGCCGCGCATCGAGATCGAGTACACGCGGTCTTTTATTCGCCTCAGCCTGCACGAGAGCGAGTATGCCATACGGTATGCAATTTGTCTCGCTGCTCGTAAACGGATAACGTTCACTGAAATTCAGTTTTAAGATACTCCAATCTCTATCACACGGATAATTAAGACGCTCTTAACCGTATACCTTATAGACCTTCGGAAAATTACGACTTCAAAACTTCAAGATCTCTCTGACGCTTTACGAAACTTGAACCTTCGACATTTAGTTTCGAGAAACTAAAAGGTACTACTGATTTCGTGTGACCATATTTAGAGAAAGCGCGAGTCACAATACATATTCTAATGTACTTTCCAAAGTACGACGGCCGTTTGTGTGCGTCGAAAAGACTGGAGCAGCTTTTTGGAGAGATCCGGACGCGCGGAGAAAAAGAGAGAGAGAGAGAGAGAGAGAGATCGAAACGCTCGAATTTTCGTTGCGACATGACGTTGCGGTGCGTAAAAGGGCAAGAATACACGCACACACGCACGGAACGCACGCGCGTTCGGCCGTCACTCTAAGCTGCATCCGGCAAAGCGGCGGTTTTTTGCGACACGCCGGGTATTGCATCCTCAAGTTCTGCGTCACTTGTCCCTTGGAAATGGTCGAACAAAGTCTCCTCGCCAAGAGTCGCAAACTTTCGCGTGTCGAAAGAGATCCGAGGGTCGTTTCCCGTCATATTCAATCTTACTATTGTTGTAGACCCTGCTTTCGAATTTCGCTCCTTTGTTTTTTTTTTAAGAACAATTATTTATACATTACGGATGATCTGTACGCGAGAGGATCGCGACTCTCCGGCGGTTTTATTTATCACAGGCGATTAATCCCGCCGACTCTAACTTCTCCGAGTTAGCTTCTCGACCTTCTTACGGGAGCCTCGCTCTGCGCGCGTAACGTCTCAATTACGCTTTTTGTCCTTACGAAATAGCATACATTTTCCGCGGCTACAGACTTTCTAATTAAAGAGAAGCGCCAAGCGAGCGCTCTCTTCGCAAGATCTACCACGGTTAAATTAGAAGGATATTTAAAGAAAAATATATTGCCGAGAGAAGCAATATTGATTCATCAACGAGATCAATTTCTTTGCATCAAAGGAAGAACTTGAATTCTGAATTCGCCAAAAAATTTTATCAACAGAAAGTGTACGATTTTTGAATCGTATTGAAATTGTATATGAAAAAGAGATGTTTATAAACTTCTTTTGATATATAAGAATTTAATAAAATTTACATATTTTGTTGTGACCAAATGTTATGATTTTGAAAAAAATATACTTTCTTTTTGTTTGAATGCAATGTCATCGGAAACTTTAGAAATTTGTTCTAATGTTTTAGCACTTTGTATACTATATAAGAATTGAAAAAGAGTTATTATGATCCGTTTATTGTCTTGTCTCATTGAAATTTTAATGCATCTAGTCGAACATCGTATATACGTTATTTATATTGTAACATGTTTCATTGTAATTTATTCTAACAATATTTATGAAAGTAAAAATGGAATATGTTTACGCTCTAGTACTCGTAATTATATTTAATTGATATAAAATGATTGAAAAATTTTGATAATATAAAAATTCACACGATATGTAAATGTTTCAGGCTTGTCCTCTTTAAAAAGTGCAAATATCTTAACTTTTCCTTCTTTAAAAAAGTGCAAATGTCTTAACTTTTCTCTTTTTAATATAGAAAAATTACAATTATCTGAATTTTGTAAAAATATAGCTCCTTTCATTTGTACATGTTCCAATATATTTAATAATATATTTAATTAGATTTTTATATTTTAATTATATATATTTTTATTATAATAGTATTTAATTTGATATAGACTGTCCTTTTTTCTCTCTCTCTCTCTCTTTCCTTCATAGATATTTTTAAAGCTATTTTAAAAATCTTGCGTGTAGCGCGGGAAATCTGCACGATTGCACGCATTTCAAATTGGTTAAACCCACTGGAGAAGGAGACAGAGGGAGAGAGAGGATAAGACGATCGCGTCATTAGACGCAATAAATGCGCGCGATGAACCTCGAGACGCGCATTAATTCGGGTCGTTTACGTTTCGAGGATGCGTGCTCGCACTTGTATTGCCTCCGCGCCATATACGAAATACAAGGCGTTTCGCGAAACACGTGTCGAAAAAAAAAAAAATAAAAACAGTAATACACATACAACCGGCGAGGCGCATGCGCGGTCGATCTAGGATTGCGTTTTTCGAGAATAAACGAGAGGGAAAAAATAAGATTAGATAGCGCATTTTCTCACTCACCGTAGAAATCCTCCCAGCTAACCGATTCGGAGTCGGAGTCCACGGCGTTGGCACTCGCGGTCTCCACCTCGCTGCCCATCGCGGCGTCCACGGCGATGATCCCTCGTATCTCGTGTTCCGTCGAGCGTTGCGTTTACTCGCGTGACGTGCAGTCGTGATCGTCGCGCGATGACGTCTCGCCGGATCGCTCCGAACAGGCTCGGCGACACATCCATGAACGCGCGAGGACCGACATTGTCTTTCGCAAAACACTGGGAAGAGAATCACGCGCGCGTCCGAACGAGGGTGAAGCAGCGAGTCGCGCGAAGCGAGCGGACGTGAGCGACGGACCAACGCGCTGCGCCGGACAGATCGCGACTGGCACCACTGACTGGAACCAGAACTGGATCCTCCTGGCGCGCCGAAACTCGCGCTCGAGGAGGGTGAGGCGAGATCGTAAAACCGACGTCGGATTCGGGCGGCACCGACGCTCGACGCGTCCCACGCGACACGCTCGCAGGATGAAGCGCGACTGACAAGACAACGGTGACGACCTGACGCGATCGGCGCGCGTCGTCCGAAAATCGTCGAGGGTGAACGATCGCGCGGGCCAATGAACGCGTTTCTCTTAATTTTGTGAAACAGTCTCCCAATTTTGAATTCTTTCACACATTTATTTTGGTCTTTATTAAAGAAAAAAAAAAATGAAAAATTATATAAAAATATTTTTCAAAAAAATTTTTAATTTCTTTTCTAGGTTTATTCTGGTTATATTAAAAAAAAGAAACTTTATTAAAGAAAAATTATATAATAAAAATATTTTTTTAAAGGATCTTTTTAATAATGAGACCTATGTTGGGGTCGTGATTTGAGAGGATATTGAATGATCTTAATCATGTTGCCTTTTATTTTAGCATCGTACCGTTTAAATATTCCTGTGAAACTGTGTGTTTGAATATATAAGATTCGAAAGATTTATATCCGAGACGTTTCGATGAGAAAGCGTGTAACTGATGCGCATTGCGTGGAATATCAATGACTATGGAATGACATTGGAATAAAAAAATGTCCCGAAAATACTCCGGTATCGCTTAAAACCCGGGACATCGCGAAAGTGTACATTCTTTCGAGCCTTCACGCGCGTGGCTGCGTTTATTTTTCGAAGAAGCAACATGGAACATGCACTTACACGTGCGTATATATTAGGGGCACACACGATACGTCAACGGAATCGCCGCCGTTCTATTATTAGATGGCCAACGCTTGCATTCGACGGTGGGAATGAATGGAGAATGCACTCCCTGAACATTAGGACGTTGCTCCTTAATGTTCGCCACGAACGAAATTCAGTTTCAGAAAATTAATTCCAAAGTTTCAAGACTTTTTTTACTTTTCGAGAGTTTGTAATCAATCTTTTCTATTATTAATCTTAAAATTAAGCAGAGATAATTGTACAAAGGTTGCAGAGAGGTTTCTCTTCATTCGTTTATATTATTTTTTTTATTATTTTGGATCGAGATTTTTCTTCATATAAATTTGAACAACTTTTGTACTATCTCTCACAAGCATAGCTCTTAAATCGCATTAATGTCTAAAATTTGCTTTACTATAAAACAAAACTGGAATTAAAAATCTCTATTAATAAGTAACATATTGTTGTTAATAAGAAACATATTGTACTGATATCTTATTAATTTTCAAAAGAGAGATTAAAACGCATTTGTAGTTAATTTTTTTATAATAAATATTAGCATTATTTATATGTTGTTACCTATTTTTTAAAAATAATGGGAAAATGAATAACGTCCTATGTAATCCAAATAATTAATACGATTAGTTGCCTTTCCTTTTTATCATATTGCACAAACAAAATAATAATTCAATAATTTGAATGATTGTATAAATTTGTAATATTGTGCATGCAAAAATATAAATTTGTTAATTATTCATATATTTGTTTGATATATTTCGCAATATAATGTAGCCATAAACAATGTATTGAGCGGTAAATATACAATGCCAGTACAAGTATGTGTGTGTGTGTATATATATACACACACACACATACATACATACATACATACATATAGTTTATATTTTATATACACACATTTCTCCTCTTTTATTATACCTAATAGTTACATCTCTGATCTTAATTACATTTTTCGTTCGAATTTAAGTAATTTATCTCATTTTATGTATATAAAGTCATAATAATAGTTTTATAATCTTCGATAATTAGGAAAACGAGCGATTTTCTCACGCTGTGTTTTCAATTATTACAAAATTTGTTTTATTGCCAGTGAGATATTAACCTGTATAAAATAATCTAATAATGTATATTTGACTGTATAAAGTATTTATAAGAGAATAATGTTTGTCTAGCAAAAAGATCTTATGGTTTTTTAAAAACCTCTCATATGGAATTACAATGAATCATTTTTTTGAATGCACATTCTGGAAACAGAGTACCATTTCAATTATTTTCGCACTTAAATATAACGATAAAGAATTTCATGTAGAAATACAATACAAATATAGATGATCATCGATTCAGTTTCGAGCAATAACATTTTACATTGGGGAGAGAAAGGGGCCACAGGTACATATATAACTTAGAATGATATAAATAAATTATCACAAATGTGTATAAAAAAATTGTAACATAAATCTATAAATGGATCACGACAACGAAAGCACTAACAATGATTAAACATTAATTAATAATATTTTATCTAAATACGCGCGCATTTTAGATTTATATCTAAAATTCTATCAGAGATAAAAATTCACGTAATTGTGACATAAAATAGATCATGATACAATATTTTCTAATATATGGTAAGCTCAGAAATTACGCCATGGAATACAAAAAAATTACTGAATCTCTTGCATATGTACGGTATATAAAATAGCGAAATCTTATCATACGTTTTGCTAATGTTTTTTAGTAGTGAATTCTCCGAACATAATTATAATAGCATAAATATTAAATGTCATGATATAAACTAAATATAATTATATCTATGCTTTTGCTTACTGCACGTGTCATTGCAGAAATTAATTTATAAAAGTTAATATCTTTAAATACATTTTTACACAAATTAGCGGAACGAATTATTCTAATGAAAAGAAATGGCATATATACAGTTGTGATTTTAACAAAGGAAATATATGTGCACATAACGCAAAATATCTATTTTTTCTTATCGCATCTTTTTATATCGCATGATTTTGTATGAAATTAAAACAATTCAAGAAATTAACTGAAATATAAGAATTAATCGGGTCAGACATTTACATAAATAATTTAATATTACAGTGATTTTTCTTTGAGCAGCTAGATAGAGAAGAACACAATCGTTATGAAAAACAAGATTTTACAAATAATACGATATTCAATATCCATATTATCTTTTCTTTGATATTTCTTTATGATATATTGCACAAGAATATTCACGAATTAAAAATTTTGTGTTGTATAATTATTTAACATAATCCTTGATAATTATCTTTTGTGTAAGTTCGCGCTTGTATCTAAATAATCTCTAATACTGTTATACCTTTTTTTAGAACACAAGAGATTGAGATATTAGAAATTTTATAACATTGCTTGCATTATATATTGTGTCAAATATAAACATCAGTTAAATTAATTAATGTATGATTGTAAATATGTAGGGAGAAACATTTATAATCTGACTGATTTTATTATAATATTATATAATATACACACACACATACATACACTCTCTCTCTCTCTCTCTCTCCCTCTCTCTCTACATATTAATGTTAAACAAATTCAACCTAATGATTTGATTGCAAAATTCATTTGTGCGATCTTAAATTATGCAACAGACATCATGTCTTGCAGGAATATTACGACATCCATAGTTGATGTCTTTCTATACGAACACATTAATTCTATTGAATCTCTGTAATTTCCTAGGAGGAAGTCACTTAATATTATTAATATTATCACTATTTTGTTCGCAACAACTATTTAGAAATCTTATATATATTGTTCGATTTTATTGAAAAACAAATCATCATGATGAAGCAGTCTTAAACAAATTAATGCGATGTGTGTCGATAACATCGTGATGAATCGAGATTTTGTCCGAATAATACTTAATTATATATTTCCGATGGATTCATTATCAGAGACTGATTTCCATCAATACTAACCAGACCAATTTAAGAGAATGAGGCTTTCCTTCTTTTATGCGTAACTTCGATTGAATTATCCCTTTTCCGTTTATGTTGCTTCTTAACTCCTGATTACGCATAATTATATGATTAGTTATATGTTATCCACATCAATCTTAAAAAATGTATTCAAAAGGCCTACTGTTTTATTGTATAAACGTTTATAAGAAATGTTTTAAGAAGAAATGTTTTAAAATTGTGGAAATAATTTTTCAGTAATAAAAAAATATTAATATTTTCCAAACTAGTTAAAATTATTAAAATTTTGTATTATGTTTCTATATTATAAAATACCTTTAAAGTTATTTTGAAAATAATCGTCAATGCATCAATTTACAAATAATGCAATCAAGTTGACAGAATTTAATAAATATGTATTTTATTTACAATATATTGACTAAGTGTAATACTACCGATTAAAAGTATAAGAATAATCACCCTATATATTTTTCTTGTTTTTTTTTTCTATAAACAATAATTTTATGTATTAATCTTACCTTTTGTATTCGCCACACGTGAACGTGTTACACGTGAACTTTGAGGAACGGAACTGGGAGACTCAATAACCATTTTTTTTAATCGTGCGACTTCTTCCATCGCGGGTGTCATCCATTTTGGTTTGAGTTCGTTACTGAAATTCAAAAAATAACCAATTACTAAAGATATAAATATAAATATAAAAAATATATATATATATATATGTACACTTTTCATATATCGTGTCTGAATATGCAATAACCAAAGTTAAATACTCACTCCGACGATCTCGGCATTCCTTTATGCCTAAATGAATTTGATTGCCTTTCCTTCATTCTACGAAGTACGTCTAGCATAGCGTACGTCGGTAGAGATGGTGGTCGTGAAGGTAAGGATGGCGGGGGTGTAAGAGGCGGTGTCAGAGGTGAAGACGGCGGTTGAGTACTAATTTTTGCAAATTTGTCCGGGTGCAGTGCCAATACTGCTTCCCAGCTAAATTCTTTATCCTGAACTGAATGCTTAGGCTGTGTATTTCGTGTTATTCGAATCTAAATAATATTAAAATAACAATCAATTATGTGAGTTTAAGAAACAGATACTTGAAATTAATTAGATATTCAATTAATATTATTTTACCTCGCCATTTACAGGCTTGCAAGGTCTCCTTTCTCTTAAATATGGACGCTCGAAAAATATAGCACTTGTAAGATTTTCATTGGATTCTTTCATACTGTAAAGACATGTAGGAATATTGCTATCTTGGCTGCTACTGCGTACAAATAAATTCCGTAAATAGGAATAATTGGGCTTGGTCTCGAATTCTAGTTCAGTCACATACTTCATATACTTCATAATTGCAGCTATAAGAGATAGATATTTTATGTAAAATAATGTTAAAAAAGAATAAAAACAGAAAATAATACACAGAATGTGAATCCATTTTTTTTTTACATTTTTTATCTTATGATATTTTTATGATATTTTGACTAACCTGGTGGTGTTTTTTTGTGAGGAAAACATTTATCCATAAACAAAGACAAGTCTGATAAAAGAATTTCTTTTTGTCGATGAACTTCTTCTGGATCCATAATTGAGTCCATGTCATCACTATTTTTCTCCCAAGGTAGCTTTCCGCATAACCATTGTATAATATTATAACCTAAAGTTTCTAGATCTCCTCTCCTTGAATGTGCTAAAAAATAATTTATTTAATGAAATTTTGAAATTTAAAGTTATTCCTAATAATATAGTCAATGGGTGGTTTTTTTGCCATGGTAAATATTAAGTTTTTTGTTGAAATTAAACAGTTTAACTATTCCTATTGGTTTCTCATGTAAGGAAGAGAATATTCTTTATAACTAGATTGATATACGAATAATTATAAATGTGCAAGTGCCCATTAAAAGTAATGTGACTTACTTCCATGATGAGCATCCCGTGATGTAAATTCTAAAGTACCCTCGTGAGCTCTTCTCTCGTCATGTACAAATGGCTTGTGTTCACCAGTTCCTGTACGAAAACGATAAGCCAAGCCGTAATCTACAAGGTATGCCTGGGATTTTTCTTTTCCTATCCCATCTCCATACGATAATAGGATATTTGGTCCCTTAATATCTGCATGAGCATATCCTTTGCTATGAATATACTCTAATGCATCCAACTGTAAAAAAAATTATAATTCCTGAATAATCAAAAGCAAGATTATGCAATAATTGTCTAATGTGCATCACAAATATGAAATTTGCCATTTGTACAGCCAGCGTGTTAACTAATCTTGTTGGCAATTTCCTTCTATGCGACAGGAATAGTTTTCCAATATCTATTCCATATCGCGGTATTACTAGAAACCTGTATCGCTCATTTCTATAAATGTGAGAGCCCGAGCCCTCGTATGTAGGAACACCAATTTTCCTCTTTCTTTGAGACTCGCACCAACTTTCAACTGCAAAAGAGAAAAAATGTCAAGACAACAATGATACTTTCATTCATTTTTTTTGCATCCTTAGATTATAAATCTGAATTGATCTAAATTATATCATATATGCATTACTTACTCATGTGCTTACGTGCTGCTCTTATATAAAAATTCATTTCAACAAATAATGGCCCATTGTTATGAGGCTCAATTTTTACAACATATTTGGCATCTTGGCCGACAGGCGACGTAATATCATTAGAAGCTGTAGAGAAACAAAAGAAAGTCTTATTATATTTAATTTTATATATATATATACACACACACACATATAAAATATGACAGATTATATTCAATGTTATGAATGCAAACAGACTATAAACATTTACCTAAATATATGTCTCCAAAACCACCATATCCAATGGTATTTCCCAATCTCCATTTATTTTGTGTAATATCAGTTAGGATTTCTCCCGCTGGCAGTTGCGCTGGTAATTTACAACCTGCAGCTGCCACTCTCTTCACAGGTACATCTTCCACTCGCCTTGGTGGCATTCTATAGCTATTAAATTATTCATATGTATAAGAATTTGCTACTTATTTGAAAATAACACAACTTATTACATATCATACAGACAGAAAACAATCTCCATTTGCAATGTAAAGTTTATTCTTGCTAAGAATAAACTTCAAAACTCTATCGCAAAAATTTATTTATTTGATACAATTAAAATATCAATACATTGCATCAACTATCATACAACATATCAATACATATATTGTATATATTTATAGAAACAATAATAGTTATATTTATAATTTTGGATTTTATTCTTTTCATTAATTTCTTCTAAAAAATACTATTTGCTTACATTTTTAATTGACATGAAAATATTAATTATATGGAAATATATATCATTAAAATTATATACACATAACATAATAACATATAATTAAATATACATTTAATATGTTTAATTTTATTAGCAAATGTTTACAATATTCAGGAGATATTTATAATGTGCATCTATAATTAACGAAGCAAATTTATTCTATAATTTTAAGATAACATAAATTGATAGATTTTCTATCAATTTCAATATAAAAATATAAGATATAAAATATTAAGTATATTTATGTTACTATCATTCTCACATATCTTGTAACCTTCTCGAGACGATAGCCAAGTGAAATTGTTTACATGCTTCAGGTCAGTAAAGAATGCTACTTGCTATCTTAAAAATACTATTTTTTTCTACAAATTAGATATGCACAATTTTATCACACTAGTCGCATTAAAGTATCTATACATGCATATTACCCTTAAAAATCAACAAAGAAACTAAGCTCGAAGTTTGTTTAGCGACTTAACGAATCATTAAGTAAACTTTACCAGTTATACGCGATAATTTCTACGAGCATGCTAATTTACGGAATGCGATAAAATCTGTTCTACGTGTGCAACAAATGTTCTCTCGGCAAGCCTTTATAGTTTAATTGTTGTTTCATAGCACAAATGTACATTCGAATGTCGATCAATTACACGAAAATAATGAGAAACAATCAAGCAGCAAAATAATCATCGACAATAGATCGCCTTGTACAAGAGAGAGTTTATAGCAAATTTCGCAACGTCGAATTGGTTTCCCATACATGTCATCCTCCGCGAGGATAGATATACTTACATGACTTATCTCTCTAACAAACAACTCTTTTATTATTATTCAACTAGAGGAACTCACATTTCACGCACTCGAGCAACGGGCATTCGCGAAGAAACGCAACGAGTGAAATGGAGAGATTCGCAAACTACTAATTAGATTTCGCTGGAGACGCCAGAGTCGCGTTCCGCAAGGTTAGTTACAACAAGATCGCGATGCATATATATGTGTGTAATGTGTATAGAGCCGATTGGAGTAGTTCGATGTATCGTGCGTGACGATCAGCCGGTTTTTCCTCCGGCGCAAAGGAAAAAATGCTCCGAAAGACGGCGCAGACGGGGAACGAGAAATACGCGGACGTACGAGATCACGAAATGAGGGGTAACCAACGAGCAGGCCTGTACTTGGGTTACACGCGGTGTACGCGTTAACGGAAGCACGGAACGATTGGGAACGACGACCTCGAATGTTCTCCTCGTCGTCGCGACGCGTGCCGAGACGGAAAGCGCGAGCGGGAAGCGCATCCGAACGCGCCTGTCAATGGCCCGCAACGGACGGCCCACCGTTGCACTCTTGTCCTCGTCTCGTCGACTCCTTCACGCAGTTCACGCTTCTTCCTTCGGTTCCTCGGTCCTCGCTACTATTCCACACACGCGCACCGCTTTGGCAAATCGCATCGCGCTGCCGTTACAGAGGACCGCAACGCCAATCAGCTGAAGGCCGATTGTCTTTAAATGCGCGTGTAGAGCGTCCTGTAAACTTGTTTGGACTATGTATGTGTGTACGTTGAAGATTGGAATTTGATTAATTGGAATAAAAAGAGTTTGAATTGACTCGTCCTGATTGGTCAAACTTCAATTTTCGATCATTGAGCTCTGTAAACCCCGTATCGGACTGTGCATTGAAAATTGACATTTGGCCAATCGAGACAAAGAAATCTCTAGCTCCTTTTTTTCTCATTGAAATTTCAAATTTTAATTTTTCATTCATAGTTTGAAACGGGCTTTAACGTTTCCAATTTCACTATTTAAATTCATAAATAAAACTAAAATATTTCCTAAAAGCTGCGTGTATTACTTTTATTACTAAATATCTAATGAGAAATGTTTTTAGGTCAGATGATAAATGAAAAAGGAACAGAGATCCATACAGAATATATACATCTGGTTGCCATTTTATATAGAAAAAACTCGCGTAATATACTATAAAACTCGATGCATAATCTGATACGGACTATAGAACGCGTTGTATGACGATAATGCGGCGACCAATCATCTCTCGCTTGTCCGGAAACGATAAACATAGCGGAAAGTATGATTGGCCAATGAATCGCTTACCGCGTGCCGCGGCTAGTTACAAGCTGTTCGCGCATGTGCGGCAGTTTCAGAAATATCAGGGAAGTTGCCGTACTATAATACTCGAGTATACCGTGTTGATATCGCAATTGTATTGTACCGAGATCGTTGCTAAAGATCGGGGTGCTATTGTAATTCAAGCGTGAGAATTTACGTCCGGCCCGATAATTTTTATCGAAATGACGTGTAGAACTCTAGTACGATAATTTGTAGACTGATTTCCGAATCCGTTGTGTGAGTATAATCCCGACAATCTTTTCATTTAGTGGTTACAATCCGTCCGCATTGACGTCTCTTTCTCTCTCTCTTTCTCTCTCTTTTTCTCTCTCGGGCGTTTACGAACGCCAATGCACGACGCGAGGATAATTGGGATTGTATCGGATTGTATGAATCTTTTCTCGAGGAAAAGGTGCTAATTTAATTTTAGGAGATCGTTGCAGAAGGTATATTGGACCATGTAGATAGATAAAAAATGATAGAGGCAGAGAAAGAGAGGAAGAAGCATTTGTAAAGAGTTGTTACATATCGCGTTAAATTTCTTCCGCCTCCTGTTATTCATGAATTGATTACTCTCATTCACAGTGATCTGGTGCACTTTATTGTTATTTTATTTGAGTGATGGAAATATCACGTAATAAGAATTAAGTATGATTGTCTCCTCCATTATGTATTGCAGTAAATATCAAATATGACCAAAACTCGTGCATTTTGATAGCGATTTTATCTTCAAAATTACAATGCTATTTTACAACAAGTCAAGAGAGTAATATTCTTTTCCCTACATAATTAATTATTGTAAAATTTAATTGTTTGTTTAGAATGTCACAAACAGTTTAACTTTTTATTGACATATATAATATATAATATATATATGATTTTTTAAAGCATATAATCTTCATCAAATACTGGATATACACATATTGTATTTCAATGTTATTGTTTATTTATTAAAAAATTAATTTGTATTAGACAATATATAATAAAATTAATATCCATTATCTATAGTTGCATTATGACGCGTATTATAATTTTGTTCCTATAAGATATAAATTTGTGTGTAACTTTTAAAATAAGATCAATTTTCACCTTATATGCTTTATTAAAAATTTATGAAATTTATTGTTGCAGAGTATTCATTCTTGTAGTATCAATTTGTCATCATGTCTTATCCTGGTCAACCACCTATGGGTATTCCAGGGATGCCACCAATGCCATATATGGTTGGCGCACCTCCACCAATTATAGGAGGAGTCATGCCTATGGCACATGTAAGTAAATTTATCACATGATGATTGTAGCATGATAATTGTGTTTTTATATTGATAATTATTTGTGTGAAATATATTAATATTTACTTATACACGAATTAAATAATTCAATTTGTATGTGATAACTTTTGCTTTTGTTATTGGTGAAAAATTAATTTCTTATAATTATAATCTATAAAATAAATTTACACATGTGTATGTAGTCAAAGTGGTATTGATTAATATATATATTATGTGTTGCATTTTATTTTAAAAATATTATGCATGAACACACAATTTGTATCAACATGTATTAATGTGAATTGTATCACAAAATTTGTTCCAAACTTGCAACAAATATATCTTTTTAATAAATTTATACAAATAGCTTTGAATACAAAATACTTTTAATGCAGTTATTTTTCTTTGAATTTATTCGATGCATGATAAATACATAAAGCGGAATGTGTTATAATATGATATTCTGTAGTAAGAAGCTTAGCTAAAATAAGAATATTAAATTAATCGCTATTAGAGAGGGAGGGGAAAAACTGAGTGCATGAGTAGACATGTGCATAATTAAGAATCCTACCATTTACAAAACATAGATGATTCCAACACCCGTATCTGCGATGCAGACATCCGCGCCGGCTGTACGTTATTCGCGCAATCAGAATCGCCACGACAATAATCGAAGACGCGAGAGAGAGTCTGGCCCGCCTGTTACGGTATTCATTGGTAACATAATGGACAGAGCCCCTGACGTGATGATACGACATATTCTGGGTGCATGTGGACATGTGCTTTCTTGGAAGAGAGTACAGGCATTTGGTTTCTGCGAATACGCGGGTCCCGATGCAGGTCTCAGAGCGGTTAGATTGCTCCACGATATGGAAATAGGCACGAAGAAGCTTGTCGTCAAAGTAGATGCTAAAGCCAAGGTAGTCCTGGATCAATTTAAAGGTGAGTTTTCGCGTTTAAAAATAAAATACAAGATTGGAGGTGAGGAAATTTGAATAACGTGAATTAAATACGATGCGTACTTCATAGCTGAAAGAAGGAAGAAACTCAGAGGTGGTCAGTCACCTTTACAAGACGAGACATCCGGTGAAGGAGCAGATGGCGAAGAGGGTGAAGATTATATGGACGAAGGTATGAGAGTGGTTGATGCGGATGCGCTCGCTCGTATCAACCAGATCATTGCCGAACATGCTGCAGATTTAGAAATGGCCCAGGTTGCTCCAGGTAATTTATATAATTTCGAAATCTCTTCTTTTGCTAACGTGGGAGACGTTTAAAAGTTTAACTTTATAATTACAGAGGAACATCAGACAAAAATGGTAGCTAAATCATTAAATCTGGATGACGCCGAGATAGAAGAGAGCAAAAGAGATTTGATCACTCGGGAAATTGGCAAATTCCGTGAAGTCATGAAGGTAATTATTATTACGAATATTTTTCTCTAGATCTCTTTTTGTTTTCTTTAAATCCTACGTCTCTCTCTTTTCTTTTTATATCATGAAAAATTCTTTTATGATCTTACATAGACACAATGAAAGATAGAATTTTTTATCTCTCTTAACAAGTATGCTGAAAAAATTTTCATTAATTTATTGATATTTATGACGAAATTAATATTGTTTATGTGTAACACACTCTCGGTCTACAAAGCATTATAAACATATTTTCTTACGCGCGATTGAATATCATTTTTCTATTGTAAACTAGTAGAAATTTGACGGGACAAAATAATACATTTCAGATACAAATAAAATCAGATTAAAATAAGATCAGATAATCTATGTGATTTAATTGTGCTTATTAATACACATTGGCAATAATATGTATCTGTATTCTTTCTAAATATTCATATCATTATTTTTTACCTTTCTTGTATAATTTTTTCTTATAAAGATATAAAGAAAAATACAATTTCATTTTTTATTTTCAGAATATCATATGTTTGTAATACTTTGTATAATTTTGTTATTTTTATGATGTTTATATCTTTTACATATGTGCATTCATAAGTTTATGATATTTGAATATGTTAATGATATTGGTCGGATATATAGTGTGTGTACGCAAAATTTTCGCGAAACTTGAAAATATTGAATGTACAGAAAAATATTATCACATTACGTCTTGCTGATATAGAAATCAAAGGCATACAGCAGCATAACAACGACGTAAATCTATGAATCTATGAATCTATGAATCTATCATGCTATATACGAAAGAAAGAACTCATCTTTTAATGTTTGTCGATGAATTGCCGCTATATCTACTTTATATAGATGTTGCGATCGGACACAGATTCACGCGTTTTCAATGTTTGAACGATAATATGAAATCATAAATCGCGACAAGCACTTTTACAATCGTAAAAGTGTCCAATCGCATATGCATTCTATCGCAGGCACTGATTAGACTCTCTTTGTGTATACTTGAAATGTAAAAGAATGTACTTGGATATACAAGAGAGGATTACAAGTATATATCTCGAAAGCCGTAGCTTTTAAGTATTTTATGGTAAAGTGCGTGTGTGCTATGTTAGCTCTGAACAATTAGAGCCGTGACTCGTTGCTATAATTATAATAACAGGCAGCGTGCGTCGCACACAGCAAACGCACACGCCTAGGAATGCTGTGTATGGGGACCACCCTTTCACTCACTCATTGGCTCTGAAGGGAGTCAATCACAGCACATCCCTCGTATTTTCGCAGGCGGCTGCAGGCTCGTTGGTAAGTCAGAGTATAATCCAAACAAACATGAAAAAAGCAAAAAAGAAAAAAAACAAAAAGAAATGCATTATATTGTACATTAAGAAGGAGATTCTCATAGCTCTTCGCGACAAGCTGATGACATGTAGCTCATCTGTTTTCTTTCTATTGGTTTTATTAATTTGTCGCAAATAGTCTCATTGCGACTATTATATTTTTAATGTTTAGAGATCGATACGATTCTCGTTTGATAATAAAGTAATTTTATCTACTTTTGTATATGTCATGCTAAACTGCTAGCACAATTAATATCAATTTCAATATGTGTCGAATTAATGGATTCTTTATAACTATTGTGTGGATACATTTTATTTTTATAACAGTCACAATTTTAATTGTACGCATAATTAAATATGTTTGAATAATTGTTTATATTCGTTCCATCTTTAATTTCTTTGTTCTGTTTCTATTTTTCTTTTTGTTATACGTTATTAAAATTAGAGTATATTAATTATTACCTAACCTAATTATTAGTATTTTTTAAAATCGAAAAGATTTATCTGACAGAACTGTCACTATAAATTGATATGCACAAGCATTTAGTATACAAATACTAAAATGTAGGTATATTTATAAAATATAGGAATATATGTAATTGCATCTAATAGTATCTCTTACTACAAATAGATATTATTTATACGAAAAGGACTATTAGAAATAAAACAGAATTAAATATTTTCCTTAGATTCAAAGATGTACAAAAATGTTCGGAATAAAATTTAGATGGTTTTGAATACTTGTAGTACATTATGCGAAAAGAAATATTTTTCCCTAGAATTTTATTTTTCTAATCATTGAAATATATATTTTTAAAAATAATTATAAAGAGAGAGATTTCTTCATTTTGTATATAATAAAATTAAAGCGTTAATTATATCTAAATCGATTATATTCGAGATTAATTTTCAAGATTATTTATTTTATTCTGAATATTTTTTACATCTTTTTAAACCTGAGGAAAATTTTTATATATTTTGTTTCTAATTTATTATCATGTTACACTATGTATCATATTTATATCAAAACATAATATTTATATTATGTTTGTCCAATGCTATATAATTCTTCATACGGAGCATGGTTGCGGTATAAAAACATGGTAATAAAATTAAAGTATCTAATGATTTAAAGTATCTAACAGCAAGAACCATTTGTAAACAAACGTCACTGATTGATTGATATTCGTGCTAAGAGAGGCCTAGCAGTCTAGTATTTGCATATCGAACGTAGGTAAGCGGTTGTTCAGGTTGCTTTCATGCACAATTTAGGATTCGAACCTTATTATTATCATTTTGAGCAAAACACAAGTTTGGCGCTGACACACTTTTTACGATACGGACTAGACTATTTGATAGGATCGAGAGAAACTTTGCTCGGTACACACAATTGAAACTGATTTTGTCCATCACCAATGGAGACTGTTCAGTTGTTGTCTTTATTTTGTGTAAACAGCTTCTGTCAGCGTCTCGATCAGACATGTAGTACCTAGGTGCGCGCTCCTCCATTCTCCGGTACCACCACACTGACTGACCAAGTCAACTTCACACCGTGAGTAAACTCCACAACCATGAGTCAACACAAGCAATTCGGTTCTTGTAGTTTTTTTGCTAGTGAACTGCCCATCTCTGAGAAAAATACCTTTTTGACTACGTTTCATGTTTCAGCAGTCTATTCTCTCCTCACAATGTGCATCTATTTTTATGCACTGAGTTATTCTACCCTTGTTAGAGCTTAAAACCATGGGTTACCGTATGGACGAGAGAGCTTAAATAATATCATTACATTCCATTTATATTGGAATAGATAATTATGGAAAACAGAACTAACGATATATATTACATGATAAAAAAAAGAGATGGAAGAAAAAAATAATGTAAAGAGAATTTTTTAAAATAATTTCTGTAATCGTAGCAGCTTTGCATTATAATAAAAATTTCTATATATAGTGATATATTAGGAAAAAGTATTAGAAGAAAATTTTAATAATATTTTAATAGTATATATTTTAATAGTAAATTTTAATAGTATAATTAATAGCATTTTATGTAGATTATATTTTAATGTCGTGTAAGAATTGCACAACAATAGAATCGATTTTCCAAACAGTAACCCATTTTTGGATACTAGTAACGAATAAGGATGAACCATACTAATTTATTTCTAAGACGTTGCGTTTAATAACACGGGGACGATAACGGTGGGCAAACTATTGTGCATTTGATATTCAACAGTTTGCTGCATCGGCTGCCATAACGCGTGTAACCATATCCAGGAGAAAACAAATATTATCAGACAGTTTCTTGGCAAATGTGAAAAGATGTTTTGGCGGGATACCCTCTCTTCGTGACGACTGCGCCTTCGATTGGTATAATATTTTCTAATAATTATTGAGTATTGATCAAGAATGTCTCTAAATTTAATCTAAAAAATAAGAACCCTTTCAAACTATAAAGATTTTACCATTAGATTTAGACTATCGAAAATCTTACAGGCACATTTGCAATGTTGTAAGTACATTGAGTGGCCTCTGCGATGCATCTGTTTAGCTATTAAGGTATTTAAATATAAGCTAAAAGTCTAAGATAACTTTTATGCCTGTATCCAAATATTTGTACCTGCACTTAGGTAATTGATATGTAAACGAGATTTCGCGTGTAAGATGCCGCTGATCGAGCATACTCCAGTGGAGTGAGTATACCATATTGAAATGAACACTTCTCTACATTTGTTATGTCAGATGATTAAGGCTTATACAACTAGTAATCGTTCTGTATATGAATCGTGATATGGCTATCATAATTCTTTTTTTTCTGTCTTTATATATTTTTTTTCAGATGTAAAAATTCGATAATTTTGAAAATAAACAAAGACACATGGTTTTTAATAATTAGCGAGCATTTTTTATCAAAGTTTATTCAATCAGATCATGATATTCATGAAACTATTTTAATTTGACAAAGTTTTTCATTGAACGCTTGCTATTTTATAACTTGCTCGTTTTTATAATGATTATTAATGATACTTCTGTTTATTAATAACAATATAATTTATGAATATTTTTTCGTCTCTTTTGTGTTTTACGCTTAAGGAGGATACGATTGCTAGTTCCTTGGTTCCATCAATATCACAAACCGATATCCTTGCTTCAACCTTCTTGTCTCACCTGTGTTCGCGTTCTTGTGTTTTATAGAAACAAGAGGAAGAAAAGGCCCAAGTAAAGCGAAAGAAGGAAGCCGTCGAAAAGGAGGAACGTGAAAAGCGGGAGAAAGAGCGGCGCGATAAACGCGACGACGATGTTTCTAAGGAAGATCAGGATGGAGAACTTGGTAGTCCTACGTCTCATAAAGGTCGTAGTGATAGTACAGGCAGCAGTAGAAGGGACAAACGTCGTTCTAGATCTAGGTGAGCATTCCATTTGCACTCCACATACAACAGATGCAATAATCCAATATACATACAGCATATAAAATGTATAACATTAAATATATTTGCAAGTAAGAAATGGTGTGTTCATACACCTTGATTACAGTATAGGAACTTGTGCGAGCCTTGCTATGGAGTGCGACCCGTCAACATTTACAAGTGACTCGATTTGAATATTTTTTTTCTTTTAGTTTATATATATATAAAAATATTGCTTCAATATAATTTTTACAATTGTTTCATGATCTTGACTTTTCCAGATCTAAAGAACGAGACAGAGATCGATCGAGAAACGATCGAGATCGGGATCGAGATAGAGACCGTGAAAGAGATCGAGAGCGGGAACGAGAGCGTGATCGGGATCGTGAGAGAGAACGTGAGCGAGAACGCGAGCGAGACAGAGAAAAGGAGAGGGACCGGGAGCGCGAGAGAGAACGGGAACGGGAAGAAGTGAGGAAAACCGAGAGAGAGATTATGCGCGAAAGGGAAGAGGAAGAAGAGGCGAAGGAGAGGAAAAAGAACGAGAGACGAGCCAGAGAGAAAGAGGCGGCATATCAGGAACGTTTAAGAGCGTGGGAGACACGTGAACGGCGTAAGCAGAAAGAATATGAGAAGGAAGCCGAGAAGCGTCGCGCGAAATGTGAGGCCAGAGAAAGGGAAGCGAAACGTTTGAAAGAATTTCTCGAGGATTACGATGACGATCGCGATGATGCCAAATATTATAAGGGCAAGGAGCTGTCTCGCCGACTCGAAGAACGAGCGTTGGAGGCTGAGGCGGATTCGCGGGACCGTTGCGCAGAACGTCAAGAACTTCAACGTTTACGCGATAAATTATATGCAGATGCCTCTAATCCGGATCCTGCTGCAGAATTTGAAAGGGTAATTCATATATCTCTTATATCTTGAGCATAAGAAAATGCGTTGCATATTTAATGCATATCTAATTTCTTAATTAAGGAAATTTTAGGTCGATAAATGTTCAACACAATTTTCTATTATTTATCAAAAATTGTATTAGTTTTCCAAGCTTGTGTGTGTGGATTTATCTTAAAAAAATCTCTTTTTGCATAATTGCATAGGATTTAATTCTTTTGTATATTAATCACTTAATCACACTACATCGTGGCTACAAATTCTAATTACAATAACAAAGAAAGTATATTAATGAATTTCTTGATTTTTATTGACTATATTTCTACGATTTTTTTTGTTAGTTGAAAGCCGAAAGGGAGGAACAGTATAAGCCTAAACCAGTGATTACTATAATTGACGAAGAGGATGACAAGGCGACGAAAAAGGATAAGGAAATAATGCCACCGATAGAAACCGAGCCAATAGAGAGCGATAGTGATGATGGTGTGCAATTTGATGAAGTTTCTCAACCGGAAACACCATCCAGAACACCACCGCGACATCATCATCATCATCGGCGGCATCATAGACATCATCAGAATCATCATCGTGATGGTGAGGAGAATCAAGAAGGATTTGCGGAAGCGGATCGAGAAAGCCTAAAGGATGCACGACCGTCGCCCGCGCATCAATCGGCCGCAACACCCGCTCAATCCATTCCACCGTCATTGGATGAAGATTCGCGTATGTCTCTTGTCAGTGAACCGGAAAAAACAAGTGGCAGTACGTTCGATTCACTCTTCGATACAATATTTGTCTCGTTGCGATTTAATTAATCTCTTGTATTTCCTCATATTATTTATGATTTTAATTATATATTCCATTAGTTGACAGATATTGTATGCGTTTTTTTCTGTTCATAATTGTTTTTTTTTTCTATAGGCAACTTTGTTCCGTTTGCTATGGGAAGTGGAGGCAATCGTGCTAGCGATCACATAGGTGGTAAAACGCCAGTCAGTCCTAATACTACTGTTAGTACGAATTCACAACAACCGAATCAAACGCGGAAAAAAGGCCGTATCGATGTTAAAGACGTTTTCAATAATGATGACGATGATGATGCTGCCAATAATGCGAAGAAACGTAAACTTGTACCTTTAGGTAAATTACTTTTATTTTCGTTATTAATAATATTAACAAGGAGGAAAACTAGAATATTTATAGTCTATATTTTTACAGATTATGGTGACGAAAAGAAAAAGAAAACTGAAGAAGCTACGAAGGCAGGGAAGGAAGAAAGTACAAAAAGCCAAGAAGAAAAACGAAAACATATAAAATCTTTAATAGACAAAATACCCACTGACAAGAACGCATTATTTGGCTACCAACTTGATTGGGCACTCATCGATAACGTAAGTGTCACTTATTCTTCAGGAATAATTATTCTATATTAACATCGTTTAAATACAATTATATCTTTAATTATATTTTTTTCGTTTATATCATAGCGAGTATTGTTATTTTTGGCGATAAAATAAGTTTTTATTGATGTGCTAATCTGTTTTTACGTTTTTATCTGTTTAGACATTGATGGAGAAGAGGATAAGACCTTGGATCAATAAAAAAATTATCGAATACATTGGCGAATCGGAACCTACTTTAGTGGATTTTATCTGTAGCAAAGTAATGGCAGGTAGTCCTCCTCAAGGAATACTTGACGATGTACAGATGGTAATTATCAAATATTTCTCGCTGTCGCGTTATATCTTTTCTGTGGAATACATATCTCGTGTGTTTTAGGTATTAGACGAAGAAGCAGAAGTATTTGTAGTCAAAATGTGGAGGTTATTAATTTATGAGGTGGAAGCCAAGAAGATGGGCTTAGTGAAATAAAGGAGGAAATAATGGAGTATCGTCCGAAAATTCATCAATTCAAAAGGTTTATATTACACATAAATTTTTTCTTTTGAATACGAATATTTATAGGAGCTAAATACCTCTACATATTGCTGCAATTTACTATCGTACTATTGTAGGAGCCCTTTCCTAGACAAACACAAGTGTCGCTCGATCAAATAGGTGGTACTAAGTGTGTAGTAACTATAACATTAAATAAAACTTGTAAAATTACGGTTTATATATATTTAGTGTTCTTCAATTTATATGTGACTGTCGACAGACGGGTAAATGATGTGATTCCTATATGATAAAAAATTAAATAAAAATATTGATATCTTGATATACAATCATTTTAATGTTGCATTTATTAATTATTGTGTATGGAGATTTTAGAAAAATGCACTGTCTTTTTTCGCTTATTGTCTACTAGATAGATTTGATAACATGCATAGAAAGGTATTTTTGTAATGAATGTAAATTTTAAAAAATATAATATTAATGATATCATGACATGCAATTATTTCAACATTAAATTTATCAATATTAAAGCAAAGAATACATCATTTGTTTCTAAACAATTTTTCACATGTAAAAATCTATGTTTACATAAAATATATAATTATATAAAGTATATATTGTGTAATTAAGAAGTTTGTGAAGCCATACAGTTTGAGATATATTTGTTTTTTAACATTTATCAGTCTTTTGATATCTCAGATCGAATAATCGAAAAGACAAGTGCATAAGATTCTTTTTATATCTTATCATGTAATTAAAAGTGTAATTTTATAAAAATGATCTCTTTATATCTTTTCTTTATAAAATGTTCTATTTTTACCTTCAATTTCCGCACTAGTTTCTCTTCCTTTATCCGCAGTGCACAGCAAACCTGCTCTACTTTGGTACTAGATGTCGCTGCATGTATTTTATAAGATGGCGCATTATTAAAACAAGCAAAGGATAACGACTTCGCTTTTCAATCTCAGATATAGATTAATAATCAATCAAATGCATAAATTTCTTCGATTTTCATATCCAAGCGTGACAATTAATTGATTATACAGCAGCAAAATATAGGTAAGAACAATTTTTATATTCATACTTTTTATTTTGAGATCGAAGTTGATTTTAAACGAGAAACCAGCTGTAGCGGTTAACTTCTGTTACTTGTTCTGTTTTTTGTCTTCTGTTATTGCGAAAACATTAATCGATAGTTTTGTAACGTTATTTACTTGCGATGATGTATTTTGAATGATAAAATAATCGAATGGAAAATGACGTGATCTCTTTACTCCTTATATTAACTATCGAACTGACAGAGATTAATTGTGGTTTAATAAAACAGGTTAGCAGGTTTCCCCTTTTATGACAAAAAGTAAGAACGTGTAAATCATAAAAATATGTTTATGTACGTAAAAATTATTCTATGTAAAATAAATATAAAGTATAAATAGAATATAGAATAAAAAAAAAATATATATATATATATATATATATATTTTTTTTTATTCTATATTCTATTTATATTTTATATTTATTTAAAAAAAATTATATATATATATATATATATATATATATATATATATATATATATATAGAGAGAGAGAGAGAGAGAGAGAGAGAGAATATATAAAAAATATATATTCTACATATATATATGTACATATTCAGCATATAAAAATATAAATATATATATTTATATATTGAGAAGAATATTTTATTTTTATGAATGCATTAATTTTACTTAATTTTTAATCATAGGTTCGATAATAATATTTAAAATTGATCCCTTCAATTATCTTTAAAAGATATAATCTCGATTGCAGATAATTGGATAATTCGACTTGCGAAACGCACTGCGTATGCTATACTATATATCGCGATAAACTTGCATATTGCATAAAGATATATATATATATATATATATATATATATATATATATATATATATATGTATGTATATGTATGTATGTATGTATGTATGTATGTATGTATGTATGTATGTATGTATGTATGTATAAATATACCTTAAAATGCCTGAATAATTCTGTATATTAAAACTGCGTGAGTTGCAATTGCAATTTCGCTGTTATTTTATTAATGTCTTTATTATTTTGTTCATTAATTTTTAAATTCTACGTTTCTAATTTCGCGATTTATGTTAATTTATCTATGTACAACCTATATTTAGCATTAATTAATTCTAAACATGTGTTTTACTCTATTTGTTCATTTGTTCGCTAATTTAATAATTACGCGTGCTTTATTCAAATATTATATATTTCTAATTTAGAAGAGAAGAGAGTGCGATCTTAATATCTCCCTCTTACTTATTCTGACGTCAATGCTACAAAAATCTGACTGTGAAACGAAATTACGCGCCGATAAATAACGACGGTTCACCGACAATGGTGAATCGAATCGTTGGGAAGCACACGAAGAGAGACCACGGCAATTTAAATAAATTAACGGAGCTCAAGCGTATCCAGCACTTTCACCGAGTTAAAGAAAAGAAAGGAGTATTCGAACACACAAATTCCGCGTGAGTAATTGCGATTAATGGTTATTTTTATTAATGATTGTAATTTTTATCTTCTAGTGATTTGCGGATAAATTAATCGAACGATTCAAAATTAAATCGAATTAAATATTTGATTCCAAAACGAGATTGATCTTTTTCCTTTGCATTCAACATAGAAAATTTGCAATATAAAATTAATTAATTAAAAGCTAAATATAAATCTATTTTTATTTCAAATTACTTTAATGCTTTGAAGATTCAGAAATTAATTCTATCAGAAAACGCATTCACAAAAAGTTTATTAGATCAAAGAATGATATATTTAATTATAATAACTCGATTAAAATATCAGACATTTATCTTGAAATTACACAACTCTTTATCGATGCTTAATTTATCGATTAAACTGTTAAATGAACGCGATCCCATAATCTGATCTACGATATGATTTTGCGATAATTCGATGCTGTACAAAAGATCATGTAAGGTAAGATACGTCTACAGAGGGAAGATACGTCTTAGAATTTTGCAAGTGCACTAGAAGCGAGATTAAAAGCGTAACCGATGTTCTCTAAGACGATCGGTCTCATAAATAACAACAATTATCTCGTATTTTTTTAGCATGTATAATCAGAAAATTTATATATTTAGTATGAAGGATAAGTGTGCATAATTATTGATAATATTATGTAACACGAAACAAGTTTCTCTAGACGGCAACTTTATGCGTGAATAAATCTATATAGAATCAAACTTACGGTACAATAGTAATTATCGATTTTACGCTACTCATTCATCTTTCATCACCGTAAAAAAAAAATTAATTGCATTTATTTAGTTGAATGTACGTTTTATTTCGTCAAATATTTATTTCTCAAATAATGTCAGCAACAATGTTAATTGTCAGCGAACATCATCGTCATGTTGATCCTGAATTTTAATGATTGATTTTTTTTATTAATCTGAAGTCTATCTATGTTGAGATACTAATAATAAGGCAATAGATCTCTTATTCACCGATTTAGAAATTTAATTGTTTATACAGGAGGGGGAGATCGACGTCACGAATGGCATATGACGCGGTGGTGAGTTAAAAATCGCATTAGTCACTTCCGTTGTACGTCGCTATTTCTCCGCGCGCAGGAATTATCGCCATTGCAATTTCACGCGTCATTTTTCAGGCTGATTGCACTTTTTTTTTCTCTGTCTCTCTTTCTTGCGCTCGTAAAAGTCACGGCACGTATGTATACCTTCCTAATAATAATCCGATCTCGACGATAGTTTCGCAATTCTCTGGTACGTAGTCTCGACTCTCTTTCCACACTGAATCATAGAAAGTGTAGCAACGGCGCCCCACATGTGTGACTCACAGACAACAACATGATCGCATCCGATGTGGAATTGCGCCGCGCGCCGACCGTAAGCGATCCATCGTCGCGCGATTCCCACGATAAATCTGTGTTGCAATTCGCGATCCCGAAGCAATTTGAGCGGGGGATGTGAATTCAGGAGAAGAGAGAGAAAAAGTATAAGAACACGTGCATTTTGCCGTTAGACATCGGCGAACTTTTAAGCTTCGCGCCCCGGTATGTCAACAACTCTCCCCCCCTGTGCTTCCTGCAGATATATGCCGATGCTGGTGATGCTTCCATTTTTTTTCCAATTTTACTAATTTATATCAATATTTATATTAATTTTGGTGAACAATAATTATATTAATGGAAAGAGATATTAGATATATTGATTATTGATATGTAATATTATATTGGTTGTGAACAACTCTATTAATATAAACTTCTCTTGTCATTAAAAACTTGATATCTAAAATTATCTCACAGTTGCGATGATCATCATTTTATGAAATTTTTCTGATCAGGCCTTCGAGATTACATACGGAAAAAAATATTCTATTGCTGGGAAAGATAATTACTCAATTTATTTTCCTTCGTCTCTAACAAAGAATATTTTCTTGATGATATGTAGTTTTAATATATACTCGTCACAAGTTATAGAAAATCTCATTATCATGTACTTAAAGGAAGAATGTATTCTTTTTATTTATAAAAATATCTTAGAAATATAGTAAAGAAAGTTCAGATTCAGAAAATATTTTGAATAAATAATTTTTACACTTGTGAAGAGTTTGTGATAGACATGCAGATTATAAACTTATAAAATACTCGAAAGAAATAATATTCACTTGAATATAATATGTATTTTTCTGTATGTAGATTAAATAAAGAAGAACAGAGAGTAAAGTCGATGGAGCGGAAAGAAGGTGTCGAAGAGAGACAGCAGTAAGGAGTAATGCAGGAGCAAAAGGCAGAAAACACCGGTAGGCAGTTTTGTAGCTGTTTTTATCAGCTTCTGGGCATCGGGGGTCCAGAGGCCCGAGCATGGCAGGACGCATCTTGGGGGGTTCGTGTGGGAACGTACGTCTCTTTAGCGTACCACCTATCTCTTTCTCTCTCTTTCTCTGTTTTTTTATTCATTCTCTCGTCGTCCTCCTTTACCTCCTTCTCTTCTTCTCTTCTTCCTCTTTGGCGAATCTACCTTTTTTCTCCATTTGGACCGGCTCGACGATTCGTTCCTCCCTCGCGTCTTCCCTTCTCTTCTCTTTTCCCTCGCTCCCTTCACGCTCCTCTCGCGGGCTCTTCATCGAGGCTGGCTGCCTTCGGGTACCACTTGGGTCATCGGGGTCACCCTCCGCGGTGCACTCGCTACGTGGTATGCCCTATATTTACGCACGGTAAGAGCACCCTGAAGAGAAGGTGGACGCCCGTCCGCTTCTCTTTTCCCTCCTCTTTACCAAGCATCACCAAACCTCGCTCTTCTTCTATCCCATATCACGGCTGCTTCTCAATAAGCGATCGCGTTAAGATCGGCTCACAACGATTCGCGCAGGGAGAGAATCCTCTTTTCGAAGGATCAGAAAAATCTTTATCTGTATCTTGCAGATACTTACACGAGCATTATTACATCGTCTTTCCTCTTTTCTTTTTTTTACGTTCTTATGTCTTAAAAAAATTGACAAATCAATTTTGTTATTTTAACAAAATTTTGAAATCATTTAAATTCTTTATCTCTTCATTTAACAAACTATTTTCTAAGCCGGAAAATGTTGCAAATTTTAAAGACGATCGTTTAGCGGAGAAATCTTCATATATTCATAATTTAGCTTAATTATATCTAAAACTAGACGATCTCTCCATAATGATAAAAGCAATATTTTGCAGCATTTTTGCATTTTATATTTTACGTTGAGAGACGGAAGAAATCGATTTTTTTCGATCACAAATAAACAATGTTCTCTTTTGGGGAGCACGAGTGATAAAATGACGCGACGTGGAATAGGCGTGAAATTTCTTCTTCTCGCGCACAGTCTGACATTCACGGTCTTCATTATTCGTCCTGGTATGAAGGAAGGTTCGTATATATTGGATGAACAAAAGAAAAGAAAGAAAAAAGAAACGTTGAACAGTGCAGCGCGCGTTCCATAAATCAGCGGGATTATTAAAAAATGCCGCGCACCATTAATTCGTACGATAAAAGCGTTAGGCGCGCGCGGCGGTAAACGCCGCGTATTGTGAGGGATTGCGACATGACGACGCGGTGCGCCTCTCGCAAAGGTTACAATATATATATATATATATATATATGTATATGTATTATACATATATATAGATATATATATATATGAGCCGCAATGGCATGTTGTAACCTTTTGCGCGAGAATTCTGCAGCGTATGTTATTCGTGTGATAGATAATGGCCGACACAATTGTAATTATGTTGCATCTGCGACCAAACTCGCGTATATTGTATATATTGTACAGAAACAATATTTGATATATTTGGATCAAGGAATAACAAAAGTTTGGAGCAAATGATATCCATCGCAAAACGGATGATGATTTCATTCGGAAAGAAAATCTCGTTTCTCAGTGTGCACGGGCCCTAAATATGCTCCAGAGACCTCATGCGAGATACCATAGGGTGGTCGCAATACGCGAACGTTACGGAGATGCGAGACGATGAAAAATATCTGCTATCTCGGGCTAGGATCCTTCGAACAATGGGATATCTTCGGGACCCCGAGTCTTCGGCTACGCGGTGGACAATTATTACCCCGATTGTCGGAAGATAATGCTTCATCGGCGATGAAATAATGATTTTCTGTCGATCGGACGGAAACACGCGAAAATTCCTTGGTAATGACCTAGTGGCAGTCTATCATTTCCCTCTCCCGCATAAGTCGCTGCATTAACTTGCTGATATTGAAGAGAGCTTGTTAAATTAAATGAACTTGTTGATTTAAATTAGAATATCATAAAGTGAAATAATGTAATGAAAAATACACACACTATTCATATATAAAATCATTATAATTATAATAATAATAATTATTATTATTCATATATAAAATAATTATTATAATTATTAAAAAGAAATTATTAGGAAAATAATTATTTCAACTTAATGAAAATATTAAAATAAATGAAAAGTTTAAAAGAATAATTGTTTTATTATACATGAAGTGGAAAAAATATTTTTCGAAGAATGTGTGTAATAAATTTAAAAAAAAATATTATATTATTTAAAATTTAAAAGTATGAAAATTATTAATTTAGAATTTTGTAGTCTTTTAATTTAAAGCTAATATAATAATCAAAAAGTATTAATATATTATGTTATTTTTCATTTTTCTGAAAAAAGATATATAATTATATCATTGACATTTTTTATGACTATATAATTTTTTAAATTATTATTCTTATAAAATTTTTGCAAAAGAATAATCTTAATTGTGACTAACATTATTTTGTCAGTTCGCAAATTAAAAAGAAACTAAATAGATATCTTAAGATGTTCATCTTTCAACAGTCAACCAACTAAATGTTTTAATTATTACAAGTCGATGATGATCTATAATTAAATCAACTGTCATGTTGTAATTATGCCATAGAAACTCTTTCTAGAATTAATTTCTCGGCGGAAATGCAAATTAGCTCTCACAGGGTAGCGTAAGAGGGACATGAAAGTGTCATTGCACTTTTGCAGTTTTTTTTTCCTTTACGACGTAAATTCTGCTCCCTTTTTTTCATTCGCGTTTTCTCACTCTCTCTCTTTCTCTTCTCCTTTCTTTTTCTTTCTTTCTCTCTTCCAACTAAGCGACGTTAGTCCAACGGACGTCATGTCTAGCGAGATCTGCGCATTATTGTTTTTGCCGCCCTTCGTGTTTCCCACACGAGAGGACCTTTCCCTCTGCCATGTTCGGGGATGTACAAAACATAATCGAGACTCTTTTCGGTGAACGCGCTTTCTCCTCTCGAGTTCCTTCACAATGATGACGCAAACGCCTTTCATACTGTCGCCATTCGAATAGTATGATTAACATGCGTTTTCACATTACGTACAAAAATAATATTAAATATATCATACAATTAAATTACAAAATTTACAAATATATGACGATGTTATATATATATATATATATATATATATATATATATATATATATATATATATATATTGTGTGTGTGTGTGTGTGTGTGTGTGTGTGTGTGTGTGATGTATGTATGTATATATAAATCGTTTTTACACACATGTCTATGGAAACACAACTGGAAATAAAGTTAACCAATTCTTAACCGGATATGTATTTTTTTCGTAATGAGGAAAGATCGATCGATAGCGAACACCTGTGCATTTGTGGTCAATATTGATCACGTAATTGTGTTGCTTAAGATAAAAAAAATTAAATACTTTGTACGAATATGTATGAAGATATATATTTTACACACACACACACACACATTTTTTTAAATATACTTTAAATGTATATTACTCATGAAGTGTAAATTGAACGAAATGAGATCACGATGCATATGCAATAATCTTGTGGGTCCTACGGATGACGATTACTATCGATTGCATAAAGGGAATTCTGAAAGATCGTGATGCAACTTTTTCATGGACTATAACGACAAGAAAAATAGAAAAGCTCGAATTATGGATATCTTCGAAATTGCAGCTTGGAAATGGCAATTATTTTTGCAATTTTTATTGCACGTGAATATTTTTTTTATCAAATAAATTCTTTGTTAAGATGTTATAAGTTTCATTTCCTTGCAACAAATCATAGAAATAAAAAACATTGTATGAGAAATAACAAGAGATAAAATATAATAATGCGAAAAATGTAAAAGTGATACACCTCCATACACACACACATATATATACACATACGCTAATACAACTAAATCATCATCTTTCTCAGGAAAGCATGTAACAAGGCACGTTGCGAAATACATTTTCCTGGTAATAATACAAATATAACACTCGGCGTTGTAAAGCAATAATATTCCCGAGTCGACGAGATAGATTTAACTGTGTTATAAAGTACATCGATCCTCGGCATACGCAATCACGATATATCTCGGCGTTTTGCAGAACGAAGAGAGTCGACGCAAGAGAAGCGACGTAACGAGTGGCGCGGGCGGGCCACCCTTGCAAAGCGGTTCATTTCTTCGAAGGTGGGCGCTTACGCAACCGCGACGGATTACGCACTGCGCAGATCCGGAAAAACGCCTGTGGAATTCGTTTCACAATGACGACATGCCGACACAGCGTCGCACGACGCCATCGCCGAACCGTCTCGCGAACAGACAGACACACAAAGGGCCATTGTGACGATTTTTTATCCCGCGTCGCGGATCTAATCGCCCACGCGAAATGCCTGCGTGCTCTCGCGCGAATCGCCAAGCCAAGCCAAGCCAAGTCGAGCCGAGCCGAGCCGAGCCGAGTCTCGCGGGACTACGATTTCAAGGAGCGTGTTACGCACATGCGAGTTATTTACTATCGTATCAAGGTTGGTACACGCGCCCGCGAGACGCGTGGTCTTATGACAGATATACGCTTCAGCTACTATGGTATACTTTAGTTTTCAACTAGTACACTGGCATAATAAAAGAGAGGCAATGCATTGTCTTCCCGCTTAAGAATCGTTTTTGTATTACATTCCGTTTGTTTTCGCTAACCCCCAACGATAAAAATATTTCAGAGCATTGTACACCTCAAGCTATATACCTTCGCGGTACAGATCCTGATCTCCTATCGGAGGACATTGTTTGAAAGTAATGGAATTACGTTGGTGTACATACGGACAGGATGCAGTTAAGAGTGCGTGACGCACATAGCACTTGCTCCAATCTCTGACTTATGGGAGCGCTAACTTTGAAATGAACACGTGTGTTTAAATATTTCTATTTGTATTCTTTGCGCAGCGCATAACAGCACCATGCATACCATTCGTATCATATCATTACGCCATAAAACAACGTGCACCACTAAAAATTGTAATTACAATATATTTTGTAATTATGAGAAATACGATTTTTTGTTATCTGAGAGAAATGGAATAATTTACTAAATGTAATTATTTCTGATTGTGTCAAGTATTTAGTGTTTTGATATTTATTTGTAAAATAATTAATATATTAGCATATATGTGTGTGTTACAGGAATATGTCTACGTTGTCAAAGGAATGCAAGGGAATTGTACGAAAGTCATAGTCGAATGTCGAGCTACAAATTTCGCGAAAGTGTCGAACCTAGATACAACATTGATCAAGCATCGTATCGAAAGACCATTTCTATTCAGCGCGCATTTTCAACATACTTTTTCCTTTTCGTACTTTACATGCCTCGTCGCCGCCTGTACGAATGATCGAATAACAAAATATGTAACTTCGCCACGTTCTCCTTTACTACGCTACGTTATAGGTAAAAACGACCGATCGCTTGTCGATAGTTCAAGCTAAGAAAAAAAGGAGGGAAGACGTCGCGCGCATGCGCGTCGATCTTTAGTAGGTCACTCTTCTTAGTACGCTCGTCCCGACTTGTCACGTCGCGAAATGCGCTTTACATTCGACTTACGAGTGCCCATCCACTATAAAATTTTCGTCATATTATATTTTCGCAATTGTGCAAATTCTCGATAAACATAAACGCAATCTTCGAATCTATCACGTGATTACATGAACCGCGACGAAACCAAGGAAAAAGATGTTATATTTCTCGTTGCAAAAATTTCACTGTCGCGTGATATATATCGTGCTGATCCGCCGCAAGAATAACGCGAAGCGCAGAAGTCATTAAGCGCGAAATTAGCGGACCACGTGTCTGCCGCGTCGAGGAGATTCGCGAATGCGCGACGCACCGGCGAGAATCGCGCGCGCCATCGCGCATGCGCGAGTTAGTGGGTCGCCTGCGCTCGGAATTGCTTCGGCGCCGCTCGGTCGCGCTCGGCTCGATTCGAACGCGCCCACCGACTCCCGCCACGCGCTCGACGCGGCGGTCAGTCGGTCGATTGTACGCGACACGCGAGGGTCGCGAGAAACCGCGAGCAGCCGCGAGAATTCGCGAGAGGCACGGCCGCGCATGCGACGAAGACACGGAGGAGCTCGCGATAGAGCGGCTGGATAAAAACTATCGGAACGCAGCGTTTATAGCGAGACGGAGAGGATCCGGTGGATTTTCTATCGTCGTCGTCGTCGTCGTCGTCGACACAACTGCGCAGAGACAAAGTTGATCTCTCCTCTCGATTGAGAGCGCCGAGAGATCGATCCTCGCGCGCGAGGACGACAGCTGTCAAAAGTGTGGAGCCGCCAGCGATCGAGATATGGTCTACGGAGGAGGATTCGACATGGTGGAGACGGTGAGTTTTGATGATTTCGATTCTCATTATTTTTCTATATTATGTGATTTTTATATAAATTTTCTACTGTAAGACGTTTTTTTTGAACGCATGTGCTATTTTATGTGAAAACCTGTTTAAGAGTAAACACATGTTTGCGTCACATACACAGGTTGAACGAGTACATACCTTAAAAATTATTATTTTAAATTCTGTGATCGGAAAATCTTGATTTATATTATGATTAAATAGATCTTAATATAATTATTTTTACAAGCAGTTAATTTTTTAAATAAAATCATCGATTATTTTTTCTAACATTAGACGGTTTTAAAGTTTTTTTTTGGTTTATCATTTTCAATTTGTTTGCACAAGTTTATACTATATCAATTTTCCGGAACAATAATGATTCACATCGTTCACCGCATTCATCATTAAAAATCACATAAAGAAGAATGTGACTCAATATTATTACACCGGAAATCTTGCATCCTCTTCAATGCTGTAAGAAAATTAAATTCAAAAACAGATAAAAGTAAAAGCGATTCGTTCGCGCAGCTATAAACGTGTGCATTTTGTTTTATTGCTAAATCTCAGATTGATCTCTTGCAAAATATAATTTTAAGATATTCGTGTTTTCATATAAATAAATGTGTAAAAATGTCACAGGCATGAATAAAGGAGTCGTGATAAGGTCCGATTCTCCCGAGAAACAGCGCGCGTCAAAATAGTTACGGCCCTATCGAGGAAAGACACGAGCCGGCGAGTCGGTCGTACGGAAGGCTAACTTTCGAATTTACCACTACTATAGGCAGTGTCGATAGTTGGATACGAGAACCGAGAAATTCACTCGGTTAGTACGTGATGGAAAATTTCGCGGTAAAAACAGAAGCGAAACCCGTTGTCGGTCCGCGGTTTTCTTGGCGGCGCAACTTTTACCGAGCACCGTTTGTCGTCTTCCACAAAACGCGTCGCTTGGACAAGACATCCGTATTATTGTGTGCGAATCGAGCGTTGTTCACCTATTTTACAAAATCTTCAGCGGCTAAACAGTCGTTTCGTTTTATGTCTCTTCGATTTATTCAGATGAATCGATTATTTGGAATAAATCACTAGGCTTAAAATCTGAAAATTTGAGATATAAAATTATACATGAATATTTTCTAAAATTTTTTATATCCCCAAAAATTTATTCTTCCAGTTTATTCGTAAATATTTCCATCATTATGTAAGAATATATTAAATTTTATATATGCAATCTCTTGTGTAGGATTATATTTTTTTTTAGAGAGGTTGATGATTCAATATTAATAGAATAATATATCATTGTTAATTTTTTTTCTAAAAGTTTTATATCTCTGTATTCTCTGTATTCACTTTATTTTTAGCTAAATTTATCTTTATGTAAGAGATAGCGTATTAAAAAATTTTATGTAATCTTATCCAGAATAATATTTTTTTTCGAAAATATTGGTTAATGTTATTTAATATTAGCATAACATATTATCATAAATGTTTTTTAGTAATAATAAAAATCAATTCCTCAGATGTTGTTTAATTATCGATAATAAATTAATTGGCAATCAAAATTTTTAGATACCAAAAATAAAAGAAAATTTAAAGATATAATTAACATAGAGATCTTTCTCGATATTTTTTTGTATGCGTTAGGTTTGTATGAAATATACATAGATATTTGATGGCATAAATTTGGCAACTATTAATATTATGCATTATATAAATGATTTTTAGTTTGTTATATCTTTTATCATTATTTTTTAAATTTTTAAAAGTAATTTAAAATAATCCATTTATCATTTAGTCCATTTATCACATAGTTGAAAACAAATGATATTAAAGACAGAGAAGTTTTGCGAGAGAGATCTTCACGAAGAAGTGTATCCGAGTTCATCTTTCACGATATGCGCGAAAAACAAAAAATAATTAACATACGAATTAAACAACATTTTTAACGACTTTCTGTTGAACTTTGCTTTCCAAATAATAGATAATTATGTTTCATTGATAAGCGTCCATCATCGCGTGTCTTTTGCAAAAATATTCATGCATGAAATTCTTTCTCTAATATTAAAATAAATAGCAGCTGCATATTTTTTCAATATTTATGAAATAGAAATGTACGGTTCTTTATAACCGATATTGTTGTGATTTTGATCTTGATTTTATCGCGGCAATATAATTATACATAACTGTTGTGTTGAGATTGCATAATATTTTATTTTATTTTATGCATCTCTATTTATTTTCACGTATATTATCGCTTGGTTCTTGAATTTTTCTCTCTCTTTCTCTCTCTCTCTTTCTTTCTCGTTTACAGCCTTTGTCCAGAATTTTTGGTTGCCAATGTGCGTGTAGAAAAGCGCGTGCCCATATCATGCGAAATTTATTGTCGGCGATAGAACCGGGTATGTCGCGTCGTCGTATCGAGTTCCGCGGTCGCGTAAACAGGGTGTAATTAAAAAATTGTCAGTAGCTGGTCTTTGTGCCGGCATTGTATATAGCAGGCGTCCTTGCCGAGCCAATTCGAAATCCTGTCTCGCGGGTTCGCATTAGCGAGGGCGTGGTTGGTCGTTCGTTCCTGGTCCGAGGAGAGCCAGCCTCGGATAGTAATTGCACCAGACTCGTTTCCATTGCGCGATTTTTATGGTTTCAACTTCTTTCCACGCTCCTTCTTCTCTTTCTTTTTTTCCCTCCGCTTTTTTTCCTTCTCGACGTCGCAAGACTCGCTGTAGATAAACACATATCTCTGTGGACATACATATATATTGCCTCGGAAAGATCTGCTCTGATTTTTAATACCGCGCGATCGAGATCTTTTATGTAGATTTATCCGAGATCGAATATGTAATTCAAGTTTGGGTTTCGATGTTATAGGTAAAGGTAAAGAAATAATGTTTTGCGGAATAAGATGGCCCCTAATGAAATTGAAGAAATTACATCGCGAAATTCGATAAATATAATTCTTATTATCTACAAAGACTTATTAATTACAAAGGCTTTCTTCGTATCATGTATGTTGTTACGCTTGAGAAAACTTACGGATAATATATGAAAAGTCATTTGCATATCTATCTGTTTTTCGATTTATTAATAAAACATAATAAATTATGTATGCAACAATTAAGCTTTTTCTTTTATAGATTTTTTTCATATAGATATTTATTACATTAAAAATGTTAGTTTTATTGTACATTGCTCGGAAAAGGTAAAACGCATGTTCGATGCGAGGAACATTTTCGCGAGGTGAATTAAATCGATACATTCGAGGCGATCTTGTTGGTTTTCTTGGAACTACGACATCGCATCTCGCCCTCTGTTAGTGTGCCCTTTCACCTTTCTCTTCTTGTCTTCTCTCGTTTGTGGCCCCGACTTTGCGAACGGCCTGAGAATCCGCATTATTTTCAATAAAAAATCGTTTAAATCCCGATATATAATTTCATATTTCTGCATTCTTGCAGCTGCTTCAATCATTATTTGCATTTTTATTTTTCTCGATAATCTGAAATTATATTTACAAAGTCAAAGATTTAAAGTCAAAGATTTTTAAATATTTTTTACTGTTAAATATTTCAATATTATCTGTCGACTTATCTTTTTTTCGAAGAATTACAGTAAAGTTTATCGAAAATAAGAGGAGACGGTTAGCAATATAAATGCAAAACATGCAGAAAATATGTATAAATAGCAAGAAATATATATAGGGGCGATATTCAACTTTGAAAAGTGCGTGTCTTAAAATCATTGCGCAATATTCGGCAACACATTACGGAGATACATTTCAGAATTTAAAAATGATTCAGAGGCAGTTGTGCCAGTCATGGCCTCTGAAATCAACGAGGAAAAGGCGAGATAATGCAAACAGGAGAGATATGTAAAACAGGAGAGATTGGTTAAGAAAGAAAGGATAAATTTACCGCACTAATTAATTAAAACCACTAATAATTTAAATTTTTTATAGAGGCCAATCGTTAACCGATTGAAAACAAAGATTTACGGGATAATTTCAAATAGTTGATTCGTAATACATTTTTAGAGTACCATAAATTATTAAGCCTTCGATTACCTTTGCACTTTGGGGTTTGAAATGGCTCGAGAAATATTGACGCAGCGAATGCGAACTTTGTTATACTCAATCTATAAGTATCGCGCGAAAACAATGTAAAACGTTATTATTCGAGATAATGTGACGCGCTAATGCAGGCCTGTCTACGAAAAGCTACCATTTTCCCGTCGCTCCGGGATGAAATCTCGGTGCGTTTCTTACGCGTCGGAGGGTTCGCATGTAATAGCTTATGTTAGTCAACGCGACACCGTTGCGGTTCCATTCTCCCGTACTTAAGGGACATGAAAGGTCGTCGCTTGCCAACGCGAGCGAGATACGACGAGGTGGCGCAATCCTCAGCCGTGTCGAACGAGACGGCCCTCGCAAGAGCGACGTCGGGTTTGCGTGTCGGCGCTTACGATCTACGATCTAAGGATCGATCCGGAGCACGAAATCGAGGACATTAATCAGCGTTCGGCGGCGTTCTGCGCACGTGGGTGGCCGTTACTGACGTAAATCGGCTCTTTCTCCCGGGTTGCGTTTGCCTACGTTGCGCGAGGTAAATCGAGCGAGGTCGAAGCTCCTCGAAGCGAGGCATGGCAGGGCAGGGCAGGGCAAGGCGAGAGCGCTGGATTTTCGAAAGGCGGCTTTCGCGAAAGGTCGATCGTCCCCTTCGATATCTCCTCTCGCGGTTCCCATCGAGGAAAGCGAACTCGTGTTGTTGCTCGTGTTGTTGCACGAGGTAAAAAAAAAAGAAGAGAAGAAAAGAAAGCGTCTCTGGAAAATGTGAGTTCCCATGATTTATCGCACGCAAATTCATTCGTCACTGTCGTGCAAATAAATAAATGTCGAGTGATCGAATCACCGTCGATGAACTGTGCCTTTTTGTAAACTTTGGTCGAGTCTTGTTGTGAAGAAAGAAAGAACTCGCTGACGAATTGTCGATTAACTTCCTTATAATTTATGATCAATGAATTCCGATTACGTAAGATCGCACAATGCGATTCTAAGAATCCTTGCTGTAGTTCATTCTTGGCGTGTTAACTCGCAAAATTTACGACAACCATTACACTTCGATATCCTTTGTCTTGTCGCTCAAGCGAAGTAGCTCCACCGAGTCTTTTCGCGCCGAAAGCTGTCTTCCGAAATGTGTGCTTTATTAGTGCGCGGTGTCTCGGTACTTGAGTAATTCGCTTTAATTTTTTCTTTTCGGCCGATCTATATTTCTATGGCAACGTGAAAAAATCGACGAAACAAGATAATGAAAAAAAATCTTGCATACTTTCGCGATTTAAGGATGCAAACAGAAATTTTTCGGTCTCTATAAGATATATTAAATAAGATATTAAATAAGATTTCGATAAAATTTCTATCGTGCAAACTCGCGAATAAAATATTAAAATACTCACGCCACACACGATGCATAAATTACAATCTCATAAATTACCAGCGCCGTATTATTAGCTTACGATAAATGGGACGTCCAAGGACGCGGTCAAACGAAAGATACGTAGCTATTTCGTATCATGTATTGAAAGTTCTGTACACGTTCTCCTCTGACATGTCACCGTCGTCATGCGACATGCTGTTGTATGAATAAAAAGAGACGCGGATTAACGAACAAGTATTCGTACTATAAATATATAATACAGAGTATATCAAAAATGACGGCAAAAAATTTAATGATGTCAATTATATGTTGAAATAAAAAAAAGTTTAATCAACATGACTATGCAATTTAACAAAGTTGCGAATAAATGCAAAGATGCAATTAAACATTCATCTTTTTACATGTAATAAAAACATTCCTTTGATAGATCTTTTAAACTAACTTTCATAGTGTTAATGGATGTCAAATTAAATTGTTCATTATCTCGATAGCAATTGAGTTGTGTACTCATGCTGACTAAAACTTTTTCGCTTATTTTAGCATATAATTACATCATTAAATTCTTTACCATCATTTTTTATTCCATACATGGTACATCTGATATTCAAGAGCGACACTGGATTTCGTGATCATTGGGAAGACGATCGAAAATACACGGCGCCGTTTTGAAAGAGGAAACAATGAAAGAAATGGCCGTTTTATGGTGTGCAATTATCGCTGCGTGCATTCCAATTGCATTTCGTACGCACCATGTGTATCTGCGCACAGTGTTGGAGATCATTAAGAATTTTTAGCTTGTTATAAGAGAGTTATTCTCATCATTTTTCAAACGAACAAATTTTGCTAGTAATTGATTGTCATTAACATGACTAGATATGAAAAGCGTTATGCGTAGATCGATGTTTACGCAAGTTTCTCATCTATCACATTTTGCTTATCTTTATTCATCGATTTTAAACATTATCACGACTATAAATATTACAACTTACGTGAAAAGTCTTTTAAATTGATTGCATACTAAACATATTCTGTAGGAGAATCTTTTTCTTCATACGTCCCATTTTTATCAGAAGAAATAAAGTAGCAATTAATAATATTTATGTTTCTTTGATTTTTTTTTAATTTGATTGATTTTTCATCGATATAAAGAGGCATTTGACATTTGTTCGATTTCATCCGTTGTCACCTCGCAGCTTTTATCATTATTATTTTATTGCGCCGAGAAAAGTACCTTCTATTATATATATACGTTCTATTGAAAGTTGCGCCCATAATAATTTGTTTTTCTTTCATTCCAATTTCTTTTTGTGCAAATGCGCTGATGGATGGATGATGGATATATATTTTTCTGCAACATGATAGTATATACTTATGAAAATGCAATAAATATTTATGAAAATGCAATAATTTGCAAATCACTGTTATAAATCATTATACGTTCACACATTCGCTGTTTAGAAAGCCGTAAATTCCTCAGAGTGCACTGATCATTTCACAAGTATCATCAATAAAAGTACATATATATATTTTTTCATGTTTCATTTAAATAAAAAAGAACATATTATTTTATAAATTACATTATGTAGAATTTAAATTATATAATGACAATTAAAACTTCATTGAAAACTCTCTTCAAATCGGAGGATATCACAAGCGTTTCATTAATCTCCTTTATATTCGCGTTTAATTCCCAGTCCCGTTTTGTGACTCCCCATACGCGTAGAAAAGAAATTTTCTTAGGGGGTCTTAATTCGCGGCTCCCTTGGTGGAGGCTTAGAGAGGCGTAATCGCGCTTTCCGCCGATTCGCCTCGGTTACGCTGTGCGTACGCCGTGGTATTTACGCGTAGCTACGTGATCCTCTCGCGGGCACAACCGCTGCGGCACAACCGAGTTTCTTCGGTACGTGACTTTTACCGTTAGGCCGCTTCTCCGCTTCTTCTGTCCGCGAGTTGCCTACATACGGAGCAGCCACTACGCGCGTTTAATGAACGAGTTTTCGATGCTTCTCTTTCTCTCTTTCTCTTTCTGTCTTGCTCACTCCGACTGAGTAGGTACGACGAGCGATTGACGATCGACAATACTTCAAAATCAAATTTTATTTGACACTTTGATATGATTATTCGAAAAAGAGTCAAAGGCTCTTTAACGTTATATGTATGTCACATCTGCCATGTTATGATTAATTTTCATATAATTTCTTACAATTAGTTTTTTTTACATAATTAAAAATATTCAATAAAATTCGAATAAAATTATAAACAAGGTGAAATAATTATAGCAAAAATATAATAATATTAAATTATATATAAAATATAATACAATATTTAAAATAGTTTAGCTACACTCACGAGAGATGATTTTAAAACGAGGGTGTATAATAAATACAGAAGCAGCAAAACATTATTATTCATTGCACTAATCGTATTAAATATCTGCGCGATAAATATTTACGCAAGCTAGAATAGACTATGGAAGTATATATTTTCGGTATTTCTCATTAATAATGCGATTCCGCGTAAGCAAAAGAAGATCTCTTAAGATACGACGGGGCTTGCAGAAGCAACAAGAGCGCGAGACGGCATCGCCGAGAGGGAGAACACGAGTTTCATTTAAATAGAATAGGTCGATAGTGATTTACGATACTCGACGGCGTATACGCTCGTGACCGTTTTCCATTTCTCCTCTCGCTGCTCTTTACCGTCCCGGTCTGCCTCTTTACGAGCATCGTACACACGTCGATATCAGAAAATTCAGGTACGCCATGCCTCTGCGATTTGCGGTGCGAATGGAACAAACGCTTAAACTCGAGAGCGACGAGTTACGACGGACACGGCTAATCGAAAGACGCCAAGTACGCGAAATAAATCCTTGTTCCTTGCAAAGCGTTATTCAAAACATAACGATATATCATATTATTACGTCAGATTTCGGAAAGCAAAGAAAAAGAAACGTTTCGTGTAAAAGTTGAGCCAATCAAGGATGAGCATTCGCAACGATCGCAATGATATATGCCATTATTGTGGAACGGCAATGACGTTATTTGTTTCTTTTCTTTTTGAACGGAAATCAATGCGCTCTTCGCGAACGCTCACAATACGTATAGCAATATGTATAACATGAGGGTGGAGGAAAATTACGATTTCTAATATTACGCACACACACGTATTGCACAAGGCACGCTAATGCACGCCAGACTCGTCGACGCCGCAAAGAATGAAACTTCGTCGTACAAAGTTATGCGTGAACCAGCGCGGCGCATTCACGTGCAACGGTATCTCCCGCGCGCGACGCGGCCGTCTGACTTTGACGAGCTCCATTCACTCGGAAATGCATAACGTAGCAGAAAGAAATGGTTTCGCGCAAACAGGAGAGTTTTGTGGGGAACACTTAAAGCGTCAACAGCATGCGCAAATAACAACCGTTTTTTTCTTTTTTAATGGACGTCGAAAGAATGAAGGGAAATATGTGTGTATGTGTGCGTGATTATAGCGATTTTATCGTATATACGATGCCATGCACGATCACCAATGCAAGGGGAAGCGCGTCTCTTATTCAGACGCGAGAATTGAAGAATAACTGTGTGCATGTGTGTTAGCATTATTCATTATTCATATTATTTTTACTTTGCAACTTTTTTTATTTATCTCTCTTTGAGATAATTATTATTACCTTAAACGCTTGAACGCTGTAAAAAGTAAGCGGCTTTAAAGCGAACGGTTTCTAACGGGATATATTCAATCAGCAATAACTTCCAACTGTACATTTCGTAGAATAAAGTTAAATTGTTCACTGTACAATCCATGAAATTAGAACGTATCCCTTTATAAATTAAAGACGAATCTGAGAATGAACGAAAGTAAAAATGACTGAAATTTAAACTCAAACATCATAGAACGTTAAGAAATAATTTTATCAAATAATGTTACTCCAAAAACGCAACAAAAACTATTAACTTTTATACTTTGAGATTATTATTATTCATACTTTTTTTGAAGATAAAGTTTGGTGTAATTTTCTTTTTCCTTATGAGAGAGATTTACTTTCTCTAAAAAGATCAATATAAAGCTTAAGAAAAGGACACACAAGGAGTAATTTCATTTCGATATTTTCATATATGCATTCTACCTCCGGTCATATTTGAAAATTCGAAAGGAAGGATGTGGACGGTGAAAAAATGGCGGGGTCGCGGGGAGAGAGGAGAAAAACGATGGCGACATACGCGTATCCTATCTGGCGCGAACACACGGTGGCGAGTTCTCGGAACGAGAGGCCATTACCTGGTGCACGGCCGCGTACTGATATCTCAATACGTGCCCTTAGCTCTCGAATCCATTATAATGCCACGGGTATACCGAGGACAATCGTCGTCGTGCGGGAGAGAGTATTGCTCCATCGAGAATAGCTGTCCGCCCCACGTACCACCACGTTCCAGGAACGCCCGCCTTGTCTCCCCTTGGAGTTTTTTCGTCGCGAATTCTCGCTTTTGCGTCAGCGGAATTCGCCCGCGTCTTTTACGCGCTCGCAAAATTCACGCTCCATTAAAGGAGACTTAGAAACGGACACTTAGAAACGGACCTTGATAGATACCTCGACCGAGCGATATCAGAAGCCAGAATTTTTAATTAACAAGAATGATAACGGAAACCGGTAGATCGCGTGTTTCAAATCTGCGTCCATGTACCATTGTAAGAAACGCATAGCAAATCTCACGTGGCGGTACATTTTATACTCCGCGAGACGATAAGAACGACACGAGTTTTCCAGAGAAAAGAAGCATCGCATTTTTCGCGACGGAGCAAAAGCTCGTTGGTTTCGCGTCGCGTTGTCATTTCGCGAATAACATGGATAAAACGGTCCAGCATTCTCGGGGATGTGAATTGTCGTGTCGCTATGCGCGCCGTAAACATGGCGATGTTATGTCTTCAGCGGGAAGCATCGCATCGACGTCGCGCTTTTTTCGCGACTCGCTCGCCCCCGCGTCGCTCGTACGCGCGGGCGTTTCTCGCTATCACCGCCGAAGAGAATGTTCTCGTTACGCTATCCTGGGAAAGGATAACGCGTTCGTTACATATATAATATAAAGGATGCGAAATTTCGGGATCGTTATGAGAAAATGGCGCTCGCATTGAGGAGAGAAAATTGTGTTCTCGATCTATCTTATCTCATAATTTCACTTTCGAGACCCTCAAAGCAAAGTACTCTAGTATAATCTTCTAAAGGGGAGAAATTTTATGATTGTTCGAAAAGATATTATGCTTTGCAATATTATTAAAATGGAAGAGGAATTAAATGATTTTTTGCTGAGACTGAGAAGGATATCATGAATTTTTTTCCGATAATCATACGCGTTTCGATTTATGTTTAATACTTATCTTTCGAGAGTTTTACCACTCCTCTTTGTTTCGATTTCTCACAATTAATTTTTCCGATTAAACGCAGCGCAAGTTTATAATTAGTACAATTTTTCGTTCTAATTTGAACTCATTCTTCTTTTTTTACGTCGACAAAGAGATAAACTTGAGAAAATATATACGTCCTTTGCTTCGTTGTAGGTGTACTGTATGCATGATATAATCCGCTCTGAACGAGAGTATGACAATAGTACGGTTACATGCGTTTGTGGGCGAGAAAACTGCGTAACTCCTACGCAGAGAGGCTTTCCAGGCTTCCAAGAAGCAATGTGTCGTTTATATATGTTCTTATTCGATTGCTCTTTTTGCTCTCTATATCGCCCTCGTCTTTTCTTACTTGATGTCGCGAATAATGTTCCTCGTTCGAACATAAAGTCAGAAAGAAATGGATGTTTGGTTAAAAAATGTTCAGATAGACGACGGATAAATTGAATATATATATTCTTTCTTATCGTTTCAACATTCCCACATATTCGATATCGTAGATAGAGATGGAAAACTGGCTTGACAGCTATTAACGCCGACGGGCGATTAGGAACTCGAGGAATATCACTTGTAAATTATCGTCGCCGTTTTATTTTTAACTCGTTACGCGCTTCTGTATTTTTCATTCGTTTTTTTTTTTCGGAGACTGTGTGCACCGGATTCACTCTCTCGACCCGACCAATCTACGCTCGATCTTGCTCGGTTCCTCCGCATATGCGAACATACGCTTCGCGTCGCTGAATTAAACATAAGTCACCGTGCGCATAAGATATGCCGCGAATGTTGCTGGCATGGCAGTTATAAAACGCGACTCGATAGATGCATCTTCACACTAGCTTTCTTTTCGGGAAGAAGAATCATCTCATTTGTCGTGGTTACAAGTCGATGTTATTTTGATTTTTTGCATAAGGTTATCATTTTATGATACGTATCAAACAAACGTATAATTATTACGAAAAAGTTATTCCTGAGAGAATTTATCATTGCATGTTTTCAACGAACAATTGAACCTTATTTTTATTTCATTAATTGATGCACGCGAATAATTAATAAATAAAAATGTAGAAAAAGTGATATAGATATGAATTTTATAAATTGAAATATCTCAAAACGAATGAAATAATTTTCACTGCTTTACATAATTTTCTTAAGCTTTAATCTTCACGTATTTTTAGATTTTACAATATCTTTGTAGATAATATTATATACGTACATAAAGTCTAGAAGCATATAATAGTCACTTTTATCGCGAGAAAAACATATTTATCGCGCGACCATCATGTCGTATATGTTTGATACGATCAAGGAGGAACATGAGCTGCATTTCCGGACTGCTTCGCGCAGCCGATGTACCGTTGCGCCTCGCGTCCATCGCGATGAAGCGTGGGGACTCTCGGAGGGACTCCCGTAATTATCGTCATTACCGTCGTTACTTCGTGCAGCGTGGATATTCGCCCCTCGGGGCTGCTCGTTCTCGCTTCGCTTCGCGAGATCGCCGCTTATTAACGAATAAATTATGTCATAACGGTCTGATCGGCGTCGCAGCGCGTGCGGAAGCAAACATACGTGCGTCTGGAATGCCATTCGTTCGCGAAAAAGAGAGAGAGGGAGGAAAGTATACATGTATCGCCTGTTAAGCCATCAGAAAACATTGTCAAGTATTTTAATTTGATGGACTTCTATTTAAATAGACACGATATGTTTTAGCTATTTTAAAGCTTCAAAAATTACCGAGGCAATTTTAATGAAATAATCTTATATTATCGCCTTTATTTTACATTGCAGTTTAGTTTGTCAGATATACTTTCTATCTTTTGTAATAAATTTTACATTTTTTAAATGTATACATAAAAAATTTAATTTCTATCTATTCTTCTTATTTTTACAATTTTAAAACACTTCAATTCATACGATTTAATCGATTAATTATGACTGATTTTTATGATATTTTTATTCGTAATACGTACATGTATAAAATTCATAATGTATTCTGTCGATAGAAGTTGCAACGCATCCTATCTCTCCTCTCTTTTGCCCCTTCTCTTTATACTTGTTATTGACGGATTATATTCACTCATCGAGCTATTCACAGTCGTCTTACAACTGGAGATGTAACGCCTCTCGTTCCCTCCGTTCTCTTCCTCTCTCTTTTTTTTCTCCGTCTTTTTCTTCACCGTTCCCCCTTTCATGAGATGCAGGTATTCTCTCCTTGTGTCTCTCCGCGTGTCGAGAAGAAGTGGTCGTTCCTCTCTCCTCATGCTGCCAGAGTGGACCGACAGTCTCAAGGTCGGTCACTTCGGGTTTTCCAAATCGTGGTCTTGTATGACGAGTTACTTCCTATCGTCGTCCTCGTTTCGCCCGCGAGCGCGAAAGGGGACGGGGAAAGAAGGGAGGAGAGCTGCGTCGATGTAATTCTCGACGACAAAAAGTCGCACAACTATTCGACGGCGACCCTTCGGCGCCGATATCTGCGATCGAAGTGTGAAACACACTTATATAATTCGCCAATAAGCGAGTATATCAGAAACGTTAGAGAATATATTATCGTGAGATGTGCGAATAAACACGAAAAAAATAAGAAAAACATTTGCCAACAAAAAAGTCTTAGGATATAAATATCTGTAATTGATGATATATTTATCTTCCATATTTAACTTTAACGAAATACTTTTCTTTTTCTTTCGCGATGTTTTTTTTCCGATGATGATTCTATTTATATATGCTAGAGTGTAGTTTTTATCGTTGTGTCAATGTTTAATTAATCTAAAAAAACTTATTAAATTTAATTTATCCTCTTTCTTTGCATATAATCACATTAATTATATATTTAATTTTTTTTATTCGTGTTATATTGCTGTTGTTATTTATATCAGTGTTTGCAATGTTTAAAATTTTATTAATATTTAATACGTTATTAATTGAAAAGGCAAAAATATATCTATCCGTTAGTTATAAATAATGTTTTATACATGCAATTAAAAATTAATTATCTTCAGTTTAAGTTATATAATAGTATATTATAATGGAGAGATCATATATTTAACTATAGAAAAAATTAATTGTCTCTCTCTTATAATATTTGAACGAAAAGATAAGATCACAATTTCGAAACGAATTTGCCTTTTCTTGGCTCTTTAGTTCAATAAGTAACTCAAATATTTTGCGTCGTTGATTTTTTTACACCGATCGATCTTGCGACACTCGAAAAGCGGTCCATATCGAATTAAACTATAGCTGAAGTGCCTGGCACGTGACTAATCTAAAAGCAACACAAGGTCCTGCGCCATATATGACAAGGGGCCTCTTCGAACACGGAAGCGTACCATCGTTAAATAATGATGTATTTATCACTAAATAAGACAGAGCAGTCTCTTTCGCTAAATCACTTTTCTACGATGCACATGGACAAAATGATTATGAATTTTTATATTTACATTAATCATTATATAAAATTAATTGATATTTGTGACAAAAATTAAAATCGCTGTTATTTTGGTCAGTTTAATTTTTTATTCTACATCGCACGCATGCATATACTTTATATCCATTGTCGTACTTCTAATGTACAAACATAATTTTTCTTAGATTAGTTTCTTTAGATTAGTTTAACACAATAAAAATCTATATGAGAATGAATTATTAATGTACATATATTTATCAATTTGAAACTAGCTAATTCATTGTCAAAATATTCTGTACGATATATATATATATATATATATATATATATATGTCTTGTATATGTGTAATATTTGCATCGTAAAATATTAAATTAGCTATAAATAATTTTTAAATCTATTAAAACGAGAAATAAAATATAACCCAGTCTAAAAAGAATGTTGCGAAAGTAGCGATAATTCTAAAAAAATAACCTTGAGGAGAAAAAAAATTGCTTTGCATAACATTCGTCTTTCAATGCCACCTGAATTACTCTTTTATTCTAAACATTTTTATACATCTTTAAATTTGACGGAGATATTTGATCGCATTTCTGATATCCATTGTATATAAATATTTTTTTTAAATAATGCGTAAATTAAAAAAAAAAAGCGAAATAATTTCTCGAGATATTTCAAGTATAAATCTAAGTATTTCTTCAAAGCTTTCAAATGTAAAAATTGGAATAAAAATTTTCTCTTCCTATATGCTACAATTTTTACAAAAAATATATATTTTAACGAATATGACAAGTTTAAATTTAATTACAAAAAAGCTTTAGTTTATTGAATTTTTTTACAAAAATAGCTTTAGAGAGTTCACTAAATTTCCTAAAAATTTAATACTCTAAATATTTTGTACGTTGTTACGTCAAATTACGTAGAATTTCGCGAAACACGGCGTAAATTTTTCGCGATTTCTAATGCCGCGCAACATGTGTGCAAATGCACAGGCAAACTTGAATGCACATGTGTACATAACGTAAGACATTATAGTCTCGGCAAGGGCGATGCGTGGGCGGTAAAGTGTTATTAATAGCGTACACCGTCGATATATCGGACGGTGCAACGATGCGCAATAATGAGGCAATTATTAACGAGAGTCGATTAGCAGTCGTGAGAGCCGCGCAGGAGAGATTTCAGCGAATTTCTCATAAAATTATCACGTACGGTCGTTGCGTAAATCTCACGTGACGCAGCGTGTCATTTCTTTGATTATCGATTAGGCGCGTGACCTCTAATATTTTTGCATTTATGCATTCGATGTTCATTGACAGGACATTCATAATTTAAGATTATATTTTCCAATTATGTGTTAAAAATATTTATAATTTTATATAAAATTTTTATAAAAAAAGAGATAATAATCAAGATATAAGAAGATATAATATATTAAGATACTATTTCTTAAAGATAATATTGTTACAGAGAGTAAATAGGGATTTGTAAGAAATTTTATTTTTAGCATCATTGTGTTAAGCTTGTTAATTAAGACGCTTTATTGCACTTTTGCATTTAGAAAGTAAAATGGATTGGGAAGCATTAAAAGGGCAAAAACAAAGTAGAGACAAGAAGTGTAACTGAAACGAATAGATCTATTAAGTGAATGTAAACTCTCCCTATTCTCCCCGGAAAGAAAGAAAGATGAGAGATAGAGGAGTGAACAGAACACGTGAACCGACATTTGCGAATTTATCTCGCGAGATAAATGTGTTGTTCGAGATCTGCAGTCCTCTCTCGGATGAAGCTACGAGAGTGATCCAGGTAGCCAGGGGACCCGCAGTCCGGGTCCCGGACGCGAATTTACGATCCTCGCGCGGCTATCCACGGACAGAGCAGCGCTCTAAGGACACGATCCTGTTGGGGGATCTGCGAGTTAAGGCGCTTTAATAATGCTACTTTAAAGCTCGCTCGCGCCGGACAAAGGCCGACCTGCCATAACTTCTTCATGGTGATGCACCGACGGCATTACCGTGGCGCGTTATGCCCCCATTATGCGATATTATGTTACTATTTACGCTATCGCGGCTGCCTATTTATTTGTCTTGCCTTGCTGGCCATTCTTGATCTTCTCACTCGATCTTTCGTTTTTTTTTTTCGATTTTTTCACTCGTCTTTTCGCTCCCTCTCTCTTGTCTTATCGTTGGAAAATGCTATAAATAAGACATGAAATCTGTACTACTGATCGCATGAATGATTCTTTCCAAATATTTAAAGATATTCCAAGATATCAGATTCTCATAAGATGGCAAAATTTTACAACGAAGACCAAATTCACGGAGTTTTGCTATTAAGATTCATTTTGCGAAACATGAGAGAGAAAGGCAAGAGAGAGAAACTTCCCAACGCGCAGTCTTAAAATTCGAAAATCTTTTCGAATATTTCGAGATATTCGATGAGACTTTATTTCCGGACTAGTAACGTGGTAGTTTCGTTATAGAGTGCCTAAGAGCGCCGTAAGAATTCCGTGTGACGAGGGAATCGTAACTGTTATCCCGAGATAAAGCGTGAACTTAACGACGTACGGAAGAAAATCGCGAGAATAAGGGAAATGCGACCAGCGACCGTTTAGTCATTAGTGTCCGCGATATCGTCGTTTACCTACCATGTGATAATAAAGTAGCCATCAGGAGTTGCCTGCCTGATAGTTCACTGCATCTCGCTGCGTTTCCGCAGGTCGCGGATTACCGTCAGATCGCACGTAATTTCCATTCTCAAATGCTACGCGGACACCAGCTACACTTTTATCTCGCGGTATATATTGATTAGAATAATTTTTTATTGTCATTATTATGCAGTTTATCAACAAACAAAAGAGAACACTAAAAAGATAATAATCATTTTATGTATCTTTCTTGACATTAAATGCGATTATCAGCTTTCAAATCCCATCATATCACAATTTTAAAAAATTTGTTTAAAATTGCAAAAGTGAGTTATTTTTTAAATGTATCTCATTATGTAATAGTTATATAACGTATTACAATTTTGTTACAATCAAAGTTACGTATGTTAAAATTTTCAAGAGTTCTAAAAAAATGTATTGTCTCGATTTATTATAGTTAATATTATAATGAATAAGATAGATTATAATATAATATAATTATAATTATAACTATATAATTATAACTATATTATATATAGTTAATAAGATAAAATTACGTGGTATAAATAATCGATATTACGAAAAGAATGTGAATTAAATAATTAGAGATTTAATTAGTATCCTTTGTTTTGTAAGTATAAGAGTTTTTAATTATTCAATCGAATTGTAAAAGATACGTACATAAGGATGCCTGCGAAACGCTACGACCAGCTATAAGTTAAGCGAGCGAGCGCTATTATTTTTCTTACTTATTCATTACTCGCGCGGCAGAGAGATAATTGATTACGCGAATAACCGCGCGACCGCACACATCGCAAAGAATTATTCTTCGCGTTGAGATTACACTTAATTTGTAATAACCGATAGGGGCTTTTTTTTACTGGAATTGAATATCTCTGCCATGGCCTTGGAGTACATGCTGTAATTAAAGTAACAACGTTTCACGTGAGATTTCCACGATACAGCTGCGGAGCATCGATTATACGACATAAAAAGCACAAAAGACACAATAAATAATTTAAAACAAAACGAATAAGATTTAGAGTTGATTATGGAAAAAATTTATAGAAAAACCACACGCACGTCGCGATTAGATAAAAAAAATAACGAACATGAGGTGAAATATGTATGTGTTATCTAAAATAATCGCTTCAACATTTAATTAACGTATGACGGCGATATAATCTAAGATGTTTAAGTAGAAAGATATAATTACGATGCGTGCGAGGCGAATGAAAAATAAAGAATTGAAGTGGAAAAACCTAATACTCATTTGTATTGTTTATCTTGAGATGTTGCGATACTATTTTAATTTGCTGTGATGTCATGGCGGTATAGACACGTGTCGACTAATCCGCGGCCAAGAGAATAAAAATATGTAAATGACGCGGCGCATAGTAGCGTCTTCGTTGCACTAATAATGTATAGAAATCAGTCGCGGATAATTGCAAGAGAGAGAAGAAAAATATACAATACTTCCCGCATCTTCGTTCGGAGAATAAGTGAGTAATCCTTCACAGTCGAGGACTTGTTACGCGATTGATAGTGATGGATTTTTGGCCGGTTTCTTCGCGGCCGCGACGAATATTTTACATGTCGCTTAAAAAAAGCGAAATATATATATATGTTGATAAACGAGGAGAATGATATATGTATAAAAAAATGTATACACATTGTGGAATATCGAAACTGAATGAGAATATGCGAAGAATCTTATTCTTATCTAGCCGCTCGTACTTTAATTTATTCGTGATAAATACTCCGTATGTCTCTCTCTATCGTATTATTTCTTTCATATTATTTTTAATAATCGTTCTCGTTATGTAATCCGTATAAACGGACTATCGGTTCCCTTTGAAAAATTCATTGAAAGAAGAAAGTTTTCTTAATTAAATAATTTTATCTGCTCTCGTCTTAATTTTGTAAACTGCGAGTGGCGATATTTTATCTTCCTTTAAGCAATATCAAAGATAGCTCTTCATCTTATTTCTTTATGATACTATTAACAATTATAACATATTCTGAGGTATCTTCTTCTCGACAATTAAACTTCTAATTAGATCGAGAAATATTCCCCAATTACATCTTTCAAACTAATTAATTAATTTTTTCCTCGCGAGAAACAAAAGTCTGCATTTTTACGCTCGCATTTATATACTTCTATATTAACGCATTTAGCTTTAATGGCCGAAAGCGCGTACGCTGCGCGTTCTTCGGACCGAGACGAGTTTGAATGGGCGACGAACTGGAAATGAGGTTTGTAGAGTAATTCAGCGCGTATGACGCACGCGAGCCGCGATTCTCGCGTTCAGGTTGAGGCGGCTGACATCAGTTTGCCGCATTTAGCGTTAGTGGAATTAATTGCACGACGAACGAACGGAATGCCCGGCAAAAGGTGGAAAGAATACCGGTCGCGCGGTATCGCGTCTTGTCACAATGATGGTAATTCGGGAGGAAATTCTTGTCGTAAATATCCCGGCTCGTAAAACGACGCGATGATGCGAATAAAGACATATACGTGTATATATATCTCGATCTGTGTACAAGGTGCGTGTCCCGCTTCCACGACGTGACATTTTAATAACAGATCCACCGGCCAATTTGAAGTCGACTTTTCCCCGTAGGAAGAATATCGAAGTTGTTATTTGCTCCGTAAAATGTTCCGAATATAATATAAAGTTGCATTCCGCATGCGCAGTGATTATTGTAAATTCGAAAAATGCACAGAAAGAAGTTTCAGGATTTCGAGACGTGTTGCGCCTCTTTGCCTCTTTACGTCTCACATTAACAACATTATCGAGTCGAGTGGTCGCACAGGAGAGGTAATTAACAAGAGTATCAAGTATAGTAGAATGGCTCGGTTAATTGCTGGGTGGAATTTATATAGCAAAGACAAAGATGTTTGTGTATGTACATTAAAATGTAGGTGTCTCTTTATATTTCTTCATTAACTAAATTGGCAGAAAAATGGATGAAAATAGAAGTATAAAGGCATTTTGTGTCTTTAAGAGGAGCGTATTATGCTTCACGTCAGATTTAGATTGAAGAGAAAGATCGCATCTCTTTCTCACTTTCTGAGTTACTATAAAGCTAGCAGGTAAGTAGACACACGTGACGTCAGAATCCTTTCTAAATCTCTTACGTCATAATAGAATCGAGGATGATCTCGCACATCACGATCATTGCTCTTAGTTAGTTTCCGCTCTCCTCTTTTACGAACCATTTAAAAATTCTTGAGATATTACAATGTCGTATAAAAGTAACATATCTTCCAACTTGAGTCACTATTCAACATAATTAGAATATCATGAAGAGAAATTCGAATTGAAACTCCGTCCGCTTATAATTTGCCAAGTTTATTCTCCGCGAAGTACGTTGCCATTTTCTTCAATCCATTAAGCTAAAGTGGAATCGAAAGCTCGATTAGACTTATTATGTATCAGGTGTGTTAGACATTTATAGCTATTTAAAATCGCTGCTACATCCAAGCTCGTTTGTAGCGTTCCGATTTCACCGAACGCTGAAATGTATAATTTATGCTGAGGAAACAATGCGCGATATATTCGGATGAATATCGTCGCGCGTGCAATAAATACATGGACGACGGCGCACCTTTCGGCATGCGTCTTAGAGAGATTCCAGTTTTTCCCGTCTCTCGTAATGTTTCCATCCTTCCTTTTCTCGAGCGCGGAATGCATATTCAAATTCGCGAGGACGGCTTTACGATCGCGCGAACGAGAGCCGCGATCGAGAGTCGCTCGGGTAAGGCAGCCTCTCGCGCCTCTCCTCGTCTCTCATTTCGTGGTCACAGTGTTATCGAAGGTCGCGATTTCTCGCTCGAAATGTCACCGTGAGCGCTCAAAGTCCGACAGGATCGTGAAAAATCTCCATTATTACGAAATCGGCCGGCGATTGCCGATAATTCGCGCGTTATCGCGCGACGATGGCATACATTTCGACGGTGATAATTCTTTTCGGTTAAACCGTATCGTTGCAATTCTCGCAATTAATGACGCATATAAAAAAAAAATCCCCTGATTTATTATTCCATCTGTCGATCTTCGTTTCTTTCCTCGCGCTATTTTCGGAATCGCGATAAACGAGCAACGTTGAATTTTAACAGCGCGTTGAATTCTTAAAGATTGCAACAGACGCATCATCTCTATCGACCTCGTTAAACGATATATTTTTTTACGCGTATAAGAGAGAGAGACCAAACACAAGCGTCTTTTTGAAAGATTAGCTTGCACGAAACAAAGAAACTCGGCGGAATGTCAGGTGCCGCCGTGTAATCGCAAACAGATTACGGTGTTTGAACGGAACGAGACGGTCTCTCGAAAATTACGAGGCCGTCCCGTTGACTGCGCGGTCCGTGACTCCAGCGGAATCCCGCGTTTTGCGCGCGGAAGGGGAGAATGTTGCAGCTGCACCGGCGATTAGTCGAACGCGTGACGTCAATGGCGCTTGTCTTTGCGAAAGGCTCGCCGAGAGGGAGGAAATCCAAGGAGAACCATAAGGTTCTTCTCCATGTGAGCGCCATTCCCGAGCGTTCGCCGCGCAATTTTTTTGGCCAGGGAGACCGATTAATTTCGCTGAAATTTCTTCTCCGCTTCTCGCGATGACATTTCATTTCATTTCGTAATACATATGTATAAAATAGAGATAAAAGAGAGTGAGAATATTGTGTCTGTTTAGTTTGCTTATCATGCGACAAGGGTTCCCACAGTTTCCCACAAGTTTCAGGTTTAAATGTCTCAATGTTAATAAATGCCGTGCTACGTTTGCACGCTGATTTCTTTCGCTTAATCGCGGTGTCGCTCGCGAGCCTCGTGATTCCGCGAGGTAAACCCAAGGAAGGTTCTCTCTTGAGAGGCGTTCTTAGATTCCATCAGTGTATAGATAAACATTCTCTTTCTCCTCGGAACCTTTCGCGAGGCCTCGAGAGAACGAGAGAAAAAGAGAGAGAAAGAGAGAGAAAGAGAGAGAGAGAGAAAGAATGAGCAGTGAGTGCGCTCTTGCCGAGCTCGCTCGCGTATCTCTTTGGTACTCCTATCTCGCGTGCTCGTGTGCGCGTGCACATATTCGTTCACGTATATGCGAGCGCTGTTGGCGTGTGCGATCAAAGTGGCAGAGGTATTGTGTCTCTACGTTGTCTGAGAGCCCCCGCGCCCGCGCGCGTACCTGTGTCCGTTGGGCATAATCGTTTATTTCGCGTCGACCTTTGCGGGGCACTACGTCAAAATGTCAGATGCGACCCCGCCTGAGCGCAGGGGAGATGCACTGGGAACGTTGTAATGGGCTTACAAAGCGTAACAAACTGATGCGAGGTCAAACACACGACGGGCAATAAACACACGTAGAGATAAATGGGCCCTTAAGGTGCACCACACCGGGGCCCGCCGGCGGGAGAGAGAGTGTTTCGTCTCTCGACTCGGCGTATCTCGAGCGTTTTGTTTGCCGGGGCGCGAGATGAGCGCCGAGACGATCCGAGGGCACGATACCAAAGCCCGTTTTCAGGATATCAACGCTTTCGTTCTCGCGTAAACGAGCAAACGACCATGTTTCTTTCAGAGATAGGAATAGTAGAACGGAATAAAAATGCACAAATTGCGCTAATTAAATAACAACGCTGCGGCAAAAATTCTGACTTGATATTAATAAAAATTGTATGCAAACTAGATGCTTTCAGTCATTATCTTGTTTCTAGTAATGCGGTTTAATTTTTAATTTTAATGTCAAAATAATAGAATATAAATTTTATAAATTATAATTACATTTTACGTTGTTCCTCTTTAAAGTATTTAAATATGCATCTCTTCGCTTGCTTTACAGCAACTTGGAACTCGCTACGTGAAGGTGAATGCACGTCCTTTTAGTTCAGTCATACATGTGATTAATAATGAGAAATTTTTATAAAAATAGCCTGAAAGCTTATAAATACTTATAGCCTCGAATGTAGCAGTCATAAATAAATATAATTAGCATGATTTGAAATCATTATTTGTTTCAAATTTTCATTCACGCATTATATGATTGATATGCTTGCAATTTTAAAATAGATCGAATATAAATAAATATTGCAGTTATTATGTTAAATATTTGAAACAAAGAGTAATTTAATTGTGTAAGTTGCATATATGCGTGACTGTTCCATTTGAGAAAGTTTTGAATGACTATTTTTATGAAAACTTATTTTGACGGAATGGTTGAATCGAAAGGAACCATCTTTATGTAGTGAGTTTTTATTTTAAGCAAGTGAAAAATTGCATATTTTAAGCAGAAAAAAAACAAGTAAAATATAATTTATAAAACTTATAATTTTTTTCTGACATTGAGACCAACATTTTAATTGATTTTCTAATTGTATTATATTTTTATCACGTATTAAAAATGTATTTCGATATTAGCAGACAATCTTTTCGCAGCGATAAATTTTTAAGTTTTTTTCCCTAATTTATGTAATTAAAAAGATACTCCGCTTCATGCTCTTTTATCTTCAATATTTATAGAGTTTACTATATTTTTTATAACATTTTCGTTGCAATAAGTAAATTTAAATATAATTTTCATTTTCTTTTTCCTTAATCTCTCCTTGGTTTCGGGACAGTCGTTCATCCCAAGCAGCAGGAGGATCGCCTTAAGCGACTCGCGGGGCGTAACAAACTGACGCGGGGTCAAACGCAAGACGGGCAATAAACACGCTGAAAGATAAACGGGCGATCGCGCGGGTCCATCCGGGATGCTCGGAGAAAGTGTTTCGTCCGGTGCGGTTCCGCGGCGGTTTTCGCTTTCGCGCGCGAATCGATATGAAGAATCTCTCGTATCGTTCGGACTACAAAGGGTGGGGTCCAGTTTATTGCCTCTTGTACATATGCGTTGTTTTATTACACGCGACCGCGTTTTATATTGTACTTTACGATCCAGAACAGTTCGGATTCGCCCCGCGCTCGTTACCTCTTTGTTGTCCCGTGGGAATTATATCCGTTATAAATGATACACTCGTGAAAAATCTGACGTTATTTGCCATTATCCCGTCATTTCTATAGAAATCGATTTCCACGATAATAATCGTGATATGCAATTTTATGAGTAAATATATACATATATGTATGATTAATATGTTCCATAACATGGTTACAATGTAATATGATTGAATAAGATTTCATGGAACACAGATCTCCGGCGTTTCCTTCTCCCGCGTCTTTCTTCCTCGCGCTCGCGCTTGTACAACGTTATCGCGGGCCGGTTCGTCCATTATGTACGCGTTCGCAATCACCGGCCCACTACCACAAAACCACAATCGCGCTCTAATTGCTAGCATTAGCCGCTTATAGTCGAAGCCGAGTTGCTCACGGATCGATCAGCCTTGGCCGCGACGAGAAACACGCGACGGCGCTTTCTCTTCTCTACATTTTTTGCAATCTAATCGCTCGCGAACGAAATGTGTATAAACAATATATATGATCTTGAATTCCATCTTTTTTTCTCAGATGCCGCAAACGGTGCCCACCGCGGCCGGCTACTCGCCGTCGTTCGACTACAGCACTTTTCAGTTCGATCTGTCCCTCTTGCCGGAGGATTACAGCCCGGTCGGCGATCAGCTCGGTCTGAAGAGTTCGCAGATCAAGCAGGAGGCGTGTTCGCCGCGTCCGGGATCTCCCACGATCTACCAGAGCCCGCCGTATCAGAACGGTGACCTGTCGTTGTCGCCCAACTATTCGCACGAGGGATCTTCGCCGGGATACCCGACGAGCCCGTATTACGTACCTAGGAGCCCCCAAAGCGCCCAGTTTTATCCCATCAGCCCGGAACCGTCGGCCAAGCAACCGGTCAAGAGGGAAAAGAGCCTCGATCTCTTGGCCATCCTTCAAGAATCTAGGTAGATCACGTTCCTCGAAACTCTTGTTGATCGCGATCTATTTTATGGTCACGTCATTTTACTGCTATAAAAAAGTTACAATACGTCTTTCAATTTTTTGGGTTGATTTTATATAATTCATATTTGCATATGTTTCGTGTTAAATATAAGTGTCTTGAGTTTGTAACATGATATCGACAAAAAATTTCATATTAGATGATTGAAAATTACATGATGACGTTTAGCATCGTGGCAGCGTTTTTTATCTTAACTGCCGTTATTTGTCATCTCCAGTTTTCGTCGCAATCTTATAACGGCGGCGAATCGCGCATTTTCGCATGATTACAGACTCTTAGCCGAGAGTCTGGGCTACCGCGAGGACTCGACCGATTGCACGGTGCCTTGCACTCCACCCCGTAGCGAGGAGGATATCTATAATAGCCTGGACGCGGATTTTCTGCCGAAGAAGGAGGACACTGGCGTGCAGGCTCATCCGTTGCTCAAGGAGATTCTCTTCAAGGAAGAACCGCGTTCTGTTTCCAGCAACGGCTCATCTTCGTCCTCTTCCTCCTCCTCCTCTTCCTCCACTTCGTCCTCGCCCAGCCCTTCGTGCGAGTTCGAGAGCAACGGATCGGCGTTGCGCGAACTTCTCTTCAAGGGCGTCACTCGCAAGGAGAACCTAGGGGAGATGCCCGACAAGCTGAGCCAGCTCAAGGTGGAACGATCGCAGGAGGAGCTAGCGAATCCGCTGCAAAAAGAGGAACAACTTTTCAAGGACGGTCAGAAGAGCGATCATCAGCTGCTGCGTGAGGTGCTGAGGGATACCAGCTTCCAGAGGAAGTACAATCTGAGACCCGTCGATCTCGGCGGTGTCGGCACCGGCTACGTCGAGGACATGGAGGCTGGTGAGTGCGTGGGCGACCTCGCTCGCGAACAGCTCGAGCCGGTCCTCAGTCTGGCCATCCAACAATTGCAGAAGGACTTCGACAATACTTGCGTAGCCCTCGGCATTCATCCAGGTGAGTCGGTTACTCTTGTCAAAGTTTTGTTGGAATTTTCATAAAACGATTTTTCATATCGTACTTATATTTTTATGATCGAATGATTTGATTTAATTTTTTTCTACTAAAAAATACAAAGAAAGTGTTTTGAAAAACGAGTATTAGAGTCATTGTAGATTCATGTAAATTAATTTATCAAAATTTAATTAAAAATTATGAATAATGGAATAAAAAATTAAACTTACAATATATAAAAAGAAAGAGAGAGAGAGAATATAAAACTATATATTTCATGATTATAGATACTGTCTCGTTGAAAAGTAAAATGCGTAACCTTGTGCGTATCTTTGTAAACACGCTATTTCTACGATAGTTGCAATGACCATGGACGGATGCAATTACGTACGCATTCAATTACGCACGCATTCAATTACGCACGCATTAATTATTATCAACTTTACAATAATTATGTAAGATTTTTTAAAGAGTTTTTTAAGATTATATCATTTGATTTCTTTCATCAAAATCGCTTTATGTAACTTGCTGTGCAAAATTATATCGATTATATCGGTTGGTAAAAAAATCAAGTCAAGCACTATTTTTAATTCATCTCTAAAGTTTTTTAATTTTATTATAGAGCTAAAAATTTCATTAATTTCTCATATATACTTTTACCTGTTTATATAAATTCCCTCTTCGTAATCAGATACCGAAGAGATTTATCTCGTATAACGTAATGATATATGAATGACACGCTATGATCGAGACATCAGAAATTCCGAGGCGTATATCGATTTTCTCGACTTTGCTCTATTAGATGTCGTTACCTTGCCGCGAGCATAGTTTCGACGTCGTCGTCGTCTTCGTCGTCGTCGTCGTCGTCGTCGTATATGCGACTAGTATTTAGTTCATCTATTAGTTTCAAACCATGATGTCACGCTCGAAATAAGTTACGAAGTGCCGTGAAAGCCGAGTCACGAAATTACTCGCATCATGAAGATACACGTCATCGACGCAATTATGCTTTGCAAAAAACTTTGTTTCGAATACACTTGTACCTTGTTGATACTTAATCAATTTAGAGAAAAAAAATAATTTATTCCGAGAAAGTACATAAATGTTTGAACAAGCAAACATTCTCAGTGATTTAATTTGATCATTCGTTCTCCAAATTTAAATTTATCGGAGTATTACGTTTTTTTCCACGACAATCGCGCGCAGAATAATGTCCGATTTCTGACTTTTAATTGTAGAACCGAGACGCTGGAGTGCAGCAGACGTGGCGGCCTGGGTGCAATGGGCCAGACGACAATTGCAATTGCCGCTGGTGCCGTTGGAGAGTTTTAACGTGGATGGCGCGACGCTAGCTGCCCTCACCGAGGAGGAATTTTGCCAGAGAGCTCCCCAGGTGAGCGCGAATATGTTTATTATATTCTTTCTAGAATAGAAACATAATGAAAGAAATACAGATACAATGTGTTCTACACATAGATAATTATAATAAAAATAATTATATAAAATATATTTTCACTCTTCAGAATATTGTGCGATTATCTTTTCTTTGAGAAATTTTTTCATAATTTTTCCATCTCCGTTCATATCTCGTAATTAATTGTATTTCTACATAAAATTCTACTTAATATAAAACTTAATTAAGAATGAAAAATAAAAGAGTTTTTTCTTTATCTTTGTTAAATTTCTTAAAATATTTTAATAATTTAAAAATATTTTAAAAATATAATAAATTATAAATATAAATAAAATATTTTAATCATCAATATTACGCAAATATTTGCATCAAACTTCAATCTTCGGACAAAAATATTATCTTATAAATTTCATATTAATATCTTGTTCCCTAATTCTCTTGTGTTTCTTTATAATATATCTTATATTTTATTTCTTCGATTTTTATTTTATCACACATTTCACGTTAATTACATCCTTATAATTTTGACGCATATCTTTATGCAATGCCTGCATCTGCGTTTGTAATTATCTCAGCTGGGATCTTACATTTTTAAGAAATTAATTATTCACAATGATTTTTGAAATGCCTCCTATTATGTGCCAGGAATGCTTTAACGATAGTAAAATATTGCTTAAAATTGCACGCAACATTTTCGTGTAAAATTTAGTTTTGTTAGTTTAAAACATATAATTGATAATGTTGGAATCGATAGAGAGAGAGAGAGAGAGAGAGAGAGAGAGAGAGAAATAATAGCGAAAATATATATCTGTCATTCCTTATCTGCCTCGTGTCAACACGGCTGCATTTTTCGTAAAATTTATCTCTCGTCGTGATAATTTACAATACATTTTGCATTTATCACTTTAATTGCCGTATGTATAAAAATTCATTTCGTTCATAATATCTATTTTAGATAATAAGTTCATTGTCTCAATATAATTTTCATAAATAATTAAATAATTAAATATTTAAAATAATAAGAAAAAATTTTAGAAAGATAGAAAATATATAAAGAGAATCAATATTTATATTACTTAATCAGAAATATATAAAGAGAATCAACATTTATATTACTTAATCAGTTAATCGCGAGTAAGTATCAATGTTTATCGAACTATAAAACACGATATAACAACGAAAGGAGATGAAAAAGTTAAAAATATTCATCTGGAATTATTGCGATTAAGTTCAAGATTTTTGGCAACCAGGAAAATTGGATTCGTTATGAGTCAGTCAGTTATTAACTTTATCCTTTATTACTGTAACACGCAATTTGCGATTGGGTCGCATAGTGAGTACGTTCGTGTTCGTTCGATGAAGAAATAAAACGATAAAGAGAGGGACTTGAGAAACGCTCGTCGAGGTCCGGTGAAAGTGAGTTTCCTGGTAATCGACGTGCGTTTACGCGCTCCTTCCGTGTAATCCATACCTGAGACATAAATAAAAAGAAGGTACCTACACTACAAGCAGATTTCGACATGTAACGGGATCGGAATTCCCGCGCGAATCATCGGACTCGTGAGAGTTGCATCAGTTTGCGTCAGAGATAGAGTTTCAGGGAGAGAGGCCCTTAAAGATTTTGTCCAAGATTTTGCAAGGCGTTTCTCTTTATTTAACGGATTCTGTTACGAAACTGGCACTCATTCATCAGTAATAAATCTTAATGAGATTGGCGATAATGAAACTGATACGAGCGATGCGGGCACTAATTCATATCATTATATACACAAATATCACACCTTATCTTATGCGTTAAACAAGATGTAGTCTTGCGTTACTATGTTGAATGAATCTATAATAGAGATAAGATTAAATTGAAAAAATTAAAATTTTTGAATAATTAATAAATTAATTTATTTTTTAAACTTTAATATATTTTATTTATAAATTATATAGAAAATTTTGGTTTAAATATTTGCATAAATAAAATTTTATTAATAATAAAATTGTACATTTTTGGTTACATATATGTACATAAAGTTTAAATTTTTTAAGTTAAAAAATGTGTTAAAACTTGAATTATTCATTATTAAATAATAAAAAGAATAATAATGTAATATAATATTATGAAAAAAATAAATACAATACATATACAAAAAGAGTAAAAATAAATTTATTAATAATAAAGAAATTATAATTATTGTATCTTTTATATCTTTTATGTCATATTAAGTAAATCTAAGAGACAAGTATATGTTCCATGGTCGCGTGACTTTTGTACCATAAAAATAATTATTGCTAATTTGTTAAGAGAATTCGTCCATTACACACTTATTCCTGCAAACTACATCTAATTTAAAAATTTAACGTGACTTGAGTGTAACGTATAAAATAATGTATAATAGTTACTTTTACACAAGACACGTTTTAATGACATGATTATTTGGTGAACAAAAGCATGAAATTGCCTCGCGAATATATCGTTATTCGTGAGAGAACTAAGAGAATAAAAAGGAACACAACGACTTCTCTACTGCCTCTCTCGATACTTGCGTATAAGGCTATTATACATTGTCGTTTATTAAGTAACAAGTTTTCCATCGGCATTGAACGTACTAAAAACCGGTTGCTGTCAATGTTGATTATACGCACTGCTAATTATAACCCTAAACTTGACAAAGTCAAGATAAAACTGAAGAGAAGTGAACTTGACATTGTATTACAATGTGAAATATCATTTTAATAAATTAACTTTCCCTGAAAAAATTATATACTAGTTTTTTAAAATTGCAATATTTTTCTTTCGCATTATTTATTTTACGATTATAATGACATAAGAAAAGAGAAATATGTTTTTGTTCTTGATCACATAAAAATTAATTAAATCTTCTAATCGCTTCTTTTTCTCCTTCTAAACTTGAGAAAGAAATAGAAAAGCCGAATCACTTAAACAAGGAGTCCATAACATTTTCGACGCCCTAAATTTTGGACTGCTATTTTCAAATCGTAAACGGTGTAAGAATTTTGAAAAATCTTGCGACGCGCGTCTCGTTATTCGAAATTGCAAACGTGAGGACCGTAACGTAAATTAATAGCGAGTAGAGTAGCCGTGTATGGCGAACGGAAAAGTAGCCATGCATAATGGATTCTGCTTTGCGTCTAGTAATTGGATAATCGCGCTACGAAGTATCGCGGTAATTCTCTAGCGTATAGCGTGGAATCATGGTCAGGCTTATGGTCACGTTCTATCTACGATCTCGCAAGTTCTTTCCTCGTTTCTTCCAGCTTCACGTCGATGCGATTGAATTTTCTTTGCAGATTTCATTCACGCGCGGTTTATAAATATGTGCGTGTGTACTTTATCTCTAGCGAAAGAATTCGTTTGATTAAAATTAGATCTCACAAATTTGTAGAGAGGGGGATATTGTATATTCTTACATTTAATTTATCTGGTTAATCATTTGGATGTTTTTGAAATTTTTCAAGCACATTTTGCTGCCAATAAAATTATTGTAATGAAACAAAATTTACATATTTAGAGGGTGGGAAAAAATTCCAATACTCATAAATATCATGGAAATTATAAAAAGTTATAAAAAGTTTTCTATCAAAAATGTAGAGTAAATGATGTAAGAATTGGACATTCCAACAGTTTTACTTTCCACAAAGTTGTCAAGGTCGCACAAAGAGAAATGATTTAAATGAGAATTCTGATTCATTATACATATATATATAAACTTTTGAATTATTAATTATAAATCTGTTGCGAAAGAAAAGTAAAATATTGAAAAAGCGAAAGGACAGAAAATTAGATTGCATTTAGATTGTTTATCGTATAGAGAGAGAACTGACGAACGGAACGAGTCCTGGCGCACTCGCTTCTCGAGGAAATAATTAACGGCATTCTTTGCGGTTTGGCATCGCATTTTAATGACGGTAATTATCGATATGCGAGAACTTGTTTCTCGGAACGTCGCGAGTGTAATTGTATATCGCCGGATGAATCTTGGATCGAATGCTGCACATAGGTCGAAATATTTTAAATTCGCGCAAGAGAGTATCTAATTTTTCAACAATTAAATCCTCCATTTTCTAAATATCCCATTCAAAGTTGTTGCGAAATAATAACTATATATATGACATCGCTTCGCCGTCATCTATGCGATATAAGAGATGGAAGGATTGCATGTCGCATCTCTGGATGTCAATGTCACTTCTGCGTCACGAAGATGTGCGCTGAGGATGCTGAACCATCAATTCGAAACGTGCACACGTGCATGCGTACGTGCGTGTACACGCGCTCGTTCGCGATCGGCAGGATCGCTTTGCCGTACCTGCCGATGCGCGCACCATTGGCTCGGCAGAAACGATCGAGAAGTGGGTCAACCGCTCGAATGTCTTGTTGTCCGCCGCGTTGCGTCTCGAGCGGAGAGCCGCTTTCTCTTCTCTCGCGCACTACGAGTCTTCCGTTGGAATTCTAACGTTCCGCGCCTCGTTTCTTTCTCTTTCTCTCTCTCCTCTATTTCGAAGCTCTTCTCGCGTTCGTCTTCGTGATGGCTTTTCATTTTTAATCACTTGCGTGATTTTGATGGTAATTGATCAAACTTTGATATACATGGTGAAACACACACATATATAGACGCTATGTTTCGATCGATTCAAGTAGAGCATTGATGACTGTTATTTAAAGTACACGGAGCACCAAAGTCACGGGTAATTAGGCTAATTGTAACGCCGCAACAACACCTGTTTATGTTGAAGTGCGGGAACATGTTGCACGCGCAGTTGGAGATTTGGAAGGCCGCTGTTGAGGAGTCACCGCGGAACACTCTGGCCGCTTCTTGGAGTCCTGCGGGAGTGGTCCAGTCTCCCAGCAGTGCCGTGGCATCGCCGACTATCGGAAATACGACAACGACGAGCAACCTCAAGGAATCCCCCTGCACTGTAGACTTCTCAGATGGTACGTTCTTTTTTCTTTTGGCTCGATTCTTACATCATTCAACGCTATTCATAAACAACGAAATAGGACGATTCGTCTCATCTTTTTCATATTCGCGCGAATCAAATGTGCCTTGGTGGCTCTGAAATACGATAAAAAAATAATTTTCCTCCTTCATCCCTTGCGTTTGTTTATTTCTTGCCTGCAGACGAGGACGAGGATTGCGCTTCCAGTCAGGGCGCGGGTGGAGGCAACGCGGGTGGCGGCAAGATGCGCAATGGTGGTAGCCACATCCACCTGTGGCAATTTTTGAAGGAACTACTGCAGAGTCCGGGCGTCCACGGCTCTTGCATACGTTGGCTAGATCGCGGCAAGGGAGTCTTCAAGATCGAAGACTCGGTGCGGGTGGCGCGGCTCTGGGGCAAGCGGAAGAACCGGCCCGCCATGAACTATGACAAGCTCAGCCGCAGCATCCGACAGTACTACAAGAAGGGCATCATGAAGAAGACGGAGCGCAGCCAGAGATTGGTGTACCAGTTTTGCCATCCCTACTGCCTGTGAGGAGTTCTCTTCCCACTCTTCTCCCTCCCCAAGAATCCTCTTTGAGCCCCCTTTTTCGCGCGCGCGCACCTGCGATCCTTCGGAGCGAGTGACTTCAGGAAGAGCCCAGCACGAGGAGATCGAAAGGTAAAAAATTTCGAGACGACGATCCGCCGTGCTCGATGTTATCCGTGACGATAACGCCGAGGCCACGACCGGGTCTGCTTAGTACGCCCGTTTTGGGCGACCACTTTCGCCTTACGTTTATTCCTCTCCTTTGTTCTTTTTCTTTTTTTCTTTCTTTCTCTCTGTTTCTTGCATTGTTTTTTCGAATTTTCCTTCTTCTTTCAATAATAATATATATAAGCATGTGCGATTTCTCTTTCTCTTCTCTTTCTCTTTCTCTTTCTCTTTCTCTTTCTCTTTCTCTCTATCGAATCGCTCCTGCGCTTCGATGAAGTTCTCTCATCGTGAAGCGAAGATGCGAGCGGGTAGAGATTCGCCAGAGAAAAGGGAAGAAATGACTCTTTTCTCTCTATTCTCATGATCGCTTGTCGGCACCAGTTGTCGGATGTCCTCGAATTGTCCGAGCAATGCGCACGATATATATATATTCGGGATATTCTGAGCGCGCGGAACTATTCGCTGCTGCTTCTGATATCCGTTCTCTCGACGGAAGTGACGAAACAAAGAGGGAACATTCTATTTTTTATACTAAACACTTTTTCTAACCGCTACAATCACCGTCCTTCCGTGCTCACGTCGCGACCGATATGTAAAAGTAGAAATCTATCAAAGAAATATCAAATCTTTGAAATATAATCGCCTGATCGAATATTAATCGCTTGATAATGTCATTTTAATCGACATTTTTACAATTTTATAATCTGCCGGCACGCGCGAAGTTCGCGAAAATATTTTTATCATCTAAGAAGGTATTTATTAAGTCGTCGAGAGCGTGCCTTAGACACGTGCCGTGGGCATCGCGAAGGATGGGAATTTCGCTCGATCGAAATCGCGCCCGTAGATCATCGATCGAGAGCTTGCCGTTCGAGAGAATAATTAATCGGCGATCGTGTTACGCTCGAGGCGTCCTAGACGCAACGACTGGTGCTGGTGATTTTGGTCCCATATATCTATGATATATTAAATGCTGTATGTTCCATGAACGATTAGGCTTTAAGATGACTTATTATTAGCTACGTAAGTGTATCGGGGCTCACGTGAGCCATCCTTAAGTTACTCGAAGAGATTCATCTATCTTCTTTCTTTCATATTTTCCTCTCTTTACGCGTCATTATGACGTCGACATCGCGTCCATTTCTTGTGCTTGTAGTTTGTATGAGCCTTTCTCGCGCATTGTATTTTATGCAGCTTTTCTTAAGGCGTATTATTTTCTTTTATTATTAACGCATTTTTTCATTTCTATCGCACAAATTGTCAGAATAATATCCATTCGCATAATTAATTTATATTTTTCTCTGTTGCTTTCCTTAAGAAAGCACTATATCTTTATATTTGAATGAATGACTCTTTCGAAAGAAAATATTTTAGCAAGCTCGTTATTGCAATTTCAAATATGTTATTTTATGCATATAAGATACGATTAACATGATTAATCTCGCGAATTTTTCAACGTAGTTAAGCATAGGACTCATACTAACGTGTTCACGTTTGCTCACCGATCGGTTGTACATATAGATGTTATGGCATAATCATTTTATTCGTTTTATCTATTTATATCCGAGTCTATATTTTAGATAAGATATATAACATAGAGATGTATAATAATTTTATTGGGAAGTTCTTTAGCAATTGACATCAACTTCATCTTGTCAATTTGCTTATGCGAATTTAATGTCACGGGGACTACGCGGCCGTTTCTCGACCGTACAAGGGTGCAATTAATGAAGAGTGCAATTATATCCGTGCATTCATTACTTCATCGGACTTGAATTATTCTCAGCTCACTATGACGCTATTATTTAGAATTGTGATGAGTAGAAGAAAAATAAGAATGAAAATGATTTTATTAAATTTTGAAATATTAAAAGGAATGAAATTAAAATTTATTTTTTTATAAAGTATCGATATTGCCAAGTTTCACCCTATCATTGCAGTTAAAAATTCTTTATTTTTTCATCCGCTTAATGACAAGACTGCTAATTTTATTTACGTATTTATTGAGACGAATTAACATTTTTCGAGTAATAATTCTTTATTAATGGCGTTTGGGCTGCTGAAAGATTCGACTCGAACTTGTTTCGAATGCAGAAACTGAAGCCAAAGAACACATGGCGAGGTGAAACGAGCGAATGCCAGGTAGTTCTATCGAGGAAATGGATTTACTCGCGTAATTAGATCGTAAAGCGCGCTTCCACGGCTGTTAGATTTCTACGACACGTGCATTATTTTTTTTTATGTGGCCTGGCATGGAACGCTCGTCAAATTGGAAGTAGACCGAGGCGGGACCTCAAAACTCGACTGTAATAAATTGTGTGTGAAATTGAAAAAATATTTCAAATGTTAATCGATGTTTATAAATTAACTCATTATTTCTTTCAATTTTTCGTCGAAAAGTGTAACAGTCTTAATATTTCATTTTTACTTCAACAAGAATCATTATACCAATTTTTCATCTTACTTTATATAAAATTATTAATTAACATAAACAACATAAAAAAATTTTTTATGAAACTCTCTTGCTGAAACAACACAAGTTTTAAAGTCGCTAAAAATTTACATTTACATGTTGAGAGTCACCTGCATCCCATTTCGTGCCAGGCTCCACCATATATATACTGTATATTTTATAAGTTTAACGGTAGTTGGCTTTTCAATTTCGCGATAAAACCCGAAGGCGGGGAAGATTTATCCCCCAAAGATTAATCCCGGTATAACTACAATAATAGAAAGGAACGAAATTGAAGGGCGCGGTTAATTTTGCACAGTCAGGTAAAGAAACGGGAAATCATAAAATTGGACGAAATAACAGTGTAAATAACATCGAATAGATCCCAATCGCGCGCAATGTGGTTGCACAGCGCAGCTCTTGTTATGTATATTTATGTAATCAATTATTTATTAAATTAATACCTCTTAAAATAAAATTGTATAAGATAAGAAAATTACGTTAAGAAGAAACAATTTTTTTCTTTGATTAACATATGTGAGAATGAAAAATAATTATTTGTCCATTGCAAAGAGCAATAAAACGAATATTATTTTTGTACAGAATGTTTGTTAATAGACTTATATTTTATGTAAAATTAAAAAGATTTTTTAACAAAATTATTAGTCGGACATCAATATTGAGAAAACACACACATATACATGAACGATTTAAAAAGAAAAAATTTATTGAATTAAATCACAAGATTGAAATACCTAAGAAAACTTTATTTCTTAAATAATTATACAACAGCAAGTTTTATTTTAATTTCAAATTTTATTATAAACAAAGATAATATTTTTATTGGGCAGGAAAAAATATCTTGCTCATCATTTACGTCCATTATCAAACATTTTGCATGAAGAAAATATGTATAAAGAATGAAATATTGATATTGGAATTTATTAGAAATTATCGATATGTAATTATATGTAATTAACTTATCTCGTTAAGAAAAAAATATGGCAAATTGAGAGAAAATTGTGCTTCCATTATCCCAGTAATCTTTAACAATCAGAACATATATATCTATATACGCGCATTTAAATGTACATATTTGCGACTAACGAATAATATAGCATATATATATATATGTTTTTATAATAATTGTATAGTTTAGGCGTTATACTGGTTTTATATGATCAGAGATTTAATTAGCATTAAGCGTTGATTTCCTTAACGGCGGTCTTGCTACAAGTAAAGACATTGTTATATACATATGCATATATTATATATATATATATTTATATACTCATGTTTCGACTGTTGTAATGAGATTAAGTTGGGTACAGCGTATCGCGCATGAGAATAATCGTAGATCAAAGCTCTTCTCAAAGCATGTGTATTAATGACATTCAAAAATCTTGGCTGAAGACATATGTAGATTTAACACGTCGATTATAAAACACGTGGGATGAGCTTTGATAAGAGCAATAATTTTAATAATAATAATAATGTTAATTATTAATATATACACATATATATATATTTTCTTACGTCGATATTTTTCATGCTGCCGACATTCGGAGCGAGTTACTAACACACGAAACAAACAGAAATAAAAAGAAATAAAAATTTCGTATACATTTCGCGAGATTATTATTTTATTCTCTTCCATTTGACTTCCTTTCTCTTGGAATTCGCGTTGTATCATCCAGAATTCCCCGGAAACTTTGGTTACGCCAACGCTGAAATAACGGAACGCATTTTTTGAACGTATCGCAAATCGTGCCCAGAAGAAACGAAAGCGATGAAGTGAAAGTCTTAGTTGAATTTCTAATCATCACCGATGGCGATTAGATTTGTGCCGATCATCAAATCTCCAAATTTCGCACAACTATTATTCTTCAGCGATAAAAATTATTTTAAAGAAAAAAATATCATATTTAAACGCTAACAAGCTTATAAAAAGTACTTGTTTTCCATGTATATTTAAATACATATTGATACATTTTTTTGAAATATTAATATTAATAAATTTAATATTAATATTTTTTGATTTTATGTGCATATAAAAAATTGCTTCTTGATATTTTTGCGGAATTGATAACGGAGTTACCTAGCATCGCGAAAAATGTAACGGGTGAAAATACCAACTAAGATATTAATTTCTTTGGTGCATGATCCTTTTATCCGCGAGCGACTCGCGCGTACGAGACTTTATCGATTACTCGCCGATAGCTACGATGGGGGAGTATTTGCTCTCGAGAGTTCTCCTCAGGGGCAATCCAGCCGGCGAACTATGGGCATTCTAATTTCAGAATCGACGTCTTGCGGTTCAAGGAAAGGAAGAAAAGAACCTCGGCGAAGAGGGAAGGCGAGAATCTTGCCGCCATAAAGATTCGTATCGCTCTGGAAACGTCGAGGAAGAGCACGAGAAGGCGGTCTTTCTCTCTCTCTTTTTCTCTCATCTCACCCTCGGCACGAGTGGGCGTCCCTTTTCGAGATTTACGACAATTTAATCGCGCAATTAATCTAACACCTTGTTGCAACAACACCTCGCCGAGCGGCGGCGGGGAAATAAAAATCGCGAAGAGGGTGGAGTGAGTCCCGCTTCGATCTATCGCGGTGGATATCGCTCGGGTCGATGCGAGGTTTAACCACGGTGTTAAAGAGGATTAACGCGGCGGTAGGGGGCGGGGGCGCAAAGGGCGAGAAAAGCGATATACGAAGTCTTATAGCGAAGCAGCAACCACAAGCGGCCGCGGAGAGTTGCGTATCGTTATAGACGCGATAAATGAGTCCCCCGGATTTTTACTGGACCGTCATATTGTTTCGCGATCGCTGGTGAAGACTCGAAGAACGGCATAATTCAACAGAGAACGCGGGTTTCTCCCCGTTTAGATGCGAAAACCGGCGACCAGTATCGGCGTCACGATTCCTCCTTTCGTATACGAGCAGTATCCTTATCAACGTGCACGATATAACGGTGTGCGATTATAAAGATGATAGGCTGTCAGTAGAAAACGCGAGTCAAATGAAACCATTAACGCGAGGAAAAATTCACAATGCATTTAAAATAAAATTGTTAAATTTATGGCGGTTGTTATAGCTAAAGTTGCATAAAAAATTATAAAAATATAATCATGCAAGTTTTTGTAAAACATGAATACATGTATATGTGTTAATATATTAACTTTATATGAAATGTAACTTCGAGGAATTTTATGGTATCGACAATCTCTCTGATATTAGATTATACAACAATCTTATTTTCGAAAGATTGTAAATTTACATAATTTATACATGATAAAAAATAAAATATATAAAAGTGCTCTTTATACATACATAAATTAATCGCGATCTTTTTTAAGTCTAAATTCCACTCGCATAATCATCGAGAGAGAGAGAGAGAGAGAGCGCCGGAGTATAAATTTTCCTTAAGATTCTCCCGGCTGTTGTTCTCGGCGACGAGGACACCCCCGCAAACGAGCGCGCGGACGCGTGCGCGTTCACGCTCGCTCTGTCTGTACGACCAAGGACAACAACATTCTCCGCAAAACTAATTGCCAGGTAAATATATACGAACAACGAGCGCCAGTGCGCGCGCGTTTACGGACGACACGACGGGGGCCCCGCGGGGCCCCCGTTGTCTATACATTGGAATTTATTGCGCTTACCTGGCGCAGCGATAGCGGGAGAGAAGAGGGGGTCCACACGGGTGGGGGAGGGGGAGGAGAGAAAGAGCAAGCTCTCGTACGAGAGCGTAATTTATGCTCTCATTATGCAACAACCGAGATTCATTACGAGCGACACGCGTTGTCTCGCTTCGGAGATCGATCTACGAAGGACGATCTCGCTGAGCGTTAAGATATTGAGGCAACTAGAAAAAGAGAGAGAGAGAGAGAGAGAGAGAGAGAGAGAAAGAGAGATTGGGCACTTCTCGATGCACTTTGGGGATCAAATAGCGAGATATTCCGCGCGCGAGATTGCGTATTGATTCGTTGCAATTTTTATTTTGGAAACAAGTCCCGACTTATATCCCGAGTCTGTTCTTCAAGATGTGAGTCTCGAAAACGTTCGCAAGTCAAGTCTGTTTTTTTTCTTCCATGATGTACGATTATTTGATGCGATTGGTGAACTTTGTAAGATGTTCATAAATGCGGGGAATAATAATTTAGGAGTCGATGCAATCGTGCATATAGATTCTCTCGTTTTTTAAAAACTCATAAGTATCCTGCATTCTAAACAGTAACTTATGATGTAGAGACTTTTTTATGAAAAAAGATATGTGTGCGTCACATGTGTAATCATTAGGAAAGATAAAATTTTCTATCAAATGATCGATCGCGTGCAAAAATCGAGAAAATAATGAATTTTTCCCTTCTCTTAAGGCCCGGTTGCGCCACCATTATTTTAGCTTTAAGCGAAACTTAAATATATGTCTGTTTTTATTTATTTAGAAAGAAAGATAGAGATAGACATATATTTAAGTCTCGTTTAAAGCTAAAATAACATTGGTGCAACCGGGCCTAAATCATCTAAGGGGAACTCTATCTATTCCTTCTTTACTTATTAGAATTTTAAAAAAGAATGTTTTTTATTTTAAAGCCCTCGAGCCTCTTGACCCGGTCCATCGCAACGCACAAGGGGGGAACAAAGGGGGGGGGGGCAGGCTAACAAAGGGGGCTCGCAGGGGGTGGCACTCCGCCCAGACGCGATGCGTCTCGTCTCGCGCTTTCCGTTGCATCGCGGAAACTATCGGTCACTGTAGCGGGCCTGTAATCTCGGGGGCCCGTAACCGCTCCTCGCGGCCGGCGACAAAAAACCGGCAGAGAATGAAATACGGATTACAGTGGTTGGCCGGGACCGGATAATGGCGGATAATGATGACCTCGGCCGGTGCCTTGGCTACCACCCGCCCGTCCGCCCGTTGGATCACATATTTTCCCCTTTTCTCTTTCCTCCCCTGCCCCGTCACGCTCGCCCATTTATGCGCTTTATCGCGTATCGGGATTTCCATACAAAGTTGCGCCCGACGCTAGAGTCGTAACGGCGGGGTCCGCGGCGTGCACTCGCTGCGTTTCTCACGCGCCTCGTTCGTCGTTGCGCTTCAGAGTGCATCGACCTGCATTCAACATTAGAAAGAAGAAAATCGAGGAATGTCTGCAGACATCGTCTTCAAAATCTCTCGCGTTCTTAAGTTTATTTTTTAGATTTATAATTCGGGACAAAATTATAAAGCAATTAATCATACTATATTATTGCATACCCCATAGTAGAGCTCCTCTGGAACTTGTGACAGAAATTCAAGACTGAAAATTATAATTTTATTTATAATTTCACATATCGCATTCTAATATATATCTGTATAGATATTTTATACCTATATGTATGTATATTTCATGATATATTTCTTTACACGTTTTTTGTATTACTCATAAAATTATATTTAAATAGAAAAAATTCTACCTTAAATTTTATTATTATATAAATCATTTACTTAGGACTTCGAAATAAGGCTATAAAAACATTTGAAGAATACACGCACGAATGAAGTATACATTTTAAGAATTTACGTATAATTTATTTAAATTTGCCGTATAGAAAATGATAAATGGAATGCTGTCGCGAAATATCTAAATCTCAATTTATTCAACTTATCAGATCTTAATAATAGAATGATGAAACGATACTAACGGAATCTTGTTGAGCAATCTTGCGACGGTTTCTAGTCAACTGAAATATCAAAGCAGCGAGAGCCTTCAAGGCTATAAGTTTCGTTTCGCAAAATGACACTTATGGTCGACGCTTCGATTAATGCACCTCGAGTATGCTTACATGTACAGATATCGACATGACGGCCTCGTTGCCGTCCGAGCAACGGCCAACGTCAATTCAATCGATGAAATAAATCAGGCATCGATCGCGAAAGCGGATCCCGACTTGCAGGTGGAATTAATGCACGGAGATTTCCGATATATCGAGACCGCGAGAATAAATCAGTCGCTATATGGGAGAATGCGATTCGCGCGCGAGAGGAGCGCGAAAGTGCGAAGGACCGACAGAATCAGCCGCCGGGTAAATTAATCTGCGCGTAAAATATATTACGTGGACGCAGAAATTTGACTAGCATTATACAATCGGGAATAAGAGATGATTTTGAATAGCTTCTCTTCGCTCGATTAGAACTTTAAGAGGAGTCTAGGAAAATATAAAAAAATGTATTTTTAAATCTTAACACTTGTCATTTTTTTGTGATTTGCGATGGAATTTTTAAAAAATTTATTTCTCATAAAACTAGACAAATTTGAAAGTGTATCTCTTGGAAATTAAAACCTATTAGAAACCTATTAGAAACTGTATCTTTCGAAAAATTTTGATTTAAAAAAATAGAAATAAGAAAAGAATAAAGAAAAAAATGGAAATTCAAGAAAAATCACTGAAAATAATAAAAGTTTTCATCACTGAAAATAATAAAAGTGTAAAGATAAAAAATATTTTTTTATTATAGAGAGATAATTTATCGAGATTTATCTTAACTGTATAAGTGCGCATGATTATTTAGAATGTCATTATTGTCTTTTCATATATTTTTTGCAATTTTTCATATTGAATTTATTAAAAATTTATGAAAAAAATGTATTTGAAAATATAAATATTATTCTTCCATTTATTTAAATAAAATTTTACACATGTATATAAAGTATTCTATTTTTTGATTCGCTAGAGAATATAATTTTATAATACATGTGTAGAGAAGATAACGCGTTTCTTTAAAAATGTTGTGCAACAAATTTGCAACTAAAATTTGGTGAATTAACGACAGTTCTATTCGATTCTCATATATTGCTGCGATAGAAAAGTCATCTGTAAAATAAATCGGCGAACGAGGTGTCAACGGTCACCTCGAGTAACGTGCGCGAACGCGAACATAAATCCAAATTAGCAACAACATCGGTTTCCTCCTTTCTCCTCCTCTTTATCGAGAATGACAATAAATCGTGATGCGAAACTATCAGATCGATCGCTCGAATACTATTGATTCCCATTTCGAAGCGATGCCTTTCGCCAAGAATATAACACTTGAAATCATTTCAAGAAAAAAAATCGAATCTTATAGTATATCGTTACGTTAAATAGTATACGAAATTAGATGTAAGATATACGAGGATCGAAATTTTTTTCTAAAAATTAGTCGCAAAAATCCTAAAATTCTTAATTTGTCGTTTAACGTTAATTAGCGTTAAAGCTAATTTTAACGATAATCTGTGTCGATGCTACATCCATCTACAAATTGCATCGTGATACTGACAATGAGAGTTCTTTCTGATAAAGTAGTACGAAATCAGATTGTACAGCATCAAGAGCTATATCTATAAGAGAGAGAGAGAGAGAGAGAGAGAGAGAGAGAGAGAGAGAGAGAGAGAGAGTTGTACATTCTCGAAAAATAAAATGATCCTTTTTAAATAAAATAATAAAACTTATTTCTCATAATGTTTTAATAATTTTTATTTAATCTTTTTTCTCTTTTCTAACTTTTTCTCTAACTTTAAATTAAATTTTAAATATTGTATATATATTCTATATAAAAAAGATTTTAATAATATTATATATTTATATTAAAAAAATGAAATATATCCTGAAATAAAAAAAATAACGTTAGCATACAGCGGATTTTTCATGCGAATATCCATAAGATTATCTTTAACCTCGAGTACCTCTTGTCGGTAATTTCACGAAGAAAACAGGAATGACCGTTCTTTGGTAACGCATTGCCGCTTATCAATCGTTTTCTATTTCGCTAGATAGCTCTTGCAGTTCGGATTGATGAAACTCGACATTATTTTCAGGACAGAGAAAATAATATCCTTTGTTGAAAATTTTCTTTTCTGGAATATTAAATAAATATTTAAATTCAGTTTTTTTAGTGTAATTTGACTATATATTTTATCTTTGACCTGACAATTTTCAATCTTAATTTTATACTATTATTTATCGTGATACGCGACTTATTGTTAGTTCTCTATTTCCATATTTAATTTTGCGCATATAAATTATAATATATAATCCTATATTATTTGATACAGGAATTAAAAGCTTTTTAAGTGTATTTTATTGTGTTTTTATTTTCTTGTATGAACATAAATATTTCCTATGTTTGATATATAAAAGCTTTTTAATTGTGTTTTTATTATTATTATTTTACATATAATTCTGGCGAAAACTGTATATTTTTTTAGTTAAAATGTATTTTAAAATATACATGACTGTAAAGTTACACTGTTGAAAAGCTTTCATTGTTTTTTAAAATTATTTATTGTATTTGTTTGATATATTTATTGCATTAATATACCTTGTACGTAGTATTAACAAACTTACTCACAATCGAAGTTTAAAAAAATGGTTACATAAAATATAGAAATTCTCAAATTACAAAATTTAAAAAAGAATACAGCTGAACAAAGTAAAGTTATATCCATACAAAAGTTCGTTGAATAAACATAAGATGTTTTCTAGTGCTTCATATTGCTACTTTTCTATTTTAATAATTACAGATATTTAATGAAGATTTAATTAGATATTTAATAAAGATTATTACCAATTATAAAAAAATCTATGTTTATTTGAATTTTTAATATATTCTGAACGATGTGTGAACGAGTTTTATTTTATGATAATATATGATAATTATTATAATATAATTGATTTTAATACTTCATTTATCACTATTTTTAGATATTGTTAAGAGATTAACTAACTTTCGTTGCATTATGCTAATATTTTAAGCAATCGAGGAGAAATGACGCGCGTTGCGAATTAAAGCAACCCTGGTTTGCGATATTGCGTGTACCTTACCTTGTCCGGTGTTGGTGTGTGTAAGTTTTGTGTAAGTAACTTCTGTACACCTGTAGAGTTGGTCGACCAGTAGCCAGGAGAGACGTAATCGACGTTCTCTCCAATGACGCGTAATGATTCAGAGCCATGAGGACGATTGTGAATCATATTTCTGCGACCTGAAAATCTTTTTTAACGAAGGTCACACTCAATCTAACGCGTCATTGCCGCTTGTGTGTGTGTGTGTGAGTGCTTATATAGGTACTTTTGATACTGAGTCACGTATATTTTTAACGCGATCGTATACGCATATTTCTCTTTTTTTATAGAACAATAAAAATTGCGATTTTTATGATAGACATAAATGATAAATGTTTCGAAATGTTTCCTTTCAAAGAGTGTGGTTTTTTACACTTTTAGTAGTAAAAGCAATTATTCTTTTATCTTAATATTATCTCGTGTTAATCTCGTGTTTTGATTTATTATATGAAAATAATGAACGTGAAATCTCAACAGTATCTCAATATTAACTGTGCATGGAAAATAATTTTTCCCCAAAGTATATCACGTGATTTATATATATCATTTCGTAATTCAGTAATAATCCTGCTAAAAAAGTTTCATATGGATGAAATAGGAAAAGTTACTTGAGTATAAAAGCAAGATTTATCTTTTTAGATACTAATCGATTTTCTATACGAAACAAAGGGAATTTTTAATTAAAGTTTATATAGAAAGAAACTTCGAATAAAATTTAATATCGTTAGTCAGTTTTTCTCTGCTACGAGTCAAAACTTGACTTGTACATTTTTTTTCGACACTATGTTGTTATTATTGAAAAGAAAATATTTCAATGCAACAATATTATTTTTCCGTTCGTTTTATTCTAAATTTCTTTCTATTCTGCTTTTCTACACTTTTTTCCTACCGGTGTCCGAAATATAAAATACGAAATTGCAGTTAATCCAAGAAATGCTCCTAAGGCGCAATACATTTAGCTCTAATTATTACGAACCAACGTTTAACTTATCCGATAGTATCTGAGGGTTAATTATTTTCGTGCCGAGCTTGAGCTCATCGCGTTGCTCGTTTAACTTTATTTCGCAAAATTGGCCGTTCGCGTTTACACTCGCAATTCGTCTACGAGCAGGAATTGAACGAGCAATAAATAACGAAGTACTAAATTATTCTTATTCGAAAAAACAGTTCTTAGATCCTAGGGATGATTAAAGCACCCAGGAGAAACTTCAATATATTTTTATTTCGATTTTTCGTCGTAATATCTGCTTCTCCTTCCATTATCCTTACATTCACTTTCTCCTTCCATTTCTTTTACATTCATTATTTTAAATTCATCGTGTAAAATGCGTTTTTGAGTAAAATAAAAATAAATCTATTTACATCCGTGGCATTTTGCGTCGACGCGTGCTACGCGACGTTTTACGTGTGTCAAGCCCGCGGCGTCGCGACGCGTCGACCGGTTACTCACCGCGGGCGACGCTCCATCGATCGTGTCGGCCGCGAGGGACTGCAGGGGTCGAGAAAGAGAGCGAGGGAGACGAGACTCTGCAGGGGTGCGATAGAATCCCCTCCCCCGTCTCTTTCCCGGCGGCGGTGTTTGCCCCTACGAAGCGCGTCCACGAGGGTGGGTATACTTGCCGGCGAAATAAAGGAGTCGCCGGTAACGCGCGAGATAAGAAATTAAACGTACGCGTAGGTGGAAAAAAGAAAGAAAGAGAGAGAGAGAGAGAAGGGAGAAGGGAGGGACAAAGTGGGAGAGAGGAATCTAGCAAATGAAAATGGAGCTATTTTTAATCCTTCACCTAGAATATGAATACCGTTCGCATGTTCAGATTTAATGATTAATTCATTTAATCACATTCTATATAATTAATGCGTTTGGGATCAGCGTACAGTGAAAAAAATATCCATGAACAGGAAATTGCCTCCCCCTGTATGATTCGCTTTTGTTTCGATATTATTCTCTCTGGAGATTAATGTTCCATCCATTTATAAAATAGATAATATTATTCTAATATTAATATTTATTATTATATAATTGCTTTTAAATGTGCAATTGTTGTGATCTCTCTCTCTCTCTCTCTCTCTCTCTCTCTCTCTCAATCTATTATGTATAAAATAAAATTTGAAATATATATATGTGATGTTTGTTAGCGCAAAAGAGTTAAATAATTTGTTTAAAAAGGATAAACTTTTGAAAATGTAATGTATATTTGTATTAAATATACAATTTTTTCAGTAAGTGAATATATAACGATTACAAACATTATTTATAACATTTTAGATAAAAAAATTTAAATAGAAAGATAGCACGAGTTAAATAAAAAATTATAAAAAGATTTTTGTGGAAAATATATCGGCACATATATCTTCTATAATTTTACACGTACCTGACTAAACATTTACGTAGTGATGGAACAGTTTTAGAGTAGCAATTCGATTAATTCGTCGACGTGGAAATCTTTTTTACGAGGCTCGACTTATACGTAGTAAATTGGAACGCCTCGGAAATACAGATAGATCGCTACGAAGGAACGAAGCTCGATTGGAAAAGTTTTGCGCTTTCAGTCGTAATGTAAAGATATAGTTATGTACTTACTTTCTAGTTTATCCCCTTCGGTTCATGATCGAAGAAGAGCTTCCTTCGCCCCTCCAAAGCTTATGGACACTCATCAAATGAGACAAAGACGCAAGTTCAGTCAAACAAAGTTCACTTTTTTACGCTTATATTCTTCCTTCTATTGAATGAGCATATGTGTTTCATTATTTTATTTAAAATACAAAAAATGTAACAAAATTTATAAAACGAATAAAATTCTACATGTTAGAAAAATATTTATCATTTAAATTTTTACATTTTACTATAAAAAGTACAAAATAAATTGAGTATTTACAAAATAGACAATTCATCAAAAAGTTTAATGTATTGAGAAATTTAATTTCTTTCTGGTAAACTTATAATCATATAATTGTATATTAATAAAATAAAACACTGTATAGCGCGTAAAAGTATTAATATTAATATATTAATTATAAAGAGAAAGCATATTACATCAGTATTCTAATTATGATTCATTAAAATTGATAGTAGACATATTTGCTTGCCAAATGTTTCATAAATTCAAATATCCATACATTGCACATTTTCCGATGATTTTTGTTACATAACTAAATGCATATATTGTATTGACACACATTGTTTAATCAACAAAGTACGATATACAAATTTATCGATCGTAAAAATTTGTCGCAAACTTTTCACTTCAATTGAATTTATTCAATATTAATCACTTGCATTGATTCTAGTAATCATTAAAATAATGATAAGATATTCTATAAAACGTCATCTAGTAATTACTTTACAAATTCTTGGTTCGAAATTACATAAATGAATAATTCGCACGTCTATGTCTTTATGTAGCATTATGCATTATTTTCTCTACTTGTTGAATAGTTATCGATTGGCAGTAGTATAGATAAATGTGAATACCGACGTCGATTTGATATTTATTCATTGACATGTGTATCAGTCATGGAATATATATGTCATGGAAATTTTAATTACGAATCAAACATAAAAAGAAGACGCTAATTTAATTTAATTAAGATATATATTAAAAAACTGCGTTTTTTGATTCAGTGTATTTGCCAAAATCAAGCGAAAAATAGACAACTTTTATATTCATAGCATCTTTTTAGCCTCCGTGATATTCACCCTAGCAATGTTATATTATTAATATCTAGTCTATATTAATGAGAAATTATATAATGTATAATTACTTAAGAATATACAATACATTTCTTCTATAAATATATATTACACACTTTTATTGTATTTTATGTTGTATTATTTTATGTGGTATTATTTGTTAATAATTATTTACATGAATGCAAGTTCTAGGAAATCTTTTTTTTTTATTTTATTTTATGTATAATAATTGTTCGATATTTATTTAAATTTCAATTGTTTCTCTCTTTATACTTACCTACCCTTAAAAGGTTTCTATGCAGAGTTATTAAGTGAAACAGCGAAGAAATGAAGTGTAAAACCTTTTGAAGCAAACAAAATACTTTATTGTTAGATATTATAGTACAGTACGTGTAGCCCGTGACACATTAAAACAGACCATTTAGTTATATCCTAAATAAATAGCCCTCTTATTCCATAACCAATCTTGATATGACCCTTTAATATCTGTCTCCTTTCTCTACTTCTCTCTCTCCTTCTCTCTCTCTTTCTCTCTCTCTCTCTCTCTCTCTCACTCGCTTACTATTTTATTTCTTTCTCACGCTTTCTTTGGTTTTAAGAGAAATTATTTCTCTCTCTTTCTCTCTCTCTCTCCCTCTCTCTCTCTCTCTCTCTCTCTCTTTCGTTTACGATCCAAAATCTGTTTTGTTCACGAACCAATCGGTAACACTGAATCGGTTTCGTAACAAAGTAGGGAATTACTTGCCATGATCGGGACGACGGACGAATCTTCATTAGAAAAAATATTTCTCACTCGGTATCTTTCTTCGCATGCATACAACAAACATACACACACAAATACACAAATACACAAACACACATACTCGCATTTATGATTTTTTTATTATTCTGCGGAATCTCGGTTCTCTTTGCGACATATGCTTTAACACTGGGTTTTTCATTTTTCCAACACAAGAAATGTATCAGACAAAGAAAGAGAGAAGGGCAGGAGAAAGCGAGAGAGAGAGAGAGAGGGAGAGAAAGAGAGAGAGAGAAAAAGAGAAAGAGAGAGAGAGAGAGAGAGCGCAACGAATCAAACAAATGCATCGTTGCTCATCCACATTTATATACTTTGCTGTTTTCAAAATTCCTTCTTATTTCTCGTGGCTCTCTCTTACTCTTGTTACGAGTCGAAGCGCACATGAGCGTTGTTCCTTTTATTATCCGATGTGCGCGACTGAAAAGAATGAGAATCGCGAAGTTTCTTGACGACAACTCTGACCCCAAAATTGTTTTTCTTTTCGTAAAAAAGAATTTTGAGTTTATCCCTCTTTTTTTCGCGCGAGCTCTCTCGTCTTTATCTCAATAAAAAAATAATTATATTGCTTCTCTCTTCTTGTGAAAAAAAAGACGCGAATTCGATAGAAATAGAGAGATTCAAATTTCGATATTTCTATGAATCATGTTGGTCTCGTCGATCACGTTCGATCGTTCGCGATTCTCAAACGGGTCCGACCCCTCTCGGCTGAAAAAAGATGGCACAACCTACATATATAGACACGTATATATATGTACGTATGCGTATGCGACTCGCGTATCGTTATTATTACTTTATCCTTCTGTATTCCAATTGTTAGCTCCTCTTCTCTCATGCGGGTACGTATGTATAATCGCTACAAATATAAGTCACAGGCCAACATTTCGTAGTACAACACAGCACAATCATTGTCGTATCATTATGGTTTTTCTCGTTTTTTTTTCTTTTTTTTTCCTCTCACGCGTCCGATGAGGTTTCCACATCGTTTAATATTACAGTATCAAGTTTTAAATCATATAATCGTATTTTTATATATATATTAGTAATATATATAATATATATAATATATATAATATTAAAATTGACGAGATATATTCTATTGACTAGGCACACTTAGTTCATAACAAGAAAAAAATTGTCTCTCCCTCTCGCTCGCACTCACTCGTATCCGATTTGCCTTCGCTCTGCCGTCCTCCTCACTCTATTCTCTGCATCCTTATCATTTCAACTTGAGTAACTTCACAACATTTTTTTTCTCTTCTTTATCTTTATCGATACACTTGTCTCGTATCATCTATCATAGGTAATAACAGACACGGGGCTCGAAAAGCAAAACAAAAAAAAAGAAGAAAAAGAATCAGACGAACAAGAACTACTAGGTCTCTCTTAAACTTTTATTTTCCTTACAAATCTTATAATTGGTTTCGATCAAGTTTCCTCTATATTTAATTGCAACAACTCCTTTATCAACATGGCGGACGCGATTTTCGAGCCCCGACGATGGGCACTGTTAAAGTACCTTTCGCAAACTCGTGGCCTCTTTTTAATACTTAACAAACCATGTCGCTATAAAACTTGTTTCGCTCTGGTTGCTCTCTTTCTCTCTCTTTTTCTTTTGTTCTCTCTCTCTCTCTCTCTTTCTCTCGACACTTATTCGCATATATACGCACATACACACACATACACATATATCAGTAGTAAATATTATCGTCCCTTATCGTATTATGGAAAAATAGAAACTTCTGACAATAAAAACCAAACAAACATGAATCGGCGACCGACGGGGGGTAGCTCTGCGAACGAGGGGTTGCGGACGTTGCGCCGATCTACGGAAAAAAAATAACCTTTCGCAAACCCGACGTTGACGTGCCGTATCCGCGATATCGCGATATCGAAAAAAAATTACTTCCTTCTTTCGCATTTGAAACATGCGCGAGCACGTATCATTAATACGAGTCCGTTCTGTCAATAACGTCACCGGTGTATGTACGAGCAAAGTCTGACGTACATTTGAGAATTTCCTCTTTTCGAGAATGATTCTCGATAGATACGAGATGAATTTTTCTCTATATGGGGAAACGACTGAAAATTCTTATTTCAACAGTGACTTTCAACGAGGATTTATTTCGCACGGCAGAATTTTCTTTCTATAATAGAATTGAAAATGACATCACTGAATTTTTCTCTCTGAGAAATGGAGAAAAAGAGAGAGAAAGAAATGGACTCTCAGATATATGTTTAACATCAGTAATAAAAATATATTTAAAAGCAATATCTCCTTTGCGATTGAAAAAAAATTGAGCCAAAGTTCCAAAAGTGCGCAATATATAATATGTATATATATCACACGCCTCCGTGAATATATATATTCTTTCTTCTCTCTCTTCTCAATAAAAACGTACAAATGAAAATTAATAAAATAATTATTCCAACTGGAAAACTTTTTTATATTTAAAATAGCAGCTGTTGCGTTAATAATACGGAATGAAACGTATATCGCCGCTTCTTGATTTAAAAACCGATCGCAAATATCGTTCGTGAGTTCGTTTCCCCTTCGCAAATATTAAATAGAAAGTTCACCCAAGGAGCACCGATTTTATCAAAGCTATAAATTGTATCAGAGCGATCGTGATAGAGAGTGATTTTGCGATTTTATCGTCGCTTCCTTCCAGCAACAGTCTTATTTTGTAATTTTATGTAATGTATAAAGCATAATTCTTTTTTTTATTCATAAGATATTTTTGTTATCCCTTTTCTCTTTACATAGAAAAATAATAAAGGACCAATTTTTACTTTTCAAGTAACGAGAGCAGTATTCATTATCTTATTTTTGTGCAAACTTTGCAATTTTTCAGTACCTCTTTTATGAGATTTTGTCGGAATAAACATTTTATAATTGTGTGTAACGACTATCGATTTTATCAAATATTCATCACGAGCGCTCTGACAAACATTTCTTTCGATTCTTCGTTTCTTTCTCGCGCAAGATATTCGAAGATATCGGCCACCCGCGCACACCTCGCACCCCCTCCCGTGGCGCTTGTTTAACCGTTTACAGTCATCGTTAATTATTATTATTCACGTCTCCACCATTCTTCTCCCCTTCCGATCATCCCGTTCTCTCTATCTCTCTCTCTCTTCTTTTTCTCTCTCGTTCGCTCTCACTCTCACAAGTCTTCCTTGCAAAACATCGTCCTCGCAACATGCAAATTTGATTTCTTGAAGTAGCAGCCGCAATCAGCTTACGTTCTACTTCGCCTTTTGATAATATATGTTTATTATATTACAAGTGTGTGTACGTATAATAGATATATTCGTGTACACGTGTTCGTGATTAATATACATATATACGTACGCAATAATTATGCAAATACCATTCATACGGATTCGCGGATTTTCATGAGACTCGTACGTGTGTTTATATGTGTGTGTATCTGTGTGATAAATGTACATTTGTTACGTACACTGTGTGCGGGACATCGGCGAATGGGCCGGCAGATCGCCGATGATGGATAAAACCGATGTCCCTTCGTCTCTCATTGTTCTATACCTGGAAGGAGCGGTGAGAAAATGAAGAGTCCCTGTATATATGCATGTGTAAATATGAGTGTGTACATGTGTATGTCTCATACACGTGTGTATACGCTATCGCGTTGGTGTGCATTTCCTTTGGCCGATCATTAACGCTAAGACTTAACAACGCCGGATAAAACGCGATATAAAAAAATTGTCCGCGCCGTCGTCACCGAACTTTGAGTGCTTATTAATTTTCTTTTTTTCTTTGTCCGCTGATTGATAATGGCCTTTTTTTTCTTGCTTCCGGTGCTCGAAGAAAAAAAGTGCCGCCCCTCGGGCCCGACGTCGCTCTCCTCGTTTTTCTTTTTTTTTGCTTCTACGTGATTTCGAGCCACCGCGCCTCCCTGTGAATCCCATATCTGTGTACGTGTATGTGTGTATATATATATGTATATTTTGTGCGAAATTAGTCGTAACAAGTGCCTCTTGTGGCTCTGTGGAGAACGCGTCGGTGCACATTTCGCTCTCCTTTCACGCGTAAAAAATACGAGCTTTGCGGATTCGCGATATACAGAGAGACTCGTTTATTTTTGATTTTCGATAAGCATTGTCTCGGTCGATGAAAGCCACAGGAATCGCCATAAATCCGACGATACTGCTCGGCAGAGAGAATAGCAGTCGCAGTAATAATAATTTACTAGCATAATATATCATAGTAGTTTAATAGAGATAATATTAGTTTTTTTCATTATTTTCGGCCACAATCAGAATGACCTCGTTCGACGCGGAAAGTCCGTAGGAAAAATCTCTGAAAGAGTTCCGCTTGATATTCGCACGAATGCGCATTTTGCATTGGACACAAGGACTCCCCTCTTTGCAGTATAAAAATAAGTTCTAATAGATTGCTTTAGTCTTAGTGAAAGAATTTTTTTCAATCGTACCGCACAAAATTCCGAATAGTACTTTTGAAGATCGTGATAAAATACCTATTTCGCTATTCATCGTGTCTCGTAGTCAGATCACAAGCAGACGTACCTCTCTGGTTTTTTTTTCCTTTTTTTTCGACCGAAAGGCTGCCGTCGGGAACCAGGCGCGGCGTGAAATCGGCCTAATAAATTCAATCTGATACAGTTTTGTGCATGCGTAGTTGGAGTTTTAAGTACGTCCGTATTCTTGCGCGCAGAGCCGAGCGAATGAAAGAGAATAATTACGAACCGCGGAGTATGACTGGCTTGAAAGAGAATTTTAAACGCAACGTGATTATTTTTTATCTCGTTTCTTTGAGCTAATAAACGAATGGTATATGAAATGGAATATAAAATGTGTTGTGCGATTCTGATTTTTTATCGCCCTTTTCGGCGGTTTTTTAATAAATTTCGACTGATAAAAAATGCGATACAATTTTTTCGAATAGTAATTTCGTCAATTCCGCAAACGATAGACGAGTGAAAATATTTATTAGCACGAGAAAAGAAAAATCTTTCCCAGCTCTGCTCGCCAAAAAGGTCACCATCGCATTGTATAAGAGCGATATTAGCGCGACTTAAAGTCATACATTTCGCGCAGGAACTGAAATCGATATAATTTCGGCTGAGTTCGGATTTCAATATCGCGTAGGTTAAAAGAATGTTTCTCGTCCCTCCCGAATCATTGGGTTTCCATATTTCCATATTTTCCGACGAATAACTGCTGGAGACTGCTTTTTGCTGCGTTCGAGAAAAGCCGAAATTACACCGATTCGAGATCTCCCGCTCGTATATACGAGTATTAACGCGCTCCTGTGTGTATGTATGAACCAGCGGTAAGAATAAAGGGCCGATCGTCGAGAATAAAAAAAAGGGCAGATAGACCGAATCTCGTCTCGCGAAAACGAGCGACGCGATTTATCGTGGTCGTCGCGAAGTGCAACGCGAGTCTCATCGCTGTTTTCATCCCAGTTTCTCCCAGTTTTCATCAATACCACGTATAATCCGTCTTCCTCTTCTGTCTTTTCTTTTTTTTCCTGTTATTTTTTCCTTAATTCAATTGTTGTCGCGTTTTCTCCTCCTCCTCTCTATCCTCCCCTCGTTCCACAAGCACAAAACATCGCTTGGTCGATTAGCTTACGAGTCAACATACAAATATAATTAGAAAAATATAATTGGTAGAAGAATATAGAGATAGAGTTAGAATCAATCGTTTTCTTATTATGTTTGTTTTCTTTTTTTTTTCATCTTTTTTTTGTCGATTATTCGTTAATATTCCTACTCCCCGTCCCCGCGCCCTCTTCTCTCCCCTCGTCACGTTAGTGCTCGCTCGGGAGTTTTACTTTCCGCGAGTGACTCTCGACACGTGTCTACTTAGAAAATCTTATGCCCTCTTCGCGAAACTAAAACTCTGCCGATTGCACAACTTCCGACCCCTCAACGCCGGGCAACGTCAAACTCTTGCGACGAAAAACATATCCAAGTGGTATTTGATAAATGTACAGATTTATCGTTCTGTCATCCAATCTCTCGTTCGCGCGCGCAAGCATCCCTCGTCACGTGTGCACGTCTCAAAAGTGCGCGATTTCTCCTCTTCTCATTTTTCATTTTTTTTCTTTTCTTTTTTTCTTTTTTAAGAAACGAGGATACGCCTGTCACGTCCCTTTCAGAAGTCACGCGAGGATATACGAAGAATCGTTCAGTCTTAAAGGATGGGTGAAAGTGCGCGGGCGGTGGTGCGGCAGCTCCTACAACGTGCGACATCCCTCGCGACGATCCTTCTTTCTGGCCGCTTTCTTCTTTCTCTCTCGTCTGTCTCTCGCCCCGAAGCGACGAGACTTTTTGTACCGACCGACTTTCGCAAGTATCGCCTCGCAAATATAGCACGGCGTGGATTATTTTTGGATATCCAAAAGACTATTAGAAAGCAACAACGTCTCGCGCGAGGTTTCTCGAAGCAAATAGTATTTTTCATCGGGGAAGAGTTCGATCTTCTTCGTCGATCGCGCGAGGGAGAGAAATATATACGATCGATCGATTATTCTCGATCGGTTTTGTGATGAAATCGCGACGCGCGGAGACACGAAAGAGGGATACTGATGTCGCGGGGAGAATATGAATGGCGTGCGAAAACGTACACGCGAAACGTGTTCCTTACACACATAACATCTTCCTTCCGAAGGTAATAGTTATACGCTAACGGCGATTTCTTTATACAGCGTGGCAATTACAATGTGGCGAATGTTGTGCGCGCATAGCATGTCGATATATACGTGTCTTTCATTTTTATACGCGTCTACGTTCATTCCCTCCCCCGCGTCCCTCCTTTCCCGTCCTCCATTCACGTGTGCGTAAAATGCGCGTCGATATATGCGTTGTCGCGAGTCCTCGATTTGAGAATGACGGAGAAATATACCGGGAACTCCTCCCTCCTTCTCTTTCTTCCTCTCTAATCGTTATTCTTAATCCTCTCGGGAGATTTCGTTCTGCTTTTAATTAGTCCCTTTGTCCCTTCGCAGAAAGATTCTCTTCCCGTTTTTTTTCGCGTAACACTAGAACGTCCAGGGAATGAATACTGCTTTTGCGATCGAATACTGCTCTTCCAGAACTCGCCGTACGCAATCAAATAGAAAACTAAGTCGCGACGAGTGAATAATGTAAAAGGAAAAGAGCGACAACTTTGCGGCTCGACACCACGTGTCACGCGTATCGACATCGCGAATGTCTATATACGCGCTAATAGAACCTGCATGTGACATTCTTTCGAAACTTGTATGCAGAGGAAAAAAAGGGAAATCTTCTTTTCGAAATAATGCAACTTTTGCGTACAGGGTTTTCGGACAGACGGTGTTCGATCTGCCTTCGCATTATTTTTATTCGACGAGGAAAATATATGCCTATGTGACTAACATTGTTGTTTTCGTAACACTTTTCGGCAGATTACAAAAATGCTATGAAAATCGTCGGCGAATCTCCGGATGTTCTAGTGTTAACGATCTCCGATTTTTCGAGGAAGATCCGCATATGAGGATCGTATCGCGAGAATGCCGCGTCTCGCAAAAACGGAAATGCACGATGCGATGCGACACGCGCGCGATATATGTAGTAGAAAAATAAATTTTCTCTCAAACGTTTAATGAGATAACACCGACGTTACGAGATGTTTCTTAACGTGTGTCGTTACCACAGGATCGTCACTCCACCCAACTTTCCTCAATAATCATTCACGCTCTCGATTAATCATCATCATCTTTTCTCTCTCATGTGTTCATATTTAATAAAACATTCGATAAAATATTTATATATATAGATCTACATATATAGATCTATACATTTGTGTTTTATTTTATATATACATATATAAAATAAAAAAGATAAAAAAGAGAAAAATACAAACGATTCGTATAGATATTTTCTCTGAATTCCAAACTCGTCCCTGAGATATTTGACGCACGTTAAGAAGCATCCTGTACAAACATCGGTACAACCAACGTTTCAACGAGACAAAAATACGAGACCCTATTCTCTCCGTTGGCGCCTTTACGACGGCCACCCTTGGCGAGGGACTCACGACTAGACTCACCGAACGATAGGGAGTGCGAGGGAGAAACATACAATGTATCCCGTACTTTGTGTGAATCCGAGGGAAAGAAGGGCGAAGGGGAGAATTTATCCTCTCTTATCCGCGCGCGAAGGGGTACACAATAATAGGTGCGTCGAAATAATCGCTACGCTACGACTCACTATTGCTAATCTACACGCGTGACCGCGGTCGACCTTGAGGTGGACCCCGCCTATAATATCCTATCGACAAGAAGAGAAAAAATCGAGTGACTACAACACACTTAAGTTCTTACGCTTAAAGCGACTCCTAAAAACGATCCGAGCGTTCACGCTCGACTACGTGACTTACTACGAGCGCCTTACTACAAATACGAAATACGTCTACAATTCTACGCGGATATATACGCGCGATCGTATAATATCGCACCGGAGGAAAAATAGTTATCGATCGTTTGCGTTATTACGAGATAACGGACCGCCTTTTTTTTCTCGGCACGCCTTTTAGCGCTGAAATGTCAATCGGCTGTTTGATTCTACCTGTGCAAGAGAATGTATAGTACTTAAGTTTGATGAAATGGCTTCAAGTTAGCGAATATTTTTCTCTTCAAAATTCGGAATAAAATTTCTTCCAATTCTTATTCATTTTCATTAAATATATTTTAAGCTTATTCTTTCATTAGATATATTTTAAGCTTAAAATCAAAATTATTTCTCTCGGCGAAAGTTAAAGCTTATTCCTAAATAAAATATTTTATTTTCGTGATATATTTTTATGATTCAAAAGAATTTATATTATAGAATTTTTTATTATAGTTTTATATTTTGTAATTTCAAGTCCTCAATTTATAGCGGTTTTTAAATTTTTCTTTTAATTTTATATTAATGTCGAATTCTTATGTTGGCAGACAAATAAATTTTAATCGTATTCAGCGCTAAAACATGATGAAAATACAAAACATTGTATTTCCTCGAGAGACGTTTATAAATCTCGAGCGCAAGAGATGCGTTAGATTTCTTGACGAATTATGAGCTTTTGTATAAGTTAATTCTACATCCCCCAAAACTAATGTTACCGCAAAGTTGTATCAGCGAAAATAACCCTCTTGGCATCGCCAAAGTGATAAAGGATTATATAATATTATTATATTATAATACGAATATATAAAATAATTCCTTTTAATCTAAATTTTTGCGAGATTTTCGATTGCCCTCTTTTTGACATCAAATGATATTCTTTTAATTACAAAACAAAATTATCTCTCTCTTATTTAATCACAATTTTAGCATATGATAAATATTTATTGTGCGTGGCAAGATTAAAACGGGAAACGGATATATGTATCAATGTCGGAAATAATTTTCGACGATTACAATATATTCGCGGAAATGGTATTTGCATCATCGCGTTAATCTCTTAATTTACGAATTCTATGGGTAAAAAAATATTTTGCGCGCAGAAAAATATCCTCGAAGAATGATTGACGAATTTTACAAAGGATTGGCTTATAAATAATAAGCCGTCTTTAAATAATTATCGCTAACAGTAATAATCGTTTCAACAAATAGATATATTTTCCGTTTCACCCGTGACATATTGTCTCGTCAACATATTGTTTCGCATCGGTCTCAAATAACGCGTCCTTTTATTGAACGGTGCGGTTATCGGCATATCGATAAGATATATTGAACGTTGTCTTCATGAGTTGACTGTTACACGGAATAATTTGTAACAGTGTCGGTGATAATTAAACTCGCGATGAGAATGAGCTTCACCTAGCGTTAAAATATTACAATAGACGAAAAAGCTATTCCTCTAAAGTTCCGATATCGATCAACAATGCGATACTATAGTAAATAATAATCGCGTCAAGGGAAGAAGTATTTCATCTGGAGTATCTCGTAGTTTCTAACAATTCTATTCTTCATATTTTTCAAATAAAATTCTCAATTCCTCACGAACCTTCATATTTTTCAAATAAAATTCTCAATTCCTCACGAACCGGGATTTATGGCGTTTTGTAAAAGAGAATTTACCTTTTATTACAATCGAGAACGAGCGTGCTTTATCGTTACAATCCTTTTGATCAGTTTTCTTTGGAAACATAACGCGTTTGAATTCATCTTTAAATAATTTCGTTTACATTGGCAGGTATAATGTAATCTAGTATAATCGCATAGAGTAAATTGTGTGTAAAATGCATGAAAATTATTTCACTGAGCTTTAAATAATTCACTCTCAACGTTCTCATTAGATTGGAGAGTTAGTTAGCGAGCGACTATATATTACACAGCTTCATATTACACATTAATTGCTCGATATTAACCAATTTCGGGGATTTGCGGAAATTGAAGACAACATATGCGCGCTTTATCGAACACTCGATATAAACAGACGCGGAATATACTTTGCCTCGATTGCCGGTATCGATCTATTGACATTACCGTGATAAAGCTATCATAGTGTGCGCGCCGTATCTAATATAAGTATATTAAGAACGGAGATTTTAATAGAAAAATAAAGTAGGATCATAAAGTTAATTATGTAAAGGAAAGATTTTTTTTTTAAGTGTCAAATCAAAATTTATCAACAAAAATACATATGTTTATCTATAAATTTTGAAAAAGTATATTTTAAAGAAATTAATACACGAAACATCAATTATTAGTCGAACAATGGATTTTGACGATTTTAATGAATTTTTCGTGCAAATATCTTCATTATATGCGACATAATATAATCTTTATGCGAAAAAAATATCAAAACAGTAATGGCATTAAACTCGCTTTGAAGACAAAATTAAATGGTATAATTATATGATTGAAATAAATCACAAGATTGCGAAGTGTTCTGTGAAAAAAAATCACTTAATTGCATCGTGTGTTTCAAATTCTTGAGATATTGACATCTTGGTTATTTCAGTAATTAATGACCCGCCTACAGCAATATACTAATTGAATTATAATTGAATTATAATTGGTTATTATCGCGATGCAACTTAACCATAGATTTCTCTTTAATTTCTCATCGATCGCTTGCCTTCAAAGGCGTTGCTGCGATATATACATAAAATTAATATGTATTCATCGCGGATGTATATCGAACGAGGCTATTTTACGTGAATTTTTCGGGAAACGCAATATCCTTCGACGTTTATGGGAAATTCGAAGCGTTCGATCGCGTAATTCACACGTGCCAATTACGGTGCCGCGATAATCAGAGAGAACCATCGTTGCGATTCGATAAGTTTGGGGCGTATAGAAACTTACGGACGCGGTAATTCTAACGTGATTAAAAAGGGGAGAGGGCGAGGGGTGATTTGATACTTCGTTACAGTTATATTGGTGTTCAGTTACAGTTTATCGTCACTCTTCCGTATGTTCTCGCTCGCGTGCTACGCGGGGGAGGGGGCCCGGGGGATGGATTCAGTTTTAGCAAAGCCGACTATAATATTACACTCAGCACACAAGCGCTACTATATACTTAAATAGGGTGGCGGCGTTACTTGCGTAGACAATACGGGGAAATAGCACAAACAGCGGTCCTCTGTGTGCGACATACGATATAATTAAAATCGTACACACGATCCTTGTATTTATACGAAACCCTTGTAAGTAAGAGTATTTAGTATAGGAGGACTGGGGGATGTTAGTTGCTTCTAACGACATATAATCGCGAGGTACACCGCGTTTGATCGGGATCGATAGGGACGACATTAAGATCGATATAAGTGTAACGGCGATGGCGTATATATATATATGTATGTATATAAATATATGTATACATAGTGGTATAATAGTATAGTAAAACTGTCGTATTAATAATAATGTCGTAGCGATCGTGCCATTGATCGTAATAGTACAAATAGTACAGTCGTACGATAACCGTTCGCATCAGAAGACTAGAATTTTGCTTTCCTCTTCATCTTCCTTAAGATGTTAATAACGCTTGCTTTAAGCCTCATAAACCTCGTTTATGCTACTCACAGAGATTGTCGCTCTCTTTTAAAATATCGCTTAAAATATCCTACATTTGATTCGTGAATTATATTAAGCACAAGGTTTATTTGTAATCTCAAAAATGATTTTTGCCCCTTCTTAGTCGAATTGGAATTAAAAACAATTTTTTAAAACGACTCTCGCTCGTGCAAGTTTTCCTCGCCTGATTTAATGACAACGTTAGCGAATCCAAGTGTTCTTAGAGAAAAGTCTTATGACAGAAGAAAGAGTAGCACAGCGTCGAATGTTTACAAAGTTATCGCTAAGAACGCGCCCGGAAACCGTGCAACCTCCTACTTTATCCTACACAAAAATCGAGCGAATGCGATAACACGTGAAAATTCCCCCCGCAACATGAGCAAAACGCAGTCAATCGATATAATTAAAAATTACGTACAAACACGCTATAACATATCCGATAAATTGTTAATATCGTACAGTTCGATAAATATAAATAGTCGTAGTGTCTCCTACTAATAGCTATATACGCGCGTATATATTACGCGTCATGTGCGCGTACATCGTTAATCGATATATTCTTTTTTTGGCTCCCTATATAATGCGTAATGTATAATATATAAATATGATAAATGCGCCGCGTCGCGCGCTACACCTTGACAAAATAATGCTCTAAAAAATCTTTCTCCTCTCTCCTGCCCTCCCGTCTTTCTCATACCCTTCTCTCATTCTCCATTTAAAGTCTTTTGCGTATTTCCTTCAACAATTTAAATTCGATCCTGACGAGTAACATCCTCGACGAAGACCCCGTTCGTTTGAGCGAGCGAGACATCCCCTCTATGAATCTGCTTAAAGCCTATTTCCGCATGCAGCCTATTTCAACAAATATCGAACAAAGATATTTAACACAGAGAATCAAGAAAGCTATGATAATCGCGACGCGTGAAAATGTATCTCAAGTTCATTCGATATTAATATCGTAGGCCAGATCCAAATCACGCCTAGTCGAGCGAGGAAATCAAACGAAAAATCAAGTAACTTTTTTAAAAATACTTGAATCGTACGGAATTGTTGTACGAGATCAAATGTTATCGTGACATCTTGCGGGAAAATTTGCGCACACGTTATAGCGGAGAGAAATCGGTTGAAATCTGTCAACGATCGTATCATTTGATCGTTTGATTTGTAAAATGTCAAATTCGTGAGGAACAATAATTCGGATAGAGAGTAGAAATGTCATTCTCGTTTCCCCTTTTCACCTCGATAAAATAGAAAATGTTTACTCGTTAGATCCGGAGATATCGGTCCGCGAATTTCTTCTCGGATTCGATGACTCGCTGTGGAAATTGTCGCGAATTTACGTAAAAAATTCGCGTAAGACTGTTTCTAAACGCGGGACGCGAAAGAGAGAGTATCACGAGCAAGCAGAGTCTCGATCTAAATTTAATAATAATTCGATGTAATAATAGTAGGATTATATCGTACATCCCGCGTACTAAAGATTAGTCTATTATTTTTATCAAATGTGCACGAGTCGAGGGAGATTACATCTCGGTATACGAGCGTCGATATTTTGTAGTCTCTTACCACGGTATAATAGTTAGAGAGAAACAAGATTGTCCATATATATAAATAATTATATAATCACCGTTCGATCTATCAATGTAAAGCGCTTTTACGATCAAAAACATAATCACACGTGTTGTTCGAGGCTATACTCGGTAACAATAAGCACATCCATCCTCGCGTGAACTAGCGAAACTGCGTGTCTCGTTCTATAATCCTTGCGCGCGCGCGCGTTTTGCGTTTTCTACAACAATTCAACCATCCTGGTCTCTCTACATTATTACAAGTTAAAAGTATCCTAATTCTAACGAATCTACGTACGATTATATCGAAATGGAATTAGTCGATAAAGTATTGTGCTCCCCGACAACGTAAAAATGATTGTAAACTTTATTCGTTCAACTTTCAATCAAAACACCTAACAATCAGACTTGTTGATTGAATTCCGTCCCGCATCTTGTCCGATCACGGTTGAAAAGTTGAATCGATACAAATTTTCGAAACGAACATTCGATGCTTTCGCGATCGTAAAAATTTTTAAACCTTTCGAGATCACAGAGATATTGCGTAAAAATATATGTGAAAAAATTGCGATTGAATTTCATAAAAAATTTTCACGGAAAAATATATTGCGAAGGTATTTTTTACAAAAAAATAAATTTCAACGCATTTCAAAAGATCGATATGTCGCAAATTCTCCATTTTTCTCCATTTAACTCATTAAACAACATCGATGTTCAATGAAAAGGGGAATAATTTTATACTTATCAATGAAAGATATGCTAGCATTAATTTTAAGTAGAAAAGTGCCTCGAAAGGATTAAATCGTGTATAAAAATTCGCACCTGTTTGTGAAAGACTAATTGTTTTGCTCCCACGCGCCCTTTCTAATCATCTCTCGCTTCTGCTTGTTTTTTTATCCGTCGATCAGTTTGGAAGGAATGTTTATTTTTTCATATTAGGAGTTATATTAATATGCGTGATAGGTATCTTATCAGACGTCGTTCTTCTCTCTCGGCAGTCGCTATATTTTATCTTATGTCAGTTTTCGCCTTGCAAAAATAAAATTTCCAAAGAATAACTCTGAGAGATCAACGATCGTCGGCATTTGTCAGCTGAGCGCGATTAACGATCGTTCACTGATCAAATCAGCGAGGATTCGACACTTGGAGAAGTCGGCGCGCGCTTTTATTCCTTCTTTCCATTTTTTTTTAATTCAAAGTGTAAAAATTGTAACGGTACTTTCAAAACAAACTTCGATCCGAGAAAGAATCGGGCGTCTCGTCCAAAACCTGTTCGAGTTTCCCTATTCCTCTCTTTCTCTCTTTTTTTTTTGGTCTCTCTCTCTTTTGGTTTGGGATGAATCGCGGATTCTGAGCTGCGAGCTGCGCTTTTCACGCGATCAATGTGGTTCCCTTTTCGCATATTTCGTTTCCTCCGGCGTCGAAATTGAACGGTGTACCGAGAAGAAGTGCGGAAGCGGTGGACGAATCGGCCGATATAACCGGATGCGCGAGTATTAAGAGTACATACGCGCGTTTTAGGATGCTAGAAAAAAGATTCTCGCGGGATAAAAGGTTCCACTGGTGGTTCGCAAAGGTTACGTTTCACCCTTGGCTTTGATGTTCCCTAGAGTAATTGACATGTGAAGATATACTTATAGTTTATGCCTCTCTTCCACTGTAAACGGCCTGACTCGATCCCCTTTACCCTTCTCTCTCTCATCTGTTACAGTTTTCTCAACGCGCTTCGCGCTCAGCGATGGAAATCCATCTTGGAAAGCAATGTTTACGAATCATTTTATAAAATGACATTTTGCACTTTTTACGTGAGATTTTCAAAATTCCCGATCTTTTAAAATCTCGGAAAACTATTCTTAAAGTGTCTGAGAAATATGTATATTGCGTTTCCTCTGAGCTTTTCGCATTGAAAAATACAGATTATTTTCATAAAAGCTAAAGTGAAAGAAAGAGGAAATTGGTGGAAGCAGTATTCTTTCTAGACAATACGACTTCCATCGCCGAATGCTGTTTCTCTCGATTCACATTGTCGACTGACTCGCGTGCAGAGGAGAGTAGATAGAGCGAAGGTGATTAATTTTAAATAAATTAGAAAAATTCTTTGTTCTCGCTTTAACAAACGCGATTCGAGAGCCCTTCTCTTCTATCAACTCTCCCTTATTTTATCGCGGAAATAAATTCCGCATGGAAGTAGAGACAACAGCGCGATCGCGCGTTAAAGAAACTCGTCAATTTGCGTCTCCGAATGTTTCGTCCTTTCGATCGATACGTACATCGTGTGCGCTGTCTCTTAATTATTGTACTACCAGAATATTCGAGAGAGATGACTCGAGAGTGGAAGCTGATCCAATTAGAGAAAAGTTTATCGACTTTTTTTTTTAAATATTATCATAGCTAAGAGATCGCGAGATACGAAGAGAAATTCTCATTCATAAATTCGTGTGTTATAGATAAGATATTTTGATTTAAAAAGTATATATATGTATATATCACGCGATATCGTGTGCTATATCCACCTGATTCTCTGAGAGTACAAGGATTAAGCGCTCGACACGCGCCAAGCGTCGCGGATCTGTTATGCAAATTATTAAGCTGCTATTGTCGCGTTTTATCGCGCTGAGCCTTTTTTTTTTATTCGCATCCTCTCTTGTTGCTCGCCGGAAGTGTTACGTGCTATCGATTACCGTAATCCGGGAGTGTTGCGAGAGAAAATCAAAGCGCACGCAGCTGTCTCTGGACGAGCCGCTGTAGACATTACGTAGGAATGTTATTCGATAGTAATCGCAGACATTCAACTGTATTGATAACGAGCGATAATCGTAACGTGCTATCGTCTAACCAAAAGTATGCGAGAAACATTTAGCTCTCCCTCTCCTTCTCTTTTCCTTTTAAATCTCAGTTTACTCTCCCCCCGCGCGTCGTTCGCGTAGCTTTATCTCCCTCATATTCTCCTGGTCGCTTTGTCGTGTTATCAACGCGAGTGGTATCACCGTGACGTCATCGGTTCGCACACGGCTCTCTAAATAGTTGTTAATTAATAACCTACAAGTATAGTACTGTTCCCAGTTTTATTTATTCATCGCGCCTCCCTCTTAAACTCACGCACACACAATTTTTTTTTATGTGTTCTTTGTTAATTTCAAAATTTAAAAAAATACATATATACTCTCAACCGGACACGCGCGTCGCGACGGGCGCGGTCTAACTATTTTTTACTTTTTTCTTTATTCTTCTTTTTTTTTGGTTCAACTTGTCAAATAACGTTTATCTCGCTCTCTGCGCTCTCTCTCTCCCCCTGCCTCTCCCTTCCTCTCTTACTCATATTAACTCCCTTAATAAAATCCTACCACAATCTATGTAATAATAATTTATATGCATGTATATTTATAATGTAATGTATTATATATGCATATATTATGTGTCTGTATTATATGCTCGATTAGCGAATATAGATATGAATAGGATTTATGTGGAATATAATGACGTGTACGTTAGATTAGATAATAATTTATCGATGATAATGACAATAATAATAATAGTAATAATAATAATAATAATAGTCATAATAGTAAAACTAATAATATTAGCAATAATATAATAATATGTATGGTAAAATATAGATGTAATAATAAATAAATATAATAATAATTGCAATAATAAAATCGCATCGCGGGGATCAATGATTGACGACTAGAGTTGTACCGCGATGCTCTTTTTGCGCAAAAATAATGATAAAAATCGACGATTATAAATAAATGCGATAAATTTGACAAATCACAAAAAAAATCAATCGAGATGAAAGACAATCCGACAAAGACAATAATAAACGGCATGTATATGCTGTAATGATCCGATAATATATAAATAGCACGATTTCTCGCGCTTTTGGCAACAGAGTCTCTCGATAGCGGGGATAATATTAATCGTAATTGTCGTATGTCAATAATAATTAATGATAATAATGATGTGCGACTGACATCACGACGACGCACAAAATAGCAAGAACCTTATTAAATCCCCTTCCTCTAATAATAATGATAATAATAGGGCAATAATAATAGAGTAATAATAATAATAATAATAATAATAATAATAATAATAATAATATTAATATTAATAGTAATAATAGAGTGTTAATAATAGTAATTATCCCTGTGCTTCGCGCACGTGCCCTCCCACGTGTACGTGTGTCATGCGCGTGTCGTATGTATATTTATACGTATGTGTGTACGTGTGTCCTCTTATCGTCTAATAGTGTTAATTATTACATACGCTGAGTGTTTAACTTGTTTTACACGCGATGCGAAGTAGCAAAGATATCGAGAGGCCATGACTAGACATTCAATCGTATAAGTTTCTTGCCATACGACTTATACAATAGTAATAACAAGATGGCGGGCGGCACCGGAAAATTTGCCGACGAATAAAACACTCGACTTATAATTATGTATTAATCATACATGTAATGTACACATAGGTTCTCCTCTCCTTCTTTCTCTCTCTCTCTCTCTTTCTCTTTCTTTTCACTCTTCCCTCTTTTCCTGTCACAAATACACTACTCCCCATCTTACTTTCAGTATTAACTTCCTTAAACAATTAAAGGAAATGCTCGGCGCCCCCTTCTCCCTCCTTCTCTCGCTCGAAAATTAAAAAGAGGGTGAACGATTACGATACAGACATCCTGGAATACTGGAGGCTTCTTATCTATACACCACATAGCAAAATCTTATTCTCTTGTTTATGCATGTACATTCTTTCTCTCCTTTCTCCCTCCTTCTCTTTCTTCTTTGTTCGCTAGAGTTAAATCTTAAAAACGCACGAGATCTCTAAGCCTAGAAAAACGTATCTTAAATTACAACACATACCGTATACCACGTGCTGTGGCCAATCAACGGCCTTCAGCGAGACAATTGATTTACAATTCGATCTTGTATTCTCATTCTTTGCTTGTATTCTCATTCGGTTGCTCCTTTCTCTTTTTCCGTGTTTCTTCATTCGCAAGAAAAAAGCGACGGTTCATCAGGAAAAGGAAATTGTGTGCTCGTCCACGCTCTTCTTCCGGTAATCTTCCCCTTAATGGAATGTATTAAGTTAATCGCAAACTGGTCCACGCAAAATCTGTGTTATATAACACCTTTACGATTACGATTATTTTTCGATTATATCCTTATCGAAAAGGTGCTAAAATATGTTGAAATTATTAAGTATCTTTTTTTTTCTTTGGTCAAAATCGGAGTTTGCTATCGATTTTATGTACACCGATATTTTTTTACCGGACATGCAACTCTAGAAATATCATAAAGCTTGATTATGAAAGATTTGATTTAGAATGAAACTGTTGGTTCATGTAATTTTTAATTTTAGATATAAAGCGAAAATACAATAGCGAATCGGAAAAATCGACGACGATTCTTCGACAAAGAGGGGAAAAACGCGAAGGAACATGTTCTCGAGTGGAAATCGGCAGGCCGATCGCATCGTTTCGTCTTCAACACACGGACGATTCATTAAAAACTTTTCCCCGAGGTAAGTAAGAAGCAAGGGCGGTTCAACGATCAACGATAACTGGCCATTCAACATCGAGTAACGTCTTAAGATCTACTTAAATTCTGGGGTGGAACGACGCGACCGGTGCCTGAAATAATTTGCTCGAAATCGATCGGGCTGCGAGAATAAAAAAAACCTTTCATCATCTTTGTACTTTGAATATGCTCTCTTCTTCTTTTCTTCCCTTCGAATCTTCCCCCTCTTCGTATAATTCCTATCATTTTTCACGTACGCATATTTTGCTTCCGAACCATTTTTCCAAAGACTCTTTTCAATGACTTTCCTTTATCGAGATGTGGGAATCTACATTAATATATGTCTACCATATTTTTTTATCAAAGATAAAGATACTTTCGCCTCGATTCTTGTCGTCCATTCGTCCTTTCCAGAGTTGCATGTTTGAGCAACGAAATCACATCGGGATAGCTTCTCGAGCTAAATTTATCGATAATATTAACGATAATATTAATCTTGTATCCCTACAGTTCCTCGATCGATACTAATCTTGGAGAACTCCAAAGTCGTTAATAATTGTCGTTTGTCTCCGTTCATGGACCATCACTCCTTGCCATCCGAACCGTCGATTGGCGCACCTCGCGCGCGGATACGTATACACCACGTTTAATCATGCTAGTGATATATGCGTACGATAATTAATTCGCGTATATCGCTTACTGACTAAGGAAATCGCGATCGCGCGCGTCGCCGATCTCTGCCGAACTCCGGTTAGCGCGCCGATTCGGCTCTACCTCTTCGCTAAATTATATAATCCAATAATGTAACCCGGGAAAGACGAGAAGAACGCGTGATATCGCAACCGGAGCCGAGCCGACGTCGCGACGCGCCGATTTTTCGCGTTTCGTTTACAGCGTCGTATAATATCCATCATGTGGTGTCAGAGAGACTGCAGCTCGGCAGCAAGTACAATGTGTATATAACTAGGCATGCAACAATACTTGGAGTGGTATTTTTCGAGTTAAAAATAGCGATTAACCATTCGATCTCCCTCCCTTTCTCTCCCCCAATATCTCTCTCTCTCTCTCACACTCTCATCGTTTCACTTTCACAGTTGCTCTTTTTGGTTTTACTCATTAAGTAACATTACTTGGGCCCGGGAAGAATGTAATTTTTCTTCTTTTTTTTTCTCTCTCTCTTTCTCGCAAAAGTTACACAGAGTCGCCGCGCGCCGCTAATATCTTTTGTGTCTCGCATGTATGTGGCGTTGTGTGCGTGGATAAAAAAAAATGTCCCCTCTTTTCTCGAGATGCACGTATACCTTTTGCATGATTAGGCTCGATCTCCTCTCCGACTCTCCTGCTCTCCCATATGAAAAGTATCCTCTGATCCTCGACCGAGACTCGGTAACAGATGCAGCTGCGATTTTATTCCGCCATAAAAGTTGCCAAGAGAGTCGAGCGAGATTTAGAGGATAACATCAAAACGAGTCTTTCTTTCGATTTTTAAAGTTGTTTCGTCGGCGGCGCTCGGCGCGATCGGCATACAATTAACGCGCGCTGCGAACGTACAAAAATATATATGTGACATTTATAATCCGCTATAGGTTTCTAAAAACTCGTCTCTTTTTTTTCTCTCTCTCGTTATTATTAATTCACCGGCGATCGACGTCGCCGAGCGTCGCTTGTTAGGGAGCCTGCGATTACTCGCGAAGACTTCCGGTTTGGATTTCCATGGAGCTCGTTTCGTTCCTCTCTTCTGTTTCTCTGTCTTACCGAACGTCCGTCGCGAGAAATCGTCGCGTGAAAAGAAAATTATGTCGGGAAAAGTAGGACCAACGTTCACGAAATGACAGAGGTACGCAACTGGTGTTTCAAATATTAGGAGAGAAAAATAAGCAAAATTCAACGATTCAAGGGAATAAAAGCAATTCGATTTGGTCATCCATCGGCTTAACCGTATCCGATTGATAGAACGATTGTTGCAACTGATGTCTTCTTCGAGATTATTTCTATTCATTTATAATTCAACTTATTATCTTGAGTTTTTTTTTTGTATTTATTACGTATGCAAACTTCTATCTTTATTAAAGCAAACAATTTTCCAATTCAAATATCAATATAATAATATTTAATTGAATACTTTCTGCTTTTGTAGAAACCAAATCGGAGAGAGATATTGGAAATCACTATAAAATACGAACAATTTAACTGTACGTATAAGTTAATATATTTAACAATTGTCATCAAATAATTATGTAAAAAAATAAAATTTTAATAAAGACAAAAAGTATAAAAATTTAGTTATTTTTTTAGGCGCGTTTCTCCTTGCACGGAATGATTTTAAATAGCTACGAGAAACAATTGCGCTACGCAATGAGGATATCGCGTGTCGATGGACAACAAACTAGCTACGTTAAGATATCTATAGATTATAATGCATCGTCTATAATCAAACAGAAACATATTGCTATGTAACGTCACACATTATAATGGAATGTAACTGATCACCATCGGCGAGAAAGCTTCGTCGGGGAAACAGGTCTTCTCGTCGACTACTTGCATTAGAAGCGCATATAATACACTTACAGGGATCGAGGGTGGAGATATCGATTATTATCGGATGAGAAGATATCGGTGGATCGGATCGGGAAATGTCAGTCGATATATGGCATTGCGTTACATGATGATACGATTCTGGAAAATGGAAAAGTCATCATCCGAGAATTATTGGAATAATGAATAAGTAATCAATTAAAAAAAAAATCATGCCGTCAGATCGAAAAAAACATTTAATCTACATGTAAAACTGTAAATTTCTATATCAATAATTGAATCACTGCCTCCCGCTTCGACAGTGGACTTTTCTTAAGAGTTGGATTTCTGTGATTCGACGTGCTTCAAAATGGACTTTCCTCAAAAGAGGTGATATTGATTTTCCGCAGGGGGGGCCGTCGACGTTGTCGGAAACAGCAGGCGTAGAGAAGAGACGTAGAGAATGAAGAAAAAAAAAGTAAGACCACAATGCTCGTGCGTAATGTGAACTGAAAATATTATTAAAAAGCATGTACAACAAAAAATAACTAAAAAACAAACAAAAATACGATTTACAATTAAATTAAGAACAATCGAGATTTATCTCCTAAAAATAATAATAATACAATATTATAATAATATTAATAATAATAACATAACAAACCAATACAAAAAAAAGAAAGAAGAGAGGCTGACAGTATGAAAAAATGACAATATGTCGAAACGGTACTCGTTCTCATCTTCGCGCGCGTCTCTCATCCCTTGATAACGCGAGCGCGCAAATTTATAAAACACACACGTAGGCACGTATAACATATATACATCATACATACATACACACTCACATATATACACGCACGCATGTACGTACATCTCTCGATTCTTATTTAGGTGTAATGCGTAGGAATGGAATTTAATCTCTCTTGTCTTGTGGGCGCGCCTCACGCAGTCGGATTATTACTGAATGCGACAAACTATTGGTAGTGATGGCTAGCTGGCAAGGTGGCGCATCGTTTCTCTCCTCGGTTTTTTCGCGTTTTATAATAACGTAATAACGATACAATAACTGAATTAATAAGAATAATATTATAATAATGTAATAATAATATAATAATAACTAAATATACATTCAGATAATAATAATACAGTAACTAATTAATAATAAGTATAATGATAATGAGACAGTAATGTAACTACGCATCAACACATGCTTATGCGATGTAAATATTAATGGACAGATGTCTTTGTGATGCTCGGTGCAAGCTTCCCTTTTCCCCTCTCGCACCGCGAAATATTATTTTCTCCAATCTCTTATTCAAAAGAAAGATACCCGAATGTCCCCCGCTTTCATGCCGTCCTCTCTTGGTGTTCCGTCTTTGTCAAGTTATTTAAAAAAAAGAAAAACATGAAAAAGAAACGCGGAAACGCGCAATTGACACAGCTTGACGAATCAAAGAATTGAAAAGGGAGCTTGACGGTAGCTTTGCTCGAGACGGCGCGAAAATGGGGCTGATCGAAAAATTAAGACAGAGATATCGAAATAAATCGTTATGTGAAAAAAAAGAAAATCGAGAATGATCAAAATAATTTTCGATGACTCCTGCTCTCTTCGGTTCTGTTTTCTTTTCTTTTCCCTTTTCTCTGTTTCTATCGTTCTTGTTTGTCCTTAGAGCTTGGTCCTCGTACTAAATCGCGCGAGGACGATCGGGAAATGCCCAGAATTTGCGATCAAGAATAATATAACATCGATTTTTTCAAATGAAACGAACGTAAGAAGCTAATCGTCAATATCATCCTCATCGTTCGTGATTCAAAGGAAGAAAATCGATAAAAATATTCACGGAATGTTCACGGAATTTATCTGGAGGGCAAACAAGAACGAAGATCTGCGACGATCACCTGGTTCGGTAGTCTTTTATTCAATCGTAATTCGCATCGAAATTGAAGAATCTCTTTCTCTATTTCAATTACCTCTATTTCTATTACCTTAGTGTACCTGTATCTGTCAATTATAAATTTGTTAATCGCATGATGCAAAATGTTTATCGTAACTCGCGTCTCTAGATTTCACAATTCGTGCAAACATCATTTTAATGAGATTCAAACAAACGTTAACGTGAACGTCGAAGCTTGAACATACATTTGTTCTCGATTATATATCATATGTTCTTTTTTTTCTTTTTCTTCTTTTTTCTCAAAAAGCTATATTTTTATAAAAACAGTGACAATTTATTTTGTTATTTTTATAACAGGTACAAAATACTTGGATCACAATGTATGTCTCTTTGATCGAGCATTATAAATGCTTAATAGCTGATTGAAAATTTTCGAATCTTCAGATCAAAATCTTTAATCGAAGCCAACAAAAATCTTCAATTTAATCTCACAAATATTTGCCTTATTTATTCAAATCTCGACTACCAAATCAAGTAATCACGAAACGGCAATAATCATGGATTATCCCAAGATTTTCGATTACGATCAATCGTCTTCGAGAAATTGAATTCAAAGACGTAGAAGCGTTTGCGCATATTTTAATTATTGTTCCTTTAATCAAATCACGGATAGTCAACTGATAAACAAATCATTTATTTAATATTTTTATTTTTATTTCTGTTTATTAATTAAAAATCTGTTATTTTAAGTAGAAACAATACCCAAAACTTGATCGAAAGTAAAATGCTGCACGATCGAGTTATGGGAGCTCAATCTTTAAAAAAAGTTTGATTAAATTAATCACTCATTACATAAAAAATCTATCGTATCTTCCGATTGATATAACTTTTTCCATGAATGATGATTAAGCGCGTGAGTCCGAAAGGTTTGGATCGACTTGAGAGGACTCTCCGAAACTTTCGGAATTGCGCCGAATGTTTACGTAAACGATGATAATTCAGTAATCGAAAATCTATAATCCATGAGGCCTCATAGTCGAGTAATAGGGTTAAAATTAGAATTATGTGCCAGCTAGCCTTTTTCCCTTCACAGTATCAGGGGAAGGGAGCGTTCAATAACGTATCGATTGAAAGTGTCACATCGAAAGTCGCAACACACAAGCATTATTAATAGTAATAATATAATAATAAAAAAAATACAATAATATTAATAAAAATATAATATAATAATAGAGCAAACGTGTACGTGCGTGGAGTCGCGCGGCGGAGAATTATGGGAATTCCCGCGTGTGTGTATGATTTACTTAATTTTTTGTTTTTATCTCTATCCAACAAAATATATTAATACTATAAGTTTGAGAGTAAACGATGATACCGACGCGAACCTAAAACGGCTGCGCGATAGTCGGGTCGGATTGGGGAAAGGGAATCGGAGGGTGTCAGTTTTAATCTCATTGGCGTTTTTTTCTTTTTTATCGAAATCCAAGAACGTAAAGCAGCAACAATAATCAAGCGAAAATCAGAGAAGAACAGACATGTGTTTCACAGTAGCTGTGATAACTTATCGAGAGAGTGAAAAAAAGGAAAGTCTTACACGCTTACTAAAACAACTAATAGCTACTATACGCGCTACTATACTACTAGAGTAATAATAATAATAATAATGATAATAATAAAAAAAATAATAATAAAATAAAATCAAATAAAAAAAGAAAAGAAGAGAAAGGAGGAGGTTTCGCCCAAGGATGGGGAGTTGGAGAAAGCAACTGATTCGCCTTTTGCTTTCGTTCGTTGACAAGGATAATTCTATAAACGATAAACATGCGTGATTGCGTCATTTTTTTGCTACGAGGGTCGAGAATAAATTCCGACGAACTAACGTCGTCGACTGTACGTAGCGGATACGCTCAAAATGCCATTCCAAAGTGTGCATTCTACTTCTTTTCTTAAAACACTTCATCCCTTGTAATAATACTACGCCATTCTAGTTTCTACGAGTACCCGATGATTTCTGCGTGTCTCTCCGTGAATATTAAACAATCTTTATTCTCCATTAATTATCTGCGCCGTCAATATCTGTGAGCGAGTTACTTAGCAACAGGACCTCGTACTTTGCCAAGGTGAATTATTTATGTATCTTTTACACAGAATAACAATTTAAACATATAACGTTGCTTTACCGATAAAAGTGAGCGGTTGCTAAATTTATCAACGCGAATCTTAGTGATAAAACTAGCTAGAAAAACTGTGCGTTCGATCAAATATTTAATATAGATCGGCTCAAACTCGACGTCGCGATGAAGTAACAGAAACGAATGCACGGAAGAGAGATAAATATAGAAATTAACTAAATAAAAAAAACCAATCGATAACAGTAAATTGAATTGGAGTAGTAAACGTGCGCGATGACCGTTTGACGACATCGTCGTTGTCGCTGTCATAATTGAATACGAAATGCACCTCAGGATGAATTTCCGTAGGAATTGTCGACAATCATTATATAAAAAAAGGGGGAAAAAATTCAGATGCGAAAATAATCGTGAAGAGGGAATTCAATGGCGGGGATACCGTTCGATCTATCGATTCATAAACGTATAAACGTCCTGTTTATTGGGAATCTACCAGTCTCGCGACGATTCAATCATCGTTGGTCTCAGATGATCAACAAAGTTTTATTAAACACGCATCTGTGCACGATTCAACGATCCCGTCACCCAAATCTACGACGCTATACTGAAATGTTATATTGAAATTTCATCTTCCTAAATAATTTCTCAAACTATTTGGCGCAATCATATCAATGTCGCATGGATCAATTGGATGTTTTACCTCAGTAAGATCAGCCAATTATCCATTCATATAGCGCGCGAACAATTTGGGAAACTGATTCATCCAAAGATCGCTGCTCGAGACGTATGTGTATGTTAATAACTCGGAGCCTAAGTCTAAGATCATACAAGCCGTTCAACAGAGGGTCCAGTTTCGTTCGTCTCGTCGTAGAACCAGAGAACCGAAACTATTAAGATCTGCGCAAACGGTTGCAATTGCATCTTACGAACCTTAGTGGATCTCTCAGGAAAATACGATGAAACAATAGTATTTCACGCGACAATGCGTTTTTCCTCGCGAGCTTTTGCACGGGGACGCTTCGAACCGCGGTGACCGGAAGCGACACATTGGTCGACCACCACGTCGGAGAGAGCAACGAAAACGTGTAAAATGCGTTTCTCGGTGTATGATTATCAGACGAGGTCTCAGAGAGAAGATCGTGGTTAGTGCGGGATAGCGGAAGGGGTAGGGAATGTTGGTAACGGGTGCAAAGGGAAGAGGGAGGAGGACGGGGCAGAGTGGAAGGCGAGGGGGGGAAGTGACTAGCGGCGGCGAGCTCTACAACTAAACAACAACAACAGTATTTTCAGTATTATAACAACATTAACAAGTAAGTTATCGCGCACGCGCACGCGTATATACGGCGCGTACGCGCGAAGAAAGGAGCGCGCGCGAATTTGTCGGGGCAGCAAGGTTGATTACGTTCTCTCTCTTTCTCTCTCTTGTTGCGGATCCTCGACATTCGACGTCGCGAGGGTTAGGCATAGAGCATCGCGCGTCTCACCTCCTTTTCGTCGGCGCGAAACGGACCGCCGTTCGCGAAGACGCGGAGGGAGTATCAAGGGGAACGCGCGCGCGCTATGCTTTCTCGCATACCGTCGGTCGGTGATGTCCGATGATGTCGTACGGCGGAGTCCACAGGAGGAACGCTTCGGGAACTCCATTCTTGCCGCGTGAACGACACTCGCTCGAGGGAGTCGATCCCTCGCGTATACGGAGCGTATGGTGCGCCCCTTCTCTAATGGTCGGCGGTTCGTGAAACGTCTCGTAGATGGGGGCGGGCGAAGAAGGTGATGGCAACAGTGGTGAATTGAGCGCGTGAGCGTGGGTGGTAGAATGATGGATGTAGAAGAAGACAGGCGAGCGTAGGTGAAAGGAAAGATCGAGATCGCGGTGATCCCGCGCGGCCGTCCAATCATGTGGAACAGCAACGACGATAACGAGGATGGTGGTGATGATGATGATACGATGACAAACATTGACACTGGCGCACGACGATCATCGTCGTCGTCGTGACGCGTCGCTGCTCTACATGCCGATCGGCGGTACCTGCACATAACGGTATATGTACAGCCGATAGTCCTTGCTGGCGAGTACCACCGAGCCGTCGTCCATTAACGCTACATCGAAACACTGCGCGTGCTTGACTTTGCTCTCGAGGGCTGAGACCAGTTGACCGTCTTGCGTGAAGATGGTCAGATTGAAGTTGTTATGATTGTCCGCTATCAGAATCTCGCCGTGAGTGTTGATGCCCACGCCGATAGGATAGTTGGTGATGCCTTCACCGCCAATCTGTCGTAGGTAAGCACCCTCGTAATTGAAAACCTTGACGCAGTGGGCGCGATTGTCGCTGATGAAGATCTCCTGTTTGTCGTTCACTACCACGCCATTCGGGAATTCAAGATGCTTCGAACAGCCAAACTTTTGCAGGACGTTGCCGGTCTGATCAAAAATGATGACGCGCATTACCTTGCACTCCACTACGACGATACGCCCCTTCGAGTCAACGGTGACGCCGCGTGGATGTTGGAGGATGTTGGCGCCAAATTTGCGCACGAACTGACCGTACTGATTGTAGATTTGTATCTGATGAGTCGGCGAACGTTCCGTGACGATGATGTCGCCGGACGTTTTTACGACGGCGACCCGATTCGGATAAAGCAGTTGGCCGTCGCGTTTACCGCACTCGCCAAATTGAAACTTGAACCTGCCTTCCTTGTCAAAGATCTGGATGCGGTGATTGTTCGTGTCGGCGACAATAATATCGTTTTGCGCGTTCACCGCAACACCTGACGGTTCCGTAAACTGACCCTCCATTACGCCAAATTCGCCGAACTTGCAGTGGTAGATCATCTTCTGCCGCTTGATCTGCGATTTGGGCGGGAATATTGCGGTAGCGGACATCAACTTCGATGTCAGGTCGAGGACGGAATCGCCGGGCGCGGTATTCGCCGCCACGGCTACCGCCGACGGCATTGCAAAGTGGTCGTTCGTCGTTACGACGGGATAAGCGTCGCTACCGCCGTTGCTCCATTTCTCGTATGGATTGGCGTTCATGCCGTTCAGATTAACATCGCTGATCGTCGTGGAGAACGGGCCCAGACTGTTGGCCGAGCTGAAGCGTTTGGAAATCACGGTGCTGATGGTGTCGATGGAGGAGGGTGACGACGACGAGCCGCAATTCATACTGGAGGAGATCAGGCCGTTACTGTAAGTACGATCTAGCAGAAGACCGCCTAAAGAACCCGCTCCGTTTCCTGGTCCGTTGCTGATGTTACTGCCGCTGCTACCGATGCCATTGCTCGACAAGGCGGTAGGTCGTGCGATCGGTGGCTGTTTGCCGATCGAGCCGGCGCTGTTCTCGCTGCTACTGCTACTCCGCACGTAACCGAAAGTATTTCTCACGCCTACTTGTATCGCCTGGTAATTGCTGACAAACTCGAGATCCGCGGTCTGATTAGCTATGTCCGTGTTTGGCGTGTAATTGAGCAGCGTCTGGAGCTTGGACTCGAAGACCTTCTTGACTATGAGGAAATCAGTAATGGTGGTAACCTTGGTGACGCGCTCGACGAAGTCGCAGGCTTGCATAATCTTGTCCGCCATCTCGTTGGCGCGTTGCCCGAGCACATTGAGAGAGATCTGCTTCGCCGAGAACACCGAGTCGAGTTCCTTCAACAGCTCCTGCTTCCGCTCGTCCAGCATCGATCGATAAAACTGAAACGTATCGTTGATCTCGTTCTGTGCCTTGTGATACTGCACCTGTAATATCGTCGCGCTGTGATCCGCCGCTTTGACAGCCGCACGGGCGTCCGCCGCCTTCGCGCGGCACTCCTGGACGGTCCGCGCCAACGCCTCGATCTGCTGCGCGCCCACGTCCGAGATGTGAGCACAGTCGTGCAGCGGCGCCGCGTGCTCCGTCAACGTGCACTCCTTGCATATCGGCACGTTGCAGCTTCGGCAGAAATACTTGATTATCTCCTGCTTGTGTCGCGTGCAAAAGTGTACCTTCTCGCTGTTGTTGCCGTTACCGCTGCCACCGTTGATCACTAAGCTGTTACCGCCGCCCCCGCCGCCGCTACTGCCGTTGCAGGTGCTCTTGGGCAATTCCGTTGTCGCGGTAATCGTGCCACCACCTCCACCACCACCACCGCCGCCGCCACCGCCGCCGCTGCCGTTGCTGCCGCCGCCGACAGTCTCCAACTTGGAGTCGGCCAGGTTCAGCACTCGGTGGCCCTCGAAACAGAGCATAAACTGATGCGCCATCACGCAATTCGGACAGAGAAATTGGTCGCAGTTGTAGCAACGCGCTACAGCGTCGGCCGCAGTGGACTTGCAGCCGGTGCAGCGAGTGCGACCGGTGCCGCCGGTGCTACCCAGCCGGCAGCGTGGGCACGGATCCTCGCCCGACTTCGGCGCGTCCAGGCACAAATCGCAGCTGTCGACGTCGCAGATCGCCGAGTCGCTAGCAGGCGGCGAGCTGCCGCTCACTGTTACCGGGGACAGCGAGACCGGGGACCCGAGGGAATTCGCGCGCGATTCCAGCGAGGGTGTCGGCGAGGCCATCTTCAGTCAACCGGCATCCCTGCAAACAGAAGGACGAATTAGTTTACAGCGCTCACATTCGTAGATTCTGTAGAACACGCGTTATTCTAGACTTTATCGATTGAAAAAAATCGGTCTATTGCTCGATTTTTTTAAATTGTTATTTGTAAAAGATTTTAGCGATCATTATACTCGTTTTTTATTCTCCATTAATTGGTGATTAACTTTTTATTGAAACGTCGTTAATTATTGATGCGCAGACTTTCAGTTGATATATAAGCCTCTCAAAAACTAAGCTGATCAACTCTATTTTCTGCAAATTTCTTAATTTTAATATCAAAATGATGGATGATTAGAGTACACTATGGTATTAAAATTAAAAAATTCACAAAAAGTAGAGCTGATCGGTTTAATTTTTGAAAGGCTCACGTGTCATTCCTCTCTCCTCATCTTTTGCCGCTACACTTGTATAAAAGATAAAGTTTTAATAGCGGGTTAAAAATATTTTTATCTCCCATCGTCCAGAAAGAATATCGCGTCGCGACAATGATATCTATAATGGTATCCACTATAATATCATAATAATACCATAATAACGTTGTAATAATCTTTAACTATCGCTCGTGGCTGTTTCTCGAATGAGAGTCGCAGAGTCGTTGATGCGTAATCGTTATTACGGCGTTTCCTATCTCAAAGTTCTCTTTTATCGCGATTCCCACGCGTCTGCTCCCTCCCCCTTTTCTCCCTTTGCAACCCCGAAGCGGTAGCAGTTACTCGCGCGGTTCGCGACAAGCAGAGGACTCGTCCCTCTAATTAAATCGCTCGAGCCGGACGGCCATGTTTCACCTGGCAGCGAGAAGAGGAGTGAGATCGGAGTCTAAGGGGGCCGGAGAGGAAAGGGAACGATGCGCGGCGGCCGCGAAGGAAAAGGAAGAACGAGGGAGGACTGGTATAGACCGCGAGTCCAAGGTCACGAATGCGAAGGTTATCGTACTTCTCTCCCACCAAACGCAGAGCGAATTTATCGGGTACCGTGCGACGACGCGCTCGCTTTTCCACGCTCGGCAGAAGCAGGGGGAGGAGAAGCGGAGAGGAGGATAAAACACCGAGGAGGAAGAAAAGAGAATGTCGGAGAGAAAAAGAGAGAGAGAGGGAGGAAGAGATGTAAAGCATTTTTCAGCGATCTCGACGTGCGAAATCCATTTAAGTGAAAATATCCTGTTTCTCAGAAGCTTCGAATAGCAAGCTATGTTCGTCACTGACAAAAATAAAACCTAAATAAAGAAAAAGAGAGAGAGAGAAAGAGAAAGAAGTATGACATTAAAATCATCTTTATTCATTTTTCTTTTGTATTCAAGGTAAGCGGTCAAGAAACCAACCGATACACGCGAGCGAGATGGGGAAACCAAGCGGAGAAAGACAGAGAGGAAAGGATGGAGGCGAGCTAGGAGAACAAAGAGCATCTGCTTCAGGAAATGCTTTTCAAAGCGTTACAACACTAGCGCGAGTCCTCTCGCGCGCGCGCCGTCTTCGTGCAAGAATTTCGATTAACTCCCCGAGATAAAAGGTGAACGCTCCTGAGGGAAGCGTCCGTGGAGTCGAGGTCGCCGGAAAGCTGCGTTTAACATACCGAGACCGACAAAGTCACGGGGAGCGTAACGCGTGGCGGCTGCGATAAATTCACCGAAAGCGAATTCACGCCATTATGAAGTGTAAAAATATGCACGTTAAAGTAGTGTTAAAAAGTGTAAAAATATGCACGTTAAAATAGCGTACATGTAAAATATCTTCTTTCTATCTTCTGGATAGAATATTTATATTTAGAGAGTATATACTTCAAATAAATAATTTAACGATGCATATCATTTCGTTAACTTCCCGTAGAGGAACGTCAGGTCACTCATGTGTAACGCATATTTTAAAAATGTTTTGATGTGTGCGATAATCGAAACAAATATTTCATGTATGTACAGAAATATTAATTATTTTAAAAATACTTTTTTTCTTTTTAATTATGGCACAAATGTGGCTTTTTAAAAAGTAAGATAAATATTTAAGATACAAAGCACACATACAATTAAAATCCATTATCAGATTTCATTCTGCGATATATTATAAAAGAAATTTTGCTACGTCAAAATTGATCCAGCAAATCCGTCCATGAAGTCCATGAAGAGGATTAATATATATCCTTTTTGAATCTTTTTAACGAAGTAAATAATTTGAAAAATCTAAAAAGAGGGAAGATTATTTTATGCGCGATTATGAAAATCGCGAAATATTTTATTAACGAAAATGTAAAAAAATTAATACGAAATATATGATGTAATAAAAAAGACAAATTGCAAGTAATTTAAATACCCATTATTGAAGTTAAATTCATTCATATAAATATCCTACGTGAATAAAACACAATTTAAACAAGTTATATATAAAAAGCCACGACCATACGTTTCCATTTATTCATTCATTTTTATTTATATATTGAATATACTTTTGTTAACTTTATCCATTGCAGATATTCCCATTGTGTTTTTTTATTATTTTATCTTAACATCTGTCTGTGCACGTCGCGATTGTCGAAGATCGTCGAGGAAAGAATAGAGGAATATTTCCAATGACCGCGTGTGGCGCAAGTATGACAAATCAAGCGGCACACGACGGGATATAACGTGTTAATTCTTCCTCTCTCGCGGCGCGAGATGGGGATGAAGCGTTGAATAAAAAATGCGACGTGGTTCACGCGCGCGGGGAGAGAAACGGGCGCGGAGAAACGTGTCCTTGGCTAGAGGATAATTCCCGTTACCGAGGTACCGTTGCATTCGAACGCGGATCGCAAGCCCCGCGGTTGAATGCACCGTGGGAAGGGGTGGCGGACGGCGCGTCTGGTTACCATGGTGACGCTGCATCGACCGCCCCAACCCTTCGAACCGGGGTTGTTCCGACGAGGGTCGAGTCCGTTGCCACTCGCTGGCGCGAGTGGTGGTGGTGGTGGTGGAGCGGAGGGGGGTATCAAGGGGGGATTGGCAACCGCCGCCCTTCGGGAACGGTAACCGTTGGTGCATCGCCCTTCCACGCAGCCCGGCAAGCAGTGCGTGCTTTTCTACGGGGTGAGCGAAAAGAATCTTTTCGATGATGAAAGGATATAAAAGCGAAACAAATTCTCAAAAAATCCAAGACATTGCGAGCTTGTAAGCACTGTAATTACGAATCACTTAAACGACATTCGAAATGTCACGTGTGATTATGATATCTTTTATAAAAATGCCTAAGATTTGGATAATTCATCGATAATTTTTTCTCTAAATTGTAACAATTTAAATATAATGTTTTTTATTTTGTGTGATACATTTTCAACTCGATTCTAACTTTACAAACTCGATTTTACAAATTTTTTATAACTTCACGATATATCCTGAAAAACTCGCGATATTTCGAGAAAAACATCGCAAATTTGGAAGCATCCAAAGCGAGCGGATGGAAAATTATGTCAATTTTTGATCATTGAGGAATTAAATATGAAGAATGTTTACAACGATCACATCACATCGTGTATGTATAAGTCGGGAGCGTACACTACTCCGATCGGTAATTTCAATGTCACTGCCGGATCATTCTTCAGCGAGCCCCCAAACGAAGGGAGCGGTCGCTCCATCTGCCCCTCCCTCCTTCACCCCTTGATTAACGTTATTTCACTCGTCGGGCGAGCATCGACCGCGATCGATACGCGGCGCGGCGGTGGCGGGATATAGTCACGTTGCCGGGCCGAGGAACAAGGAACGAGATGAGGAGACGAAGCGGGCGAAAAGGCCATCGGCCTGCGCCGCAGACGGATTGGTAACGGCCGCGGCGCTGCGGTTATGGGAAAGGTGGGCGAGGGAATGTGCGAGACCGGGATGGATAGGGAGAAATTTATTGGCCAAGGCTCCAAGATGCCTTGTATATTTTCGCAACGACCCGCGATATACGAGAGCAATACGGCTAATTAAAGCGACGAGATTTCGCCAAAGATCAGTGACTTTCGATAAAGATACATTTTGCTCCTCCCCGTCTTATTGATTATGACGGTAAAATATCACCGAAGAATTATCAGCCATTATCATTAACTTCCTTGGACTTTTCGGATGAGATTTTACTGTTTACCCAGCTATATATATAACTGTTTATCTTTCACTGTTTATCAATGACGATACACTGATTCCGTTTAGAGAATGGATATATAGTCGTTCCATGTCTAAATGTTGATGTATCATCGCTCATGTAACGTTTCAGAATATTTGGAAGGAATAAAAAATTCCAAAAGAAGAGGTTATTAATTATTCCAGACTAAACTGAGTCAAAATAGAAACGACAAACTAATATATCAGATATTTATGAAGTATAATATATAATAAATATATAGAAAAATAAACTATGTACAGTAAAATAAAAATGACGCAATAAAAAAATTAAATTTGATTTTCTGTTTTTTTGAAAGAGAAAGAAATTTTATTCCTAAAAGCAGAGAATATTCTAAGCTAGAAGGAAGGATAAAGTGAGACGGAAGCCTACCAGACGCCAGATCGATCGTGTCTGCGTGCTAGCGTCGACAACGGAAACGGAAGTGGTTGTAACGAGATCGTTTAAGTCCCAACGCACACCGAAGGATTTCTAGCGAGTGGAAAATTTTCGTTCCAATTGAGGGAAATAAATTCTCGAGGCAATGTTGATTTTAATCTTCATCATATGAAGAAACTATCTCTGATTAAATATATATGTATGCACAGATGTTTAATAAAGTTATATTTAACAGTCCAAGAATTCTTATGCTCATCAATTAATGGTAAATTTGAGCGAAATGTAAAATTTTAATCCACTAATTAATGTTTAAAATATTGGAAATTTTTTACTTTATGTAAGTTTGATCCCCCTCCCCCCCTATTAGCATTATGAAAGTATTTCTTTTTATATAAGGGCAGTGATTTCTTTTTTATATAGATAATCCTATTAATCAATACATGATACATATATATAGAGAAAAAATATATGGTATTAATAATTTATATAATATTGAGAGAAAGAAAGAGGATTATCAATTATTTATTAGTTATTGTATGAATTGTTAGCAGCTTATATAATGATATAAAGTACATTTGAGTATTTTAAGCAGCATTTCTTTTAATGCTAAATCGAGTAAGTGCTTTTCACACAAAAGTGGAATCCTTTTCTATTCGAGATTTAACCCGCTGATGCATTTTGACCCTCTAAAGTGCATTAGGACTATGATGCTTTTCGAAAGTGCCGTTCGTTTCGCCGCCAGAGGTTTACGAGCGCGAAGTTATGACGTTACGCGGGCGTTTCGTTCCGCATGCGGAATACACTAAGAGGTCACTGCACTGCGAACTTGTCTCGTCATTGACAGAAGATCGCGCGAATCAATCGTGGAAAATCAATTTTATACGTGAACTGATATCCTGTGACGAGATTTCGATATTCGCGAAATACTTAAATCTTCAAATAACAAGAGTGCGTTTGTAAACAATTCAATTATGCTACAAGATGGAATGTCGATTTAAACGAATAAAATATAAAAGCACGTCAGTATTTCGAATATGAATCGAGTTTAACTCTAAACAGTAGAAAATATATTTAATTAAATATGTTCATTTTATTAAATTTGTTGATACACCTTTTTATTATTAAAACGATTCTGCGACGCGAAAAGAATATTTGTAAAAGTATTTGTACGTATTTTTTCTTAATTATATTTCTCTGTTTCATAATAAACAATTGCAAAAATGTTTTACGTTATGAGAAAGCCATTTACTTTATTGAAATGTTTGAAATGTTTGTACGCGTACTAAAGAATCATTTAAATGATGAAACGTACAAACATATGCAATTGCGACTTTTATTACGTATAAAAAATATGTAAATAAAAAGGAGAAATATATCTTTAATTATTTTTACGTATAAAATATATCACTAATATGTAGATAAAAAGGAGAAATATATTTTTAATTATTTTTCAATTCTTTATCAGCGATAAATATATATTTAGCGGCTTAATCTATCACGAATATGTCTGAAAATAAAATGAAGAAGGAACGAAAGAAGCTTGTGATTACCAAACGTGAAGCAAGGAAGTTACTACGATTATTTCCCGCCAGCAGTATCGTTCTTGGAGTTGTTAGTTGGCGAGATCACACTCGAGAGCGGTGTACTAGAGGAGACCAGAGAATGGAGTGACGTGTGTATCAAAGGCGACGAGAGAAAGAGAGAAAGAGAGAGGAAGAGAGAGAGCAAGAACGGAAGGGAGGATGAGTGGAGGAGAGGTTCAAGCACCATTTGACCGGTCTCTGAATCATCGTTAAGCGACCGTTACACGACGGCTCGTTAAATCGCACGGCTAAATGTGGGTGGGTCGGATAAATCGCACGTCTACAGGGCGCTACATTGGCAGAATTGTTTTCGCGCGCGCAGCGAAACACCAATTGGAATTGGCCGCGATTTCTCTTACCACGATCGTGCCCTTGCCTTTGAAACCTTCAGCTCGACAATACGTAATCGGCTTCAAAAGTTTTCGAACTCAATCTAAGGACGCGTTTCATCTCATTGTGTAATTAATAAATAATAAATAACTCATAATTTTTTTCATTCTGAGTTATTTAAAATGTGTTATCAAGTGCAACAAGATTTTTGTTATAAAGATGTTAAAAAAATGTATAACTCAGATAAATGTTTCACGTATTTTAAAATAAATTTATGTAACATATTTTTTTTTAGACATTTAAAAAATTAGGATGCACATGATAGTTTGTAATATTATCTATTAACTCAACTTGTGTGTGTTTAATGAATAATGATCGTTTGAAAATAAGCAATCGTGCTGTATCGATCATCATAATGTTAGGGTGACGTGTGAATATATGACGTGGGAGAACCGGAAGTCACCAATTTCAGAAACAAGCTCGAAGCACTCTCCTTAAGTAAGATTCCAATTAAGACTATCAAATAATTAACATTACTTCAAAAGTCTCGACCCTCCCTAACGGTTGGCTCTCGTTGTTTTTTGTTTAAATATTTTCCTTAAATATATTTCTATTATATTTTAAGCTCACAAATAACATTCTAGAAAAATGCAATTTACGGAGATACGCAGAATTTAATATAAATTATTTTAACGTCTCTCTCAAAATTTTTGTTCAGATATTTTCATAATATAAATAATCAAGAATGTCGCATTTCACGTTGCAGTTCTCTGAAACGTGAAATTGATTAAATATAAAAATACCAATTTAAATTGCATGTGGGCGTGTGTGCACCCACAGTGTGTTTTAAAATTATTGAACAAAATTATCTCTACAAAATTTTATATCAAACGAAAAACTCCTCGCTATTAAAGAGAGGTGCTTGCTTTCTGTCCTAATTATGTATATTCGAACAGGGATTAGTTCCAACATCAGTGCACGTAATGAATAGGAATGTTATACTTGTTATGCAGACACAACTGGTTCTGTTTGTTAGATAGACGAGGTTAATTCTTGCAACGACCGTAATTACAAGCTCGGATGCGCTTCTAAAAAAAAAATGTGCCATTGGGAAGCGTAGACAGTAATTTGGCAATCATTAACGATTCTTACGGTTAATGCGGAACTATGTATATATCGAAATATCCTCTCGTATAATTAAAGACAAAATGGTCGGTTTGCGACTATGCTCGTTTAACTAAAGATAGAGAGAATAAAGATGAGAATATATACCCGCTTTATGCGACACTTTCTCAAGAAGTGTGTAATAAGACGATATTTATACAACCTACGATCAATATAAATGTACAAGATAGATTCGAAGAAACTATTACTGCAAAAGATACATATTCGGAATATGTTATTATAGAGAAACTAACAACTTTTTATATATTAGACATCTCCGAATAAGAGTATTGAAAATATTGTTGTAATTACGTGCATGTCATTCTCGTTATACAAACTGCAATACTTTACCTAGACAAGAGAAAATAGTAGGAAATTTATAGAAGGCTAAAGCAATCGCGGTAAGTGAATTCCTTATTTTGAGAGTAGTTATAATAAATAGAAACTTTTTGTAAAGAATATAATAAATATATAAATATATATTATTATAAATATATAAATAAGAAAAAACAAAAAATTTTCTTTACAAAAATATAATTAATAAAATATATAATATAATTTAAAAAAATATAATAAAATAATAAATACAATAAATATATAATACATTATTTTTAAAACTTTCCTTGAAAAAAATATATAATAATTACTTATAAATATTGCGCGATACTGATTATTTTGATATTAAGATTTTGTAATAAGTGAGTTTGAAATGAAAATACAAAAACCAGCGGAAAGACACGTATATAAATGCAACAGACTTGTGTAATGTGACTTGTGTTCACATGTGAATTTATAACGAAGTGGCACTTTAGGTTGTTGTATTTTAAGCAGAAGAACATGAAAAGCTTCACAGGAGGATAGTCATTTTAAATTCATCCGGTGAGGAAGGAGAAACAAGAAAAAACAAGGAACTTTTACAAGAGACATCGACAAAAAAGCACACACCTGTGGAACGCTAATGATTATGAGAAGCGACAAAGAAGGTAGCTCGAAGTCATAAACGAAGACAGTTTCCCTTCTATCTAGAATAAGTGCAATCTATGGATAGCACGAAGAAAGAGATGCACAATCATTTTAACTTCAAGTTCTCTAAATTTACAATTTCCAAGAAGACTGAAATAAAGTTAAGATATGCAAACTATGTAGCAAGCATGACCTGGTTAAGTCAAATCAATTTAATTGACATTTCTCTCAGAAAATAAAATTATATTTTAAATTATATTGTCAGCATTATATATTTTTATATTTTTACGCGTCAAGAGAGAAAATATAAAATAAAATATAAAATAAAATTATTATGTAAATGATTTATGCTGCTTGTTCTTTTTATTGCTTTTTATATTATTGCTCAACATTAAAGTGGAAAATGAAATATCCTATGTATAATATAATTATGGTTTAAGATTTTTTAAGACTTAATAAAATTTTCATTATTCTTAATTTAATATATTTTCTTAATGCTATAAAAATGTCCGTGAGACCAAGTTTAAGCTCCATTCTTCATGAAATATGAGAAGGAAAGAGAATACCCGACTCTCTTAATAGCGGCAGAAATAATTACGCCTAACGGAAATCGGGGGCAACATTATAACGTCGCCCGCATGCGTCATCTTCTTGTATTTGTACCATGATCGAGTGCCTTAAGAATCTTATACAATGCGACCCGCAGGACATGAATCGCGGATGCGAGCGCAACATAAAAAAAGAAAAAAAAAAAAAAACGATACGCTTTTACGTAGGATATGAATGAGCTTGTCACAAAATATATCTACAATGTATGTGTTCATAAAGATAATTTTAAGATTATAGTTTTTAATTTTGACTTAGAAAACATATTCTTATAAGAGATATGTATATTTCTGTTACATTGCTTAAAATTTGTAAATTTACGTAAAATTATTATTTATATTTAAATTATTATTTTTTAATACATATAATTGTTTTATATATTTATTCTCCATAATTATATTATCAATTTTCTAAATAGTGTATATTTTTTAGATATAAAATAATCAAAAATAAAAACAATAAATAATTATAAGATGATTATTCTAACATAAATAAAATTTATTCTAATTAAGATTTTTTAATTTTTATAATTTTGGCGCATTCAGGATTAAGAAAAATATGCAAAGAGAAGATAATAATAACAGTAATAATAATAATAATAATAATAATAATATAAAGCGCGTTTCTGCAGTTAATATAATTAAATTGCAGAGTATTTCGGATAATTCGCTGGCTCAAACCTCCGGCCAAAGTTAACAATAACAAATTTTATTATTTTTCCGGGGTACGAAATGCGATTAAGGTTCAGAGCGGTTGTGCGCGTATCACGGTTATTATTATAATTAACATACGGCCGCCGCAATGTTAATTGCTAATTGTAATGCGGTTCGTTGCGCGAACAATTTCTCACGGTGAAGTAATAAAGAGCGACCGTACACTTTGTGCTAACTTAGCCTTTAGGATTACCTGCATTATACTGTAGCCAGTTTCACTCGCTCCTCGTTCTAAGAAGAGCCTAAGGGCGAATTTATGCAAATTATTCGCAAATTACTATAGAGCGGAATAAAGTGGCTAAACTTTGATAACAAAGCCATTGACACGAATTTGTCGATTATTTCCCGATAGAAATGTGAAACTTTGCAAGCAAATATTCAGATATAATAAAATCTGTTTTTCTATTTAAATCTATTCTTGTTAATAAATACTTTGAATCAAGTTTATTTTAATGGGATTTCAGTTTGAATTTTATATCAAGATTTTATTTTATTTCCAGATATTTGATATAATGCAATAAAAAACGTAGATAAATGATTGCAAGTTTTAGTGACTGAGATAAATGAGAAAAGCAAGAAACAATTGAAGAGTAGAAATAAAAACAAGATTGGATATGTCACAAGAATAATTTTAAAATAAAGGATATTTTTCGCACAAAACGTATTCTTTCATCATTAATCACGTTCTATATTTCTTGAAGCTCTTATGATGTATTTTTATTTCAAGTCTTCAAATTGTTTCGTTTTTCTTCCGCTTATTCCAATCTATTAAAACTAGCGGATACATTTATTAGCATTTTTTATTACATTTATCAATCGTTATTTCACGAAGAATTCCGAAGTCTTTTCCCGGCTTCGCGTCTCGAAATATATTTTGCAAAAGCAATGAAGGATTTATGGTTGCGGCAGGTTGTGAGGAAGGAAAATGCTATGTCGAAGCTGCACCTCTCGGCCTTGTGATTAATCTTTCAACGATGGCCGGCGGCCCCTGAAATTTACTTTCATGTTACGTTACACATCATCGACTACAATGTAGAACGGAACACAACGGCTGCGATAACATAAACACAGGATACAATTTTAATGTGAAAGAAAGTGCCGCGCGAGTGTCAAAGGTTTATTAATTTATGGAAGCTGATTTCGCTTCATTTATTGGAGACGCGATATAAAAAACCCGGGAGCGATGTTTCAAAGCGCGGAGAAAATCTTCCGCCCGTTAGAAGAAAACTTTCTTAATTACCCTGTCCGCGTGACAGGAGCTCTCGCAGGGTGCTCATTTATGCATTAACGACGTAATTTTTATGCACGTAATGGTACTCGAGTCAAGGATGTCTATCATAAGATGATTCTTGCTAAATATGTATAATGAAGCGTCCATTTTTAACATGACACTATTTTATATAGTTAGATGCAATTAAATCTTTTTAAGTAATCAATTTAAAAATTCTAAAAATTTAAATTGTAGCAAAACTGTCTGGCACTGCGAAATATGCGTTTTTTTTTTAAGTATATATTATAATATTGTTATAATTGAACTTGTTCATTTTATTGTTTAATTTATGTCCTAAAATAAATTTTACCTCACATCATTTAATTTCCAATTTCTTTTGCGCAAAATCGAATTAAGATAAAAATCTCTAGCACTTTGCGCGATCAATCATAGGCAATTCAGGCAATACCACTAGTAATACACATTAGTGAGCAACACGCCAATGTGCTATTTATGTGATATTCAGCTTTCTAAAGCGTCGTGAAAAGAGCGGAAATTATTTCTGACTCGTTTCACTGCGGTGAGGTTGTTTACAACGACGCACGTTGTGTCAGAGACATCGATCGATATACATATCGGGTACGTATAGCCGATATTTATAATGTTAAACGGGAGTCCGGCTCTCTCGCTTATTTGCGGCATAACGCAACGTCCCATATTGTTCGCCGAGACGGTTTTCACAGTGAAAATGACGTTACTGCAGCAGACACGTCTTTTACACAGGCGCCTATTAAATGCTATCAATCCGCTGCAAAAATACATGTAATATTGTTAAAATCCCAGTGACGGTGAAATATTTACGCTTTGCATTGTTTTATGTTTCGAATAAACTACGATAAATATGACGTTTGCAAAAAGATTAGTGCGATTACCATCATTTTTTTTTTCAAATGAAGGTTCGCCTTTTTTCGTCATCCACGTGCATATACAATGTCGAAATTTTTGAAATTGCCAAAAGTTAGCATTGTACAAGGCATTTACAAGGTTTCATGGTTCGAAGTGTTGTAACCTTTGAATCTACTGAAGCTCCAAGCTTCTATAAGGTTTCAAAGTCTCCGCGGTACCAAGTTGCCGTTGATTCACGTCAAAGTTTCAAGGTCCCAAGATTCCGAGACTTTTAACTTTGATGTTATCATGATCTTTAAGATCTAATATATTTTAAGACATCAAACTCGCGCGCAAGAATATTTATAATGCGATAAATGATTCTTGATCTTCCGCAATGTATACAATTTATTCGTCAAAATTATTAAACGTAACATCAACTATCGCGGACGAAAGGCCAGCCCGAATTCTACCAGGTGGGAATCGATAGAGGCTAAAATTAGCGTGGCGCACTGATTGGCGAGAAAGCCGAACAGCCGGAAACGAGATCAGCGTCCGTTAACGACGCGAGATTCCAACGATCGAAAATTGGATAAGAGCAGTTGCAGTACTTTTATAAAGTTTTGATCGTATGTAAAAAAAATAAGAAAAAAAGTATTTATCGAAAATTGTTTTTTTTTTCTAAAATTCTCTAAAAAATTTCATACATATATATTTCGTACTTAAAATATGTTAAAAATAATACATTATATATACAGGGTGGCCCATTTTAATCCATCCAGTCGAATATCTCGAAAACCAAGCCCGAGAGAGAAAAATGTTTCAGACAAAAGTTGTTTGGTTTCGATGGGGTCATAAGATGGTACCATTGGTTTGACCATGAAGAGTCATTTGAAGGTCACGTGAAGGTCACTTCAATTTTTTTAAATGGAACATCCTATATATTTTTGCACATTCTTGTAGCTCATCTCGAGAGCTTTCCAAAACACTATAATTAAGTTAGTTTTCATTAAGTACTTTCCGAGTTATGAGGCTTGAAATAATTTCTTAATTTTACATAAACCGTAAAATATCTTGTAAAATATTTATTTTTCGATTATCTTATCTTAATATTTTTATGTACAAAATAATGAGAGGAATCAAATGGTGTAAAGAAAACACATAATTGTTTCGAAAGAAAAAATGTAATTTGCAATTAACAATTACATTTTTTTTTTCGAAACAATTATGTATTTTCTTTACACCAATTGATTCCTCTCATTATTTTGTACATAAAAGTATTAAGGTAAGATAATCGAAAAATGAATATTTTACAAGATATTTTACGGTTTATGTAAAATTAAGAAATTATTTCAAGCCTCATAACTCGGAAAGTATTTAATGAAAACTAACTTAATTATAGTGTTTTGGAAAGCTCTCGAGATGAGCTACAAGAATGTGCAAAAATATATAGGGTGTTCCATTTAAAAAAATTGAAGTGACCTTCACGTGACCTTCAAATGACTCTTCAAGGTCAAACCAATGGTACCATCTTATGGTCCCCTCGAAACCAAACAACTTTTGTCTGAAACATTTTTCTCTCCCGGGCTTGGTTTTCGAGATATTCGACTGGATGGATTAAAATGGGCCACCCTGTATAAAAGACGAGTTGTGTGATATAAGCTGTGATAAAATACTTATAAAATTTCAATAAGTGAAGCTATCAAAGCTGCTTTTGATTTAAAACGGTCGATGCTTGCTATTTCTTTTTTATCATTAAAGCTGCACGCATATTTTTCCTCTTATCGGAAACGTAATTACGTCGAGAACAAAATTTCCTCTCGGCCTATCGACCTTTAGAGAACGCAGCCATGTGCTCGGGGGAAATTTTATTTTTTGCTCATACATGTCTAGGCCGCGGTAGAAATAATTAAACAGCGCGACGCAGCGCGACGCGACGTGACGTGCCTTTCCATTCCCATTTCTTTCTTCAACGTCGGAGAGGAAAGCGTCGCGGCGCCCGACGCCCGGCGCCGCACGCGCTGACAGACGGGGACAAGAGAATCGTGCACGCACGCGACCTTCCGCACGATCAATATCGTTGTCAGACTCAAAAGATGGTCGCGACTTTTCGCGCTTCTTCGCCCCTCGGTCGTTAGCTTTTTTTTTCATTCGCTTGTGCAGACGTAAAATGCAGAAAAAAGCATCGGGTTTCGTAATTAAAATCAAAGTAACGGGTGAAATAAATTTAATTGCGCGTTTAATAAAGACGGGAAAAGGTTAAATAATACGTAAGCGTGCGATAAACTCGCGACGAGACGTCTACGCGTACACGCGATCCTATCGTTTATATTTTCTTTTTTAAATCCGCGTCAAATGCGTCTCCCGACGATATTCGCGAACGCGATATTTCGCTCGAGCTTTTCTGCGCGCAACTCGCACTGTGACCTTCCTCTCCGCCGTAGCTCTAAACCTGCCCGTATAGCACTTAGCCGTGTAACGTCCTCTCACACGGGTACACACATCCCTCTTCTCGCTAAAATAAGCCCGTATTTTTAGAATGTCGGCACGTATCGCGTAGGTGCCGCTTTTCCCTGTATACAACGCCAACCGTCCGGGGATATATTCGTCTCCCTCTACGCGACCTTCGATTTTCTTTAATCCCGAACGCCCACAAATCCTTTGATCGCAACCCTAATGCGAAAATTTACCCCATACAGCGAGACTCGCGCGCAAATTTTTTTTATTCCTCCATGTTATCTTCTTAATTCGATAATGACTGATTAAAAATATTATTATGTAATTTTAACTTCTAATTTATATTCAAATAATAAGAAAAGGGATTAAGAAAAATATACATAATAATTTTAAAACAGCATAAGTCTCATATTCAAACATGCTATAAATTCCATTGAAATGTAGATATGAATTGATCTATCAATTTTAATATAAAATGCATTTGTGAAAAAAAATCAAGTCATAAGAGGAAGCAAACATTCCTCGATATGCATGCCAGAGAGCATCATTTAGGAGGAAAGGAAGGAGCTTGGAATTTTTCGTTTTCAGGGCGTATCAACTCTTCCGTTCGCCTTTCTGCGCTATCGTATAATTTGCATGAGGAGCAGCCGCGGGCCGCGGTATCCTAAGCACGTATTAAGCGGCGAGCGCGAGATTAATCCGGAAATACTGCAGGCAGCGCGCGGCGATTTACGTATTTATGTGCCCCCGAGAGAGGAGGATCCGGCGGGAGGTACGTACACCTTGCAACTCGCACAGCGCGATGAATTATCGCCGGCCTGCAGATCGCGCCGAGGGATCACATGAGTCACTCGAGTCAAGTATAACGCGAATCTCGAACAATAAATTATAATACACACGACGGTACATCGCGCGAGTCTTAGAGAAATACTACACGCGATGGATTTCTAGGGAATCGGTCAGTGAATTATTTAGATTTCGGAAATTCCGCGAGAGAGAAAACGACGGCTTGATTCTAACCAGCGCGAGGCTGTAGTCTGTTTATAGAGTGGAAGGATCGCGGCTTGCCTCGTCTATGACTTCTTTGATAAATTCAGCGTCGATTTAATTCTCGAGCATGATTCGTTATCGCTCCAAGATTATGGAAATACTTGAACGTGTACCGAGCGATCGTAAAATCCTCGATCCGATGCGCATCGAATTGACGACTTTGCTCTACATCAATCGTCATGTACTCGTCTATTCGTAGAACTTGTAACAAGTTCCTCGATAAATTATCCAAGGCTCATCGTGCGCGGAATTACAGTACTTCGCCAACGGATTCATTACATATTCCTGCAGGTGCCACATCACCGAAGACGCTTGTTAGACATCTAACGGCGTTACCTTCTTAAAGAATAACCTCTCGGATAACCCTTGCGGTGAATAACATCCGATATTAATTGCGAGATTAATTGCCCCTTACGACGCGTAGAGATATGGCCGCAGGGGGAGAAATAGGAGATTGGAATTTACATAGATAGCCTATCGCGATTATAAAATCTCCAAGTACAGGAACTCGAAGATATCCTCATCATATATTTGTAATAAGAAGATGTAATAAGAAAATATGTCCTTCTTTCATTAAATCTACCTTCTATTTTTAATCATTATCGGAAAAATTTTCTTTGATATTAGAAATTATATCACCTTTTTTTCCCCTCATTTTTCTACAGCCTTAAAACCTACATTTTCTTTTAAAAATATACATTTAATTTTATTTCTAAATTTAAGAAAACGTTTTTATTTATTTAATTCAAATTTTAATAAAATTTTTAATTTTATATAAACCATTTTTTAATATAAATGTATTTATATTAAATATATATATTTTCCGTTCCTTCCTCCTATTTTCCTTCCTTCATTCTTTCATAATCCGTTTCTCTCTTTATAATTTCTTTTGAAATTAATTTAAATCTCTAAATTTAATATTATATTTATTAGTGGTTTCCTTAATTTTACTTTATTTTACTTTCTTCTCAAATAATTAAATAAGAAAAGTTTAAATATCATATACTTTAAGTATAAAACTTTTTCTTCTCTTTATTTTTTCAATCTTATCTTCATTTTTAATATATTTTTATATCTCATCTTTTTAATCTAATAATTTCTATTTTTTATATTTAAATAAAACATTTGAAAAAGTAATTTTGAATAAAATTTAATTAATGTTTTCATCAATTTGGAAAATTGAATTTATTTTATTTTTCGTTAAAAATACATTCTAAAGACATATCTATGTTCCCTTACCTTTAATCGTTATATATAAAATGCCTTTCGTATCAGAAATTAAACTTTATCGATTATATCGAAAATTCTGAAAATAGAATGCCAACTTCGTAGAGAGATGAGTGATCTAGCTTGGTATTACGGAATTCTTCGAACCTCGTTCGACATTCGCCGATCAGGCGCCCCTTTTATAAAGAAAATATGCAAAAACTCTCGCCTCGCGTTCGGTATGCGAAACAATGCGTCATTGTGCACCGACGCAAATTGCGCGAGTTTACTCATATTAGAAGCGGAATGCGCGTCAGCGTAAAACGATAAAAGTTGACAGCAGTAATTAGTTTTTATTTACGGACTCACACTTTGTAATTCTGTGACGACAATGGACAACTAAACAAACGCGACCATTTTCATATCACAACTGCGATAATCGTTACGACACGTCATCTCCTTTTCCTCTTCCGCCTTCTTTCTCAGTCTCTCTCTTTTTCTAGAATATATTTTTCTTTCCCCCTTATTAAAACATTTCTCACGATTGCAGTCTATTTCCAGCGTAAAGTAAAATAAGATATTGACTTGCAAAAGATGATATTATTGGAATAACTTTCTTCAATATAAGAGATGTCTCGCGATATAAACATTATTATAAAACAGAAATGTTTATAGAACAGAAGTGTTTATAGACCTTTCTTAGCTTGCTCTGCGAAATTGTATTCTTTGAGATTATGATGCAAAGTCGTAAAGAGCGAGCTCGCACTGACAAGTAGCGTAAAAGCCTATACGTTACCCTGAAGATATAATGCTCGTAATCTCGTGGCGCGGGTACTTGCAAAATTTACGACTTCTTCACGGTACTCTGCCGGAACGCTACAATACTCACCTGAAAGAAAAAAAAAATTTCGTTTAGTATAAGTGCATGCGCATGCCAAAGCATGGATGACAAACATCCAATTAATCTTCTATAATATAAATCAATCTTCCATGATATCTATATATTATAAAACAATCACAGCAGCATTATTTATTACAATGTTTATTACGCAAAGACTATGTATTTTGTGCTTTTACTAATGTCATTTTCTTGAGAAAATATAATAATAAATATGATGTAATTAATTTATTATTTTTTTTCTCTCTTCTTTATTATATATATTAAAACAAAGTTTCCACTTCCTGACTGTAAAAGTTGAAGTTAATAAAATTATATATTAAAACAAAGTTTAATATCAAGTAATATATGCTTCGAGAGAGAATAGATATAAAATATTTATATTGGTAGTTCAAAAAAATTCTCTATATTTAAAATATTTATAATTAGATAATTAGGAAAATATTGCTTGACTTAAGGATAAATGCCAACAAGTCATCTGCAGCAGTTTTCTATAGGAAAAAGATTATATTTTCTAACTAGTGCATGCCAAAAATACACAATATTTATTTCAGAGTAGATACTGCAAAGACAAAAGATGAAAGGTGTTCAATAATCGATATTCATGACATGTTCGATATTACAATAACGGCTATATCAATGACGTCCGAAAAAAAATGGATTTGCATCCGAAATTTTCCCATTTTAAATACGCTATTTTTTGACTAGCAAAAATATGAGAAATGAATCGGTAGCATTGAAAATTTTTCTGCAAAAAATTAGTTCTCGCTTGAGAGAGGTCATAACAAATGAAATCTGATGCAAAACTGTAAATTAATTCGGAGAAAGGTTATCGCATATATGATCGAAAAAATTAACAATTCCCTCGTAATGTATATCTTTTTAACGTTAAAAATAGTATGAAAAAATTAGGAAAAAAATTTCCTAATTATAAAAGAAAACAGTATTCTTAATTAATTATTAAGCAACAGTCAAATATGTACTTTGCATGTGTTTTGTTGAATATTGAGAAATAGATTTGAAAAGAAAAACAAAGTATAATGGTGTGTGTGTGAAAAGTCAAGCTGATAATTATCTCAAAGTTTTAATCAAAATGAGGATTGGAGTAAACCGCAGAGTTGTGATAAAGTCGTAAAACTGATAAAAATGTAATATAAGAACATTACATTCTGTAAATAAAATGTAATGTAGGGTAAAAAGTAAAATAATTAGACATAATAATATATAAGATATTACATATAATTACTATAATTATATTACATTTAAATATAATCATATTTATCGATTACTCCGCGCAATTATATCCGAGAGAATGTAATTAAAAAATGTTATTTTAAATATTTTAAAACGATCGCACGGGCAATCGCGATCTTTACATCGTGATTAATTTCATCGTCCACCTTCCTCCCGGCGATAATGAAACGTCTAATCTAAACGCATGCACGTGGAGCGAAGGAAGAAAGGGGAGACAAAAGCGGGAGGGAAAAACCAAATGTTTTGCATCGCGCAATACCATTGTCCGATCTCAACAGATAGCCGGAAACACGCAACGAAGCGAAACTTCCGGCGAAACCGACACCCGTGCGGCATACGCGGTCGCGCAAACAAAACCGCACGAGAACTCACCGCGGTCGATACGCGTTCGCGACGCGGATATTAAGCGGCGAAGTCGCACGACGCAGAAATACGACACGGTCGTGTAAAATTGCCCCTCCCCTCCCCTCCCTCCCCCCTTTCTTCTCCTCTCATTGATGTTATAACGTGCATTTATGCAAACAATCGGCGAGTACGAGACAATTTATCGGGAGCCTTAATGCACGAGAGCGTGTCCCTCTCGTTACTTCCGTTCTTTTGACAGCTTTTAATAATAATTCTGTATTTTTTGCCGCGCGACTGTATTTTTTTCTCTCATTCCCGCCAATATCGATGAAGATGTAAAAACAGCGCAAACTTTTCGCGGTATGTAAAGAAAAATAAAAGAAACGCATGCAACAGAAACTTATGAATACATTTGCATCGTTAAATTTCTTCTCTTGTTCGTTCTTTGACGCGCCTAAGAGCGCTTATTATCTTTTTCCGGACGTGAAATGGGTTTCTACGTCTGTCGTAACAACGATGGAAAGTGTAACGACGGAGTCGGAACTTTGGAAGGGCGCGGAAACGAGGGGACGCGTTGCGTAAGTTAATCGCCATCAATTTAGCCAACGCACCTGGCGTAAGAGAGGGACGTTGCAGCCGCGGTAAAACAACGAATCGCGCATCGCAATCGTTCGATGGGGAATTCAGTAACGACGGTCTGGAAGTGAGCCAAGGACGCGCCACCGTGAAATCCGCAGGTGTGCAAACGACGAGAATAGAAACGAAATTGTCGAAATCTTGCTAAAAATATTTGAATAAAAATCAACGTGACGAAATGTAAATAAATGGATTAAAATAATTGATTTACATACAATTCAATTACTTATTTAAAAATCGGAGAAAAATAACTTAATTATTAAATTTAAATTTTTTATTTAATTATTTAATTAATTTGTCCTTCTTAAAAATGCATTTATGCTATTTCAAGCTGTCCATGTGTGAATGTTCTTCGATATAAAATTAAAAAGTTATGAAAACCTAAGATGTAATACGGATATATACGGTTGAATTTCTCGCGAAATTAATCGCTGATATAAATCAGATAAGTCTCTTAATCGCGTGATGACTCAGCAAGTGGTTGTTTCTTCTCGAGAGATTCGCGCTTATCTTAATTCGGCGTAGGTCGTAAACGTGAAATTTATGGACACGTACTTCCTCATTGAAACGACGACTTGACAAGCCTGGGAACGCTGATTACGTAAATCATGCTACATATTTCGCTGACAGTCCGTAAATTTCAAAATTTACATCATCCACGCAATATCCTCGAAAAGCGTTTCTCCTCCTCCTCTATCGCAAAATTAATATTTCGATGTTACGAGAGTTCATAATTAACGCGACTGCATCGAACATATCATAGCTCTCTCTTTTTCCTCCGCCTCCTCGATTCAATTAGAGCCTCGCATCAACGTGTAATACGCGGATTACGCCTTTGGACGAAAAATAGATCGCGTTCAATACTGCAACACTCGCGACAGCAGCCGTGCATTAAGCATGAACGAGCGATATTAACGGACGATCAGTCATTGTTATTACGAGCTAATTAAAAGTTGTATCGATCAGGCAGGATCTGATTTTCTCGTTTCGCGTCGTCGACCCGACGCCGTATGGATATTCCACGGGTCATTGCAAATTATTTGGCAAATCTAGCGCAGTGTGCGTGAATGTGCGTGCGTGCGTGCGCGCCCATCGGTTTTACACCGTTCAAAAATCGAGCGACAAAAAGCCGCGACCTAATCGATCGCGTTAGCGAGTGTTACGCGCGAGTTAATACGCGAGTAAAATTGTGTTCGCTGAATAATACATGGCGAACGTGGGCGGGGGAGAAGGGGGGGAGGGTTTGCTTTTTGCCGCGCGATGACTAAAGCGCACCGTCGACCTTCGCGTGATCATTTTCGCCATTTCGTTAGATATTAATGCGGCGAGTGTATCATCATCGTTCGATTTAATAAACCCGCCCCGATCCATCGAGAGCTCCTGTTTGCGCGATTCGATAGCAATACCGCGATAACTGTATGTGTCAATATTTTCTCGTGTCGAGAGACACTCGACGTTCGCTCCAATATTCGCGAATTACGCGGTAAAAAATGCATCTGTACGTAAAATATCATTTTACGCAATCATTAGAATCATCTCCGATCGATCTGATCGGATACAATCGAGTAGCAATAAAAGAAAACTAACTACACTTGGTTGATTTAATAAAATCGACTTTGCTCTAAGAATTTTGCATACTCGAAGCGTGCATATACATATTTAATTACAACCTTTGATTAGTGATTGACTCGATAAGCGTCATATTCGCAGCTGTATAAATTGTGATTCAGGTAGTGGATAAAAAGACACATCTATGATAGAATTATATAATTTCCAGCACATTAGAGATATCGAACGAGATGTCAAACGACCTCGATCGTGTTCTTTGAAGCGACAGCGCGATCTCAATTCGCACTGCGTTCCGCTCGCGCGAAAATTCTCACGAAGTCAGTGACCTCTTGACCTACCTCGACGACGGTGAGCGCCCTTTCACCCTCTTTCTCTCTGTCTCCATTCTCTTTGCCTCCCTCCCGCCCCTGCATCTTTCCGTCATCGGTTTCGCGGTGCTCTTATCGCGCCGGACTTTTCTTCGATAGGACAGCTGCCAAACGATAACCACACCAAGGAATATTGTTCGTGCACGAGAAACACGTGTGTATGCTTCGTGTATTCCACTGGTGTAAATCGACAGTGTCTCTGATTTCCCGCGCGTGCGATACCAGGCGTTATTCAGATGGCCCGGTACGGCTCAATTCGAAATCGTGTCACCGCTTGAATAAGTCGAGATAAAAGGGCAGAGAGGGAAAGAGAGGAGACAGTCGCAATCTTTATGAATGGAACATTACGGAGATGGAATAATGTAAAAATGCGATGAAAAAGAATACCGTGTAACTTTCAATACAGAACGGAATCGTGCTCCCAATTAGATAAAGGAGATATATTCGACAATAAAGCTCGCTGAAAGATTGAACTTTCCAGTGTCACTCGATATCAGCTTTTTTCATGCAGAGAGCAATTTAAAATTATCGCATTTTTTCCCATTTGCTATTCCGATGGAGAGAAATGATTTTATGTAGAAAAGATATATCAACATAATTATCTCTCATTCGAGTGGAACTTTTTACAGACTTTTCCTGCATTAGGCCGCAAGAAAGAAATTTACAATTGATATCGGTGGAGCGGAAGGGCTTCGAAAGCACCGTTACTTTTTTTTCTCAGGTTCCGAAGAGAAAAAAAAAGAAAGATATGGGGACAATAACTGGCAGGTGTTGCTGTTACTTTCGAGCAAAGCGATTCTTTATCGACACAAATGTGTATACGACTACAAATTTAAAATCATTGGAAGAGTCGACCATGTGTCACGATCTTTATTTTCCGGTCGGTTCTCACGATCTCCACAGGCAGTGAATTCACATTCAATCGATCGAACTGGATAGAATGTAAACTTGGCAAAGAAAATAAATATGCGTACGAGAAATTTAGTAACTCGATTTAAAAACAATTTAAAACTTTGCACAAATATGGACCAGCTAATTTCAGCTGGTAACTTTTATTCGTACAACGTTTTAAATCAATTTAAAATCGACAAATAAAAAATAATCGAACATAATATTATTAATAAGGATTTCACTCGCAGAAAGTTAGGCAATATGAAAATCACGCCAAAGTAAAAAATACCGAATAACTTGTATATTTATTTTTAGCCTCATGTTTAACCCGCATCAATCAATTTAATGCGGCATGTTTCCGGTGAGATTAAAAAATGCCGAAAGTTGACTCGCGCTGAGAACAAAAATCTGAAAGTTTAGTATTATTAAATATTATTAAGTATTAAGGAAGACATATTACAAAAATATTTAAATAAGGAAATAAAAATATAGAGAGACTAGAGAGTTTTAACCAAACTATATGTATATATAAAAAAATTTATCGCACGAAATATCAGGTTGACAAATACTGGTTGTCAAGTTACGGAAGCGATTTAGGCATACGATGTGATTTTATATCGTTCTTTCATTTTGACCAAATTTCTTTCGGCATTTTCTCTATGATAACGAGGTTATTTGGGATTATCGGACCGAGAGTTAGGGGTCCCAAGCAGACGTTTACGAGCGACCGGATATACATATTCGCATGTATATACACAACGATGTGAAGTGGCCTAACTCTGACTATACTCGAGCACGAATATATCCTGACGGATGCTCGAGCGAGCGTTTACGCGTTGCCGCGCAAACCCCATCAGGGAGATTACGGGCTGCGAGCATCAGCGTCGGCTGGGATTCGATTAAGGACGGCAGCTCGAGCAGCGCAAACCAGGGGCAAACTGTAGAGATTGGATCGTCGAGTGGTTACCGAGGATTTGGCAGAGCGAGTTCGTCGAAATCCGCGTCGAACTCCACCGCGAATTGATTGAGTCTTATTACTCCAAGGTCAAAAGGGTGGCGATCGAGCCTCTATATATCTAGATATCTTATCTTGGCGTTGTCGCCGAGTATGCTTGCAATCGTCGTAGGATTGGCATGTTCACTTTAACGTAATTAAGCGATACACGTGACAGTTCCACTTTCAATCTTCAACGTTGAATTCCTGGGTAATCAAGCGTTAAATTAAATTCCTATTAAGATGTAATTTTCATAGAGCTATGGTTGAATTTTTAAGCATATCGTTTTGTCTATCGACAGTAAAATAATTAATTGTAGAAATAATTAGTGATATATATAAAAGTAATTACAAAATAGAAATGTGAAGAAAGTATTTTTTATTTAAAGTAATTCTCTGAACGTTTCATAATGTCCTTTTCAGACTTTTCAGAGATATAGAGTACATTTAAAGTTAAATGTACCATGCACATATTGTTCCTCAGAACACGTAAACGTAAAACTTTAATCGTAATCGCGTTCGCGGAAGTTGAAATTGCAATTGTACAAAGTTGGAGGAGTTGCCGATGACGCGACCGCGTGTGCTTTCAATCGCGCGATGCTTTTGAATGGCAAGACGGAGATGGAGAGAAGAAAGAGCCGCCCATTCGAGGAAGGCATTTGATAGTCGTCGCTTTTGGTTAACCGGAAACGCGAGAACATCCTCCGAATGTTAAAACGAGATATCCACTTGTCTACGACCTTCCGCATTAATGAATCGGCACACATTCGCGGCTCCACGACACGAAATCTCTCGTCGAGGCGCTCGTTCGGCGATTTAAATTCCGATCTCATGACACTCGTGTCATAAGGATACATCCCGACGTCTCGTGAGACCCGTAATTTTTTTGCAAGAAATCTTTTTCTTAAGATAGATTTCTTCCTAAGAAATCCATCGACTTTTTTTATTATCTTTGAGACTATTAATCTCGTGCTAACTTGAATCATAAATTTCTCAAATCCTCGTAACTTGTAGTCTTACTGAAAATATAATCAACCGCCATAGTTAAATATTTTTGCAATAAAAAAATCGTGTACACATATATTATTCTGTCATTATTACCCGATTCTTGGCGCATTTAATTTCATTCGATCTTGGATTTAAAGCAAAAAATATAATAGAAGCATGTATTAATTAGTTACACTAATTTATATGTACGTTAATACATTTATCGCGATAAAATTAAACTTTATTAATTTTTATAATATTACTTTATTCACACCGTTTAATTTTCCAATATGATTTTTGTTAAAGAATAAAAATGTAATGCTCTATAGTAACGTTGCGTGTGGAACAATAGGCGCGTTTCTCTCCAACGTGCGTGGCCCAAATGATAAAAGTCTAACCAAGGACTTGGGAAATGTGGAGGCCATTTCCGGCGATAAATTCGCGTCCGACTGCGCGCGCAGAATCGCGCGTGTCGGTTTATTACTTTTAACGATTGTCGTTTGTTACGACGAAAAAGAAACTCACTAAGGGATAAATCTCGGACGTATCGAGCGCGCTTATCTGCCGGGGTGGTACTAGATAAAGAATAACGATGGGAATTAAATCGACACTTCTGTCGATATATCGGCCATCTGGCGTCGCGTCGCGTCGCGTCGTGCAACGTCGGATGAACGCGATTCGCCGTTTTCTATTTGGAATCGAGAGAGAGAGAGAGAGACGAGATGTGTTATTACATTTCTATCCACACATGTCACTTGAACATGTTTTAACCCTCCTAATAGCGCAATTTCTTTTTTACCAGAATATCTTCCGCGAAGAAAATCACAGAGCAATATGAAGAAGAAAAAAATAAATAGAAAAATAAATAAAAGAAAAACATTTCTAAATGGACTGTATCTCGACAGAATTTTACAACTTGATATATAATTATTCAGAGATATTTAACGGTAGGAATTAAAAAATTTCCAAATAATTAGAATTTTAATTAATTCTTAATTAAAAAACGTAATTAATAATTTATAAAGAATCAGATTTGCGTGTGGGAAGAATTTGTAATCGATCAGAAAGAAAGAAAAAGAGTGAAAGGCGCTTGGAGCACCCTGTATATTGCACGTTGTATAGTAAGAGGTTGACCCGTTCACTGCTAGTATGACGCGATGACGTGTTTCGCCGACTTTTCGCGTGTGTGTTAGTGAAACGAGAATTCCACATGTAATTGTCTGTAACCTCCAGTTACAGCCGCGGGTTAGCTTAAATTTTCGTTCGCAGTGAATCGAGTGTTTCTGACACTTGGTGGACATTTTTCAAATCGCATTTTCTTGTATTTTCCACGCAGCAATTTTTCACGCATGAAACAGGCCGACGTCAATTCTTGTTCGCGCCAGAATCACTCTCGCGTTATTAAAACGCGTTACGTTACGCAGTAATCGATACGGAAGATAGCAGTGATAAAATATGTACCGCGTATTTGGTAAATACTTGTAGCGAGAGAGTAATCGTTTACACAGTAAACATCGGCGATTGCAGTCCGAAAGCGAGCTTTGCATCTCTGTCGCGTGTTTAATTCCATGAATAAATTCTACTGATTACGAGACACTGTTTTATCTTAAACGACTGCGTTGAAATTACTGCACTTGCGAAAGAAAACAAAATTATTCCACACGAAGACGAAATAAAAAATTAAATGTCATCCTTTTTTAAATAACTCATCTCTCATCAAAAACAGTTTCATTTTCTGCATTTATATGAGAAACATGTAATGCACATCTCCATTATGTAATTTCTACAAAGAAAAATATTAACGTTATACCTTGACGATCGGACAGAGCATCCAAATGGGTTCGCGTTTGCTTTGAGAATTAACTTATTTTAATAAAATTGATGAGTTTCAATATTACATTAAACATTATAATCTCTCAATAATAATAATTGTATTACGCGTTGCACGGTTTACATATGTAAATTAAATAAAATCATACCAGAATTTGTACGTAATAATTATGATATTACAACACTGAATAATATTTATTGTAGGAATTAATTAACGTTTAATATTTATTGATATTGTAATAATTGTTTAAAATAAACTAAAAAATATACTAAAATCTAATATATGTAATAAAATTTAATAAATATTATTTATCATATCAACAATTATCTATAATAATTGTATTTCAATGTAAAGCGTAAAATTAAGATTTCTCGATGCTTATATTTAACGCGATATTTATATGAAACAAATATAAAGCTCGAAAAAGCTCAGTATATATAAACAACGTCAAATATTGCGAGAGAGGACTGAGCTCTTGTGACTGTGTCAAAATTTTAAAATAATATTCGCATCGCGAATTGCAATAATTTCAAATTGCTCAACGCTGCTGTTTTCCATCTCAAAAGCCGGCTCATAGCGATTTATCGTAGACAACGACGCAAACATCAACGAGAAAAAAATCACATAAATAAATTCTTCGATCGTAATTCATACATAACGTTACAGCGAAAAAAGAGGAAAATGAAGACCAATTCGAGTAGAATGCAGCGAAAGTGCGAGATCGAAATATCTATCTTTTATATCCATATTCAGTTTGTATGTTTTTTTTTTCTTTTTGTTGATTCTTGAAGCATCGAATTTTATTCACCTTGATTAAAAAAAATAATAATAAAAATCACATATAAATTCAGATCATGTGCATTATAGTTAAAATATAAAACTGCATAATCATAAATTTTCAATGAAATACACGATGGAATGTTAGAGTTGAAATTTCACGATAAAAAGTGCGAAAGGGCAGATACTATAAGAGAAAGAGAAAGCGTGTCAAGGCCGCATATTGAAGCGTGAAGGTCTAGCAAAAGTATTCTGACAAACGATCTATCGATCCGAGACAGCCGCGACCGATCAGCTGTCATAAATCTGTCGTCTACCGGAATCTAAAGCGGAATATTTCGCAAAATTTTCTCACAAGACAATCAGTTTCCGTATATACATTCTTAACGAGGGAAAGAAAAATATGCCGAGAGAAATAAAGAAGCAAAGTTTTAATGTACAAAGCAAAATGGAGCGAGGATACAGCGCTGCGAGCACTTTAATCTCCGTTTCCTTGGCTCTCGAGTCCTTTCAGAAACGTTCTACATTAAGATGTTAACACAAAGCACATTCTCCTCTTTCTCAACACAGTAAGAATCAGATACGCATTCTCTTGGCATGCGTTTACCTGAACAAAGAAAACGGCTGCGAAGAGAAACAAGATATTTTATTCTTTTAATAATACTTGACGTTTCTCGAATGCTAACACATAGTAAAAGAAGAGAAAATGTTTTCTTACACAACTTCAAATGTGCGATGAAATGTTATGATTTAAACTGCTTGTAGTTTTGCAAATATTGATTTAAAAAAGGAATAATACAATTTTTGCATAAAATATCGTTCATTGCATCAGTATTACAGTATTGCTAAATCTCTCTTTGCAAAAGTAACCTTAATTAAAGTCTGATTAAGATATTATTAATTTAATAATAATGTTGCTCTTCTGTCATATTTAAACTCTCGACTTCCTGAGTTAAAAAAATTGAAAAAAATATTTATAATAAATTTTAAAAAATGCAATTTATTTTTTAAAAATTATTTAAATACAAAATAAGCAACAGAGCAATTCAATGTATATTATATAATACTACTAAACATTAAAAATTTATTGTAATTTAATATTTTCAATCTGAAAAAAATTATTTATTATAGAGATTTTAATCAGCCAATATTTAAAATGCCAACTAAATTCACTCAACATTGATAGCTATATTACTGCAAAAAAAATCACATTTTTATAGCAGGAAGACTAACTGTAGTATCGATCTCTCCGAGTCTCTTATTTTAGATGCCGAGATACCATTTTTCTTCCACACCCGTAAAGTCCGACGACTGGCGGGGAATTTAAATTGCTCCAGACGCTAACTGTTAAAAATGATGGGCCGTGTGCTTCGGCTGTGGTGTGATAGTCCTTCGCTCGGAATAGTCGGCTCTATCCGGTTCTCCCGCGGTACATCCGTGGGATGCGCGAATCCTACACGCGCGAGCGCCTTTTATCCGCCGCGGCCTCGCCAGCCGATTGAAAAGGACCGGTTCGCGATTAATCGCTCGACTTAACTGTGACTCGACGCGACGCGTTTTTAACCCAGTTCTAGTGCGATGTGTAACACTACAATCTATCGTCTTTCTTGAAACTCTCTTGTCGCCCGCAATTTCCAAAAGCAATATTTTGATTCGTATTTAAAGATGATATAATATCGATGTGTTGGAAATTGTAATTACGGTGCCTCGATTCTTCGTGTATATTTCTATATCGAACCATGAGAAAATTATTATTTCTATTTTTGTACTATTTTACAATATTTAAAGACCGATTTTTACGGTCGTCTGGTTCTGTGAGGTCGATGATATTGATTGATTGATTGATATGATGTGTATAATATTTCAATATAAGTATGATATGGAGATTTAAAAATTGTCGCACACACGTAACAAATAAAATTAAAATTTAGTACAGTAAAAATACAATTATTACACAGCTCTGGAAGAAGGGTCTGCTAGAATAAACTCGGCCACGGAAATTCAAGAGAAGGGAAGATGGAGGAGGCTGCGGCGCTTTTTATACTTTCACTTTTGATGTTTGCCGCTAGCACGGGGATTGTCTAACTAACCTCGAAGTTACGCGAGGAGGAAATGAAAGTTAACATGCGCGGGCGTCATGTAATTGTACGTGGAAACTTTGGAATAAATATACTTTGAAGTGTAACGTATATGCGTCTTTATACGGACCATTTATTATACAAAGTACATTTAAAGACGAAAAGCTACTCTTGTAAACTTTTTTAAATAGATGTAAACATTTATTGAGAAAAATGTTTATTATAATTCTTTTCTTATTATAAAAGAAGAAGAGTTATTTTATCAAGAATCGTTATTACAAAATGAAATTCTCGAGGAGTAATATACAATAACCTAAATATCTCGAGAGAGAAATATCCTATTGTTATCGTCCTCAAACATACTAAAGTATTAGATATTATTCTTAACTTTGTGCTCACCCGAGAATTTGCGCTATCAGGAATCATACTTAGGCGGAAGAATTCTCAAGCGTACATCCATTCAAAGTCGTTCTTATATATATTTCTATATAACTTCCAACTTTTATCCTCTCATCCTCAAGTTTATATTCATTGGAGAGTCTTCTCTCTGTCGTCGAGAATTACTCTCAAGAGTTTGTGAAAATGTCAAACGCATGACAACTCAACGCATAACATTAACCATATTTACATATTGTGCGATACTAGTGCATCGACGTATACTTTTATCGACCGTAATCTTATATTTCTTGCAAGAACTACATTGTACTTGTACATCTATACGAAGTGAAAAAATACATCTATTTATGGCGAATTAAATTATAACATATAAAAAAAATATAATTATTTAAAAAAATAAAGAATGTTCAATATAAGAAGGCTGACATAAAAGTTTCCATCATTGTTCTTGCATGCAAATCAAACCCTTTGATTCAACTATTATTACTATCCCGGATATCTCATGACAGATAGCGTTGCAATGTGTCGTACATTAATAATGTTCCGTTTGATCTTATCATTCTGCGCATTCCTAATAAATCATTCATCTGCGATATCATATGTGCCGCGAATAAGTCTGTGAAACGTCAATTTTGTCATGCTCAATGTATGTCACAATTAGATTTTGAAAGCACAAGTAGAGATATAAAATAATATATATTAAATAATATATATATTTTTTATATTTTGATATCAGAGATTTAAATAAAATATCTTTTAAAGTGTCTTTAATATTACATATTTTTAATATTATATTTCTATTTCAATTAATTTCATACTATGCTAATTAATGTTGCTCATTATTAGTTTTTTTTTTTCGAAAGTATGTTTCTCGATTTTATTAACTCTTTACAACGGCTAAAGCGATTCGTGCCGCTAAGGGTTAAAGACCGTCATGCAAACGCGAGCCGTGCGTGATATCGATCTCGCGTTGGACGAATCGGCTGTGCACACGTCACGTGGCCGATGTGGAACACGCGTGGAACACAGAGCGTGCCCTCGGCGGCGGCTAAACGCGAGACCCCTTTTCACGCCAACGCGCACGCGATATTACGAGCGCTCTCGGACGAGTCGAGGGACGATCAGCCAGGCCGATCAACGAACTGCTAGTTCCTCGCGCGCAATCGACATTCAACATTTATGGCGCAATTGAGCTGCGTAATGCATCGTGGAATTTATACGTGATGACGTATCAGCCCCGGAGCAATTTTTCCAAACCCTTTCAGGTCACTCGAAGAGATTTACAGGATTTGTTTTCCTCATTATAAATCGAGGAAAATTATTTGTTGAAATTTGAGATAATTTAATGAGACTCTGCAAGAATTTCTTTAACAAGACGTAACGACTCTTTTGTTGAAACCAACTTGAAAAACCATTTATCTTCATCTTATTGCATAATACCACCGCGAGGGAGAAAGTGAAAGAAAGAATCGAGTAGAGTATGTTATTACATTATTTTCATATTTTCTCTCTGCAAAGTGTCTCACTTCTTGTTGTTAACGCGAGTTATTTAGATTTAACGTTCCTTGTAAATATCCGCGTGTCTACACGAGTCGAGATATTTATAGCGCGCATTTACCTCTTTATAGCGCGTTCTAGTCTTTTTTCATTCTTTCGAGAGTTTATAATTAATCGCAAGTGATAAATAAATAAAAAAATAATAATAATAAAAAAAAATAATAAAAAAAAAGAGCACGAGAGAGAGAAAGAAAGAGATGCCGCACATTAGCATTTCGATGGGCGGATACACGATGTATAACGCAGCTTAACGACTTCCTCTCGAATCCCAGTTACAACCGGCGCGACGAGTTGTGAGGTAACAGCACGCACGGGAAGACATACCCTTTCACTTTGGCATTTCACTCTCGCGAGATCGAGAGGCTGTCGAGATGGCACGAGGCGACGATAACGGGCGAAAGTGTAAAAAAAAAAAGGGAAGAAAAGAAATGACCGTAGAAAATTAGCCAAAGGTATAACAAAGGTATACACGATTACGTTAAAAATGAAGCAAGAAAAGTCACCTTCATCATAGAACTTTCTCTATTTTGACACAATCTTTCACCTATTGTTGTTTTCTTATATAAAAAGTTATATAAGTATAATTTATATTTCATAATGCGTCACGTAAACACATTATAATTTAATCAAGATATGAAAATCAATTTCCATTCGAGGCGGTTTCGCTTAATTATTCTGTAGAAAATTATTTCTCTTTGTGCAAACCAAACGAGCGAGCTTATGAAAGCAAATGAATAAAATTAATTAAATTAAATTAATCAAAGGTATTCTATTTATAATTATGCACGTATATGCGTGTGAATTGTGTATTCCTCGGAGATTTAACGTTATAGCGCGTGCAGCATCGTTTTTTCTCATCGATTTGCAAGGGAGCTTAAAAAAATATTGATTTAAAAATATTCATCTGTTGCAACAAATATACATAAGTGTAATATTCGCGTCAAATCGCGCTCGTACGTCGTGACGCGGAGAGAGAAATAAGACTGTCTTACGAAACGACGACTATTAGAAAGGCAGCTTGAAGTATCGAAATGCACAGAACACGAGACGCGGATAAGCCGCGCGATTTTCATAACGATCATGACGTCATTTGCCTAAATCCGGGATCTCGCTCTCCAAGCAAAATATCATTCGCGTATTAATTAGAGAAGTCTCTGGGCAGATTTGCATATTTATTGTCAGTGAATAGCCAATTCTCAACAATTAATAAATTATAAACGATTCTTCTGTTACTTTTTGTTACTTTTTATATATAAGATATAATTGTAAGAGAGATTAATATTATCTTTCAAGTTGTTCATGTTGATTGCGAGCGATGATTCGGGACAGACGATTAATGACAACGATATTCACGAGAAGTAGTATTGCTTGGAATGGGAAGGATTAATCATCGTTAGAAGGATAGTGATACAGTTATACTTGACAAACTTGTTGAAGCGAATGTAATCATCGTGCGAATCCCTATCTATATATTTGTACAGATCATATCTGTCATATATATCATATTGAGCTGTAACGTACACAGAGAAAAGCAATTTAGTTAAAAACCAACATTGTTGTCTCATTCGCTCTAAAATTATTAGTATATAAAATAAATCAGCTTCTAATGTTCTCGACGCACATAGTCGATAATGACGTGTAATAAATGAATACCAGAAAGTTTATACTCCACAGTTATGCAATACAACGATAAAAAAAGCTGAAACTTAACAATAATTAAAATGTGTTTATGTGTTATATATACTAGGTAGTCGTTGTCACGTATATTCTTTCGAGAATCATCGTTATTAGTATAATGGAATCTTTTAATTAATACACTAGACTATTAAATTATACTATATAAATAGACGTGAAAGAATGTGTGTGTGTCGATAAAATTCAGAAGCGAGCCAATCTTAAAAGTAATTTATCTTCTTTTTTTTTCATTTCTTCGTGAACGAATTGATAGTATTGAAGTATTGAAATAAATCAATTGAGATAAGTGACAAGTAATTTCCCGTTCTTGCCGGAGGCTATGCGAATTCAATAAATTATAAATTTTGTGATTACTCGAATTCCAGAGAGATAATATCGCGCATTATCGAATCCGGCGCAATTCTCACGAATATTTACCACTTTTATTTGCATTTCGATTTTTCAAGCAGCTACGACATTGCTCGATAAGTATATAATACAATTGCGTATCTCATTTTTTATGCATTTGCCGCTGGAAACAGATAATAATAATAATGAATTTATAATCGCTGTATTCCCGACCTTTTCACCTGTAAAATTTGTTCAATATCACGTCCGGAAATTCTCTACGAATTATGCACATTTATCTTATCGCCGGAATTAAATTTAGTGCTAAAGCAGAGCAGCTTCGAGTTATTGTTTGCGTCAAATATGAATATAAATAGCATATACGGCAAAACATAGTACTAGATAGATCGGTTTAATGCTAAATGTGATAAGAATACTGATGTTAATCGACTAGTTAATTATTTAATAATCGGAAACCTGTGAGATACTTATAATTGTCGCCAGATAACAAACTGCGAACATATATAGTTTTATTTCAAGAAAAATAAGTTTTTCAAAATATATAATTTTTCTATAAAATCACACAATTTATTTCTTTCAAATAAAAATTTGTGCAACAATGTATCTTAATAATTTTTAGAATAATGTTATTAATAGTTATTCTATAAAAAATTGTATAAAAAAACAAAGTTTTTATTCTTATCGCAAAGTCTGGATATATTAGAGAGAAGCTAAGCGATTTCAAAAACACTTTTCATACAATAAACGATGTACAGTAGATTTATGCCATTATGCGTTCCGCTTCCAAGATTAGTTTCCTACTTTATAATTATGTATACTTTATAATTATGTAACGTGCGATAAACACATCGTCTGTTCTTGCATATGCGAGAGATATACTTTCGTCTCCACGTCGATAGAACTCGCGGGTGCGTGAGCCGTTTACTTTCGCTGCTTAAGGCACGTTCATACAACACGTTTCTAAATAAGGCACGCAGCCGCTTGAAATACGGCATCGCGCAAGGTATAATCTCCTTAATTAGATGTATTATGGTTCCATTTCGCGAAACACGCCGCAAACTTTTCGATTTTACACGATGGAACATTGTTGTAATACAGTAAATCAAGGGAATTCTACCGAGGATGTTATACGCTTCTGTAAAGCTAGATTTTTCACGTTGCAAAAGGATTTAAAACATACGACGAAAAATGGTTTTATGAAAAAGAATTATTATTAATTTTTTTTTGTAAAATTTAAATTTAGATATAAAGTTAGCATTCGTTTGGTAATTTGTTTCGACGATATTAATGAGAGAAGACAATTATCGAACAATTAAAATTTAACTTTATTTCAACGAAAAGTGTTAATTAATATCAAGGAAAAAAGAGGTATTGCCAACCAGACGGCATATATACATTGTGGCTGATTTAAACAGCTGTCCCCGCGAGATAAAGCCAATCGATGAGCAATTAGGTGACTCGGGTTTGTGCCAAATGAAAAACTAATTATCACAACTATTCACTCTCGAACCGATCATTACAAATGTATATTGATGATCAATGTGCGAAATACCGAGGAGACATAAACAAGGTACGGATTTGTATATTTGCCATGTTTTACCCTCGATATTTGATAGATTAATTTAAAACATTCCTACACGCGAGCGCGATGTATTATTTAGGCTAATATAATTTATGCGACACGCGACGCTACGAAAATATAATCTTATATTTAAACAATTTCGATTTCAATACCGCAAATGGTATAATCGTCTAACGTCTCCGATCGTTAAGTCATCGACCACATAATTTGCATGTAAGAAGCGTTATGTCCATAGAGTACGGCAAGCAGAACTTTAAGTAATCTTTTCTCAGCTTGTTTTCATTGCTTTCGCAACCTCTTGTTTATTCAATCGTTCTTGTTTATTCTTTGTTACGGAATTTCGAAACGTCAGCTCGCACAATCCGCGTGCATTTTCAGCGCGACGTCTTCCTTATGTGTGTGAAGTTGGCATCTCAAGTCTCAGCATCTCACAAATAAACGTCAGATTTTGTTGCATCCAGCATAGTTCTACAGTTCCTGATAGGTTTTAACAATAGTTCCGTCGAATTAATTATAAATATTTAACTTTTAAAAAATGAGATGCCAACTTCCGAAAACATCCAACAGCATCTCATCATATTTCAAATATCTGATCACAAAGCAGTAATATTCCGCAGAGTTCTATCGCCTACGCACATTCTGTCAATAGTTCTGACGATTAAACTTCGTAGAAAATAATTTGTCATCACAAAACATATTTACGCGTACAGGGGTGAGATGCTGGTCGTAAATCACAAGTTCTGACGATTTTAATTGTTTTTTATAGTAAATTGATACTTCCTCTTCACGGTAGAAAAGAGTTCTCGATGATACAGTTAATAATTAATTTTTTAAACAATTTAGAATCAACGATATGCCCGGTCTATACGTGTAGATATGAGATGCTATGCCTAAATCGGCAGTTCTAGCGATCTTAAATAATTTTTCTAGTAAATTAATATTCCCCCTTCACGCTTGAAAAGAGTTCTGGGCGATACAATTAGGATTTAATTTTTTTAAACAATTTAGAACCAACGAGATGCTCAGTCTATACGTATAGGTATGAGATGCTGGTCGTAAATCAATTAATAAAAAAATTAAATAAAAATTTACGACCAGCATCTCATACCTATACGTATAGGCTGAGCATCTCGTTGGTTTTAAATTGTTTAAAAAAATTAAATCTTAATTGTATCGCCCAGAACTCTTTTCAAGCGTGAAGGGGGAATATTAATTTACTAGAAAAATTATTTAAGATCGCTAGAACTGCCGATTTAGGGATAGCATCTCATATCTACACGTATAGACCGGGCATCTCGTTGATTCTAAATTGTTTAAAAAATTAATTATTAACTGTATCATCGAGAACTCTTTTCTACCGTGAAGAGGAAGTATCAATTTACTAGAAAAAACAATTAAAATCGCCGGAACTGTCGATTTACGACCAGCATCTCATACCTATACGTATAGACTGAGCATCTCGTTGGTTTTAAATTGTTTAAAATAATTAAATCCTAATTGTATCGCCCAGAACTCTTTTCAAGCGTGAAGGGGGAATATTAATTTACTAGAAAAATTATTTAAGATCGCTAGAACTGCCGATTTAGGGATAGCATCTCATATCTACACGTATAGGCCGGGCATATCGTTGATTCTAAATTGTTTAAAAAATTAATTATTAACTGTATCATCGAGAACTCTTTTCTACCGTGAAGAGGAAGTATCAATTTACTATAAAAAACAATTAAAATCGTCAGAACTTGTGATTTACGACCAGCATCTCACCCCTGTACGCGTAAATATGTTTTGTGATGACAAATTATTTTCTACGAAGTTTAATCGTCAGAACTATTGACAGAATGTGCGTAGGCGATAGAACTCTGCGGAATATTACTGCTTTGTGATCAGATATTTGAAATATGAGATGCTGTTGGATGTTTTCGGAAGTTGGCATCTCATTTTTTAAAAGTTAAATATTTATAATTAATTCGACGGAACTATTGTTAAAACCTATCAGGAACTGTAGAACTATGCTGGATGCAACAAAATCTGACGTTTATTTGTGAGATGCTGAGACTTGAGATGCCAACTTCACACACATGTCTTCCTTTCGAGCCTTTTTTTCGAATAATGATACGAGTTTTTATGGGAAAAAATGCGACTCGATTCTACATTTTCCGCTACGGCGACGTTTCCATAGGGGTCATGTGGAATTTCCTCATTCGACGTGCTTCGCTGAAACTTTAATGTAACGGAAAGCGATTACGCGCGGTTTCGCTCGTACACCGGCGATGACGCATTAATCGCAATGACACTTTAATACCGGGGAGGACGTTGGTATTTATGCGTCGGCTTTATCGCGGTGCAAATATTAACGCCTGCGTGAACCCGCTGCGACCTAAACACGGTCGCGTTCGAGAGTCAGGTTCAGAAAAAAGAGGCCTCCCGCAGGAGAGAGAAATAAGTAAAAAACTCGAGGACCTTCGTTGAATTTGATCGTTCAAAATACTAGACTCGAAATTAAGCAGTAATTGTACTAACACTCATCGCTTCTCGTTCTTAGTCGTCATAATTACAATTTTATGAAGTAAAATGTACAGACAAATTTTATATATATAAATGCAAACATAAAAACAAACTATTGTACAATTTAAAATTCATGCAATTTCGCTCAATTTTATTGTATTATATAATTTAAATGTAGTCTACTACATAGCTTTATGCCACGTTTAACAAATATATATAACAGTATGAAATATAATCAGTCAGATTGAAACGGCTGTTAAGACAAAATGATAAAGTTATCATTTGAACCTAAAAGAAGAGATAATTTTCACATTCCCTAAGAAAATATTTCAAACACAAAAATATTTATTATATTATCCTCATGCTTCTCCTTTGTATCAAGCATTTTGTTTTTGTTAAAAACAGTAAAAACTTTAAATATAAAGGTTAAATGTTATGATCTATCTTGTCTATATTTTAAATCAAACTATTAATATTACAAGCATAGGATACAATTGATACGATGATATTTGTTGGACGTGTGAATCTAAAAAGTCACACAGAAAAAAATTAATAACTTCTATTATGTTCAAAAGTTAGAAGAGAAATAATGATTTTGAATCACTCTCTATAACGTTTTATAGAAGGTGATGTCATGATTGGTCAGAAATGAAATGCCCTGTGTTTGATGACGACGAAATGTTTCTAGATAAGAACAAGCATGAATCGTTTGAATCATCTTGTTAGCATGCAAAGAACTCTGACAGCAATAAGTTTAAAAAATCATCATCAAAATATCATTAACTATCGTTTATTTTCGTTTACATAGACCGTTAGTTTCTATTTTGTCGTACATATGGAAAATCGTTAATCCAAACGTCCAGAGAAAATAAAATTTTACGATAAAAACTTTCTATTTTATGCGTCACAAGTTTTACACAATAGCACGAAATTGTGTTTTATAGTACGTTAATCGGTGCATAGTATAATAGCGTAGATAAATTGCTGTATGTTTTAGGGATTTTATTTTTGGATTTTTATATTTGGCTAGATTGACAATTTTTGTCCATGCGAGCGCTCGAGGGTTGAATTCGCGTGAATTCTTTGTTCTCGTCAAAAAGTGTCAATGATAATAAAACTCGATTCATAATTGAAAATTGGATTTTCGACTATTTTAAGTTAAAAAGAATATTAATTATTGTAAAAAAAATAAATTTATCGTTATTACTAATATTGTCAAAATAATGTATATTTGCAATTTCATTAAATTTTTGTACATTAATATATTGTATAAATTATATTATCAATAAACGCGATAGCCGCGCATTTGCTACGTAAAATAAAATAGCTTCTGCACTTTATAATTTACTAAAATTTTCGAACTTTCGATATTTTCAATATCGGATTTTCTTCTGAAAACTTGAATATTACAAGCTAAAATATTTACTTGAAAAATACATTTTTAGATGTAATTAGTTTTAATTAAAGGTGGGTCGAAAACTCCGAATTAAAATAATGTAATTTTAATTGTCATAATAAATCATCAATGTGCGTTACGATTGCATTCGTCTCCTGATTTTCGATATTGAAGTTTCCTCGCGTTATCTCTCAACCGGAAACCAGCAGAAAACGAAAATGAAAACACAGCATATCACGCAACTTTTAAATGGCGGATAGATTTGATTTCCGATGCCGACGTGCGAGACAGAATTTTAATTACTCGCTTATCCTATAGAAAATTGATGTTCCTCCACATATCTCCGTCTCTTTTTCTTTTTTTTTCTTTCCGGCGTTCCGTGCATTGTCCTCCCTTTTCCACCAACGTCCATCGATGGAAATCAATGTTTCCTCCCTCCCCCCTTTCTCGTCACGTTTTATTATTTTGCCTTGTCAACAGTCGACTAGGAGAATTTTTAAAAAAATTTCACAATATATACATACATCTGCCTCTATTTTTACAGCGAGTGCGGATAACTAAAAAAAAAAATCGTAGTTTTTTTCTATGTGAATTCTCAAAAATATATTTTAAATATAAAATATCTTTTTATATTTTATTTCCTTTCCACGCACACATACACGTATACGCTTGACGGATTACGTAAAGGAAAATGGCTTCACTGCTTTCTTCGGCAGCATCTTGCGTAATATCTTTTCACCGTCATCGACAGATGACAGAACAAACTGCCGGAAACAGCAATTTCAAAACATCGTGTAGGATGACCTGTGCTTTTAAATAATTAATTGCTGTCAACGAAGAGACGATGCACGGAAGACATAACTTTCGAACGGCTGTCTAATTAACCTCTCTATAGTGCTCTCTGTGAACGCGTCCGCCGACAAACGCGGTTAACTTCGTCGTGACGCAATGCGGCGATTCGCAAAGACCCCAAACCCTCATCGTATATTTAGGGTTAAATGTAACCGTCCTATTCCGGAGTTTAATCCCATCAGTCCAAAAAGTGGGCGACTGACAACCTTAATATTTATATTATACTGAATGATTTCTCTATCAACAAAATATTTCTATTCTCTATATTATTTTTTTATAATATTCGTTATATTATATCTTGCTAATAAAATAATTAAAAAAAATAATTAAAAATAATTATAAAATAACTTCCAATATGTGACGATGTTGTTACCGATATTAACTATTTTAATCCGTTTGAATCCTAGCGCGAAATGTTCATCGAAACGACTTTAGAGCATCTGTTGCCGAAGTCGCTCATGAGAGAAACAATTTCCCGAATCGCTGGTTTACGATCGCGAATACCGGCGATGTTACGTTCGTCGAGGAAACGACGATCTCACGCCACCGATCGCGTAACGTTCCTGTTTACTATCGAAAGAACAATAAACTGGAGCACGATATACAAACGTCACCGACAACTTGCTCGTCGAACACTAAACATGAACAACGTTATTCTGGAAGCTTCGTGGAATGCCTTTCAGGGCCACGCTTCGCGTGGAAAAACGTGATTACGGTCCTAGGGAAGAACGAAAGGAGGAGGGATTCGAGCGTGTCATTGTTCCCGGGAATTCTCTAACGATCAAAAGCAACGCCGCCGTGGAATTTCGTCATTGAAAAGTCGCCCGGACGGAGTGAGAAAGCGAGATTCAATCAAACATGCCGAGATGTTAATGCGTGGGAGGAAATAGAACTTGACGCGATGCGAGATTGATTTAAGCGAATGCTGGTATAGACGACACACACACACAGCGTGACGCATAATTGTAATTCTACCATTTCAACACGGAGATTGTTTATAAAATTGCGCAAGTCGTATATCTCTACTGAATGTCGCAATATCAATTATCCTGCCGACTATGCCTCTCGAATAAAATTTTCATTAAAAACTGTCCAAATCTTAAGTTGAAAAAAATAATAGAAATTTTTCTCATATGTACGAGATCGAGCACAATAATTGTAGACAGAGTGCAATCTTTCATGATTAACATCGAAATATATATAATGAATGTTTCGACCAGAAAAATCATCTTCAGAAAAAAATACAAAGCCATGAAAATGTGACCGAAATATTCAATATACATATTTTATTATTAATAATGACAAAAGATTTTGCGTTACAACTTCTGTCCCTTATCGATCCATAATTTTTGTTCGACTAAGAAAATTAAAAAAATTTAATCATACAGTTTAACCCTCCCTTTGCGACCCCAAAACATTCCTCGCAATCATTTTTTTTCTTTATTATGTACGAAGAAAGAAATTTATCGTCGAGAAAAGGACGACTAAAAGAATTCGTAAAGAAAACTATCGACCGTTTCCGGTCAACAATGGGACGCACCGTGGAGTGCACATTCTGAAACGCATTCCAGGAATGTTCTCTCCCGCGCTCTGAAAACGGAAGTCGTTCTCAGCGCACGTCTGGAGGGGGGAAGGGGGCAGGAAAGAAGAGAGAGAGCCTGCGGTTTTATCGCGACTGGGAAAAAAAAAAGACTCACCGTAAATACGAGGATAATCCGTGTGCTGCCGAATAAGGTATTGCGCTTCCGGAGTCCTCTCTTTCAGACGTCGTACACTCTGTGGCACATGTCACACATGAAAACCAACGACGTCGTTAAACAGACGGCGGAGAGAATCCGAAGGAAGGCCGGTTATCTTTTCACTTTCGGTCTCTTTTCGCCTCCTCCTCCTCCTCGCCTTCTCTCTCTTCCTTAGCACACAACGAGATTCCTCCTTCGATTCTTCTCGCGCGCACTTGGTCCGACCGTCGTTGCCGTTAGGTTAGGTCGCCGGTTCGTCACGCAGGTAGGCAAGCAGGTACAGACACATATACCTCCAGAAAATTCGGGTTCCAACTCTCTTTCTCCCTCTTTCACTCACAAATCACGTTCTTTGATACGGAGAATGTCCGACAGACAGGTACGTTACCGCTTCTTCTTCCTTTCTTCCTCTCTATTAATCTTGGCTCGTCGCACTGGGAGAAAAATCGTCCGGATAGAAAAGTATAAAAAAAAAGCAAAACACAATGCACAATTCGACGAACTCGAAGAGACGCGTCGCAAATCCCTCTCACTCTTTCTCTCTCTCTGCCGCAAAACTCGTGGGGAGGGCGCGTCTTCTCTCTTTCTTTCGAAATATACCGGTGTGCGACTCGCGTTGTTTCGGAGCGAAGAGTCTCGATCCCGACGATCCTGATCCTAGCGATCGTGCTTCCAGCGCTTTGCGAATATCAACAATATTGTCGTGCGCGATCGTAAAACGTTGCTCCCTCGCCGTCTTTCCGTCTCTCTCTCGCGCAGATCCTGCCGCCGTCCTTTGTTCCTCACGCCTCGGCCGCTGCTACGTGACTGACCGCTTCGTGTGCGCTCGAGGCGCACGAACCGCACCGAAGACACCCGAGGAAGGATCCCGACGGTTCGTCGATCGGAAACGACCCTCGACGCGGCGAGCCGAGGGAGAAGAATCTTCCTTTGTTCAGGCGAGACCGAGCGGCACGACGACGACGACTTGTAACATAGTTCACTCTTCTCCTCTCCCTGTTTCTCTCTCTCTTCTTCCCTCTTTCCCTCGTATTATTTTAATCCTTCTTTTTCGCTCCCTTCGCGCGTATGCACTCTCGAGCACTCCTTTCTCTCTCTCTCTCTTTCACTCTCTCACTCTCCTTTCATTCGTTCGTTCGTTCGTTCTTTCTCTCTCCCCTCTCGCTTCGCGTCGGCGATGCGAGCGATCGCGCGGTCTGTTGGTAACTGAGATCACACTCGGGAGACCGAAACGCGGCGTCGAGACGCTACGGAGAGTGGTGGGGGTAGCTCTCGAGCGTCCACCACCCCACCAACCATTATCGTTAGCCGACGCCGACGCCGACGCCGCCACCACCGCCATCGCCGGCGGTGTTCTCCCTCCCTCTCCCGGTCGCCCTCCCGGACGGCGCGCAACACCCTCTCGTCGCGCGGCATCAACCCGACGCGACGCGACGCGGCGCCCGTTGGCGTCATAACGGGTGGCCGGATCGAAAGAAGTTTGTGTCTAAACGGACGATCGATCGGGTACGGAACGACTACGCGAGACGGCTCCGGACGATAACCTTGATCTTCATCTGCGAATTTCGGGTAGCGGCCTATCGAAAATTGACGTTGGAATAAAGTTGCGTGTACCGACCTCGACAAGATCGACGAAAAAATGAGAAAAATATCTATATATATTTTTTTCGATACGTGGAAAATTATATATGTATGTGATGCGTAAATGTGGGAGGGAGATTCTCGGTAAGAGAATAATTTTTGATTGTCTCTTGACGTAGAGGGGCTGGCTAATAAATGGGATAGAATCAACATTTACCTTTTATCGAGGGATATATATTACGAGTACGTTTTACGCGACGTTTCGCGATAAATAATGCAAAACTGACGCCGCACAGTTGGACAATCGAACATAAAAACTGTAACCAATTACAAGCGAACACAGGTTTCACCGTCCCACAACCTATGATACACTATAGTTTGCGACGAATCAATAAAACCCCTATCTATTACGATAATAAAACGCGATGCGTATCATACTATTTCACAGAGCTATTAAATTTCCTCTCTTTGAGTTGAGTCGATCATTCCACGCAATAAAATTCATACAATATCTTATTTTTCAAAATAGAAACCTTTAGTCTCTCTAGCTATTCAATTATTTCTTTATAGATTTTTTTTTACAAAATATTATTCAAAGATTTATTACAATATTGATTAACTTGTTTATTAATGTTTGAAAACCGAAATAATCTTACATAATGGCTCGTAATTATTTTTTTATCTTACGCCTAATTTTTGAAGATATGAATTTTTCCACTTGTATTCTAAGCACATTCGAATAATACGGAAATTTTTAATCATTACTCTAAATAGTATCGCGTTCATTGAATTTATATCAAGTAAAAATTAATTTATTCATTAAAATATTATTAACGCCCAAGTTTTCTCGTAATAAGACCAATGCTTCATTCATATCGCGCATATGTATATTTATATTTCAGCACATATGCATATAATAAAAAATGAAAAAAAAAACAAGCATGGGAAACCTGAGGGTATGGACGCCAGGTGAGGATGAGAGATAATGAGGAAAAGTATGCCGGTCATTGCGAGAGAGGGAATGTTTTACATCCGTGGGAAAATTTTCTGCATGCCGCGGTTTTTCCGTCTGTGTGTGGAGATCGCGGTTTTGCTTGCCTTTCATTGGACATAATATCCGTAACGACGTTTATGTGCTTCTATGTAATACGTCTATACACACACCGCATGTAATTCAACCTTACGTATATCTCGAGGCTATATCTTTTGCGCCACTTTTCTTATCGCGCTAATCATAAAAATGTCATTATTCGCGGGAGAAAAAAATGCGATATAATAAAAAAGTAATGCACAATTAAAAGGTAATAAAGTCTAAGTACCATTATGTAAAATCGGGAAATACTACAGACTCGTCTTATGTCACATCAAGAATGAGTCGAGAGAAACATTTTGCAATAATTTGTTACATAAATATTACCATGTATAGAAAGTTTTTGCTGGAAATTACAGGCATTCTCTCTCATAGAAAAGTATTGCGATGTTAAAACTTGTCCTGCGCAATGTATCCACATTTACGCGAAAAAAAAGCTACCGTACCGTAATATATCACAATACGCGAAATCCATTACGTCACACGCAGCAAATTTTTATTAGAAATAAAAAGTTTTTCGCACGATTTTTTTTCAACTCTCGTACATTTATACGACTTTTAGCATTATGTCACGCAGTAAGAAAATATCAAAGGTAGGTAGATTACCATGCAGAAGGGAGAATATTTCACGACGTTGACATCCATGAGAAAACAACCCTGCGGAAGCCGGGAAGGAAAAAGGGAGAGGAGAGATAAATAGTCGAGCTTCTTTTTTCCACTGATTTGACACATGGCTTATCTCGTAGCAATTGCGAAAAGTATCACGTGAAATAAGACAAATCAATTATACGGTGATGAAAATCCGCGTAACACAGTCCTAAACAAATCGGCAGCGAAAATATCCGGTAAAAGCCAAACGGCAAAAAGGCAAGGACGAATGACATCTTTTTATTCGACAGAGGCATTAAAAGATTCGAGCGGTTTTTGTATAGATAGTAAAAAATCTGTCTTCATTAATTGATCATTAATTGATAAGACGCGTATATTATTTTATTTATTCACTTTATACATTACTTTATTATTTTATTGAGATTTACAGAAAATTTACGGGAGAAAAAAAAAAAATTAAACCTTGAAAAATAAGATATGTGCGTTTTAAGCATTTGATTATTTTGGGTTGTTTATTTTGGATTATGTTACAAGAAACATTTCGCTTTCGAAAGTCCTATGTGCCTTAAAAAATCCAAATTTGCGTGACAGGTAGACGAGCTGTCATTAACTTTCGTCACGCGCTCGACTTTCCAATCATTCCCCCAACTAATATCAGGAATCTTGAAGACAGATGAAAACATTCTAACCGTTAAACACGTTTGCGGGCGCAGACGCAGACCATTTCATTTCGTTGCGAGCATTGCACATGTAATTACGAGTCTCTTTCATTGGCATGCATGGAAGACGGTATTAACTGTGTCACAGAGATGCGACCGTAGTTATTACTCAAGACTCAATGTTCTCGACAACCGTATCACGATGACATACCTTTTCGCGTTGCACGTGCTTGGAACATGTGTACATGTCGTTACAATATTTAAACAAATTATTTTTCGGACAATTGTTCTCGGAAACGTTAATATATTTTACAATACACATAATATATTTTACAATTGTATCACAAAATATCACACAGTTCCTCCATGCATTATTATTTTAAATGATATAAATTATAAAAAAATAAGAAAAAAAATTTAAGAAAAATGAATGTAATATGGATATGTCTAACTGTAATCTTTGAAGGTCAATCCAATCAAAATAAATAAGAAAAGACGAAGGAACAGACAAAGACCACTTAAGCATTTTTGAGCAAATCAATCTTCCTGCTTTCTCGTTACCTGTTCGTTTATTCATTTCAAAAAAAAAAAAAAAAAAAAATACAATGAATAACAGAAGACAAGCTTTCGAAAGAAAACTTTAAAAATTCCTAAAGAAAATTTTCTAAAGAATGTTCATTTTCTATGAATTTATGGATCTGTGAAAACATTTTTTTTTTAAACTGACAAGATATTTGTGTGTTCAGGATCCTTTGCAAAAGCCGGTCACTCTCTAAAGGATAATTGACGCACATAAAGTCTGCTTCCCAGTCTCTACTTTGTGGAAGTTCGAACTTTCCTCGTAAATTGGCAGATATTTTGAAAGTCGCCACATAAATTCTATCGATATCGCGATTGCATTCGGCGACGAATCTCAATATTCGCTAGTATCCGTATTAAGAACGTCGGTGAATTTAGTGGAGTTCTTATTCCGCGTACTTTCTCCGAACGAAAAGAGATTTTTACTTTATGATTTTTTTTCTTTCGTAAACCTGTTAACTGAAATTTGAAATTTTACAATTTATTCACAATTTTTATCAATAAGTTTTAAAGTCCCGCATAAATCTGACTGTGCTAAGAAGGCTAGAATAAAATTAGAATGGATAATTTCAAATTTTATAATAATATAAAAATAAACAATGTTTTAAATGTGACTATTTAATATCTTTTCTACGAATTAGATAAATTCTAAATAAACAGATTTGATGATAACAGAAAAACTAAAAATATATCTTATTGTTAGATAAGAAGTTTTTGTCAAAAATTAATTATACATCAATTAAAATTTTTCGTTCTTCAAGAGAGAGAGAGAGAGAGAGAGAGAGAGAGAGAAGGAAGAGAAATGTTATTTCTGATTTAAGATTTTTTTCCAAGGAGATATTCGACGACCTAGGATAAACACGATTATAGTTGTAAAAAAAAGGAAAAAATGTCAAAAAAAATTATCCACGATTTCCCGAGCGTTAAATTATGATACGCATAATGACTTTTTGCCATCATCGGAAGAATGGCTTACGGCCCTGGAGTCCCGGTCGTGCAGCGAGGGGCACCTGCTCCGGATCCAAGAGACGTTACACGCAACGGACATACCCTACGTATTTTCTCTGGTCGGTTACATTCCGTTTCGTTCCGGGCAAACGGGTATAAAGGGCAGCGGTTCTCAACCGACCGTCAAATTATCGAAGAGAATTCCGTAAAAAAATAACGGGAAATAAACTGTGAAAAATCACGGATAAATATTATTTTTCAAGTATGAAAATTGTCTATCAATTTTGCGTTACATGTACCTATTAGTTTCTTCTAAAAAGAGCTTTTAAGATACTTTTTTCATCATTGCTCAAAGTGTCAGTTTCGATGACTAATTTATCATTTACAACTTTTTTTTCCATTTTACACTTTTATTTCTTTCTAGCGAAAACGAGGAATGGATTTATTTCTTACGAATAAAAACTAATATGTCGTGAAATGTTGGTTAATTTGTTATACGCAAGATGACTTGGCGACATATTTTTGAAATCGATGGCAGACCTTATCCAGGCTCACTCGATATTTTCGCTATCGTACTGTAATCAGCATGTGCTACGAACCGATACGAATGTCAGGAAACAGCTGACTTTTCGGGAAAGCAGCTGCTTTCTAGATATATTTACTCGTCCGCGCGAGTCCCTTGAAACCTTTCCCTTTAGAAACTCTCTTTTCTACATTTTACGATCGTGCTATAACCAGTTATTAGCGCGCCAGAAATTATATACTTTGACGCGTGTGACATTAGAAAGTCACGTGTTCGCTTGGAAACTTTCATTTCGAAAAATAAATTATGAATGGAACAGAGGCTCTCGAAAACGTCAAAAGTCCACCGTATCGCGTTCGTCTAAAAAAAACTGATCTCGCTTTTGAAGAATTGGCCTTGTAAAATGAAAGGCAGACTCGGCGTATCGCATCTTTCTCCTTTCGTCTCGTCTTTCCGTTCGCGGATCCATCGGGAACTGGCGCGGCGCGAGCCACGCCGGAAAACAGCTGACTTATACTTTTTCGTTCGAAGAGCAGCTGGTCGGCCAGTCTGTCTCTGCATGGGCCAAGAGCCGTCTGCGTTCCTTATACTGGGTGTGCCTCGTATCGATCCACAAGCAAGCACGCTGGTTTATTTTAATGTAATTATATGTGCAAAATAATCAAAAATTTTCTCCGTCTTTCGTAAGAAAAAAAAAGAAGGTAATACCTGCAGTAAGTTACAATAATATAAGAAAATCTTGCCTCTTGATATACGTAAAGCAATATTGCGTTGCAATTGGGTTGAATGTTATTTCATATCTTCTCGTTTCTGTATTAAGAGATATAAAAGAAATTTTCTCAGATATCTTAATACCACGATTGTGCTGTAAAGGAGCCAATTTTATCTCTAATAAATATACAGCCTTGATAGCTTGTGTATTAAAAAATATGCTAATATAAAATATTAATTAACGTCAAGTATATTGCAAAAAAATTACGGCAATCAAAAGTTAATTTATTGCTCAACGACACAACGCGATTTATATAATGTGTTTTGCCTCGATATTATCTTTATAAGCGCGTAAAAATCGTACATGTGTGCGACGGGAAAAAAAACTTTTAATGCGTTTAGAGATGCGCGCAACAAGTAACGAAAATTACAAGAATTTTCCACTTTCGATCGTTATTTCCGCATGACGTCTCTAACTATGGGTTATTTTTCCGTTTAACTGCAAAAGAAGAAGGCGGAATTTACCGTCGGTCCATTACCTCCTACGGTATTATGGATAATGGAAAGTAGACGACAGACGGCGGTAAAGGTCATAAAAAACTTGAACGTGTTTGTTGCCACCGTATATATTATATACATATATATATAATCTCTCCGATGGCGAGGAGACAGAGAACCTGCCTTCGGTGCCTATGACTATCGCCTTTATCAATGGCGGGCGAGTAACGTGAGGTGCATCGTGGCCCCGACACGATAACCGACTCATCGCAAAACATTCTGTGCCCCGCTACTAAATGACGCGCGATCGCATTAATCCTCTCGCGGCTTATCATTGATTAATGAAAGTAAAATTGCGAGTTGAAATTTTCGAGACAGCGAACAGAGATAGAAAAATCATTCAGTGAATCGTTAATCTCTCGAAATATATAGAGATTATAGAGTATGACAATTCTTTCCGGAATAGCCGATTACTGTTAATAAATAATTTTCTCATCCATAATTAACACACACACACACACACACAGATACAGCAATACATTTTCATTTTAACGTAAAATTTCCCGCACGTTAGGCTCGTTATAAACAGCTCGATGATCAAAGAGATCAGAGAGAGTCGATGCGACGAGTTGAGTTCACGTTGTTTGATCCAATCGCGCAATTAAAATGAGACTCGAGAATTCCAAGAATATGCTCAAGCAAGAAAATGAGAGCGATTAATCTGACCCGCGTTTCCCCTCGAATGTCTCATCGCGCCGACGCGCCTGGCTGTTGTTAGGAAGGACCACGAGATTTATTTACGCATAAGTTCCTGAATGAATGGAGCAGAATGAACGTATCGAAGAAATAGGACGCTGACGAATAGGCTGAAAATTACGCGGCTGAATGGTTGGAAAATTGTACATATTTTACGATATATCGCCCGAAAATAGTCGTTTAAACTAATTATCTTAATTTATCAAAATGTGATAAATTAATTCAAGTGAAATTCAACAAGAGCACTTGCACTTTTTATAATTATATTAAAATTACATCTTTAAATATGTAAATAAGTAAATTTATATCGTTTAAATTTTTTTAAATTTATAATTTTTTATAATTTATAAAATGTTTATATTAATATTTATATCAAGTAAATCAATATCGAGAACACTAAAATACTGTTCATTAAATATTTATGAAAGTATAATCTACAAATTTTTCTTGAAAGATTTATCATGAACACGTGGTGCAATAGTTTAAAATAAATTTCGTCAGAGAGATACATTTTTTTATAATTGTGTTCAAATTGCTTCTTAAATATGTAAATAAATAAATAAATTTATGCGTATATTTATAGGTAGAAATATTTTATATAAAATTTTTGTATTAATTTATATCAAGTACATTAACATCGAAAAAGTTATCGTCCAGTAAATATTTATGTAAGTTTGACCTGCAAATTTTTCTCAAAGGATTTATCATGTATAGCGCAGTAGTTTAAAATAAATATTGTCAGATAAATCAACGCGATAAACGATATAAACGAATAAAATGCCATTTTGAAGAGTTATTAATATATGCTCGATTTTCGCAGAGTCTAATTCCATTCCGGTCATGAGCTACAACCTTTGCCGAGCTTTTAATTTCAATTCCGATAAAAACATAAATATTTTCGGTAGGCGTTTCGCATCGATCTTCCATCTTCGTTCGACGAGCTTTTCTCAAATTTAAATGTAAACGACAAATTTTAATCGTCCTGACAACTCGATCGAAAGCTTTCCAATTTGCAACCGCGCGGAAAGTGAGACGACGATGCGACCCACAAAAAGAAAGTATCGATTATCGTTTCTTCGAGTTGATTTAACATTTAGAGTATTTTTTAGTTACTTAAATATATAATTTTAAACTTATTTATGCCACGGTTAAATAAAACTTATACAAATAATATAAATTATTGCGACATATATCGAAATCTGCGATATTGATCTATGAACTTAATGCAGTAAAATCGGGAAAATCACGTAAATTAAAGATTTTACCCTTCGTGAAATATTTATATTCAATTAGTTTTTCAATTAGTTTAGAAAATTTATTACTCAAGTACGATATAATTAGCAAATTTTTGAAATATTAACAAAGCATGTATTAATGATGTGCATGAGGGCTTTAATGAATAAAACAAATTGATTTCAATAATTCGTACGGCAAACCGGTTAACGCGGAAATTGATTTCAATAAATTGAATGGCAAACCGGTTAACGAAAATTTGATTTCAGATTCATTTGTACGTTTAATTTCGAAGGTTATAACGCCAAGACAAATAGAGATTTCAAATTAAACTGTCTGCCAAAGAAGTTCGTGTAAGGAATTCGTATTTATTTAGAAATGCCGACGACAGAATCGCGCTAATAATATACGATTATCTGACGAAAATTTTAGAGACATACATATCTTATACGACCGCAAAATTAACTCGTTAAATTCTCAATTAAATGTGGCTTCTTGATATGATTGCCAATAAAAACTACGAAATACACATTTTGTATATTCTCGACCAATTTAGCAATGCTAAGATTAAAAGATAATTTATGTAATATGATTATATAAATGTGTATATAAAAAAATTTAATTAAAAAAAACAATATTTTTTGTAAATAATAATATGTATCTTGATTTATACAATTAACGTATTCAGAAAATAGAGAAATTTTTTTATATAACTATATAAAACATAAGATAGAATTTTTAAAATTTTTTAAAGACACGAAGTGCTTTAATATATTCAATATAAATCTAATAATCAAGATTTTTTATGTACAGTATATATACATAATAAAGACATATGTTCAAATAATAATTATGTAAGACATAGAGCATCATTAATATTTATTAGTAAAAGGGAAACATCGCGGCAATTGTTTTATTTCGTTCGCTTAACGATTCATTAGCGCTGTGATTGTTAAATATTTGCGCAAAATACAAAGAAAAGAAGAAAAGCAAACGGCCGTGCTCGATTCGAGTAATCCTCCCTCAAGGTTGTGGCGAAAAGAATTCCACGGGAGAAAAAGAAGTAAAAGGGAAATCAAGACGTATCGTGCGACGGTGAGAGCGAAAGCGGCCGTGCTGCTTTGACGATTTTTCTCGACGCGGAAACGTACCAAGGTTACGTGGACGCTTTGTTGCGTCTCACGCCTCAGGGCCACCGATTTCTCGCGCAACCCGTTACATCGAATCGCAAACCACGAAACGGCCGCCTTTACATAATAATATGTACGACCGACGAAAATCTGATGGGCGTAAATCCGCAATCATTTATCATTCACGTCGTTATCTTTCTTTTTTTCGAGAAACTTATTTAAATGATAATATTTGTGACTGTTTCCGCTCCTTTAACTTCTTTAAGGCAAACTTTGAAAGGAGAGACTCACAAATTATCTTAAATTAGATAAAACTAAACAACCGTCCTTTTGTCACGCATATATAAATAATAAATAAAGATAAAAATGGAGAATAAATTCATGATAAAATTGTGCTGAGAAGATAATTTCTCGAAAGAAAAGTCAAAGATATATAGAATAAAAGTTTTTGATGTAGTGTCGTTTTTTTTCCGAGAAAAAAAGTTTCACGTTGGAAGTAGTGTCCGCTATTTCATCATGTATCGACATTTATATGTGTCCATCGACTATCAAAATAGTTCTTACAAATCTAACTTCAGAATCTGTCTACATGATAATACGCATCTATCACACTGATTTCATTTCGTCAGTTCACTGACCTTTCAAAATAACAAGATACAGCAATCGCGAATGTATCGAAACTTTTTTTTAAGACTAAGTTTGTCCAGTAATTCTAAAAAAATGTGATTATTTGAAGAAAATTATTGCAAAAGCTTTAATACATCACATATAAATAAATATATATAAATAAATATAAATAAACATATAAATATATAAAAATATATAAATAAATATAAACATATAAATAAATATATAATATTAATAAATATATAAATAAATATTCGAAAACTAACGTAAAAAGTAAAAAATTTGGTGTATTTTTTACTTTTTTCTTCACAAAAAGAATCACCGCTTTGTAATTACTGGACACTGTATATATAAGGAGATTTATCGTAGGCGTGACAGGAAACCTTTTCCTCGGTATCTTTAGTTATAATTCCCAGGGCTTTTCGTCCTTCCCTCGCATACATCTCGGCCCGTAATCTCCTCGCGAACGGTAGCAGCCGATTTTACGCCGAACCTCCCGCTAAGATCGTAAAAGCGCGCGTCGGAGACGGAGTCCGAGCGTAACCGAGACAGTTTTTTTCTTCATGTACACGCTGCTTGCGTGACACGTATGTACGCACGAGTGTATTACACATACGCACGCCAAGCGGCGACGACGACGATGCCGTCTACAGGAGGGAGACGTTTATCGCCCACGATCCGTCACCTCCGTCGCACATGCTGAAGAAATTAAGATTTTTTTGTCCGGTTTCCCCGAACGAGCCGTTTATCGTCGTTTCGGAATCGTCGTTCCCAAGACAGAAGAGACGAAAAAAATCGAACACCGAGAGACAGTCCAGACGCGTCATTACAACGTATACCTCGATCTATCCATGGGATTCGCGACCGATGGAAAAGGTTTCGCTGTTCTATAGATTTCATATAAATTTACTCACCAGCGCGGCTCTCGCTGGCGACCTTTAGCACCGCTGCTACCGATTTCCGGGCTCTTTGATCGGACAGGAACTGCGACTCTATGCACCTATAAATAGAAAAAAATATAAATAATTCATATGAATCTATAAAATCAATATAAAATCAATATCAAGCATATATGAATATTGCACCCGTTTGATATATATTGAATATCGATATATATAATTTTGATACACATGTGCATTAAAATATTTATACAAAAATCCAATCGAAAATTTTGCAAGATTAAGGCCCATTCTTCAATGAGTCATTAGTCGTTAGTCGTAAGCAAATTGACCAATCGCAGTCGATTATTTTCAATTTGCTTACGACTAACGACTAATGACTCATTGTAGAATGGCCCTAAGGAATATAAGCTTCCAAAGATTCGAGAAAATGGTTCATATGAATCTAAAAATCGGATGAAAAAAGCGAGGTCTAAATATTTTCACCGCGCCAAATATTTTCCCTCGTCTGTATATTCGACAAAATAAACTGCGCGCACAAAAAAAAGGCTCTCGCGATCCCGAAAAACCGTGCGCGACATGTAAATAACGTACACAGACGCGACATTGAACGCGTCATCGTCGAGAAAAACACGCGATGTAAAAAAATCCCTACGCGCCCGATACGTCGTCATAGCCTAGCTTACAACGAAATTTCTCTCGAGATTATATTTCCGCGAATCGGGAGCTTTTCGCATCGTGTCGAACGCTCACCTCGTGCTCGAAGCTCGACGTCCACTCTCGTTCGTCGTTAACCTTTCCTCTTGAAGGTTAGGTTTTCGCCGGCTCACTCGAGACAGCCGGCACGTGCCGGATGGCCAGCTATTCCGTGAAACGTCGAACGTTCGGGCGAACGATGCGTCTCGCGATGTCGTCGATCGTGCGCGAATTCGCGCAAACACGAGCACCCGCGTCTCCCGGACGCGATAAATTCACGTACGCGAGAAATTTGACTTTTCGAACAACGACCGTGCTCTCTCTCCTGCCGGCGCGCGCTCCGTACACACCCGACGCCGCTCGCGCGCGTCTTTCCGTCCGCGCTTCGGCCGCGCTCGGCCAACTTCGGCGGCGCTCGGCTCGCCGGCTCGAACGGCGCCGCCGGCGACGCGTGACGTCACGATGTTGCGTAGGCGGCCTCGTAGTCTCGACGCAGTTGATTTATTCGAACGGAAGAACGCCTTTTGTCTCGTCATTTAGGTAAGTCTAAATATGAAAATTCTTCGTGTCAATAAACCTAACTTAACCTGGATACCTCGGATGTTATCTCGTTGTTCGTAACTCGAGGAAAGGAGAATGATAAATTACGGAATTTTGCGACTCTGACGACGCTAATGGACGCGTCCGTAAAGAGTGAATTTCGTAGCGAAAGGCGTATATTCCCTCGCACAATAATATTCCTCGATCTTCGGAGAATAGCGAAAGATAATACTCCGAATGTGAGCTTGTGAGCTCTGCAAAATTCAGTTTGCGATTCTTGATCTCCGAATTCACGACTGGACATTGTGCATCTCGTTCGAGCGTACTTTGAATCGTTTTGTCCGTGAGATTTGCGCGCGTAAATCTTTCTCATTCGAACCGCTTCTTCGAGGCTACATAGATTCCCGCTATTTCGCATCTGGGGTCCCCTAAATTTCTGAGATAATAATCGTTTTCAATATCTCGCGAACGACAGCATCGTATAGATCTCTTCAAGATTCTTCTATCCATTCTTCTATCCTTTATTTTTATTTGTATCTAAATAATTGTGAGTACTAAACCAAATTAATTGATAGTTATTAATTTGACATATTTAGAATATTATTTGCGTAGGTTAGGGATTAGGCTAGTGTTAATAAGATCGAAAAAGCTAAATTTATGATTATAATTTTAGGATTGAATTAATTTTGCTTAACCATAATCTCGTCTAGGATATTTTTATTTTTTATAGATTTCTAATTTATAAAAAAAACATTGTTATATGATTTATTAAGACTGAAATATTGAGATTCAATATGTATTAAAGTGAAATCCATTGCAAATTATTTAAAAAAAAATGTTTTTGTTTCTCGTATTTAGATGATTATTTTTATTAAGTTTAAATTCTATCAAAATAGAAAAAATTCTTAATTAGCTCAGTAATGAACTTTCGAGATATTATAGATAAAATTATAATATAAAAATAATTTTTAAAGATTTTCGCACAATAAATATTTATTATATATTACTAGTATGTATATATAAATTACGTATATCAATATACATATATGTGTATAAAACGTAACATTAGCGATAAATATAAAATTCTTTTAAATTTCTTTTATTTATGTGATCTCGTTGGGGAAAATAAAAAATTTCGCGAGCGAATTCCAAAAATGTTTACGAAAATCAATACGCTATTTAGATTGACATTTAATTCATTGTTGTGACATTTACTTCCAGGAATTTACAATGAAGTTGCGCTGCTTTATCGCTGGTCGAATGAGTCGCTAAATTTCTTTCACGGCTTGAATATTATGCATCTGCAGGCATACCAAGTAAGTGTATTATAAAAACAATTTTTAAAGATTTTCGCACAATAAATATTTATTACTATTATATATTACGACTATGTATATATAAATTACGTATATCAATATACATATATGTGCGTAAAACATAGCGTTTTTTATTTATGTGATCTCGTTGGAGAAAATAAAAAATTTTGCGAGCAAATTCTAGAAATGTTTAGAATTTTAGAAAGTCAATACTCTATTTCGGTTGACATTTAATTCATTGTTGCGACATTTACTTCCAGGAATTTACAACGAAGTTGCGCTGCCGCATCGCTGGTCGAATGAATCGCTGGACTTCTTTCATGGCTTGAATATTATGCATCTACAGGCATACCAAGTAAGTGCATTAGCAATAGATTATAATCTATTGCGTGCGGAAAAATATTTTGCTCTCCCTTTCGGTTCGCGTACGTGCTTGTGCACGTGAATCTGGAATTCCTTTTACGCGCCGCAAATCGACGTAGATCGATGGAAATGCACACCAGAATCATACAACACAGTAATCTAATGCATTATGTATTCTGGTATTTCGTAAATCCCGCAAAACACGTGCAGAACGTTTACAATCGTGAAATATTACTATACTGACATGTTCTTTGTCTTTTATTATGTTATATTTTGAATCTTTCAAATCTATATTAAATTATTGAAAATTTGTTGTTAAAATTGTTGTCAAGATTGAAAAATTTTGAATGTCATATAATTTAAAACAAATAATAAATTTTTCTTGTATTATGAAAAGCTAATCTGTTTAAAATCTATTTAAAAAATAGAAGATAAAATAAAAATTTCAGCAAGATGATAGTTTAAAGTTGTGGGATAAGTTTCAAGATGCACAAGCAGATTGAAAATATATTCTTTTCTCTTTGACAAACTTTTAGAAAAATTAGAATATATTCTAAGAATACTCTTACACACGAGTGCGTTCTGTGCGATGGTTTTATTGTAAAAGCTTGGTGGTCGCGTTGGGAATTTAACATGACCTGACCTGTTTTGAGTAAAGGGACTCAGCTTTACGTTAATTTTTTTACAGCGCACTCTCACTGATGCGTACTCCTTTTTTGTAAAACTTATCTAAAGCGTTTTACGTTTCTCTCTTTTTCTTTTTATTTCGCGTTTAATCCCGACAAACACAAAGAGTCAATACTACTAACAACTATTCACTTAATTAACTCTGCTTAGCGATTCCCTTTTCCTTTAATCATCTGTAATCTAGATAACGAGATAAAATTCATTCAAGCATATTCGAACCAAGGATATGTAATCGTGTAGGGATTATGCGAAAGTATATCAATTATTTTATTATTTAATTATCTCAAAAATATACTTTTTAATTAAGTACTACATTAAAAATTAAAAGTTATATTTTCGTATTATAAAAATTTACACAATAAATTTACAGAAATAAAGATAAATAAAATTGTATTAACGTGCATAAAAAATTGTAAACAATCGAGTACGGACTTTTCAATAGAAAATGTGAATAATTAAATAATTAACATTTTTATAGTATTTTTCTTGTGCTATTATTAGGTTTATTTTTGATCAATGATAATATATAATTATAATGATATCCAGACATTGCAAAGAAAGGATATCATGCAACTTTAAAAAGAAGCTTTTGCCTCATAACAAGTTACAATTGGCGCAAGGTTGCGAGATAGTAAAAAATATGAGAGTGCGTGATCACATTTGCGTTGCAATAACATAACAATATTCGATAAAAATAATCACATGCAAATATTGCGCATTTGCGGAAGGAGTTGCAATAATAATATGAAAGAAAGCTTAAAATGCATTTTCTTCCGCTCTCTCTGTTGTTACACATAAGAAACGCCGTCCCCGTTTGGTGACGAGAGTGAGAGTAATCCTGCAACTTTCGTTTATTCCCGCCTCGGCCTCGTGATGTCATAAATATAACCGTGTATCGTAATCCGAATTGGCATTCTCGCGGTGAAAGGTACGGCACGATGAGGTAAAGAAGTCAGTACTGGAAACGGAAATATGCGGTAATTATTTTTTGAGAAAACTTACTTAAATGTGAAATTTTGCTTTTATTCATAAAAGCCAAAAATATCCCATGTTACGTTTAAATATGTAAAACTTTTTTTTTTTATGAAGTAGCAATTTTTTTGTAGCGAAGTAGTAATTATGAGAGAGAAAGGAAACGAAATATTCAATTTTATACTAAGAATTATATAATGTTCGACAGATTGCAAAAGTTCGTCTTCTAACGGAAATAACGATTTCTCTCGTCCTACTTCAATAAGTTTATATTTCATTTAATTACAGCGGATTTAACTTCTTCCACGTTATTCGTTTTAACACTGATCGATCGATTGCGTGAGTAACGCGAGTGCTCTGTCGGTTTCCGAGAAGATTAAAATTTAATTTACAAATCGTTGTCTTAAAAATAGCGCAAACGAACTGATCTTCGGAGATAGACGAGAATTATGTCGGTCAATCTAATCTTGCTTTAAATACTTCCCATTCAGAATCAATTTTTGCCAATTTTCCAAGAAAATATATATCATGACCCTTGATATATAAATATAGTTGAATATAGTCTGATATCATATTCAAAATTAAGTGGTTTAATTAAAAAAAAAAGAAAGGATAATTGCGCGATGAGATAATCGAATTAAATAACATTTAATAGCATATAGCATATAAGATAAGTTTAAAATAAGAATGTGTGTGAGCGTCAATTATGACATTATTCTCGAACTTTGATTGAAGGGAGAAAAGATTTGCTTCTGCGAACTATTATGATGCTGTTACGCTAATGAATAACGGGGTTGAGCATACGCGCGTAATTAATGGTGCGCGTGTCGTCGTGCGATTTGCACAGCTAATAGTTTCCCGTAAAACCGGTATCCGATCGAAGTCTCTCCCTCTGGCTCTTTTTCCGCGCGCGGATATTTTAGCACGCTGTGCATCAGGTTGCATCCTGTCGACGCGCAATTTCTGTACGCGACTCGGTTCCGGTTTAACGATCCCCCTCAAGCCGGAAACGGCGACTACGTAAGATACCGGATGTCGGTTTCGTACGTAAAATTCTTAGTGCCGGAAATCTCTGTGCGGGTGAAACGACCGAAACGTAGCTTTGATCGGCCGATCCGATCGTGAAAGCAATCGCGAGCGTGCCGGCGAATATTATTATCGCGTAACGAATCGTTCGGATATTCCGGTTAGTCGTTGTGAGAATTCTTCCTCTAAGGCACGAGAGAGAGAATTATCTCTGTTCTATCTTGCAAGTGATTTCCGGCAAGCAACCGGTGGTTGCATCAACGAGGTCACGCCGCGACACCTCGCCCGTTTTCAACCCTTTGAGACACTGATGAAAGGTGCGAGATGAGGAGAGAATCGCAATGAAGTCGGCGCAATTTTTCATCCGGAACATTTATACACAATAGAGTGGATATTAATGAATTGTCCGCGCTGTTTTTCTTTGATCCGCGAAAATTAACGGGATATTTGTTTTTCAGTGGCAGCTTGACAAAATGCGAGGGTGAAAGTGAAGGTAGATAAGTGATAAAATCAAACGCTAATATAATATATCCTATAGATGTAATATATCCGCATGACATAAATGATGAGAAATGAAAGAAATGTAACTTTATCTACAAAGTAATATCTACAAAGTAATTATTATTCATTTTTATTTATTAAAGTGCAGAGATTTTCAGGGATTAAATAATTGCAATAGTTCGAATTTCGTGATTAAATGTTTGAGATCTGAAAAAAATAAAATTTATTTGTTTGTTTCGGTAAACTGGCAAAATAAAAAAAAATAGATAATATATTGTAGTGCTCGAAATTTTTTGACGACTCTAATTTGAAACTTTAAGTTCAAACCTGAAATGGTTTACATATTTCGATTCTGAAAATATATTTTAAATCTAAATTTTAGACAAAATAGTGCAAAGTTGGATGACCTGAGAAAGAAAAAATATATGTTTATTTTACTTGTAACAAATAAATCTTATATATATTTTCTTGGTATTTGAAAATTATCAACAATTGAACCTTCGAACATTACAATTAAATAGTTCGACTGTTCGTTGTGTTATAAAATATTCAAATTTGAAATTCTCGAATGTTTTAAAATTTTGCGATCCATTTGTGTTCGAGCCTCAGCATACAACGTTATAGTTAAGTTATAACTAAGATATTTGCGTCGATGTCTAAGTGGAAAATTCATTCGTGCAATAAGGTAATTTGTATGTCGTGAGGATGAATTCTCCTTAAAAGGCCGCGCGTCTAGATCGGAAAACGACATATTTATATTGACATGGATATCTAGGCCAAGTAAAACTGGTTATGGAAAAGCCTTGTCTGACGTTGCTGCTTTTCTTTCGGAAGATGACCAAACTGGTTTTAACCTCGGCGAAGACGGCCTTCTATGCAGCTACGCGATTGAACGTTAAGATCGAGGCGCATTCTTCGTTTCGTAAACGCGAATGCGAGTTACGTTTTCATCGATGAAAAAACGAGAAAGTATTGAAATAATATACGAAAAAAAACAAACAGTGAAAATTTATGAATAAACAAAAAGCATTCATGAACTGGTTCGGTATCGGGATCAAAATATTAATCGTTGTTTTCATGAAAATTTATAACAAAGTGGTTGTGTTTTTACTGAAACAATAACTTCATAGTTCCATACTATGAATATTGCTGCAAATTATCTTTCATTGCACTTTATATAATGATAATATAAATTAAATTCGTTGCAATTAAAGAGTTACGCTAATAGTTTTGAAACAGCTTGAATAATGAATGATAATAAATATTAATCTGTACAATAAATATTACAGTGAATATGAAATATTCAAAAATGAGTTTTAGTAATTGTTTTTAAAGTGAAAAGATTTTATCGTGTGAAAAATTATATCTTTTCAGTTTTTTCCACAGAAAAATAACGAAACAATAATTAATCGTTTATCTTAACAATTATATGAAAAAAATGAATTCAATTTATGATGAAAATTTTAAAAATTGTATTAGTAATCGCGCATATGAAAAGAACTTATATTTTATACCTTATATTTTTACACATAAAATATGCGTAAATAAAACGATACATTACATATATATATACATATTTGATGTACATATATAAAATATATAACATATTTATATATAAAATTGCAATTCAATTGAATTCAATAATTTTCGGAGTTAATAAAACAAACGGTTAGTACTGGGGTGATACAAAAGTACTATCTTTATTCTTCCGAAATGTGAATGTCCTCGGATCTGTGTTTTCAATTGAATTTAGCCAAGGACACGTGTACTGGAAGTGGACGACGAATCCTGGCTGGGACCCGAGTTTGGACTCCCGGCAAGATTGAGCGACTCGCGTTGTGATATATGACGCACTGCCGTATAAGGCGTATAATAATACGAAGTTAGATCGTAATGCTCGTGCCAGTCCTCTCTCTCTCTCTTTCTCTCTCTCCTTCTTCCTCTCTTGTTCTCTCTCTTTGTTTTTCTTTCTCTCTCTATCTATCTCTCTCCCTCGTCAGGGTCATGCCAAGCGGAGCGGAGCGGAGGATCTTGTGAAGACGAAGACTGTAAGACCGCATGGAGGTCCCTCTTCGTGGAAGTCACGCAGAGACGCGGGAGAGCCAACGAGCCGTCCTCTTCCTTTTTTCTTCCTCTTCCTTCCCCGCCTTTCCCTCCTTCACCTTCCATTGCCATACGTCGACCTCCTCTTATCCCACACCGCGCGTTTGCGCTTCCACTTATCCTTTTCGTCCTTTCCGCTGGAACGGAGGAGGCGGTTGGGCCGTCCCGGTCTGCGTCCCTTTCGGATCATGCGGTCGCCTTTCCTTTTCTCTTTCAATGTCCTTCTCGTCCTCTCCATTTTGCCCTTTTTGCTTTTCTTCTCTCCTTCCTGTAGCCGCGACTCTTTCTACAAGGTTGCTTCTTCCGCTTTTAATTACGAGTCTGCTATATCTTGTCCATGTCGTCGTTCGTGTCGAGTTTCTACTTTTTCTTGTATACTTTATTTCATCCTATCTCGCGATCGCTCGATAAGTTTTAAATTGGATAAGCACTTCGTTTTGCTATGAACTTCCCAGTGTATTTTTAAACTTCTTCTTTGGACTTTTAATTTATTTTTTTTCAAGTTCTATCTTTTTCACGTGTATATCTACTGTACTTTTTTGGATTTCTTTTGTCAGTCTACAATTCCATTCATAAGATTTTCTCTTCATTTTCACTCGTTACAATCCTCGATTTTATGTAGAATTCTCGCGGAATTCCTTGTATCAGCATATCTGCCATTTTATACCCTTCATTTCCCTTTCATCTCACGCTGCACCTCTCGCTGTACCTCCCCAGCTTCTCGTTTCGCCTTCTCTCATCGTTTCCATCCGCCTTCTTTCCTGGTCGGGGCACAACCATTATATCCCTGGCGATACGTCTCGCTGCCCGTAGCGGCCGTGCAACGTTGCATTCCGTCGACTGCATTCCGTTCCAGACTTGCCTCGGACGAATGCATCTTTTGATAGCTGCGATTCGACGAAGGAACTTCCCCAATCTCAGAAAATCTACCCCCTCGGCGTTACTCGTCGATAATATTTTATAATCGCGGTTCCTAACCGATCGGCGTGCGTTAATAATTTTAGATTCTTCACCGCATGCTATCGGACTGTCACAATCGACGTGCAACTTGCTCGTAAATTTGTCCGGAGGGGAACACATGTTCGTAGACAGCCTATTTTTGTAACCAGGGACCTCCGATCCCCTCTGAAAAAGTGAAATCACGAGTCTGCCTCAGAGACAGACCGATCTCAACAAAGGAAGCTATTACTTAGGTTTTCCGTAATCACGATCTTCCACGATTGAACGAGGGAACTCGTAGTCATTCAGTCACGATCGTGAGATCATGTTCCCCTCTCTTTGCTATCATAAAAAATAGTAATCTTATGAATCTTGTCGTCTATGATGATGAAGAATGACTTGTAGCGAAACGTCATTTTTCAAAGACGAAAATGTCGAGAAAAGAAATTTCACACTTTTATTTTACTATCTTTCACCAATACATCTTAAAAACATTTAAATGCTTAATATATTAATTTTGATAATCTTGTAATTCTTTTCAATTTATACTTCATAGTTAATAATCTACAAGTAAGAATATTTCGAAATAAAAATTAAGATTAAAGATATTAAAAAGAAAAAGATGATTATTTTTTTCTCGCCATTCTATATTACAAAATATATCTGTTTCATCTCGTTACGGCATTACTCCGAAGTGATTTTTACATCTGTATCGTGAATGGTGCGAGTAAGCGAGGAGAAGAAGAGGGAAGAAAGAGGGTGCTCTTGGGGCGCTCAGATCGCGATTCGGGGCCTTCAGGCCCCAAGCCCCGAAGCGGACAATAGACAGACCGTTAGACGCGGTGCAGGGCAAGGTACACCGGACTGAATCTCGGCCTGGGAATTGTTGAACGAAGGGCACCTCGAGGGACCTCGACCCGAGCCGAGGGTCCCGCCGGGGCTCGGAGAAACTGGTTTACCTGCCACCTCCTTCGTCGTCCTCTCTTTTCTCCGGACGTGGCGGTTCCGTGGCGATGAAACAGCGAAGAATGCAAAGACGCAGCAACAGCAGCACGCCTCTCTTTCCAGAAGAGACAATTATCAGCTAGATATCTCTTCGTGTTAGTTTTCCACCGACTATCGAAATTCCACGAACGCAACGAAAATGATAATCGGAGAGAATTTAGATCGAAAAAAGACGGAGCTGTATACTTTTTGATTGTTGTATCTGGAAAGATTGTTGTATCTGGATTGTATGCACATTGCGATATGAATATCTTACAATTGTAATATTTTAAAGTTTTTCTCGAAAAATTTTAGTTATCTCTGCAAATGGTTTTTCAAATATGTTGATAAGCTCCAAACATGGTTCGATATATAGACGGTACATGCGTATAATATATTCCGTTTCGCTCTTGCACTCTTCGTAGAATCTAGAATTTTTGTATGGGATTTTCACGGAAGCTGCATGGTAACTGAGAACGCGTATTTAAATTGCAGCTTAAGATAGGAAGATTGTAGCATGGATTTCTTCCGATGCGATGGCTTGGCTGTAATCCTAAATGGGAATACGTACAGACGAAAGTACGTAAATATGATGTTATCTAGGAACGTTTGTGCGCCAGAATTCTTGATATCAGATGCAGCATCGTATATTTTATCGTTTAATTCCTAATTTCAGATAATCTTAAATATCTGCAAGCAGTTTTGAAATAATTTTTCAAATCATAGAATCATTTGGAATAGACGATAAAGATGTCGTTCCGGAAATTAGGTTTTTAACAGTAGAATTTCTTTTCAGAATATTTCGATAAATATGATAAAGAGGAGATAAAAAGTACGATGGAATTATTTGTTTAACAATATTTCAACAGTATTTTAAAACGATATCTTTTTATTAATGTTTATACATATAATTTGTATTCTTGTTTATATTTATATTTATATAAACTTTTTTATTAAATAATATATAAGAAAAAAATTAATTTTAAATATCAATATATATTTTCGTAAAATTTCAGGAAAATTTTTATGTATCAAAAGCTTGAAATCTGGGGCGTTCTTGATAATAGATTGCTATAGGCTTATTCAGCATATGTGGGGGAGTGCTTTCTATATCATATTCATAATAGATTGCATCAGTGAACGCTTTTTCACAAATTTGATAAGATTTATCGGCGATAGGATGTCAGCTATAAGTCGTATTCAATGATGCGTCTACGCACACAAATTTGTTTTTTATTTCATTGCGCCTTTTTTAACGAAATCAGGCTGTAAGTTTTGAATATAAAGTTTTCTCGTAAAATATGAGCGCAGCATTGTATCGCAATATGCCATCGTTTCTTGCTATCGATACGGTTGTGAGTATGAGATATAATTTCCTCAAGTTTTCTAATCAAATATCTTCTCTGCTATCTTAAAAATCATTATTTATACATATAATTTAATGTAAATTGTAATTATTATAAGAGAGAAAGAAGATCATATAGTAATTAATTCTTATATATTATTAATATTAATATATTTCTTAGTTTTAATATAATAAATAAAATATATATTATATTTAAATCATAATTTCCAAGATAATATATAAAGTATGTATAAATAATAATTATTATTACAATTTTGTCAACTATTCAATTCATAAATTCTATGTGTAATTAAGTTTAGGTAATACACAAATTATACATGTAAATATAATTATAGGTCGGTTCAATTAATCCGAATCGATCCGATTCCAAATCTATACTACTCCAGATAGAGAATGTCGTGCATTGCTAATGAGAATTAATCCAGTAATCCAGTAATTAAAATTGAAAACGAGCCATTATATCTTCTATTTATTAATATTGTAAATATGAATAATGAATTCTCATATCTGGCAGATTCTACGAATTTGTAACGAGACTAAAGGCGATGTTAATTTAATCGCTACTTATACATTCAGATTATTAAATCTCGCCAAAGAATTGAGAGATTTAATCATTTGACGGAATCGGAAAGAGGAATTGGAAACTTTGTTTTTCGAGGAACAAAAAGATTTCGCGAGCAGGATTTTCCCTTCTTTATCGAAGACGATTTTTTATCGTTTCGGATTATCCAAGGAGATAGATGTCTGTCGTTCATTTGCGCGTAAAAATTCTCCAACGGATCTCGAAATTGAACCTTATTACATTCGCGATTATAAAACCTATCCACATGACCTTTCTTGCACGCAGTTAATTATACCGGTGCGGTTCATTGCTCGCGAACAAGATCTTCACGCTTCGTTCAATTACGCTATCGTAATCTATAGGAGATAGGATTAATTGCAGCGATGAAAGTGCGAAAATTCAATATTTGAAGAATATCGCTAATCGTCGATGTAATGATACTTAATTTATTTTTTACGTAGCGAGATTGACATACGCATTGCTATTCGTGACGGAAAGAAATTAATTTTTTATCGTACATTTTACAGAATAAAATTAGGCTATTTAAAATATTCTTTAAAATATATTTAAAATATATTTAAATTAAAAAAAGAAATATTCAAATATCATGTTATGCATAATACTTTAAAATTCTTTAACTCTCATATTCTTCTGACATTTAGAGAAATTTTACGCAAAATTTTCGTTAATAATCTGTTGATTATAATTTCAACAAAGAATCCGCGGTTGAAAGGCCATGAGATGGTGTTCACGGGAGACTTTGCAAGCGCGTAAATGCATGCATGGTCGAGTACGTATAAAGAGAATGAATTAATGTCAGTAATATATGCGGTCCTGGAATTTCCGCAATGCGGCGCTCGCGTTGTTTAGGCTTGCGTGTACATCACCGCGCGTGATGCATACACACATGTGTTATAGTCGCCACACGCCACGCACGTAACACCTATCTACGCGCGGCGAAACGTGCGTGTTCTGAAAGGTACGCGAATCCAAAGCATATCTATTTCCGTGACTACCAGAGTAACCTACCAAGGCGATTCAATGACGATTTATCCGCCAATTATCCGGCAATCCGGCGTAAATCCTGAGAGTAACATGTTCATAAATAACGCTAAAATTCGCAAAAATCTTTGGTAAGATTTGTTTTTTTAATTAGACAATGTGCAGAAAAAGGAACAACAGGTGAAGTGGATGAATTTTTCCTGAAATCCACTTATAAAATGATTATTATATCGAGTTTAATGATACAACGAGATAAAGATAAGCTTCATTACTCGGTGTACACTTAATGCAACAAGCGGGCTTAAACACAGTCCGATTTAATGACAGATTTGTGACGCCTACCGGATAAGATCGCCGATGTAATGCCAAGCATAACGAGCGTGAGCTTTAAGGGGTCATTGACGGTGGGACAAAGGCCGTAATCGCGTGAAATTTTGGCACGGTATCCGGTCGAGTGTTACGAGCCACATAGACGCTTGCCAGGATTCTACAAGTGGTTGACCCTGGCCGCGAGGCGACGCGACGCGACGCGGCACGCCGGCGTCGATACGTGCGCGCGAGCGCAATATCAGAAGTATATTGACCATTCTATGAACGCTCATCAAACACATTCTCCGCGAGATATTTCATATTTTATTTATATCCTCGTATATATTTTCGACGCGCATAAATGTTTTATTATTATCGCGATTAGACGGTTGGACAATTGAATTGATCGATGCTCGTACGCGATGGTTCGACCTTGTTAGACCGATCACTCTCGAGGAACATGAAACGGAACATTCCCCTTCCCGGAAACGTGTGGTTGATCGGTTTAGATCGGAATCCCAATAGGTTTCGGATGGACCACGGCATTCCACTGGGCTGCTATCACGTCACTTCGGATGTGCGTCCGGAGTGCTCGACGATGAATTTCGTGTCATGGACGCGATGGGTGTAGCCGCAGAATGGATCAACCTGCGCGCGCTTTTGTACTTATGGAGCGAACGAAAAAAAGTGAAAAAAGAAAAAAATTTATATGTTCCCGTCTATACGTATGCTTGGATGTGTCACGTTCGTAAATCGCAGTGAATTTTTGACGGCGTCGATGATGTACGACCCCGAAGAACATACACGAGATTTGTCGGGCCTATTTCTGTAGCGAAGTAGCATAAATCGTAATTCCGTTCGCGTATTCGATATCGTTCGTATATTGTTCCCAGTACGTTTTTCAGCTCGTTTTTTTTCTACGGATTTGCAACCTTCGCTTTCTAACGTGCGATATGTAAAACGAGCGATGCGTCGATCCATCATGTGGATAACGATGCAAAATACACAATACATACGATGTTCTAAATATGTCTATTTTGAAACTTTTACTCTAATTTTATTTTCGAAACAGCTTCTGCATCGTATTGACTTTAATGATTAATTCGAGATGCGCTTTTCCCTTGGCATTTGTCATCGTGCATTAAATTAACTGCAATATAGCAAGTTTATTATAAAAAATTAAATTTCTCATAAAAATTCGTTTCGAGAGAATGTCGAATGCAAATCAGAAGTTAAGTCTTATAATATGATTAAATCATGATCTCCGGAACTCGTGGCAAACTTATGCAAGAATGAAGAGGCTATTATCATAAATAATTTCCTTTAATTAGCTCCGAGCGTGAATTGAAAATGCACGATGCACCTCAGGCGAGATGAGCAGTGAACGCAATTTTCGAATCGATGATAAATGGTCACTCGCGAAATGACGTCGATTCACGAGTCTGTTCGACGTGCACGTCGAACAGACGTATATAGCAACGTGCACGTTGCTATTGTAAAAAAGTTTAACATGGAAAGAGTAAGCACTAGTAATGACATCATCCCCGGAGACACACGTGCATCGCCCACCTGTGCTCTACCGGCAATGTGTTTACGACGCGAACGGGACTCACGCGCTCGCACTTTGCGTCTCAGTCTTGCATTAAGGCGAATTTACACATCATTCCAGATAAGATATCCGACATTTGCGTGTAACCGCGAATAGCGAGAAAAAACGAAGTGCGAGTGACACATTTCCCGACCGATAACTCGTGACACATTCTACGACGCAAAATTCACAAAATGTTAATAAATTAAAAGAAAACTTATATGTAATCATATTAACATCGAAAATAAAGAATGTCAAATATTCCACATTCAACAACAATTAAAATAAATATGTTTTCTCTAACTGATTAAGTAAACCTGATCGAAAAATCGGACTGAAGCCCATTTTGAAAATGAGCTCTTTCATTTAAGACAATCATCAAGAGTAAATTGTGTAAATTCGCACATAAACCGAGCAATTGCGTATTTATTATCGCTTATTTATCACTAACATGATATTTATATCTAGAGAGACGCGAAACGCATACATTGTGTACATAGTGTTTACAGTATGCACCTCGTTTGTACAATATTTGCACGGTGTGGCTATACATAAGCTGTGGCACGTTAATAAAATAAGAAAACAGCATCCGCGTTAGTCTCGAAATATATTTGTCGACACAATAGAGATGCTAAAGATAAATAATTTTTTACAAATTAATCTTCTCTCTTACTCGATTATTATATTATGCCAGATTCTGTATATACAACATTATGCTCGTATATCACGATATGTGATTATTTCACTTACCTTTATGCAATAACAATATCTGATGTTTTATTTTTCTTATGTTCAACAATAATAAATTATAATGCATACACACTGTATAACATATATAAAAGTTTTATATTTATATTTAATGTATTCTATGATTGAGTGCAGTGAGCTTCGAGGCACGGCAAACAAAAGTTATATAGCGTATGTATAAATAATTTTATTTTCATGTTAAATTAACTGTTATACATATTTTAACAGATTTAATACATTTATGTTTATTTATATGATACTACATTTCCTGTTTTTTGAATGAAAAGCGAGAGATTTTATCTAATATAATTGGGAGCATTAACGTGCAAAATTTATTAAATTATTTACATTTTTAATCGCGTAATGTTTTATTCTTTGCTTGATTTTGATTTCAGCGTTGTTGCAATGGAAATAATTGGTCGATAATGCGACATAGACGCGGCGCATGTAATTGGATATTAAATTGGTAACGTCACTGTCTTTCTGCGGAGCGATTCTCTTACGCCCTCGAGGGACCGAAAGTTGGATACGGTTTCCCGGACGACATAATGCAATTTTGTCCGCAGCTTTCTCACAAATACACATCGCAAATACATCCGGGATACTGCGCATCGCGACGCGACAACAGCGGTTTTGTACTCGCACGGTGAGTTCGATGCAAATAGACTGGTGAGTAAATTGAATCATTACATTTAGACAAAAGGTCTATAGATGCCTGCAAATAATTAATTTTAGCGGATAATATTGTTACGTAATAACAATCATCTTTTTTAAACGAAACAATCATTTTATCAATCATCCGCATTCTTTTAATCTCAGAGATACTCCAACGTAATGGATATAAATAGAGTAAGATTTATAAATTTTTGCTGCGATGGGGATTTTTATATAAATGATTTGGTCGAGTTATCGCGTTTATCTGTATCATAAATAATAGTTTTCGCGCGGACGGATTCGATAAACATCATTAACGTTTATACGAAACAACGTTCTCAACAAAAGAAGGTTCTATGTTCCACGTGGCCTGAGAGAAGCTTTTCTCGTAGCTTTCTCGCACGAAAGCTCTTTGAAAAATCGTCTTGCTATTTTCTCCCTTTGACCTCGCCGCGAGTTCCCATGTCTTTCATTCTTACAAGTTCGCTTTCCGTTTTGCAGTTGCTTTTCTTTAATTGTGTTTCTCATTTCACGATAACATATAGGTTTCTGAAAGAGCTCCATATTGATGTGTACTGTTTTTTTATTTTGTTAAAACTACGATATCTCATATATTCTCTACGGAAATCTTTTGAACAGACACCAAATTTGTTTCACATATTTTCTGCTTTAAAATATTTCTAAAACTGATATCAATAAACTGATATAAAGAGATAAATAAACTGATATATGTATTTTTTTCTTTGCTTGATATAAAGAGGGAAAAATAAAAAGTGATCTAAAAAAGTGACTATCTAACTTAGATTGAAAATAGTTGAATGTTGGTGTGTATTAGATCATGGTGTACACTTAACGATAATGTTAAGAAGTATGAGTTCCCAAGGGTAAAAATCTGCGCATCTAGAGAGAGGGTCAATGTCTATTTGCTATTTTCTTTCCCTTCGCGGTTCGTTTACGCGCAGCCATCAATCGTCAGGCAATGTACCCAACAAGTAAGGCCTCGAATGCGATTTGCTTTTACAAGCTTCTTCGATTACCCGCGAAGATTAAATGCCATAGTTCGCGAGAGTAATCACGGTGGAGTGCAAGAATACTGCGCCTCGCTGAGTTTCATCCTTGGAAACTTACCATTTTTAGAAACTTTAGCCGTGAGCGATGCAAGTTTTTCTTAGGTGAAAAACATGAAATTTCAATGTTTTAATTCTTTACTTCACTTTATATCAATTTACATAATAGATATTTAGTACAGTAATATAAATTGCTATTGAAATCTTTTTTTTTCTTTTTTACGAAAATTAATTGTGCCATCCGAACGGAAATATCAAAATTTTAGCTCGCGAAATTTTAGATAGATAGGATTTAAGGACATCGTTACACCTTTCGTGGCAAGATGAAGGGAATCTCGGGTGCGACCTTTATGGAATTAATTAATCAACGCTTCGCGCTAAATGTCGCTGTCCTTTACAGGACGATGACAGTTTGTTCGGTCGGTGCTCCGCAAAGTTAATTGGCTTCTATCGTGACGTAAGTAGCCATTTCCGTTATCATTAAATCGCAAATTTATCATGGTCACTGTATCATGTTATCCGCCTCGCAAGTGGGCCGCTGTTTTATTGTCGCGCCAGAAACCTCCATGTCAGCCCGAGATTTTGATGAAACTCCACGAGAGAATAATTTGATTTTAGATGGTCACGAAATTAGAGGAACTTTTTAAACACCTCCTTAAATAGACAGGGATATGTAGTTACTGCATTTTTAGACATCTCTTTAAACATACACAGAAAAAAAGTGTTAAATCAAAACTTATATACTTAAACTAACGCGTTCATTGTTTCGTATATACGCAACAATTTATAATTTTCTTAGAAGAATTTAATAATTTTAAATTTCAACAATATTATAGTCTTATTTTAATATTGTAATTGTCACCTCCAAGAATATATAATTATTTAATTCTACTTTAAGAAAATTATAATCTTTGATTTAAAAATATTATTTTTTATCTAACATTGTTTCTTTTCCATTCAAGAAAATTAAATCTTAAATCATAAGAATATATTTTTCTCGATTGAATTATATAAAATGGCTTCATTCAAGTAAGCAATTATTCAAGCAATTATATCTTTCTTTAATTAAACGCAATATAATCTCATTTTAAGATTTCCATGTTAAAACTAAATATATTTTCAAAACAAGAATATCCTTTTTTTCTGTGTACAAAATTGTGTGGTTACCGCACCGCGATATATTTAATTCTCAACTCGTAAAATATAATGTTTTAGTTTAATAAATTAATCATAAAATTTATACTTTCTGAATATATATTTACGAAAGAATCTAAGAATAAAGATTAAATATTTATGATCCTTTAAATATTTATATATATTAAATATTTATTTAATGATCCTTTAAATATTTATATATATTTAAGAAAAATAAATATTAATATTATACAAATTAAATATTCTCTTGAATATTAAAATATTCATAATAAAAGTATATTTTTTAGACATTCAGTAATAATAATACAAACCTTTATACGTTGACTTAAATTACTTAATTGGGAGATTGGTGTATTTGCAAAAAATTAAAATTATTTTCTTATGTTTTAAAAAAGAAATAAATGATTTTAAGCTATTTAAAATAATTTTTGGACATATTATATATACCTGTTTGAGGACCTAAAAATATGTTAAACATATAAAAAGTCACATGAAAATCTTTGAAACGCTTTCCTGTAAAATGATATTTTTGAACTTTTATCTATTTTTCTCGGAAACTGCTAATTTAATTATTATCATTGTTTTAATCTGTTCAAAAATATATTATGGTTCTGTTCAATTTAAAGAAATTGTAATTTAGTAAAAACTTGGAAATAATTAAAGCTGCTAAAAAATTGACTTTATTGAAATTATAATTAAAATTTAGAAGTATTTTATTCAGAAAGAAGCTGAATGGATTCATAAATTATAATTCATCTTTATGAATTTTTATAATTTAATTTTTGCGTATATGAGGCAAACATGCTCAAAAATTATTATTAACTCTTTCATATATTTCGCTCGTAAAATATAACGACAAATTCAACCATTTCATCTCAATAGTGCTGTTCTCGATATTACGAACGGCGAGTTTCTACTGTTACATTGACGCTGCGTAATGTATACACATCAGCGATGGCGAGGCGGTTAGTTAAGTTTGCCAAGCATTAATCATGCACTCGGTTAGAAAGCTCCTTTGCGTAGATTTAACCTCCGAGCTTTCTCTCGCGGTTCTCCGAGCTTTCGCTCTCGCCGATCTTTCGCAAGAAACGAGCAACGGAAAGAAAATGAAGAACGGAACGAAATGAATTGCTCTCCATTTATCCATTGTTGGATATCTTATGGCGCGCTAACAGATCCTTTCTTTAAGCTGAAACTCGCTGAAAAAAAGAATTTACGCGGAAACGAACTTTAAATTACAACAACATGAACCCAGGGCATATAAAAGCAAGTTTTTTCTTCCTGCGTTTCTGGCCGCTTTCGAGTATACACTCACTCGAGGCACTTGGCTGAACACTCGGTTGGATACTTGAGGTTCTAAAGAGAGCGAATGGTTTAAACTTTGACTACTCGTGTACAAGTAGTCTACCGTTCCACCAACGGTAGTCTACCACACCAACGGTTGTAACCGAGTGCATTAAGTTTGTTGCATTTCAACCATACGGTGGATCGAAAAAGTCGCAAACGATTCGATTAAACGAAAATCCTTTATGACAAATTCACGGAGTCAATCATCATTACTTCATAACAGTATTCGAGTTTTATTTTTCGGTCAATAGAAATAATATACAAATAATATATAATTTCAATAATTGTGCTAATGAAATAATGTAGAGTATATTGTTTATAACATTATTTATAATTTAAATTTGTATTTTTCGAATATCGTTTAAATCTTTTTTATAAACCATTATCTTTTTCTAATAAGATATAAACGAGATATCTCTAGAAAAAAATTAATTTGATTAAAACATAAAATAGCGCATCTTCAAGATTACTATAGAGAAATTCTTTTTATAATTTTGTCGTTTATTTTCGACGAAGCTCTCGCAAATACGGTTCGTTTCACAGAAAAAAACGCAATGAGATTATTTGCGTATTCGCGCAATGTCTTATATCCTTTTTCCTCAGGTCGATAACCGCACTAGCGATTTAAATTGAGCCGTCGAACGATCGAGTTAATGGAGAACGGAGATTGGGCCAAAATGGGCATATCGGTACGACACGGAAGAAGCGTAATTGAATGCAACCAAAGTGGCTTACTTGCAAGACGATCTATAAATACATGAGCGGCCACTGGTTCTCTGCTTCTCTCTTTCTCTCTTTCTCTCTCATGTTTAAGCTTTGCTTTATTAATTCAAGTTTCCTCATGCCTTTGCGCCTCGCGTTTCGTGCCGCTTTACCGTGACCAACTATCGCAATTCCAGAGATCCGTAGTCAATTGTAAGTGAACTTTGTGTCGTGCGAATCGAATCATCTAATTTAAAAAATGTAGAAATAATATTATATATAAAATACTATTTTAATATAAATGCCTGGAAGATTTAAATCATCGTGTTTGAAAAAATCTAAGTTGGATAAATAAGATTTGTGTTTTCTATTATAATTGAATCCTGTTTATTATTTGTAAAAAGTACTGAATGACCAAAAGAAAACGCAATGAATATATATTATTTATAAAATTAGAAATTTATTTGTAGTAGTAAATTGACAATTTTGATTGCAATCCGTGTATTCGTTAAATAACAATGTCTCTTCGAATAATTATTTAATAATAAGAAAACATTTTGTATGTCGATGATTTTCTACGAGTTAGCATAATTTTAACGCGTTTTCCATGTGTTCTATCATCGAGATAGAATGTTGGCTCATAAGTGAAGTAACATACTGTCAGTGCACTAAATTTCCTCGAATGTACCCATGTTATCCGAATGACAGAGACGAATAAGCGTCTGGCAAAATTATGTGAAAAGCATCTACAGCGATTCTAGCAAAAATTGTCTGAGAAGGTAAAGAGCGAAGACATTACCGCTGAACGAATTTTTTCTCGTCTCTCCATCTTCACGTCTTGAGAGATTTTCAAACTTTTTTCGGTAAATCTTCCTCGAGCATTACGGTAAACTTGATTAGAAAATCGCTTCAAATTATTGTTAATGATATTTTTTTTGATTGTTCGATTTAAAATTAAATACGTTAAAAATAGCAAACATAATCTTTTAAAAAATCAAAAAAATTTGTTTGAAGCTTGTATGGCTACCGCGATATTTCAAGATGTCTCTTAGGTGCAGAAACCGATATAGGTGTGCGGCCGATATATGGTCGCCTAAGCGATAACCTAGATTCGTCGACGCATAAAATAGAATGCGATCGAAAGTTGAAAGAGGAGAAGATACATATAGGAGAGAAGCAAAGAAGAGGGGGGAGAGGAGGGGGAGATCTCACCTTCCGTGGAACGCATCGACACCTATTACACGTACGTAGATATCGACGAGGTGTCGCGTTTCGTCGAGATAGCACTTTTACGTCGTCGTCGGCACCTTATCACGTATCTTTCTCAACGAGAGATGCTTCCCGAATAAACCATAACGTATAACAGTCAAGCTTTCAGTCCCCTCTTATAAAACAAAAGGTAGCCACGCCAAAGCATTGGATCTGTCAAATCGCAAAAGTCAATGATCTCGAAAATTGATGATTATCGTCAAGATATATCTCGCCGTTCTGAGAATTCGAAGAGGAAGCTCTGTCGGGTTCTCACGAGAGACGGATTTATGGAAAATACTTACCTATCGTGAGAGATTCTGATTCTCGTAAAAGAGTGAAAGTATGTGGATCTTGAAGAGGATCTCTTCGTAGAAACCATACAATTCTCATAATCGGTCTAAGTGTATATACACCATCATCGATGATGAAAATATCTATTAATATCTCAATCAATTTATACAAGTAGCATGTTTGCTAAGCTCGATAATTTTGAAACACAGAAGCACAGATAAATTGGATTTACGACGATATTACAAAATATATTTCTAAGCGGAGTAAAAACAAAGTTTGCGTCGCATTCTTCTCAAGATCAATATTTGCAACTTAACGCGCTTTCGAAATCGTCGATTCAATTCTAATTAAATATGTCGTCATCTCCGATCGCGATAAGCTCGCTTGTTGAAACAATTTCAGCCGTGAGGTCGACAGCGGATTAGCGACTCATCGAGAGCGCAATTACGGAGCGGGCGGTCTCCTTTCTCGGGGGATTCTCTCGAGTTTGCGGTGCGAGCGGGCGAGAAACACACGGCGAAATCTTATTACGCCGCTCCGTAATCGGGAGGCTAGGAGCGTAACCTCGAGGAGAAAAGACGAGGAATTGCGCCGCCGACGACCGCGGTCATATGATTCATCCGACTTTCATGAGAAAATGCAATTTTTACCTGCGGCGCTACTTCTTATAGCGCTACGTTAGTCTTGGCCACCTTTCTTGTCCCGGTAGACATTGACTGAGACAAAGGCAACCGACTCGCTCCCGGGCATATTAGCAAATTAAATTGCGTATTGAAATTAGTTTCACAACTATTTAACATATTCGTGGGAACTAAATATGTAATGCAGCTCGCGAGCATCATAGTTCAAGATGGAAAATTAGTTCTTGGATTAATTTCACGTGGATTTTAAAAGACAGTATGAATTCGTTTCTTGTTGAAATAGGTGAGATGTTCTTTAAAGAGCATCCATTTATGATTTTCGTTAGAAAAAAAACTCGACTGCGAATTTATCAAGAAATCTGCATTCGATGAAAAATGCGCGATATCCTGCGCGCGTAAAACATTTCTCTCGGAATTCATCCTCGGAAAAATTTATGACTTTAAATCGTAAATCAAGATTCTTTCGACGCGACAATTCCGAAACGCTTTTATTGCTTTTACAAAGGTGTTCAAAGTGAATAATACGGTGGAGATATTACGAGATATAAATTCTGACAAGGGACGCGATAAACTCGATATTAACAAATCGAGAAGATGTATATTTAATAATCGCGAGATGCGTTTTAAAATTTTATTATCTCGTCAGATTTTTTTAATTTAAAATAATGATATTACATTCTTAATTTAATAATTTTATAGTACGTGTATGCATTATATAAAACTATTTTTAGATCGCGGAACACAATATGCTGCAAAATTTACTCCTTACAATCTTCCGTTTCTTCTTTTGCGCGGCTATATATTAACAAGCTATCCGGCTCGAGTTAAAGACTTCTTTACGAGAGGATCGTTACGGCCGCGAGAATATCTGACGGTAAAAAGGCAGGTCTGGCTGTGTACTTTCGTGGGAAAAGCGCAACCGTCTCTTCACAACCGCGTCATCCATATCGAGATCGGTACAGCACGATTACACGAAGACAAAGCGAGCTTTGTCTTTGAATCAAAAGCGTCTTGTCGGCGTTCTCGTTTTAACAAATACGCGTCTTCCCTCTTTCTATTAACATTTTTCAGGAAACGTCCATCGATGTGCTCGCTCCGAGAAAGTTTTGATTAATCACCGTGACGCTCGCGGGCATTTTGAATAATCGGTATTATTGCATCATTAATTATTATTTTCGTGTGCATTTCGATCACGCGATACTACGATAGAATTTCTGTTCGTAATTCGTTAATTAATTTAAAAGAAACATTTTAATTTTATACGCTTTTACTTTTATTATACAATTTCAATTTTATACAATTTTATATGCGGATTGGAAAATATCCGAGTTAAGTTCCGTCCTCTCTCTCTTTTATCAGCTGTAAAGATATTTACATGCACTGCGATATAAATCAAGTTTTTAAAGTAGAATATCGAAAGTTGTCTCATCCTGCTATGTTTTTCGTGGGATGATAAAAAAATTAACATAACAAGATAGTTTTTCGGCGCGATTTCTGTAAAGTATTTCTATTCGAGACTGGAGTACATAAATGAGCCTGTTATTTTAACAATCGAAACTTCCAGTTCCACGAGGAAAATCAACAAAGCGTTCGTCAAAGTACGAATCGCGTATTTTCAGAGCACTCGACGGTAGAGATAAGCGGACGGGATAATGCAGTCGGCGCACGAGCGTTTTATCCGTCGAAAGTGTGCGATGGAAATCTGCGCTTTGTGTAACGCTTGGCGATCATGGTTACAGAACCAGCGTTCTGCGCTCTCGCACAAACAGAACTTCGTAGTCTTCGTAAGGCTGACTTTCTCCTCCGTTGTACATTACGCAACCACTTACTCGGCATCTTTGGGTCGCGAGCGCAGATAGAGAGAACACAAGCAGGAAAGCAGCGCTGAGATTGATGGTCAGTTGTCCTCGCAAAAACGAGTAATACATGAAATATATCGTTTAATTTATTTTTAATTTTCTTGAAATCGTGAATTTAAAATGAAAATTTCATATTAAATTATTTCTTTCTATTTATTAAAACTGGGATAAAAACATATGATATTGAATCCACAATTCGGAGTAGCTCCGAAAATCCTCACTTGCTAGTGGATTTAAAAATTTATATGTCCTTTGTATCTTTATACATTCATATTTTTAATGGAAACATTAATGTCAATTTTTTGTAAGTACCCATTATTTCTCGTGGTTAATCATTTTATCATTAATTACAAATTGCATATCCTTCTTCATGCTCGAAAAAAATCGTAACAAATAACAACGATTCATTATGTGAAGCTAGTTGTGATGAAATATCTTCTTTTCTTAGAGTAGCATTTTTCTTCGTACATTTTTAGCTCTTTAGCCATATGTTGATTGGTGTGCTTCTATTCGCGACTTCGTAACTCCGGTTTGCCGACAGCGCGAGCGCGATTTAATTAATTCAGGGAAATTACGACGGGCAGTCATTCACTTGGTTAAACGTGACTTTCCAACGTGTCGTATGCAGAAGCGAATCCACCGTACTTCCGCTTCTCGTACGGGGCAAGCTCAAACTTGTAAACACACCGCAGACCGAAATAGGGTTCTCATATTAATAGCTCGGCCGAAGTGCATCTGGTTACACGACGAGATACCCGCAAAGATGAAGGGTCAGGCAGAGAAGTATATCGGAGATGACTGGATACGTGGGTAAGAAAACGGTACGGAGGAATGTAATATTTACTAAAAGTTTCGAATGAGTCAGTTTCCAAAAATAGTTTCGAATGAGTCAGTTTCCATAAATTTTTCTTCCCTTTTGAAAGAGAGATCGGAACTTTTTATATTGAATTATTTACTTCGAAAACCGATCCTTTATAATATTTCGTGATCTTTTAGTGATTTTACACGTTTTCCTATATATTTTGGACGTTTGTAAAGGAATCTAATTTTTATAAGTTGATGTTAAGATTTAATTAACGAATATATGTACAATAATGACATATTATATATAAATATATATGTGATGCATGTTGCAACAATTTATGTAATTTAAACTTAAGTAAATTAGAAATAAATTTATAAATTTGAATATTTATATTTATATTACATATAAACTTTTTTTTAAAAATTTTCGCTAAAAAGAAATTAACTTGAAATTTATTAAGAAATCTGATGTTCTAAAAGGTTTTGATATAATTGGAAACTTTAATACACATATAATATACATTATAATATATTGCTACATTTTAAAATATCAATTTTTTTTTTAAATACCGATTAATTATCCTTTCGCAAAGATACAATCGGTGAAAATTGACAAAAATTTTATCAGATAATAAAAATAAATTTAAAATTAGCAAAAATATACGATAATATGACATGTAAATCTTGAACAAATATAAATACCTTGGATCAGCCATGCGACGACGCGTTTCCGTCACATTCGCCACGTGACACAAGACTGTAAATCACCGTGACTGGATCGAAAATCTCTTTCGCTCGTCAAGTATCGCTTCAGATCTCCGATAACGCTTATCGCTACAAAGTGGAAAACACTCGTTAACAATAATAGAACAATAACACTAAACTGACCGATATATACCGAGCTCCCTCGCACTTCCGGTTTATCGAAGCGCGCGCGATTACGCGAGGATATCGCGGATGTGGCGCGCTCGTGCAACTTCGCTCTTCGGAGTCGGGGTCTCAGTCACCGGGACTTGGGTCGACGAGGATACCGCGACGACGACGACGACGCCGACGACGACGTTGACGGCGCTGACGCCAGTCGACGAAGCAGTCGACGAGGCGATGGATACGAGGCGGGGATGCGGAACCCCGTAGGGAGGGGGGTAGCAATGGCGGTGCGGAGGTGAGGGTGAGATGAAGTGAGGCGAACCTGGGCGCAGGTTCGTACGTCCTCGCGATATTTACCGCTCGTGCGAACAGGGATTTCGCTTCGGGGATTTCTTCGATCCATTCTGCGTGAAATCATTATTAAACAAGCGCGACTCGAATTCATTTTTGATTACCGCGAATCCCGCAGCTTTCTTAATCCGCACCCGTCTCAATTTCCCAAAGGACATTGTCGCGATTGTTGAGAACGACGGAAATTTTTATAACTTGTTCACGATTTACACGGTTTTTTTTCTTCAAATATGATTGTCTTCGTAGAAATCGGTGAAATTTATTATAAGATTCATTATATTGAGAAATTAAAACTGAAGATGTATTTGTCCTGTCTTACAGCTGAAACTAATATTTTCAAATTGTAAAAGGTACTATAACTCTTGAAAGATACTAGAGGTAGATCGTTTAAAATTTTTTAAAGGTAAAACGTGAGCGTGTAAAATAACTAATAATTCTCGATTTGTAACGTTTCGGAAAATTTTTGTCTCGTGTGAAAAATGAACTGTTCCTTCGCTTATGCACTATGGAGTCTCGAAGCTTAGAAAATACCAGGCTTGCCATTTATTTCGCTCGCTTTGTTTCGAGTCGCTCGTTTCGAAAGCACTATACAACAATAGCCTAGTCGGAGTCAGCTGGTTGCACTTCCGAGAAAGAATTTCCGCCGACACTGGTTCGCGCCGATTCATTTTCCTGACGCTAATTCTGTTTGAATGTAAATAATTGTTCTCCCCCGACGGGTTAGTAAATAGAGTATGTGGAGTTCCTTAATATAAATGACTTTCTTAATTTATTGTCCATCGTATATATACACACAATATTTATGGGCAACGAAAATAATTTTAATTAATAACCAGCACGCGACAGTATTCTTGGCGTGTTGCCGGAAAAATTACAGAATTTTATTGCACTGCAAAATGAGAAATAGTTGCGTTAAATCGCCAAGAAATGAGAGATAGATGCGCTGAATTGCCAAGTAACTTTTTCGCGAAATGAAAATTTTTCAAATTCGTTTCATTGTATGTTATCTGCATAAATTGCTGCAATTTTTATTTATTCGGTCATTTAAGTTTTTTTCAATTTATGCGTAAAAATGACATATTATCTTACTGACAAGAAGAAGACAAATTGCTCTCTATAACTAAATAAAATTCCCCTTCTAAAAACTTCTTTATAGATTTTTAATCAATTTTACTACATGCATTTTAATTTACTATTTTAAGAATATCGTATCTCAAATGCAATAATCAATTTGTTGCGAAAAATTGCGATATCGCGTGATGCGCATATAACATGTATAACATTTATTATATGCAAGTAAGATGGAAAAAGAAACTACTCAATGATAATTTAATCTTTTTAAAGACATCAGATAATTTAATCTTTTTAAAGACATCAGATTTTTTTAAGAATTATTTTTAATGATTGTTTTCGAAAATTGTTTTAACACAATTAATCGAAGAATTCACTCGAAACAATCACGAAGATAGCGACACAATATTAAATCAATGAAATGGATAGGACCTCGTTATTTTTTTAAAAATAATTTCTCGTTTCCAACGTATAACATCACGCGTAACATCATGTGCTATTGGTTTCTCGTTCTCTCTCTCTATTCCGCATTTATTATAATGTTTATTTAAAGCGCACATGGAGTACCCTTAAGTTCCATCTGCTTCGTGAATTATGAACTGAGTTTTAATCGAACTCGCAGCCAAACTCGCCAAAGTTCGATACTAATGCATACAAATGCTGCATTTGGTCTTGTAATTTGATTACAGACAGCGCTTCCTCTATATTCGATTATATGCTCCGCTTATTGACTTTTGTATTATCGCGCTTAACGCGTCTATGTGTTAGACGCGTGTTAATACGGATCATTGTGGATTTAGAGCGAAAATTAACGCGTTATTATTCTCCCTGTTTATTCCACCGTGATTGTTTTTTTTTTTTTTTGAGAAAATTATAAACTAGTTTACATTTCCATATTCGATTTACATTTCGCAATCATTCGTTGAGAAATTACAGAGGATTATAAATTACCCGGCAACATGATGACGTCTAAACATGTCTTAATAACATTTTAATGACGTATAATACGTCATTAATTTAAAGCATATTAGTATTAATTCAAAGCATATTAGTATTAATTTTTAACTAATATTAATTTTGATCGCAATGAAAATGCCAAATGACTTTTTGGTTTCTCGAACATGTTTGCTGAGTAAATTATCTTCAATAAAAGTGAACGTTAAAATTATTTAGTAATTTATGGGCAGACTCTTCATTGTTTGCGTAGATATAATGAATATATATAATTTTATGTAGAAATATCTTCTCTTTTTTCTTTTTGCTTTAGTAGCGTACCGAATTTTATTGATTTCCATAGAACTTCACCAGTTTATGCAAACAAGTTACAAACCGGTTTTGTCATTAAAATATCAATTTTTCACCCTCGATCTAATAAAACTATTATATATATCCATTGTATAATATAATGTCGTGAAATAAGGCAAATATACAGATTTTTCTGATAACAAGGTTCTCTCTCTCTCACATCTCATCGCTTGTAAATGATGATCCTTAAATGAGACTACCGGCCTTTATCGAGTGCATGACATTCGTACGAGTGTATCTGAGCGCTTTGTTCTCCGGCAATTTAGCTCCATGCAGTCTGGTCTTTCTAGAGCGCTTGCGCCCCTTTGGTCTCGCGGATGGCGGCGATGGTGGGGCTGGTTTTCGGAGGGTGGATAGCGAATATTGACGTGTCGCAGGCGAGCCAGGGGTTAGCAGGTGGCAGGAGCTTTAGCGAGGCCAAGGGCTCCTGGGGGCAAACGAGGGGTGGAAACAAACTCGAGAGGATGCAGCGTTTACTATCGCGTTGTAGGGGTGGACCCCTCTTTCATGAGACGGCAGTTGTCGAGAAATATCTTGGATCGATCTTGTTTTGCGCATTACGCTAATTTCTAATTCGCGATTTGTTTAGAAAAAGAAAGAGATAACAAATTATATCAACTTTCTCACAGTTTTATCAACTTTGCTTGCACTCTTTCTTTTTTAATTATATTGTAAATGTTTTATTATATTATATTTGTACGTGTAAAATACATACATTTGGGATAACATTGATATTGTATCGATCAACATAATGAATTGTTAATTTTTATATAAAGAGTTAAAATTTGAAATGTTTTTTTATACTGGAATACGTTGCTGTTACATCATAATTTTTCTTCTTAGGAGAGTTATTTATTTGACGAATACGATCGTTGCGTGGCGAATTTCTATTTTTATTTGTAATCGATATGTTTACTGTTTGCGATAATCAAGTTTCGTTTGCAAAAACTCGGGCAGCATGTATTCATCGGTGAATTTAAATTAGTGAATGGAAACTTCGTCAAAATATGCCTCAAAATTATAATAAAGGAAAAACAAACGTTAATGAATTATTTAAAATTCTAAATAAAATTTACATTACGCTTTTGAAAGAATTCATGATATTACTGACGTGAATCATTTTCTAGATGTCTCTAATTAAGTGAAGAAAACTTTTTTATTTGTGCAACGAAACTATATTATGTGAAATATCAAATTACAAATAGCACATGAATCGTTTGAAAATATCTCGTTAGCAAACAGTCTATATTGAATTTCCAATTATAAACGTTTGTTTTGCGTGCACGATACGTGTTTGCTTATATCATTGCATTTAATCATATTATTTTGCCGATTCTTACAAGAATATACAAATGAATTAGACTTATATGCTATGACAGATGTTATCATAATATCAACTTACGAGATAGCATATCGCTATCATAATTTATCAGAAATAATATTGCTTTTCAGAGATTTTATCTCTGAATAATATATATATTTTATAGTATTCACAATGCGTGAATGTAGTTTGATACTCCAGAGTAATTATATATATATATTATATATATTATATATATATATATATATATATATATATATGTAAATTTTATATAGTGGAATTTTATATAGTTTCTTGAAAAGGATATACCTTATAATTATTATAATTATCTTATTTCAAGAATCATCATGAAAATTGAAAACTTCCCAAGTTTTCAATTCCTATTCCAAGCTTCCATGCATTCTTTTTGATAGACACCTCAACATTTATACGCATTTCAATTCGTCGCGATGTTTCATGTTTTTACGCCGCTTTTGTTCAGAATATCTCCCGGATCGTTAGTAATCATCTTGTGCAGCAGAATTTGTTTTTTCTAAAAAAAAAAAAAATGTTTCTATGATAAAAAAAGATGTGTTTTCTTAGGACTAATTTGTACTGACTATGGCGATCCTTGTATATGAAAGCGATCTTTTAGGTGGTTAGCATGAACCCAACGCTCATGTTTCCCCGAAAATTCTCATAACAAGCTGTCATTTGCAGGCCTCTGTGTAGAGAGAACATAGAAGGAAACGTGCAATACGCGTACAATTCCACAGAGCCGAACAGCCGTGACAAATGCAACTCCCCTCTGTTCGAGTCCTTGAAGCACCCTAATCGTGCCCGCTTCTGTGTCGATTCCCTCGATTGCTATATTCCCGCCATTCGTTGTCGCAGATCGATCATTTTCTTGTCGGATAATTGATTCTTGTGTAGCAAAGTTCGCAAAATACATTTAGTTATGGAATATCGCTATTAATAATATCATATAGGTGTTACGATATCAAAATGCTAGAATATTTGACGATAATGCAATTTTTACAATATAGACAAAGTAAAGTAATTTAGTGATATTTCTTATTCTTTACAAATTTAAGGAATTAGGATATTTTATTTTATATATTATCAAATAAAAATATTATATATTATCGAATAAAAATAAATTTTATATATATGTACACATATATAAAACACTAAATGTATTATTCTTGTTTATGAAAAATCAAGTTTCGCTTGTACAATTTTTAGTCTACTGTGGAAATAAAAAAATTTTTTTTTAATAAAATTTTTTTAAATAAAGAGATTATTTGATGAACGAAAATAATAAATAAGATTTATAAATATATAGTTATGTTTCTTTTTTAAATAAATATTACAAATTTTAAAATGACCATTTTTTATAAGAATATTTTGCAATTATTAAATTAAAACTACAGAATACACATAATATCATATACATTTACAATATGCAATCACATACATATGTAAATAATATCAAAAAACATATAGAAAATATATTTGAAAATATATCTGAATAACACGAGAGGTATAGCGTGGAAACGCACAAGTTGTTGCCGAAGTTAGTTCTGGAATCTTACTAACAGGCCAACCGTTTCAGCGAAGAGGAACTGTTGTACATCGTACGCTCTCTTGTAGCAACTTCGTGAAACTTAGTAGAGAAATTTGGATTGGCTAGAGACTCATTGAGATATTATTATTAAATTTATTATAACAGTAAGGAATGTCTTATTTTATTCTATTCGATCGTAGCTAAATGTTTGATGAAAAATGTAAGAAAGATCTCGTTTTCCTGAAAAATTACGGCATTATATGTATAAAAAACTGACTTTAAATTCCGATAGTTTTTTGTGACGCCTTGTACTTGTATTAGTAAAGTTCGTTGCTCTCTCACTCGTTTTCCTGACCTACAATATACTACGATCTCTTACGCTACGACCTGTAATTAACGTCGATCTTGCGGGGGCAATTCCGCCTATCATTTGTATAGTAAGCAATTAATTGAAGGAGCGAAGGAAGTAAGGACTTTTTTATCTAACGATATTACATCCTTAAACTGTTAATGTATTAGATAGTATGACGCATAGGGAGGAAAGATCTCTTCTTCAAATTCTTCAAAATCATGATAAAAATATAATAATTCGAAGAAACGTACACAGATTTCTATACTTTAATTTGCCAAGCTCTTTTTGTCCTGTTATTCGATGAATCTTGTCTCGGATTTTTCTTCCTTTTCTGCATCGGCTTTTCCATCGTACCCATATCTCGTCTATCTCGCGGAAAAAGAGAAGACGAATGTCTAATGGATTTAGCTCCCTACGGAGACCGATGGAGTTGGTTTGAAAGGAAAGGTAGATTCTCTTTAGTGCTCGCATCGCTCGTGCCCGGTAAGATTCGATGTGTGAAAGGGGAGTATAAGGAAAATCGTGGGAAATGCATCACGTCTGGAAGTTATTCGCGCGACATGATGATAGAACGTTCCACAGAATTTGGTAACAGCTATTCCTTGCGACTTGTTGCTCACACATGATACGTGATTGAAATCGAGAATTCTGATATGTACAAATTAGAGGTGTGTAAGAATAATAATTTCTTATAAATCGATGGTTATTTGTAAAATTAAAATCTCTTGCTCACACATATACATATATGTGCGCGCAAGATTTTTTCTTGAGATATATGTTAAATTATAAATATCATATGTGTTCTTTACAACTTTTTACAAATAAATTTGACGTTGAAAAATATATCTGCAGTCTTGTTTAATAAAAAAACGCATCTATCTCTATCTATATTTGTAAAGAAAACGCACACAAAAATATAAGGAAAGTAGCAAAGAGAGGTCGTCTTTCATTATTATCATTAAAAATATAAAATAATTTTCATGAATATATTTGATTGGTTGGTTTAGTTAGATTAGAATAATTTTTATACGATTTCTACTTCTATTTCTTTCTCTCTTCGAAAATTTACTCATCTGAAATCTGCTTTGACGTATTTATACCATCATGTATTTTACAACTGTGCTTACATACTTATGCAGAGGATTTCGTAAAGAGGAAATGTGCTTCGAAAATATAGAATATCATGAAAATGTAGAATTTATCGCGCATTTTCGCTTTAAAATATAGCGCATTTTCAATATTGCACGGTAGCGGATTGCTATGTGCAAATACTAGATATTTAAATTGGTACGCATGCACTAATGATATACTAAAAGCCCGAAGAAGTTTCGTTGACATCCATTAACGTCACATATATTACAAAATGTATGAAATTGCTTAATTTATATACGTGAAATTGCGTATATTATTTCGAAAAGTTTTACTAATTTGTTAAAAGTACCAAAAAAATTGATAAACGACATCCTTTCAAAGTTTGTAAAATTAAATTTCGCTCCGAGATTACTTCTGAAGCGCGGATCATGTTTAATCCTTCGGATGATAACGTTATTAAAAGATACAACGCATTAAAAAAGTTGTCTTTGGAAGAATCTTAATCCAGAAGTAATAAGAATGTTGTCGGAGCCGGTCGGAATGAAACATCGAATTTGCCGTCTCTCTTTAGCTCTTTGGTGAAACCGGCGGCGCGTTTCGGCGATTTATCACAGACAGAAATGCAATTTTCCGCAATGAGTTCACCATACAGTAAGTGATCCAAGCTGTCGAGAGAATTCGTAATGTCGTACTGTTCATGGCAGTAATGGAATCCTTTAACTCTTTATTAAGAATTATGCATGCGTTTTCTTGCATAAACGCTCGAGCTGCTTTCTCTACATAGAAAATTAATTTTATATTAAAATTTTAATACATTATGTAACACAGATTATATGAATTTATACAGTGTTCATGAAACAGGTTGTGAAACTTTGGGAATATATTGAGGAAATAGAATAACTTAAAAAAGCTCCTTTGACCTCTTTTTAATCAATCATTTTATGTCTGAAAATGATTGATTAAAAAGATATAAGAGAAATGATTGATTAAAAAGTTATAAGAGAATTATTATATATATTATGATTTTACGTTAAAAAAAAAGATTTGTGAAAAAATGTGCTTAAAACATTTTCTGATAGACAGAAAAAGAGAGAGCGCTAAAAATATTTTGTTTTATTACTTTTTACTCTGGAAATAACATTTATATATTTTATTAAAAAACAAAAAAGATGTCTCTCTCTTTTTAATATATTTTTAATAAAAACGCCCGCATGAATTGTTAATATTGTAAAATTAATAAATTACGAAAATACGATAGAGAGAGAGATAAAATTAAAATGTATCGCAGATAATAGTGTGGAATGACAAAATATAAAGGTCTTCTTTGATCAAAGAATTGTATAAATGTGAAAAAAATTGATTGAGTTAGGAAATTAAAGAAAATCTATAAAAAAAGAGATGTACAAAGCCATGTACAAAGTCTTTGTACGCTGATGGCAAAATGTATAATTTTTTGCATGGATATTTTAAAAACCGAATTTTGCTTGTCAGTCAGAATTAGGAACACATGAATGCATACTCACAGAAGCATCGTCTATTAAATATATCAAAGAACAGATAATTTCTAGAACGTACTATAACATTTTTAGATGCGTTTCGATCAAAGTATAATCTTTTTTGCAACGCTTTTGATTTTATTCATAAGATATTTTTGCGAACATTATAAACAGATAAAATATTATCGTATAAATATTATACCGATAAAATATTATAATATTTCGATAAAATATTATCGGAAAAGACATTCATATTAAGCAGTATTTCAAGATGTGTCTATTTGGTTATTTATTTTATTTTATACATATTTACAGGAACGACTATGCAAATAATCCTTTCTCGTAAATTATATAATACGTGGGAGGATAAATTCACATTCACAGCTTGTTGGCAATTGGAATACCAGTACTATAGTAGAGTCGGGTTTAAAGTGTTAAGTTACTCGTGAAGAAAATGTTAGCTGCTCCCCTGAATCGTTCTAACCCCCGAGGCTAAATTGGTGCGGTTCGGTTTCGAAATAGCGGCTCGAAATTGTGGCGGTTACTGAGTGTCGAACGTACTGCAGTAATTGTATGTGCACACCGCGCGTAATTGCATGTTATTGTGTGTCGGACGACTGAAATCGAAGAGGTTCGAGAGAAACAGAGAGAGAGAGAGGGGGGGGAGAGAAAGAGAGAGAGAGAGAGAGAGACTTTTACGGAAGAACGGAACTACAAGCTTGGTTTTTCCGGCTTTCGATGAAAGTTAGATTCGGATGTCTTCTGTATCCCGATGCAACGCATCGATCGTATTCTATCCGCGTCTCTCGCACGCGCGGAATAAAATCGAGTTATCTCAGTTCGGTTGAAATGGGAACACGCCGACGCGTGATTCTCAATTAATCCGATGAAATTTCATTTTGTTCTCATCGGCGCGACGATCCCCGTAAAAACGCGTGCGCGACATCGTTATTTCTTATTTGCGACGAGGACGGGTTCGATGACAATGAACGGGGATGATGGAATAAAACGCGCCTCGTTGGGGACGATATTCGGAATCCAGGGCGACTAATCGCGGATTTACGAGAGGGAGAAATCTTCGTTTGCGAATAAACCAGGCTTTAAAATCACGAGATTTTATTTTTTTTCAAGCTGCCTTTGTAACGTTCGATTTATTCTATACATACAATTTATGTATTTTTTTGATAGTTAGAGATCTCTTTCCCGCCATGCAATTTTCTTTATTATATATATAGCATGAAATAACGAGGACTCATATTAATTCACGAGGAATGGTCTATTTAATTTTCATTTTGCATCAAAGGACATATAATATGATTAGGTATTGGGTTTAACATTTTATCATTAATTAGCTTCATTTTACCGGAACCGTGTTTCATTCCGAAATAGAATACCTGTTAGTCACATGGTAATAGAATACAGATAATCATTTATTCTCTTAATGCTCGAAAAACATCGTCGTGCTTAAACGAGGAAACACAGTATTTCGAATTAGCGTAGAAACGGTGGAAAAGGGTGCAGGGGAGAAAATAATATGGCAGAAAAGGAAAATAAGCAGCGCTTGAGGCGGGGTCCAAGTCGAGAAATAATTACGTAAAATATTGCTCTAGTTTTGTGCCAGGCCGCGTATTCTTAGCATGAGAACGCGTTTGTTATAAAGTTGAATTAGCTGTCCAGAATAAACTGGCCTTCAACAGAATACATTAATTGTCAATGAATAATATAAAATCTTATTTTGTTTCTTTTTTCAAACTGGCTATTTTATAACAATTTCATTGATCGAGTTAATTAATATTAGATGTTATTTGTTACGCAATTTTTATATATAATAACTATATTTTCTTTATACATATAATAACTTTATATCATAATGTATGATGATTCTTGTATAATAATATAAGATTAATGATTATTCAGATTAATTTTACCGTAGGAAAGTCTTCGCATATCTTTTGATTGATTCTAATGTATTCATTTTTGCGCGCTTTGAGCTCGATCGATCCGAGGAACCGACGGAAAATTTATCGTCGACGGAAATACGGTATCTTCCTTCCTCTCTTCCTTCGGCCTCTCTTCCTGTATCTTCCCGTGTGGTTCGCTATTTTCGCTCAAACTCGTCAAATATTTCGCGAGGGTGTCTTTTCATTCGCCACGAGAAATTCTCGCCCCTACCGCTACAAGCCATTCGATTCAATTTGGTTCGAGTCGACTCGATTCGAAGGGTAGTCTGATTAAATTCCTTCCGGGATAAGAGCGCGGAAAGAGGACGAGGGAGGAATACGAGCGACAAACCCTCGAAATCACTGGAGCGAGGCAACAGCCGGCTCTTCTCGGGCCTTCTCCTTTCGAATGTTTTGGCATCGGCTTTTCGATCACCATCGATATAGTAGCGATGTCATTTTGTGATGTCTAATCGTAATTTTTCCGTACGATTCCGTATTGATCCTCATAAGCGAGCATGTCAATCGAGTTGAAAATCAATTCGAAATTTACTTTAAAAATTCATTTTTGATTTCATATCGTTAAATAAATCATTTCTCATTTCTTGCACAAAGTTTATAAAAAGAAATCTTATCTTGTGGGTGATTCGATTCAAAGGGTATGACTATCTAAAAAGAATTTTATAGGTAATAAAATATTATAATCAGTATCTTTCACAGGAAGATCTTAAAATTAAGATCGGGATTTTCGGAATATCGAATTATGAATTATATTTTAGTAATATTGAGAAACTCTTGGTGGTCGCGAAATCGGGAGCAATAGAAAGGAACGATTCTCATTCAATTGCTTTCTTCCCCTATAATTAGTCCATGAGTCAATTGTAAGTTTACGAATATATACATGCCTAGGCCATTGAGAGGATCGATCGGGAGCGTTTTGTTCCGCATAGAGGCGATTATCGGACATTGGATGTTGGTTACAGTATGTCGCAACGTTCGCTCCGTTTTCGAGCGATCGGCTGAGTATGCGATGCCGCAATACAGGGCGCTACTGTATGTGTTCCGGGTGAGACAATGACTCACGGTTACGCCGTTAATTGAGGCGATTCCCTAACATTGTGTATCGGCACTGATTACCGTCGGAGACGATCGCGCAGGGAGAATGCAACGTGGGGAACGGACGTCGGTCGACAATACGGTCGATCTTCCTCTCCCTCGCAATTCCCGCGGGAACGAGCGAGATTACCCCCGGGAAAACAAAGGACTATTACTGTGGACTATTATTCGTGGTTAAGAAATCATGTAACCTCGCTGTTCGAATAAAGCGAACTGATCTCTCATTGCAAATGCCAACGTATTTTAAGCCGCCCTGCTTTGGAATAGGTCGTTTCTCTCATAAAAAAGGTTAAAATTGAAGCGAAAAAGTGTCCTCATAACGCATGATTTATTATAAATATATCCTATAAATTTTTTAAATATGTTCTGTAAACTCTTTAATTTGGAATACAATTTTCTCTTTCTCGCTCGATATTAAAATAATTAAATTATCAATTTAACATTTTTTATAAGATTCTGAGACGTGTCAGTGGAACGGTGTCATATCGATAAAACAATGGAACAGTAAAAATATTCAATTGACTTTCTTCCCAATCGAGGCTTAGGATTCGAATGAGAATTTATTCTACTTTGAATAATTTTACTTTGTTTAATCTGTTTTAATTCACATAATTTAAAATAATCATGGGATATGAAGAAGGTGGCATTTGTAAGAAACGAGATCGAGATTTTTTCTCTTCACAAGCGCTCTTTATCCGATAAGGTTAAAGACTGATTGTGAGAGACATTTTCTACCTACATCTGCATTTCCTCGGCAGCTTACTTATGCCGCTTAAGCCCCCGGGATCCGCCGCGAGCGCGGCTTAAAGCTGCGGCCGGAACTTCAAGGCTTGCTAGCGGCGCGGTAATGTCCGGTTTCTTTCATTGGCTCGTACGTGCATACCGCACTGCGACATCCTGACGTAGCTGGTAGAATCGCAGTAGCGGGACACGAAACATGATGCAAAAGACCGTCCACATGAAAATCTCTGTATGTGTCTCTGTTTATGAATATTTCAGCGGTCCTTTCGAGTCACAAACGGCACTGCTTTTGTAAAAGTGTTAATTTCCGCAAAGAAATGCAAAGGAAAAAGTAAATAAAATCAAAAGAGCATTGTTTATTCAGAATTTTCTATATAAAAGTTATACTAAAATAATGAATTATAAATAAACGTTAAAATTTATAGAATGTTTAATATAATAATAAAATTTTTTATGATATACATTAATATAAATGAAACTTTTAATTAGAAATGTCATTCTCCTCTTGTCTAAATATCATTTAATATCAAATGCTTTGTACATGCGACAGTTGTACAATTTAAATTTGAAACGGAAACGACATTAGCAATTATCTTGCTATTTAATTTTGTCATTTTAACAAAGACAAAAAAGATAATTACATTAGATGTCTCAAAATTAAACTTTACGTGAAGATTAATACTACTGATATTGCAATTTTAGAGAAGTTAAATTTAGAAAAGTTTTATACAATTTACTTAAATGTCATAAACATGTGATATATGTAATCTGTACATTATTAAGTGTTAAATTATATTTTTTTGATTTTAAGAAATTAAAGCAAGAATGAGATATGATATCTTGAAGACAATACGTACTTCACCCGATACAATATGTACATAAGAACTTCTGATTATGACACATCATAATAAATAACGTTCAAGCGCATAATATCGATTAAACTTGAAATTGCATGTATATTCTTTGTTTTTCTTGAAGGATAAAGTTTTAAAGTAGGTTTGAAACTTACCTTGGACGATTTATATATATGTATAATTCGAAACAAAATTCCATTTATAATTTTATATATCGTGTAATAAAATCATATACAAATATTAATCAAAATAGTAGTAATACAAAATAGTAGTAATAAAATCAACAAAATACATGTAGGTTAAAATATATGTCGCATATAATATAAATAAAACTTTGTTTTGAATTTTATTATTAATTATACAAATTATACAAATTAGATTGTCCAAAACGAACTTTTATTCTCGAATTATAATATGAACGCTCAGTTCAATAAAGAAATATTGCAACTTAATATTTTTTTTATCACACAAGTATATTATTGTTTTAAGTCATACACGGAAATATTTTACAATATAAATTACATGAAAAATTCTCTTTCACGTTTTCTTTTACAATATTTATTATAAAACTGGAATATAAAGACAGTAGAATATTTATTAGTATAAAAATTGTAAATTATATATTTGTTTATGCATCAAAATATTTGAATAATTACAATACTTTTGTAAAATATACATGTATATGTAATAATATTTATTTTTATTTGATAATACATATGTAATATTATTGAATAAAAATAAATATTATTGAATAAAAAAATATTGTGATTCCTCTTATATGTTAATATATTCCACGATTACAAAAATTATATTATAATTTTTGCTATAATAAATTTTTTAATATTTTCTTTGAATATAGGAAATCTTTTCTATTTCAATTTAACAATTTTTAAGACAGAAATATAAAAAGAAAGAAAAAATATAATTATAAATTTTAATAAATTTTTTAAATACTTTTCTCTTTCTTTGATAAATTTTATAAAATAATTCCAAATATTCCATGATTTTTCGTAATTTTTCTTTTTTCTTATTATACTTTTTTATTTTATATATATTATTAATATATAATATATAAAAGATTATAGGTAGGAAACATAAGTTTCAGTTAAATGAAAGTAATAGAAAAAAGTGAATTCATTGATTGTCATCAGGTGCGTTTTGCGATGTATACTGCATGCATTAATCGAGACATGAATTAATGACAAGTAACCGTATGCGATGCAGATCAGAACTGTTCGCTTGTCAATATAGCGAACGATTTGATTTCAATGTGTCAAGCGAATTCAAAGACAAATATCACGCCACAATGAGAGAGTTATAAATCATCTAATCTCTATTATTCGGCCTCTATTTTGTGCGCATTATTCCTAACTATAATTGTGCGCACTATTTCTAACTACAATGTGTCATGTGTGTATGCCAATTTTCTTTTTCTTTTTATAAGTAGATGCATGATATATTTCACTTGCGATATTAGTTTTTGAATTCTTTGGAACTTTTGCGCACATTTTCCAGAGATAATATCTTATACATCTTTCTTCTTGCCCAAAGATCTTTGAAAACAATACACATATATCTATTATGAACTTTTCACAGCTGTTATACGAAAATCGATACTTGCATCTGCGTTCTAGTGGAAATCACAAACACTGATTTATCCGCGCTAGTGTTTTAAATTCATTTCGTTAAGCAAAGTTCACAGAATTTATCATGTTATCGCTTTAATTTATGAAAGTTAAAAGCAAAATAAATTCGTACATTCTTTAAATTATATATTTAATACACAATAGTCTATAATTCATATCGATTCCTACAATTTTATAAGAGATAAACGCATTTAGACTCAGATATTTCTCATTGAAACGCGAATTATGTTGAAAGCACACGCGAAACAGGGTCCAATCGATACGCGAGGCATTCCGGCCGAAATGAGTTTTTCAAGAGGAAAAGAAAAGCGACCGACCGACAGCGACGGGATCGTGAGTGGAATATGCGATTCTGCAAACCGCGAGAGTGTTCGCTCCTTTTTCATCGAGGTCATGATATTTTTCATCGATGAAAAGCGAAGGGTCCCTTTTGGAATCCTAAGGGAGTATCTCGAAAAATTCAATCATATCTTTACCTTCATAGAGAAGTCTAAGCCATCCAACCGAAATAGCAAATTTTCGTGACACTTTGTGCATGTGGTTGGAATACGCAACTTTACGTGTCATATGATTTTGCTGACGTAATTTATTCTCATGATATTCTCTCCTCAATTGCGAATTGCATATTTTCAGTAAATATTCTTTACTAACGCGCGAAAATATTTTTATTAAAAGAAATTGACTTGCGAAATTTTGTAAAAAACTTTACATTATCGTATTTTAAAATTTTATTTTTGAAATAAATTAGAATAGAAACATTAGAATAATTATACTTGTATATTTTATTATCATTAAAAGTTTAAATTGAAATTAGAGAATCCTATTGTGGAATGAAATACATGATTTCGTCTAGCAAATTAATGAAACATTATAATAAAACTTTTATTCAAACTATTCTCGTATTAGAGGATTAAGAATAGACTGAAATGCGAATAGCTTGTAAGCTTCTACCCAGAATATATCCTAAATGATTCGAGTATCGACTATTCCCTGTCGAGAAAAGCACCAACCACGATACGAGTTGTTCATCCCCTTTTCTTGAGCCCTTAGGGAACGGGATCTCATCCACGGGGCAAATAAAGGTGAGAGCGTCGTCTACCCTCTCTATTCAGTATCCAGCCGGAAGTTGCTCGCTCACGTCCGACTTTCCTACGAACGGAAAAGGGAAAGTCTGCCGGGAGCTAACTCGCTATCTCGTCTTCCTCTTGGGAGCCCTTTCTCTGGGCGTACAAAGAGAAAGGGAGGACACAGGAGAAATGACCTTCGCTGCGCGTTGACCCGACACTCAAGCTCATCTATCTAACGAGGTTTGAGCACCGTCCGCGCTTTTTTATCATCAAAAGAATCTAGAATCCCTTGATATTCTGATCTAAATTGATAAATTTGATTAAGAAAAAACATTGCTTTAATTTTTTCGCAATAAACTTGATATAACAAATATTTATGATAAACACATTTCTTACACATTTTTGTAATAATTAAAACAAATAATTATAACTAGGAAAAAATATGTTTTCATATTTTTACAAAGTTTTACAAATAATGGAAATGAGTTTATTATTAATCTATAACTAATTTATTAATATCAGCAATGACACTGACTTTAAAGATTAATATTTTATAACTTGTGTATATATATATATATATATATATATATATATATATATTTATCTTATATAAAATTATAGAATATTTTAACAGTTTTTGGATAATTTTCAAAACTATTTATAACTCAGAACTGACTAATTCTTGCTTCTATACTTTTATCATTTAATCATACATATGACATGATTATATATTATACTAATGTCGCGATATTGTTTCTGGGAAATAAATAATGATATAATAAATCAATTCAATATAACGTAGATTTATATTTTTTTCGAGAAAAAAATTGATTAAAATTCTTTTAGGGGAAATAAGACAGCATTGTATATTAAAATTCTTTATATATATAATAAATAAAAATTTTTTGGATACTTATAATAAATAAACCGAATTTTCATTTATTATTTCATTATTTATTTTTCGATATTATCGTAATGTTAATATCATATGTATGTTAATATCATATGTATGTGATTAAATACATAACATAGAATTAAGAGTTCGTAAATTCTGACACAGATATGATATTTCTGAAAATTATTTATGGAGAAATATGCATAATTTTCGGCCGTGAACTACATATTGTGATGTATGACAATCGTGGACCTTAGTTAGTTGTCGTGGGACATATTTAAACACTGTCATTATATGCCAGTATACCACTGTGTATCCGTATTACATAAAATATGAGCAGTTCTTTCCGTCACACATTTAACATCGCGTTTCGCGTACATTATCGGTCGCGGTCAGCAGTGACGCGGACGCAATTACACCGGCTTGGCGGTTCGTCCAATTGTGCGAATAATTTATCGCGAGCCAGGTAACGCGCGCCCATCAATCCGTCCGTCGAATTCAATAATTATTTCGACCGCATTACAATTCGGCGTAATCTCGGTACAGTCCTTTTATTAATCGGCCGTCGGTTTCACGTGCCAACGTGGAGAGACGCAAGGGGGAGAAAGTTATCCTGTAGATAGTTATCGATTTTCTCGTCGTGTCGCTGCCCTTTAAGCTATATTTTCGAACCTGCTTCTCGCAAACACGAGAACGAGATTGTCCATAATGAATATTAAATTTTGTCTCCTTAATTCCTTTTCTCTTTATAAAGGAAATAGCTACTGACGGAAACTGTTCATTACACGGGTCGTATATAATGTCAAGCTTCGGTTGACTTCGACAAAAATTTATGTCTCTTAAATATTTGTTTTTTTTCATTATTTTATTAGTGTACAGTGCAAAACTACATAACTTATCGATAATAATTAATTCTGTCGTTTATTGATGGATATGGCGTGTAATCATCTTTGTGATTTTTATTAACTGTCATGGCGTTGACATTATCAAACTTTTTGAAATTTTAAATTTCCTCGTTAACACGCGTTAATCCATGGTCGTCAATTTTTTAACGACATGTTAAAAATAAGAGAATTTTGACGTTTAATAACGATGCATTTTAACGAATATTTTGCAGCTTGTTTCCCATCGTGCATCGATGATAATCTATCCAATTTATTACATCTTTACGTAAAATTTATACAGAAAATTTACATGTAAGCGCAAAAAAATGCACATGCAGATATATCAACGTACGGATAATCGATGTGTCTCGATCGTAGCTATATACATCGTGAATCGATATAGTTTCATCATTCCCCTTCAGATAGTGGATACTCGAACTGTTCCTAAACTTTGCATATGCACATGTAAGCACGCGCAACCGGAAAGACGAGTGCTCTTGAATTATGCCGAAACTTTCGCGAACTAAACTCTTACCTTAGTACTCACCCTCAGTACACGTATTACAAGATACATATGTCTTCATTTCCCTCATCTTCGCTTGACATGACGAAGACATCGATCATTTATTATCAATGAAACGGTTTTTTTGTTCATTTAATATATATATAGATACACAAAGACGCGCGCGCGCGCGCGTGCGCGTGTGTGTGTGTGTATATGTTTATGTATAATACATATATGGTTATCTCGATCACTAAAATTTGTCCGGGAAATGAAATATTTAAAAAAAAACGCCTCGTATTATAATTATAATTATTCTGTTTTTATGACATATGAGATTCCTTTAGAATTGGAATGTGCGCACAAAAATTGATTATCAGAATTAAATTATATTTTATTTTTTTTTAGATTATCTTTAATTTATATAATTACTTTGTTTAACGCGTAAATTCTCCGACATGTGAAACAATAGGTTTTTTAATTATATTTTAATTTAATTGATTTGATGAAGAAAAATCGTTCACATGAAGATATTAAACTGCGGGCATTTTAAGGGTCGATAATAAAAGTAATATTTATGAATATCATAATGAAGAATATTAATTTCTCGATAAATGTGAAATAAACTGCAGAATTTATAATTTATGATAATATCACCGCGATAAAATTTACTGCCCTTATAATGTGATAAAAGTGACATAGTAACTCGGAAATTGTTCGTCGTAAGAGAAGATTATTAAAATAAATTGAGTGAATAAACCTTCGATAACGAAAGACAGTCGTCGAATTGGACATTTATTGCGATCTATCTCCAAAGAAATTTCCCGGTACATCCGCGGTTGGGACGAAGAGCGCCTTTGTCTTCGGAAAAACGGCTTCAGGTTTTACATAGCGTAACAGAACCAATCCGTTCCCGTCGGGGCGAGCGGTAAGGAGCGCGGCGGGAGGAAGGAAGAACTTAATAACATCCACGGGGACACCGCCGCACCATTATCTTTAAGAGCATATTTCCTCTAAAGTGGCGCGCGAGCTCGCGCACAATGGTGCAATACCAAAAGGAAGCTAGCAAGGGGAGCGGGCGGGAGTCCCTCCGTCTCCGGTAATCATCCCCAAAGGATAAAGTGACCGCGCGCTTTATCGTCCCTTTTCCGCGTGTGCTGCTTCACTCCGGAAGCTTCTACACCATGAGATGACTTCAATATTATACACGACGCGAAATTCACGTAGTGCTTTTTTTCCGATATGTAGGGTGTTCTAGATCTTTACCGGATGTTTCCTTAACCAGAGTTCTTTTGCTCAATTTGGAGACAAATTTTCCTGAACAAAAATGTCAGAGGATCTTATGAGTTATTGCTTATTTTATCTAAAAAATGAAACTCGCTTATAGTTTTAACGTTATCTCGTTATCAGAAGTTGTACGTATTAGTTAAACAGTATTCTTTTTATTAGAATGACGATTTTCGTGAGTAATGTTATATATTTTCCATTCTTATAAAAGCAATTCTTAAGACTTCTTATCTTAACTATCAATTGATGATCTTAAACTCTTTTCTCGATACATAAACATCACCACATGTTACATGTGAAGACTGTTGTATGAAAAGATATTCTATATATTTTTTTTAGATTATTATATCCCTACCGACGAGAGATAAAAATGGTCAATTACAGTCAATTCACAATTCATTTCGAAGTCTTCTAACTGAAGTTCAAATTTATTGGTAATGTACTTCAAATTTTACTCAACTATACTCAACTATATTTTATAGTGCAAAGATGTATATTGTTTTATATATTTTATAAAAGTGTAACATATTTAAATTATTGCATTTTTTTGAAAAATGTCAAGTTCAATGCAATTATTTTAAAAACATTTTAAAAATTAAAATGAATTAAAATGAAATCAGCTCAACAGCAAATTTTAGAGATGTGATATGTCAAAGTAGCAAGGTATCCCGATATCCTTTGCTTCTCATTGAGAATGATTAATAAGTGTAATAAATATCTCTGTTAATGTATCGTTTAATTTGCAGGCAATAAACTACTTTAAGGTAGATACTCTTATACAAAGGTTAGAGAGCAGTATTATCCGTTTATGTGCTCATACAGATGATTCTATTAACATAATTGAAAAATACAGTGTATAAAGATTTACGTAGCGTATGTATTATGTGCATTATTCTCTTTCTCTCTCTCTCGCTCTTTCTCTCTGTATCTTTTTCTGCCCCTTTCTATCATTTGATATATACACGAACACATGCACAAGAGATGGCTGCCAGTAGCGACTGCGACAGCTGCGGCGCAATGCACCGCCTGCGTTGGACGGTGCAATTTATTGTTGAAATGACAGAGAACTGGCTTGTGTCGCCTTTTAGATAGAAATGACAATAATTAGCGCGATAATTTTGCGAAAACTGGAACGTTTTTGAAAGAGCGATAGTAATAATAAAAAAACAATAAAGATTTAAAGTTGCGTGATGGGATCGTTCTTAACAATCTGAATAATACGAAAAATTTGAGAAAAGAGACAGCAATTATTACTAACAGTATAATCAAATTTTTTTATTTTTTTATATTATTTTCTTATCACGCGTGACATTGTTTAATTTTATTTTGATATTTTGTGTCTCACTAGCCAATTGTTCCTATTTGAATAAACTTTTCTTTGTGCTTGCAAAACGATGCGTCATTTCAAACGGAATTTAAAATGGCTTTACCTGAACGTTAGGTAGAAAGAAAGAGATTCTCCTTCTACTTGTCGATTCTATTACGATAGATTTATTCGTTCGCGATCGGGGAAATCCGCGAAAAGCTGTGAAAGACGATTGATCGTCGAGATGCATTCATGAGATTCGCCCGAATATGTATAGGGACCACGTGAAATCCGTATAGTTCCGAAGCGATGACGAAGACGACGACGACGAGGATAATAATTGCTTTACGTCAGGTAGATAACGGCGGCACGTCGTTTCATTGTCAAAGCGACAGCGCTTGTTTACCACCATCGTCTGATAGTGAATGACGGTAATTGTCGACGACGTCGTTAGTAAAATAGTTGGACGGTGTTCCAAGCAATACTGAAAAGTATGCGAAGGAGAAGGAAGAATAGATAGACACATTAGCGAAAATAGGAGATCCACATCGATAAGAAACAGATTTGTGTACATGATCTTAATGAAGTAATTAACAATTTGCTGTTAAAATAATCGTATTTTTCTAATAATTAATTGTGAGGAGGCCGTTTTTCTCCAACTTGATGAGAGATGATTGGTTTTGTAAAACAAATTTTATTTGCATAGAGAGGAATAATTAATGTGATAAAATTAATTTTTTAATTGTATAAAAATTAATTTCAAAAATTAATTTTATTTATTTAAAAATTAATTTGATTTATTTTATAAGCTTATGATGTTACATCATAGTATTGGAGGAAAAGAGTTAATTTTTATTGTATAAGGAAATTTTATGTTTATTCTGTCAGATCAAATCATGAAAATTTTCGGTAATTTAAAATATTTCTTATTTCACTCGCAATTATCCGCAGTGAAGAGAGTTTTCATAAATTTATATTGACTTTACTTTCTTTATTAATTTCGCGTTTCATATGTATGCGACTCCATATACGTGTAATTTAAATTTAAGCAGGATATGCTGGGGAATGGCAAGTTAAGCGATCGATGAAACTAGGGTAGTTCATATTAGCTGTATATGTATATCCGCCATAGCTCGAAGAAGATATACAAATTATTTCATCCCCTTTCATTTCGTGATTATACATTAATGCTCTTTCGTTTCCAAGTCTCTTGATAAAACCATTCATTATATGCATTTTAAGAGGTTAATAAAATCATAGTTTGCCTAAGTAAGTATTTAACAATAAGTATATGGAAGTGAAATTCATGAACGTTTGTAGGGAATCTTTATTCCATTTTCTTATGAAAAATGTGCATAAATATTAAATGACATTTTAACAGAAATTATGGATAAAATTTAATAACATTAAGAAATTTGAAGGAAGACTTAATAATATTATATTCAAAATATATTAATTGACTTCTAGACGATTATTGACTAAAGGACGCTTTTAGAAAACTATAACAATTTATATGTATGAGAAGAGAAAACTTTCAATCAATAATTAATAAATTTTCAAAATAAATAATTGCATTCTTCCTTGCTTTTTCATTAATGAATATCATATTACCCTATCGCCAATACGGAGATGGCTCTTTCCCTAAGCTATTGTCTCTACGAGCTCGTAGATCTATAGTTACGTCGCGTCAGGCGAAGCTCTTGGAGACGCAAAGCTCTACCCACTTGTTGCTAGCTACTTTTACGACTGATTAAAGTCTCTAGGCCTCCGTTTGTACGCGTGTGAGTGACGAGAGGTATGTCTGTACCACGTGCAACATTCGCGTTCCCACGAACGCGCGCCGCCGTGATACAATTTCCAGGCGTTTAATTATAGCGTCTCCGTCAAATCGATTCGACTGAGCGATTTCCACCCATTATTCTTGGTCAATGTGTGTCCATAGCAGATTAAAGACCATGGCAGATTAAAGACGTTCCGACCTACAATCCGTTCTATTTCGTTCTTTTATAATCCAGTCATAGTTCACAATATTATCTCCCTCCTTGTAATTTTCGTTCTAAATACATCGAAGAGAAGCAGAACTGAAATTTATGTCAGCTATCGTGTTGAGGATATTTTATTTTAATTTATATATATATTGTGTGTGATTTTTATACAATATTAATTCTATCATTGTGAATAAAATTTTACGCTAACACATATTTTATGACATTTCATTTTTATAAAATTAATAAATATACTTGCATCTCTTTTTTTCATTTTTTTGTTGCTATTTTATGTTTGATAAGTAAATTATGTTTACGATCGTCTGTGTCAGATTTATCAGTACAAAAAATATCTCGTCGACTTTTTTCGATTCTCCAATTACGTGGAAATCTTGGTGCGGAAAAGCCCAAATATCGTTTTAATGCAGGAGATGTAATAGCCATTAGCCTCCCCTTTTCTTGGCGCAGAATCCTGACGATCCTTTCTAGAATTATCAGGGATCGTTCCTCTCTGTGTAACTGGGACAAATAAGCTTCTCACGTTTCATGTCGGTAATAATACCGATAAATTGGAATCGACGAAATAGCACGTTTCGCACATCCTTTCACTTTCCTCCTTGTCAATTCTACTTAGATCGTGATATGAAAGTATCTTGATATTACGTCATACTGCACAATCACTATGCGTAATTAAATTATATAGGTTGATTTGTCAAATCTTATAATATAACGACATATATAATATATCCAGATAATTAAAATAAGAAATAAAATATATGAAAAAGTATAAACTGAATGAGAAAAATTTTATCGCGTTTTTATAAACATGAATTAAGAAGAAATATTTCAAAAATTACAATAAATGTCTGCTAGATAATATAGACATTTAAAGAGATGATCTCCCCTAATTGTTTCATGCGGCATAATTTTGTTTGCGATATTATGGTTTCGTGAGCACGCTCGTCTTCTGGGAAATTATCGCCCATAATATCTCCCCCGATATAATAATGAACTTGTCATTTCGGGAAGCGCGAGATTGTCGCGCGTGCTGCGAAAACGTGATCATTATCCGATGATCGATGAACAGGGCATTATTTCTCGCACGCACAGAACGCAACGAATTGGCGCGAATTTCGGAGCACAGTAGATCGAGAATACAACGAAAGTTGTGAAGGGGGAAGAAACCAGGTACTATCGTAAAATTCTCCTATAGCGGCGCTACGGGTGTAACGACGTTTCCCCATGTTTATGGGCCACCGTAAACGCGGAACGACTTTGCCGGAAAATTTTACGGGTTCTGCGGTTCTTCCCAGCGGTTCGTCTCTCCTAACATTTTCCCTCGCATCGCACCGACTTGGCTGATGTACGAGGTACGACGCGTTCAATGGATTTATTGGTTTCTACAATGGCGTCGTTCTTTTCGCAAGAAAAAAAGAGAAAACTTTCTGGAAACAGAACACGAGAGAAGGGAAATATAATCGTGCGTAATACTGTGCGAGTTCCGCTTGAAAGCTTGCAGCGGATGAGATTTTAATAAAGAGAAAATAAAAGAGAAAATCGCCGAATTCAATAGGATATATAACGATATGAAGGGAGAAATTTTGCTAATCAGATTAATCCTGATGAAAGATTTTTATGCGACGGAGGGAACGAAATCTGTGACACGTTTTAAAGCCAACTTTGATGAAAACGTGCGCATTTAAAGCAATCATTATGAAGATCACTGATGAAGTCTTCATCTTTTAGATAATTTTGATAAAATTTTTGGAACTTGTTCTCCGTCAGCTTTATTGTATGATAATATAATGGAAAAATGTAATTAACTTTCTTTTTCCATTTATTATTATTAGTTCAAACTTTACATAATAATGTGTTTCTCCACAAAATATTATATCTAAAATTCGGTACAATAATTTTCCTTCCTCCAGGAAACTCTTCAATTATGCAACCGCTGGGAGTATAATCAATACTATCCTAATAGGATGTTCCATTTGCTACCTATCTGTTGGCTTCGTATGTTATACATGTATTAATTTACTAGAAGATTAATTTTATTTAATCTTGCATTTCCGAAATAAATATATTTTATATATATTCGTATTCGCACATACAATACATGAAATTTAACAGAGCGAGAATTGCCATGGGACTTTTCTAGAAGATAACATTTGTAGATTTTCGAAGAAAGAGGAGCAATATTCCTGGACAATTTTATGGCTGCTACAATATAAAACTGCAACAGCTCATCATGTTTATGAGAGCATGGAAAAGAAAAACATATTTTTCGAACGCGAAAACGTAATATTTTCTTTATCGCGATATGTAACCTCGTGCTTTCGAAAATACAAGAAACAAGATATCAATGATGTTTTCCCAGAGATGAAATGTGAAGAGTTTACGGTCTTATCGAGGAATATCGCCATAAAACACGCGATTCGCTTGATATCGAGAAATATTCATTTCTTTTTGCGTTGCATTTTCTTCTCGATAGCAATGATCTTTCCGAAAATCGAATTCGTTTATAATTGAAAACGTGGATTTGACAAGTTTAATAGTTTACGCAGTTTTCTTAAAGTTGTGCGAAAATATTTACTCATTTAATGAACGATTAATTAAGCGTGATCAGCCGCTGGCGACTGTAATTAGTAACAGAGCGTGTACTTACTGTTTACCGATTTATGCATGTCAATCTTCAAAGCGTAGTTTTGCGAAAGAGAAATTCAAGCAACAAGTAGAGTTTCGTCGCTGCGAAAGCAGTTGCTTCGTCAATAATATAAGGACATGAGACGTGTCAACTTATATCGCTGGCAGAACGCGAAACTCAATCGCGTTATCTTTTGCATTTCGATGCGTCGACTTCGCGATGAATTTTCCGTGCAGCTTTTTCCTAATACACGTTATTTACTACTTGGCTTGCTATTAAGGCGACTTCTTTCCGCGAAAAGAGAGGAAGGAACTCGACACGAGACGAGAGAACGCAGTCCTCCCGAGGCGAGATCCTTCTGGCCTTGTTAATTTGCATCTCGCGCGGCGACAGATGTCCGCGCAACCTGAATTATCTCTCTATGCAAGTCGTTATAACCCCCTCCTTTTTGCATCTCCCTTTCGCTCCCTTGATTCTGCTCGGAGATTACTCTCCTTTTTTATTCAAATTCCATCTCGTGGAATAATAAAACGCGAGACCCTTATAGCGCGAAAGAGAATCACATCGGACCCTCGATATTTCGAGCGTCGAGGGGTGATTCAAAATTGATGCAGCGGGAAGTCAGTGGTGATTTCGATAATTGACAATAGGGGCAAATGTAGAAGAGAGAGAAAAAAAGAGAGAAAATTGTCGATTGTAATTTATTGATTATTTCGTAAATTCAATTGATTCATAGAAATAAATCTCTCGAGTTATAAGCATTAACTTGTAATTATTTAATTAAAAATTAATACGCAATATTTTGTAGTCCCAATTTAAATGTGACAAATGAGCAAGGATGTTAATAATCACGCAATATCCTGTCATGTTGGCGGACAGGATTAATCGGATTACAGGACGTTTCGTGAGATATGATCCAATCGCTGCATCATGCATCATCGAGTGACGTAATTAAGCCACATATAGCGTCTGAGAAATATATATATAAACTCGTAAAATTGTCCTCATATTTCACTTCATATTACCTGTAACAATATTTGCACTCATAATACATCATAATATATATATATATATATATATATATATATATATATATATATATATATATATATATATATATATATATATAATTATTTGCGAATAATTTTATATAATAATTTAGCGCAATAAATTTTATAAACTAAGAGAGACACAAAAATCAAGGCTTAATCTTGAAATGGAAAATCTTGTTCTAAGTAATATTGGCGAAAAAATACTCATTATATATTATTGATTGTATACCTTTCTCGACTCATTATTTAATATGCATCATTCATATTATGGCAATTACTTGCGGCTTAGGCCGGTGATTTAAAGACCGGGAAATATTCGTTATTTCCGCCGAGTTCGAACGACGAGTATCGCCATTGCAACATCTAGTTACGGCGAGGAATTCCAACAGCGTCGCGCTGCGCCGCGTCATACGGTGCAACTGCATGCGCCTACTCGCGTTCTATACGTTCTCAGAGCTTGGAAGGAATCTGGTCTCGAGTCGGACGAGTGCAATGAGAGGTCGCCGAGGTCAAGGCAGCGAGGGCGTTCACCAGAATTATATTCTCCCCTTTTCTTCCTCCTTCTCTTTTACTGCCTCCGCCTCTACTACGTAAGTCCTCGGGCAAAGTGCCTTGGCGCGCGTGTACAGCCTGTTTCAGAGTCAATAAAATCTGCTCTTCCTACTGATGGACGGTCTCTGAAAGAGGAGCGTCATCCTGCAACTGCACTTTTGCCGCGATAAGGGATGTTCAGTTATGATGGAGAGATCTTTTAAAACATGACTTTTCACCACTTTTCGTCTTTTGTTTCTGGAACGACTTTATATCTAGTAGCTTGTAGCTGTGTTTTATCTGCTTATTTTCATCTTTGTCTCTAAATTATTAATCGCGTTGCTTGATGCTAATCGAAATACTAGTCTTAGTTGACAGCATATTCAAATATTGAGCGTGTGGTTCGTATCATTTTCTCGCGATTTTATCCTTTACATTCTAGACGGAGTATGAGATACCAAACATAAATATACAAAACTAAGTACACATAGATTTACAGTCGTATCGATACTATCGCGATGTTTCAGTCCGCTATGTTAGACTCGCGTAGTTAAAAAGTTATTTTCTTCGATCGCGACTCCCGTTGAACGCCACCATGTCGTGATTACGTCCCCGTAAAGTTGGCGAACTGGGTTTGCCTCGCCGGCAAACTACAGTGAACCATCGTAACTCGGTACCATCGCGTGCATTAAACTTATTGTTTATCGACTCATTACCACCGCGGCGCGCGCAGCTCCTACATTAATCGACTTATCCTTTATAACTTTTGATTAGCTTCGCAATTGTGCGAGGTTCTCGTTGCGGAGACTTGAGCGCGTATCCCGCACCGCGCGATAAATTAAAGCGCCATTGAAGCTTTTGCTCGAAAAGTGATGCGTCCGCAGCAAATGGCCTCGCGCCATCGTTTCGCGCGACACGATAGAATATTTTGATAATATATTTTGGCGCGAATGTAGATAACACTCGCGATACGTGAGCGCGCGCTCCTTCTAATCGGTCGGATTGCGCGCATCGATTTAATTATCTAACCGTCCTTGGTCACGCTTTAATTATATACGCGCTTTAATTATAATCAAGCGATATGCGGCAGCGCGCGGGATCCGGAAATTAATATCCTCCGGATGCATTATGCGAGTACCTCTGTATTTGCGCAGCGCAATTTGCGCAAGGTGATACGCACAGATTAACTAATTAAATTGATACAGTTCCGAAATTTCTATGCATGTTGCAGAGGCGCGATACAAGCTTTTGCAAATATCATTTTTGCATGTAATTAATTAATATTTCAGTGCTTTGTTAATTTTCTCAACGTTGTAATATCAACATTGTTCCTTTTCTCTCTCTCTCTCTCTCTCTCTCTATCTCTATCTCTATCTCTATCTTTTCCTCTCTTTCGTCGAGGACAATTTAACTTTGTGATTGTAAGATGTTGCTATTGTTATCGCAAACACGTGATTTGTTATCATTACTATACGAGCCTTCGCGATTCCGTGATATAAATGTTTAACTAGACGTTTAATCCGTAATGATGCATTCGTGGAAAAGGTGCAAAATAAGTTAAACGGTCTCCCGTGGAGATAACTATCCTGTTAGAAACGGACGAAGATCCATTTTCGTAGGATGCGTTGGCCTCGCGAACCGGTTTTCTCCGTAGAACGTCTCGGGATATTTCCTGGAAGGAAATTGCAGGATTCTAATTCGCAAGCTGCAGACCGTTTCTACCGGGTTATCGCGATGCAACTTTTCTCCGATCAATAGTACGAGAGAGGTACTTTCATGGTAATAATTGCCTTTCCAATCCTATTAACGCGCTTCCAATTTTTTTTATCGTATAATACGTTCTATATAAATCTTTTCTATAACGAGCAATCTTCTTTATTACATTTTAACTAATAACGTGACAGCGACAGGATTTTTTTTATCCAATTATTTTTAAGCCTTCGTATTTACCGTGCTTGCAATATGTGAAAATATTTCATAAGATTTTACATAAGCGCATACGTATCATGATATTTTTCAATTTTTAAGTAAATGAGATATTTTTTCACTAAATTTTTAAAATTCCATTAAATTATTTCCATTTATTTTCGCATACAATTATTGTGCAATCTTACTTTAATGATACATGTATATCTCTTAATGTAATGTAAGGGAATAATTAAGTAATTTCCTTCTATTTAGGAGATGAAGCATCGATAAATTATAAAAAATTATAGCAATTATAGTAAAATGGTACAAATTTTTAATGGATTATTTGTTTGACGCACATATTTCATACTTCGCACAGAATGATTTAACAGACACATAAATTCTCAGTAATTTCTATGTTTTAATTATAACGCTTATATAATGTATTCTTGTTATTGCACGGTTTTTTTTTGTCGTTCAAAGACATCAATTTGAAGTGAACGAATTAAAATGAATATTTTTTGCAATGCAGACAATCTTATTGTTAGTTATGGAATAAAATCATTCAGTCGCACGAATGAAGTGGAGAGCTACGCGAGGAGTATAATTTCAAATCTTTATATCCAATATAAAAAAAAGGAGGAAATGTCGATAGCATCTGGCTAAAAGGACGCGTTCCAATAACGGATCGTACCTCTTCTTTTCACGTAAAAAAAATCTTCGAGAAAAATTCTCTTCTTCGATGCGAACTCTGCAATAATTAAATGTCGTGATATCTCCGTGAAAATTTGCCGCTAAAAAAGTCCACGATGTAAATCCTTGGCCAAAAGTAAATATCGATAAAGGAAGATTGTGAAAAAAAAACAGCATTTCACGACACAATAGAGGAAGCGAAATAGCAGATTTTCGATAGAAAAAAAATTACGCGTTCAAGTCTTCGATGCTAATCCTGAAAGATTGAAAATCCTTTACTCATGTGAAAAATTCCATTTAAAGAAAAATGCGATATAGGATGTGTTGAAAACCGTTCGCTCTCTCTCGATCACAAATTCCTGGGAAAATATGGAATTGATTTTCAGAATTTTTCTTTAGTGCAAATTTAATTTAGCGACGCCTTTCTGCACGACTTTTTCTCGCTTCCGATAAATTCTTTAATCCTTTTAAGGGCGACTGTTCGTTCCACAGTCGATGTTACGATTAAATACAAGTAGAGATCGTGCAACACAATGCAAGGCGAAAGGAGCGAACGTTACATAAAGGAAGCGCGGTGTGCGTTGGCGAAGTATCCACTTATAAAAAAAGGGAGTAGGAAAAAGAAACGATCGCGATCTAAAATGAAAGTGTTGGCAGCACTTTTTTTACAATCTTCTATTTCGTAAAAGCATAAGTTTGTAATGTTATAGAAGTTTTGAAAGACTGAACATGTTCAATATATATGTATGCGTGTTTGTATCAAATTCTTTTTTAACTTTTTTTAATCAAATGATATATCATGAACAGAATTGATATTATTTTCGGAAAAAAGCATTAGTTGAAGTGATTTCTAAAGTTTATTATAGATGACATGCATATTTAATTTAAGATGTTCTTGGAACGAAAATTTAAATTTCGTTTTTACACCTTTTTTAATAATTACATATTTTATAATGCATAATTACATATTTATATTAGTTCGCAATTGTTTTGTACAATTAAATTCTTTATTTAAATAGATATTTTATATTATTGTTTTAAACAAAATCTTTTTAAAGAGATATTTTATATATATTATATAATATACAATAATGTGTAAAATAAATTACTACCGTAAAAGTGCGAAATGAGCAATTAATTTCGCGAGTAATAACTAATAGATAAATTGTGTGACTTACATCACAGTTAGTCCATCATTGTTTGACGCTTTTCTGAGTATTCTTCTTTTCTCATGTTTATCCTTTATTGTTCCTTTATTTTACGCAATACTCATTTAAAAACATCATTAACTATAGCTTTACACTAATTAGCAGAATATGACGATCGTATGGTACTTTGCACGGCACTTTCGATGACAATTTTATGCGATGTGTATATTTTATTTATTATATTATTTATTATATTGATAAAAAAAGAGAAAAATAATGCAAAAACTACTTTACATGAAATTATGATTTGTTTAGGATTCGAAAATTACGTGACCAAATATGTTAGTTAGTGCGACAGTGTTATTTTTATTATTGAACAAATGATATTATTTGAGGACTTAATTATTATCTTTAATTACTATCTTACGTTAAAATAAAAATGCATCCAGAAATATGTTTCCGCTTGTTGACAATTCATCGCGATGGATCTTAATCAATCATGTAAAATACACGTTTTAAGAAATATAAGTTTATATTATACGATTGAGACTATATGTGTGTATATATATGTGTGTGTGTGTGTGTGTGTGCGTGCGTGTGTGCGTGCGTGCGTGTGCGCGTGTGTGTGTGTATGTGTAATTAATTATAACTTGCTAATAATACATAATGAAATTCAATTCGAAATCAATTTGTATTATACATCATTTTATTAATGACTAAAAAATTTGAAATTGATATATATACATAAATATGCCAATAAAGTTTGGTGTTACGCTGAATAATATTTCGATAGGAATGTAAAAACCATAGCCAGTGATCCCAGATTCCGGCCTTTCGGTAGCATGCGGTAGCATGGAGGGGGTAATAGAAGGAGACAAAACATGATTCTCTCTCGCTCTTCTTTGCGAGAAAAGAGCGAGAGAGAATCATGTTTTGTCCCCTTCTATTACCCCCTCCATGCTACCGCATGTTACCGAAAGGACGGAATCTGGCATCACTGACCTTAGCGCGCTATTGTTGATATTTCGGTGTCCTTGTTGTTAATCGTCATTCGTACAGGAGCAGCTGCCGTGTATCGTCGTATTATTCTTCGAGAAACGCGATCGTTCCGTTCGTTACATTAATTAACAATCAACGATTTGTAAATGTGTTGGAAAGCTATTTCGCTAATTTATTCATTCGAAATAAGAATCGAAGCGATAATAAAGTATTGTTTCATTTCCCGAATAATAATTATTTCTTTGTTCGGATAAATCTCGCATCGTACTTTTTCCCCAATATAACTTTTGAATGAACAAAAACGAAATAATGCATAAATTGATACTTGTGATTAACTATATGACTGTACTTGCTAATATGTATATCGTATTGAAATTCGAATCCGGAATCGATATTGTTTTATTAATGATCGAAAAATTTGAAATTGACCTTAGTAAAAGTTTAATGTTACACAAATCGAATAATGTTTTGGTAAAACACATAAGAACTATAACGCGCTATTGTTGACATTCCAGTGGCCTTGTTATTGCCATTCGCACTGCGGAACTCGAGTGAGCAAGTAGTATTGCGAGCCGCTGTATATGTCGCCGTATTATTTTTCGGGAAACGTGATTATTTTCTGTTTGTTACAATTAGCGATTAACGATTCACAAGTATATGAGAAAGTTATTTCGCATAATTTATTCAAAAAAGTGCGCGATGTATATGATTACTATCGAGAACAATATGCGAAGTATTAGTATCATCACATTCTGTTGATTAGTGCGCGCACGATTCTAATTAATCGTGTTTTCGCGAGTGAGTGTTGAGTGCCACGAAATAGCAAAAGATAAATTTGAAAGGAGGAGAAGGAAGCTTGAAAAGGCATCGGACAAAGGCAGAATAACCGTGAGGTGAGCAACATTACTTATTAGTCACGAAATTAATTACTCGTTTATTTACGCAATAATGCCTCATTTTACACTATTACATAATATAATGCGTACGAGATATTAAGTTTAAATTTTGTTTATGAGATATTTTGTTTAGAATTTATATTTAAATTATTTATATAAGAAAACAATTTTTTTTATATTTCTATTTTTTATATTCCTATTATTTTTTATGTTTGTATGTTTTATATGTTTTTTTTATTGTTTACATGTTTTATGTTTTATGTTTTTATATATTTATAATAATTCATAAATCCTGAAAAAATTTCTTTTTTAAGAAAAAAAATTTATATTATATCTCTTATCTTATATATTTAAGATAAGAGATATAATAAATCGAAATGAAGTCTTTTTCAATATCAAAACATATAGAAGAAAAGAAAATAATAAGATAGTAAAATATGTTTCATGTTAAAATAAAGTATTTTTTAAAAAAGGATAATAATATACATATATTAAACTCACGTGAAAATATCTACATTTCTCATATAGATAGTTAAAGTCGCAAGTGTGTTTCTGTGTTTGATATTAAAAATATATTAAAAATATATTGTGATACTTTTTAAATATCTCCCGCAATAGAAAAAATATAATTGACTAACAATAAAGATTCGAAACAATATTATTTAATTAAAATTCTTAATTGTGTTTCTACACGATTAAAAATTTTTGACGGTTATTTTTGCGTTTTATGATCGAATAACTAATTTGGTACACTTTAATATCTTTTATAAGAAAAAAATTTCGTAATAAATCAAAGAGAATTTATTTAACCAAAATACACCCGCGCAAAGAAGAATTCTTGAAATTTCATAACTTGCCTGGCTTATATTTGATGCAAAATGTTTATTAAAAAATTTTATTTGCATTTTTCAAAAAATTGACAAATTGTTGTTAGTTGAATATGTCTTTAATAAATACTATTATAAGTAAATTAAATTAATCAATAATTGAAAATGTAGCTTTTTAGATTTTCATAGTTGTAAATATGTGATAAAATATTTAATAATTATAAAAAAATAGCACAATGGCAAACTTTTATATGCAAAATTAAGAATAAAGAAATAAAAGAAAAAATATACATATTCAACACATAAATACACATATTCAACTAATTGTAAGTAAACTCTCTCGACTTCTTTAATGAAACAAAATCAAATTTACATATTTTTACCATACTTTTATTATTTTATAAGCATATATAGTTATTTATGTATAGGTTTATTACATTAATCTTAACAAATTTCAACTTTTTATTTCAAGAATTCTCCAAGCTTTAATAAGGAATAATATTATATAATTTGCATGAGGAAGCTCTATTTACAATCTTATGTATAATATGGTATATACAATTTTAAAAGCATCAAAATATATGTATATACATAGTACATGAAATTATGATTAGAATCTGCTTCAAATTTTGTTGCAAATCGTAATTTGTCTAAAGACTGAAAATAATTTAAATCTTTAAGAAAAATATTAATTGGAAATAGCATTTTTTCAATTTTTCAATGTATAGATAAAACAACGACTCTAAAAATATTTATGCATAATATGCACGAAAATACTACATAGGAATGCTCGAAATTGAGGAGTTTATGCAATAATTAAGATTTAATCGATACTGACATATATAGCTCTAAGAATTGCAAATTAATTGATCGTGATACAATATTGAGCACTGCAGTAATTACGTTGTTTAACGACCGTAACAGCGTATATTGTTAACTCAACTGCCGGTATTACAACTATAATGCAAAGAATATCAACTTTCTACAGTGACCTGAATCGTCGTTACCTTACTGGGTAATAGATCTTTCAAATACTGTCGATGACGCAAACTCATCCGCTTATCCCCTATTATACAGTTTCTCCCAAAATTAAATTTCCGCATTTTTTTATATTAATGTTTTTGTACTTATATAAGGCGGTATTATTAAATATATTAATATTTTCTTTTTTTCTTTCTAAAAATATAAAAATATAAATTTATTTATAAAGTAAAATATCTTTATTTTACAACACATAAAATAATGTTTTTTTTTAATAAATTAGCCATAATTATAAAAAAAGTATTAAAAGAAATATATATTTTGCATTAGATGCTATTTTCCATTAATATCTACAAAAAATATTTCTGTATTATTAGACTTAAAATAAGAAAGAAAAAATATAGATCATCGTGATGGATAAACGTAAAGAATAATGTAATTTCTACATTGATGATATTAATGTCTCTTATACACGCGTAAATACCGATTCGATTCTGATGAACTTTGGACGAGGAGAAACTCGATTGAGAAACGTTCTTTCCCAAGATTGTAGTTAACGGGCGAGGAGGTTGCCTCGTAAAAATACGAAAGGAGATACTGTACTTCAGTATTGTCAATCTTGGAAGTGGTTCACATAGTTTGCACAACTGACAATCATCGCGGATATTATCGCTATTGTTTTAAGAGAGCTCTTTGGCTCCGAAGTGAGTTTTTATTATCCTATAATTTGTCTTGACACGGTATCATTACTTCGTGCTTTTTTCTGTTCTCTATATTCTGAAAAAATTTGAGAATACAATTTGCGATGGTTATATAAACAAGATTTTGATAAAGATAAAAAGATAATAATATTCATTATATTTACATTTCTTACATGCTGTTTCTTTATAATCTTTGCGTTCATATTATATAATTATATGATTTTAGAAAATGTATATCATTATTATTTTTTATTGCGTAGATTAATTATTCTTTTGTGTGTGTAAAGTGAGGCAAAGTAGATTAATTTTTAATAATATACAAACTTTTTCTTCCTTTAATAGAGAAAATAATATCGATGTGATTTACGATATACACACATATATAAATTTCGTGAGAGATTGATCTATTAAACATATTGCTACAATTTTTCAACAAATCATAGCAGTAAAACGTGACACGCTCTCTTATTCCTTTTGTGATAGATAGAAAGAATATTATATCTCACAATAAGATAAGCATCACGCGGTGAAATCACTTCCGCAGCAATTCAAATAGACAAACGATGATTAAAGTTCAGACTTGATTAACTAAAGTAATCTCGTATATACGTAAATGCATATCGAGTCAAGTAAAATATGAAATCTAGTTAAGCTAAGTCAAACTATCTGAGAATAGCGTGACTATATAGCACCGCAAAATGCATGCAACGCTCAATTACATATGCTGCAGTGTCGGAATGTTATATCTTTAAGCATGGGAACAGAGCTACATTATGAGCGATAATTAAATAACAGGTTTATTAATTGAATAAGAAGAATAAATATATTATATCTTTAAATAATTGTAAGTTTAATTTCTAGCGCGCGACAATACAAAAAGTAACTTTCAAATTTTAATCATAATTTAATATAATCTAATTTTCAGTTATTACAAATTTCAAGAAAATCGACATGAAATTAAAAGCTAAGAAGAAAATTGCAAAAAATCTTCATTAGAATAAAATGATTTATTTAATTTAAAGATATATGAGTAACTAAACTCTCTGTGTAAATATTACTGACAAAATCTTGAAATAATCCTTAGGATGTATTTTCATACTACTTTATCATTTATTCTCGATAATAAATTTATTGAAGCATATATAATCACGATTTATTGAATATACCGTTGTAATAAAATAGGAGCATGCTTTCTGCGAGTGCCTGGACTATAACTATAATAGTCGTGACGTATCAAAATCGCCTGTGGAAATTGCGATATAAGGGATATCGGTGAAATAAATGCGGGCAAAGTGCAGTATAGGAAGCAAGCAGGGGAAGGAAGGGGTTAATGCATTTAAAATGGAACGTAAGCTCGGTGGGAGCTTTTGGCGCAAAAGCAACCATGAAGCTGGCGAGAGAAAAGATGGTGCTTCGAGGAAGCCGGCTGTGACTAAACCTGGTTTAAATTCCCGTCTCGTAACTGACGTGTATATTTTTTTCTTCTTCGACGTCTAAATAAACGTCTCATCGGATCATTTATAATCATGATGTTGCTTCGTAAACTTGTAAAATTATAGTGTCTCTCGTGAATAATTAGCTATATTCGCATATTTGCATTTTTAATTAGAATCTTTTAATAAATTTTGTAAAGTATGATTAATATGTATGCAAAAATGCATTCTCCGATTTAACATCAAATATTATCCACGCATATTGTGCAAATATATTTATTACATCTTTGTAATTAATATATGTAAAATAATGTAACACAATTATCATAATTATTATTACAACATAATTATTGCAAGAAGCGATCGTGTTAATAAAAGTCTATGACTTTATTTCAACTTTTTTTTAATTTTAAGATTATAGATAAATCCTAAAGTAAAAGTGGAAATTATTTATATATATCGCCTTTATACATGTCGTCCTTTCATACAACTTCTTTATATAAAAAAGAATAATTCTCTTTTTTACTTAAAAGTTCTTTATATAATTATAACAAGTAGTTTAAAGATTAATCGGGGAATGCACTTTATAAAGCTATTTAGGCTCTGTTAGAATTAAATGCGTCGTTGCCCTTTAAAACGACTTTCTGATTAGAATGCTGTTGCAAAGGCGCGCGTAGTTAACGAGGTCGACGGGTGATAAGGTGAAAATTGCGTCATAAACCAGGGAGAAATTCCCTACGTTAGCTCCATTGTCGCGGAATTATGAAAAATAATCATTCTCCCGATATTGTGCATCTTTGAAGTTTCGCTCGCTTACGCGTTGACTCTTTTATCATTTTCCAGGTTTATATATTTCTATTGTATTAGAGAGAGAGAGAGAGAGAGAGAGAGAGAGAGAGAGTGTGTGTGTGTGTGTACATTTTATAAAGTAAAATGTATCAGAAAATGGCTGGAATTATTTTCTTTTTTGTTTAAGTCTAAGGATCTTCGTAATCTGCGCAATAAAACGCAAGCTGTTCCGTTAGTTTTCCCTGTGACTAATTTCGTAAGCGAGCGCGTATCGGAAAACGTTGCGAGGTCGTCAGTTTCCTTGTTCGTCCTTGACCTGTAGTCGCTCTGGAGTCACCTAGTGGATTATAAAACACTGAAGTAATACAGATAAATGAGATATAATGTGATGATGAGTGATGAATTTTAATTTTACATAAAGAGATTGAAATGATGGTGAATAATGAATTTTAATTATTTACATGATAAGCAAAATTTAGCGAAAAAATTACGTATATTGCGAGCAACATTATTATTAAGAGAAGCGATATTTAATATATAATCCGAAAAAATTTATATTTAATATTACTAGTTTTGTTATTTATTTATTTAAATTAAGATTTATTTAAATTAGATAAGACTTATTTAAATTATTAAAATATCCAAGAAATAAATGTTGCCTTCAAAATCTACTAAAAACAGAGTAAGATATATTTGCATAATTATCATGCAATTGCGACTGGAAGCGTATTTATGATGCGATGTGTCCGCAAGTAGTAAGTTCCGCGATCTAGTCAGACTGTCTGACAACGAATGAAACATCTCCTACATTTGCAATGTATCGATCTGAATTAATCTAAGTACATATTTATCTCTCTCACTCTCTCTCTCTCTCTCTCTCAAGTTTATCGAGAGAAAAATAAATTTATGTTTGCATCTAAAGCCAAACGTAATCAATAATATCAATAGTATCGTGATATATCAAGAGTATCGATAGTAACCAGATATATTTTGTTTTTATCTGAAAAAGAAGGAATAAAAAAATCTGCGATACGGAACAATTATTTGAAACGCGATATTTTATTTTTGTAAACATGTTGAAATAAATGATTAAGATAATCTGCGCGAGACGCACACTAATGTATCGAGATTCTCAAGGTGAGTCTTCACTTAAGCGCGAGAAAATGAGACGCGAATCTGTTGTAATTAAGAACCAACGCGTGCGTAGGAAGATGGAGGAAACGATTAAGGGATATATAGGTCCAGGAGCACGGAGGCTGTGGGTGTCGCGTCGGCCGACTGGAAGTTTAACGAACTCGAACAAAGAGAAAGAGCCTTCAAGTAACGGGGGACGAGGATTGACGAATGGGGTGCTGGCGCTAGCTCTGCCTCCGCCAGGCTAGAGCGGAGGGTGCGTACATTTTCCCTCTCTCTCTCTCTCTCTTCTTCTTTTCTCCCCTTCGCCCCCCTTTCTCTCTTCCTCTCTCTCGCTCTCTCTGCCTCAGCCATCACGGAATAGCGGTGAGCCCCCGTGTATTACGAGTCAGCCACCCCCATAACACTACCCCTTGGTGCTGTATCGATCCATCGCAGTGCCGGCTTCGAGCTCTCCCTCCACAGCGCTGAAGTCTCCGGCGCTGTGCGACGCGACGCTTCGCGTGGCGGGATTGCTTGAACAAAGGAAACGGCGATGTTATCGTGGAACCTTGGCAGTGTTTCTTTGTTTTGACAACGCTTACCGGGACCTGCGAGAAGTAGCATTGTGACATAGAATGATTTGATGAACATTTTGCCCCTCTGTGCGTCCCTTTTTTATTCCTGAAATTATATTAAATTAATTAAATTATTGCATGCTAAGTACTTTTTCAATGATTATTATATTAATTATTTTGGGCTAAAGAAAATCTGAGGGTATCATCATTGAGAAAGATAATATTTAACTGTTATACTATTTTGTTTCCAATAGGGTTGGCTTTAGTGTTAGTCTTTTCCTATTAAGATAATATTTGCTCAAATATAATTGATAAGCAAAAATATGGGATCAAACAAGATTGCGCTTAAAGACTTCTAAAAATTTACATTTTTTAAGAAGGAGAGAGAGAGAGAGATTGTTGAATTCAATTATATAAAAAGTAGAAATCTCTAAATAACAAGATAATAACAAGATTTTAATGAAATTGTATTTTTACTAAAGTACAATATATATATATATATATATATATATATATATATATATATATAAATTTTATGTTCTATATTACATATAATTGGAGCAGATAAAGACTCATTTAGCAATACATAAATAGACATTTAATTTACATATAGTTTACAATGACGTTATCCAAGCTTCGACTTTAATATTTCCATCTCGAGTAGTCTAGATATATGCTAACGAATTTCGACGAACTTTTGGATTCAATTCAAAGTATACAGCTACGATTTCCATTCTGTTCAAATATTAAAGAGTCTCTCCATCGCGGTACGAATAAAGAGACCGCCGAATAGACAGACGCGCACTTTGCTTAATCTGCTTTGTTTGGCGTCGTCAAGGAAGTTTTGCGGTTTGTTCTCGGATCCTGCAGAGAAAAGATAGCTAGCTTATTCTATATATATATATTTATTTATTTGAATCCGAAAAATCAATTGTATATTATATAATATTAACCTTTTAAATCAAAATTACACTTTAAGACACAGAAAAAACGATGGAACTTCGAAAGTGCATATAAAAGTTTAAAGAACGTCTCTAAAAAATTAAATATTTTTTCGTTATCTAGATATTTTTTGCTGCGCAAATTTTGCCAATGCATATGTTAATGTTGAGGCGCGCTTTAAGCAGAACAAACGATCGGATTTGACTGCATTTAATGCGGCCTTTTGGATAACATGTTAAATACAATGCGAGCGCAATACGAAATATAAGCGTGGGTTATCTCGCGCTCGACCTGACGTTTTGTCGGAACAAGACAAATGGATCCTTTTAGAACATTGACTACCGGCAACGTACTTGCCAACCGCCACTCCGCCGGCGAAATTGTTTTGTAAGCTTAAAGCGCCGGCCAGAGGATGTTTTGTTCGGTTCAGCGGCTCGAGCAATTCCCTTGTTCCGCGTCTCTCGCTGCAGAAACCCGTCGCTGCATGCGGTACTTCCGCTTGAATCCTGCGATCTAATATTCGTTAGAAAGGAAAGGGCGCTCGTTAAGCATTAAGCAAAATTAACCCAGTTCTGACGTCACGCGAGTCGAAGCGTGAAGGGCAGGGGGTTGTAATGTATAAAAATGAGCCATCGTAACGTGAAAAAGTCTCTTTCATATCAGAGGTTTTGTATAACGTCGATGCACATATTGAATTAAAAATAATTCTAATAATTTTCACACAAATGCTCCTCTTCAAAATTTTTCACCTGATAATTTTTTTCATTTATTTTATTTATAGAAATTTATATATACTGTGATGTGCGGTAATTGCGTCGCATGTTTATATTTTATACAAGATTTATATTTTTATACTTTTTATCGATGTTTACACAAAGGCTCGCTTTATTCTTAAAAATGGTAGTGGAATCCCAATTTATTTGATTTTATTCATATTACTTTTTTTTAATAATGTTTCGAGAGAGAGAGATGTACATATGTATATTAATAATCGCTATCGAGGATTTTCAAATAATTCGAACGAACGGCAATATCTTTCCTGTCGTGTCAATAACATTGGTCAAATAGCGACTTGATTCCGATATTTTTATATCAGTCTTTGATTACACACACGGCATTATATATCGAAAAGAGGAAAGAAGGAGAAAAGGGGCGATCAGTGGCGGACGAAAGCATTATTCACAAAAGGACGTGGCAGTAGTATATCCAGGAGATACCATTCGCCTTAGCAGATCCATTAAAGCACCCTCGTCGAGCTTAAATCACCTTTTCGCGCGACCTCCTTGCATAGAAGAGAACGGACACTTTTATCTCATCTCGCTTAATTAAATGTCTCGAATTTCTGACAAAATGTCCAGCAACATGATTAGTCGAACGTCGGATTACGTGACGAATTCGCGTGTAATTTCGAGAGAAACAACGGGCAGAAATTTCAAACGAGAGATTCCTCGTTAGACGCTCGCCTCCTTTTTACGCCTCGAAGCGCCGCGCGCAAATAACGTTACACGTCTCATTAAACGAACAGACCGCCTCTGCTCTAAACGCATTATCTGTGTGGCACAATTAACTACGGATCAGCGATTAGAGATGGCAGTCTGGGGATGGCAATATTCTGGTGAAAGAACCTTTCGCCTTACTTAATTTTATCGCGCCTTTAATGGAAATAATAATTGTTTCTTCGCGTACATTACTCAGAATAAATTTATCTCGGTTATTTTTGGGAACCAATTATAATTTGGACTTCTTATAAAGTCAAGGATATTTTCGTGGAAACAAATGAATTTATATATATATAAATTTTAAATCATTCGTTTTCAGAAAGAGATCTTATGATTAAATTGCCATTTAAGAGAGCATTCGTTAAAATTTGCGACCACTGAGAGAAATTATATTATTTTAATATTTTCAATAAACATATAAATATAAATTATTGTAATGTAAATAAATTAATAAATAATGCATATAAATTAATAAATACGTGCTGCATAAATGATATGTATATGTATATATAATTATTAGAATATTATAATTCAAGAATGAGATTATCGCGACTTTCCTTGCGTGATATTGATCACAATGCGTACCGTCTGAAAGGTCTTTCTTACGCCATCGGCGGTGCACTCGTCCTTTTTACATATTTGCTCTTTTTCTAGGCAAGGGAGCACGCTTGTATGTATTTTCTCTCGTTACGTAATACGCGCCTCGGAACACGATTCCACCTGATAATGAACAGGCATCGGGCATACGATCGCCCGAAGCGTGAATCGCAAGGATGTAACGCGTATTTCTGCACAACGACGGTACGATACATAAAAGGGGGAAGGGGACCTCTCCTCGCTCGAGCGATGAGCGCGGCAAATCGCTCGCTTCCTGCTGCGCTCGAACGAGAAAGTTCATTCCTTCGTCGTCTTTGTATTCCCCAATGCTATGCATCGCGGCGTTTACAACGTCGGAAAAATAGCGAGTGTCGACTTCACTCGGCTCTATCCGAGATTCAAGCTTTTTTTCTTTTCTCTTCTTTTAATGCATATTTTTTGCATGAATCGCGAAGTGGCGGTTTCAAAGATTTCTATTAGCGAATGAATAAAACGCAATCGTCAAGCCCGTGTATTGTACGATAAATTGTTCTGTCCTGAAAATCTATTTCCACGTTTATCAGAATGTTAAAAATAGAGCCTTGCGTTTTGCGATATTTCGCACGCGATTTTGTAGCGGATCGATCATATGGATTTGTCTTATCTCGCACGTAAAGTGACTAATGTATTACGTGTCCCAGAATTCATGCCTCTCCGTTTGATTTTTCTCTTTGCCATGCAACTTTGAAATTGAAAGGAAATGAAAATTACAGTAATGGTGACATTATTAGTATAGAATCATATCGCGTGTTATGATAAATGAACTGTAAAGTGTGGCCCATATGATGGAACACGGCCTCTTGCGTGCCACATACTCTACATGCGTTTCCGCGGCGATAAGATTGATAAGATGTCAAATAGTGGGATTGCGGCCCGAGCTCGTTTACGCCCAAAGTATCAGCGCGTTCAGTGATAACTCTCGTTTAAACGTGTCGACACGCAAACTGTCACTCGTGCCATTTAATAGTTATTCATCGTAGCGTGATATCGTGGCAGCGAACTTCGTTTAAGAAATAACAATGCCCGGTAAGCAGTGACATTGAATAGCGTAAAATTGAGATTTAGAAATAAGCAGGTGAAAGTATAGCGATTGAATCACGTAGGTTTATTTTATGATTATAGAGTACCATTAAGAAAGTTAAAAAAAAAAGAGGAAAAGCCATTTCAATCTATCATATCACGATATATTATTTGCTGAAATTATATAAATATATAATAATTATCTAAGTGCGTCATATAATAATTATCTAAGTGTGATAATTTCTCTAAGTGCGAATATTTATTAATTTGCTGTTTTTAAAATTATATATAATAATTTTTTGTAGCTCTCTCTCTCTACATCTCTTTGCTACTTGCTTATTATTACAAAAGAATTGTATGAGGAAAGTGCAGTTTATCGATAAGTGATTTGATAAGCGACCCGATAATCATCGATTGAAATTTCGATATCTTGACCATGCGATTTCGTGGAAGCAGACGATTATTCGACAATATCTGTCGCAGGTTACAAATGGACGAGATGGCCGGCGCCCTACGCCGATTCTCGCATGTTGATCTCCATCGGCAGGGATATGGACGGCACGAATCTTGTCGTAGGGCGTGCCATGCATCAGGGTGATATGCTACCGGCGAAAGTAAAGCCGGATCATGGCGTTGCCTATGTATGCTACGGAGGTGTCGAGTATACGAAACACGACTTCGAGGTATACGATTCGTCGCGAGATAAACCGCGAGATTTAATCAACTATTCCTTAATTGATTAAATTAAACATCGAATTTTGCGAGAATTCCAGGGCCAGGTGTATCGGCACGCGAGTTTCTATCGCAATTACGCGAAATGCGAAGCCGAATTATGCGAATTACGAGCCGAATATGCATGTAATCATGTGCGTTATTTCGACAGTCGCGGTAATTTTAATCAATTTGCGATTGTGTAACGCACGGTTCTTTTCTACCTTTTCAGTGGGCAGTGCCGGTTTCATAACCTACCGTTCCCCTTTGCTTGTTAATAAGCGAATTAAAGAGCTCGCGCAAAATCTCACGTAACATCCGCCGCTATCTCTATATCCCCGGCGAATTTCGTTTCGATGGAGATAAGATTATGAATGTATGACGTATGTTAGTCGCGGATATTTGCTCAGCGATATCCCAGAAATGATCGAACATGCTTTATTGCTCCGATAAAATTCTTCTTCTCTCTCTCTCTTCGTTTGTTTTATGTTTTATCCTTTATATCTTCCGTCATTCGACGAAAATTTGTAGCGGGACATGTTGCGTATGAACGAATCGATGCGGATAATTTTATTTCGTCGATTGACAACGGCTATTACGATAGCGGAACGAAACGTTGTCTTTCATCAAAATAGCAAGGATAACTTGGAGGATACAACATGGGATATCGCTCGGTATTGATCGGCGGGATATTCGACGCGGTGCCGAAGTATTATATATCCCTTCGATTCGACATTAGACGAACCCTCTGTTTGCCGTGGCAGCGCACACTCGATCGCGCTCACCCGGAATCACTTTCTTCTGGTTCAGTTTACACGTACACACATACATACGTACGAGAAACGGCCATCGATCGCGCGCGGGTTAATCTATTTGCCATGACTGGAATTGTCGAAAGAGGGAAGCGCGAAGTATGTCGGCTTGCGTTGGCCGAAGAACCCATAGCGTGGATCTACAAGGAAATATAATACGAAATATACTCGCATCTTAGGTGCTGATGCCCGCCCATTTCAATTGGATTCGATCGAGTCACGGTCACGTACCGGAACACGCGGTGGAAGCTGGGAGGACCACCAGCGGAGAGATGCTCTACGTCGGCCGTACTTTTCACAACGGTATACCGTGTGTAGGAAAGGTATGATCTCTCTTCGAAGAACCGGATTGTTCAATCTGCCGAGCCGATGTTATTAATTCGGAAGCGAGAATATTATTTACGCGAGGGAAAATCAAGGACGCATCTTTCTTCTGTTTGGCAGGTTCAGAGAAGTCACGGTGTCATGTACATCCCGTTTGATGGGAAGGAAATACCATGCAGGGAATACGAAGTCTTGGTACAATGTTGAATTTTATTTGCGATCGCGTTTACAAATACACGACGAGGTACTTTCACTTAAAACTACTAAGATCGTTATTAAAGAATGAATTATCTATTAATTGCGAAAAAATCCCTTTATAAAAAGAGGTTCCAAAGTTTTATATTGTATTAATAGAAGACAGATGCGAAACATTCTATTCAATTTAATTTCATTCTATTCAAACATTCTATTCAATTATATAGAGCGTTTTTCAGCAAGCGACACAGAGGACACAGTGTATCACTTCATCCTTGTTGGTTGTAAACAAGGATGAAATGATTCACTGTGTTACACTGTGTCCTCTGGGTCGTTTGCTGAAAATCACTCATACATTGTTATTTTTTTTCTTTTATTTTTACGTATGTACGTGTAATACGCATGTAATAATATTTTATATCTTTTCGAGACAAGATAATAAACAATCGCGCGAGCGGCGTATCTTAAATCGTATCGTCGCGTCAATTTATGGAGGCTACCGTGAGTTGAAGTTAGATTAAAATTTTACAAAGTTGAGACGAGACTGAGAATTGCGTTCTTATCTACCCTCGTTTAACTTCTATTAGTACGCAGAGAGAAAAGTAATTTATCCATCGTTAAATTAATGCGGAAGAAAAGCACATAACAAAACGTCATGCGACTAATAGCGTTGCTCGTACTTCTTTTTTGTAATCTGGAACGTAATTATGATGCGTTATATATAGCCTAATCGCAATTTGTCACGTTACTCGATTTTTTTTCGATTTTAATTGGAAAAATTAAAGTGGACAAATGATTCACTGGCGTGTAAAAATATAAATCAGAAAAATATTATGAGTTTCTTCGAATTTTATAAGAGACCATTTGTTATTTTTCACGCATGTAATTGCGTTCTGCAATTTTCAACGAAAAGATAAGCCGTTCATTTAATCTGTAGATAAGATATTGATGATAAAAACTTGACTGAAAAAAAAGAGAGTGAATTTAAAAAAAAAAATTCTAATCCAAAGAAATAACAAAAAAAATTATTCGTTACAATGCTATATTGAAATTATAGAATAAAATATAAGAGGACAGCTCAAACTTAGTTTATTAAAAGTGTTAATGTAAAAGAAAATTTTTATTGACAAAGCAAAAATAATATGCAATTGTCGCCGATGAAAACTATTTGCAGCTCAATATTAAAATAATAAAAAAATAGTTATTTGCATATGAAATATTTATATTATAATTTATTATTCTATTATAATAAAATATAAATCTTTTTATTAGAACATTAAAACGGCGAGATGTTTTCATCGTACATCCCGTATAAATATTATAAAGCCGCTCAACTCAATTTTACCTTGTTACGTTAATTTAATCGCGAGCGTAAGTATACACAATGTGGCTCTTTGTTTTGTCATCATTGGCGATTCAATTTTCACGCTCCTCGGCTAAGATCGTTCGAAAAGTAAATCCCGTATGCAAATAAATATTGCCGATTACGAGGGGTGGATAAGCCTAGAAGAAATGAGCTGCTTTGCTGCGACGCAACCAGTGGTCGTTTTCCACCGGTACACCCGATAGGTAGTTGGCACGTGGCCGTTGCGGCATTATATTCCCATGGTTGGCACGTGGCCGTCCGTCTCCACCTTCTGCGTCTTCATCCCCCTGCTCTCTCCCCTCTGCTCTCACCTCTATTGTTCCGAGTCTCGGAGCGGAATCGTCAAGGGGGGGTTTGCACTATTTAATATTTTGATCGAGGAAAAGCGCGTATGTACGTGAACAGAGGATAGGGACATGTAGAGGGTGAGGAGGGAGAGGAGTGAGGCTTGCCCACGTGCGGCCGATCGTCCCCTTTTGATTAATTTCGGCTCGGATCGACTGGCACGAACGAGGATGACGTTCGACAAAGGAGACCCGGGGGCGAGCACGAGCGCGCGAGGAGAGACAAAAAGAAAAAAAAAATGGCAACAGCTGGCAACGAGACCAGAATCGGCGGACAATGCCGCCTAGGCCGAGGGACGAGAGAGCATCCCTCTCGTCGCCGCCCCTCTTCTCGAGGGGTCGATCGAGTCGATCGACACGCGCGTGATCATCCTTGCGTAGTATACGCGCGTTACGCCGTAATCGATGATGGAGGATGCACGGAAGGGGAGCGACGTTATTATACGGGCGAATATCGGTCGGAGAAAATTTCCAACGATAAAACGTATGATATGGAACGTTCATTTATTATTTTTTTCTCGAAATCCCGCGAGCGTATTTCTCTCAATAATGATCACTGGACTCCACCTTCTTTCCCCGCAAAAATCGAAATCGTTGAATCTCGCATATTTAACTATGAGTTTGGTGGGGAAACTTTACGGAATGTCTATACGGATTTTATAAACATCAATAGAATGTGCTCCCCTGCACTTCACGAAATAAAAAGGGACCGCCAAGTTTATTTTTTTACGTTATCGAGTGATTTACGTGATATCGATATCGGGTGGGAGAGGAGATTCACTCATTCTCTTCTCTCTAAGCGTTTGTGCATGTAAAATGAAAGACTTGACTCTCCGATCACGTTTTCACGTACATCTGCAATTTTGCACGTACATTTGCATCGAAGCTTCTTTCGGATCTTTTTTTCTTTTTCTTTTTTTGCTCATGTATCTGCGACGTAAACAACATCGTTAGCGTCCAATATACCAACTCGATAAATCCGCGCTTATTGCTGATTTATGTCAAATTATTTCGTACCGACCGTTGCATCATAACAAGAAAATATTAATTCGTTATATAATATAAATTCGTTATAGAAATGCAAAACTTGTCATATTGCTTTTTTTAAATATTTTTCTCGCATGTATTTGTGCGACATATAAACTTAAAATATTTTTAAAATTTATGATATCTTTTCTAACTTGAATTAAATTGGAGCAAACATGACTTATTAATCTATTATATGACAAAAATAAATCACACCATTATATATTTATTTTTCGTAAATCGGTCGTCTCGAAAAATCAGATTTTTAATAGCTGATATAAAGTAAAGCTTTATTGTATACATTTGACATAACTCGTTTACGTTGATCTTTATGCACCGAATGCATGGTTGCAAATGCAATTATTTTATTTAGATGAATCTGCTTTCTGGAAACAGTCGGACTCCTGATTGAATACACCCATATGGCGTCCGATATGGCAACTAGAACCAGAATCGGAGATTCAAGTCTGAGAGCGATGAGAGAGAGAAAGAGAACAGCTGTTCTCCCTGCTGCTTGAGAGAGCGTTGCAGCTGCTGTTTCGTACTTTCCAGATCCATCAAATGCACAAGCCTAAACGAACGATATGCATCATATCATTCTGCAATTGCAACTTGTTCGCAATACATAAATAATAAAGTATCATTTTATTGGATGGAAAAATTAAAGAAATTCTCTCTTAATTTTGATGTTTTTTCGAATACCCATAATTCCTAACAAGTGCTTACGAATTTATTTAAAAAACATATTTTGTTTCTTATTTTATCATTACAATCAGCAATTCATTTATTGTGTGGAAAATCAATGATCTCTGGTTCAGTCTTTTTATAAAATATAGAACGCAAGAGAGAACAATTTCTTTCGTTTTTTACAATTTCACCAACAAATACACAAAATAAATTGATGTATAATATTTAAAGATAATATTTTTTTTTACAGAATAAATATATAATATTTAAAAATAATATATTTAAAGATTACATATACGAAAAGTAGTTTGAAATAAAAGCGCAATAGATTAAATTATCGATTCAGATTTAATCATTTTGAATTCACGCATATATTTTGTATTCCTCTGAATAGATAAAATCATCTCTTCGAAAAATCTTGATTAACGATTAGCTCTAAAAGCGTGTTTCATCGTTCTCCAGTTCAATCTAATTACATGGCACTACCGATACTAATTACTTTATAAATTACTTTATAAAACGGAAGATACAGAACATGCATCCCTTATTTATAGACTTTATCGAACCGCCTAGGCAAACGACAGCTCGTTTCCGCATGTTCAACATACTCGCGTCCAGTGAACAATTTAGATTCGCTCTCGATTATTGCTCTCCTTTCTCACTAGCAATAATTACCAACTTGACAGCTGTACCAACAGGTTAGCATTTCGAACACTGAGGAAAGGGGCAGAATACGGGGCGAAGGGAGGCTTCTGCGTCGGTTACGGGGGTTGGGTGGTCCTCGCACCGATTCCGCGAGTTCCCCCCTTCTCTCCCTCTCCCTCCCTCTCTCTCTCTCTCTCTCTCTCTCTCTCTCTCTCTCTCTCTCTTCCCGCTCGTGCTGCTTTTCCCTGTTTGTAGTTGCAGCTGCGTCGCACGCGGGCCCATAGCCATCTGCCATTAGAGGCTGCACGCGTGCACGCGTGTTGCGTCGGGCCCCCCAGCCACGTAATGGCCTCATAACAATAATAAGAAGTGTGCTAAGGTTTCGATTGCTCGCGATGACGGTTTTTCCTTTCAACCCCCTATGAGCGACTCGGAATTATAAAGCAATACGAAACAAACGACTGCACGCTAGATTACAGTCGCGATTCGCATTTCCGGTCATTTATTTAAAGCAAAGAGTAGCGACGATAAGTATGCGATCGCATAAGTAAAGTAGAAAAAATTTTTTGGGATGCCAATCACGTTTATTAATTGATCGAAGAAAAGACGAAAAATTATTAGCGATTTTATTAAACAAATTACTGTAATAAAATTCTTTAGAGAGACTTCTTTCACAAATGCTGCTTGAAATTTGATGTACATACATGACACAAATGTAGTTGATGAGTAATGTATATAATAATAGTATTATATGTACAACTTTATGCAAATATATGCCAGCGACAAAATCCACTAAATCGCCCTCAGCGTATTCTCGCATTTCGATCTCGTAGGAGGAGCCGTACACAAATTAGCATGACCAAGGGCGAATAGAGAGGGCGCGAGCACGAGGCAGGGGGACGATACACGCGACATAAGGGATGCAACAATGGTCGCAGCGACTATTTTTGCGTTCGCAGCGCATGGGCGGTTTCATAAAAAAAAAGCTCCGTGCCAGCCGTGCAATAACAAAAACCGGCTTTACAAAGAGCTCACGTTTTTTTTTATATCATGGATATGCTATTCAATACGAGGCATTGAACAGAGCAGATGTAGAAGTAGAAACTATTATAACATTGCTACAGTGGAACAAGGAAGAGGAGCCAAAGAGGGGAAAGTTGAGTGATTCGCGGCGATTAATTCGCGATAAATCAAACGCTAATTGATTAAAAAATGACAAAACAAATATGTTACTTTATTCGAACAAAAATGCACGTCGATATCTATTCCTAGGAGAAATTTTGATTGATTGTTTTGCACGATATAAAATATACGTACGACATAAATGTATTACGCCACTTGAAATATTGTTTTATTCATGTCAGAAGTGAACACTTGAGCTGAAAAGCGTCGCCTGCCGCAGTCTTTTTTTTTTGTAACCGCTTGTATATTTTCTATGCGCGACGCGGTCGTGCACACAAATTGTACCGACCATCAGAAGGCAACTGCCAGGCGCTTTTACGGCCTCCGCGCATCTGGCTCTCTCGAGGCGCGTCCACGGGTACGTTTAAAAAATTAAAAGTTAAGACCTCCAGAGGCCATGTTCCTCTCCTACCTCCACTCCCGTTTTGTTGGTGCTTCACCAGAAAATACATGGAAGCCGCGGCACAGTCGACCTATTTCCCTGGAGCGCGTTATCGGTCGATGAATTTAAAGAATTAAACCCCATATAAATAGTGGATTACATGTATCATCAGCTATCAATTATCGTTTTTAAATTCTAGGCGAAATAAAAAAAAATCATAATATCATTTTATGACGATTTTATTTCATCTAATATGAATAATCCTGCTGCTGATTGCGTTTCCATTAACAATAGTGTTGTTGAAGTTCAACCACACAATTTGACCATAGTTTTGAAACTAAAATTGAAACGTGACGCATAGTCCGTTAGACTGTGACTAAAATTATTGGATGTTGCTGACAAGTGTAGAATTTCGGGTTTTTTTCAAGTTCTTTAGAAATAGTGCGACCGTAACACGATACGTATGATGTAAACGGATGCGGAATACCGTATGATTTTTACCGTCACGTGCAAATGAATACCTATTCGTAATTTTGACTCTACATTCCCGTACGAGAGGTTGAAAAGGAATATCGAGATGATACTCACGGTTCGGCAAACGCTATCATTGGAAACTGCCAGATGTGTATGCGAGAGACCCCCGACCTCGTGCGTGTTGTGCGTTTCACACGCATATATGGAATACACGCACGAACGCACTCTGACGTCGGTTGTGTGGGTGGTGGTGTGCGTATCCGTCACATGGAAGCTAATCGATAAGAGTGCAAGAGAACAAAGAAGGAAGCCCGCATATGTTGCTCCGCCCATCTTTTTCGGTGTAAACGGGCCCCCCATTTGTGGCCGAGGGGATGAGAATTCGTCTTACTTGTTTGCTTGCAGGCAGTGTTTATGAATGCATAAGGGATATAAGAGCTCTTCACCACCCTTCCCTCCTGCCATTATACGCGCAAGCGAGATAGAAGATTGTCTGTATCGTCGAGATAAAATTTCATCCCCAAAGTCGCGATGCGAATGATTTATCAAGAAATACATATAACTCGCGTTGAAAAGAAAAGAAATATCGAGTTAATTTAGTGGACGCAATAATGAAGAAAATAAATTGAAAAAAATACAAACAACATAGTTAATTAATATTATAACATAGGCGAAAAAATTAACGACAGATTTAATTATTGAATTATGTAATATTGTGTGAGAAAAAAGACTAGGCTAATCCAAGCTTCGGCGAAATATTCCATTAGTGATAAATCACTTCTAAATTCTTCCGCGAATTTCAATCTCTTTCTTTCATATAATTTTGCAATATTAGCGTAATAGCGAATACTCAACTTCCTGTACGAAAAAATTCTCTTATCTTTTCGATGTAATCTCTTTGCTAGACGTCGCGAGGATCTTCGCGACGAACGTCCCCGTTTAATTGAATAATTACGAAAACCGACAGAGACCCGCTCGTTTTGCGCAAGTGCTTATTAAAATTTGCGAAGAGCCTCGACCTTCGTTCTCTGTTACTCTTTGATCTCGATCGTGCGACAGCTGTACCGAATATTTCGAAAGGAGAGATTGTGGAGGAGCCGCGAGTCTATGCGCGCGAGCGCACAGTGTAGTGGAGCGACGAGATGAAAGGTAGAGATGGAGGAGGACGGGAGCGGATCCTTAATTAACTACCACTAACCGTCCACGGTTGGTGGCTGCTGAAGCGAGCGGGGAATGTCCAAGTCTTGTTATCGCGGAGACGAGAGTCTCTTTCAGCCGGTGCTCGCGCTTTAATAAGCGCTTCGAATGTAAATTATTCGCGCCGAAATTGGCGAGGTGCAGTCAAGCGATTGACCTTAGAAGGTGACTCGCTTTGAGGCAAACTAAGGCAGATAAACTCGATCGTATCTGGTGTTTGCGTAGAATTCAACGTGACAACATTTGCGAGAAACATGGTGAAACTGATTCGACGGTAATCTCGGTATGAAGTCACCGTTCGTTAGCTGGAATCATATTTTTATTTGATAAGAAAACTGCATTATTTCCGTTATCTATATCAATAATTTTCACGGAAGCGGAACGCGATTATGTAACACTGATATGAGAGATACCTCTTGGCGTAATATTCTTTTCACACAATAAACTAGATGCTTCCATTTTGAATGATCGTTATGTAATAGTTATTAATGTCGCTCATCAAGGTAAAATCGTGTCATCAGCAGAATTTTTATTTCTCTCCGATGCTTATCTGTAAAAATGTTACGTAAACGTGAACATTTCTCGTTGAGGATAATTTCAAAGGTGCGTCCGCGAAAGAATTGCACTCCCTCTCTCTCTCTTTCTTTTGTACGCGAAATGTTTGTTGCGGGAAAAAATTGTATCAGCGTTATAATATGTCTGCGTTCTCTCGAGTCCGTTTTAAACTTTTTGTCGCGTTATTGCGAAAAGCGATATGATATTTTAAAAACGCTCGACGGAAGCGGGATGTTTGCAAACACATGAATGCGCTGGCTATTTTAATCTACGTTATGAAACAATGTCGCGTCCACTGGCAATGGTCGGATTCACGGCGGCAATTTGAATTTAAATTGTTTCGGAATTACGGAAGATGTAACTCCGCGTGTCGAATCTAACGGAGTCGGTGAATGAATTTTCAAACAGCTCATACGAAAAGCGGATATGTGATTTGAAAGTTCAATTGAAACCATGGATCTGTATTTCTGACGTAGTTTCATGTAGTTTACGGCGTAAAATTGACGTTGATAACTTTAGCGTAGACTTCAATGCGCATGATGATTTTCATTTATACATTGGCGTGTGCTATTACGAGTCATCATTTCAAGATATTAATAAATATATAGCATTTTGTCCTATCCACAGGTTTCTCGGATGTATAACGATATTGTGTCGTATATTAAACAACACTGATGTTACTCTTAAAACATGTTTCATCTCGGCGTTCCAAAGTTGAACTCTTTTCGTGGAAGCCTTCTCATAAAGCACCCATGAGTGGCTCGCGAGCACGAAACGAGCCATCCGTTTTCCACGATGTGGGAAAAGAAAGCCGGCATTGAAAAGGGTAGAAGAGGCCATGAGAAAAAGAAAGAAATAGAGAGAAAGAGAGATGGGAAAGTAGACTCGCGAAAGATCTCTACGTATATAATGAGTGCGAGGACGAGGGGGTAGTCTTTGAAGGTAGACGGTTCGCTCTCTTGTTTGCACACACTTGTGTATAATCGTGAGGGCTACGCGAGAGAAATGTATACGAATCCCTTGTACACGAATCTCCAGGCTTGACGCGAGCCAAACGCTCGTTCTCACGATCTCGCGCTCAAGCTTTAGGTTGGTGCGCGCGATAGAGATCGATGGTATCGTCCGTCGTATGAGCTCGCCGCCTCTCTATGAAGCATAATGGAATACCCTGTTTAGATTGCGTGGTCGCCTCGCATTTCGAATATGCGTCTATAATGCATGCATCTAAATTATATACGAGCGTTAATTGTATCGCGCGCAGGTGAAGGGGAAGAGAATTTTTTTATAGGTCGAGTTGGGGTTGGATCTCCGATGAAAAACTACTACTCCGGGTAGCGTTAAAGCATGTTAATAGAAGTCAGATAATGCTCCGTATGAATTTTAATTCTATCGATTGCTGCGTTGAAGATAAAAAAATAGCAGGTAGAGTAAATGGAAATGTGATCGCGTCTTGATAATTTACGAATAATAACTAGGGAGGGTGAAGCGTGAATTATAATCTTATTTTTTCATCGTATCCGTTTAGATAAATGTAATTATATTATATGAACTATGAAAGAGAAACAGTTGTTGTGTTCTTTTTTAATTGCCCGTAGGAATTTTTCAGACATTACGAATGAGAAAAACAGGTATTATAATATTAATAACTCAGAAATATAGGACAATGAGCGTTTTTAAATGAGTGTTTTAAAAGTAATAGTAAGACAATCATTATTCATTTCATTATTGATTTTTGTGCTTTTGAGGCTAAGAGATTCAATTTTTGTAATTACTTCGTGCGTTACGTTAAATCTCTATAAGCTTGATTATATTTACAGGATTGAATAAAAGTTCCTTTGTAGTCGCCGCTTCCCCAGGCGACTCGATAAATTAGAGAGACGTGTATTTATGTCACGACGACAAAGTGGCCGATCCTTGAGCTTTCAACAAAGAAGTCGAGCTTTTTTCAAGGATTATCGAACGATGGATTATGTACTTTCTCATAATTCTTTCGCATCTACGCATGTCTATTGCTTCGTCTGTTTTTCACGGGGGAACAAAGAAGTCGATGTGTCGTGGAGCGAAATTCGACTTTCGAGACGTCTCTTGCGAACAAAGCTTTGTATTCCAGAATCGAGATGCTGTCGTCTATATTAAAGCAATCTTTCTCTCGCAGATAAAACTCGGAAATTGCTGTAGCGCATTATTATCGTGATATGTTATGCATTTTATTGAGGTGCAAATTTAAATCTTGTTTAAAGTGTTTTTGATGCAAAAATTAAAAAATTGCTAATTTACTAAACAGACTTGTATATACATGTAAAATTATGATAAAAAAACAAACTTGAGATAAATGAACAATTTCTGAAACATTCTTTGGAATATTATATGAAACAAGATCCAAATAGCTCAATAACAATCAGAACTCGAAAGAATATTAAAGAAAACACTTATATGAAAATTCCTGATTGTTTTTATATTTTGTATCAAAAATTGCAATCACGTGACATTCTTTAAGATTTCTTACGATACAGTAAAAATAATTTGCCAAGGGTGTTTCATTTATCATACATTAATTTACCGATTTTAATGAAATTTTATTTTTGCTCCAAAAACTTTAACACTTTGATGTAATGAATTTTAATTATATATCTTAGATTAAATTATATATCTTAGATTAAATTATATATCTTAAGATTTTTGTTGTATTATAATAATATATAGCAGCTTCTAAATGAAGTTTATTCTTAACGAGAATGTAATGTGTCATGTAATTCGTCAGACTTGAATATTATGGCGTAGTTAACAAAATATGTCCCTTACGGCATTATCAGGCTGCTGAATATTTGGAGCAGGAGTAATGGGAAATAATAATATTGTATTTGTAGGGTTACATAACGATCGACACGCCATATCGTAGCTTTATGAATCTAGTAATTCATTCTCATAAGTGGAATATAAACAGCGTGTAGCAACGATATACGCGAAAATAAAAGAGATCAAGTATAGTTAAGTATAGTATAGTTAAAAATAAAAGAGGTAGTTGAAGAATCGGAGATTTAGAAATTGAAAGCAGTGTAAAAAGAAATAATGAATAATGGTAGGTAGTAATAATTCTTAAATAGCAGGATAACAACTTAATGCAACAATTTTAACACAAAAGGTTACATTTTTTTAAGAAGAAAAGAGAAAGGAAGTACATGAGAGACGCATTCGAGCATTCTGCTCCAAAAGATAAAGTTTCTAATATCTTGTGTGTTCTTCTACAATGCGAAAACGTCGCTATAAAAGGAATGAAAAGACTCACTGAAAGTTTTCTATTGTACGGAATGTTTAAATTGTTTCTCAAAAGCGCACGCTTCGGGATTGAAATGCAGTTCTTTCTTCTCAATAAAAATGATACATTGTAATTTCAACGAAAAGTAATATTTTGGTGTGAAAACTTTAAAATTAGCGCATATATTATAGACAAAAATCTAATCTTTTATTATATTACTTCTATTTGTGGATTTTCATTGTCTCCGGAATAAAAATATCAACAACAGTGTTAAACGGAGATCGAGACATTTTAATCTTAAAATTGGGTGACAGAAAATTACTCGGACACGACGGAATAAATGAGAAAGAGCGGAACAAGATCATGCGCAGGTAAGACAAGAAGTGGATAGAGAATAAATAAAATTGGCGAAAAACGAGGAAGACGGTGAGGAATTGCGGACGAAAGAACAACTTGAACCGAGAGACAGAGAGAGAGAAAAGAATCGGAGAGAGTGGAGAGAGCTCTGCGGGAGACGAAAGCGAGAGAGGGTGCGGGTTTATAGGGACGACGGGTGGCGCGAAAGGGAGAGAAGCGAGGGTTGCAGACGCGCCACGACAAGGGTAAATGTACGTACGAATGCACCCCGGATTGGCTTCGGGATGGTTTCCATGGAGACCAATTCGCTCGGCCCGGGGAAGTCGTCGCCGCCGCCGCCACCATCGCCACCGCCACCATCGCCACCGCCAGCACCGTCGCCGTTCCTGCCGTCACTGATGCAGCTTTCATTCCGGAAAATCGTGCCGCTTCTAAACGTCCAAAAGTTGAAAACGATCGGTCCGTTTATTATCTGCGCCAACTCACGCGCAAAATCTCCATCTACTGGAGACTCGGTAAAGAAATAAAATCGTCAGAGAGTGATCCTCTTTGACCTTGTCAAATTACCTCGTCACGCGATTGAATTTGAGTAAGATACTTGTTCCGGTAGGATTAATTTTGATCTCGAGTCGCGATTACATTTTATGACATTTGATAAGCATTAAGCGACTCTTTTTTTATGAAATTAAACAAATATTAGAATTTATATATAATATGTATATGTATATGTATGAAAATATTTATTATAAAAAATGCATAGAAAATTATTTGCGTAATTTTTTAAGTATTTTTAGAATATATAATACTATAAATTGTACGGTTTATATAGTAGAAAAATATACCATACATGTATAGAGAGACAAATGTATTTACGAACAGATCCACTTTTTATAAAATTGCTGTAAAAGATTGAAAAATGCGTTAAAAACTCTGATAGATGCACAGCAATGAAACAAATATGAAATATAACATGGAGATCTAATTCATTATTTTTTTTCAGAACGCGTATCTGTCGTGTTTTTAAATGCACAATCTTTTAAAATATTATAACTTATAATTTTAAAATATTATACTTATATAAACACTAACAGATTTTTTCCGATATCAGTTTCTCGTTTGGTAAACTGTCGCGTGCATAAAAGTACATTAATAAATTTATGTAAGGACGTTGATGCTGACGTGGCTATGAATGGAAAATCAAAGATTCTCGTGACGCTGCGATGAGAAACTTGAGAAGGAATTTACGGCGACGCCGATGTCGCGACGCCGATAATTTTGTACTTAGTAAAACGAGATGACATAGCCGCTATTCGGAATTCGACGTAAGCGAAAATTCATGATTTACATTGTTGGGATATAATTTTCAAAGTTTAGAAAGTCGATATTTCTACAGCGATTATAGTATCACTGGGAATAAAAGTTTGCGGATTTGAAGATCGCAACTACATCTATCTACGCGAAATAAATTCGCGAAGCAAGTTTCTGTAAAAATATATTTTATCTTTTTAAAATGTTTTTAAACATAAGCTATATAATATTAAAAGTTAATTTAAAAGTGCAACTTTTGAATAAAATTTGAGAAAATTTGAATAAAATTTGAGAAAATACATACATGAGAATATAACCGGTTGTATGTTATATTTTATATTTCAATAAAAATACAATTTCAAGTATAATGGAGTATATAAAAGTTAAAGAACTTTGTTTTGGAAAATTTACATCAGGTTTTCCCGACGGACTGGAAATTGTATATGAAAAGAACAGAAAATTGCGCTACTTACTGCTCTATACACCTATACCTACAATATACATTACCTCAACACGATGAGATGTATATTTCTGCCAGACATAACACGTATAAACTCAGTTCATCCGTTAACGGAGCGTTAACTCTAAGTTTGCAAATTGAGCGGTCGCAAGGGACGATAAGATTACTGCAACTCTTGCGCACACAGACACAGTCGCCTCTAATAAAACAGTCCCTTCAGGGTAAGTTGCTACGTGAAAGCATTCTGATTATATGCACCAAATAGCGTTAAGTAATCCCGGTATAATTTTGTTGGCGATCGCTGCCCTGCGATCTGTTCATCGGCCATCTGGCACGATCGTGCGATATCGCAGAGTGGGATATGTGTATACGGCAGTCGGATACGAGTATAAAGGGGAGAGAACTACCCCTCGCTGCGTCGAGGCAACTTCCGCAATTTAGCGCGGAACGACATTCCAAACTTCTTTCAGGGGGATGAAAGCCCGCGACGAGCCTTCAGCCTTATGAGAAAAATATTTTTCTCTCCGTTCAAGGAGCAACAGCGTAGTCTCGACGGTAAACTCGCACGCGCGTTTAACAAGGTTTGCGTAAATAATATCGCGATATTTCCGAGGAGGAAAATAACCAAGCGAGTAATTTTCTTCTCAGTTGATAATTGGCTTTTATTAAAAATAGAATAATCTTCGCAACTCTTACGTCAGCAATTTTTGCAGCGATACGTTAACGTCGGCGATATATCATTATATGTCAATACTGACGGTTATGTCCTCGTTACAACGCATGAAGCACGGAAACGTATGATGCCGATGATTTAATGATCTACGGCAAACATTGCTAGAGTGCATAAAAAAATAAATTTCATTTTGCAGTTGCGCATTAAAGTTCACTTCCGACATTCTCTACAATTCGAGACACGAAATTCAGGCCAGAATTTTTCTCTATTTACAATTCTTCATGAGTTTATTGTAAAAAACGCGAGAAACATTGAAAAACAAAATATACGCAAATACGAAATATATATCAAGATATGTATACGCTTTACATATGCGGTACATAAAATTATAATTAGATTTCAATCTTGAATTTTTTTTGTCGGGAATTTATAGATCGTTCAAAAAATGGCTTAAGATAAAGTATTATATATTTATATGTGCTACATGTGTATATATATAAACGTAATGTGTAACGTGCAAAAATTTAATGCATCTCACATTAATACGATCAATGATAATGCTTACGTTTGCGAACTGTTGCAAAGAGAGATTCATGAATCTGCCGACCGTGATTGTTAATTGCTTTTGCGATCTCATTATTAGGAACAGTAAGATTCGACTCTCGTTTGGAGACAAATCGTACCACAAAGACTCGTATGCCGCATCGCCGATCATCTTGCTCTGAAAATCGAAGTGAAAAAGCGGAACGCAGGAGAAGGGTGGAGAGGGTTAAAATAATTAATAAAAAATAAAATGATAAAATAAAATTATAAATCGCGATTGCCCACCTTAATGCTTAAGTATTCACCGGCGAAGCAGAAGATGAATGCTTCTAAATTGATGACGACATAAAACAAAAGGGATCTCACGAGCATAGAGGAACCTTCATGCTCGCCAATCGACTATAATTTTGAAAATTGTACCAATGTACACGACCAGATTTATTTTATTGCATTAATTTGTGTCGTAAAGATATCAAATTTATGAGTTGCTGAATGCTTAAAATTTACAACGCCGTTTATAAATTATAAACTTAATACACATATATCCGATGACACATATGTGTATGTTCGATATACATGTCATCGAAGCGAACTCGATTATTGATCTGTATTACTTTGTGCAGTGAAAGCTATTAAAGTTACTTACATTCACGATGATAAAACCCAAGCAGCAAATAACGAGGGTGTTCGATATGAACTGTGCCAGAGCGATGTACGAGTACAAGTCTTCGATTTGCTCGGTAAAAACAATAATGTTTTGATGCCTCCGGATCAATGAGCCCATTGTGATCATGGATATAGCCGCTTTCTCTTTCTGACTCTTCGGTAAAATTGCTAATAATCTTTCACGTAAAATGTCTATCTGACCGCCTGCATGTAACACCTAGGAATTTGATCTCATTGTCTTCATATATGTGATAGTTTTGAAAATTAAAAGCATCTTAAAATTCTTGGTAAAAAAATGATTTTATTAACAAATTTTCAAAATTTATCGATATATCCAAAATTTTGCAAACCAGAACGAATAATTATTAATAGATATTACAATGAAGAATATAATAATAATTAACTTGCGCGATATTAATATCGATCGAATAAAAGATCTGATAAACTTTGCTTAAAATAATTCTTGAAAATCAATAGTATAGAGAGCTCGGAAATCTTCCAAATAACTTTTTTCTCCAACGTTTTCTAAATAGATCAAAACTTGCCACGAACAATTCTAGTCATCGCGAAAATGCGGACCGAGCCACCCCTCGGGGTGCGTTTCTCGAGGTAATCTCAGTCGGGAACTTGAAAATATCCCGGGGAGAGAAGGGAAAGGAAGAGAGAGATGGAGAAAGAGGGAGGGAATGAAAGCCCTCGGGAGTTCCGAGGCTTAACTTACCAGCGTAACGAGCAACGCGCTGAGCACGCCGATCACGGTGGCGGCTGTTATCTGATGAAGAAACTGCGTAGTCATGACGAGTTCGTAGACCGGCGATAGGCCGCTCTCGAAGGGTAACTCCATCTTGAGGAAAAGCTCACGATCGTCGACGCCGTTGTCGCTACTCAGGACGACGACGCCGATACCGTAGACCATTACGGCCACCGAGTGCAGGCCGATGATCAGATTGGAGAAGCGATGAGACAGACCGGCCACGTTGCTCATGTTGCACCAGGCGTTGCCGCAATCTTCCGCATTCCCGCACTCCTTCCAGTCCGTCGCAATCCTCGCTAACACGTTGTTGAATATTCTAGAGAGAATCAGTTTCGTGGAGCGTCGCGAGAGCAAAGTCGTTCCCCTTCGAGGATTCTGACTAGGAAATTATTTTTTTCGCATGGGATGATGAAGAGGGGATGGGTCAGAGATGTGAGCATAGATATCGGGTCACGTTGATACTTCAGCATGATAATAATAATATATGATATAAGAAAAATGGTAGTATTGAAACACATTAATAAATCCTTGATATGTGATAAAAAAAAAATACACTTATCATTGTTGAAATGAATGACTGTACTCGCGTGAAGTGTTTTTATCAAGGAGAAATATTGCTAAATTTTTAATGCTTTGACGATGACGAGTGCGTGCGAGTTGCTTCGTGCTAACGTTCGTTCGATTTGCACGACATTTGTCGTCAAGATACGCGTTCGTCGAGTAGCAACGACGTACCGTTGTTTCGTCCAGAAAACAATTAACTTGACAAATAATAAACTGTACGATAGTGTCGCGCTCAGGCCATCCATCAACTGTTCAAGATCCTCGGAGTTACAATGCAGCACTACGTGACGGTATTGAAAGATCTGCGCGAATAGCATCGTCGTGGTCCAGAAAAATCGACTCGCGATTACGTAAGTAGCGCCTGGCCAGATACCGACGATTCGAAGTCCGATCTCGATCGACCGGGTAATTGTATTCGCGGACATCATCAAATTCTCGACTGGTGACGCGAACACTTTACGACATGATTGAGCGATGCGGAATTAAAGTAAAGATGAATTATGTGTATCCGTTCTTTGAAAAGAGAGAACACTTGTAAATTTTCACATTAATATCGTATATCGACTTACTGAAAATGAATTAATCAGCGAAAATATAAAGCGATAAGAAATGTATCACCAGCTAAAGGAAGTTAGGTCAATAAAATTAAGACAATATTTGGAACTTGATCGAGACACGAAAGAAACATAAGAGTCTTGGACACGGTCATAGAACAGATCTATGAACGGATATGAGACGCGCACCTGTAGACGCTGCAGACAAACTGACAGATACCGAGAGTCACTTGCCGAGGGCCGCCCTACCATCGTCGACACTGTCGGACAGGGCTGGGGGCAGTTCATTAAATATTTTCATTGTACGTTGAAGTTGTAACGCATGTTGTCAGGACGATTGCTGATTTTGTGGATGGAAAGGAAATCGAAAGGCGGTTCTTCCGCCGTACCGCGCACAATTTCCATTAAAAATGTACGATCTCGCAGGACGGAGGTCGGCGATGGCTTATGTCCATCGGAAATCATGCGCAATGATCTGAAGAAAAATGAAGAAGTCTTTTCAAGAGTCGAGAAGGAAGGGAGAGTCGCCTAAGAATTCGTGGAAATCAAGAAAGCTTTATATCGTGGTAATCTTTTCCGAGAGAGAAGATATATACTATAGATATATTATTTTATAAATTATATTATTATTGATTAAAATTTTTTTTCCTTACACTTTCTTGGAGCATATATTTGGAGTATGCGTTTATACCTCTACTTATAATGATTCATATAATGGATATATATAAAAATGTCAATGTTGACAATCGCCAAGATGAGTGTGGCATTTATTGCATTGCCAATAACACCGACAAATATGATCCTGCAGAATTCATGATCTATAACAATGTATGTATCAAAGAATTGAATATACTTCTGAGCTTCATATATTATCGCTAATATATATATATATTAGTATATAAAGGAGATACCATATTTAAACATTTGAAATATTGTTGCGAAAATATGTTTTAAACAAACTATGTTTTGAAGGATGAAACAAATAAGTAAATATAAATTTAGTATATATATATACATATATATATATATATATATATATATATATATATATATATATAATAAATGTCATGTAAAGGCAGGGACCTTAAACTTTTATCTCGTATAATATGTGGAAATCTTACGCTTGCGAAGCATTGTAGCGAAAGATCCATCATCTTCCCAACAGTAAGCGTCAAATGTTTCTGCGCTCTCAATATTACGAATAACAGAATACGACTGTATTTAGGTTCCAATTCGTACCAGGCGATATTATATGCAGCTAATCCTACTGCTCTGCTCTGATAAAAATATAATGTAAATATTATATATATATGTATATGTATATATATATATATATATATATATATATACACATATACATATATATATATATATATATATATGTATATTTATTACAATTTTCTTAAATTTTATTATAATCATGACAATCATAGAATTATTGATCAAGATCGTCATAATTATCGCTAACCTTATTGATTAGATATTCCCCAGCATAACAGAATATGAACGCTTCAATATTCGTTACGCTATAATACGAAATAGCTCTTACTATCTTTTCTGTTGCGTTAGCATTGCTTAACGCCTGCAATATCGAAACACGTTATACGACAAATGATTCAAGGCATAAGTTGTTTCTATCAGCGCAATAAGACATAAGAAATTCAATAAGCAAACACATGATGTAAACAATATGTCAAGCGCAATTCGTAATGTGACAATTAATTTTACAGAATAAATAATTATTTCTACTTATAACTCATAGACTTTATTATATTTCTCTGTTTTATTTTACTCACTGTTATAATTAAAAATCCTATTAGGCAAATCATCACGGTGTTTGATACGAATTGCATGAATGCAATAAACGTGTACAGACTCTCAACATTCTTCGCGAAATAAATGATTTTCTGATGTTTTTGAATAATTTTTTCCATTATAATGGCGATAGATTTATGTTTATTCTCTTTCAATATCAACTTTGCTAACCAATAACGCAGAATATTTAATTGACCACCTGCGTGTAGAATCTAAAAAGAAAGAAGACTATCGTCAAAATAAAGACTATTTAAGAAGTAAGTCGAAAAAACAATATATAACAATTAATGATAAATTTCTTTAAATGCCAGAACCGATAGTATAATATTATAATATCTATATACTAGTTATATCTATTGATTTTCTATTTATTAGAATTTTATTAGAATTATTACAATGTAGAAATGTGTGCGTTATGTATATGTGTATGTGCATTTATTAATTGCAAATATTTTTGTAACTCACCAAGATTAGCAGTAGAGCGTTTAATATACCCAAAGCCCAACTACACATGACGAGATGTATCAATTCCACGATTAACACTATTTTATACGTGCATTGCGTGTTTATGCTGAAAGGAACTTCCACTTTATAAATGTGGGGTAGTTCGATCGTACGATTGGTGGCATCGACGTTGGCCAGAATAACGCCCACGCCATATAAGAGCGGGACAACTGTATGAAGAGTCATGACCGCATTGGCGATACGATTCGATATCTTCGCCTTTATTACAGCCTCGTTCATCTCAATATCACTCTTGGCACAGTCGTTCCAATCTTCTGCCATCATCGTTAAAACTTCGTCGAATATTCTATGCGATCGCACATACGTGGCAAATTTAATGAGCACACATCGTACATTTAAAAATCTTATTTTACTACCTTGTCTCAAAATTGAGCGCAACATATATATATATATACCTATTATAATATACTTTTGCATGTTGTTATTATTTTATTAATTTATATCGAATTACTTACCGCTGATTCAACCAAAAGAAAATAAACTTAATCATTAATTTAAAATATCCTAAAAAACTACTGAAACAATCCATTAAGTCGAACACGTCATCAGAATGGTAATGTGTCAAAAAATATAGATAATGGCAAAGTAGAACGATTGCTACTGTGACAGTCCAAAATATTCTGCAGAACATAACGCATGATGTATCTGGCCAAATACCGAATAAGATAAGCGCAAATTTTGTCATACGATTAATAGTGCTTTTATGCGTCATAACTTCGTATCTTTTGCTCTCGTCCGTGTACATCAAATATGCATATATATACAAGCGAGTATACCAAATATATGCATATACTTAAAAAAAAAATAGCGGAAAAGATAGAAAAATATTTGAAAGATAATTTTGTCTAAATGTATTTCGAATGAAAGTCCGACGTAGTATCACGAAATATCCGCGTAAAGACTGGGAGATTATGAAAGGCAATTGAACGCCCGGACGAACGATCAATAGAAACTGTTCATTAAATATTTTTATCGTATGGTAAAGTTGCAGCGCGCATTGTAAACGCGATTGCCGGTTTTGTGGGTGGAAGGGAAATCGAAGAATCGTTCTTCCGCCGTACTGTGCACAATTTCTATTAAAAATGCATGATCTTGCAGGACAGAGGTCGACATGACTTATAGTCCATTAAAAATCACGCACAATGATCTGAAGAAAAAAGAAGTTTTTTCAAGAATCGCGTCAAAAAAGAAGGGAGAGTCGCCTAAGAATTCGTAGAAATGGGGAATGTGTTATATAGTTGTAATCTTTTCTGAGAGATATATTATTTTAAAAATTATCTTATTATTGATTAAAATTTTTCTTGCTTACACTTTCTTGGAGCATATATTTGAGATATGCATTTGCATCTCTATTTCTAATTTACATATTGGATATATATGTATATAAAAGTATTAGTGTTAAAAACTGTCGAGTTGAATATGGCATTTATTGCAGTGCCAATAACACCGATAAATATGAGCCTGCAGAATTCATGATCTATAACAATGTATGCGTTAAAGAGTTATACTTTTTAATTTCATATAGTATCACTAATATATATGTATATATATTATGAAAAAAAGATAAATGATTCATAAATGCAGGGATATCAAACTTTTAATTTGTACTTATAATATGTGGAAATCTTACGCTTGCGAAGCATTGTAACGAGAGATCCGTCATTTTCCCAACTGTAAGTGTCAAATGTTTCTGCGCTCTTAACATTATGAATAACAGACTACGACTATATTTTGGCTCCAATTCGTACCAAGCGATATTGTAAGCAGTTAATCCTATTGTTTTGCTCTAATGAAAATATAATGTAAAGATTTTACATATATATTTATTACAATTTTCTTGAATTTCGTAAACATGACAATTATAGAATCATTCATTAAGATTGTCATAATTATCGCTAACCTTATTGATCAGATATTCCCCAGCATAACAGAATATGAACGCTTCGATATTTGTCACGCTGTAATACGAAATGGCTCTTATTATCTTTTCTGTCGCGTTCGAATTGCCGACCGCCTGCAATATCGAAACACGTTATACAACAAATGATTTAATACAAGTAGTAGTATCTATCGATCCAATGAGACATAAGAGATTTAATAAGGTAAACATGCGCTGCAAACAATATGTGAAGCGCAATTAAAAGTCAATTAATTTTACAGAATAAATAACTATCTATTTATAATTTATACTCTTTATTATATTTCTCAGTTTTATTTTACTTACCGTTACGATTAAAAATCCTATTAAGCAAATCATTATCGTGTTTGATATAAATTGCATGAACGCAATAAACGTGTACAAACTCTCAACATTTTTCGCAAAGTAAATGATTTTCTGATGTTTCCGAATAATTTTTTTCATTATGATAGCAATAGATTTATGTTTATCTTCCTCGAACATTAACTTCGCTAGCCAGTAATGCAGGATATTTAATTGACCACCTATATGTAGAATCTAAGAAGAAAGATTATCATCTATAAAATAAAATCTCGAATTTAAGAAGCGAGTCAAAAAAATAATGTAACAATTATTAGTGAAATTTTTTTTTAAATGAGCAGGACGGATATTTATAATGTCTGTGTATAAGTTATCTATTTATTAAAATTATCTATATAACTATTTATTTATTTTCTATTTATCAAACTTCTACTATAATTATTATAACATAGAACGTATTATATGTGCTATATGTAGAATATGTTGAATATGTAGAAGTATTATATGCGTGTGTGTGCATTAATTGCATATATTTTTGTGTAACTCACCAAAATTAGCAATAAAGCACTTAGTATACCCAAGGACCAACTACACATGACGAGGTGCATCATTTCCACGATTAACATTATTTTATACGTGTATTGCGTGTTTATGCTGAAAGGAACTTCCATTTTATAAATATGGGGTAGTTCGACCGTAGGATCAGTGATATTGATGTTGGCCAGAATAACGCTCACGCTATACATGATCGGGCCAACTGTATGAAGAGTCATGATTGCATTGGTGATACGATTCGACATCTCCGCTTTGTTTACTGCCTCGTGCATCTCAATATCATTTTTGGCACAATCGTCCCAATCTTCCGCCATCATCGTTAAAGTTTCTTTGAATATTCTATTATACATTACAAATTTAATGACCATCATAAATTAAAAAATCTAAGTTTATTAACTTTGCCCCAAATTTGAGCGTAACAATAAATGCGAGAAAGAAAGGGAGCGTATTAAAAGTATTACAACAGAAATACGTAACTTTTAAATTTAATGAACGTTACGATTTCACATATAATTTAAACAGATAGATTATATTTTCAAATGTGTGAACCAGTATATATGAAATAAAATAACAAAATTATTGTTAGAAACACAAAATAATATATTCTAAGAATAATATATTCTAATATATTTTTGCAAATAGTATTTATTTTACTAACGTCGACGTTGACTGTGAATCGAATTACTCACCGCTGGTTCATCCAAAAGGAAATAATCTTGATTATTATTTTCAAAAATCCTAAGAAGCTACTAAAACAGTCCATCAAGTCGAATGCGTCGTCAGAATGGTAATGTGCCACGAAATATAGATAATGGCAAAATAGAACTATTAATATTGTTACGGTCCAAAATATTCTACAGAATGTAACGCACGATATTTTTGGCCAGATACCGAACAAGATAAGTGCAAATTTTGTCGTACGATTAACAGTGCTTTTATGCATCATAGCTTCGTATCTTGCGTCACTCTCATTCGTGTACATAAAGTATATGTGTACAAACGAGTACACTAAGGTATATATAAATATACTAGCAAAAAGATGCGAAAAAGAAAAAAAGAAATATAATTTCACTTAAATGTATTTATCGAATTGTAGTCCGACGTAGAATCACGAAATATCCACGTGAAGACTGGAAGATTGTGAAGGGTCAGTAAATAAATGCATTGGACGAACGACCAATAGGAGCTTATCAATAGTGCTCATTAAATATTTATATCGTATGGTGAAGTTGCAGTGCGTATTGTAAGCGCGATTGCCGATTTTGTGGATGGAAGGGAAATTGAGGGGCCGTTCTTCCGTCATACTGTATACAATTTGCATTAAAAATGCACGATCTCGCAGGACGGAGGTCGGCTTATAGTCCAAAAATCATGCGCAATGATCTGAAGAAAAACGAAGTCTTTTCAAGAATCAAATCGAGAAGGAAGGGAGAATCGCCTAAGAATTCGAGGAAACCGGAAATGCATTATATTGTGGTAACATTTTCCAAAGATGTAGGTATAGATATAAATACAATATATTATTACATAAATTATCTTATTATTAATTAAATTCTTTTGCTTACACTTTCATGGAGCATATATTTGGAATATGCACTTGCATCTCTATTCATTTGCATTTCTAATGGTTTACATATTGGATATATATATGTATAATATATACTGATATTTTTATATATATAAATGTCAGTGTTAAAAACTGCTGAGATGAATGTGGCATTTATTGCATTGCCAATAATACGGATAAATACGAACCTGCAGAGTTTATTATCTATAACAACGTATGTATCCAAGAATTATACTTCTGAGTTTTGTGTGTGTGTGTGTGTTGTGTGTTTTTTTGTGACACTACCACTAATATATATATATATATATATATATATATATATATATATATATATATATATATATATAATGAGAGATAGAGATAAATATTATATAAATGCAGAGATTTCAAACTTTTAACTTGTGTAATATGTGGAAATCTTACGCTTGCGAAGCATTGTAACGAGAGATCCATCATTTTTCCAACTGTAAGCGTCAAATGTTTCTGCGCTCTCAACATTATGAATAACAAACTACGACTGTATTTAGGCTCCAATTCGTACCAGGCGATATTATACGCAACTAATCCTATTGCTTTGCTCTGATAAAAATATAATATAGAAATTTTATATATTTATTACACACACACACACACAATTATCTCTTTAATTTTATCGTAATCATGACAATCTTAGAATCATTCATCAAGATCGTCATAATTATCGCTAACCTTATTGATCAGATATTCCCCAGCATAACAGAATATAAACGCTTCAAGATTCGTTATGCTATAATACGGAATCGTTCTTACTATCTTTTCCGTCGCATTGGGTTTGCCGAGCGCCTGCAATATCGAAATACGTCATACGACAAATTATTCAACATAGAAGTTATTTCTTATTGGTGCAACAAGACATAAGAAACTCAATTAGATAAACATATGGTGCAAATAATATCAAGCACAATTAATTTTATAGAATAAATAATTATTTTTCTACTTATAATATTTAATATATATCTATTTTATTTTACTCACTGTTACGATTAAAAATCCTACTATGCAAATCATCACCGTATTTGATACAAATTGCATGCACGCAATAAATGTGTACAGACTCTCAACATTTTTTGCAAAGTAAATGATTTTTTGATGTTTCTGAATAATTTTTTTCATTATAATGGCGATAGATTTACATTTATTCTCTTTGAATATCAAGTTCGCTAACCAACAATGCAGGATATTTAATTGGCCACCTATGTGTAGGATCTAAAAAAGAATATTATAATCCATAAAATAAAGCCTCGTATTTAAAAAGTGAATCAAAAAAATAATGTAACTAATACTAATGATAAATTTTATTTAAACGAGCAAGCTGGATATTTATGTCTGTGCATTAGTTATCTAGTTATGTAGTTATTAGAATTATCTATTTATATGAAATTTTATTTATTAGAATTTTATTAAAATTATTACAACATAAAAATGTTATATATGTGCGTGTGTGCGTTTATTAATTGCATAAATTTTTATGTGTAACTCACCAAGATCAGCAGTAAAACATTTATTATACCCAAGGACAAACTACACATGACGAGATGCGTTAATTCCACAATTAACACTATTTTATATGCGTACTGCGTGTTTATGTTAAAAGGAATTTCCATTTTGTAAATGTGGGGTAGTTCAACCGTACGATCGGTGATGTCAACGCTGGCCAGAATAATGCTCACGCCGTATAGGACTGGGCTAAGTGTATGAAGAATCATGATGACATTGGTGATACGATTCGATATCCTCGCTTTATTTAATGCCTCATGCATCTCATTATCATTTTTAGCGCAATCGTTCCAATCTTCTGCCATCATTGTTAAAATTTCGTCGAATATTCTATACATGATGGCACATACGTTACAAATTTAATCATCATCATACATTCTAAAATCTAAGTTTACTAACTTTGTTTCAAATTTGAACGCAACAATAAAATGCAAAAAAGAAAGAGAGCATAAGAAAAATATTACAACAGGAATGTGTAACTTTTAAATTTAATGAACATGACGAACTTATATAAGTACAATTTAATTAGATAGTTTACATTTTGACAAAATGTAAATCAGTATATATGAAATAAAATAATGAAATTATTGTTAGACACAGAATAATATACTTATTCTAATATACTTTCGCATATTATTTATTTTATTATGTATCGAACTTACCGCTGATTCAACCAAAAGAAGATGAAATAGATTATTATTTTCAAAAATCCTAAGAAACTACTGAAACAGTCCATCAAATCGAACACGTCGTTAGAATGGAAATGTGCCAAGAAATATAGATAATGGCAAAATAAAAACATAAATATTGTGACAATCCAAAATATTCTATAGAACATAACGCAGGATATATCTGGCCAAATACCGAGGAAGGTGAGCACAAATTTTGCCGCACGATTAATATTGCTTTTATGCGTCATAACTTCGTATCTTTCGTCACCCTCATTCGTGTACATAAAGTATATGTGTACAGACGAGTACATTAAAGTATATATGAATACATTGGAAAAAAATATATGAAAAAAAAGGAAATACAATTTCGCTTAAATGTGTTTATCGAATTGCAGTCCGACGTAGTATCAAAAAATATACGCGTGAGGCCTGGGAGATTGTGAAGGGTCAAATAAATGCATCTCTGGATGTACGACCAATAGAAGTTGCTCATTAAATATTTTTATCGTACGATGAAGTTTCGTCGTGCTTTGTAAGCATGATTGCCGATTTGGCGGATGGAAAGGAAATCGGGGAGTCGTTCTTCCGCTGTGCTGTCTGCAATTTCCATAAAAAATTTACAACCTCGCAGGATGGAAATCGACTATAGCTTATAGTCTATCGAAAATCATGCGCAATAATCTAAAGTAAAATAAAGAAATTTTCTCAAGAGTCGCATCGAGAAAAAAAGGAGAATTACCCAAGGATTCGTGAAAATCGAGAATACATTTTGTCGTGGTAATCTTTTTTGAAGATACGTATATACTATAGAGATATATTATTTCATAAATTATCTTATTATTAATTGAAATTTTTTGCTAACACTTTCTTGGAGTATATATTTGGAATTACTATATGCGCTTGCATTTCTAACTCTTCTAATGGTTTACATATTGAATATATGTACATAAAAACTTCAGTATTGAAAATTGGCGTGATGAACGTGACATTTACTGCATTGCCAATAACACTGATAAATATGAGCCTGCAGAATTCATGATCTATAACAATGTGTGCATTAAATAATTTAATATACTTTTGAGTTTTATATACTATTACTAATATATAATATATGTAATATAATACTAATATATAATATATGTAATATAATATATAATATATGTAAGAGACAATAACATTGAAACATTTGAGAATGTCTTTTAGACAAATTATGTAATAAATAATACAGGCAAATAAATATAATTTAGAAGAGATGTATAAATATTACACACAATATAACAAACATTTTTTATAAAGACACAATTTTTTCAAATCTCATATAATATGGAAATCTTACGCTTGCGAAGCATTGTAACGAGAGATCCGTCATTTTCCCAACCGTAAGTGTTAATTGTTTCTGCGCTCTCAATATTATAAATAATAAAATACGATTGTATTCAGGCTCCAATTCGTACCAGGCAACATTATATGCAGCTAATCCTATTGCCTTGCTCTGATGAAAGTAATGTAAAGATCTTTCATATATATTTTCCAATTTTTTTAATTTTATCATATTCTTCGTATGACAATCACAGAATCATTCATCAAGAGCGTCATAATTATCACTAACCTTATTGATCAAATATTCCCCAGCATAGCAGAATATGAACGCTTCGACATTTGTTACACTATAGTATGAAATAGCTCTCATTATCTTTTCTGTCGCGTTGGGGTTGCCGAGTGCCTGCCAATATCGAAACATGTCATATGACAAATGATTCAATGTACAAGTAGTAGTATCTATCGGTGCAATGAGACGTAAGATAATCAATAAGACAAACATACGGCGCAAACATAAGCGCGATTAATAATATGACAATTAATTTTTCAGAGAATAAATTTTTAATTTTACAATACTTATAATATTTGTTTTATTTTACTTACTGTTATGATTAAAAATCCTATTATGCAGATCATCATTATGTTGGATATAAATTGCATGAGCGCAATGAATGTGTACAGACTCTCAACATTTTTTGTGAAGTAAATGATTTTCTGATGTTTCCGAATAATTTTCTTCATTATAATGGCGATAGATTTATGCTTATTCTCTTTAGATAGCAATTTCGCTAACCAGTAACGCAGAATATCTATCTGGCCACCTACGTGTAAGATCTAAAAAGAAAAAGGCACATAAAATGAAGACTCGTATTTAAATAACGAATCAAAAAAGTAATAAAAAATTATTAATGGTAATATTTTTTCGAAAACGTGTAGAAGCGATATTTGTCTGTGTAGTTAAATTATCTATGATTTTCTGCTTATTTTTATTAAAATTATTATAATATCGTTAATGTAATGTCATAATATGAGTGTGTGTGTATGTGTGCGCTCGCGCGCTAGTGTTTATTAATTACAAATATTTTTATAACTCACCAAAATTAACAATAAAGCGTTTAATATACCTAAGCCCCAACTACACGTAATGAGATGTATTAATTCCACGATTAACACGATTTTATACGTGCGTTGCGTGTTTATGCTGAAGGGAACTACCGCTTTATAAATGTGGGGTAATTCGATCGTACGATTGGTGACGTCGACATTGGCCAGAATAATGCCGATGCCATAAAAGAGCACAACAACTGTATGAAGAGTTATCATCGCGTTGGCGATATGATTCGACGCCTTCGCTTTGTTTATTACCTCGTGCATCTCAATATCACTCTTGCAATCATTCCAATCTTCCGCCATCATTGTTAAGATTTCGTCGAATAATCTATGGACGATAGCACATACGCGTTGCAAATTTAATTTAACTATTTAACATATATTTAAAAATCTAAGCTTACTAACTTTTTCTCGAAATTAAGCGTAACAATAATAACAGAAAGAAAAAAAGCAATGTAATTTTTAAATTTAATGAATATTCGTGTATAACGTACTCACGCATGTTTAATTCAAGCAGATAGTTTACATTTTAAAATGCCAACCAATATATATCAAATAAAATAACGGACTTATTTTATTATAATAATATACTTATTATAATATACTTTTGCATATCATTTACTTTATTAACTATCGAATTACTCACCGCTGATTTAACCAAAAAAAAGCAAATTTGATCATTAATTTCAAAAATCCTAAGAAGCTAGTGAAACAGTCCATTAAGTCGAACACGTCATCAAAATGATAATGCGTCAAGAAATACAGATAATGGCAAAATAGAACCATTAATATTGTAACAGTCCAAAATATTCTGCAGAACGTAAGGCACGATATATTTGGCCAGATACCAAATAAGATAAGCGCAAATTTTGTCGTACGATTAATGGTGCTTTTATACGTCATAATTTTGTATTTTTCGTTACTTTCGTCCGAGTATCAAGTATATGTAATAATGTAACAAAGTATACCAAGCTATATGAATACACTAGTAGAAAAAATACGGAAAATTAAAAAAGAAATATAAGAAATTTCACGTAAATGTCGAATTGCAGTCCGACGTAGTATCACGAAATATCCGCGTGAAGACTGGGAGATTGTGAAGGGTCAGCAAATGAATTCATCCCTGGCCGTATGATCAATAGAAGCTACTCATTAAATATTTTTATCGTACGATAAAGTTTCAGCGTGCGTTGAAAGCGCGATTGCCGATTTTGCGGATGGAAAGGAAATCGAGGGGTCGTTCTTCCGTACTGTATACAATTTCCATTAAAAATTTACGATCTTGCAGGATGGAAATCGACGATAGCTTATAGTCTATCGGAAATCATGCGCAATGTTCTGAATAAAAACGAAAAAGTCTTTTCAAGAATAGTATCTAAGAGAGAGTCGCCCAAGGATTCGTGAAAATCGAGAATGCATTATATCGTGGTAATCTTTTCCGAAAATGTATACTATATAGATACAATATATTATTACATAAATTGTCTTATTGCTAATTAAAATTTTTTCTTACATTCGAAGTATACATTCGAGATATACTGTGTTACTATGTACATGTGTTTGCATTTCTAATTATTTTTAATGATTTATATATTAGATTTATGTATATATAAAAACTTTGAAAATTAGCAAGATAAATTTGATATTTATTGCATTGCCAATAACATCGACAAATATGATCCTGCAGAATTCATGATCTGTAACAACAAATGTATAAAGAATTTAATAGACTTGTGCATTTCATATAGCATTACTTTAATATATATATAAGACGTATATTTACATATACATATGTAAAAACAATAACATTTAAACAATTAAAATACGGTTGTGAAAATATATTTTAAATACACATACATACAAACTAATGAACGAGCAAATAAATAAATATAAATTTAGAAAAAATATATATAGATATGATGAGATAAATGTTACATGCATACAAACTAATGAACGAACAAATAAATAAATATAAATTTAGAAAAAATATATAGATATGATGAGATAAATGTTATATACATACAAACTAATGAACGAACAAATAAATAAATATAAATTTAGAAAAAATATATATAGATATGATAATATAAATGTTATCATCTAAATAATATATATTTAGATATTACATAAATGCAGAGATTACACATTTTGATTTCGTATAATATATAAAAAATCTTACACTTGCGAAGCATCGTAACGAAAGATCCGTCATTTTTCCAACTGTAAGCGTTAATTGTTTCTGCGCTCTCAATATTATGAATAATAACATACGGTTGTATTCAGGTTTTAATTCGTACCAAGCGATATTGTACACTGCTAATCCTATTGTCTTGCTCTGATAAAAATAATGTAAAGATCTTTCATATATATATTTCAATTTTCTTAATTTTATCATATTCTTCGTATGACAATCACAGAATCCTTCATCAAGATCGATCAAATTATCGCTAACCTTATTACTCAGATATTCCCCAGCATAGCAGAATATGAATGCTTCGATATTTGTCACACTGTAGTAGGAAATTGCTTTCACTATCTTTTCTGTCGCGTTGGGATTGCCGAGCGCCTGTAATATCGAAACACATCATACGACAAACGATTCAACGTACAGTAGTTTCTATCGTCGCACTGACACATATACATAGAAAAATCAATACAGCAAACATGCGATGCAAATACGATGCCAAACGCAATTAATCATTTGACAATTAATTTTACAGAAATAAATAATTTTATTTCAATTTATAATTTTTATCATATAACATCTGTTTTACTTTACTCACTGTTATGATTACAAATCCTATTAGACAAATCATCACCGTGTTCGTTACAAATTGTATAAACGCAATGAATGTATATAGACTTTCAATGTTTTTCGTGAAGTAAATAATTTTCTGGTGTTTCCTAATAATTTTCTTCATCATAATGACAATAGATTTGCGTTTATTCTCCTTGGGTATCAGTTTCGCTAACCAGCAGTGAAGAATATTTATCTGACCACCTATGTGTAGGATCTAAAAAAAAAGAATTATCGCTCACAAAATGAAGACGTATTCAAATCATCGTATTCAAATCGTATTCAAATAACAAGTTGAAAGAAATAACATCTATTAATAATAACTTTTTATACACGCAGAATCGACATTTATAATCTGTTTGTGAATTAGTTATACGTTATCTCTACTGATTTCCATTTATTTTTATTAGAATTATTATAATCTGAGTATGTTTACATGTATTTATTAATTGCAAATATTTTTGTGTGTATCTCACCAAGGTTAACAGTAAAGCATTTAGTATGCCCATCCCCCAACTACATATGAGGACGTGGATTAATTCCACTATTAACACAACTTTATACGTGCGTTCGGTGTTTATGCTGAAAGGAACTTCTATTTTATAAATATGGGGTAGCTTGATCGTACGATCAGTAACGTCGACTTTGGCCAGAATGAGGTCGCCATATAGCAGTACAGCAATTGTGTGAATAGTCATGATTGCATTAGCAATACGATTCGAAATCTTCGCTTTATTTACTGCCTCGTGCATCTCGATATCACTCTTGGCGCAATCGTTCCAATCTTCAGCCATTATTGTTAAAATGTCGTGGAATATTCTATACACGATCGCACATATGTTGCAACTTTAATGACTATCGTATTTAAAATAATTTGAATATACTATATTTAAAAGTCTTAGTTTATTAATTTTGTTTCAAAAATAGCGCAGCAATAAATGCGAAGAAGAAAGAGAGCATATGAAAAATATTACCAAGTGGAATATGTAACTTTTAAATTTAATGAACGCTACGAACTCACACACAATATATGTACATAATTCAAACAGATAGTTTACATTTTAATAAAATGCAAACCAATATATATAAGTAAATATGAAATAAAATAACAAAATTATTGTTATAGATACAGAATAATATATTTATTATAATATACTTTTGAATATTATTCATTAACTGTATATTGAATTACTCACCGTTGATTTAACCAAAAGAAAATGAACGTAATCATTAATTTCAAAAATCCTAAGAAGCCACTGAAACAGTCCATCAAGTCGAACATGTCGTCGGAATGATAATGTGTCAAGAAATATAGATAATGGCAAAATAGAACGATTATTATTGTGACGGTCCAAAATATTCTACAGAACATAACGCAGGATATATCTGGCCAGATACCGAACAAGGTGAGCACAAATTTTGTCGCACGATTAATAGTGCTTTTATGCGTCATAACTTATTTTGTGTATAAAGTACAGCAAAAATAAAGATAATAAATACACTAGACAAATACGTGGAAAGAAAAAGAGAAATATTATTTCTCCTAAATGTATTTGTCGAATGACAGTATCCGAAATAGTATCATGAAATATATGCGTGAAGACTGGGAAATTGTGAGAGGTCAGCAAACGAATACATCCCTGGACGGACGAGCAATAGGAGCTACTCATTAAATATTTTTATCGTACGGTGAATTTGCAGCACGCATTGTAAGCGCAATTGCTTATTTTGCGGATGGAAGGGAAATTGAGGGGCCGTTCTTCCTCTGCATCGTATACAATTTCTATTAAAAATGTACGACCTCGCAAGATAGCGATCGACAACTTATAGTTCATCGAAAATCATGCGCAATGATTTGAAAGAAAACGAAGTAGTTTTTTCAAGAGTCATGTCTAGAAGGAAGGGAGAACTAGCCAAGGATTCGTATTATATCGTGATAGTCTTTTCCGGAGGTGTGTATTATAGATGTAATATTACGTATATTATCTTATTATTAATTAAAATTTTTTTGACTTACACTTTCTTGAAGTATATATTCGATGTGGTGTGGTACTATGCATATGCACTATTTCTAATTATTTCTAATAATTTACATATTGGATTTATATAAAGCATATAAAGCCTTGAAAATTGGCAAGATGGATGTGGTATTTATTGCATCGCCAATAGCACCGACAAATATGATCCTGCAGAATTCATGATCTATAACAAAATGTGCATCAAAGAATTTAATATATTTATGAATTTTATATATCACCATTAATATATCCATATATATATATATAAGACAATATATTTAAAGAACTAAGATATATTGTTGTGAGAAAGTATCTTAAATACACATACATACACACATTATATAATGAAGGATAAAACAAATATGTAAATGTAAATTTAAAAAAAATATATATATATATTGCGATAAATATTATCATAAATGGTATATATATATAATGCAGCGATTACATGCAACGATTTTGATCTTGTTGATAATATGTGAATCTTACGCTTGCGAAGCATTGTAACGAGAGATCTGTCATTTTCCCAACTGTAAGTGTCAATTGTTTCTGTGCTCTTAATATTATGAATAAAAGAATACGATTGTATTCAGGCTCCAATTCGTACCATGAAATATTATATGCAGCTAATCCTATTGCTTTGCTCTAATAAAAATATATTATAGAGATCTTACATATATATCTTACGTATATATATTACAGATTTTTCGAATTTTATCGTAATATTCATATGACAATCAAAATCACTTATTAAGATCATTATAATTATTGTCAACCTTGTTAATTAAATATTCTCCAGCATAGCAAAATATGAATGCTTCCATATTTGTCACGCTGTAGTATGAAATGGCTTTCACTATCTTTTTTGTCGCGTTAGGATCACCGAGTGCCTATAATATCGAAATATGTCATACGATAAAAGACTGTACAAGTAGATGTTTCTGTCGGTGCAATAAAATATATATGAAAGATAAGGTAAACAACGTTGCAAACACAATGTCGAACGCGATTCATGTGACAATTAATTTTGTAGAATAAATAATTATTTCTGCTTATAATATTTAATCTTATAATATCCGTTTTATTTTACTCACTGTTATAATTAAAAATCCTATTAAGCAAATCATCACCGTGTTTGATACAAATTGTATGAACGCAATGAATGTATATAGACTTTCAATGTTTTTCGTGAAGTAAATGATTTTCTGATGTTTCCGAATAATTCTTTTCATCATAATGGCGATAGATTTATTCTCTTTAGATATCAATTCCGCTAACCAGTAACGCAGAATATTTATTTGGCCACCTACGTGTAAGATCTACAAAGAAAAAGGATTATCGCACATAAAATGAAGACTCGTATTCAAATAACGAGTTGAAAAAAATAATATAACAACTATTAGTAGAGCACTAGAAAAGTAGGTATTCTCGTTCCGCCATTGATTGTACATACATAGATCGAAAGGCGTATGTATGTACAATCAATGCGTATTGACATATATGGAAACATACCTAACCTTTCATGCTAGTTGGGAGAAAAATGGCGGAACGAGAATATTCATATTGATAGAGCCTTACTATTAGTAATAATTTTTTTTATACGCACAGAAGCGATACTTTCAATGTCTGTATATTAATTATAAGGTATCTCTACTGGTTTTCTTTATTCTCTACATTTCTTTTTATTTTCATTATAATTATTATAATGTGAAAATATGTATGTATGCGTTTATTAATTGCATATTTTTGTGTGTAACTCACCAAGGTTAGCAGTAAAGCATTTAGTGTACCCATGCCCCAACTACACACGAGGAGATGTATTAATTCTACGATTAATACGACTTTATACGTGTGTTGCGTGTTTATGCTGAAAGGAACTTCTATTTTATAAATGTGGGGTAGATTGATCGTACGATCGGTAACATCGACTTTGGCCAGAATAAGGTCACCATATAACAGTACAGCAACTGTGTGAATAATCATGATCACGTTGGTAATACGATTCGATGTCTTTGCTTTATTTACTGCCTCATGCATCTCGATATCATTTTTAGCGCAATCGTTCCAATCTTCCGTCATCATCGTCAAAATTTCGTGGAATATTCTATGTATGATTGCACATACATTGCAAATTTAATGATCATCGTACACTTAAAAATCTTTGTTATTTACTTTGTCTCAAAATTGAGCGCATCAATAAATGTAAGAAAGAAAGAGAGCATATGAAAAATGTTGCAATACGTGGAATATATAACTTTTTTTTTAAATTTAATGAACGTTATAAATTTACTTATGCATAATTCAATGAGATAATTTACATTTCAATAAAACACAAACCAATTTTTAAAATAAAATAACGAAATTATTGTTAGACACAAAATAATATACTTATTATAATATACTTTTTCATATCGTCTATTTTATTAACTCTATATCGAATTAAACTCACCGCTGATTCAACCAAAAGAAAATGATCTTGATCATTAATTTAAGAAATCCTAAGAAGTTACTGAAACAGTCCATCAAATCGAACACATCGTCAGAATGGTGATGTGTCAACAAATATGGATAATGGCAAAATAGAACGATTACTATTGTGACGGTCCAAAATATTCTGGAGAATATAACGTACGATATATCTGGCCAGATACCGAACAAAATGAGCACAAATTTTGTCATACGATTAATTGTGTTTTTACGCGTCATATTATTATTATTATTATATTTTTTCGTCGCTCTCGCCCGTATACATTAAGTATATATGTAGCGTTTGTGTATAGAGTATACAGTTGGTGTATATATATATACACCAAGGTATATATATATAACTACACTAGACAAAAACACGTGGAAAGAAAAAGAGAAATATTATTTCGTCTAAATATTTGCCGAATGATAGTTTGACGTAATATCACGTAATATTTGCGTGAAGACTGGTGAGAAGTCAGCAAACGAATGCATCCCTGGACGGACGATCGTAGCAGCTGCTCATTAAATATTTTTATCGTACAGTGAATTTGCAGCGCATATTGTAAGCGCGATTGCCTATTTTGCGGATGGAAAAGAAATCGAGGGGCCGTTCTTCCCCGTACCGTACACAATTTCTATTAAAAATGTACAACCTCGCAGTATGGAGATCAACAGCTTATAGTTCATTGAAAATCATGCGCAATGATCTGAAGAAAAACGAAGTAGTCTTTTCAAGAGTCGCGTTGAGAAGAAAGGAAGAGCCATCCGAGAATTCGTGAAAATCGAAAATTATGCATCATATCGTAGTAATCTTTTCCAAAGATGTATGTTATAGGTATATGTAAATTATCTTATTACTAATTAAAATTTTTTTGGCTTGCACTTTTTTGGAGTGTACATTTGGGATATGCTGTGTTACTATGTATATGCACTTGCATTTCTAATTATTTCTAATGATTTACATATTAGATTTATATATATATATATATATATATATATATATATATATATATATAAAATCTATCAAAATTGGCGAGATGAATATTGTATTTATTGCATCGCCAATAACACCGACAAATCCATGAATGATAATATGTCAAGAAATATAGATGATGGCAAAATAGAACGATTAGTATTGTGATGCTCCAAAATATTCTACAGAACATAACGTATGATATATTTGGCCAGATACCAAACAAAGTGAGCACAAATTTTGTCGTACGATTAATAGTGCTTTTACGCGTCATAATTTTGTTGCTCTCGTCCATGTATATGTCAAGTATATGTCTACAAACGAGTATATCAAATATATATGAATGCACTAGAAAAAATACACGGAAAAGAAAAAGAGAAATATTATGTCGGAAAAGAAAAAGAGAAATATTATTTCGTCTAAATATATTTGTCAAATGATAGCGCGATGTAGTATCACGAAATATTCGCGTAAAGACTGGCAGATTGTGAGTGGTCAGTAAATGAATGCATCCATGAGTGAGCGACCAGTAGAAGTTGCTTATTAAATATTTTTATCGCATCGCGTGCGTACTACAAACGCATCTGTCGTTGTTTTTCTCTATTTCGATAATTGAATGGAAAAAAAAATGAAATATATTTTCCTTTCCTTTTCGTTTGTCGGTGTCGTGTTCGCGAATTGCTCTTGCCTTAAATATGCAATGATTTATGCAGGATGTAGGCAAGACGATGTATGTCCAATGGTGAATCACATTTCGGAAAAGTTTTGAAATCTAATGGATGAAGAAACTTCGAGGAAAGAATTTAAAATTAAATTACAAACATGTGTGTGCACGTTTTTGCATGTAATATTCGAATTATATAATATTTTTTTTGTAATATTCATTTCTATGTTATAGCAATATTTAGCAAGAAATCAATAACTGGATATTGGAGATTGATAAAAGCAAAGACAAGCTGTTTATTATAAAATGAAGCTAAAGTATTGCGCAACATATTGTAGGACATGATTTAATAAAGTATCAATATTGGAGAGATATTTATTCGATAAATATTAATCTCTTTTCGACTTTGCTTTTTTTATCTAATTTTAACTAGGTGTACATTATATTTAAATTTGGGATTATATAATTTAGAATGCCTACTTGCTCTTAAATTACTTTCATACCATGTTATTTAAATTATTATTTTTACTTTAGTGAATATATTGAGAAAAATAGCTTGTGTATTTCGTGTTACATATTTTTCTACTTAACGTTTTACATTTCATCGTGCTTTATTACAAGTACGATGAATTGGATATGATCTTTTTATTGCATTGCCAACATTACCGATAAATATGATCCCGAAGCATTCATGATCTATAACAATATTATTTTTTGTATTATAAAAGAATATAAATATATTTTTAGTTATAAATGTTTATAAAAAAATGTATATAAAAATTTATAATTATATATACATATATATATATATATATATATATATATAATTATAAAGAATATATAATTATTAAGAAAACAGTATTTAAAAAGTGCTTACTGATATTACATATAATTAACTATATAAAAAAATATATATCATAAAAAAATAAAGTTACGTAAATACATTCTAGAAAAATATTTCATGCACATTATATGCAATTCTTGTGCAAAATTATCTCATGCCATATGCATTCTTACACTTGCAAAATATTCTAAAGAGAGATTCGTCAACTTTCCAACAGTAAGCGTCAGTTGCTTTTGCGATCTTAATATTATAAATAATAAAATACGAGTCTCTTGAGGCTTTAAATTGTACCATGCGGAATTGTATGCTGCGATTCCGATCGCTTTACTCTATCAAAAGTAATGAAAATATTTTTACTAACCTATTTTGTTATGTATACTATCATACTATATCACATTTTTAATAATATATTTTTACACTGTTTTTTATTAATATAATTAGTCTAATAATATCCATTATTAATACTTCATTGTTGTTATAAATATCACCTTTATAATCGCTAACCTTGTTATTCAGATATTCTCCAGCAAAGCAGAATATAAAGGCTTCGAGATTCGTTATAGCGTAAAATAAGAGAGATCTTATTATCTTTTCTGTCGCGTCGGGCGTACCAATCGCCTGTAATATTAACATGATACGCAAGAGAATTTTTAGTTTGCTTGCATAAAATTGTAAATAATTGATATTTCGTCTATGTTGTAAAATGTAACGAAATCAATTAAATTAATAATTACAGCAAAAATAACAGCAATTTTCTGAATAGTATTTTAATTTCAATTCTTTACTCACGCTTACGATGAGAAATGCCAGGGAGCAAATCATTATCGTGTTCGATGCGAACTGTAATAGCGCGATATACGTGTATAGATTCTCGACTTTCTCCGAGAAGTTAATGATTCTTTGATGCTTTTCGATGATTTGATTTATAGTGAATATAGTGCGTTTTTGTACGCTCTCATTTGATGTGAAATCCATCAACCAGCTATACAATATATTCATTTGCCCACCTATATGTAAGACCTGTAAATAAGAAATCTCTGTATGTATTCTAAAATCATTACAATTCGCGAACGCTCTATATTCGAGCATTAAACAGAAATTATGTAGTACGAGGCGTAAAAGAATCCTCAAAAGATTTACTTGCTATCATGAGAATTATATATATCGTTTGCAATATAATGTTAATGTAACGCACCAAAGTTAAGAGCAAAGCATTTACAGCACCGGCAGCCCAGCTGCACATGATAACATACACGAATTGCGCAATTACGACCATTTTATATACTCTTTGCGTGTTTACATCGAAGGGGAGTTCCATTTTATGGATGTAGGGTGGCTGGGACGTGCGATCGGTGATATCGACATTGGCCAGGATGATTCGTGTGCCATACGCAACGACGCTTAACGTGTGCAAGAGGAGCATTGCGTTAGTGATACGCTCACACAATTTCGCTTTACATATTGTCTCTTGCATGCCAATCTCACTGTTGACGCAATCGTGCCAGTCTTTCGTCATCATTGCCAATGTCTTGATGAATTCTCTGTGTAAATGATTGCATTTATCAATTATATCGATTACAAAAAATCATTTCAGTCCTCAAAGAGCTCCAAATATTATGGAGCAACTCTTACAAATATTAAAATTATAAAATTATAAAATATTTCAACATCGAAAATATTAAAATTTTAATATTTTTGTAATTTTAGCTTTTCTTAATTCTTCTAATTTTTCTTTTGTAAAATTAAGCAACAACATGTGGTATGTATATATTGTAAAATTATTAAATATAATTGTATATTCCAACATGTAATTTAATAGATGAAATAATGCAATTAATTGAATCAACAAATAAATTGTAGATTCTGATAATTGCGAACAAACATCATATTTAAATATAACTTAATATATAAAAGATTAATATTGTAAAAGATATTTATACATCGATCGTACTTACCGCTGATTCAACCAAAATGCAATAAACTTGGTCATCACTTTTGTATATGCTAGAAAGCTACTTAAACAGTCCATTAAATTGAAAAGGTCGTCGGAATAGAAATGTATTAGAAGATATTGGTAATGATAGAATTGAACAATTATTATCGAAATGATCCAAAATATTCTGCAAAGTAGAATGCACGAAGTACCTGGCCATATTCCGAACAAAGTAAACAAAACTTCTATCGTGCGATTAATCGAACTATTGCGAATCATAATTATTTTCTAATTCCTCTCTTTTTATACGAACGAATGCATAAGAAGTATATAAATGCAACAAATGCTATAGTAAAATAAAGAAAATATACTTCTACCAAACGTATATCTTAACGACAAATTGAGAGATATGTATCACAGAATTGCTGCGTAAAGACTGAATGATCCCGAGAGATCATTATACGATCGTATATGGACTGTGTCGACCAGTGAAGCTCTTCATTAAATATTTTTATCATTGCATGCAGACCCTCCCACATAGAGTATATTTATCGTAAGTTTTGAAAATTTTAATAAATGTAAAGGAACAGATGTGTGTATCACATGTATGTGGTAGAGAGGAGGGAGAGAGTTATTTCGCTTTTCCTCGATATCTGCAAATTGCTTGCTTTAAATACGTAATGATTCAGCCACAGAAATACAATGGATATATTCGATTACAAGTTGCACTCAGAGGCGAATATTTTAAAACATTTTGAAGCTTTGAGAGCGAAGAAAAAAAATGGAAAAGCAAGTCATGCAATCTCTTATTTATGTATCCTTCTGTGCATATGTAATATGTTCTTATATTGCTAATTCGATTTAAAAAAAGATGCATGATTTTTCTCTTTGGAAGAAACTGTGGGAATTGAGATGGATTTGTATTACAACTGTTTAATTCGCTATAGTTTTACATGTTATTGTGTATTATCTTCTTTCTTTCAGAGAAAATATATATTTGAAAAAATAAGTGCAACATATTACGTATATGTGATAACGTAACTGGTGAACACATATTTACATATCACTCTGTATATGTGCTTCACGACTATTGATTATAAACTCCTGAGGTGAATACGATGTTCATTACATCGCCAACATTACTGACAGGTAGGATCCTGAAGCATTCATGATCTATAATAATATTAGAAGATAATTGTATTAAAAATTAATATTTTTATAGATAGAATATTTTAGCAAAGAAGCACATATATAAAATATTGTAAAAAATTAAGTACATTAAAATTTGATATAAACAATTTCATTTAATAATAATATATAATCATTTAATTATATAAATAAATATGAGCTATAGAATTGTTGGCACAAAAATTATTGATTCCGCATAAAATCTTACGCTTGAAAAAGATTTTAAGGAGAGATCCATTATCTTGCCAGCTGTGAGTGTCAATTCTTTTTGCGATCTTAATATTACAAATAACATATATACGAATATCTTTAGGTTTCAAATTGTACCATGGGCAATTATATGTTGCAAATTCGATGGCTCTGCTCTTCAAAAGTGAAAATAATAGATATATATTTCTAACATTATATTTTTTATCTTACATTATAAACAAAAAATATATAAAATTATCGAATGTTAATTGTTCGTTTTATTAAAATAATTATCTCACAGAAACCTTATTGCTTAGATATTCTCCAGCGTAGCAAAATATAAAGGCTTCGAGATTTGTAGTTCAGAAAAATAAAATAGATTTTAAAATCTGTTCTGTAGCATCAGGAGTGCCAATAGCCTGAAATAATTAGGAAGATAATAATGTGTAATAGTAATGTAATAATAATGTGTGCATATTATTTGCATAATTTAAATATCATTGCATATCATTTGCATTTAAAAAGCCGAAAAACAATTTTTATGAGAAATAAAAAATTTTTTGTTTGTATGTATTATTCGATTAATATATTCACGGTTACGATGAGAAAAGCTATCGAACACATTAATATTGTATTTGATGCAAATAGCAACAGCGCGATGTATGTATATAAAATCTCAATATTTTCTGAAAATTGTATAATTCTGTTATGCTTTCGAATAATTTTATTTGTCGAGGTGACAATCGATTCTTCCTTATTTCCAATCTTTTTTGGTACAAGCTGTGATAACCAGCTTTGTAGAATCTCCATTTAACCTCCCATATGTAAAACCTGAAAATGAAGATTCACGAATTTTAATATCGATTAATCTTTATCTGCAAAACATCTTTTTAATCATGTATGAAAATAATTAGGTTTGAATATAATTTGTTTTGCGAATTATATTCACGCAATTACATTATAAATACGTACAAATACGTAAAAACAAATATATTATTACTTTCCGAATTGTGTTTATATTAGTATATAAAAAATTTGAATATATTATTCTTATTATGTTTTAAAAAATTTTAATTATATATTATTTTTCGTAGCTATTCACGGTTGCAACTTACCAAAGTTAAAAGTATGGCATTTACAATACCTAATAACCAGTTACAAAAGATCATGTGCACGAATTCCGCGATTAATATAAATCTATATGTATTCTGGATGTTAATGTTGAAAGGGAGTTTCAACTTGTTGACGAAAGGCAATTCAATCGTTTGATCGGTAACATCGGCATCAGCCATGATGACTCCAAGACAATAAACGACAATAGACATCGTATGAAGAATAAGTATTGCGTTAGTGATACGATCCGATAATTTTGCCTTATGCATCGTCACCTGCATGCCAATGTCACTCTTAGCACAATCGCTCCAGTCGTCCATGATTAACGTCAAAGTTTCCACGAGTTTTCTGTGGATGATTTGGTTCCTCGATCATGTTGCCGGAGTCAAATAAAAACCGTAGATAGTTGTATCTCTAGAAATGTTGCCTCTGATTGATAGAGAATAGCGTTGACGCCGTTTTCTCTTGAACAAAATTTTATCATGCATATTTCTGTACTTTTCTATCGTTTTCTTTTTCAAAGCGAAATAGCAGTATAAAAGATTATGTAAAAGAATATTTACAAAGAAAGATAGTTTATCCAACTTTTGTAAATGTGATTTTGATTTGATTTTGATTTGATATAATTATTTCATAGTATAATGAATTCCGACAACAAAGGGATAGCAATAAAAATTATTTATAATTATTAATTTTTACGAATTGTTTATAAAACGTCACGTAACGTATTCGTTTTACTTACCGCTGATTTACCCAAAACGCAACGAGTTTAATGAGCACTTTGGCGTGTGCCAAAAAGCTACACAAGCAATCCACCAAGTTGAAAAAATTCTGGATATTCAAGTGCGTTGAAAAATAAAGATAATGACAAAATTCGATGAATGCTATCGTAACGACCCAAAACACTCTGATAATTAAAATCATCGATCTGCCTGGCCAGATACCGTACAAAGGTAGCAGAAGCATTACTATGTGATTAATCGTACTTTTACGAGTCATAATCTTATATTTCTCTCTGCACTCGCTTGTATTCCAAGCGCCTTAAGGAAATATATAACAAAGTTACAATACTCTTGAGAAAATGGAAGGAAACTACGCTGTCGCCGCGAATTATTTTACGATGACAGCACAGTGTACATCATTGGATATCTGTGTGAAGACTGGCCCTAAAAGGCCATCAAACAGGTGTTCCCTCAGTCAATCAATCAATGGGAACTGCTCATGAAATATTTTTATCATGCGTGCAGGGGTCTCTGATACAACTGTTGTGTTCCCTTACAACTTTGAGAAAAAAAGAAATAAGTAAGAGATATTTTTTGTCCACTCAGGGTGTGCTACAATATATTCTGTAATATGCACGTGAAATATATGTTAAATATGTAATGAATTGTACAAAGGGAAATTGTATATTATTTCTCGCACGAGAAAGTATCTCTAATTCTTTTCCATCATGACTGGATCCTTCCGTAAAAATTGCGCATCGATAAAAGAACAATAATGTTATGTAAAAAATAAGAGCGGTTGTGCCAATGCGTTAGTAATATACATATATCATTGATTCTGTGCTTCATATTACACGTGTTAATTTGCACAATGTGGAAAATAAATTACCATTCACCACTGCGTGTAAATTACACAGAATACTTTTGTCGTAAATTTTGAAAATTTTAATAAATAGAAGGGAACGAATGTATCCATATGTGTATATGCAATGATTCATGCAGATAGAGATATGAAGGATACGTATATTCGATTGTAAGTCGCGTTCAGTGAGCTTTGAAAACATTTTGAAATAGAGAACGAAGAAAAAGAATGGAAAAGCAAGTCGTACAATATCTCTTACCTATGTATATATCTTCTTATATGTATATGTATATGTAACGTTCTCTTATCGCTAATTCGACTTGAGAAAAAATTCACGATTTTTTTTTCCATAAGAAATTGTAGAATTTGATGGTATGTTTCGTATTACGGTTTAATTCGCTATAGTTTTATACGTTATTTTGTGAAGTATATCTTTTTTTCTTAGGGAAGAAAAATAAGTACGTGTTATACATATGTATTGGCATATGTAACTAGTGTGATCATATATTTACATATTATTCTGTATATGTGTTTCACAACTAAGAACCTCTAGGTGAATTTGATGTTCAGTGCATCGCCAATAACATTGACAAGTAAGATCCTGAAACATTATCTACAATAATTATTAAACATTAATTATATATTAAAATTTTATAGGTAAAATATTAACACAAAGAGCGTGCATATAGAAAGTAGTATTAATAAATCAAGTACGGCAAATATATATAGATAATTTCGTTTTGCATATATAAACAAACGTGAGCCATAGAGCCATCGATAAAGGTTATTGATCTATGTAATCTTATGCTTGCAAAGGATGCAAAGGAGAGATCTATCATCTTGCCAGCTGTGAGTATTAATTGTTTCTGCGATCTTAATATTATAAATAACAATACACGAATATCTTTAGGTCTCAAATTGTACCATGAACAATTATATTGCAAATCCAATGATTGTATCCTGCAAAAGTGAAAATAATAGATATATTTCTAATATTATTTTTTTTGTTTTATATTTTCTTTTTATACAAAATACATAAAATTATCTAATATAATATTCAATGCTCATTTTATTATTATAATAATTATTTCATAGAAACCTTATTGCCTAGATATTCAGCGTAGCAAAATACACCTGCTTCGAGATTTGTAATAGAAAAAAATAAACTACATTTTGTAATCTGTTTCGCAGCATCAGGAATGCCAATTGTCTGAAATAATTGAATAGATTTGTAATAACGATAATGTATGCATATTATTTGCATATATTATTGTTATATATATATATATATATATATATATATATATATATATCATAATCGCGCAATTATATTGTATATGAACTTGACAAGATAGATATATTATCAGTTTACCAAATTATGTTTTTTGTTAGATTATAATTTGGATATATTTTATTCTACATTGCACTTTAAAAAAAGTTTAACTATTTATCATTATTATTACATGCTGTTTTTTATCATTATGCACATAAGTTTTGATAAGTTGCAACTTACCAAAATCAAAAGTATGGCATTTATAATACCGGCTGTCCAATTACAGAGGACCAAGTGCACGAATTCTGCTGTTAATACAAGCTTATACATGCGCTGTGTATTAATTCTGAAAGGAACTTTCAATTTGTTGACGAAAGGCAATTGTTTGATCTGTGGACATCTGTGGACAGAACATTGGCACCGGCCATGATGACTCCAAAACAATACGTGATGATAGTCATCGTATAAAGAATGAGTATTGCATTAGTGATACGATTCGATAATTTTCCCTTATGTATTGTCACACGCACGTCAATGTCACTGTTAGCGCAATCATCCCAGTTGTCCGTGATTAACGCCAAAGTTTGTACGAATTTTCTGTGGATGATTTGATTGCTCGATCATGCTGCCAGAGCCAAATAGAAACTGTATCTTTAGAAATATATCGACACCTCTGACTGATAGAGAATAGCGTTGGCGCCGCTTACTCTTGAACAAATTTTATCATGTATATTTTCGCAGTTTTCTATTATTTTTTTTCCTCAAAACGAAATAGCAAAGAATGGTCAACAATCGGTAAAAGAATTGCAAAGAAAGATAATTTATCCAACTTTCTTGATTGTGATTTTGATTTGTTTTGTATTTATATAATTACTTTTTATAATATAATTAAATTTGTCAACAAATATGTGATTATTATTTTTAATTAATAATCTTTACGAATTATCTACAAACATCATCTGTGTGCTTTACTTACCGCTGATTTATCCAGAATGCAACGAGTTTAGTGATTACATTGACATGCGCCAAAAAACTGCTCAAGCAATCCATCAAATTGAAAAGATTCTGGGAATTCAAATGCGTTGAAAAATAAAAGTAATGACAAAATTCGATAAGTGTTAGTGTAACAATCCAAAACTCTGCTAATTAAAATGATCGATTTGCCTAGCCAAATACTGCACAAAGATAACATGAACACCATTATGCTACGTATTTTTACGAGTCATTTTATATTTATCTCTGTATTCGCTTGTATTCTAGGCGTATTAAGCAACGTGTAACAGAATCAGAGCACTTTCAAACGAATAGAAGAAAGCTACTGTTGTTGCGAATGTACTGTCACTCGATGACAGCACATGTATATCATTAGATATCTGCGTGAAAACTGAGCGGTTCCGAAGGTTGTCAAACAGTTACATCCTCGATCAATCGACCAATGAAAGCTGCTCATGAAATATTATTATCATGCGTGTAGGTCTCTGATACAACTGTCGTGTTCCCTTATAATTCAAAGAAAAAAAAGAATAAGAAATATTCTTTGCTCCCCCCATTCCAAGTGCTCATAATGTATCTCATAATACATGTGAAGCGCGCATATTAAATACTAATAACGTGATTCGTGCAGAGGGAAATGTATATTCTTTCCTACACGAGAAAATATCTTCGAGTTTTCTTTATTGAGACTAGATTTTTCCGTAAAAATCTTCCTTCAATAAAAGAACAATAATGTAAATATATATACATATACTGATAATTTTTTGTATTAAAAAAAATACATACATATATATAATATAGATGTTATTAACTTAATAATGTTATGTTTTTTTTCTACATATGCATGCGAAAATGTCTGTATTAAAATAATATTAATATGTGTGCATCCGCAATGAAGTGTTTAATCGGCTTCTATTTTACTGTTAGATATATATGCAAATGTATTTTTTTATGGAAAAAATATAAATCGTAATACAATGATATTATAGACTAATTTGCTCTATGCAATCTTCCGAGAATTTTATAAACTGAAAAAAAGCGAAAAAATTTTAAAGAAAAACGGCAAAATTTAATTGCAAGAGAAAAGGAGTACAGTAGACTTAGTAGATTTAGTATAGTAGACGAAAAGTATAGTTAGTAAAATTCTGTTATTAATTCAAAAAAAAATCTATGACTCTTATAAGAATATTTTTTATACTACTCTTTATACTATTCATCGGAAATCCACATTATTATACAATTCCAGAGAAAATGTTTTAGATTGACCTCACACTTGTGTGTGTATGTATATGTATTTGCAAAAATATGCATATATTATGATGTAAATTTTAACCAATAATTTACGGAAAAGTCAATATATTATTGAACGAATTGACATTTATTGCATCGCCAACAACATTGATAAATATGACCCTGAAGCACTCATGATCTGAAATAATTTTGCTTTCTGTATTAAAAATCAATAAATCTATAATTATGATATTATATTAGAAATATTATTTTTTATCGAGGTAAAATCGTAAAATATCATAAAATATCGAGGTAAAATTGTCTACACATAAACGTTACATTTTTAAAAGATTCCAAGGAGAGATCCATCATCTTTCCAGCTGTAAGCGTCAGTTGCTTTTGCGATCTCAATATAACAAATAGTAAAATACGGCTGTCTTTTGATTTCAAATCGTACCATGTAGAATTATATGCCGCAGCACCAATTTCTTTGCTCTATGATAAGATAATAATTTAAAAAATTTTGTTTTATTAATATAATTTATATTTTTTTATTTATTTTATATAATAAAGCAAAAATATTTTCTAAATTATCAATACTTTATTATCATTATAAATATTATAACAACTAACCTTATTACTCATATATTCTCCAGCAAAGCAGAATATAAATGCTTCCAGATTTGTTATGGTGTAAAATAAAAGAGATTTCATTATTTGCTCTATCGCATTGGGACTGCCGATTGCCTATAATATTGTGCAAAAATGACGTGCAAAGAGTTATCGAATACGAACTATACAGTATATTGCACGTTATGCAATAAATATTAATGAAATTTGCGAGAATATAATATTTAAATTTAATATTTAAATAAATTGAATAATATTTAATTTTTTTGAAACACAATGGAGAAAATTTAAAAGAAAATTAATTATATTTTAAATCTCGCAATTAATCGAGTACAATTACAGTAATTCTATATTCAATAATATTACTCACTGTTACAATAAGAAAGCCAAGCGAACAAATCATTACTGTGTTTGACACAAATTGCACTAATGCGATATATGTATAAAGACACTCGATATTTTCTGAAAAAGTGACGATTTTTTGATGCTTCTGAATAATTTTTTTTATTGTGATGACGATTAATTTGCTGTCGCAGGATGTCAACTGCGTTATCCAGTAACGCAGAATATTGATTTGACTAGCTGCATGTAAGGTCTGAAATTGAGGTGGGGATTATATAGGACATTGTCTTCACGTATGTATGCAAATGTTTGCTGTTAAAAAAAAAGATACAGAAAAGTGTGAGAAATGACATTATTGAAGTATATCGAAATAATAAAAAATTGATAATGTAAATATCTGGTTTCAATTTTTTTGTATCTATAACGTTGAGATTGCAAAACACATACAATGATTAATCGCAGCGTCGATTAATCTCACGATTATCATTCGAATCATGCGTAACACCTCGCGAGTATATCGATTCGCACATTATCGTAACTTACCAAAGTCAATAGCAGAACGTTTGTTATACCGGCCACCCAACCGCATAGAATCATATGCAAGGATTGTGCGACTATCGTTAATTTGTACACGCGTTGCGTATTTATGTGAAAAGGAACTTTTAATTTGCCTATGAAAGGTAATTCTATCATCTGGTCGGTGATATCCATATCGCTCAGAAAAATTCCGATGCAATATGCAGAAACCGTCGTTGTGTGTAAAATAAAGATTGCATTTACGAGACGATCCGATAATTTCGCTTTCTTCGATGTTTCACGCATGCTAATATCGTTATCAGTACAATCGTCCAAATCTTCCGCCATTAACGCCAGAATTTCGATCAATGTCCTGAAAATGTTTGTATTCGTCGATCATAAATTAATTTAGATTTTTGAGAGTTAGAAATTTGTCATTTTTCAATGTATTATAGATTAATTGTTAATATCTTTTTAATCGTAAATAATGCTGATAATTGATTATTGATAATAATGTATTCATGAAATATATTATAACTGCACATTTTTTAGTTAAACTGTTTTTTATTTTGTCTAAATATTCCATTTGAAATTGAGATTATAAACATAAAATAAAATTTTATTTCATATATTAATTTAAATATAATTTTAAAGTACGATTTCAGAAAGCAGATCATATTGTATAGATAAATCTCTTGAAAAATTACGGTTTTGCGATTGCAATATTTTACGTTGGGATATTATCAGTGGAATATAATGTGCAATATATTCGCAGAAATTTTTTATATATTATATATGCATTACATCATATTACTTACTTTTGGTTTAACCAAAATATAAAACACTTAGAGATCACTTTGATATGCGCCAGCATGAGACATAGACAGTCGATCAAGTCCATAAGTTCAGCGGTATATAAATGCGTCAGTAAGTAAGAGAGTAAATAAGATATAGCAATTGTCATTGTAATGATCCAAAACATTCTATAGAACAGAACGCATGATATGCCTGGCCAGATGCCGCACAAAGTGAATATAAATTTCACTTTGCGATTAAGGATATTCTGTGGAATCATAATATCTTGTTCGTTTTTACTCATTTTATGATCTATTAGAATATACAATAGATAAAGAAGAAGAAAAAGAAATATGCACTTGGAAAAATAAAAAGAAATATGCTCTGATCAACTACGTTCTTTGAGATATATTATAGAACACCTTCGTAAGACTGGAAAATTCTGAAATATTATTAAGTAGATCGTGTAGCGTGGTACAACTGACCAATCGAAGTTTCTCATTAATTATTTTCATGATATTGCGTGCACATCGCAAATACATCGTGACTTTTGCATGAAAATGGAAGATAGATAATCATTTTTTTTCTTTCTTTTAACCACTGAAAATACAACTGTGAATCATCTATTTTAAATATGCAATGATTCGTGGGGTCATGTACACCTGACGTTTAGGCGTGTCCGCGATCGTTCAGAAAAGTTTTTTTAATATAGGGGATGAACAGAACTGTATTCAAAGAGAAGAAGGTGTATAAACAGCTGTTGCGACACTACGATACATATATGTATAAATATAGGAATTTATATATGAAAGTGTGTAGAACAATTTCCTAAATATTCATATAAATCAACGATAATTATGGAAAAAAGAATAAAATATGTTAATTAATTTTAATGTAATTAGTTTGCCGATTTTCGCAAATATAATGATCAATTCATAGATTAATTAGATCAAAAATATACAATATTTCTTCAATCACTTTGAAAATTAATTGTAAATGTAATCAAACATGCTTTGAATATTTTGAAAATTATTTATGACGTTACTTAACAGTATGTTGCTGATTCAATTAAAAGATAACAGATTTTGTAACAACTTTACATCTGTATTTGGAAAAATATCTTGTATTACACGATATGTTTTTATTTTAATTAATAATACTAATAAATCGCGATATACTTTAACTATTGCTTAAAAATCAACAACAAACAATCTGATGATTATTGCATCGTCAACAGAACCGATAAGTATGATCCTGAGGCATTCATGATCTGAAACAATTTTGTCTTTTGTATTAGAAATCAATGCATCTATAATTGTTATTGTAATAAATGTATAAACTTTTAGAATGAAAATGTATGCATAATTCTTACGCTTGTGAAAGATTCTAAAGAGAGATCCATCATTTTTCCTACTGTAAGCGTCAACTGCTTCTGCGATCTTAACATAATAAATAACAAAATACGACTATCTTTAGATTTCAAATCGTACCAAGCAGAATTGTACGCCGCAATGCCGATTTCCTTGCTCTAATAAAAACAAAGAAAATATTAATGAAAAAATTCTTAGAAATTTATAAATATTATTGTATTAATATTATAATATTTTTAATATTTTATTATTCATTATTATTATTATCAATATTATTCATTACAATATTTCTAATGTCTATAATAATTTTTTAATAATATAATTTGTTGTATAGTTCAAAACACAATCATCTATTTTGATTCTTCATCATTGTCATAAATAGCTTGTAATTAACCTTGCTGCTTAGATACTCTCCAGCGAAGCAGAATATAAATGCTTCGAGATTCGTTATGATATAAAATAAGAGGGATTTTAATATCTGTTCTAATGCATTAGGACTACCGATAGCCTGTGAATATTATGCGGAAAAATAATTAAAACAAATTATGTGAAATTTTTGACACCTTATACATAAGACATGTAATAAAAAGTATATGAACAGAATGTATGCATAAAAATATAAAATTATTATTAATTAAATATACGAAAAGCAATTAATTCATATTTAATAATATCATATATTATATACATAATTATTTAAAGAATTAATAATAGAAAGAATAATAATTTTATATACAATTATCTTACTCACTGTTACGATAACGAAGGCTATTGAGCAAATCATTATCGTATTTGAGACAAACTGTAGCAACGCGATGTATGTATAAAGGCTTTCGATGTGTTTTGAGAAACTAATGATTTTTTGATGTTTTTGAATAATTTTACTTGTAATAATATGATATGATACATGTTTGTATTCCTCTTTGCGGGGTACAAGTTGCATCAGCCAGCAACGTATAATGTCGATTTGACCGGCCGTATGTAGAATCTGAAAATAAAATCTCGTTGATCAACATTCCCAAATGGTTGATATTCGTATAACGAAATAAAAAAAGTGTGCAAAATAATACTATCAAAATAAATAACAAATCTCGCAAATCAGATTTTCCATTTAAATTTTTGTATCTGTCATGGTTTTAGAACACATTCAATGAAATTGATTTATACGTCGCACTGTGTGAATACATTATTATATTAATTTATATAATATGTATAGCTTCAACTATAGATCGATTTTGTATATTTAACTTACCAAAGTCAATAATATAGAGTTTGTTATGCCAGCCGCCCAACCGTAAAAAAGCATAAGCAAAAATTCTATGATTAATACGAATCTGTACATGCGTTGCGTGTTTATATCGAAGGGTATTTCTAATTTGTTGAGCAAGGGTAGTTCTGTCGTATGATCGGTGACATCGGCATCGGCCAGGATAATACCGATGCAATACGCCACAATTGTCATCGTATGAAGTGTAACGATCGCATTTGTGATACGATCCGATATTTTCGCTTTGCGTGTTGTCTCGCGCATACTGATGACGTCACCGTCAATGCAATCATTCCAATCTTCCCTTATCATCTCTAAGATTTCGACGAATTTTCTGTGGGTGATTATACTCGTCGATCATGTATTGCCAAGGCAATTATAATTTTTGCGTTTTGGAAATTTGTTTAAGATTTGTCATTTCTGGATATTATAAGTCAGTTTCTTAAATAATATTTTTACTCGTCGAATATAATTAATCTTATTGGTGGGAACGCAAAGCTCAATAAAGAATATTATATAACTATATTGATAAAAAATATTATACAACTATATTTTTTCGAACAAAATTGTTTTACAGGAAAGATTTATCTAAAGTCAATCAAATTACATAAGTATGATTATAAGAAACGTATCGTTTCTTATAATCATGAAATAAAAGAGTATAATTTTGAAGTTTTATAGTCTTTTACTAAAAAAAGAAAAAATTATTCCAGAACTAAATTTTCTAAAAAAATTATAGCTTTTTAGTTAGAAAATTTCTGGTTGTTGATGTTATCGATATAAGTGCATTAATCGATTATTTGTTTTTTTGCAGAATATTGTTTCATTATATCTCGTTACTTACTGCTGATTGAACCAAAACACAGCAAACTTAATAATCACTTTGGAATATGCAAAGAAACTAGACATGCAGTCCATCAAGTCCAAAAGTTCGGCAGAATACACATGCGTGAGAAAATAACGATAGTGACAGAATAGAATAAATGTCACTGTAATGATCCAACATGTTCTGTAGAGCATTATGCACGATATGCCTGGCCAAACACCACAAAAAATAAGCATAAACTTCAATGTGCGATTAAACGTATTCTTCGGAGCCATCTTTTTTTACTTCTATCTGCTCTCTACATATAAGTGAGTCCATCGATGTATATATAACGGAATAAAAATTCTCGAAGATATAAAAGAAAAGTACTTTTTACTCAAGTGTACGTTTCCGATGACAGTTTTACGTGTGTCGCAGAATATCTGTGCGAGGAGAATTGAAAATTCTGCGAGATCTTCGAGCAAGTTTAGCCATTAGCAATTGATCACACACATACATGCAATGGAAATTTCTCATTAATTATTTTTATCATATTGCGTGCGCATATATCGCGAATACATTGTGGTTTCTAGCATTGTGGTTTGATGCAAAAAGGGAAGAGGGGTCATAGGTAGTCATTTTTTCCTTTCTCGACCACTCGAAATATAACCGCGAATTGTCTACTTTAAATATGCAATGATTGAGGTGGTAGAAACGGCGATGAGTGTCCAATGCGCAGTCGTGTTCACGACTCTTTAGTGAAGTATCGAAGTAAAAAATAAAGTGCCGGAGAGAACGAATACACAAGTGGATACGATACTGAATACGTTATTTTGCTTCTAATAATTAAAAATAAACTTATGTTATAATAATATTTGTGCTTTAGCGAAAAATATAAAAAAAATTACAAGTGCATGGATTTGAATATAAAAGTGCATAAAATGATTTGTTGTAATCCGTGTAAATTAGCGTTAATTGTTAAGGAAAGAAACAATATGACACAATTTTAATATTCAGTCGATATTACGAATTCTTGTGCATTGAATGTGGACAATTTATAAGTAAATCAAATAATCAAATACAATTGTTTTAAGATTTCAATTCGTATTATACAGAATTATACGCCACAAGACTATTTCTTTGTTCTACGAAGAGGAAAATAATGGAGGAATTTTTATATATTGATTATATTTTATTTAAAATATTTTTTTTATTTCGAAAAATATAGAATTATTTTTATAAATTTTTAATATATCGAATATTGTGTCTCAATGCTAATCTTATTCAGATATTTCTCGGTAAAGCAAAATATATATGAGCTTCGTGAGTTTTGTTATTATGTACGATAATAATAATCTACTGTCACTATTGCATTATCTGATTATGCATATTATGTGGAAAATACAAAATAAAGTTATAAGAATTACAAAAAATAATTAATTACAGTAGAATATTATGAAGAATAAACTCTCTATAATATTTATAATATTATTATAATAATATTAACTTATATAATGTTATAATGTATAATTTGTATAATTATTATAATTTATTATAATTTTTACTATTGTGATAAAGAAACAATAGACACATTATTATCGTATTTGAAATTGCAATAACGCTATGTTTGTATAGACATTTTTGATTACTTATCGAAAAAAATAATGATTTTTTGATCTCTGATAATGAGTTATTTTATTCGTTGCAGTGGCGATTGATTTTCATTATTGCGGAATACAAGCTCTATCAGTTGTAGCTATGCATCAATCAGAAACGCATAATATCAATTTGGCCAACCGTATATAAGGTCTGAAAATAAAGATCCCATTGTGCTAATAGAATGGAGTTGTGGAATTCAAATGTGGAATAACTGATATTCAAGCGGTGAAATAAATGTCTATTGTGTGAGATAGTAAAATCAATTTCTACATCTATTGTATCGATCGTATTGAGGTTTCAGAATTGCGTATAATGCAACCGCTTCATCCATCAAATCCAATATTATTATAATTAGATGTACTTTCGAGTTTGGTTCGATTTTATTTTCAACTTATCAAAGCAATGAGTTTTATCGGTCACTCAGTTGCAAAGAATCAACTGTACAATTAACACAAATTTATACATTATGCGTTTATGTTGCAGGTAATTTCTATCTCTCTTGCTCAGAAAAGATAATTTTGTCGGTGCATTGATCAAAATGATGCAGTATGCAACATTGGTGAATTGTGTAAAGAATTATTCGCGGTTTTTACATGCTAATATTGCCGTTCGCGCAGTTATTTTAGTTTTCTGTCATCATTGATGATAATGAATTCTCTGTGAATGATGTGTATTTGTCGTTTATATGCTGCCAATTGTAACAAATTTTAATTTTAACGTCATGGAAATTTACTCCTCTAGAGATTTGTCATTTCTGATTTATTGCAAATTAATTTCTAAAGTTTTTCAGGGATGTAGGGGCTTCTTATTAATAAATTATTATTATTATATTTATTATTATTATTATTTTATTATTATTATTATTATATTGATATATTATTATATTGATCATTATATTGAAAAATATTATAATTGTATATGAGCAAAGAAATTTTGCGACAGTTTCTTATCTGAGATGACATCATTATATATTTAAAAATATATTGTTTAGTCTTTTGAAAAACTTGATCTTTATATATAAATTATAATATTTCATATTAGTGTCTTTAGTATAAATGTTTGTGAATCAAAATATTTTTACAAAATATTCTCAGCGCATGTGTGTATGTATGTTGCATATGCATTAAATTATTTATTTTTGGTTAAATCAAAATAAGAAAAAATTATAATTATTTTGGAATATATAAGAATTAGACAATTCAAAGTTCAGCAAAATAATTCAAGAAATTGATATTTATGAAACAGAATCATTATAATGATTCATAATATGCTGTAGAATAAAAAAATTACGCGTCTAATCAAATACCACGTAGAGCGAACATAAATTTCAACGTGCAGTTAAGTGTACTTTTACAAACCATAATTTCTTATTTGCCTTCTTTTCTTTTGTTTGCAGGCGCAAGTGAAGATATAAAAGTGAGGAAATAACAGAAGAAAAACCTTCGGGAGAAAATAAAAGTAATATACTTGAACTATATAAATGTATGTCTCGATGACAGTTATACATACATCTGAGCGAAGACTGAAAGACTACGAAGTCTTTAAATTGCTTTTGATAATCGATTAAAGAGAATCGAAGTTTTTCATTAAATATTCTTATCGTATTGCATGCACGTATCACAAATATATCATAGTTTCTTGCAACTTTAAGATAAGAAGAAAGAATATAAATATAAGATCCGTTTATCTTTTTGATGTTAATAATACGAATTTGCATAAATCATATTTAAACAATTATATTTAAACAATTACATTGTCTAAATATAATTGTTTAAATATGATTTATGTAAAGAAATATATGTCCGATGATCGCTCACGATTTTGCAGAAACTTTGTAATCTACAAAAGCCAAAAAAAACCAAAAATAACTAAATATAATACCAGAACAATTTCCGTTACTTTGCTGTGATTGAATAATTAAAAATACATCGTAGAAATATTGAATATTAATATTTGTTTATATGATATAAGAATTTTTTATATAAGAATATATAAAAAGAATACATGGATTTGTATGTGGCAACGATTTCAAAATTTTTTTTAAACTTAAATTTTATATTTTGATATATTGCATTAAAATATTATGAATATTGTATTTTCTAATTATGCAAACAATTTGCATCATTGACTTATCTTAATATATAAATGTTACATATATATATATATATATCGAATTATTTGGTTTTTTCTCTAGCAATTTCAGTTACAACATGGGAAGCGCAAATATATGTATATATCATATCAATACAGTCGCTTTAGAAAAATCAAATTAATATAAAATTTTCTTATGAACTTATTTTTGATTATCGCGATTATAATATAAAATGTTTTCGATGTAACACTTTACGATTCTTGTGATAAATATTGGATTTAATTAAGATATCGTGATATGAACAAAAAATAACGACTTATCATTTTATATTTTTCTAAAAATTACTACCGTCCTTTTAGAACATATAAACATGAAAAATCTGTTATGTCGTTATGCATGTTTCTATCACTAGTGCAGACATATTTACATATCACACGATACATCTCTCACGACTATTGTTTAAAAATCTTTCAACGCATGATGTTTATTGCATGGCTAGCAATACTGACAAATATGATCCCGAAGCTTTCATGATCTATAATAAAATATAGAGATTAATATTTTTTAAAATTATAATCTTATTAAAGAAGAGCGTTTTAAATATTGCTATAAAAAATTTACATACATAAGATGGATATGAAAAAATTATATAGGCAATAAGTAAATCTCATGTGGAAAGTATCTTGCTATATATTTTTATCCAGAATTATTTTTCTATGTATAAATCTTACGTCTGTAAATGATTCTAAAGAAAGATCCATTATTTTTCCAACCGTAAGTGTCAATTGCTTCTGCGCCCTTAATATGACGAATATCAAATTACGACTATTTTCAGGTTTCATTTCATACCATGCAGAATAGTACGCTGCATTTCCAATAGCTTTACTCTATAAAATTGATTAACAATCAGTTAAAATGTTTCTTTTAATTTAACAAACTTGCAATAATGTATTATCGTCACATTATCCCGTATATCAAACCTTGTTTTTCAAATATTCTCCTGCAAAGCAAAATATAAACGCTTCGAGATTTGTCACAGTATAAAATAAAAGAGTTCTGACTATCTGCTCTGTCGCATCGGGACTACCAATCGCCTGCGATATCAAAGCAGCAATTATTAAATCATTATTTTTTGCAAAATCATAAATGTCTTTATCGTTCTAATGTAAACTTGAAAATCCAGAGAAATTATTTTTAGATAATGAAAATATAAGAGCCAAAAGCCGTAGCGATTTAATAAAATTATGAGTGTATCCATTCTCTCTCTCATGAACAATAAATTAAATATCCCTTTTTATTACTTACGGTTACGATGAGGAACCCTAACGAACAAATTAGCACAGTGTTTAATGTGAATTGCAACAACGCAATATATGTGTACATATTCTCGATGTATTCTGCGAAGTTAATGATTTTCTGATGCTTTCGAATGATTTTATTCATCGTGACGATAGATTCGCTTCTTTCTTTGTTTTTTTTAATTACAATCTCATTCAACCAGCAGCGCAGGATGTCCATTTGGCCGCCTATGTGCAGAATCTAAAAATAATAATCCTATTGGCTATTAAAGTTTCAGGAAAGATATATATGCATTATTTATGACACATGCGTGTATTACAACTTACCAAAGTTAAAAGAAGAGCATTTAGTAAACCAGTTCCACAGCCGGACAGGATGAGATGGATAAATTGTGCAGATAACAGTATTTTATACCTGCGCTTCGTCTTTATGTCGATAGGAAGCGTCACCTTTAAGAGCAAAGGTAGTTCGGACTGATGATCGGTGACATCAACGTCGGCTAAGAAAATGCCGATGCTATACCCAACGATCGTTAACGTATGAAGTGTAAACATCGCATTAGTGATACGACTTGCTAATTTAGCCTTGCACATTGTTTCGCGCATATTAATGTCGCTGCTGCAGCAATCATTCCAATCTTCCTTCATTATCGTCAGAATCTCGGCGAATTTTCTACAAATGATAATAGAATCATCTATTATTAGCAGTTATGAAGCAAATCATAACAAGCAGATAATATATCTTGCATCGTAGAGATTCGCATATCCGAAGAATCATTCTTGTAAATAAATTGCAAAACAATTATAGCGATACACGTTAATGTCCGTATTATTTTCTTTGAACAAATCTCAATTTTTCTTATATCTTCCCATGTTTAAAATAAAATTTAGAATAAAAAAATATATTTTACTTATTCGCTCACACACATATGCATACATATATAATTGATTGTGCGAGTATGGAAAGAAATATATATTCTATGAACAAAATAATGAATTAACCAATTCCTGAAGATAACATATATTTAGATTATTACTTGTGTATGTGTGTGTGTGTGTGTAACATTACTTTACACGCTATACGACTTACCGTTCATTCAGCCAAAATATGATCAACTTAGTCATAAACTTCACTTGTGTCAGGAAGCTACTGAAACAATCCATCAAGTCAAAGAGATCGCTCGAGTGCAAATGCATTAGAAGATACCGGTAATGGCAGATATTATCTGTTGCTAATGCGATGATCCAATATGCTCTGCAGATTATAACGCACGACGTACCCGGCCATATGCCACACAAAGTGAGCATTAATTTTAACGTGCGATTAATTGTACTTTTACGCGTCATAAGTCCTTTCCTTATTTGTTACACAGGGAAGGATCACAGTGTTTCTCACACAGGGAAAGACATCGATATTTACGCAGTAAGATAAACGCGCTTTCAGGAAGGTTAAAAAAGCTACGAAAGCTATATCTCCCAACTCGATGTATATTTTAGAACGACTGCGAAAAGACTGTGGGAGATTCTCAAGGGATCATCAAATGAGCGCTTCCTTAGAGCGATCGACCAATAGTAGTAATTCATTAAATATTTAACAGAAGTAAATCATTAAATATCTTTTATCGTACTACATCGTAGAGTTCACGAATACGCATTTATCGCGACCTTTCCGATACAAGAAAAAGAGGGAGCGTATCTCTCTTTTCCTTGGATATTGCTAACGCAATTACACGCCTACTTTAAATATGCAATATGATCTATGCGAAGGTAAATGCGACCATGTACGTTCGCTGGTCACTTATATTTCTTCAAAGTTTGAGAGTCACAGAAGCAGTCAGAAGTGATCGAAATGTGTGATATACAGGGTGAGTCAAAAGTATGTTTTAAAAATTTGTGAGCGTGTTCCTGGATAAAAAGGAAGAACAAATGTTCATATGAACATATGGTCGCAAATGCTTTGTTGTCGAGATAATGGACATAAATCAGCAGTATCAAATAATGCTTTATTTGAACGTTTACAATACAAAATTGTAAACGTTCAAATAAAGCATTATTTGATACTGCTGATTTATGTCCATTATCTCGACAACAAAGCATTTGCGACCATATGTTCATATGAACATTTGTTCTTCCTTTTTATCCAGGAACACGCTCACAAATTTTTAAAACATACTTTTGACTCACCCTGTATATATATTACGGAAGTTTTCTTGCGTGCAACAACTTTCGAAACTTATCTGCATGCTGTGGCAATATTTATGAGAAATTAACGAGTGAAAATACACATGAAATAATATGATGTCGAACGTTTATATGTGCAGAAGATATTTTTTTTAAAGATTGAGAAATGATGTGCCTTTTCAACAGAAGCCTCAAGGATATAAGTTTCTTTACAAAGAAAGAATATCGATGACTTTTCTCTATAATTTAAGAAGAAAAAAATAATTATGATATTTTTTTACGGAAAAATATCACATATTATTATTTTATATTATTTTATTTATTCATCTAAAAGTACTTGAAAATATATATACTATTATATATATTATTCTCGATGTTTTCCTAAAGTGATGAAGTTATGTCTACACGTTAGATGATTGAGTTAGTTCACGATTGTCGCGCAGGAAATGACTTGAGTCTGTGAGTGAATCTATGACTGTAGTGTTCATTTCATCGCCAGTAGTACTGACAAATAGGATCCCGAAGCTTTCATGATCTATAACAATATTGCTTTTTGTAAGAGGAGAATACAAAATATATTATAATAATATTATATAAATATATAAATATATATTATATAAATATATATATAAGGACATGTAATGCGAAGAAGACGCTTGATCTAAAATAAAAATCTTTTCTTTATATTTCTTACATTAGTAAAGCATTCTAAAGAGAGATCTGTCATTTTGCCAGCCGTAAACTTCAATTTTCTCTGTGATCTCAAAATTATAAGCAATAAAATGCGACTGTCTGCGGTCTTCATATCGTACCAACCAGAATTGTAAGCCGCGTTTCCGATCGCAGTGCTCTAAAGTAAAAATAACGAAGAGATATTTCTTTATATATAGTACGTTTCCTTCTGTATAATATTATTTCTAATATCGCAAACACCGTACGCAGTATCATATCTTATACAATTATTATCGTAACAATTATCTTTTTAGTTGCTAACCTTATTGCTCAAATATTCTCCGGCAAAACAGAATATAAACGCTTCAAGATTCGTTACAGCGTAAAATAAAAGAGATCTCATTATCTGCTCGGTAGCATCGGGACTACCGATTGCCTATAATATCGAGACAAGCTGAATATATAACGTACTTTCAAAATTATAAGTAATTTTTCAATTACTTATTAATTCTACGCATTATTACGTATAATTTATAATAAATTAATTCGCGCAACAGAAATATAAATAAAATTATTAAATTAATTAATTGATTTTAAAATAAAATGTGTATTTGTATTCTTAGAATTTTGACAATTTCACTTACGGTTACGATGAGAAACGCTAACGAGCAAATCATCACCGTATTAGATGTAAATTGCAGTAAAGCAATGTACGAATAAAGATTCTCAATCTTTTCCGAGAAGCTGATAATTTTTTGATGTTTTTGAATGATTTTCGTCATTCTTCCGATCTCTATTGATCCAACTTCCGTCAACCAACGAAGCAAGATATTTATTTGACTACCTATATGTAGAGTCTAGGAATAAAGATTCTGTCATTTATGATAATTATTGTAATTGTTTACCTAGAAGAGAGCAAGAAATATAAAAATGTTGTAATGAGAAATAAATTTGACAAAATGTACGAAAGTGAATCAAATCTCATGGAATATTCTCTTAAATGGTATATTAATATTGTATCACTGAATGGCTTTACTTATGTAAATGTAGTATTACAAATAGTGAAATCTCAAGAGAAAAATCAGTTAATGGTAGTGGCTGATTTTGCAGTGAAATCTTACTGTCAGTAATCAGACATAAAATAAAGTATGAGTATTTTCACTGAAAATCGGTAAAGTGCTCGCTGATCTGTGGTGAAATCTTGTGTGTGTCACTGCTTTAATTATTAATATTTCCATTGACTCAATTTAAAAGTAGACACTTTTTTATATTTATTATTTAATATCTAATAATAAAATATTTAATACTAATAATATCTAATAAAGGTAATTATATAATGCGAACAGCATATTTATTTTATAATTACATCTTACACATGATACTTGCTTAGATGTAGATGCAGGTTACCAGAGTTAGAAACAGGGCGTTGAATAAACCAGCCCCCAAACTGCACGCCAGCACGAACACGAATTGCGTAGCTAACACCAGTCTGTACTTGCGTAGCGTGTCTATAACGAAGGGATATTCCATTTTCATCATAAGGGGCAGCTCGGTCGTTCGATCGGTGATGTCGGCATCGGCCAGGAGGATACCAATAACGTATGCGAGCGCGGCAATTGTATGAAGAATAATTAGCCCGTTACAAATACGGCTCGATAGTTTTGCTTTACGTTCCGTTTCGTGCAACACAATACCATTGTCACCGCAATAGCTCCAGTCTTCCGACATAGTTGTCAAAATTCCAATGAATTCTCTGCGAAGGATCGAATATATTGAAATAGTTGCATAGACATATTTTTTTACGACAATGCGATTTTTTAAATTTTAATTTTCGAGATATATAAGGATTGTATTCTTTCTCTTTGTTGGAATAAAAAATGGATATGAAAATAATTGGATGCGTATGTGGAGATAAACAATTATAACCGTAAAAAAATAAAATATTTGTTTTATTAATTTTGGCATCCATCTTATATGATTATTTTGCATAATTATTTAAATAAAATAAAGATGCCATTATCTTAAGAATTATCTATGAATATCTTATTTAAAAATGTATTTATGATATAGTAGTTATATCTCTGTTTACTTACAGATTCTAAATCGTAACTCACCTTTGTTTTAACGAGAAGATAATGAGTTTAAAGGTCAACTTTACGTGTGCCAAGAAGCTACTCAAACAGTCCATCAAGTTGAAAAGATTGTTGACATGAAAATGTGTTACAAGATACCGGTAGTGGAAGAATTGATTGATCACTAGCGTAATCATCCAAAATACTCTGTACAATAAAACGCATGATATACCTGGCCAGACACCGAATGCGGTAAGCAAAAGTTCTATCGTGCGATTAATTGTACGTCCGTTAGTCATAATCTCTTATCTTTCTACGCGTTTATAGGTCTATATACAAGCCGGGGCATCAAGATGTACGCGATAGAACAAATACGCTCGTGTCAAAGTAAGAGGCATATGCTCTTGAGAAAATTATATTTTTCAATTGCAGGTCTCGATGTATGTTACGGAAAATTTGCGTGAAGACTGGAAGCTTTTAAAAGCATCACGAGGCAAACGGTACTCTTGAACAATTGACCAATGGGACGTGTTCATTAAATATTTGTATTCTGCTGCATACAGATCATACGAAGAAGTCCGTATTTCTTGCAGCTTAAAAAAAGAGGGAACACAGATGGGGTCATTTTGCGCTCCTTTTAATGTGCACTCGCGAGTAATTTTCTTGAATATATAATTATCTAATGGACGCAATATAAGTGACGATGTATATCCGTGTCCAACTATCTTTGAAAAATTTTAAAATCTAGAAGAAAAGAAAAGAACAGATCCGAGAAAAGAGAAACAAAAAAACGCATCACTTAATAAGCGCATAAAATATTATCTAGCTTCCTTAACTTTTCGTGGAACGGCATTTTGATGAGGGAAGAAAATGAAGTATCTGTCGATTTCTTATGTACCCTACGTAGTTTACCTTTAATAATTCAGAGTATCGTGCAATATCGTGGATCGTATGCAAGTGTATATGAAAATCAAACCTGCTTACCAAAGTCTCTGTAAAGTTGAATAAATTAGATATGTTTTATTATTCGATCTAATTAAATTAATAATAATTTTTCAACAAATTAATTTTTTACATAATTAATTTTCTTTAAGAGAAAATTATTCTTTAAATTATTCTTTAAAAAAATATATATATGTATATATAGATAGTTAGGTACTTGGTAAGTTAATCGTGATTATTATTTGCATCATTATATGTCAGTGTAAATGATTTTTTGCAGCCTAGTCATTAATCTCTTTAACAAATCGTAACTTGTTCTAAATTAACGAAGTTGCGACAAATTCTTTTTTTCTATATACAAATTCTAAAATGTCAAACAGTAAAAGGATGCAACTGATCGAACAATAGAATTAAATTAAAAAATAATATTTACAAGATTCAAATAAAACTCCTGTAGAAAAATAAGAGGAGAATCGCCATACAATTCGACCTCATTTAATAGACATTTAGTATCACAAGTTCATTTATTTTCAGACGGTCTTGAATTAATTTTTTTATTTGCGATGAAAACGTGTACATGCGTGCAAAAACACGCAATGCGCATGAGAAAAGAATGGTTAATAATATCGCAAAACAGTTTTCATCTTTAATGTTTTAATGTGCAAATTTCTTTTGACTAAATAATAATCAATTTTTAACGCTTATTAAAAAATATTTGATATGATATTTAGTTTCACTTTAATTCATCGCAAGTAGTACTGAAATGTACGAGGCTGAAGTTTTTATAATCTATAATAAGAAAATTTATATAATAATTATAAAGATATGTGTTTATCTTGAAATAGAAAATATCAATATCCAAATTTAATGCTCATGTCTTTTTATGACTGAACTTTTTAATAAATAATGTATAATAAGTAATATTTCTCTATAATATATAATGTATAACAAATATAGTTATCTCGTGACTAATACTTAGTCATTTAAAGAAAATGTAAAACATGAAAAATCAAGTATTACATCACACAGACACACACACGTACATATGAGTATAAATTGTTATGAAAATTAATTAATCGTGTGAAATAAAAGATAATATTTATATGATCTAAAAAATAATTACACTTATTAAATATATAATATATTAATAGTTTTTTGCAGTTGTATGAGAGAATATAACAATCTGTAAAAAGTATCTTGTGGAGATCTGTAAAAAGTAAAGATAAATATGTACATATACTTACACTGCTAAACCATTCCAAAGACAATATCATAACTTTTCCAAATGTAATGGCTAATTGCTTCTGCGATTTCATTATCAAAAACAATGTAATTTGATTATTTTTGGAATTTGATTCGTACCAGAATGAATTATACGCAGCATCTCCAATACTGTTGCTCTGTTGAATGGAAAATCTTAATAATTTTCAGGTATAAATATAATTTTACATGTAAATTTTAACCAATGATTTACGGAAAAGTCAATATATTATTGTATGAATCGACATTTATTGCATCGCCAACAACATTGATAAATATGATCCTGAAGCACTCATGATCTGAAACAATTTTGCTTTTTGTATTAAAAATCAATATATTTATAATTATGACATTATATTAGAAATATTATTTTTTTATCGAGGCAAAATCGAGGTAAAATATCATAAAATATCGAGGCAAAATTTGTCTACGCATAAACGTTACATTTTTAAAGGATTCCAAGGAAAGATCCATCATCTTTCCAGCTGTAAGCGTCAGTTGCTTTTGCGATCTCAACATAACAAATAGCAAAACACGGCTATCTTTAGATTTCAAATCGTACCATGTAGAATTATATGCCGCAGCACCAATTTCTTTGCTCTATGATAAGATAATAATTAAAAAAATTTTGTTTTATTAATATAATTTATATTTTTTTATTCATTTTATATAATAAGGCAAAATTATTTTATAAATTATCAATACTTAATTATAAATACACTCGTCAAAAAAATTATCGCAACACGCAATTAATATTAAAATTTCACCTAAATTCAAATAAGCGTATCTCCGCGAAAAATTATCGCATTTGAAAAATTTTTTTTTTGTTTTAAAGGGTAAAGTCTCCACTTTAAGAAACTTTCGTTAAATTTTGATTTCATTCTCTCTCCCTCTCTTCATCCCTTTAAAAGTAAGGACGTGTTTTTTTTTTCAAAAAATTGCAAAGTTTGACGAACTCTACGGGGTGTACTAAATTTTTTTCGTCAATATCATCATAACTATCATAAAATATGGACTTTTCTTTACAAGTTTAAAAAAAAATTGAAGCCCGTGCGATTTTCTTTCGCGGAGTTACGGCGTATCAAAATTATCTATGCATTTTTGTGCAACCGCCAACATTTGTATTAACCGATGGGCACCACGGGGAGGTTGTTGATCGGATTTTGCCCATCATGTGTGTGTGTGTGTGTGTGTATGTGTGTGTGTGTGTGTGTATGTGTGTGTGTGTGTTGGAAAAGGGATGTATGTTGTATGTATTTAAAAATGTGTATTTCCGCCTCGTCTTCGGATGACCTCTTGCAGGCGCTCACGCATATTAATGCAAGCTCTAATTGTGGCCTGCGGAATTTCGAACCAAATTCGCTGTAGAGCTGCTTTCAATTGCTGGAGATTGGTTGGCTGCCTCTCCAAATCACGCAGCCTTCTTTCCATTATATCCCACAGATGTTCGATGGGATTTAAATCCGGGCTCATCGCTGGATGTGGTAACACCTCGATGTTGTTTTCTTCGAAGAAGTCAACTGTAATCCTGGCAGTGTGTGGACGAGCATTATCTTGCATTAGAATGAAATTGCACCTCATTTGACGACGCATCGGAATTATGTGAGGACGCAAAATTTCCTCCACATAGCGTATCGCTGTCATTCCGGGAGGTGGTACAATTACGAGATTTGTGCGTCTATGTGTGGATATTCCACCCCATACCATAATTGAACCACCACCAAATGCTCGAACAGGTTCGACGCAATTCTCTTCAAAACGGTGTCCCTGACGACGCCAAACACGAACTCTTCTGTCAGAACCGAAGAGGCAAAATCGCGACTCGTCAGTGAACAATACGTTGTCTTGCAGTCCAGTTCTGATGACTGCGTGCATATTGTAAACGATTACGTCGATGAGCCACAGACAACATTGGTACTTGAGCACGAACTCGCGAACTGAAGTTTCTTTCGTGCAGACGATTCCTGATTGTTTGATCGCTTATTCGTCTGTACGGCAGAATGTCATTAGCGATTTGTCGCGCAATTATTACTGGATTTTGTATTGCCGCGTTTACGATGAGACGATCTTCTCGAGCTGATGTTGCTCGTCTTCGACCTTGTCCTCTTCTCCGACGAAATCCGCCTGTTTCTTCATAACGAGCTCAAACTCGAGAGATTGAGACCCGATGCACACCCATTCGCCTTGCAACATGTGCCTGACTTGCCCCTTCTTCCAAAAGAGCAATAATTTGCGCACATTGATTTTCGTTTAAACGAGGCATTTTTGTTTCCCGAATGAACAACACAGTGTTTTTAATACTATGAAGTTTTGTACGTACTGAAGTAAGTACAGTACATAACTTCACAGTGTATACTGTGTGAACTTCAGTATTGTGAAGTTATGTACTGTAAGAACTTCAGTACTGTGAAATTATGTACTGTAAGTACTTACTTCAGTACGTACGAAACTTCACAGTATTAAAAATACTGTTGTTCATTCGGAAAACAAAAATTCTTCGTTTAAACGAAAATTAGGGGTGGAATATCCACATATAAACGCACAAATCCCGTAATTTTATTACCTCCCGGAATGACAGCGATACGCTATGTGGAGTGGTCCCCGTGGTGCCCATCGGTTAATACAAATTGGCGGTTGCACAAAAATGCATAGATAATTTTGATACGCCGTAACTCCGCGAAAGAAAATCGCACGGGCTTCAATTTTTTTTTAAACTTGTAAAGAAAAGTCCATATTTTATGATAGTTATGATGATATTGACGAAAAAAATTTAGTACACCCCGTAGAGTTCGTCAAACTTTGCAATTTTTTGAAAAAAAAAACACGTCCTTACTTTTAAAGGGATGAAGAGAGGGAGAGAGAATGAAATCAAAATTTAACGAAAGTTTCTTAAAGTGGAGACTTTACCCTTTAAAACAAAAAAAAAATTTTTCAAATGCGATAATTTTTCGCGGAGATACGCTTATTTGAATTTAGGTGAAATTTTAATATTAATTGCGTGTTGCGATAATTTTTTTGACGAGTGTATTATAATAACTAACCTTATTACTCATATATTCTCCAGCAAAGCAAAATATAAACGCTTCCAAATTTGTTATGGTGTAAAATAAAAGAGATTTCATTATTTGCTCTATCGCATTGGGACTGCCGATTGCCTATAATATTGTGCAAAAGTGACGTGCAAAGTTATTGAATACGAACTATACAGTATATTGCACGATATGCAATAAATATTAATGAAATTTGCGAGAATACAATATTTAAATTTAATATTTAAATAAATTGAATAACAATTAATTTTTTTAAAACACTATGGAGAAAATTTAAAAGAAAATGAATTATATTTTAAATCTTACAATTAATCGAGTACAATTACAGTAATTCTATATTCAATAATATTACTCACTGTTACAATAAGAAAGCCAAGCGAACAAATCATTACTGTGTTTGACACAAATTGCACTAATGCGATATATGTATAAAGATACTCGATATTTTCTGAAAAAGTGACGATTTTTTTATGCTTTTGAATAATTTTTTTCATTGTAATGACGATTAATTTATTTTCGCAGGATGTCAACTGCGTTATCCAATAACACAGAATATCGATTTGACCAGCTACATGTAGGGTCTGAAATTGAGGTGAGGATTATATAGGACATTGTCTTCACGTAGATATTTGCTATTAAGAAAAAAAAAACGATACAGAAAAGTATGAGAAATGACATTATTGAAGTACATCGAAATAATAAAAAATTAATAATGTAAATATCTGGTTTAAATTTTTTTGTATCTATCACATTGAGATTGCAAAACACATACAATGATTAATCGCAGCGTCGATTAATCTTACGATTATCATTCGAATCATGCGCAACATCACGAGTGTATCGATTCGCGTATTATCGTAACAACTTACGAAAGTCAATAGCAGAACGTTTGTTATACCGGCCACCCAGCCACATAAAATTATGTGCAAAGATTTTGCGACTATCGTTAATCTGTACACGCGTTGAGTGTTTATGTGAAAAGGAACTTTTAATTTGCCTACGAAAGGTAATTCTATCATCTGGTCAGTGATATCCATATCACTCAGGAAAATGCCGATGCAATATGCAGAAACTGTCGTTGTGTGTAAAATAAAGATTGCATTTACGAGACGATCCGATAATTTCGCTTTCTTCGATGTTTCACGCATGCTAATATCGTTATCAGTGCAATCGTCCCAATCTTCCGCCATTAACGCCAGAATTTCGATCAATGTCCTGAAAATGTTTGTATTCGTCGATCATAAATTAATTTAGATTTTTGAGAGTTAGAAATTTGTCATTTTTCAATGTATTTTAGATTAATTGTTAATATCTTTTTAATCGTAAATAATGCTGATAATTGATTATTGATAATAATGATATTCATGAAATGTATTATAAGTGCACATTTTTTAGTTAAACTGTTTTTTATCTTGTCTAAATATTTCATTTAAAATTGAGATTATAAATATAAAATAAAATTTTATTTTATATATTAATTTAAATATAATTTCAAAGTACAATTTCAGAAAGCAGATAACATTGTATAGATAAATCTCTTGAAACATTACGGTTTTACGATTGCAATATTTTTCGTTGGGATATTATCAGTGGAATATAATGTGCAATATATTCGCAGAGATTTCTTATATATTGTATATTACATTATGTTACTTACTTTTGGTTTAACCAAAATATAAAACACTTAGAGATCACTTTGATATGCGCCAGTATGGTACACAGACAGTCGATCAAGTCTATAAGTTCAGCGGTATATATATGCGCCAATAAATAAGAGACTAAATAAGATATAGCAATTGTCATTGTAATGATCCAAAACATTCTATAGAACAGAACGCATGATATGCCTGGCCAGATGCCGCACAAAGTGAATATAAATTTCACTTTGCGATTGAGAATATTCTGTCGAATCATAATATCTTGTTCGTTTTTACTCATTTTACGATCTATTAGAATATACAATAGATAAAGAAGAAGAAAAAGAAATATACGCTTGGAAAAGTAAAAAGAAATATGCTCTGATCAACTATGTTCTTCGAGATATTATAGAACACCTTCGTAAGACTTCATAAGAAAATTCTGAAATATTATTAAGTAGATCGTGTAGCCTGGCACAACTGACCAATCGAAGTTTCTCATTAATTATTTTCATATTGCGTGCACATCGCAAATACATCGTGGTTTTTGCATGAAAATGGAAGATAGATAATCATTTTTTTCTTTCTCTTAATCGCTGGAAATACAACTGTGAATCGTCTATTTTAAATATGCAATGATTCGTGGGATGATGTACATCTGACGTTTAAGCGTGTCCGCGATCATTCAGAAAAGTTGTTTTAATATAGGGGATAAACAGAACTGTATTCATAAAGAAAGGTGTATAAACAGCTATTGCGACACTACGACACACACACACACACACACACACACACACACACACACACACACACACACACACACACACACACACACACACACACACACACACACACACACACACACACACACACACACACACACACACATATATATATATATAAATATAGGAATTTACATATGTGTAGAACAATTTCCTAAATATATCCATATAAATCAACGATAATTACGAAAGAAAGGATAAAATATATTAAATAATTTTAATATAATTAGTTTACAATTAGTTTGCTGATTTTCGCAAATAAAATGATCAATTCATAGATTAATTAGATAATCAAAAATATATAATATTTCTAGTCACATTAACCGGTTTTTAACACTTATACGAATTTTAAAATATCAAACAGTAAAAGGATGCAACTGATCGAATAATAGAATGAAATTAAAAAATAATATTTACAAGATTCAAATAAAATTCCTGTGGAAAAAAAGAGGAGAATCGGCATACAATTCGGCCTCATTTAATAGACATTTAGTATCACGAGTTCATTTATTTTCAGACAGTTTTGAATTTATTTTTTTATTCGCGATGAAAACGTATACATGCGTGTAAAAACGCGCAATGCGCGTGAGAAAAGTGGTTAATAATATCGCAAAATAGTTTTCATCTTTAATGTTTTAATGTGCAAATTTCTTTTGACAAAATAATAATGAACTTTTAACGCTTATTAGAAAATATGTGATATGAGATTTTGTTTCACTTTAATTTATCGCAAGTAGTACTGAAATGTACGAGGCTGAAGCCTTTATAATCTATAATAAGAAAATTTATGTAATAATTATAAAGATATGCGTTTATCTCGAAATAGAAAATATTAATATCCAAATTTAATGCTTATATCTTTTTATGACTAAACTTTTTAATAAATAATGTATAATAAGTAATATTTCTCTATAATATATAATGTACAACAAATATAATTATCTCGTGACTAATAGTCATTTAAAGAAAATGTAAAACATGAAAAATCAAGTATTACATCACACAGACACACACGTACATATGAGTATAAATTATTATAAAAATTAATTAACTGTGTGAAATAGAAGATAATATTTATATGATCTAAAAAATAATTACACTTATTAAATATATATTAATTGTTTTTTACAGTTGTATGAGAGAATATAACAGTCTGTAAAAAATCGTGAGAAATCTGTAAAAAGTAAAGATAAATATGTACATATGCATACTTACACTGCTAAACCGTTCCAAAGACAAATTCATAACTTTTCCAATTGTAATGACTAATTGCTTCTGTGATCTCATTATCAAAAACAATGTAATTTGATTATTTTTGGAATTTGATTCGTACCAGAATGAATTATACGCAGCATCTCCAATACTGTTGCTCTGTTGAATGGTAAATCTTAATAATTTTTAGAGATAATAATACATCCATTTAATATTATTGCAGCTATAATATTCATTCTAAAGTTTAACCTTAGTACTTAAATATTCTCCAGCAAAACAAAACGCAAACGCTTCCATATTCATAACGAAGTAAAATAAGAGTGTTCTCATTATAATTTTTATAGCATCAGGCGTTCCAACTGACTGGAATATTAAGAAAAGACCTAATGGCAACGAGAAAACGATAAAAGGATGAATAATTAAAAGCAATTAATGCTCGTCACTTTCACACAGATTTATTGTTACAAGTCCAAAGTTCTTCTTTACTGCAAAATTGTTGCGCTACAAAATGAAAGCGCTGCTTACCGTAACCATTACAAAACCCAAACAGCAGATAATTAAAGTATCCGATACGAATAACGCCAACGCAATATTCGAATACAGATCTTCGATATATTCTGAAAATTTAATGATTTGTTGATGTTTCTTAATTACTTTTTTTATCACAAAGAGATTCGGACTGTGCTTCTTTTTTATTGGAAAAATGTCAATCAACCATTCGCAAAGAATATCTACTTGACCACCTATGTGCAGTATCTAAGATATACGATATAAGATTATCAAAAGATTATTTTAAAATTATTTTATTTTATTATACATTTTTTAAAAGGATTTATTTACACATATATACAGGATGATTTATAAATGCATAGCAATTTTTGTAATGTCAGAAAGTCAAATGTGTACATTAAAATAAATAAAAATGTTATCTGACTGTACATATTGTAATTTCTGAAATGTGGAAAATTGAGTAAAATACTGGGACTATCTCTGTATTATATGATTACACGTGCTACAGCATAATTTAATATTGAATCCTTCATTCACTGGAAAATATGAGACGCTGTTCAAATTGTTTCGAATTTATTTCATATATTTTCTTGCAAATCGTAAATTTTATTAGTTTATAGTATATAACAGATTTTAAATGACTCCAAAAATAAAAATTTAATAAATTTAAATCAGGAAATTGTGCTGAATTTACTCTTGCTATGGGTCTACTCATCTTATTCATCAATATAAAAAGAAATTATTTAAATATGTCAAAAACAGGAAATAAAATCGAACATTCTTTTTAATCTTTCATAACTTAGAAACTATGACATGTACAAATTATGTTTACATAAAATTTAGTATACTAAATTTATCACTCGGAGTATTATTGCATTTAAAAATCATTATATATATTGTGAATTGAATGCAATTAATAAAATATTAATAAACATATAATAATAACAATAGCAATAATAATTAGATAATGAAACTTACTAAATTTATCAATAAGGCATTTAAAAGGCCAGTTGCACAAGAGCATAACAATAAGTGAACAAACTGGATAATTATGATTAATACGTATACATATGTTTGGTTGAGATCAAATGGTAGATTCATGTTCATAACGAGAGGTCGCATAGAAGTATTGAAAACTTTATCCTCATCTGTGTGTTTCACAATATTGCTACTGTGAAAGATTACAGCCATCGAATAAAGAGCCACTGTCACGTTAGCGAAACGTCGGGACAATTTGGCGTTCGATGTCACAAACATACTGAATTCCGTGTTGAAAGACTTTTTCCAATCAATCGCCATCATCGTCAGTATCTTGCTAAATGTCCTACGGATAATTTTCGAATGGTTATAATCACTAAAATGATAGCAACAAAGCGTTGTATAAATCAACGACGAGAAAAAATTTACATTTATTTATTTATTATTTATTAAATATTTATATTATTTAATTTTATATTATATTGTTTATATTTATAATTGTCATATGGTTTACTTTACTGACAAAATTATTGCATATCTTACTGTTGTTTACACCAAAAAATGACTAACTTAATTATCAATATCGAGAATGTCATTGCTTCACCTAACATGCCCATCACTTCGAAAAATTCAATAGAATAAAAATGGATTATAATATATTGATATTGAAAAATTTGTTCGAGTGCAAGCGCAATGATCCAAAACAATCTACGCAGCGAAATGCATGATGAGTCCGGCCAGATGCCAAAAATTCGAAGCCAAATTTCTATCGTTTGGCTAAGTATATTTTCCACTTTCATACTTTTATTTTATTATCACTTAGTTTTTCTTAATATTAGTACACTAGTTTTGTTAAGACAATAATTTCAAACATTTTCAGAAACGCATCCAATCGATCGTATGATGTGCACGATACTGCAACTTTGTATAGACTAAAAGCTTGAACAGAAAGACAAGCGGAAACCCTCCCTCGAACAACTGCTTATTAAATATTTTGATCGTAAAGCTTACGGATTGCATATATCTTTGTTGAAACACATCAATAAAAAAAAAGTTTCCGGGTAGTTGATCTTCCTTTTCTCTATCTCTATTTCTCCCTTGGATGAATCGATGTAGCGCAGTACGTTATTTCCTTTAAAAATTCAAGCAACACACGCAAACTTATTCTTTACATTAAATCATGTTTGGTGACTGTAAGAAGATTTTCAGTCTTTATAAAAATTGCATGTGTTCAATAAAACAGACAATGTCTATCATTGTCATATATTTATGATTGAAAGAAAAATAGAAGAATAAAAAGATATTTATAATTTGAGAGTGAATCTTAGTTCTCTCTCTCTCTCTCTCTCTGTCTTTTTCATCTTTCTCTTCATTGTTTCCTTTAACTCTGTAAATAGAAACGAAGTAATGCAGTTAAAATATAAAAATCTATACGTGTAGAAAAGGTATAATGTCCACATAAAAGTCGACGGAATTTAAAGCAGAGGAAAATAAGGTAAAAGTGAGAGAGAAAACGGATAAATTCGCTTCATTCGATATTACTTAACACAACTTTACGTACTTTATGTTACTGATTTTCTTTCCAAATTTATTCTTGTCTTGATACACATATAATAGAAAAAAATAGGAAGTAATATTGAAACAGTTTCCAAATCTTAATTTATATGCAAATTTTTACAGTTAAATATTGTTTGTATAGATTTTAATTACAGAAACCGTTATTTAAAAAAAAAAAAAGAATTTCTGTCAGGAAAAGTGATGTGTAATAAAGGAGGTAAAAAGAAAGAGAGAGAGAGAGAGAGGGAGAGAGAGAGAGAGAGAGAGAAAATGGGAGAATAAAAAAAGTACGAATTAAGATATAGTTAAGGCACCAGAAGAAAAACGATTAGAAAATTATAGGAATATACAACTATAGGAATAGATGAGAGACTCGAGATGCACACCAGAGAAGTACGGACTATTAAGAAAATAGGGGGATATCGAAGTACCTGACTAACGTGCGGTCAAGGATAAATTGAGTAGGGTGGTGTGCAGATCAGTATAAGGGAAAAAATAAAGAAGATATGCAGCAACTATATGAGAAGGAAACGTGAGAGTATGGAAAATGATATTGGAGGAGTATGGAAAATGATAAGGAGAAAAATAGAAAATAGCAAACATCGATTAAAAATGAATGGATGAAAGAGATAAGAAGAAATAATAAATAAAATGAAGTATATTAATAAAAACGTGGTCAATAAGAGCGTGCGATATGTGAGATTGACGATAAATAACATATACAATTAAAGAAGAATAAAGAATAGGATAGAATAAACATGATTAGGGTAAAAATGTGAGAAATAACGCGATGAAAAAGGCATGTATAAAAAAATCTTTTAATCAATTTCTTAATGTTTAATTGCATTTTTTTTTATAATTAACAACATAATAACAAATTTGAATTTCTCATCAAACCAGATGAGAAACCAGACACGGATGGTATCAATTTCATCGAAAATTAATTTTGAAACTTAAATGTACACAGGACACAAATTTTTCTTAATTTATATATCATTAAATCTTATGATTAAATCTTAATTCGAGATTTTTAATACAGCTTTCTTTATCTCTCTGAGGAAGTGTAAGCAAAAAAATATCAGAACAAAGTTGCTGAATCGGATTAATAAAGCTAATTTCGCATAAAAGATCCGTTTAAATATTTGACAAGAAATCGTAAGAAATGCGTAAGAAAGAGTATTTCAAATATAAATAAAACTAATTGTAAGAGAGTATTTCAAATATAGTATTTCAAAGTATTTCAAGAGTATTTCAAATATAATAAAACTAAGAGAGAGAGAGAGGGAGAGGGGGGGGGAGGGGGGAGAGAGAGAGAGAGATTTCCTCGTTTTATTTTCTTTTTTTTTGCAATGTTCCACTGCAATAGTAGCAAATTATTGATTTCAAATTGCAAAACACGCGTGCAGGAAGTATATATATATATATATATATATATATATATATATATATATATATATATATATATATGTTTGAATAAAACTCCTGTGGAAAAATAAGAAAAAAATCGATGGACCTCATTTAATAGACACTTAACATCACGAATTCATTTACTTTCAGCCAATCTCAAATTTATTTTCTTATTTATGACGAAAGCGTGTGCATATGTGCAAATGCGCGGGAGAAAATGCACATGAGAAAAGAATGATCAATAATATTACAAAACAGGTTTTGTCTTTAATATTTTAATGTGCAAATTTCTTTTGACTAAATAATCATCAACATTTTACGCTTAAAAATATTTGATGCATAAGATATAATCTCGCTTTAATTCATCGCAAGTAGAACCGAAATATACGAGGCTGAAGCCTTCATAATCTATAATAAGAAAATTTGTAATAATTATGAAGATACGCGCGTATCTTGAAATAGAAAATATTAATTTAATTCCAAATTTAATGCTTATGTCTTTTTATAATGTATAATATAATAAGTAATATTTGTTGTTTTATATTTTCTAATGACCAAATATTAATAATGGCGGCTAATATTTCGTCATTTACGGAAAATATAAGAGAACAAGTAACACAAACACATATACACATTTATGTAAACGTAAACATTATGAAAATTAACTAATATGAAATAGAAGATAATATTTATGTTCTAAAAAATAATTATACATTTATTACAAATATTAATTGCCTTTTGTCATTGTATGAGAGAATACAGCAGTCTGTAAAAAGTCATGAAAGATCTGTAAAGGTAAAGATAAATATGTACATATATATACTTACACTGGTAAACTGTTCCAAAGACAAATTCGTAACTTTTCCAATTGTAATGGTTAATTGCTTCTGTGATCTCATTATCAAAAATAATGTAATTTGATTATTTTTTGAATTCGATTCGTACCAGAATGAATTATACGCAGCATCTCCAATACTGTTGCTCTGTTGAATAGAAAATCTTAATAATTTTTAGAGATAATAATACATCCATTTCATATTATTGCAGCTATAATATTCATTCTAAAGTTTAACCTTAGTACTTAAATATTCTCCAGCAAAACAAAACGCAAACGCTTCCATATTCATAACGAAGTAAAATAAGAGTGTTCTCATTATAATTTTCATAGCATCGGGCGTTCCAACTGACTAGAATATTAAGAAAAAACCTAATGCCAATGACAAAACGGTAAAAGGCTAAATAATTAAAAGCAATTAATGTTCGTCACTTTTTTGCAGATTTATTGTTACAAGTCTAAAATGTCTTTCTTTATTGCAACAATGTCACGCTGCAAAATGAAAGCTGCTTACCGTAACAATTACAAAACCCAAACAGCAGATAATTAAAGTATCTGATACGAATAGTGCCAACGCGATATTCGAATACAGATCTTCGATATACTCTGAAAATTTGATGATTTGCTGATGTTTCTTAATTATTTTTTTTATCATGATGACATTTGGCTTGTGCTTCTCTTTTATTGGAAAAATGTCCATCAACCATTCGCAAAGAATATCGATTTGACCACCTATGTGCAGTGTCTAAGATATACGATTATTAAAAGATTATTCTAGAATTATTTTATTTTATTATATATTTTTTTTAAAAGATTTATTTGCACACATATATAGATTTATAATCGCATATCAATTTTTGTAATATCAGAGGATCAAATATGCACATTAAAATAATGTAAAATTACTATCTGAACATAAATTGTGCATAACGTAATCTCTGAAATTTAGAAAATCAAATGAATAATTGAAGCATCTGTTTTGTAAACTACATATGCAACAACATACTTCAATATTAAATTCTTGACTCGCTAGAAAATACTAAACGTTGTTCGAATTGTTTCGAGTTAGTTCATATCTTTTCTTGGAAATGGTATACTTTATTAGCTTATAGTATGTACATAATATATGTTAAATGATTCTAAAATTAAAAGTTTAATAAATTTAAATCAAGAAATTGTGCTGACCACGCTATGAGTTTACTCATCCATCGATATAAAAAGAAGTTTAAAAATATCTATATTGTAAACAGTAGGGAATAAAGTCGAGCATTCTCTTTAATTTTCCCTAACTCGGAAACTATTACATACTACTATTCTGTACAACTTATATTCATATAATATTTTAGTGTATTAAATGTACTCGAAGTATTGCATTTAAAAACCATTCTGTTTTGTCAATTGTGACTTAAATTAATAAAATATTACTAAACATATCATAACAATAATATTAATAATAACAATAACAATAACTTGTTAGATAATAAAACTCACCAAATTTATCAGTAAGGCGTTTAAAAGGCCGTTTGCACAAGAGCATAACAGTACGTGAGCAAATTGAATAATTATGATCAGCACATATACGTATGTTTGATTGAGATCAAATGGTAGGTTCATGTCCATAACGAGCGCTCGCGTGGAAGTATTGGAAATTTTGTCGTCACCTGTGTGTTTTACGATAATATGGCTACTGTGTAAAATTACAGCCGTAGAATAAAGGCCCAATGTCAGGTTAGCGAAACGTCGGGACAATTTGGCGTTTCGTGTCATTACGGACATACTGAATTCCATGCTGGAACACTTTTCTGAATCGATTGCCATCATCATTAACATGTTGCAAAATGTTCTACAATTTTTCGAATAGTTATATCACGAAAATGATAGCAACAAAGCATTGTATAAATTAACGAATAAAAAATTATATACATTTATTTAGTTATTAAATATTTATTTTATTTAGTTTTATATTATCCTGTTTATATTTATAATTGGCAAGCGGTTTACTTTACTGATAAAATTATTGCATATCTTACCGTTGTTTACACCAGAAAGTGACAATTTTAATTATGATTATCGAGAATGTCATTGTTTCACCTAATATGCCCATCACTTCGAAAAACTCGATAGAATAGAAATGTATTATAATATATTGATAATGAAGAATTTGTTCGATTGCGAGCGCAATAATCCAGAATAATCTGCGTAACGAGATACATGATGAGTCCGGCCAGATGCCGAAAATTCGAAGCCAAATTTCTATCGTTCGACTAAGTACATTTTTCACTTTCATACTTTTGTTTTATTATCACTTTATTAATTTTTCTTAACGTTGATACAACGGTTTTGTTAAGAAAATAATTTTAAACATTATCAGATACGCATCCAATCGATTGTATGATGTGCACGATACTGCAACTTTGTACAGACTAAATGTTTGAAGAGAAAAACGAACGGAATTCTCCCTTCAGCAACTGCTTATTAAATATTTTGATCGCAATGCACGTATTGCATATGTCTTCGTTATGACACATCGATAAAAAAAAGTTTCCGGGTATCCGATCTTCTTTCTTTTTATCTCTATCTTTCCCTCGGATGAATCGCTGATGTAGCGTAGTGCATTATTTCCTTTAAAAATTCATGTAACAGACGCAAACTTACACCGGACATTAAATCATTCTTGGTCTGCAAGAAAATTTTCAGTCCTCGTAAAAATTGCATATGTTCAAAGAAAACAGAAAATGCCTACCATTGTCATATATTTATAATTGAAAAATAAATAGAAGAAAGTACTTATAAAAAGTACTTATAATCTGAAAGTGAATCTTGACTGTCTCTCTCTCTCTCTTTGTATTTTTCTATTTTCGATTTGTTCCCTTTATCTCTGTAAATAATAGCGAAGTAATGCAGTTAAAACGCCATGCGCGTAGAAAAGATATGTCCACTAATGTCCAATAAAAATTGACGGAATTTGAAGCAAAGAAGAAAATCGCTTATTCAGGCTAATGAGACTAATCTCACATAAAAAGCTCGTTTAAAAATTTGATAAGAAAACTTGATAAGAAAACAAATTCTGAATAATTTTAAATATTATAATTATAATACAACACGTGAAAAGGAGTATTTTAAATATGAATAAAACTGATTTTTATCGTTGATTGATCCAATTATTTTGAAGAGTAATAAGCTGTAGACTAAGAGGAAGTTAGATTGTCCATCAAGCCACTAGATCAGTGCAATACAATCAGTAAATATATTGAAAGATCTGTACGATAGTTAACATCGCGAACCAGAAGAATCTGCGCAGAACGATGCACATCAAGCCAAATATCAAACATCCGAAGAACAAGCTTTATGAGAAAAGCACACTGCTCGTCATCATTTTTGTAAGAAATAAACTGTTCCACTCATGGCTTATAAAACATGAAGTTATTGACAGATGTTGTGTTTTTCTCAATTGAAACGAAATTAGAAAGCAATTTCTAGCTAAAGATGGAAACTTTATTGTGAAAACGCACTGCACGTAATTGATCGAGATCGATCGATCATTAAATATTCTTTTGCTATCGGTATATAAATACGGCTGTAACTATACATCACAATTACATCTCGATAAGAGTCAAAGAAAGAGGAAAATTTGTTGTTTCTACGCTCTGTTTCCTCTTTCTCTCGACGTTGCAGCGCAATAGAGGTCAATTATGCGAATTATTAGTTTAAAAATGCAAGATGGGAGCATGGAAAGTGTATTATGTTCGAATGAAACTCTCGCGGAAAAACAGAAAAATCGACGGAAAGTTCGACCTCATTTAATAAACATTGAATACGGGCTATTGATTTACCTTCAAATAACCTCGTGTTTATTCTTACTCGAAAAAAAGTGCACGCACGTGCGAATGCGTACGATGCATGTAAGAAGAGAGAGATGAATAATATCGCAAAATATTTTTTGTCATATTTTTAATTTTTTTATGTGCAAATTTTTTATCAACTAAACTTCATCAGCATTTAATACTTATTAAACATTTGATCTCTCTACAAGATATAGTTTCGCTTCAATACATCGCGATTAGAATCGATATATACGAAGCTGAAGCTTTCATAATCTGTAATAATATTATTTACAATCACTATGAGATACACGTGTATCTTGAAATAGAAAATATTAATATTTAAATTTATGTCTGTTTATGACTGATTTTTATAATGTATAGTAAATATGTTTTAAATATATTAAATATATTATTAATAAATTAAATATATTATTTGATAACTATTAATTAGTATATCATTTAAAAAAAAATGTGAAATATATATCAAAAATTAGCACATACATGCAAAAATTTATTTTTCTTTAGAAGATATAAATATTTTTTATATTTTATAATTATTTAAAAATATTTATATCTTCTAAAAAAATAAATAAATATTATTTTTTTTATTGCTAAAAATAAATATGAATTTTTTTTTCACTATATGTATGAGAAAACATAGCTGGGACGCTATAAAAGGTTACTTTTAATATAAATATTTATGTACAGTAAACTTACACTGTTAAACCGCTCCATAGACAATTCCATGACTTTTCCAATTGTAATAGTTAATTGCTTCTGCGATCTCATTATCAAAAACACAATAAATTGACTCTCTCTGGAATTTCCTTCGTACCAGCAAGAATTATACGCAGCATCCCCAATGCTGCTAGTCTATTAAACGAAAAATTACATGATTTTCAAAAGCAAATAATATATCCAATTGTTCATCGCTGACATAATATTTGTTCCAAAATTTGAACCTTATTAGTTAGATATTCTCCAGCAAAGCAGTAAATAAACGCTTCCATATTTGAAACGACATAAAATAAAATTGTTCTCATTATAATTGTTAGACCATCGGGCGTTCCAACTGACTAGAATATTAAGGAAAGGCCTAATGAGAAAGCGATAAGTAAGTGAATGATTAAAAGCAATTGACATTTTTCACGTTGCAGATTTATCTCTATAAATCTCCACGCTGCAAGATCAAGATGTTGCTTACCGCGACGAGTATATAACCCAAACAGCAAATAATTAAAGTATCCGACACGAACAGCACCATCGCGATATTCGTATACATTTCTTCGATGTATTTTGAAAAGGTAATGATTCGCTGATGCTTTTTGATTACTTTTTCTACTATTAAAGGACTCAGACTGCTTTCCTCGGACAGCTTTCTTTCCGGTGGAAACATTTCCATCAACCACTTACAAAGAATATCGATTTGGCCGCCTACATGCAATATCTAAAATATATGACATTTCTCAACCGTTACACTTGGAAATCGCTAAAGAATATTTTAATATTCGGATTAAATTTGTGATACAACATTTCTGGAAGTTTGAAAAGTAAGTCTCTGAGCACATGTAGGTAACAAAATTATTAACATTATTAACATATATTCAGAATGATTTAAAAATGCATGGCAATACATCAATACATGGGATGAATGTACACACTAAAACAAAATATGTTTTTTGATTATATATTGTACATACCATAGCTTCTGAGTTATCGGAGATTAAAGGAAATGCTCAAATAATCCGTCTTATGCAACATACGTTACAACACGCTTTAATATCGAGTCACGCTGGAAAATGCCAGGCGTTGTTCGAATTGTTTCGAATTCATTTCGTATGATTTCTTGCAAGTCATGAACATTATTAATTTGTATTGCATACATAAGATTTTAAATGAAAAAAATAAAACTCTAATAAATTTAAATTAGAAGGTCTTGCAGGCCCATATTATAAATTTATCTTATACCATCCATCGATCTGAAAAAAGTTGTTTAAAAATATTCGAATTGTAATAAGAGAGTGAAATCGAACATTTTTTAAATCTTTTATAATTCAGAAATTATAATATATATAATTTATATTTTCAAATAACATTTTTCTTATTTTTAATGTATACATTTAATGTATATATTTTCTCTAAAATATTGCCGTGCATTTATGAATTATCCTGTATATCATATATCAATAATAGTTAATAAAATGCTAATAAATATTAATAAATATATAAATATATATAAATATATAATAATAGCAATAATATTGACAATAATAATAATAATAATAATAATAATAATAATAATAATAATAATAATTATTATTATTATTATTATTATTATTATTATTATTATTATTATTATTATTGTTTTTTAAACAATAAAACTCACCAAATTTATTAATAAGATATTTAATAGGCCGTTTATATAGGCGCATAATATTAAATGAATAAATTGAATAATTAGGATCGACACGTATACTAATGTTCGATTGAGATCAAATGGTAAGTCCATGTTCATAACCAATGGTCGCGTGGAAGTATTGGAAGTTGGTTCATCCATAATATTGGTATATACATTGCTAACATGAAATATTACGGCTATTGTATAAAGGATAACTGTCCCATTATTGAAACGTCGACACAGATTAGCATTATGTGTCGTCGTGATCATACTAACTTTATCGATGGTACGGTTTTCCCAATCAATTGACATCATCGTTAATATTCTGACGAATGTTCTACGGATAATTTTCGATTGATCATTATCGTGAAAATTATTGCAACAAATCATTGTATAAATCAAAGATGACATAGATATTTATCGTTATATTCGCTTAATATCTTTCCTTAATAATTAATTATATTTATTAATTTTTTTTATTTAACTTTATCATATGTATCATTGTTTATAATTGCTAAACAATTAATTTTACAAACTTTTAAGTAACAAACATTGAAATCAAATTTACAAAAAGATAATATGTTATTAAAATAAGTTTTATAATATTACTGTAATAAGTTTTCACAGTCTAACAATAAGATAACTTTTTATCGATATTGTATCACTATATATATCACTATACATATTATATCACCATATATTATTGTCTCACCTCTTTTTAACCCAAAAAATGATAACTTTAAGGAACATTATCGTATATGTCATTGCTTCACTTAAAAATTTCATCACTTCGAAAGGTTCATTAGTATAGAAATGTACTACGATCCACTTATATTCAAGCACTTGCTCCATCATGATTGCAATTGTCCAGAATACTCTACGTAACGGAATATGCGACGCGTCCGGCCAGATACCAAAAATTCGAAGGAAAATTACCATCGATTTACTAAGCGAGTTATCTATTTTCATATTTTTGTTTTATTATCACTTTTCTTAATTATTCTTTTTTCAACGTCGATACACCGATTCTGATAGGACAATAAGTTTACATTATGAGACATACATCCAATCGATCGTATGATGTATACGATATTGAATCTTTGTACAGACTGAAAGCCCAGAAGGATGTAGAAAAGGAGCGAGCAATTGCTTATTAAATATTTTGATCGAAAAGCGCACAGATTGCATATGGCTTTGTCCTGCATGTCGATAAAAAAAAGCTTCCGGGTTCCGCGATCTTCCTCTCTCTATGTCTATCTTTCTCTTTCTCTCTCTTTATTTCTCTTTCTCTCGGGTAAGGCATAGCGCGCAGTGCGTTATCTTTTAAAAATTCAAGCAACAACAGATCACACGCAAGCTTACATCGAACAAGCTTAAACCGTGGTTAGTGACCGTAAGAAAAGTTTTGTGATTCTATAAGGGGATTTTTCGAGAAAGAGGGAAGAAACGACAAAGTTTCCCTCTCTGAGATTTTATTTCCTCAATGTCGAAGGAAATTCTTCACGTATGTTATAGTGAATACTACAATGAAAAATGTCAGTCGGCCAATTTCGGATGAAACGCGAGGTGTATGTCAGATATAAGTTTGTGCGCAATAATCGTGTAAAAAAAACTAGAAACTGAAAAGACGAGGAAACGAAGAAACTGAGAAAAGTTTTATTTCTGCGTCGATTTTCATAGGCACAGTGTAATAAAATAAGCTAATAATAAAGATAAAGATATATAAATTTAAAAGAATATCACAAGACGAAAGAGAATACATTAATTTTCTCGAAAAAATTATGACTTTTATATAACATTATTTAAATATTGTGAGAATCTAAACGTGTAATGCAACGATGTAAGCAGAGTTTTTATGAAAGTGTTTCATACTGGTACTTCATATACTGCTATAACATTTTTCGCATGAAAGAAAAGATATAAGTGTATGTGAAATAAATTATATAAAATATAAATGCACAATTATATTCAAAATAACAATAATAATAATTAGAATATTGTTGACACGATTCTATTATATATTGTTTCATCTATTGTATAACAATGATACTATCAAAATTTCATCAATCGAGATAAAATTTAGGCTTCAATATAGTGCCAATAGTACAGACACATATGATGCTGATATCTTTAATACCTATAATGTTAATTACTAGTGACATAATATATTATGAATGTGTGATTTTAATTTATTAAACCAATTAATAAAGTCAGTTTAATTTAATAAAACCATAGCACAATTTACGTTTAAAAATTAAATTTTTCTCATTAATATGTTTTATAGTTATTCGATAAAATAATAAATTTTTATTTTAACATTAATCAAATTCTTTTACTGTTTATAAATATAAATATAATTTAATATAAGTGTCTAAAATTTATGTTACAAAGTGGAGAAAAAAAAGGAGAAGAAAAATGAAAACTTACGCTAGTAAAACGTTCTAAGGAGAGATCCATGATTTTTCCAATCGTGATGGTCAATCGTTTCTGTGATCTCAGGATTATGAGATGTATGATTTGACTCTGTTTAGACGTGACGTCGTACCAAAGAGAATCATAGGCCGCATCTGCGATCATTTTGCTCTACAAGAGAAACAAGAGGTAGATTAGGAATTCTCACGAATGTCGCCGCATTAATTCTCGGCTAACCTTGGCACTTAAGTATTCACCAGCGAAACAATATATGAACGCTTCAAGATTTATCACGAAGTAATATAATACGGATCTTACCAGAATCGCCAGGCCACCAGGTGTATTAATCGACTGTAATACCGAACGGATTATTTAAAATCATTACATATATTTCTATGTGTGTTGTAATATCTATCTGTTATATTAATATTCTGTTAATTAATATTATTCTGTTAATATGTCAATGAATCTCTCGAGCGCGTTTTCTGGTGGTTACTGTGTCTAAAATGCGAGAAAAAATAATATGAAACGCACAAGACTTCATATTTTTGAGTCGGGATAGAATAGTGATTTCTACACATCATACACAAAGTGTATTTTTTTTTCTCTCGGAGAAACGATAATAAGCATTGTGGCAGTGATTTTTGCCGAACGTTACTCACAGTGACGATAATGAATCCTAAACAGCATATAATGAGAGTATCCGACACGAACAGTATCAACGCGATGTACGTGTAAAGGTTTTCGATATTTTCTGAAAACGTAATGATCCGCTGGTGTTTCGTGATCAGCATTCTCATTGTTATCCCGTCCACGGTGAGTATCATATTTTTGGAAAAGGCCTTCAGCAACCAGTCGCGAAGGATATCGATTTGACCATCGATGTGCAATATCTAAGATCCACAAGATACGTGAACGATAATAAACCGCGATTATCTCATTTTTTAGAGGCTGAATAATGTTGCAAACTCACCAGAGTGACGATGAGTGAATTGATCACAGAAATCGCCCAGCCACACATCACCAGATGAAAGAACTCGAAGATCGTAACGAGCGTATAAACAGGAAATGTGTTTACCTTGAATGGTAGCTTCATCTTCAGGATGTGTTCTCGCGCAGATACATTCATTCTCTGAACGTCACTAGCGTTGACAGCGAGAACGCCACAACTGTATAAAGCTATGGCGGTCATTTGAAGGCCGATGATCCAATTCGAGAAGCGATACGAGAGTCTGGCCTTGTTCCACGTAATGCGCAGACTGCACTCGGTTAAAACGCAATTCTTCCAATCCATGGCCATCATTTGCAACATATCGGAGAACGTTCTACGATCGAATCGAATTCTCGCGATGTGTGATTATTTAACACTAATATCTAATATTTTTTAGGTAAATATGTATATACACACAAGAATATGAGATGAAATAATAATGTAACGGAAGATAATAATGTAACATCTTACATACAAATTCACAAAATAATGGATTCAATAATTGATATAAATTTTGACAAGATATGTGTGTATCTGTATAATTTTCTTGTAATATTCAAATTATATAATTTTACAACAGGATAAAATAGCGACACAAATCTTACCGTTCGTTAATCCACAAAATAGCAAGTTTCATAAACAGTAGACTGTATGCCATAGTGCTGCTTATTCCGTCCATAAAATTAGAGAAACTATCGGTGTAATAGTTTATTAGCACGTAGCGATATTGAAAGATTTGAACCGCGCTCAATAGCACGATGCACAACAATCGGCACAAAGCAGTCGACGGTAGATACGGCCAAATACCATAAGTGCGAAGACCGATCTTCACCACGCGACTAACCGTGCTCATCTCCATGTTTTCCATAAATAAAATGATGCGTCGAGGATATGCGCGCGAATCGTCAAGTAATTTTACGCCGGAAAATCCGGGGAGGTGGAATTGAGATAGTTCCGTGTCGCTGACACGCAAAAAAAAAATGTTCACCAATCGGATAACTCGTTAAATATTCTCTATCGCCACGTATGTGTCGCGAACTTTGACAAACTCGAGGGTATCACGTGCGACAGTCACACGTCGCGGTTGCGTGAATCTGGAAAATAGGGAGCTAAGGAAGAGTTTTTTTTCTTCCCTTCTTGAAGTTGAGTTTCAGGACGATGCAACTGTAGATTAAAAATGTAACAATGCCTACAGTAAGCTTGGGAGTTTACAGCTTCCATGACCTGCGCGATAAACACGCAGTTGCAAAGTTTCCCTGTTGTTGAGGGAGCGTTATGAAGGGTGGAATATGAAAACGCGGGAGTTTGTTCTGACGAGAGTGACTAAGATTACGTGTTTGTACCGCGATACGTGACAGAATACACTTCCCTTGGCGAAGAAAGATAAAAAGTTCATCGCACTAGATTTTTCTCTATAAACCGAGTGGATACTTAAAAATATTATTTTTTACGATGCGCCTTCAATTCTTCAAACTTGATAAAACTGAAGAAATAAATCTAAAATTACACAGCAACGAAGGAAGATGGATCTAATTATGAAAAAAAGGGTCTTTCCACTTGCGATATTTCGAATGAAACATGAACGTAAATCAGACGCAAATCTACACTGCAAAAATTGTATTCTCAACTTAAGAATGTGCCACTTATCTTTAGAAATAGCGCCAAGAGGATCTCCCTTTTTTTTAGTATATATTCTAAAGATAAGTATATATTCTTGGATTTTGAGAATGCAATTTTTTCAGTGTATGCGCAACGACCGTAAAAAGTAATCCAGAGCTTAAGGACTGGGGTCTGAAGAAAAATAAAAGAGAGTAAAATTGCTAAAGTAGTTTTCAGCACTACTTTTTTTGCCATAGACAAGCAAACAAAAATCTTTAGGAAAACAAGTAAAACAATTTAGATCTTATTTGAAAAATATCTATGTTATTAACAACAATGTGAAATATCTGACCAAAGAAAAACCTTCAATGCAATTTTGCTATGTAATTTTCTTTTCGGTTTCGCATTAAAAAATATAATAGCAAAGTCGAATGCAGCTTGAATTACTTGCAATTCGTGAAAAATAAATGGAGAAGCATTATGTAAAACAAACTTCATATATTTATTCTGATATATTTTATCTTATTTTATATCATTCTGAAATCTATTGTTGACGCACTTTTGCTTCATATTATTGTTACAACATTGTCCCAATACGTCTTACTTCGATGATCACAGTAGGTTGCGTGAAGGATCAAGCAGATTGGCGCTAGAAGTTGAAGTGAAATTGACGAAGAAGATATTCAACGAGTGATCTATCCTCCTTATTAAGATGAGTATATCGTAATTTTGTTTTCACGTTTCTCTCTCTCTCTCTCTCCCTCATGCTGTACATATAATCGTAAGCTTTAAAATAATATAGAAAATATCTAGAAGAAGTATCGTTAATGAATAGATAAGTATTCACAATAATTTTTTTTCTTATTATACGATTAATTTAATTTTATAATATAAAGAAAGGAAGTAATATTATACATGTATCCAGTTTAAGAAGCAATACGAGAGTCTGGTTCTATTTGTTATAATCCGTAGACTGTACTCGATTAAAATGTAATTCTTCTAGTCCATGACCATCATTTACAATATATCGGAGAATGTTCTACGATGGGATCGAACTCATCTCTCGCAATGTGTGCTTATTTAATATTAATTCTGTGCTTATTTAATAATAATTATTTTATTTAAGTAAATATATAAACACAAGAATATGGATGACAAGATAATAGTGTCATATCTTATAGATATTTTGCTCTTAAAAAAATTAACAAAATAATGGATTTAGTAATTGAGATAAATTTTGACATAATATGCACGTCTCAATACATATATATGTATATAATTTTTTTGCATTATCAAATTATATAATATTATTTTACTGGAAAATAAATGGAGAAGCATTAAAATAACTTTGATATATTTTTATCTTATGTATCACTATATACTCTCTACTATTCATAAAACAATTGCTTCATATTATTACTACAATTACTCTCTACTACTACTGTATTCATGAACTATAGCTTCATATTATTGTTACATCCATTGTCGCAAAATATCTTACCTACCTTCAGTACATCGCTAATAATAGTGATAGATATGATGCTGAAGCTTTTATAACCTATAAATCAAATTATCATTGGGCACATAATCTTTCAAATATGAATAATAATAGCACAAAAGGCAATAAAAATAAATAAAAAATAGCATATGGAACAAAGTTATCTGTACAATTTTAATGTAGCAGCTTTTTGACATGTCAATTTCTATAATTTAAACTCTTTCGAAATCTGTGATTAATCTTAAGAAATTAATAATAATATAATTTATTTTTACTAGCTGCACACAAGAAACAAGGATATTCACGTATAATTAATATTAATTGAAATCTTGAGAAAATGACGTTTATAAGAATATAAAATCTGTCAAAGAGATATTCAAATTTCATGTTATGTAGCAGTTGTGATAAATGAAACAAAAATAAATAAATTAAGTTAAATCTTACGCTAGTAAAACGCTCCAAAGAGAGATCCATGATTTTTCCACTCGTGATCGTCAATCTCTTCTGCGATCTTATAATGACAAATAATATAATCCGACTTTTTTTAGATGGAAAGTTGTACCAGAGGGAATCATACGCTGCATTCCCGATCATTGTGCTCTGAGAAACAAATTAATAAAGATTTAGAAACGAATTAATAAAGATTTTTACGAAATAACAGGTATTTTTCTCAATGATAACCTTGGCGCTCAGATATTCGCCAGACAAGCAATATATAAATGCCTCGATGTTTATCGTGATATAAAACACCACGGACTTCACCAAGATTGCTGCAACGTTGGGCATATCTAACGACTGTAATTTCCACATACATTGACAATTTAATATATCTTGATACGAATTTTTTATACGACGATACGAAATTTTAGCTCATATTTTTTCCGATATCGACAACTTTTTATGCATTATTTATGTCTATAAAACATTGGTTGCATCATTTGAACTTACAGTGACGATAACATATCCGAGACAGCATATGATGATTGTGTCCGATAAAAGTATAATAAATGCGATATATGTGAAAAGATTCTCGATGCTTTCCGAAAATACGATAATTTGTTGATGCTTCAAGAGCAACGATTGTATCGTAATCTCCTCCGAATCTATCGTATTCTTGGAAAACGCTTTCATTAATCGTTCGCGAAGAATATCGATTTGACCACTGACGTGAAGAATCTAAAATTTACATGTTAATAGTTTTTTTGAGAAGATAAAAAATTGTTTCTTCGAAGATATATCAAGAGAAAGTATAAATTGCAATTTTTTTTAGCTATTTACATTTAATTTTAGATATTATAAAATTATAAACATTTATTATTGATTAACTTTTCAAATGAATTCGTAATTAAACAAAAATATTTTACATTCTTTAATTATGTCACAGAGGTAATATTTTAAAAATTAAATTATTGAAAGATTTTTACGAATTGGACAATCTTAAATTCATACAGACAGATCTAATGAAATATATGGAAAGCGATGTAAAAGTATGATTGGACGGATTCGTCTTGTTTAAAAGCTTTAATTATATAAATGTCAAATATATCGCATATAAATATCGAACTTACCAGAGTAACGAGAAGCGAATTGACCGTCGTGATGCCGTAGGCGACTAAAATCAAGTGATAAAATTGAATACTTTGAACCGCCGTATAAATAGAATTCGTACTAATATTGAATGGTAATTCCATCTTCAGGATAAGTTCCCGTTTGTAGGGTTCCACTCTGTCCATGTTAGTGACAAGAACGCCGGCGGCGTAATTGAATACGGAGAATATCTGCAGACCAATGATCCATCTCGAGGCACGTTGTGCGGCATTTGCCGTTTTTGCCATTACGCGCAAATTATAGACAGTGTCCTGCCGATCCTGCCAGTCCGCGGACATCATTTGTAACAGATTGAAAAATATTCTACGGAAGATCGGGTTCACACCATGCGTGTTAACGCCTATTTCACTTTCAGCCCGCGTGAAATTGAATGGAAACTAAATTGCGACTACGAATTCACTTCATAATATATCAGAAAAAAACAGGCAACTAGCGTAATAATAAGTTTCGTTTACTCTTCATTTACTCAGATCGATTAATTAAAATTAAAAAATTTAAAGTCAACGAGATTGATTTTTTAATCGGTGATTGAAGTAACGAGAAAAGAGATTAGATTTTTGTAATGTATTCTATAACACGTGAGATTTGTGTAATATTTCGTAAATGCATTATACCGTTGATTGGACCATAGAAGAACGAGTTTGATGTAGAGTAGGGAGGAAGCCATCGCGCTACTTATTCCATCCATTAATTCTGAGAAATCGTCCATATAAATGTTCACTATGACATATCGGTACTGAAAGACTTGAGCCGTGCTTAGCATCATTATCCAGTACAATCTAAACAGCACAGTGGACGGTACGTACGGCCAGATGCCGTAAATATAAAGACTGAATTTAACGAGTCGGCTGATCGTGGTCCGCATTTTTATTTTCTTGAGACGGCACTTCGAAGATTGGTCGACGAATAATTTGCCAACGTTAAAACCTGTCCCCAGATCAACAACCGAACCGTGTCATTGACCACTGACTCAATCACTACTAGTTAAATATATATTTCTGTCGTGGAAAAACTCTAACTACAATATTATGCACCACGAAAATGATGCTTCCCCTCGATCCCTCCTTCGCGATGCAATTGCACGCTCTCTTTAAAAATGCAACAGGCATGGGGAGCAGGGAGAAACTTAGTTTCCACGGACGACAATGTTGAAAAGTTTTGCTGCTGGGGGAGCACGTGAAGAAAAACATCGCAAAGAAAGCGAAGATATATTGCAAGAGTTTCTTACGATGAAAAAACTGATTCGAAGGTCACAGTTAGTATTGTAGGTTGCGTGAAGGATTAAGCAGAATGGCGGTGACGCTAGAAGTTGAAGTGACGAAGAAGATATCCAACGAGTGATCTATCTTCCTTATTAAGATGAGTACATCGTAACTTTGTTTTCATATTTTTCTCGTGCAGCATTTATAATCGTAAGCTTTAAGATAATATAGAAAATATCTAGAAGATGTATCCTTAATGATAGATAAGTATTCACAATAATATTTTTTCTTATTATACGATTAATTTAATTTTATAATATAAAGAAAGGAAGTAATATTATACATGTATCCAGTTCGAGAAGCGATACGAGAGTCTAACTCTGTTCGTCATAATCCGTAGACTGCACTCGATTAAAATGTAATTCTTCTAGTCCATAGCTATCATTTACAATATATCGAAGAATGTTCTACGATGGGATCGGACTCATCTCTCGCAATGTGTTTATTTATTACTAATTTTGTGTGCTTATTTAGTAATAATTTTTTTTTGATTTTTAAATATATAAACACAAGAATACGAATGACAAAATAATAGTGTGTTATATATGTTATATATGTATATATACTTCGCTCTTAAAAAATTCACAAAATAATAGATTCAATAATTGAGATAAATTTTGACATAATAAGTACGTCTCAACACATATATAGATATATAATTTTTTGCATTATCAAATTACATAATATTATTTTACTGAGAAATAAATAGAAAAGCATTAAAACAAACTTGATATATTTTTATCTTATATGTCACTCTTTGAACTCTACTATTCATGAACTATTGCTTCATATTATTGTTACAACTATTGTCGCAAAACATCTTACCTACCTTCAGTACATCGCTAATAATAGTGATAGATATGATGCTGAAGCTTTTATAACCTATAAATCAAATTATTGTTGTGCACATAATCTTTCAAATATGAATAATAATAACATAAAAGGGAATAAAAATAAATAAAAAATAGCATGTAGAACAAAGTTATCTATACAATTTTAATGTAGCAACTTTTTAACATGTCAATTTCTATAATTTAAACTCTTTCGTAATCTGTGATTAATCTTAAGAAATTAATAATAATATAATTTATTTTTACTAGCTGCACATAAGAAACAAGGATATTCACGTATAATTAATATTAATTGAAATCTTGAGAAAGTGATGTTTATAAAAATATAAGATCGGTCAAAAAGATATTTAAATTTCATGTTGTGTAGCAGTTGTGATAAATGAAACAAAAATAAATACATTAAGTTAAATCTTACGCTAGTAAAACGCTCCAAAGAGAGATCCATGATTTTTCCACTCGTGATCGTCAATCTTTTCTGCGATCTTAAAATGACAAATAATATAATCCGACTTTGTTTGGATGGAAAGTTGTACCAGAGAGAATCATACGCTGCATTCCCGATCATTTTGCTCTGAAAAGAAACAAATTAAAAGATTTAGATTTAGATTTGGAAACGAATTAATAAAAATTTTTACGAAATAACAGGTATTTTTCTCAAAGATAACCTTGGCGCTCAGATACTCGCCAGACAAGCAGTATATAAATGCCTCGATGTTTATCGTGATATAAAACACCACGGACTTCACCAAGATTGCTGCAACGTTGGGCATATCTAACGACTGTAATTTCCACATACATTAACAAAGACATTGACAATTTAGTATATCTTGTTACTAATTTTTTTACACAACGATACGATATTTGTAACCCATATTTTTCCGATATCGATAACTTTTTATGCATTATTTATGTCTATGAAACATTGAAGGTGTCATTTTAAACTTACGGTGGCGATAACATATCCGAGACAACATATGATGATTGTATCGGATAAGAGTATCATAAACGCGATATATGTGAAAAGATTCTCGATGCTTTCCGAAAATACAATAATTTTTTGATGCTTCGCGATCAACGATTGCATCGTAATCTCCTCCGAATCTATCGTACTCTTGGAAAAAGCTTTCATCAATCGTTCGCGAAGAATATCGATTTGACCACTGACGTGAAGAATCTAAAATTTACATGTTGATAGTTTTCTTAAGAAGATAAATAATTGTTTCTTCGAAGATATATCAAGAGAAAATATAAATTGCAATTATTTTAGCTATTTACGTCTAATTTTAGATATTATAAAATAATAAACATTTATTATTGATTAACTTTTCAAACGAATTCGTAACTTTAACAAAATATTTTACATTCTTTAATTATGTCGCAGAAATAATATTTGAAAAATTAAATTATTGAAAGATTTTTACGAATTGGACAATTTTAAATTCATGCAGACAGATCTAAAGAAATATATGGAAAGCGATGTTAAAAGTATGATTGGACGGATTCGTCTTGTTAAAAAGATTTAATTATATAAATGTTAAATATATCGCATGAATATCGAACTTACCAGAGTAACGAGAAGCGAGTTGATCGTCGTGATGCCGCAGGCGACTAATAACAAGTGATAAAATTGAACACTTTGAACCGCCGTATAAATAGAATTCGTACTAATATTGAATGGTAGTCCCATCTTCAGGATAAGTTCCCGTTTGTAGGGTTCCTCTCTATCCATGTTATTGGCAAGGACGCCGGCAGTGTAATTGAATACAGCGAATATCTGCAGACCAATGATCCATTTCGAGGCGCGTTGTGCGGCATTTGCCGTTTTTGTCATTACTCGCGAATTTATAGTGTCCTGCCGATCCTGCCAGTCCGCGGACATCATTTGTAACAGATCGAAAAATATTCTACGGAAGATCGGGTTCACACCGTGCGTGTTAACGCCTGTTTCACTTTCAACCCGCGTGAAATTGAATCGAAACTAAATTGCGACTACGAATTCATTTCATAATATAGAAAAAAACAGACAATTTGTGCAATAGTAAGCTCCGTTTTCTCTTCATTTAGATCGATTAATTAAAATTAAAAAATTTAAATTCAACGAGATTGATTTTTTAATCGGTGATTCGGTAACGAATAAAAGAGATTAGTTTTTTGTAATGTATTCTATAACACGCGAGATTTGTGTAATATTTCGTAAATGCATTATACCGTTGATTGGACCATAGAAGAACGAGTTTGATGTAGAGTAGGGAGGAAGCCATCGCGCTACCTATTCCATCCATTAATTCCGAGAAGTCGTCCATATGAATGTTCACTATGACGTATCGGTACTGAAAGACTTGAGCCGTGCTTAGCATTATTATCCAGTACAATCTAAACAGCACAGTGGACGGTACGTACGGCCAGATGCCGTAAATGTGAAGGTTGAATCTAACGAGTCGGCTGATTGTGGTCTGCATTTTTATTTTTGTGAGACGGGAGAACTTTGAGGATTGGTGGACGAATAATTTTGCCAACACTAAAATCTGTCCGCGGATTGACAGCCGAACCGTGTCATTGACCACTGACTCAATTACTACTCGTTAAATATTTATTTCTGTTGTAAAAGAACTCTAAGTGTAGTATTATGAACCACGAAAATGACGCTCCCCCTCGATCCCTCCTCCTTCTGATTGCGATGCAATTGCATACTCTCTTTAAAAATGCAACAGGCATGGGGAGCAGGGGAAAACTCAGTTTCCACGGACGACGATGTTGAAAAGTTTCGATGTTGGGGGAGCACGTCGTGGGGAGGAACGTCGGAAAAGAAAGCGGAGACATATCGCAGGAGAGTCTTGCAATGGAAAGACTAGTTTGAAGGTCACTGTTAGTGCTATAGGTTGCATGAAGGCTCAAGCAGTTTGACAGCAATGCTAGAGATTGGAGCACATGACGAAGAAGATGATCAAAGAGCAATTTCTCCTCCTTATCGTAAGGCGAGTATGTCGTGATACTATATGTAACTCTATTTTTACGTTTTTCTCACATCTATATAAATATATATATAATCATAAGTTTCCAAAATTAAATAGAAAATATCTAGAAAAAATTTAGAAAATATCTAGAAAAAATATCGTTATTGAATAGATAAATAATAATAAGTCATAATAATTTTTTATCTTATTATGTGATTAATTTCTGTATTGTATACAAAGAGAAAGAAGTAATATACAAGTTTCATAATGATGCTTGTATTGCATGTGTGTATATGTATACTTTTTATTTACTTCAAAAACAGAATCTGGAGTATTTTAAGATAAAATAATGCTTTAGATGACTAAATTAAATAATTTTATTTTGACTCTTATGAGGATTGGTGAAATACATTGATTAAAAGATCCCATATCGTATTTATAACTTCCTATTTATGCACTGCGGGCAAAGTAAAGCTGTCAGAAGAATCGATGCTTTGGTAAACGATACTCCTGCTCGTCTACATGCGTACACTTGATGTAAAACCCCGTCGAGTCTCTGAATAGGAAAATTGTTAATCGTGTAAACAGCTGGCGGTAGTAAAAGAGTACTATATCCTTCTCTGCACGCGAGGTCGTAAGCGACGCGTAAAGTACGATATACTTCAATACATCGCGTGTAACACCGACACATATGACGCTGATGCTTTCACGATCTACAACATGATACATACGAGCAATTACGACCGATATGCATGCATATTATGCAGCATGATTAAAGAACGTCACTCAATTGTCAAAACATCAATCATGATAAGAGTCATATATAAGAATATCATATGCGTAAAAAAATAGGATTTTAATGAATAAGTTTATCTTAATCTTATCTTATTAAATTCTTACGTTTGCAAATTCTTGCAAAGAAAGATCCATAAACTTTCCAGCCGTGAGTGTCAAGTGCTTCTGAGATCTTACAATCATTAGAAGGACATTCCGATTCAAATTCGGATTTGATTCGTACCAAAGTGATTCATACGCCGCATCACCGATCATTCTGCTCTGTAACATAACGTAACAAATTTTCATCTTACAATTAGTATAGCATCCGTAGTATACTTTACAGTGCGTGTATTGCATACTGACTTTTGTGCTGAGATACTCTCCGACGAAACAGAAGATAAATGCGTCTAAGCAGATGACAACATAAAATAAAATAGATTTCACTAACACTGCCGATCCTCCCGGAACACCTATTGACTAAAAATTTTGAAGTATACGTAAAAGATTAAAATTACATTATTATATTTACAGAATACTTACAATTACAATAAGAAATCCTAAACAGCAGATAACTAAAGTGTTTGAGACGAATTGTATTAGAGCAATGCTTGAATAGAGAACCTCGATGTCTTTGGAGAACGAGATGATTCTCTGATGACGAATGATCAAAGTCTTCATAATAGTTTCGGTAACACCTCGTTCAATGTTCTTTTGTGTAATTTCACTCAACTTATGGCGCACTATATCGATCTGCCCACAGGCGTGAAGCACCTATAAATGTCACTGCTCGGTTCGATTTTACGCCTCATAAAAAGCATGAAATATTCTACATAGCTTGCATTATTAGTTTATTTCTCGGATTAAAAAAAGAATAACTCATCAATTATTAGAATTTATTATTGTACTTGATATTGTTTAAAATTTCTTTCATTGTGTTATATCGTAGCTGTGTTTCTTTGCAGAAACAACGATTATAAAAAGACTTACTAATATTATCAACAAGGAGTTTAACACGCCTGTTGTACTAGCCGCGCTCGTCTGATGAATAAACTGAGTAATTAAAACAACGATATATACCGATGTGCTCTTCATTTCGAAAGGTAATTCCATCTTGAGAATGAGCTCTCGAGCATCGGTCTGATTGTTACTGTTATACCTAATCAGAGTACCAGAAGCATAGAGGAACACTGATATCATGTACATGGTAATTATCAAGTTGGAGAACCGACGAGAGAGGTAAGCTATTCTGGTCATTGTGTACTCTTCGGAGACATCATGTCTCTTCCAATCTTCGACTATGCGCGTTATGATTTCATTCAGCAAACTATAACATTTGAACAAACATTAAACAATATATAGAGAGATAATATGGATTATTTCGCGCGATATTATTACGAATCAAAGCAGAGTGTTAAGAAAGTTATATTTTTACAATTTACAAGAATATGAAGATCCAGGATCTGCTCGTTTTGCAAACTATACTTAGCTACGAGAAAGCTTACTGAGCGTTGAACGCGAAAACAATCAGCTTGAGCAACACAAGACTGTAAGCCAGAGTTATGCTCAATACGTCCATCAGGATAAAAATATCCTCTTCGCCGACATGCATAATCAAATATCGATATTGAAAAATCTGAAACACTACCATTGAAGATATGTACAAGATTCGGCGCAAAATTGCGTACGACGTGTCCGGCCATACGCCGATTGCACGTAGGCCGAATTCCACGGAGTGACACACGGTATTCGTCGAATCCATTTCATTACTCATTAAACCGGAATAAATTCAACTTATGACACAATAGCACTAATCTTAACTCGGTTTCTTCTCTCTTGTCGGTTTACGGACAAGATTATAATAGAAGGGGGCAAGATTCGCGCTAACCCGGATTTATCTACTTTGTACGATTGTCGAGATGTAATTTTATTTTGCACAGAAACTAAAATGCGGCTGCACGTCGAATCTCGTAACGTCATTGATTAGAAGAGAAGCAACGAAACTTCCGGTTGCAGAGTGCTCGATATAGTCTTTTTCTAAATGTGACTGAACAGTCGGTCGAGAGATCTGCGCGAGACTGTAAAATTTTCTGTAGATTCAACTCGAACTCCCACCCCTACCACAGACGACCAGTAAAGATCGTTTCGTATTTCCTTCGCATAATTATTGCCATCTTGGAAGTCGCGATAAAAAATATAAAATGATATTTCTCCAACAGTTACAGCGATTGTGAAAAAAGAAAAACTCATGCGAAAACGTCCATGCATTCTATTGTATATGTACGTATCGCTCGGTTGCTATCTGTCATTTGCATTAAAAATGCAAAGCGCACGTTCACTACTTTCATGTGCTGAAAGACTCGCGCTGTATTGAGCATTATGATTTCGTATAATTTAAATAGCACAATGGACGATATACACGATACTGTATTGTATAAGTCAAATTTAATTATCCATTGGGTTGTTAGCATCTTTTTCCTAAGAATCGATTTGAAACTTGGATTAAGCAGATTAACCACAATACGTTATCAACTATCTTCTCTAAAACTGAAATCTGCTAATGTAGCTTTGCATTATTTAATATGAATCAAGCATTATTTATTAAATATATGTGTTTGTTGTGCAATAATTGAAAAATTGAACTGTAATTACGTAGAAAAAATTTTCTGGTAACGTAATGTAACATATTACATATATAATATAAGAAAAAGAGGAAATATACATATAATATACGTATAATTAATTTTATTTTATTCTTTCTATACATCTATATATGTATATATTTGTATATTTTTTTCATTAATTTTTAAAAATCTTTCTATATAATCTTAAATTTTATAAGATAGATCTGTTACTTTGACATTAGATAAATAAATTTTAAGTCTATAATTAATTTGCTTTCATTTTGTTTATATCAGATTTGATAAAATACATCTTAATTCAGAGAATTAAGTCTTATTTGATAGAAACCTGTGTTTTAGTAAACGATATTTTTGTTTGTCTATATATCTCTGACTAAGTGTAGTTGGCGGTAAAAAAGTACTACATCCCTCTCTGCATGCGAGGCCATAAGCAACGCGTAATGTACCTGTATTTCAATACATCGCGTGTAACACCGATACATATGACGCTGATGCTTTTACAATCTACAACATGATACACACGAGCAATTACGTCCGATACATACGTGAATATTATGTAATACGATTAAAGAAAATAATTCAGTCAAAACATCAATCATGATAAGAGTCATATACAGGGTGACCCATTTTAACTTAGGCAGCCAAATAACTCGAAAAATAAGCAAGATAGAGAAAAATGTTTTAGACAAAAGTTGTATGGTTTCGAGGGGGCCATAAGATGGTATCATTGATTTGACCTTGAAGAGTCATTTGAAGGTCACGTGAAGGTCACTTCAATTTTTTTAAATGGAACATCCTATATATTTTTGTACATTCTTGTAGCTCATCTCGAGAGCTTTCCAAAACACTATAATTAAGTACATTTTCGTTAAGTACTTTTTGAGTTATGAGGCTTGAAGTAATTTCTTAATTTTACATAAACCGTAAAATATCTTGTAAAATATTCATTTTTCGATTACCTTACCTTAATAGTTTTATGTACAAAATAATGAGAGGAATCAATTGGTGTAAAGAAAACACATAGTTGTTTCGAAGAAAAAATATGTAATTTGCAATTAACAATTCCATATTTTTTCTTAAAAACAACTATGTGTTTTCTTTACACCAATTGATTCCTCTCATTATTTTGTACATAAAAGTATTAAGGTAAGATAATCGAAAAATGAATATTTTACAAGATATTTTACGGTTTATGTAAAATTAAGAAATTATTTCAAGCATCATAACTCAAAAAGTACTTAACGGAAAGGTACTTAATTATAGTGTTTTGGAAAGCTCTCGAAATAAGCTACAAGAATGTACAAAAATATATAGGATATTCCATTTAAAAAAATTGAAGTGACCTTCACGTGACCTTCAAATGACTCTTCAAGGTCAAACCAATGATACCATCTTATGGCCCCCTCGAAACCATACAACTTTTGTCTAAAACATTTTTCTCTATCTTGCTTATTTTTCGAGTTATTTGGCTGCCTAAGTTAAAATGGGTCACCCTGTATAAGAATATCATATGCGTAAAAAAATAGGAGATTTTAATGAATAAGTTTATCTTAATCTTATCTTATTAAATTCTTACGTTTGCAAATTCTTGCAAAGAAAGATCCATAAACTTTCCAGCCGTGAGTGTCAAGTGCTTCTGAGATCTTACAATCATTAGAAGGACATTCCGATTCAAATTCGGATTTGATTCGTACCAAAGTGATTCATACGCCGCATCACCGATCATTCTGCTCTGTAACATAACGTAACAAATTTTCATCTTACAATTAGTATAGCATCCGTAGTATACTTTACAGTGCGTGTATTGCATACTGACTTTTGTGCTGAGATACTCTCCGACGAAACAGAAGATAAATGCGTCTAAGCAGATGACAACATAAAATAAAATAGATTTCACTAACACTGCCGATCCTCCCGGGACACCTATTGACTATAAATTTTGAAGTATACATAAAAGATTAAAAAATTACATTATTATATTTACAGAATACTTACAATTACAATAAGAAATCCTAAACAGCAGATAACTAAAGTGTTTGAGACGAATTGTATTAGAGCAATGCTTGAATAGAGGACTTCGATGTCCTTGGAGAACGAGATGATTCTCTGATGACGAATGATCAAAGTCTTCATAATAGTTTCGGTAACACCTCGTTCAATGTTCTTTTGTGTAATTTCACTCAACTTATGGCGCACTATATCGATCTGCCCACAGGCGTGAAGCACCTATAAATGTCACTGCTCGGTTCGATTTTACGCCTCAAAAAGCATGAAATATTCTATATAGCTTGCATTATTAGTTTATTTCTCGGATTAAAAAAAGAATAACTCATTAATTATTAGAATTTATTATTGTACTTGATATTGTTTAAAATTTCTTTCATAGTGTTATGTCGTAGCTGTGTTTCTTTGCAGAAACAACGATTATAAAATGACTTACTAATATTATCAACAAGGAGTTTAACACGCCTGTTGTACTAGCCGCGCTCGTCTGATGAATAAACTGAGTAATTAAAACAACGATATATACCGATGTGCTCTTCATTTCGAAAGGTAATTCCATCTTGAGAATGAGCTCTCGAGCATCGGTCTGATTGTTACTGTTATACCTAAGCAGAGTACCAGTAGCATAGAGGAACACTGACATCATGTACATGGTAATTATCAAGTTGGAGAACCGACGAGAGAGGTAAGCTATTCTGGTCATTGTGTACTCTTCGGAGATATCATGTCTCTTCCAATCTTCGACTATGCGCGTTATGATTTCATTCAGCAAACTATAACATTTGAACAAACATTAAACAATATATAGAGAGACAATATGGATTATTTCGCGCGATATTATTACGAATCAAAGCAGAGTATTAAGAAAGTTATATTTTTACAATTTACAAGAATATGAAGATCCAGGATCTGCTCGCTTTGCAAACCGTACTTAGCTACGAGAAAGCTTACTGAGCGTTGAACGCGAAAACAATCAGCTTGAACAACAGAAGGCTGTAAGCCAGAGTCGCGCTCAATACGTCCATCAGAATAAAAAGATCCTCTTTGCCGAAACGCATGATTAAATATCGATATTGAAAAATCTGAAACACTACCATTGAAGATATGTACAAGATTCGGCGCAAAATTGCGTACGACGTGTCTGGCCATACGCCGATTGCACGTAGGCCGAATTCCACGGAGTGACACACGGTATTCGTCGAATCCATTTCATTACTCATTAACCCGGAATAAATTCAACTTATGACACAATAGCACTAATCTTAACTCGGTTTCTTCTCTCTTGTCGGTTTACGGACAAGATTATAATAGAAGGGGGTAAGATTCGCGCTAACCCGGATTTATCTACTTTGTACGATTGTCGAGATGTAATTTTATTTTGCACAGAAACTAAAATGCGGTTGCACGTTGAATCTCGTAACGTCATTGATTAGAAAAGAAGCAACGAAACTTCCGGTTGCAGAGTGCTCGATATAGTCTTTTTCTAAATGTGACTGAACAGTCGGTCGAGAGGTCTGCGCGAGACTATAAAATTTTCTGTAGATTCAACTCGAACTCCCACCCCTACCACAGACGACCAGTAAAAATCGTTTCGTATTTCCTTCGCATAATTATTGCCATCTTGAAAGTCGCGATAAAAAATATAAAATGATATTTCTCCAATAGTTACAGCGATTGTAAAAGAAGAAAAACTCATGCGAAGACGTCCATGCATTCTATTGTGTATGTACGTATCGCTTGGTTGCTATCTGTCATTTGCATTAAAAATGTAAAGCGAACGTTCACTACTTTCATGTGCTGAAAGACTCGCGCTGTATTGAGCATTATAATTTCGTATAATTTAAATAGCACGATGGACGATATACACAATACTGTATTGCATAAGTCAAATTTAATTATCCATTGGGTTATTAGCATCTTTTTCCTAAGAATCGATTTGAAACAGCAGATTAACCACAAAACGTTATCAACTATCTTCTCTAAAACTGAAATCTTCTAATGTAGCTTTACATTATTTAATCATTATATGAATCAAGCATTATTTATTAAATATATGTGTTTGTTGTGCAATAATTGAAAAATTAAACTGTAATTACGTAGAAAAAATTTTCTAACGTAATGTAACATATTACATATATAAGATAAGAAAAAGAGGAAATATACATATAATATACGTATAATTAATTTTATATTATTCTTTCTATACATCTATATATGTATATATTTGTATATTTTTTTCATTAATTTTCAAAAATCTTTCTATATAATCTTAAATTTTATAAGATAGATCTGATACTTTGACATTAGATAAATAAATTTTGTCTATAATTAATTTGCTTTCATTTTGTTTATATCAGATTTGATAAAATACATCTTAATTCAGAGAATTAAGTGTCTTATTTTATAGAAACCTGTGTTTCAGTAAACGATATTTTTGCTTGTCTATATATCTCTGACTAAGTGTAGTTGGCGATAAAAAAGTACTACATCCCTCTCTGCATGCGAGGCCATAAGCAACGCGTAATGTACCTGTATTTCAATATATCGCGTGTAACACCGATACATATGACGCTGATGCTTTTACAATCTACAACATGATACACACGAGCAATTACGTCCGATACATACGTGAATATTATGTAATACGATTAAAGAAAATAACTCAGTCAAAACATCAATCATGATAAGAGTCTACGCGCATAATCATACGTAAAAAGATATCTAGGTTTTTATAAACAATTTTATTATGTAACTAAATTCTTACGTTTGCGAATTGCTGCAAAGAAAGATCCACAAACTTTCCGGCCGTGAGTTTTAGGTGCTTCTGTGATCTCGCAATCATTAGAAAGACATTTCGATTTTGGTTTGGATTAAATTCGTACCAAAGTGATTCATATGCTGCATTACCGATCATTCTACTCTGTAACATAACAAATTTCCGTCGTAAAATAGCATTTTATATATTTTATAATGTGGATTGTATACTGACTTTTGTACTGAGACACTCTCCGGCGAAACAAAGTATAAATGCCTCTGAGCAGATGATAATGTAAAATAATATAGCTTTCACTAACACTGTGGTTCCGCCTGGAACACCGATTGACTAAAACTTTTGAAATAGATCTTGTATGTGAAAAAAAGATCAAAATTTTACTGAAGAATACTCACAACTACAATAATAAATCCTAGACAACAAATAACTAGAGTGTTTGACATGAATTGTATCAACGCGATGGTTGAAAAAAGGCTCTCGATGTTCTTGGAGAACGAGATAATCTTCTGATAACGGATAATCAACATCTTCATGATACTTTCAGTAGCACCTTGCTCAATATTCTTCCGCGTGATTTTGTTCAATTTTTGCCGCACTATATCGATCTGCCCACAGGCATGAAGCACCTAAATATCATGATTTGTGTATGATTCATTCTGTATATAAAGCATGAAAGTTCTTTACGTTATTTAGTTTATTATTTTATTTTTCAAATTAAGAAATAAATAACGCATTAATTATTAATCTATATCTGTTATTTGATCTCAGTTAAAATTTTTCTTATGTATATATACGCACATGTATCGTAGTTATTTTTCTTTGTAAAAGTATCGATAAATTGATTGAATGAAAAAGACTTACTAGTGTTATTAGCAAGGAGTTTAACACACCCTCCGTACTAGCTGCAGTCGTCTGATGAACAAACTGTGTAATTAGAACAGCAATATACACTGATGTGTTTTTTATTTCGAAAGGCAATTCCATCTTAAGAATGAGTTCTCGAGCACTGGTCTGATTATTGTGCTTATATCTAAGCAGAGTACCCATAGTATAAAGGAACACCGACATCGCGTACATGGTAATTATCAAGTTGTAGAACCGACGAGAGGTGTAAGCGATTCTGGTCATCGTGTATTCTTCGGAGACATCGCGTCTTTTCCAGTCCTCGACTATATGCGCTATGATTTCACTTAGCAGACTACAATGAATTGAAGAAATATTGAACAATTGAAGAAGTAATGAATGGTTATTTATATAGAGCTGCAACATACGAATTATTTCGCGAAAAATCATCACGAATCGAAGCAGAGTGTAAATATGTATATTAGACATTTTTACAATTTACAATTTCAGATCTAAAATATAAAGCACCAGAATCTGCAAATCCTATTATATGTAACTTACTGAGTATTAAATGTGAAAATTATCAGTTTGATAAACAAAAGGCTAAAAGTCACTGTTCCGCTCAATACGTCCATAAAGATGAAAAGGTCCTCTTCGTTAAAATGCATGATTAAGAATCGATACTGAAAACTCTGAAATACTGCAACCGAGGATATGCATAAGATTCGGCGCAAAATTGCGTATGAAGTGTTAGGCCATACGCCGATTGCACGCAGATCAAATTCCACCGAATGACACACGGTATTTTTCGAACCTATGTCGTTATTCATAAAATTAGAATAACTTATCAAGTTAGACTTATAACACGGTAGCACTAATATTAACTCGTTTTCTCTTTCTTGTTCATATATGTTATACGGATAAGACTATAATACAGAAGGAAACAAGATTTGCGTTAGTCAGGGATTATCTGCTTCGTATAGTTGTTACGACGTAACTTAATTATTTTGCGCTGAAGCTGCAACGCGGTTGCACGTCCAATTTCATCCTAGGTCACATTGGTTAGAAGATGAGTATCGTAACTTCCGGTCGTAGCATGCTTGATAATCGTAATCCAGTCGTGGGAATATAATTAACCGAGAGGTATAAAGAGACTGTACAATTTTCTGTGGATTAAACACTTGAATAATTCTCATCTTTGTCACAACCAATAGTAAAGATCAGTAAAGAACGTTTATTATGTTTTTCCGTCGCGTAATTATCTTCATCTTGGAAGTCGCATAATTAAAAACTTATAAACCAATATCTCTTCTATGATTATAGCAATTGCAAGAAGAAGCAGCCATGAAAAGACGTCTATGCATTTTCTCGAATATGCATTGCTCGGTCGCTGTCTGTCATTTATATTAAAAAATGCAAAGCAAACGTTCACTACCATGTGCTGAAAGACTTGCGCTGTACTGAGCATTATAATTCCGTATAATTCAAATAGCACGGTGAACAGATGAACACGGACGAAACATAAGTTCAGGTAATGTTAAGACTAAATCTAATTATGCATCATAATTATTAATATCTTTTTCTTAAAAGACGATTAGAAACTTGGAATATTAATCCTACGTTATCAACCAACTTCTCTAAAACTGAAATTTTTTTCGCGGTCATAACCAAATGCGTATCATTTAATTAGACTAATCATTATTTGTTATTAAATATAAATTAATATTAAATATATGTTTAATTATTATTAAATATATGTATCTGCTATATGCATAAAAATGATAATATGCATAAAATTGGAACTGTAATTTCGTAGCCAAAATTTTTTCGTATCTAAAGTTTCTTTCTCCTATCTCTCTTACATGTAAATCCTACATGTAAATCCTATCTCTCTTACATGTAAAAGATAGGAGAAAGAAACAATATATATAATTAATTTTATATAATACTTTCTATACATTTATACATGTATATATATACATACAGGGTGTCCCAGGTATCTTCCGTCCAAAAAGAAAGGCAGATTCTCTGGCCAATTTAAAAACGATTTTTCCTCAGCGAAAATGTCGCGGCACTAATTTTCGAGTTATAAACGATTGAAAATAAAGGGTTTTTCGCAAACTAAGGCTTATGGGAATAAAATATTAATAAAGTCACATTCTTTAGTTAATTTTAGGTAGAGTTTACTTTAATAGAATTTTAATTTAAGGCTTAGTTAGAAAGATACATGATGACAAAAATTGGGAATATGCAAAAAATAATGATCTCCCTCGACATTTTCGCTGAGGAAAAATTGTTTTTAAATTGGCCAGAGAATCTGCCTTTAAAATATCAAGTGGTAATTTCGGGACACCCTGTATATATTTACATATATATTTTTAATATTATTTTTCAAAAATCTTCCTAAACATATTCAATCAATAAAATGGCACTTTAACATTAGATGACTAGATTAAGTCGATAATCAAATGCTTTAATTTTGATTTTATCAGATTTGATAAAAGATACCTCGATTCAAAATATCAAGTATTATTATTTTATGGAAACTTGTATGTGTGTTTCGGTAATCTATATATCTGTTTGTCTATACATGTCTCTAACTAACAAAATCGTGTAAAAATAGTTGGTGGTAGAAGAATACTACATCTCTCTCTGCACGCGAGGCCGTAAGCGTGCGTGTAATGCACAATATATTTCAATACATCGCGTGTAACACAGACACATATGACGCAGACGCTTTCACAATCTACAACATGATACATACGAGCAATTATGACCGACATATATGAATATTATGCAGCATGATCGAAGAATGTAACTCAGTTGTCAAAATATTAATCATGTTAAGAGCCTACGCGCACAATCACACACGTAAAAAGATCTAGGTTTTTATAAATAATTTTATTATTTGATTAATTTCTTACGGTTGTAAATTGCTGCAAAGAAAGATCCACAAACTTTCCAGCCGTGAGTTGCAAGTGCTTCTGCGATCTTACAATCATTAGAAGGACATTCCGATTCAGACTCGGATTCGATTCGTACCAAAGCGATTCATATGCTGCGTTGCCAATCATTCTGCTCTATAACACATAACATATATAAATAAATAAATAAATAAAAGATAATAAATTTTCATCGTAGAACATCATCCGATATACTTTACATATGTTATATACTGACTTTTGTGCTGAGATATTCTCCGGTAAAACAAAATACAAATGCATCTAAGCAGACCATAATATAAAATACCAAGGATTTCAGTAACACTGTTGTTCCACCTGGAACACCGATTGACTAAAACTCTTGAAATAGATCTTGTATATTGAAAAAAAGATTAAAATTTCGTTACTGCAGAATACTCACAACCACGATGATAAATCCTAGACAACATATAATCAAAGTATTTGAGAAGAGTTCTATGAACGCGATGCTTGAAAAGAGACCCTCGATATTTTTAGAAAACAAGATAATCTTCTGATGACGAATGATCAACGTCTTCATGATGTTTTCGGTAATATTTCGGTTGATATTTTTCCCCGTAATTTCGTGCAATTTTCGTTGCACTATATCGATCTGTCCACAAACGTGAAGCACCTAAATGTCACAATGTATTTGGTTCAATTTTATATCTCATAAAATATATGGAAGTTCTCTGCATAGCTTCTATTATCAGTTTATATCTCAGATTAAAAAAAAATTAATGTATTAAAGTTAAAATATATCTGTTATTTAATTTCCATCAAGATTTTTTTCTTTAATATCATATTTCAATTATCTTATTTTGTGTACAGTCGTTTAAAAATTATAGAAACATTCTTACTAGTGTTATTAGCAAGGAGTTTAACATGCCCGCGGTACTAGCTGCGCTCGTCTGATAAACAAACTGTGTAACTAGAACAATAATATATATTGATGTGCTCTTGATTTCGAAAGGCAACTCCATTCTAAAAATGAGCTCCCGAGCATCGGTCTGATTGCTAATCTTATATCTAAGTACAGTACTGGTAGCGTAGCAGAACACTGTCATCGCGTACAGGGTGATTATCAAGTTAGATATTCGACGAGAAACGTAAGCGATTCTGGTCATTATGTTTTCTTCAGAGGCATCGTCCCTTTTCCAGTCCTCAACTACGTGCGTTATGATTTCATTCAGCAGACTATAATATTTACAAAAATATTTAATAATATAAAACGATAACATGGATTATTTAGCCAAATATCATTACAAATCGAAGTAGAAAATTCATGTATATTAAAAATTATATTTTTATAATTTCTAACTCTCTTCAAATGTAAAATATGATACCATGAAATCTGCTTGTTTTCCAAATCTTACTATACTTAGCTGAAAGAAAACTTACTGAGCATTAAACGTGAAAATTATCAGCTTGATAAACAGAAGGCTGTAAGTCAGAGTTCCGCTCAATACGTCCATCAAGATAAAAAGGTCATCTTCGTTAAAATGCATGATCAAGTATCGATACTGAAAACTCTGAAATACTATAATCGAGGATATACATAAGATTCGGCGCAAAATTGCGTACGACGTGTCCGGCCATACGCCGATTGCACGCAGACCAAATTCCACCGACTGACACACAGTACTCATTGAGTCTATCTCGTTACTTACAGAACCAGAATAACGTGCCGTAAGTTAGATTTATAACGGTTGCATTAAAATTAACTCGGTTTCCTCTCTCTTGAGAGTGTATATATTATATGACTAAGACTATAATACAGAAGGACACAAGATTTGCGTTAGCCAGGAATTATCTACTTCGTACGGTTGTTACTACCTAACTTAAGTATTTTGTTGTGAAACTACAGCACGGTTGAACGTCCAGTCTCATGTAAGGTTATCGGTTAAAAAATGAGCGCCGGTCACAATATGCTTGATAGTTGTAATCCAGTCCTAAGTGAATATAGTCGGTCAAAAGGTCTAAACAATATTGTAAAATTTTCTGTAGATTAAACTTTCGAATATCTTCTACCTTACCAGAGCTGACGGTAAATATCAGTAAGAATCGTTTATTATATTTCCGATGCATAATTATTTTCATCTTGGAAATCGCATAATAAGAAACTTATAAATTATATTATCTCTTCAATAATTAAAGCGATTGCAAAAAAATAGCCATAAGAAGACATCCATGCATTCTGCCGTGTGTGCATCGCTCGGTCGCTGTCTGTCATTTGCATTAAAAATGCAAAGCATTCGTTCATTACCATGTGTTGAAAGATCGCGCTGTACTCGATATTATAATTCCGTATAATTCAAAAAGCACGATAGACGATACATATAATACAGGAACTGTAACTAAATGCTGACTTTAATTATTCATATGGTTATTTGCATCTTTTTTTTAAAAGACGATTAGAAACTTGGAAGATTAATCGATACGTTATCAATCAATTTCTCTAAAACTATAGTTTCCTCGCAGCGACAACTGAATGCTGTTTCATGTCATTCAACTATTATTTGTCAAATATAATGAATTGTTGTGCAATGCAAAAAAATAAAAGTATAATTTCATAGACAATTTTCTCATAACGTAATGTAATACATTATATATATAAAATAGGATAGAAGGGGGAAATATAAAAAATTAATTTTATATAATACTTTTTATACACGTATGTATATTTATTCATATATTTTTGTATATTTTTCTTATTATATTTCAAAAATCTCTTGAGATTATTTCAAATTCATAAGATAAAATGTCACATTGACATTAAATAATTAAATTTAATCGATAATTAAATGCTTCTATATTGATTTTAATCGATATTTTACCAGATTTTGGCAAAGAGAATTAAATATCTTTTTCATCGAAAGTTGATGTGTTTTAATAAACGACATCTTTGTTCGTCTATACATATCTCTGACTATGAAAGTCATATAAATTGTTGGCGGTAGTAAAAGAGTACTATATCCCTTTGCACGCGAAACCCTAAGCGGCGTAATGCATGATGTACTTCAATACATTGCGTGTAACACCGACACATATGACGCTGATGCTTTTACAATCTACAACATGATATATACGAGCGCAATTACGGTAGACAGTAGACATACACGAATATCACGCAGCATTACCAGAGAAAGTCATTCAGTTGTCAAAACATCAATCATAATAAGTGCATACACGCATACGATCATATGCGGAAAAAAATATCTAGATTCTCATAATCATAAAAAATTCATTATCTAAATAAATACTTACGTTGGCAAATTGCTGCAAAGAAAGATCCACAAACTTTCCAGCCGTGAGTTGCAAGTGCTTCTGCGATCTCATAATCATTAGAAGAACATTCCGATGCTGGTTAAGGTTTGAATCGTACCAAAGTGAATTATATGCCGCGTCACCGATCAATCTGCTCTGTAACAAAACGAAAAAAGTGTCCATCGTACAACAGCATCGGATATATTTTGCAGCGCATATTGTATACTAACCTTTGTGCTGAGATATTCTCCGACGAAACAAAATATAAATGCGTCTAAGTTGATCGCAATGTAAAATAACACGGATTTCACCAACACTGTTGTTCCATTCGGGACACTGATTGACTAAAAATTTTGAAATTACCTCGTTTATTAAAAAAAGATTAAAGTATCGTTATTACAGAATACTCACAACCACAATGAGAAATCCTAGACAACAGATAACCAGAATGTTTGAGACAAATTGTACTAGTGCGATGTTTGAAAAGAGGCTCTCGATATTTTTGGAAAACGAGATAATCTTCTGATGACGAATGATCAATGTCTTCATGATATTTTCGGTGATACCTCGTTCAATATTCGTCTGCGTGATTTTGTTCAACTTTTGTTGTACTATATTGATCTGTCCACAGGTGTGAAGCACCTATATGTCACGCGATATGCGATTGATTTTAAGTCTTATAAGAAACATGGAAATTTTTACCATAACTGGTATTATTAATTTATTTTTCAGATTAAAACAAATAATGTATTAATTATTAATATACATCTATTACTTTTGATCAACATTTTTCTTATTGATGGTATATTATAGCTGATATTGTATCGATCTTTTTCCGTAGGAACATCGATAAATTATAAAAAGACTTACTAGTGTTATCAGCAAGGAGTTTATCACGCCCTCCGTACTGGCCGCGCTCGTCTGATGAACAAATTGAATAACTAGAACAGCGATATATACTGATGTGCTCTTCATTTCGAAAGGCAATTCCATCTTAAGAATGAGCTCTCGTGTATCGGTCTGATTAGTACTCTTATACCTAAGCACAGTACTGGTAGCGTAGAGAAACACCGTCATCGCGTACATGATGATTATAAAGTTAGACAACCGACGAGAGATATAAGCTATTCTGGTCATTGTGTATTCTTCGGAGACATCGCGTTCCTTCCAATCTTCGACTATATGCGCTATGATTTCATTCAGCAGACTATAATATTATATTTGAAAAAATAATATTATATTTGAATGACATATATAAAAAATGGCAACATGGATTATTTAGCCAAATATCATTATCAAAGCAGCATGTAAAATTTTCGAATATAAGAGGATATATTTTTATAATTTACAACCTCAGATCTAGAATATGAAGCCATCTGCTTGTTTTCCAAAATCCTACTATACTTAACTGCGATAAAACTTACTGAGCATTGAATGCGAAAATTATCAACTTAATTAACAGAAGGCTGTAAGCCACAGTTCCGCTCAATACGTCCATCAGGATATAAAGATCCTCTTCCTCGAAATGCATGAACAAGTATCGATACTGAAACGTCTGAAACACTGCCATCGAGAAAATGCACAAAATTCGGCGCAATATTGCATATGACGTGTTCGGCCATACGCCGATTGCGCGCAGACCGAACTCTGTGGACTGACATACGCTATTCATGGAATCTATCTCGTTACTTATCAAACCGGAATTAATTAAACTTACTACACGATAACACAAATTTTAATCTAGTTTCCTCTCTCTTGTCAGTTTACATTATATGAATAAGACTATAATGCAGAAAAAGACAAGACTCGCGCTAGCTCGGGATTATCTTCTCCGTATGTTACGATGTATATCAAGTATTTAGCACTGAAGCTAAACGCGAATGCACGTCCAATCTCGTAAAGTCATCGGTCAGAAGAAGAATTTGAAACTTTCGGTCGCAACATGCTTGATAGCCTTAAGTTGATCGCGAAATATAGTCAATCGAGAGGTTTAAGAAAGACTGTAAAATTTTCTACGGATTCAACATTCGAGTAATCCCCACCTCTGCCATCAGTCAACCAGTAAGAATCGCTTACGTATTTCCATCGTGTAATTATTTCCATCTTGGACGTCGCGAAAAAAAAATTAAACCGACATCTCTCTGATGATTATAGCAATTGCAAAAAAAGAACACGCATGGACGTTCATGAATTTTCTTTTGCGCGCATCGCTCAGTCGCAGTCTGTCATTTGCATTAAAAATGCAAGGAAAACGTTCGCCAGCATGTGAAAGACTTGCGCTGTACTTGGCATTATAATTCCGTATAATTCAAATTATACACAGTTAAATATCGTAAATGTAAAAGCCAACTTTAATTATTCATCGTAGTTATCCGGATCTTTCTTTTAAAAGAGACTAGAAAAATTAATCCCGATATGTTACCATGAAATCTTTCTTTAAAATTAATTTCCTTGCGGCGAGAGCCGTACGTCTGCGTCATTTAGCAATGAACCAAACATTATTTGTTAAATATATGGTTTGTTGTATAATGTAAAAAATATAATTGTAATGGCATAGGCAATATTTTCTTATATCGTAATAAATATAAGATTTTATATAAAATATGAGAGAGGGGCAATGTATACAATTAATTTTATATAATATCTTATATATATATATATATATATATATATATATATATATAATTTTATAACATTGAATGACTAAGTTTTTTTATTAATTAAATGCTTTTTTATTTTGATTTTATCAGAGTTAATAAAAAACACATATATTTCGAGTCAGATAATTAAGAATCTTATTTTATCGAAACTAAATATGTTTCAATAAATAATATCTCTGCTCGTCTATATATGTTTCTGGCTAAGAGTATTGTGTAAATTTTGATGGTAGCAAAAGAATACTGTATCCCTCTACACGCGAAGCCGACTCATAATGTACGATGTACCTTAATACATCGCGAGTAACACTGACACATATGACGCTGATACTTTTACAATCTACAACATAGTATACAAGTAATTACTAAGTAAATATACGCAGCATGATCATAAAACGTCACTCGGTTGTCAATACATTATGATAAGAGCATACGCGTACACAATTACAAACACGTGTAAAAAATTATCTAGATTTTTAAAACCAATTTTATTATCTGGCTAAATTCTTACGTTGGTAAATTGCTGCAAAGAAAGATCTACAAACTTTCCAACTGTGAGTGTCAAGTGCTTCTGCGATCTTATAATCATTAGAAGAACATCTCGATTCTGGTTTGGATTTGATTCGTACCAAAGCGATTCATATGCCGCATCGCCGATCATTCTGCTCTGTAACATAACAAATTTTCATCATAGTACAGCATCCATAGTAAGCTTTACAACGGATATAGCATACTAACTTTTGTGCTGAGATACTCTCCAAGGAAACAAAGTATAAATGCGTCTATGCAGACTACTGTGTAAAAAAACAAGGATTTCACTAACATTGTCGATCCACCAGGGACACCGACTGACTAGAAATTTCGAAATAATCTTATAAAAAATTAAACTTATGTTACTATGGGATACTTACAATCACAATGAGGAATCCTAGACAACAGATAACCAAAGTATTTGAGACGAATTGTATTAACGCGATGCCTGAGCAGAGGCTCTCGATGTTCTTGGAGAATGAGATAATTTTCTGATGACGAACGATCAACGTCTTCATGTTGCTTACGTTAACACCTTGCTCGATATTCTTTCGTGTAATTTTATTCAACTTTTGCCGCACTATATCGATCTGCCCACAGACGTGAAGCACCTGTCACGGTATGTGTTTGGTTCAATTTTAAACCACATATATAAAGCATAATGGATTCTTTGTAACTATTCTTGTACTATTAGTTTATTTCTCGGATTAAAAAAGAAAAATCACATTAATTATTAATATATATTTGTCATTTTTAATATCGCTTCTGATTTTTTTATGGTGTCATGTCGTAGTTAGCGTCCTTTCCAAAAACATTGTTAAATTATAAAGACTTACTAGTGTTATCAGCAAGGAGTTTAACACACCCTCCATACTAGCCCCGCTCGCCTGATGAATAAACTGTATAATTAAAACCGCGATATACACTAATGTGTTTTTGATTTCGAAAGGCAACTCCATTTTAAGAATGAGTTCTCGGGCATCGGTCTGATTGCTACTCTTATACCTAAACAGAGTACCGGTAGCATAGACAAACACGGACATGGCGTACATGGTAATTATCAAATTGGAGAACTGACGAGAGATGTAAGCTACTCTGGTCATTGTGTACTCTTCGGAGATATCGCGTATTTTCCAATCCTCGATTATGCATGCTATGATTTTGTTTAGTATACTACAACATTTGAACACATATTATAATAATACATAGAGCGACAACACGATTGTTTCACGGAATATTACGAATCGAAGCGGTGTGAAAAATTAATGTATTAGAAGTTTACATTTTTATAATTTGCAATCTCAAATCTTTAGAACATGAAGACCTGGAATTTGCTCGTTTTGCAAATATACTTAGCTACGAGAAAGCTTACTGAACGTTGAATGTGAAAATAATCAGCTTGATAAAGAGAAGACTATAAACCAGAGTCGCGCTTAATACATCCATCAGGGTAAAAAGATCTTCATCGCCAAAATGCATGATTAAATATCGATATTGAAAAATCTGAATTATTGCCATCGAAGATATGTATGATATTCGACGTAAAGTTGCATATGACGTGTTAGGCCATACGCCGATTACGCGTAGACCGAACTCCACGGAATGACACACGGTATTCATCGTGCCCATCTTGTTACTTATCGAATCGGAATGGATCAGACTCATGACACAATAATACTAATCTTAACTCGGTTTCCTTTTTCTCTTTTTTATATCATATGTTATTTAGGATTATAATACAGAAAGAGGCAAGATTCGCACGAGTTCAAGATTATTTACTCCGTATGGTTATTTTCGCGTAACTTAAGTATTTTGCACTAAAACTCTGCAACAGGTTACATTAATACTACAAATGACACGTCGAATTTTATGAAATCATTGGTAAAAAAAAAACGTCGAAACTTTCGGTTGTAGCATGCTCGATAGTCATTATCCAATCGTGAGTGAATGTAGTTGATCGAGAGGTCTAAGCAATACTGTAAAACTTTCTCTGTATTAAGCACTCGAATAACTCTCACTACAGTCGTCTAATAAAAATCGATTGTTACGCATTTCCGTCGCGTAATTATTTCTTTGTAACTTCGAAGTTGCATAAAAGAAACCGATATCTTTTTAATGATTCTAGCGATTACAAAAAAAATTGCCACACAAAGATCCATGCATTTTCTCGTGTTCGCATCACTCGATCGCTATCTGTCATTTACATTAAAAATGCAAGACGAACGTTCGCCATCATGTGAAAAACTCACGCTGTACTCGACATTATAATTCCGTATAATTCAAATTGCACGATACATACAGTAAAATCGTAAATGTATATGCCAATTCTAATTATCTATCATTGATTATCCGTATCTCTCTTCTAAAATACTAAAAACTTCGAGAGTTAGTTGCGATATGTTATCAACCATCTTTTCTAAGTCTGAAATTTCTCATGATGACAATCTAATGTAATTCCGTATTATTTAACATGGACAAATATTGGCAAATATTGACAAATTTGGCAAATATATCTACAATACAGAAAAATATAACAGTAATTTTATAGAAAATATTCTGTTGTAACTTAACTTAATACATTATTATTCTATATATAAAATAGGGGAGAGGTAATATATAAAATGAATATTATGAAATACTTTTTATGGATGTGTATATGTACATATATATATTTCCTTCATTATTTTTCCAAAATTTATATATTTCTCTCTCATTACTTATATATTTATTTATATATATTATTTATATATTTCCTTCATTATTTTTCCAAAATTTTTTTATACAAAAATATCATATTTTATCAGACAAAATATTGTTTATCGTTAGATGTCTAAATTTAATTGTTAATTGAATACTTTTATTTTGAATTTATCAAATTTAGTAAAATACATCTCGATTTATTAAATCTTTTATCAGATTCAAGTATTTTGCTTTATCGGAATTTAATATGCTTTAGTAAACGACAAATTTACTCCTTTATATATATCTCTAAAATCGTGTAAATGACGGTAGTAAAAGAAGTACTATATCTCTTTGCACGCGACGCTTGTCTTACTTTGTAAACAACGTGCAATACATGATGTATTTCAATACATCGCGTGTAACACCGACACATATGACGCTGATGCTTTCACAATCTACAATATAATAACATACAAGCAATTACTCCAAATATACGTAGCATGTTTAGAGAATGTCACTCTATTGTCAACACATTATGATAAGAGCATACGCGTACACAATCACAATCACATGTGTAAAAAAATATCTAGATTTTTGAAATCAATTTTATTATCTTAAATTCTTACGTTGGCAAATTGCTGGAAAGAAAGATCCACAAACTTTCCAACTGTAAGTGTCAAATGCTTCTGCGACCTTATAATCATTAGAAGAACATCTCGATTCTGATTCGGATTTGATTCGTACCAAAGCGATTCATACGCCGCATCGCCAATCATTCTGCTCTGTAACATAACAAATGTATGTTCTATAACAAATTTTCATAGTAATACAGCATCCATATTCAGCTTTATAGCGCATGTTGCATACTAACTTTGGTGCTGAGGTATTCTCCGACGAAACAAAATATAAATGCGTCTAAGCAGATTACTACATAAAATAACACAGATTTCACTAACATTGTCGATCCACCCGGGGCACCGATCGACTAAAAATATTGAAATAATTTTATAAAAAATTAAAATTATGTTTCTATGGAATACTCACAATCACGATGAGAAATCCTAGACAACAGATAACCAGAGTGTTTGAGACGAATTGTACTAACGCGATGCTTGAAAACAGGCTCTCGATGTTTTTGGAGAACGAGATAATTCTCTGATGACGAACGATCAATGTCTTCATGATACTTACAGTGACACCTTGCTTGATATTTTTTCGCGTAATTTCATTCAATCTTTGCCGTACTATATCGATCTGTCCACAGACGTGAAGCACCTGTCGCGATTGTGTTTAATTTTATACCTTATATAAAAAGTATGATGGATTCTACATAATTTGTATCATTAGTTTGCCTCGGATTAAAAAAGAAAAATCATATTCATTATTAATATCACATTAAAAAAAATCATATTCATTATTAATATTTATTATTTGATATCGCTTCAGATTTTTTTCATGGTATTATGTCGTAGCTAGTTCTTTTTAGAGAAATACCGTTAAATTCTGAAGAAAACTTACTAGTGTTATCAGCAAGGAGTTTAACACGCCAATCGTACTGGCTGCGCTCGTTTGATGAACAAACTGCGTAAATAAAACAATGATATATACTGATGTGCTTTTGATCTCAAAAGGTAACTCCATCTTCAGAATGAGTTCTCGAGTATCGGTCTGATTGTTACTCTTATACCTAAGTAAAGTACCAGCAGCATAGAGGATCACGGACATCGCGTACATGGTGATTAACAAATAAGAGAATCGACGAGAGATATAAGCTATTCTTGTCATTACGTATTCTTCGGAAATATCGCGTATCTTCCAATCCTCGACTACGCACGCTATGATTTTGTCCAGCATACTACAATATTGGAACAAATATTAAACGATATGTAAAGTGGCAACAAGAATTGTTTCACGAAATATTATTACGAATCGAAGCAGTATGTAAAATTAATGTTTAAGAAGTTTATATTTTTATATTTTACAACCTCAAATCTCTAGGAAGACCCGGGATTTGCGTGTTTTGCAAATCGTGCTTAGCTACGGGATAGCTTACTGAGCGTTGAACGTGAAAATAATCAGCTTGATAAACAGAAGACTGTAAGCCAGAGTCGCGCTCAATACGTCCATTAGGATAAAAAGATCTTCATCGCCAAAATGCATGATCAAATATCGATACTGAAAGATCTGAAACATTGCCACCGAAGATATGCATAATATTCGACGCAAAGCTGCAAATGATGTGTCCGGCCATACGCCGATTGCGCGCAGACCGAACTCCACGGAATGACACACGGTATTCATCGTATCCGTGTCGTTACTCATCGAACCGGAATGAGTTATAATAATACTTATGATAGCACTAATTTTAACTTGGTTGTCTCTCTTTTTTCTATATTATACGCTATTTAAAATTATAATACGCAAGGAGGCAAGAGTCGCACTAGTTTAGGATTATTTATATCGTACGGTTATCACGTAACTGAAGTATTTTGCACTAAAACTACAAATGATGACACATCCAATTTCGTAAGGTCATTGATTAAAAAAAAGCGGTTGCAGCAAAAACTTTCGATTGCAACATGCTCGATAGCCGTTATCCAATCAAGGGTGAATGTAGTCGATCGAGAAGTCTAAGCAATAATGTAAAATTTTCTGTAGATTAAGCATTTGAATAACTCCCCCCACAATCGGCCAGTAAAAATCGATTATTACGCATTTCCTTCGCGTAATTATTTCTTCATAACTTCGAAGTTGTATAAAAGAAATTTACAAACCGATATCTCTCTAATAATTATAGCGGTTGCAAGAAAAAAATAGCCAGCCGAAGACATCCATATATTTTCTCGTGTTCGCATCGTTCGATCGCTATCAGTCATTTACATTAAAAATGCAAGACGAACGTTCGCCACCATGTGAAAAACTCATGCTGTACTCGACATTATTAATTTCGTATAATTCAAATTACACGATACATACGGTCATATTGTAAATGTATATGTCAACTCTAATTATCCATCGTACTTTGCATCTTTCTCTTAAAATACTAAAAATATTGAAGTTTAATCGCGATACATTATCAACCAGCTTTTTTAAAAGTCTCTGAAGTCTCTCGCTACAATAATCTAAGGCAACTCCGTGTTATTTAATATGGACAAACATTCTTTATCAAATATATGTAAATGTAGAAAAATACAACAATAATTTCGTACAAAATATTCTTAAATTTTCTTGACGTAATACTGTATATGTATAAAATACAAGAAAGGTATATAAAATGAATATTATGAAAAATACTTTTTGTATATGTGTATACATATGTATATATATATTTGTATATTTTTTCATTATTCTTTAGAAATTTCTCTATACAATTTCCCTATTAAAATATCATATTTCATTAGATAAAATAATATTTTAACATCAGACGTTTAAATTTAATCATTAATTATATATATATATAAATATTTTATTTTGAATTTATCAGATTTGATATAATACATCTCCATAAAATCTTTTGTCTAATTCAAGTATTTTGTTTTATCAGAATTTGATATGCTTTAGTAAACGACATATATACTCGTTTATACATGTCTCTAACTAAGAAATTGTGTAAATGATTGACGATAATAAATGAAGTACTATATTCCTCTGCACGCGATGCCGTAATCGTGCAATGCACTATGCTTCAATACATCGCGTGTAACACCGACACATATGACGCTGATGCTTTTATAATCTACAACGTGAGACATACGAATAATTATGGAAAACATATGCGGCATAATCGGGAAACATCACTTGGTTGCCAAAGCATCAGTCATGATAAGAGCATACGCGCACACATTCACACGCATTAAAAACATCTAAATTTTAGCCAATTTTATTATGTCATTAAATTCTTACGTTTGCGAATTGCTGCAAAGAAAGATCCACAAATTTTCCGACCGTAAGTGTCAAGTGCTTCTGTGATCTTATAATCATTAGAAGAACATCTCGATTCTGGTTCGGATTCGATTCGTACCAAAGCGATTCATATGCCGCATCGCCGATCATTCCACTCTGCAACGTAAAAATTTTTCGTCGTATAACAACATCTGATGCACTTTACATTGCCGCGTATTACATACTGACTTTTGTGCTAAGATATTCTCCAACGAAACAAAATATAAATGGGCCTAAACAAATTATTGCATAAAATAACACGGATTTTACTAATATTGTTGTTCCGCCCGGGACACCGATTGACTAGAAATTTTGAAATATATCTTGAATATATATTGAAAAAAAGAAAATCAAAATTTCGTTACTGCAATCTACTCACAATCACAATGAGAAATCCTAAACAACAGATAACCAAAGTATTTGATACGAAATGTATTAATGTTATGATTGAGAAGAGGTTCTCGATGTCCTTGGCGAATGAGATAATCTTCTGATGACGAACAATCAACCTCTTCATAATACTTTTGGCGGCATCTTGCTCCTTATTCTTTCGCGTGATTTCGTTTAATTTTTGCTGCATTATATCGATCTGTCCACAGACATGAAGCACCTAAATGTCACAAATGCGCTCGGTTCAATTTTACGCATCATATAAGAAGCATGAAAGTTATTTGCGTGAAGCTTGTATTATTAATTTATTTCTTAAAGAAAAAAGATTGTATTATTAATTTATTTCTGTATTATATTTATTTATATGTTTGTATTATTAATTTATTTTTTAGGTAAAAAGGATAACATAATTAATTATTAACATTTATTTATACTTTATCTTTAAGTTAAGATTTTTTTCATCACATCAATCTCTCTTTATAGAAACATTGATAAATTAAAAAAAAAGAACTTACTAGTGTTAGCAGCAAGGAGTTTAACATACCCTCTGTACTAGCCGTGCTTATCTGGTGAACGAACTGTGTAACTAGAATAGCAATATATAATGATGTGCTCTTGATTTCGAAAGGCAACTCCATCTTAACAAGGAGTTCCGGAGCATTGGTTTGATTGCTACTCTTATATTTAATAAGAGTACTGGTAGCGTATATGAACACAACTATGGCGCACATGGTGATTATCAAGTTGGAGAACCGACGAGAGATGTAAGCTGCTCTAGTCATTGCGTGTTTTTCGGATACATCGTGTCTCTTCCAATCTTCGACTATGCGTGCTATGATTTCTTTCAGCAGACTGTAATATTGAATGAAATATTAAAGATTATATAAAGCATGGATTATTTCACGGAACGACATTAGAAATCAAAACAGAATGTAAAATTTATGTGAATTAAAAGTTATATTTTTTTCAATTTACAATTTCAAATCTAGAATATAAAGACCAGGGATATTCGTTTTATATATCGTACTTAGTTACGAGAAAACTAACTGAGCGTTGAACGTGAAAATAATCAGCTTGATAAACAGAAGACTGTAAGCCAGAGTTACACTCAATACGTCCATCAAGATAAAAATATCTTCTTCGCCAAAATGCATGATCAAGTATCTATATTGAAATATCTGAAACATTGCTAATGAGGATATGCACAAGATTCGGCGCAAAATTGCGTATGACGTATCAGGCCATACGCCGATTGCACGCAAACCGAATTCTACGGAGTGACAAACGGTATTCATCTCGATACACATCGAACTGGAATAAGTCAGACACGATAGCACTTAATAATCTTAATACGTTTTCTCTTTCTTTTCCTCTCTCTTTTCAATTTACAACGTACAGATAGGATTATAGAAAGAAACAAGGCTAGAGTTAATCCAAAATTATCTACTTCATACAGTTGTTATGATATAACTTAGGTTTTTTTCACTAAAACCACAACACAATTGCACGTCCGACCTCGTAAGATTATCGGTTAGAAAAGATGAGTCGAAACTTTCGATTGCAACATGCTTGATGGCCGTTATCCAAACGTGGATGAATGTAGTCTATCGAGAGGTCTAAGCAATATTGTAAAATTTTCTGTAGATCGAATAACTCCCACCACAGCCGACTAATAAAAATCGATTGTTATGTATTTCCGTCGCATAATTACTTCTTCGCATCTTTCATCAAAGTCGTGCAACAAAAACTTATAAACCGTTATCCCTCTAATAATTATAGCGATTACAAAAAAATAGCCACGAGGAGATATTCATGCGTTCTCTGTTCGCATCGCTTGATCGTTGTATGTCATTTACATTAAAAATGCAAGGCAAAGGTTCGCCACCATGTGAAAAACTCGAGCTCTACTCGACATTATAATTCCGTATAATTCAAATTGCACGATACATACAGTAAAATCGTAAATGTATATGCCATCTCTAATTATCCATTGTGGTTATCCGTATCTTTCTTCTAAAATACTAAAAACATTGAAGTTTAATCGCGATGCATTATTAACCAGCTTTTCTAAAAGTCTCTGAAGTCTCTCGCTACAATAATCTAAGGCAATTCCGTGTTATTTAACATTATTTGTCAAATATATCTACAATGCTGAAAAATACAACAGTAATTTCGTATATATTCGTAATAATATTTGGTTACTAACGTAATATATGTATACACTTAATGTAATATGTCATAAAATAAGAGAGAGAGATATATAAAATGAATGTTATAAAGTACTTTTTATACATATGCATATGTACATATAAATTTGTATATTTTCCTTATTATTTTTCACAAATTTTCCTACATAAGAATATTATATTTTATTAGGTAAAATAATATTTTAACATTAAATCTAAATTTAATTGTTAATTACATATAAATGATTTTATTTATATTTATCAATTTTGCTAAAATACATTTCGAATTATAAAATCTTCTTTTATCGAGATCCAAGTTTTGATTTATCGGAACTTGATGTGCTTTGGTAAACGACATATCTACTCATTTATGCCTCTTACTAAGAAAATCGTGTAAATGGTAGTAAAAGAAGTACTATATTCCTCTGCACGCGATGCCGCAAGCCACTTTTACTGCACAATGCACTCAATACATCGCATGTAACACCGACACATATGACGCTGATGCTTTCAAAATCTACAAAATTATATATATGAACAATTATGGCAAATATATTGCGATATAATATGAAAATGTCACTCGGTTGTCAAAACATCAGTCGTGATAAGAGTATACATACTATTACACTATCACGTGTTAGAAATAACTAGATTAATAACTAATTTAATTATCTGATTAAATTCTTACGTCGGTAAATTGTTGCAAAGAAAGATCCACAAACTTTCCGACTGTAAGTGTCAAGTGCTTCTGCGATCTTATAATCATTAGAAGAACATCTCGATTCTGGTTCGGATTCGATTCGTACCAAAGCGATTCATATGCCGCATCGCCGATCATTCTGCTCTGTAACATAACAAATGCTCTATAACATAACAAATTTTCATGGTAGCACAGCATCCATAGTAAGCTTTACAGCGCATGTTGCATACTAACTTTGGTGCTGAGGTATTCTCCGACGAAACAAAATATGAATGCGCCTAAGCAAATCGCAACATAAAATAACACGGATTTCACTAACACTATCGATCCGCCTGGGACACCGATTGACTAAAAATTTTGAAATATATCAATATATTGAAAAAGAGATCAAAATTTTGTTATTGCAGAGTACTTACAATCACAATAAGAAATCCTAGACAACAGATAACTAGAATGTTTGACACAAAATGTATCAATGCGATGCTTGAAAAGAGGCCCTCGATGTTGTTGCAGAACGAGATGATCTTCTGATGACGAACAATCAATCTTTTCATAATTCCTTTGGCGGCACCTTGCTCGATATTCTTCCGCGTGATTTCATTTAATTTTTGCTGCACTACATCGATCTGTCCACAGACGTGAAGTACCTAAATATTATCATATACGTTCGGTTCAATTTTACGCAGCATATAAGAAACACGAAAGCTGTCTGCGTAAAACTAATATTAATAATTTTTTTCTTAAATTTAAAAGAAAACAAAATACATTAAATTATTTGTTATTTGATTTCGACTAAGATTTCTCAGATTAAAGAAATAACACATTAATTATTAATACGTTATTGTTATTTTATTTCAGTTAAGATTCTTTTTATTGGTGTCATGTCATATCAATTTTTGTTTGCAGAAACATCGATGAGTTATAAAAAGGACTTACTAGTACTTATTAGTAAGGAATTTAACACGCCTTCTGTACTAGCCGTGCTTATCTGGTGAATAAACTGTGTAACTAGAATAGCAATATATATTGATGTGCTCTTGATTTCGAAAGGCAATTCCATTTTAACAAGGAGCTCCCGAGCATCGGTCTGATTACTACTCTTATACCTAATTAAAGCACCACTAGCGTAGACGAATACAGACATGGCGTACATAGTGATTATTAAGTTGGACAACCGATGAGAAAGGTAAGTAACTCTGGTCATTGTGTACTTTTCGGAAACATCGTGTCTCTTCCAGTCCTCCACTACGCACGCTATGATTTCGTTCAGCAGACTATAATACATTTTTTTTATAAAATATTAAAAATTATATAGAGCAACATATATTATTTTACGAAATATTATCAGAAATCAAAGCAGAGTGTAAAATTTATGTGAATTAGAAATTATATTTTTATAATTTACAACCTCAAATCTAGAACATGAAGACCAGAGAATTTGCTCGTTTTGCAAATCGTACTTAGTTACGAGAAAGCTTACTGAGCGTTGAACGTGAAAATAATCAGCTTGATAAACAGAAGACTGTCAGCCAGAGTTATGCTCAATACGTCCATCAGGATAAAAATATCCTCTTCGCCGAAATGCATAATCAAATATCGATATTGAAAGATCTGAAACATTGCTAATGAGGATAGGCACAAAATTCGACGCAAAATTGCATATGACGTGTGGAGCCATACACCGATTACGCGTAGACCGAATTCCACGGACTGACACACGGTATTCATCGTGCTCATCTCGATACACATCGAATCGGAATAGGTCAGACACTAATATTAACACGATTTTCTCTCTCCCTTGTCGATTTACAATACGGATAGGACTATAATATAGAAGGAAACAAGGCTCATGCTAGCTCGAAATTATCTATTACTTATATGATTGTTATATTATAATATAACTTGAGTGTTTTTTCACTGAAATCATAACGCGTTTGCACGTCCAATCTTGTAAGATCATCGATTAGAAAAAAAGAATCGAAACTTTTGGTTGTAGCATGCTCGATGTAACCGTAATATATTCAGGTTGAATATAGTCGGTCGCAAGCTCTAAGCGAGACTGCAAAATGTTCTATGGTTTCAATACTTTACTAACTCTCACCTCAACCAGTAACAATCGTTCATTACGTATTTCCGTAATTATTTCCATCGTAAAGTCGCATAAAGAAAAATTTATAAACCGATATCTCTTCAATGATTATAACAATTGCAAAAAATTGCTACGAGAAAACGTCTACATATTTTCTTGTGTTCTCATTGCTCGGTCGATGTCTACCGTTTGCATAAAAAAAATGCAAAATAATCGCTTACTATCATGTGAACAAAAAACTGAAAGACTCGTTATAATTCCGTATAATTTATACGGAATATACCATACTCCGCATTATAATTCCGTATAATTTAAATAGCACAATGAATGATACGTATAATCAGATATGACAAATGAAAAGACTAATTCTAATTATGCATCCACATTTTTTTTAAAGACGATTAGAAACTTGGAAGATCGCACATGATGCAAATGGTTATCAAATAACTCCTCTAAAACTAAAGTCTCCTCGTGATGACAACGTAACGCAGCTTTGTGCCATTTAACATGAATGAATCATTGTCAAATATATATGTTGTACTATGCAAAAAATACATTCCGTAAACACTATTTTCTCAACATAATACTTTACATATAAAATTGGACAAAGAGGTAATATAAAAAAATAATTTTATATAAAACATTTTATATATTTCTGTACATATTTATGTACTTGTAAATTTTTTTCATTATTTTTCAAAATCTTGATAAAGAATCTCATAATTTATAAGGTAAAATGTTATATTGACATTAGATAACTAATTTTTGTAATTAATTAAATGTTTTTATTTTTATTTTAACAGAATTAATAAAATACATCTCAAGTCAAAGAATCAAGTATCTTATTTTATCAGAACTTGATGAGTTTTTATTTCTATTTCTCTATATGTGTCTACGTCTCTGACTAACAAGAAAATCGTGTAAATGGTTGTAGGTAATAAAAGAGTATTATGTCCCTTTGCACGCAAAGCTGTAAGCGGCATGTAATGCACGATGTATGTCAATACATCGCGTGTAACACCGATACATATGATGCTGAAGCTTTCACAATCTACAATATGATACATACGATGAGCAATTACGGCAAACATACGCGAATATTATGCAGCATGACGAGAGAACGTTAATCGGTTGTCAAAACATCAATCATGATAAAATCCTATATCCACGCAATTATAGCCCTTAAAAGAATATCTAGATTTTTCATAGCCAATTCTATTATCTCACTAAATTCTTACATTTGCGAATTGCTGCAAAGAGAGATCCGCAAATTTTCCAACAGTGAGTGTCAAATGTTTCTGTGACCTTATAATCATTAGAAAAACATCTCGATTTTGATTTGAGTTCGATTCGTACCAAAGCGATTCATATGCCGCGTCGCCGATCATTCTACTCTATAATGTAGAAATAATAATTTTTCATCGTAAAACAGCGAAAGGTACAGATAGGTATTTATAATTCGTATACATACTGACTTTTTTGTGCTGAGATACTCTCCGACGAAACAAAATATAAATGCGTCTAAACAAATTGCAACGTAAAAAAACACGGATTTCGCTAACACCATCGTTCCACCTGGTACTCCGATGGACTAAAAGTTTTAAAATATATTTTGTCTACTGAAAAAAGATTTATTTCGGTATTACAGAGTATTACTTACAACTACAATAAGAAATCCTAAACAACAGATAATCAAAGTATTTGATACGAAATAATGCGATGATTGAGAAGAGATTCTCGATATTTTTGGATAACGAGATAATCTTCTGATGACGAATAATCAACATCTTCATGATACTTTCGGTAGCACCTTGCTCAATATTCTTCCGCGTGATTTCTCTCAACTTTTGACGTACTATATCGATCTGCCCACAAGCGTGAAGCACCTAAATAAACACAATTCGCGCATGATTCAATTTTACACTCCAACTTGATGCATAAAATTTCTTTCGTATTATTACTTTATTTCTCAAATTAAAAAAAAAACAAATAGCATATTAATTATTAATTTATATCTGTTATTTTTTTAATCTCAGTTAAAAATTTTTTTATTATTATATTTTATTATTTTTTATTATTATATTTTTTATTATACATTTTTCCGTGTAAAAACCGATAAATTATGAAAAAGACTTACTAGTGTTATCAGCAAGGAATTTAACACACCCTCCGTACTAGCTGCGCTCGTCTGGTGAACAAACTGTGTAATGAGAACAGCGATATACACTGATGTATTTTTGATTTCGAAAGGCAATTCCATCTTAAGAATGAGCTCTCGAGCATCGTTCTAATTACTATTCTTATACCTAAACAAAGTACCGATAGCATAAAGAAATACCGACATCGCGTATATAATGATTATCAAATTGGAGAATCGACGAGAGATGTAAGCTATTCTGGTTATTCTGGTCATCGTGTATTCTTCAGAGAGATCGCGTCTTTTCCAATCCTCGACCACGTGCACTATGATTTCATTCAATAAACTAAAATGAATTGAAGAAATATTGAACGACATATATACACTACCGCTCAAAAGTATTTGGCCACCCTTAATTTAAGAGAAAACTCGAAAACGAAATTGTGTCTATTGCCTTTCATCGATGTTTACTGTTTATGCGCTAACGGAAAGTCGTTCTTAATAGCTATATTATAAATATCACTTCATGTTTACTAACAGATAGCTACAAAGCCAAATAAGGTATTTATGGCTCTTTTCCTAGAATGAATACTTTTAAGTTTTTACTACAAAGGCGCGTGTTTCATGGAATTTTTTTGTTTATTTGATATTTTAGAATGTAACGGATATAGATTTGCGTCAGTTATCTGCTGCCATTTGAACAGAAAACACATCTCTCGACGCATATTTTGCAAAAATAATTTTCTGTTTTTTTTCTTCCACGTGATATTAAAATCTGTTTTTTTTCTTCCACGTGATATTAAAATAATCTATAAATATATAAATGGTATATATTTAATATATAGATGGTATATAATGGTAATATATAGATTAATATAAATGAATGATTTTTATTTATTTATAGTCATTTAAACACAATTTACCTAGGTGGCCAAATACTTTTGAGCGGTAGTGTATATATAGAGTTGCAACACGGATTATTTCGCAAAATATTGTTACGAATTGAAGCAGAGTGTAAAATTTTTAGATATTAGAAGTTGTATTTTTACAATTTTTTAAATTTAGATGTAAAATATGAAGCACTGGTATTTGCTGGTTTTGCAAATCCTACTATACTTAGCTGCGAGAAAGCTTACTGAGTATTGAACGCGAAAATTATCAACTTGAGAAACACAAGGCTGTAAGATATAGTTCCACTCAATACATCCATCAGGATAAAAAGATCCTCTTCGTCGAAATGCATGAACAAATATCGATATTGAAACGTTTGAAATATTGCCATCGAGGATATGCATAAGATTTGGCGCAAAATTGCGTATGACGTGTGGGGCCATATGCCGATTGCACGCAGACCGAACTCCACGGAGTGACACACGGTATTCATCACGGTATTCAAGCCCACATCGTTATTCATAGAATCGGCATAGAAATCAGACACGATAGCATTAAACTTACTCTACTCTCTTTCTCTTTCTTGTCAGTTTACATTGTAAGGATAAAAATATATTTTAAAAGGGGCTCACACAAAACTGGCTCTCGCCAGGAATTATTGCTATGATGTAACTCAAGTGTTTTGTTGTTACCGTACGTTCAATCTTGTAAAATTATCAAAAGCAACTTTCGATCACATGTTTTATATAACTGTAATCCAGTCGTGACTGACTATCGGTCGAGAGGTCTGAGCGAGACTGTAAATTTTTCTATAGATTTATTCGAATAACCCCCACCTTTGCTACATCTAACCAATAAATATCGTTCATTACGTATTTCTGTCGCGTAATTATTTCCATCTTGAAAGTCGTGAAAAAAATATGTAAACCGAGATCTCTTCTATTATAGCGATTGCAAAAAAGGAACATCCACGCGAAGACGTCCATGCATTTTCTTTTCTACTTATCGCTGTCTGTCATTTGTATTAAAAATGCAAAGTAATCGTTCACGTGCAGAAAGACTCGCGCTGTACTCGGCATTATAATGCCATATAATTCAAATTGCATGATAGACGGTACACACGATTGAATAACGTAAATGGAAAATGCAAATTATCTATCATTGTTATTCGCATTTTTTTCTTAAAACAATTAGAAACTTAAAAAATTAATCGCCATACGTTTTCAACTAACTTCTCTAAAACTGAAGTCTCTTTTCTTTAATATGGACTAAATATTATTTGTCTGCAATGTTAAAAGAAATACAATTGCAATTTCGTAGACATATTTTCCCAATATTTTCTAGCAACGTAATGGAATATTACATATATATATATAACGTATAAATATATATAGGAGAAAGGGGCAATATGTAAAATTAATTTTATGTAGTATTTTTTATATGTGTGAATGTGTACTTATATGTACTTATATATTTGTATGTATATATTTCTCTTATTATTTTTCAAAAATCTCCCTAGACAATTTTATATTTTATAAGGTAAAATGATACTTTGACATTGGATAAATTTAATCATTAATTAAATATTTTTATTTTGATTTTATCAGAAATACATTTCGATTCAGGGAATCAAATATTTTGTTTTATTAAAACTAGACGTGTTTCAATAAACGACATCTCTGCTCATTTATACATGGCTCTTACTAAGAAAATTGCTAATCGTGTAATTGGCGGTAGTAAAAGTACTATTTCCTTCTGCACGCTAAGATATAATATATGTTAGGGCTTTAATACATCGCGTGTAGAACCGACATATACGACGCCGAAGCTTTCACGATCTACAATATGACAGAAACAATTACCATCGTACGTATGTATGTATCATGCCACGCCAAGTGATTGTAAAATGTTATTTGGTCGTTAAAACATCATTATATCTTCACATCCTACGCACAAATAAAACGTGCCTTTATTTTTTCATTCTTATTATCACATTAAATTCTTACGCTAGCAAATTGCTTCAAGGAAAGATCCATGACTTTTCCGACCGTAAGTGTCAAGTGCTTCTGCGATCTTAAGATCATGAAAAAGATATCTCGATTCTGATTCGGGTTTAATTCGTACCAAAGTGATTCATAGGCGGCGTCGCCGATCATTTCGCTCTACAATTTTAAATTAAATCTTTCTCACATGTAACACAGCATATATCGTGTTCGATATATTCGTTAAATAGTATATACTGACTTTCATACTGAGATGTTCCCCGACGAAACAAAGTACAAATGCCTCCAAGCTGATAAGAATATAAAATAATACGGATTTCACTAACACCGCCGATTCACCCGGTACACCGATAGACTGAAATTTTCAAAAATGCCTTGCATCCCGAAGAGATTATGTCACTTCACTGTACTCACGATCACAATGATAAATCCCAGACAGCAAATAACCAGAGTGTTCGATACGAATTGTATCAGCGCGATATTCGAGAAAAGCGCCTCGATGTTCTTGGACAGCGAAATAATTCTCTGATGTCGGACGATCAACGTTTTCACGATGCTGTCACTCGTACTTCGCTCGATGCTTTTTCGGGAGATTTTACTCAGTTTTTCTCGCACTATATCAATCTGTCCACCCACGTGAAGAACCTAAACATCACGAAATGCAGTCAATTCATTTTAACATTTAACGAAAACAACGAAAACAAACATTTTCATTTTGTATATTTAATGTATAGACTTTAATATCTCTAGATTTTTAATATATTATAAGTTACTAAATTTTATTATTTTTCTATCTCTTACATATTTCTAGTAATTTCAAAGAGAGGAATTGGAGATATTATTAGATAATTTTCTATAATTAGTTTGATTCAATTATTTATTTTTCACAAACAAAATAATTATTATTTACTATTTATTGATAAATTTCTGAAATAATTTAAAAAAATTTTTAAATTTCTCATTTTTTACATTATATTGCATTTATATTTTTCAATAATTTTCAGAAACATTGACGTTTTCACGAGAGATGCACTTACCAATGTTATCAGCAAGGAATTCATGACACCGGCCATACTAGCCGCACTCGTCTGATGAACAAACTGTGTAACGAGAACAGCCATATATACCGATGTGCTCTCGATTGCGAATGGTAACTCCATTTTGAGGATGAGCTCCCGAGTGTCAGTTTGATTATCGTTTCTGTGTCTTAACAGAGTACCAGTCGCGTAAAGGAACACCGACACCGCGTGCGAGACAATTATAAAGTTGGAGAAACGACGAGATATGTAGGCTATTCTGGTCATTGTGTAATTATCTGAAACTTCGCGCTCCTTCCAATCGTCGACCATGACTGTTATAATTTTGTTCAGCAGACTATAACGGATTATTTGAAGAAATATTGACTGATAAAGATGTATGAAGCATTGGAGTTGATACAAATCGAGCAAATGTGCTGAATATAAGAAATATATAAAAATTTCAAATCGTATTTCTCGCGTTTGGCAATTTCGAATCTAGGATGTACGATCCAGCGTGTGCTTATATCACGACTTGGACTTAATCCTGTGCTCAGTGTACATCCTATATAGTGTATATACGAAGAAAGCTTACCTCGCATTGAACGCAAAAATAATGAGCTTGACAAGCAGAAGACTATAAGTAATTGTTGCGCTTAGTACGTCCATGAGGAGCGGTAGATTCTTCTCGCCGATGTGCATAATCAAATGCTGATACTGAAAAGTCTGAAACACTCCCATCGAGAATATACAGAAGAATCGTCGTAAAATTGCGTACGATGTGCCCGGCCATACGCCAACCGCGCGCAAACCGAATTCTACGGAACGACACACAGCTCTCATCGATTCTTTTCCGTTTCTCATTGACTCAATCGAATGAAAGCTAGCTTTGCAATATAATAACACAGTACGATTTATCATTATTTGTATTTACTCCATTTTTTTCTCAGTTTAAATGTTGTAACACTATAGTCTACAAAAGACACATGTTTGCATTAACATAAAATTGTCTAATATTTAATGCAAACAATTGACAATGTTGAAACTCGAATACGAGGTTGCATCGATGAAATGGCAAATTTTTGTATAGTTATCATTTAAAAGACGAGCGTCAAAATTTCCAGCTGCACGCGCTCGATAATCTTATTTTAGTTGTGGTTGGTCGGGAGGTCTCAATAAGACTGTAAAATTGAGCAATCAAGTGACTCCCACTTCAACCGAACATTCGACCAATAGAAATTACTCATTGCTTATTTCCATCACATTTCTTTTTATCTTTGAAATAAAAGTTATAAACCGATGAACCGATAATTGACGGGGTTGCAAAAAATAAAAAAGAAAAGGGAGACACAGATGCTCGAGCAAGCTTTATTATCAAGCTGCTGTCCGTTATTTGCATTAAAAATGCAAATGAAATATTCTTCATCACGTAACAGGAAAACCTGGAAGACCTGAAACATGCTCATCATCATGATCTAAATAGCATGGTTGATGCATGTAGTCAGATATTATAAACGTGAAAAGAAACTGACTTTGAATGTGGTTGCTCGCATTTTTTCTTTAAGAATGAAAGAAACGCTTCAAAGATCGATCTCAATCTCACCGAACTTCTCTAATATTAAAAGCTGTTTGAAGAAAAGCTGATTGAACGCAATCTGGAATCACTATCATAACTACTATTTGTCAAATATATATATATGTTTTTATTATAACACACATACATAAAGATTATTATTTCACGAACGATAAGCGTTGGAAATCTTTCTTTTCTTATCTTTGAGTTTTCAACAATGTGTGTGTGTTCTATGTGCAACTGTGTGCTTCGTTTAAAAAAGCAATGCGAGCAAAATAAGAAGAAACGCAAATTCTACGAAATGCTCGCAAAATACTGCGAGGTTGAAAAGTTTCATTGTTGGGGGAACATATTGTAGGGGATCGTGAGACAGAAGAAAGACGATGACACATCGCAGCAATTTGTCGCGACGAAAAGATCAGTATGAGGATCACAGTTGGTTACAAAGAAGATCGAACAGTGCGCTTAATTACAAGCTTGCAAAAGTTAAACAATTAAATTTATATCGATATTAATGTTAATATAATTGATTTTAATATTGATTATATTAATATTATGAAAACATGTTACAGTACTATTATAATATCTTTTACATATACATATGTATATATATATATATATATATATATATATATATATATATATATATATATATATATATACTCATATATTTATATAATATATATAAATTGTAATTTTATTCCAAGAATCCAGAATTCAATTTTCAGACTTTTAACTTTTTGCATTTTTATGTTTACACTCATCAATTGTCTAGATTACCACTGGATTCGAATTATTAATGCAAAAGATTGACATAAGACGTCCCTCGGTGATTAAATCGAGTTTTTGTTTGAATCCTTTTATTTTGACATTTACCGAATTCAGTAAAATACAGATGGAGAAGATCAATATTGCAATTATAATTTTGTCTCTATGCATTGCAAAAATTATCGCGAATCGATGCTCTTCAAATGATATATCCACTGCTTTTCTTCGCATGCGTAATTTAATGTGAAACTTCGTTTCCGAATAGGAGGATTATTAATCGTGTAAATGACTGGGACTAGTAATAATAGTATATCCCTTTGCATGAGAAGAGATATAAGCGGCGCATGCGAAGCACACGTTGGAGCTTTCAATACATCGCGTGCAACACCGACACATACGACGCCGAAGCTTTCACAATCTGCAATGATAGAAGCAATTACGGCCGTCACGAAAGAGAACGGTTATCAAAATGTCATTTATGATAACATTCTAAATGTGAATTTTCCTGGTCATTTTCAGTACATTTTGCTAAGTTCTTACATCGGCAAATTGCTTGAGGGAGAGATCCGCGACTTTTCCGATGGTAAGCGTCAAGTGCTTCTGCGATCTTATTATCATTAAGAGGATATCTCGATTCTGACTTGGACTCAATTCGTACCAGTTTGATTCGTACACCGCATCTCCGATCATTTCACTCTGAATCGCACGATAAATTCCTTTTGAAAGGATAGCATTGCAATATCTGCATCATAGTATAGTTTATACTGACTTTCGTACTGAGATACTCTCCGACGAAGCAATATATGAATGCCTCCAAACTCATAACGATGTAAAAGAATACGGACTTTATCAACATCATCGAACCACCCGGTACACCGATCGACTGTAATTTTCGAATGCTTTGTATCTTTCGAGCAAGTTGCGTTACTTTATTGTACTCACAATCACGATGAGAAATCCCAGACAACAAATAACCAGAGTATTCGATACGAATTGTATCAGCGCAATGTTTGAGAAGAGGGACTCGATGTTCTTGGAGAATGCGATGATCCTCTGATGCCGGACAATCAGTGTTTTCATAATGCTTTGGGTGGCGTCTCGCTCGTCATTCTTTCGAGTAATTTCACTAAATTTCTGCCGTACTATATCAATCTGTCCACACGCGTGAAGAACCTGTGCACGTCAGCAATAGTCTCAATTAATTTAATTTAATTAAAGCATGAGAATGTTTCCTTATCATCTTTATTTTTATAGTATAATTTTATATTTACTTATTATATATATCATAATTTAATTTTATGTAATTAATATATAATAATTTATGTAATTAATATATAATAATTTTATGTAATTAATATAATATAATAATTATATAATAATTTAAATTTAAATTATATAATAATTTATATATAATATTTTATATAATTAATTATTGATTACATATCTGTTTACATATTTATTCGCATATATTTGAAATAATTTAAAACCACATGTAAATTCTCTTCTTCTGCATCTCATATCCAATAATCTTTTTTGTAATATTTTTTAAAATATTGGCACATAATGATAAAGCAACTGTACTTACCAATGTTATCAGAAAGGAATTCAGCACGCCCACCATAGCAGCCGCGCTCGATTGATGAAGGAACTGCGTAATGAGAATAGTCACATATATTGGTGTACTCAGCATCTCAATCTCGAAGGGTAACTCCATCTTAACGATAAGTTCTCGAGCGTCAGTTTGATTGTCACCCTTCTGCTTAAGAAGCGCACCAGTAGCGTAGAAAAACACTGATATCGTGTGCGAGAAGATTATCATGTTGGAAAACCGACGAGAGATGTAAGCCATCCTAGTCATGGTATACCTGTCTAAAATGTTGCATTCCTCCCAGTCCTTGACCACGTGTTCTATGATTTCATTCAGCAGACTATAAGAATTATTTAAAGATACTGATTGATATAATTAATCGCACGCGATAAGAGATGACTCTTTTCGCGAAACATTATCGCGGTTGGATGAATCAAATTCTACTCGAAGAAGGAAATTTTCTTTTATAAGATTTGCAAAGTGGAGGAGAGGGTGTACTTATTTTACCGGATTTAAATTTGTGCTCACATTAGTATGTATCGCGACAGATGAGCTTACCAAGCGTTGAGCGCGAAAATAATCATTTTGATAAGTAGGAGGGTGTAAGCGAAAGTTACGCTTAACGCGTCCATGAGGAGCGTAAAGTCCTCCTGTCCAAAATTCACGATCGCGTACCGATATTGAAATATCTGAAATATCACCATCGACGATATGCTGAAGACTTCAAATAAGATTGCGCACGATGTACCCGGCCATACACCGATTGCGCGAAGACCAAATTCCACGGAGCGACTCACAGTAGTCATCGATTCCATTTCGTTCTTCATTGAATTTAAATAAGTCAGTTTTACGATTTCTCTTCTCTTTAACTCTCAGTTCTCAATCAATCGCGATTTATCATTAATTCTGATTAAAATTCCTATTTTCTTTTCTTTCTACATTATTGATATCCAGAAAGGGATATTAATTTGCAATACGTAGAATTATTTAATCTAACTATGATAAATGATAGAAGTTTAAATTTTTCGCGGAAACTATGATACGCTGACGATGTTAGATTTCGCAACGTCATGGATTAAAAAGCAAATATCGAAACATATAGTATGATAGTTCCGATTCAATTCACAATCAGTCGAGAAGTCTCAGTGAAACTGTAAAATTCTACTCAGCAATCGAGTAATCCCCACTTCGATCACGATCAGTCACGTTAGTTATTCACCGTATATTTCGTATTTTTTACTGTCTCTTAAAAGTCATGAGCAAAAATTATACACCGATGTCTCAATGATTGCCGCGATTATAAGAACAGACAGATAGGCAAGAGCCCTTGCAAGCATTGTTCGTTATTTGCATTAAAAATGCAAGACAAGTACGTGCGCTGAATGCACGACAGTAAAATGCGCGGAATACTTGGAACTTTCAAATGGCAAAAAGAAATGATAGGCGGGAATTGTGAAGCGTAAATTTATAAGGAGATATATATGAAAACGCGGGGGAGTGAGAGTTCCCCTGAGGAAAAATCCCTAGAAGATCCGTGCACGAAGACATCTATCTATAAAAAGTACGACGCAATTGTCAATTTTGTTAAGATATATTGATGTAGTTTTTACATGTGAAATTATATCTTATATATATTCTTGGAACGTCGTTCAATTGTTAGAATCGCAAGAGAATCGTTGCATTTCTTTCGTAATAGCTACAAATATACATGGAGGGGGTGTATTGCCTCTCTTCTATTATTTGCTATATCTTCAAGACATAGCATGCAGCACGGAGACATAAGATGCTGATGCCTTAATAATCTAAAAGAAACGAAAAATAGAGATTTGTTGTGCTTTATGCGAGACAAATTCTTTGTAGAAATGCAAGAAGAAATCTGATATAAAAATTTAATAAAACAAGAAGAAATTGGAACTAAACTATGTGTTTCTCATATATATATACTTGAAAAAAAATATACATATGTATTTTTTTATCAATCATTTATGAATTGAATTAATGGAAAGAAAGGAATTAATGCAACATGTATTTTTTTCGAAGTAAGTGCAAATTTTATATTGTCAGATACACAATAAAGGAAAACGCAATTCTCCGTATGCATCTTACTGTCGTAAAACGTTCTAGGGAGAGATCCATAAATTTTCCGATTGTAATAGTCAACTTCCTCTGTGATCTCAAAATCAATAGTAATAAAGTACGGCTTTGCGTAGAACTCAAATTGTACCACTTCGCTTCATATGCTGCATCGCCGATCATTCTACCCTGCAATGATTATTGAGTTTAGTTAGAATTATAATAGAAAAAAATATAATGCTAAGCTTAAAGTTTTTTTTTACAAAATACTCTCTAGATATAAATAATTTAATTGAAAAAGTACTATTAAAAAAATTTATTTTGATGCAGAAAGTTGTAAAATTGGCACGAAAATTGAATATGATTTTCCTCATATTATAATAATTGTGTCAAAGAATTGTTATGCTAATCGTGAACATATTATGAAATGGAATATATAATATCTTCACAAAAATAACATTCAAAATTTTATTTTTCGGACCTTAGCGCTGAGATATTCTCCTGCGTAACAAAAAATAAACGCTTCCAAAGTGATGACAACGTAAAAAAAGAGAGATTTGATCAGCATCGTCGAGCCTTGCGTATCGCCTATTGACTGCAACGTGATCGAAAATAATGCATGTCAAACATGAATCGTGAACGCAATGAGACTTTAAAACCCAGATATGAGTGCCATCAATTATTTTGGATACTCGAATATCGAATATTTTGACATTTTATTGCATATCGAGGAGCCGTCAGTATCAAATGTAGAAATGTTCAATGTATATAACAGCAATCTGATACTATTTGCATTTATTCGCGCATTCCATAAAGCAATTACTCACCGTTACAATTAAAAATCCGAGGCAACAAATGACTAAGGTGTTCCACAAAAATTGCATTAGGGCTATATATGAAAAGAGAGTCTCAATGTCGGCGGATAGCGCGATAATTCTCTGATGTCGACGTATTAGTGTCTTGATGGTCGTGGTTCGCAAGTCGAACACGTTGTCGTCTGAGGAAATTTCTTCCCACCCTCGGCGCATTATATCGATTTGACCACCTACGTGAAGAATCTAAAAATAGCGGTCAACGCCCTGCAGTGTGTTCTCGATATCACCGTGACTCAACGCAAAGAACAGCTTTACGCATACAAAAGGTTCATCAATGTAAGAGTAATATAAATTAATAAGAGGGAATTGAAATATCTCTCTTGTATAATTAAATTCCTATAATTAATAAAATTACAATTTTTGAATGAACAGAAGAAAAATGTGTGTATAAAATGTATGTGTAACATATTATATAATTATAAACTTTTATTAGAAAAGAAACTAAAAGCAGAAAAGTTCATATTGAATTTATCGATTAAACTCAGCATAGAGCGCTTTTCATTATCCATAAATGAAATAAATGAAGTAAGTTATTAATCGCGTGGATAATACAGGATATTCATTATCTCGAACAATGCGACGCAACAAGCGAGGAAATCCAATTGATTTATTTTGTGATTTATTTTATTATTCTGCTAAACTCTTTGTATAAATTATGCATTTCTATCGCGCGGTATAATTACGCGATATAGCGTAATACATATTAATTTAATCACGAATAATTTAGAAATTAGATTTCAATTTGTCTCTAGAGAAATTTTTAACGAAATAAATTATTTATAAATTAAATTATTCTCTCTTTTGCACTTCCGAACAAATTTGCTTAAACGAAAAAAAAAACGCCATTAGTCATGAAAAATCTCACAAAAAAGTAAAAAGATGGTCTCTTCACGTCTTTTTTTTTCCTTTAGATCTATGTCGATTTATTCACTCACCAGCGAGACAATTAGGGCGTTCAACACGCCGACTATCGTGGCTGCCGCGAGCTGATGAAAAAACTGCGTGACCATGACTACCTCGTAAACGGGGGAGACATTAGACTCGAAGGGTAGTTCCATTTTGAGAAACAACTCCCGCGCCGGCACCGCGAGCTGCACATCATTGACCTCGTCGTCATCGGTCTCGTCGGCATGGGCGACGAGTACGCCGGTGCCGTAGAGAAACACTGACATAGAGTAAAGACCGATGATCAGGTTGGAGGACCGATGCGAAACGTAGACCGTCCTCGACATCGAGCAGACGGCCCAGTCGGTCGCACACTCGCTTCGATCGCGAGCCATCATCGTCAGGATATCGTGGAATATCCTACAAAAAAGTGTTTTGTCAGAAACAAGGATGACGAATAGTGTTTTCGCGGTAAGTCTCATTAATTTTCATATAACAGAATATCCTCTATTTTCACGATTTTTGATATATATTAAATTACTGTACGATACACGCGTGAAATATGACATATATACATAATCGCACGATCTGATTGTTATTTAATTATATTTCTTGCATAGCATTATTTTTTTATATTTATTATATTTAATTATATTTAATTATATTATTTAATTATTATTTATTTAATTATATTTCTTGCATAGTTTTATTTTATCTTGATTTTTCTATCCTAGTTTTTTTCAGTTAATTTGTGTGTCGTTCTCGCGAAATAAGGGCTCACCGTCGATTGATCCAAAATATTGTAAGTTTCAGCAGCAGCAGACTGTAGGACATCGTGGTGCTCAGACCATCCATGAGATGCGACAGATCGTCGGTGCGGATATGTACGACGAAATAGCGATACTGAAAAGTTTGCGCCATCATAAGAGTGATCATCCAAAAAGCGCGATGAAGGAAAGCGTAGGACGAATCGGGCCAAACCCCGATCACGCGGAGACCGATCTCGATCGAACGACTAACAGTGCCGCCGAGGATGATCGAATCGATCTTCGAGTCCATTCTGTTCTCGAATAGAAACGCTTCCGACCGAAATGTCCCTTTACATCGATATCTCCGTCGAGAAGCCGACCGTGTATCTCGTGCAGAGATATCGAACACATGGATGAACACGCGAGATGAACGCGAGTGAATACGAGAGGATTACGCTGCGCGTACCGATCCCCCACCTTCGACGTGAGCCAATAGGAAATATCCGCAAAATATTCCCGACCGAGCGAAATTGCTGGTCGAGCTTGCAACAATTAAGTAAGATAAGTGCAGGTATAGATAACGAGCAAGAAAAAAACGCTCGATTCCTGGGATCATCATCCTAAATTTTAAAAATTCAAGAACCATGCACGAGACCTTCGGGAAGATCCCAGCAAGATAATGGTTGGATAGATCGAGACGCTTTAAAATGATAAAATGTAGAGAAAATGAACCATCCGATAACGGGGAAAGTTAAATTGATATGTCCGGACCGTCGGTACGACGAGGGATAATTATTTACAACAGGTATATGTCATTTAGTGAGCGTGAGTGACGGCAAAAACGGAACTACGATGTGCGTATAAATTCAATTTCATATAAATTTATAATAATTTGTTATAATAATTTGTTTATTGTCTATAATAATTTTAAATAATTTGTTTTCTTCTTATAAATATAAAAAATTGAGAATTAAAAGTTACTTAATAAAAATTTAATAAAAAATTGAGAATTAAAAGTTGCTTAAAAAAATCGCACTTTACTAACGTCATAATACGAAATAAATTGAATATATAGAATATGTTTGAAAATATCTTTCGAACGTCGAGATGGATCGAGATTTTCTCCTAAATAATTATGATATTGTATATGTCTGTCGAAAAAGAGAATTTATTTTTCTATTAATTTATTTCTACTATTTATGTCTTCTTTTATACAAACTTTATTTTTTTATATATAAGTATGAAAGAGAACAACTTCCGCCCTTTTCAGACAAGCTACATATAATGCTACACTTGTTACTGTCCGATACGTCAGTAACCACGATGGATGCGCTTGGCACAAGTAATTGTTATCTGTTGGTCTCTCGTTTAATACATCGCGTGCAGTACTGACATATACGAAGCGGATGCTTTCATCACCTGGTCGAAATAAAACGATAAATTTCATTCGTGTAACAGACCGCGTGAGTATTTTATATTTTCCGCCCCTTAATAAACATTAAAAAACTCGACGTTCTATCTTGTTCTAGCACACATCCACGAGGCGAAGAATTCTTACGGTCGTGAATCCTTCCAGAGAGAGATCCATAACGTTTCCGGCGGTGATGGTCAATCTTTTTTGCGATCTTAATATCACAAATAATATAATCCGACAATCGGCAGGTGTCATGTAATACCAGAGCGACTCGTACGCTGCATCGCCAATCGATTTGCTCTGAAAAAAAAACAGCGAAGAATGAGAGATAAAAATTTATTGACTTCATCTGAATTAGATTTTGAATGCAACAGCCGTTCGAAAGTTTCTACATACATTTGAGAAGCGCAAGAAAAATTGGAAAAGAACCGTAAGACTATGAAGACATATTGAACTGGTTCGACCATGAAAGAATAAAATATAATATTGTATATGTAAAATATAAAATATCCTGTGCGAACCTTGGCGCTGAGATATTCTCCAACGAAGCAAAAGATAAAGGCTTCTAACGTTACGGCGACATAAAAGATAGCGGATTTCAATAGTACCTCGGTACCTCCGTCCTTGGCGAGAGACTTTGGCGAAAAAATCGGAAAAAATACGCGAAAAATTTAGTTTAAAGTTATAAATTGTGGTCACGATTAATTAAATGATACGATTTACGCTTATAATCGTGAAGCCGATGCAACAGATAACCACAGTATTCGACAGAAACTGCATCAGAGCGATGTCGGAATAAAGTTCCTCGATATTATCCGAGAACGTTATTATCCTTTGGTGTCGAGTAATCAGAAGCTTGATACTCGTGACAATCGAATCGCGCTGTGAGTCTTCATCGCAGCAAATCGCTAATAAATCTCGACGAAGAATATCGATCTGCCCACTCACGTGAAGTACCTAAATGCAACTATTAATATAAATCTGCCAAAGATAAGCTTTCGAACCATTATTAACGAAAATTCTCTTAAAGAAATATTCAAATAAAAAGTAAATATAATATAAAAGAATACAACAAAATATAAAATATATACAGGATCAGAAAGAAGCACAAAAATCAATTTCAACTAACGTTTGTGAAGAGAAACATCCTTTAAACTTGTATTATAAGCAAAGGATAAAATTGATGTAGAATCACGTCTATTTTTCATCGGTGAAACTCACCAGCGTGATGATCATGCAATTTATCGTGGCAGTTAGAGCGGCGACCGATACCACGTGAAAGAACTGAGCGACCGCTAGAAGCTCGAAGAACGGTGAGGCGTTAACCTCGAAAGGAAACTGCATCTTTAGAGGTAGTACTCTCAAACTATCGTTGAAATTCTCTTCAAGGCTTGTCGAACGTCGCGTAAAACTGGTCGCGGCGTAGCAAACCGCGGCGGTGGCATTGATGCTGATCAACACGTTCGAGCAGCGACGTGACAGATTGGCATTACTCGACATGGTGTGCAACATCGATCGGTCGTGATTAAGAACGTCGCTCCAATCCTCGTCCATTGCTAGCAGGATATCGTAAAATATCCTGTAGGAAATCGCTCGCGTATTTCGCATTATAAAAGAGAGAAAGAGAAAACTGTTGTCCTTAACTGTTCAAAGAACTTCTCCCTACCTACGATGCGACCAGAGAGAGATCAACTTTAGGAAACTGAGACTGCAAGCCAACGCGATGCTGAGCGCGTCGATGAGATTCGAGATGTCGTCGATGTCGAAATGATCGAAGATGTACACGTACTCAAAGTACATAGCGACCACTATACTCGTCATGAACGTGTACCAAGTGAAGGTTCCGTATGGCAAGCCCGGCCAGATCCCGACGAAGCGGAAGCCGAACTCGACGGAAGTGCTAATGGAAGTCGCGCGCATTATCTCGCATAGAATCGGAGAATAACGTTTCTCGATGTCGGGAAGTTGGACGATTACTGCGTGAACGACGCTAGTCGGAAATTAAGCATGAGTTTCGGCGGGACTATAACTTCAGGAATCGCACTGAATTACGCGAGGCGATGATACGTCGACTATGCGTTATCGGCCATTATCGATCATTCGCAATTATACGCTTATTTTCCTGCCGTGCAACGGCAAAAAAACGTATTACATTTGCTCGATAATTACGGATTATTAGAAAGAAAAAAAAATATAATTTGTGGAGACATATAATATACTGAAAGCGAATGGGAAGAGAACATGAATTATTCACTTAGAAAATGCGGAGGGTCTGAGACATCGCGCATACGCAATAGTACATACAGCCATCGCAAGACTTGAAAAGTACGAGAGCAAAGAAGAAAGAGGGCCTGGGAGAAAAAATTATGGGGTTTCGTGAAAAGATTTAAGCAATGTTTTATATACATTATAATTTACTTGCTCTTTAAAGAAAAATTCATATGAATTATATTTGTCATTAATTAATTAAATATTTCACTATATATCTTATATTGCACAAAAGATTATACATAATGCTCTAACTTATATTATAAGAAAATTTGTTAATTTATAGTTACATTTAAAAATAATATAATTTAAAAGGAACTCGTATTTTTGGATAAAATATATAATTTCCAGTAAATAATTCAAGTCTTCAACAGATATATTACGCGAAATAAAAGCATGTATTGCATTTTATTACAATAATTGATTTACTTTAAGAAATAATTTTTGACGCGCAATTTTTTATTTCTTTTTACAATCAATTTTATAAAACAAATAAGCAACAATTCTTTCACGAATAACTAATGCATTGCATATGACGCATTGCATTAATATACAATTTATACGAAGCACAAATTTACATGCATATAAAGAGTATGTGTGTGTGTGTGTGTGAATTACTATTATAAATATCTTATCTTGCGAATACCGTATATATAGTTATACGAAAGCTACAGAATAATTTGCATCGTAAACTGTTTACATAGTCATCTCTGTGAAGTTTGTTCGAAACATGTTTAATATCCATGAGCAGCATTTTGTGTGGGTAGGGATGAATCTTACGTGCTGATAAATCTTTTCAAAGATCCATCATCTTTTCGGCCATGGTCTCGTCAATCTCTTTTGCGATTTCACGATCGCGTATAAAAGGGTTCGACGTTGGCTGGATGTCATAGTGTATCAAACATATTCGTGAACGACATTTACGAGATCGAAAAATTCTGAAGAACAACCGAATTTAACAAATATGTATTCATATAAGAGAGAACGGCTCTTTTTCCCCCAAAAATTTAATTTAATTCGAATCAAATAAATTTACAATAGCAGGATATTGTGAGCAAAATTAAGTAACATAATTTTACTATTTGTTAACGCAACAATTTATTAAAAAGCAAAAAGGATTGTGTGATAGATAAAATATTCAGAGAAAAATTCTACTCATTGAGATCTCTGAAACAGAAAACGAATGCTTCCAGGGTAATCGCGATGTGAAATAAAATGGATTTCATTAATATTACCGTTTCATTAGTAGTCCGTTGATTGTTATGATGCCCTACAAAAGGAGATAATGTAAATTGGTTACGTGATAGCAAAGGAAAATTTACGATGTTAACATTTTACGAAAATATGACCTTTTGTGTAATAATAATTTATTTTATTATGTGCATGTATGTGTATACGCATAAGACAATAATGCAAGTAATAATTACTAAATTAATTGAAGAAATGTTAGTGATAATTTTTGCTCATATTCGAATTGAAGTAATTACGAGTCTTACTCACGACGAGATGATCATAAATCCTAGGCAGATTAATCAAGGTGTTAGAACTGCAGGAGAAGAGATATTGTCGGACGATGCGACAATATTCTTTAGTGCTTCAAAATGAAGATTTTAATCTCCGGTGGAAATAAGGAACTCCTGATAACTTTCCGGTGGAATATTTCTGTCCAATTTTTGCCTATATCAATCCAATTATACTCACGTGAAGAATGGATAGTTGAGTTAAAGTGATTCATCTTTACTGCGTACAAAAGCTTATAAAATTATCATAAATAGAATGGCAAAGCGCCGACTGAAACTTATCAGTGTGACAAAGAAATTGATTATCACCGAAAAGAGCAGGGAGGAGAGCGATAATTTCTGGAGATAATTCATGGAGAAATTGGGCTGCCGTAATCTCGAACTGGGGGACTCATTAACCTCGAAAGGGAATTCCATTTTAACGCGAAAATCGAATCCGGTCCCGCGAGAGTCGTCCTCATCCTTCGCGGAACATCGAGCGAGGTCTTTGAGGGCGTAAAAGATAACAATCGAGGAATTGATGGATATTAAAATGTTGGAGCGTCGACGCGATAAATTGGCATAGATTATCATCGGGTAGCTACACGAGCTACAGCGACCATATATTCTCTTCAATCCATCGTTGCTAGAATCTCGTAAAGCACTCTATGCAAGATGATACGAGAATATCTATTACGGCAATATGTGCAGCGTAAACAACGCGAAAATATAAAAGACTTTTGAAAGACGTCCGGAAAGAGGTGCATCTTGCGTGAAAATGTCTTTATGGTATCTTTTACATCTGTATTTCGAAAGGAACTCTTATAAACACTGGATTCGAAATATAAGGAGACTCGTAGAAAATGTATCTCACAGTGCAAAAGTAAACGGCTTTGTTCCAGGGCATTCTAGGATACTGAAGTTCAAAAGCGGATTTATGGGAAGAAATTTTGAATTTATATTCTCTATCTTTTATTTAAGAAGTAACATGTGGACACAAGGATAATGAAAACAAAAAATAGTAACGTATGCCGAATCTTTCTGTCCATCAAATCCGTCCTTTACTGGTCAACCATATGCTTATCAAAGATTTGCTAACTTTAAAAACGTTAGACTAGATTATATTCAATGCATCTACATCTATAGATTAGACTAGATTATATTCAATGCATCTACATCTATAGATCATTTAAGTCCAATTTTTTAAGATATATTTTGAAAATATACACAGTCACGTATGGTAAATCGAAAGCTCGATCTTGATCGATAAACTTATACGCTTATAATCATTTCGCGTTTATAGCGATTTTTGGAACGAGACGATTTACTTCGCTAAGTGGCTTATTACCGAGTGAGCGATGCGAAACTCATATTGATTGATCCAATGTGTCGTCGCATAATGACAACAGAACTGACCGATCGTAGAGGATGACAAAGTTATATGATAGTTATCGATCAATCATAATTGTACGTTAAAGCACCGGCTGTTCAAAGATTGAAGACAAGAACGAGCAACAGGCTACCCTCAGTTATCGTATTGCGCGATAGCGAATGATTTGCTTTAAAAATGCAGATCCTTCTCCAAGCGTACGCCTGTTCATATCTAATTGTAGTCGTATTACCTGTAATATTATCGAGAAAAAGCAATTGGAGCGAAGAAAGAAATGGAAATCTTGAGGTCGAGCAAAAATAAAGAAAAGAAACGTGGGCCGGCAAGAATTTAATGTTAGAAATAAAAGCGAATTTGCTGCTTTCTTTTCCGAGTAATATTACATTTCATTGTACAATAAAAAAGTGGAGCAACTGATTATTAATATATAATACTAAATATATAATAATTTTGCATATTAATAAATTCAGTAAATAAACCAGCTTTTTAATAATGGACTCTTTAATCAGGATTTTTCCACATTAATATTCAATTATATTATAATCTTAATGTAGTCAGCTTCATTTTGTATAAAAAAGAAATTTAACACAAATTATGAAATATAAACTTTTTATATAATAGATTCATACATAATAATAACATAATTGTTAAAGTGGAGATTAAACATTCAATTCGTTTAAAATAATATGCATAAAAAGCAATATTTTTATGTGACAATATTTTTGCGTTTAAATAATATTGACATTGATAAAACAAATATAAAAGTGCTAGATTTATCAATATAAAGACACGGATATTTAAAAATAATGATTGCTGCTGACTACATAATATGCAAAACAAGCTTACGATGAGAAATTTGCTGAATTTTAAAGAACATTTCTCGCTTAAGAGGAACTTCTCGCGTTTTATTACGTTATTCTTTTTCTTTCCAAAAAGCAAACACATTGCATGCCTTTCCTAAGTATTGCGAATGACATATTGATGCTCAATATAAAATTGGCAACAAAAATATTGAAATATTGGCTTTAGTTATCACGTTTAAGTGTCGATCGACATTAGTAGTCATGCCAATCATTCTTCATCACAGAATTTCGCTCTATAATTTATTATTTATAAATTGATCAGATATTTTAGTATAAATACAAAGCATTGGAAATAATGTTTCTTACAGGACGTTGTTTTTTAATAATAAATGGTGATGATTCAAAATATTAAAAAGTCAGAAACGATGAATATTCGTATAAACGACTGTATATTTAATAGCAATTTGACATTTCTCTTGTGTTTTTAATAAATATTTGAAAACATTTTCAGATTTACAAACGGACTAGATTATTTCAAATGCTTTCTATATTCATATTACCCGTTTTGCGCGCAACAAACATTTAATCATATTTAGCGTGTTTAATCATAACGGCGCATGTATTTTATCAAAGTTAAAAAGCGGCGCAAACTTACTAACGATGCATTCAGAGAATGCTCAGTTTGAAAAACATCAAATATAATTTACAAACACAGTCAGACCATCCATGTAATTCGACTGCTATATCTGAAATGTATGAATACAAGAAAATAATTTTGTGCACGTTTTCTGATATAATTTTACAAAAAGAGAAAACTATATTACCACAACATACTTTTCTAAGGAATGCACAAATTTGTTTTACTTACTATACTTGTGCCGATAATACTATATGTTCGATATATATAGTTAAAGACAATAAATAAATCAACAAGTGGTCAAGTTCGATCGAGAAATGTAAACTTTGAACGATAAATTTGAACTATGTTATTCGCGATTATTATTCAATGACAACTTGAAATTTAAAGACACGTGATAGACTAGATACAGAGATAAGAGAATAGATAACTGACAAAATTACGTTAATAGTTTCCTGGTACACGAGAGTATGAAAATCATTATCGGCATCTTCATCTAAGCTACTTTACATAATACATCGAAATTACCTAATCATTCTCGAACGCTCGATATGCATCTCCATTCGAATGGCAATCGATCGTAATTATGTACTCTGCATAGTCGAACAGCAATTCGAGATAGCTTATTATCCATCTGGATACCCTACAACTGCATCAAGATGATGTATCTGGCTATAAATCAGAATGAAGTTTATATTACACGATAATTGATAATAGTTTCTTCCTCAAATTAGTTTTAATTAGACAAATCAAATGTATGAATGAAAAACATAAATTTATTTTATATTTTATTTTATAATATTATTTCAAATTTAATAAAATTTTATTTTATAATATTATTTTATAATATTATTATATATTACATAATCTTGCGACTAAAAAGATCTTTGCATAATAGCAAGCAATCTTCTTTAGTAATTTACAGAAAAGAATTTTGCAAAGAACACATGTCAGAAAAGTCTTAATAAAAAAAATTTAATTAATTAAAAACATCATCAAAGCTTAATTTAAGACATTATAAGAATATTGAAAAAAATATATCATACAAACTTAATATGCACAAATTTTTCCAGTAAGACTCCAATGTAGATAAGTTTGATGCAGTATGAAGATATTTCTTTCTTCGATAAGATCAAATTTTAACAAAGTAACAAAGCAAAAATACATTTTTATTAAATATATTTTTAAATTGTGAATCCTGCAAATCTCGTAAATTATATTAAATGATTGTAAAGAGATATAATATTTATAATAGAAATTATTAATTTATTAATATAACAATTTAAATATTTACTTTCTCAATAATAACAATTTCTAAATTATTAACCTAAATACTAATTATAATCTGGATTTAATAAATCATTGTTGCAATCTTGTTGATATTAATACATTGCATGCAAGACAGATACATATGATGCGGATGCTTTTATGATCTAAAAAAAAAACATTATATGATACATAAATAAAAAATACATAAATTAATTATAAGAAACAATTTATAAGAACAATAACGTTTTATTAATAATATAGCAAAGGCAAAAAACTTACTTTCGCGAAAGTTTCCAGAGATAGATTCATGATTTTTCCTGCTGTGATTACTAATCGCCTCTGAGATCTTAATATCATGAATGATATAGCTTTACCCTCCCTTGGTGGCAAATCATACCATATTGATTCATATGCTGCATCGGAGATACATTTACTCTAATAATAATATAAAATAATGTAAAAAAAGTTTGTCAAAAACGTCAGAATATTTTTCGTATGAACAATAATTTTTTTATGTATAAAAGATTAATCTTCTGTTAGCTTCATTCATATAACATATAAATTTAAAAAAATTAAAGTAATATTTTTCATAATATAAATACAAAGTTTATATTGTAAATTTTTTAATATGTACATATATCGCACGTTTTTAAAATATGTAATCCAAATTAATAGTCCATATTACAAATTATTCAGCTTATATTTTTCATTTTTAAATAAAAATATATATTTTAAACAAAAAAATTAGAAGAGAATATTTTTATATTTCCAAAAAAAATCAACAAAATATTACTTTATTTGCTATATTACGATCAACATATTGGAAAATGATTATTATGCTTATACTAATTATATATCGCATTAGAAAATTATGTTTATAATTAATAACTTGAAATTTACTAACCTTAACGCTAAGATATTCTCCAGCAAAGCAAATAATAAAGGCCTCTATCATTATGGCAACATAAGCTAAAATAGCTTTTAATAATACGAAAAAACCGGATTCATTATGAATGGACTATTTTAAGACGAAAAGAGGGATAAATAAATTGCAATATCGATGATTGCATAATCCCGATAATACTCACAATTGTAATGAGAAATCCTATGCAGCAGATAACTAAGGTATTCGCAGCAACTTGCATTAACGTGATAAAAGAGAAAAGTTTCCCAATTTGTTCGGAAAATAAAACGACTCTGTTATGTCTCTCAATTAACGTTCCTAATGTAGACATGGAAGATCCGTCATGGATACTCTTAGAAATAGTTCTAAAGCTTTGACATATGATATCGATTTGACCGCTCATGTGAAACACCTACAATATGTATACTTGAAAAAATCGTATTAAGATAAATATTATATATAAAAAGTATTTTTCCTGCAGAAGATATCAGTTTGATGTGCAAAAGAAATAGACGTTTTTACACAAAATATTTAATTATTCAGTCGTAAAATTTCTTCAACAATGATAAATTATGTGTAGTGCAATGCCATAATTCGTATATAAAAGTGCAAAGTAAAATTTTCGCGACGATTTCTTTAGATCTAAGCGCTCATTATAAATTTTCTTGTTACACAGTCTTGACAGAAAATAAGGATGCGCCAATTTAAAGTGCGAGACTTACCAGACTAAAGATCAATCCGTTTACAATAGCGATTGTGAACGAATCTAACATCACATGTAAAAATAAGCCTAAGACAAGCAACTCGAAGATGGGCGATTGCTCCGTTTCGAAGGGAAATTGTGCCTTGACAGGAAATTGCCGCAAACTGTTATTGTAATCTTTTGTTAAATATACGAAACGAATCACGTAATCACCCAAGAGGTAAAGCACCGAAGCAAATGTATTAAAACTGAACATAGCATTGGAACAAAAATGCGATATACCGGCTTTAATTGCCATTACGTTTAAATGCTGATGAACGTCGTTGCAATCGCGCCAATCATTATCCATCGCGGCCAGGAGTTGATGAAAGATGCTACAAATATTTTAATTGATCAAATATTTAGGAGATGAAAAGATATCCTTTCTTAAGCAAGATTATACACATTGATGTTCGAGATTGATGTTTAAGATTGAAATGAGGACATTAACAATAAGTCTTGCTCTGCTTAAGAAAGATCAGGTTGACAGTATATTATTCAGACTTCAGATGAAAGATTCATCTTCTCTCGATATCTTACCGACGATGCTTCCAAAGACTAGCCACCTTAATAAACATCAAACTACTTTCTAAAGTCGAAGATAAACCATCCACGAGATTGGAAAGCTCGCTAAGCTTAAAGTGAGAGAATACATAGAGATATTGAAAATATTGTACGATTAGAGTGCTCGACATAACAAGAAACCAATAAATGGTGGAATATGGCACATTCGGCCATACACCAAGGCATTGAAGACCGATTTTCAGCGCCGGACTAATGGTACTCGTGACTATCATTCGTCAAGAATTTTAAAAACTCGAAGAAACGATGAAGATCAGTGTCAGCGCATTTGTAAACTGAGAGACAGCACCGTCTGCTTCTTCACATGCACCCTCACGCGATGCATCCCCACTCAAGTAAATACGGATCAATCGCTATTATACGTTATTGTGCAGTATAAATCGAGATAGCTCTCATTATTCGTATCAATTTTCTACAATTTCATTGGAAGTTTAATATTGTGTATTTCGATAGAAAACGATTTAACAAAGATATTAGGAGGAAGACGAACAACTAATTACACATGTCTATTGCATTTTTTACATATCACAAAGCTAAACATGCAGTTCGATTAAATGATCGCAATTATTCATTAAGTATTCTGAGCGAGTAGGATTCAATTATTTTCATAGCGTTTGAGTGCAAGTTTTAAAAGAGATAAATGTAAGAAAAATATTATATCTTCTTGACTGTGGGACTCAATTGTGCATAATAACGGGTAATTTCTTTTAATGATTCGACAAAACTTTTGCAGAATACGCATATTGAAGAAAATTGAAGGAAAAAGTATAGATTAATTAAATATATTGTAGAAACTTATAGTTATAGATGTGTATGCAATACAATTACATATATACAAACTGCATATATGCGATTTTTCCAATGAAAATTCACTACTAAGTATATGATACAATCTAAGATGCATTTCTTTTCTCGATAAGAAGTTTGTTACATGTATATATAGCAAAAATATAAAAAGATAATAAAAAAGATAATATTTCTCGCGTTTGTATTAAATATAATTTTAGATTTGATATAACTTGTGCACCTTGCAAACTAAATTAAATTAACATAAAAAGACAAAAATTTTTTCAAAGAATAATATATTAATACATACATACACGCACACATAACAGTTTAATTATTATTATATATATATATATGTATATTTATATATATATATATAAAAAAAAAATATATATATATATATATATATATATATATATATATATATTATTTTTTCTATTATGATTATCAATTGCTTTTTGCAGGAAACCTCATAATTATAAATATAACAACTTTCTATTAATTTAATGGGGTATTATAGGGATTCGTTGCATCATTCACTGCTACATTAGCAATTAACTTATTCTAAAAAATATAATTAACACGATACGGAGAAATATATTTTCTATAAATACTTTCCCTCTTAATTAAATAATTATTTTATTCAAAAAGATTCAAATTTTTTTCAGTTTTATTATTAACACTACGATTAGAAAAAATAAAAAGTAAAACTTTACAATATGAAATTTTTCCTAACATAATATTTCTCATGAAATTAAATTTACAGTAATGCTGCACTTTGTATATAAAAAACTTTTTTTAATTATATATTAAAATAAAATTTGCATACGCCAATATGGTCAGGAATAGATTTCATTCCTGACCATAGAAGATCATATTGCAAACCTTTTCAATAAAGAATTAAAACACATGAATAGAGATATTTCAAGCGAGTGAAATTGAATTGTATTCATAATTCAATTGCAAATTTTTAATGAGATTGCGAGGAAGCGAGATCAGTGTATTTGCCCAGAGGCAGAATTGCGAGAGTCTCTCTTTCTGCAAATCCATTTCTATGTTAAATGCATTCTTATTTAGGTGATTATAAATACGTCATTACATATGACGTATAACAGTAAATTAAGATAGAATTTATTATATTTATACTTAATAAAATATATTATTTTATAATTTTATTTCAAATCTAATAATGTGAAAAAGATGTTCGAAAAAAGGATATTATGAAATAAAAAAAGTATAAAAGAGAAGATTCTCTCTCACTCAATAAATAGTTTGTGGAACAATTCCTAGCATTTTAGTAAATTTTTTTCTGATAATATAATATCTTTGATAAGAGAAGAAAAATTCAACATATTTTCTGTATATATCGAGGAGATCACTTAACGTGCAATAATTAGATCAAACGACAGAAATCATGCATTAGATACTTCTGCATTAGATACTCTAAAAGGACGGAACTAACTGTGTATGTGTCCGATTACAAGTCTTAAGAAAGATAAATGAGAGAGAACTCTACCTTCCTGAGGCGATCGAATGTGTGGGCGTAATGGTGAGTAATTTTTTTTAATAATTTTGCGAGAGAATATTATTTTGCAGCCCACGCGCTAGTAGAGAAAGTTTTAAAAGCAACAAAAAATGTGTTCATTCATCATATTATAGAAGCTTAAGAAGAGAAAGATACATTAATAAAATTGCAAATTGCATAAACAGATTTTTCAATAACAATTCAATGATCGATTCAACAAAGTCGTAAACTATATTTTTTATAGATATGAATCTAGTATATGCAATAGTATTATAGAAAGAATAATTATTTACATTTATGAATGTAATTCAAATATTTGTAATCTCTATTTTTTTCTCTGTTTTTCTTTCTACAAATTTTAAAAGATACACTAAAATAATTTAAAAATTCAAGTAGTCATTTTAAATTGAGTAATTAATAAATATTTATTATTATAATCTGTATAAATAATGTTTTCTTATCATATTGTATTTTTAATAAAAAGTTGTCGTGTTTTTTTGAATATTAGTACATTGCATGTAAAACAGATATATATGATGCCGATGCTCTTATCATCTATAAAAGTTAGAACAAATAAATTTAATACAGGAGTGAAAGATATATTTTGTAATAAATTAATAAAGATATTAAAGATACACTTTGTAACATAAATTAATTGTAAACAAAATATCATTTTTATTTATTATTTATGTTTATGTATTTAAATGTTTAAAAAAGATTTAAATACTTACACTACTAAAAGCTTCAAAGGACATATCTGTCATTTTTCCTGCCGTGATTGCTAGTCGCTTATTGGATCTCATTATTATAAATGTCATAACTTTACTCTGACTTGATGGCATATTGTACCAGAATGTTTCATATGCTGCATCGGCAATTGATTTACTCTAAAAAAAAACCGCAAAGAGAATTGAATGACACGGAACGGTATTATATTCCTATTTTTTTATTCATTCAATTTTTTGTCTGATGGATCTATGAACGCCGACACTGTATAAAATAAAAAAAAATTTAATTGAATTGAAAGATATATTTTCTCTTTTTTCATCTTTCTTTATTTTTATATAGTGTCAGTGGCGGTAACATATTCATAGTGAGAATATCGATCATCGTAAAATATTTAAAATATAATACAGTAATTACAGCAATATATGCGTTACTAATTTTTTGATCCATTTTTGTTCACAGAATAAAAGGATTAACATAACACCAAAATATTAGAAATCTTTTAAAAAATTATGCATTTACAGTTATATAAATTTTTTCTCACTAACTTTAAGGCTGAGGTATTCTCCGGCGAAGCAAATAATAAAGGCCTCAATCATTATGGCAAAATAAGCGAAAATGGTTTTTATTAAAATCATGACACTGGTTCCACCATTGACAGACTATTTCAACGAATAATAAGAAGAAAAAAATGTGAATAGATAATAATATGAATCACATTTATCGCACAATTATCGCACTCACTATTACGATGATGAATCCTAAACAGCAAATAACTAAAGTATTCCAAATAAGTTGCATTAATGCGACGAAAGAGAAAAGTTTCTCGATATTATTGGAAAACGAAATCACTTTGTTATGCCTATCGATCAATATCCTTAATATTGGTGCAGAAGAATCATAAAGAGAAGTTTTGTCAGAAATATTTCTGAACTCTTGGCATATAATGTCGATTTGTCCGCTTGCGTGAAGTACCTAAAATTTACTTAATATTCTGCAAAGATTCCAATGACGTATTATACATAAATAAATATTTTTGCCATAAACTTATATGTTATATTCTTGGTATATGTACACAAGAGATCTTAAATATATTTTACAATATTATTAATATTTCTTAACTTTCTTAATATTTTTAATTATATTTTTAATTATTATGCAATAAAATTTCTCAAAAAATCTACGTAAATTCTATGTAAATTTGTATGTAAAAGGATTTTATAAAATATGTAATTTGCAATATATTGAAATTGAAATTTCTACGATATAGATTCTATTGTCAGACTTCAATACAGGTCACAAATAGTTTTTATTAAATATAATTCTGATAAAAGATAGAAGATTCGAAATATATTCGAAATATAGGACGTGGAAAAATTACCAAAGTAAAGATCAATCCGTTTAGAATAGCGACTGCGCACACATGTAACATTGTATGTATAAACAGAATTACTACGAGCAGCTCGAAAATAGGCGATTGCTCATATTCAAAAGGAAGTTGTATCTTGATAGGAAGTTGCCGCAGAGTATCATTGTAATCGTCGACGAGAGAGACAAAATGAATCGCATAATCGCTCAAAACATAAAGTACTCCAGCAATTGCATTGAAACTCAACATAGCGTTAGAACAGAAATGTGATATACTGGCTTTAATTGTCATCACATAAAAATGCTGTTCAACATTGACGCACTCGTGCCAATCGTTATCCACAGCTATTAGAATTTTATGGAGAACTCTGCAATATGTGACACTAATTGATTCGATATATGGAACGAAGATAGTAGTCTTTTTATTAAAAAAATATAAACGTTGAACTTTTAAGAATTAGATTATGATATTAAAAGTCATTCACTTTGATCATACACATATGCATGCATGCACACACAAAGAAGCTTCACAATAATGCATGTTAGAAAATTAAAGAATGTTTTCTCACGAACATAATGATTGAATAAACCAATATCACATAATATCTTACCGACGATGTATCCAAAGACTGATCATTTTAAATAACGTTAAAGTATAATCTAAGGTCGCAGGCAAGCTATCCACGAGATCCGATAACTCGTTCATCTTTAAATGTTCCATTACGTACAGATATTGAAAATATTGTATTATCAGCATGCTCGACATAAACATGAGCCAATAAATAGCTGAGTATGGTACGTCCGGCCACATACCAAGCAATCGAAGGCCGATTTTCAGCGACGGACTGATGGTAGTTGTCGCTATCATTCGTCAATATTTTTATAAACGCGATGAAATAAGAATCAGTATAGGCGATACATTTGTCTGAGTACGAGACAAAACTGAGAAAGCATTGTCCATTTCTCCGAGTTCATCCCCACACGGTGTATCCCCATTCAAGTGTAGATCAATCGCGCTATTATGCATCGCATAATAATCAAAATAGCTCCTGTTTTTTCCGTAATTACCTGTATGGTAATATTCTATTCTAATTCCATTATTGAAGCCAATAATGCGTAGGTACTCTTATATGAAGAAGCGAAAATATTGTGAATAAATTGCTAGATTTTTCATAATTTCTCCTGTCTTATTATACGATATGTTTGCAACGAATGTTCGTCGCATTTTCTACATGAAGATAGTTTAACGACAATTTGATTGGACAATCGCGCATTATTCTAACTAAATATTTTAAACGAACGGAACTAAATTGTAGTGAGTTTTTTTAAAGAGAGATAAGTAAGCAAAAACATTGTATTTCTGTGCTTGAAATCGATTTGCACAATGGTGAGTATTTTTCTTTAATAATCCAAGAAACGTTATTATGCCGAACACGCAAATGGAAAAAGTTTTAAAAATAAAAAGTTTGAGTCATTTGGTCAAATAAGAAAAGTTTAGTTGCAAGTACACGCAACAAAATACATATGCCGTACAAATTAAACGCAGATCTTTTAGTGAAGATTCAATGATCTATTTGTCGCAATTTAAATCAACATTTTTCTACAACTTAAAAATTATACAATATAGAAAAAGCAATTTTATATATATATATATTAAATGTGTAATGCTAATTTTTATGTTATTAATATAAAAATCGTTCAATACTTAACGGATAATTTAATTATATAAGATTCGTCCATCTATATTAACTTTATTAAGTCTTACCGTTTTATCAATATTATATATTATATGTGATTAACCGATGAAAGAAATATGTTTTCATGAGTCAATTATTTTGAATTTCAATACATAGCGTGTAATACTGAAATGTATGACGCCGAAGCTTTCATGACCTGAAAAAATTATTCTCACCAAATATCTAATGAGAGAAGCACATTTTTTAACATCTATATACATCTCATTAATGTGATATATACATGTGTGGGTTTAGTTTTAAGAACATTAACATATTTATAATATTTATGATTATTGGATTTATGCGATGTATCTCTGTATAAATAATTTAGATTAATTATCTAATATTTAAAATTCATTAAAATCTTACAGTCGTGAAACTTTCCAAAGTCAAATCCATAACTTTTCCGGCTGTGATCGTCAATTGTTTTTGGGATCTAACGATTATGAGCAATAAAATTTGGCATTCATTGGTGGACAATTCGTACCAATGTATCTCGTATACCGCATCGCCGATAGATCTGCTCTGAGAAAGAAAAAGTAGTTGTGGATTAAAATGCAATACGACAATAGAAACATCACACTGAATACAAGAAACGTGCAATCACATAACTTTAACATAAAATTAACAAATACTTTTATTTATGTGTTACAGAGAATATAAACAATCGTATCCATTAAAAACAAGAGGATGATGCTAACCTTAGAACTCAAATATTCACCAGCAAAACAAAAAACGAAAGCTTCTAACGTTACAGCGACATATGGAATAATGGATTGTATTAATATTCCGGATTTACCTTCTATATCTGTGCCTAGAGACTGCATAAAAATGGTACGTTAAATTATATTAATAAAAAAAATCCTAATATCACGCATGAGATTATGCTTTTAATTTAACATATATATTCTACATACATTTGAGATTTTGCAAGGACATAATTCCAATGTCACAAAAAAAGGAATAATACATTATTCTCTAAAATGTTACTATAAATATTACATGAGATATCTCTCTCTTCGAAATTGTTTCGTGTAAATTATTTGAAATTATTTTCATTCCGAATAATTTAAGGCGATCAAATAAAGTAAATATATCAAATATAATTTAATAAAATGAGTGATATTCTGTGCAATTAAGAAGCAAATTGATTCTTAGAAAAACTCATTGGTTTCTCTCTGTAAGTAAAGCAGCCTTACTCACTATTATAATCATGAATCCTATAGAGCAGATAACTATGGTATTCCATACAAACTGTATCAGTGCAACGAAGGAGAAAAAGTTATCAATATTGTTGGATAAAGCTATAATCTTCTGATGTCTTTCGATGAGTAATCTTGTGGCTGATGGATGAGATTTTTTCGTGGAGGAAATTTCTCTTAATTCCTGGCACATAATATCAATCTGGCCACTCACGTGAAGTACCTCGAAGTAGGAAAACTGAAGGTTTAAGAAAAGCTCACGAAATTTAAGAGACATGTTATTTGATAGATCAAGGACCACACGTTTTACAACATGTTTTAACGAGATTGCATCATGGAAACAATTATCTAATGATTTTTTACAGTTTTACATTCCTTTTGACTTACAAGTGCCAGGATGAGAGAGTTCAGCATCGCGATTACGGTCGCCGTCTCCCATACATGAAAGAAGGTTGCCAGATAGATGAGCTCGAAGATTGGCGAGTCCGAGGCTTGGTCGAACGGGAACTGCATCTGTACCGGAAATTCCCGAGGTTCTTCGCCGGCGGAGATTATACGATGACTCACGTAGCTGCCCAGAAAATAGAAGATAGCGGACAAACTATTTAGGATCATTATAGCTTTGGAACATCGATGAGCTAGATTAGCTTTGCTTGTCATCACACACACGTGCGAATCCGTGACCTGGTTGTTCCAGTCATCTTCCATAGCATCCAAGATATCCGAAAATATTCTGCAAACGACTTCACTCGTTTCCAATAATGCAATCTAGATATCGACGTCGATTGTGGCCCTTACCGTCGATTGTGCCAGAGACTCAGCAGCTTTAAAAACGTCAGAGTGTAATCTAAAGTGACGCCCAGACCCTCCATTAGCTTGGAGAAATCGTTCATATTCAGATGCACAAAAACGTAGGAGTATTGAAAGTATTGCATGGCGAGGAGGGTAGCCATGTAAAAGAGCCAGAGATGCGTCCCGTATGAGGAGCCGGGCCACATACCGATGAAACCAAGACCGATCTTTAGCGATAGACTTATAGTGCTCGTCGACATAATTACAATTCACGCATTTATCGAAACGCGGTTTTTCAACCAAATTGTGCGCTGTTGTTGCTCTTAATCTCAACTGAATTGAAAGAAAAATCTTGCGCGGTAAAGAAAAGAGCGACGTTTTTTTTACCCTAACCTCGCGCAAAGTTTGCAATTTCATAGGAAGTAAAATTATACACGCGACATCGATCAATTGTAATTAACTATCGCGCGATGCGACAACGACGTATGCAGCGACGTAAGAGCTAAGTTGCGATGACAGATGATTATAGGTTTTCTCGCGCTCAAAAAAAGTATACACGTGGAAAATATCAATCGTCAATTCTAACAAAATGCAAAAAGTAATATCTCATTTTCTTTAATAATGCAATTGCAGCCCTCCAATATGCATCGTACATAGGAAAAAACAATTACGAATAAAAATTAGACTTGATAGAAATGGTCAGTTGATGAAAGTTGGACATATTAATTGGTTGAATATTAGCTCCATATTAACGAAAAAAATATCGCTTTTGCAGAGAAAATGATGAGAGAACAGGAGATAAAATTTTTAGTCTAAAGTTTGTAAGCGAATATGTATGGGAAAAATATATTGTACGTATAAATGTATATATACTTAATATTACACTATTAATTAAAATTTATATGTAAATACTATATTAATAATTCTGATGACACTTTATTGTCTCTTTCTAAAAGTTTACGATAATTTGTTTTCAAATAATAGAAAATATTTCACTGAATCTCTCTTTCATTTTTGAAACAACATAATTTTTCTTAGAATTTATTAGGAAATTTATAATTTTCTATTTTATATGTATATCTAATTAAAAAGAAAACAGCAACATAAAATAGAGATATTATAATTGGATTAATAATTATTGAAAATTAAAGAAGAAAGGCAAAATTAATTAATGATCCTTTTATCTATAATTTCTCTTTCTACAAATGTACATACTTACTCGCAATAATTCGACAACATACGTAGGTATATATGACCAGCATACATTTTGATACAAGTTTCAGTACATAGCGTGCAAAACCGAAATATACGAAGCCGAAGCTTTCATGACCTAAAAAACTACCTTCTTTTAAAGATAAAAGTACTAAGAGAGGAATAATTCTTCAAAGTCTAAATATCATTAATGTGAGACATTCATATTTTCTTACGAATTATGTTAAATATTGTCTCTTGCAATATTGTTCGACAATCATAATTAATATACATTATTAAAAAAAAAGATGCATCTTATCAAGCAACGTACTTACAGTAGTATAACTTTCCAATGTTAGATCCATAACTTTTCCGGCCGTGATTGGCAATCGTTTTTGCGATCTCAGAATCAGGAATAATAAAATTCGACACTCGCTAATAGATAAATCATACCAAACTGTCTCATATGCCGCATCACTGATAGACCTACTCTGGAAAACAGAAGAAGGTTACAGATTTTTCTAGAGAGATGCAATTACATTTGACCAATACAAAAGTAATATGCTAACCTTAGTGCTTAAATACTCGCCAGCGAAGCAAAAGATGAAAGCTTCTGCACTTACTGCGAGATATGGTATGATAAATTGTGTAAAAATCCCAGATTTATTCTCCATATTCATTTCAAAGGACTATGGAAGATTAAAAATAATTTTAAAAGCTTTTAATATAAAGTTATAATTACTTTTTAAGTTCTCTTTTTAAAATATTATTATATTAAATAACACCTCAAACAAAATTTTATTTGCATTGAAACTTGCAATAAATCTAATATTTAATTAAACAAACTTTTATTGTTTCATATATTAAATAAAGAAATATTTTATATATAGTTGGATAAAATTAATGATAATAATTCTAATATTTTTAATAATAATAATTCTAATAATTTTAATAATAATAATTCTAATAATTTTAATAATAATAATAATTCTAATAATTTTAAAATCTTTTTTTCCAGTAAGAAATATATGCTAAGCAATTTATTACTATTATATTACTAGTAATTAAAATAATTTTACTCACTATTACAATCATAAATCCTAAACAGCAGCTAACAAAACTGTTCCATACGAATTGTAACAAAGCAATGAACGAAAAATAATTCTCGATATTATTCGATAATGATATAATCTTCTGATGTCTCTCGATGAGTGATTTGGTGGAGAACTCCTTAGATTTGAATATAGAAGGAATCTCTTTCAATTCTTGACACATGATATCAATTTGTCCGCTTACATGAAGTACCTCAAAGTAAATAAAATAAAAATAAACTAAGCATTTGGTGGAGAACTCCTTAGATTTGAATATAGAAGGAATCTCTTTCAATTCTTGACACATGATATCGATTTGTCCGCTTACATGAAGTACCTCAAAGTAAATAAAATAAAAATAAACTAAGCAATTTGTTCAAACAAAATTCGATGAGAACTTTAATTAATTTGTTAAAAAAAAATTTAAATATTGTCGCGATTAATGTTTTACCTAAGAAGTATATGTGACATTTAACTAAATAATATAAATTCCTCTCAACTTACTAGCGTTAAGATCAAGGAGTTTAATACCGCGATCGCAATCGCCGTTTCTAACACATGAAAGAACAATCCTAAAACAATGAAGTCGAAAACCGGCGTTTCGTGGGCCTTTAATGGCAACTGTATCTGTATCGGAAACTCTGGGTATTGTCCATCTTTGGAAAATATACGGATACGTGCGTAACTATCGATGAAGTAGAGAACGGTAGCGACAATGTTAACGAATATCATAGCGTTCGAGCAACGATGTGCCAGATTAGCCTTGTTTATCATCACGCACTTGTGTAAATCGGTTGCATCTTTCCAATCATCGTCCATCGCGACCAAAATATCCACAAATATCCTATGATTCAATTTATCGAATCTTACGATATGATGAAACTCTCTCGAAAAATCAATCATACAGAATAATCATTGACTTACTGGCGATTAAACCAAAGACTGATCATTTTCATAAACGTCAGGGTGGAATCCAGAGTAATGCCCAGACCGTCCATCAGTTTGATCAGATTGTCGAAGTCCAGATGCGCGTAAACATACGAGTATTGGAAATATTGTATAGTTAAAAGGGTCGTCATATAAAAGAGCCAACAGAACGTCCCGTACGAGGAGCCGGGCCACATACCGATCACACGGAGACCCATTCTCAACAACGGACTTATAGTACTCATCGGCATAGTTGTGCGTAACGTTACATTGAACCATTACTCCAATCAACTATGCACGTTGTTTCCTCCCGACGAAGTGAACGATGAGAAAAACGATTTTCACTTTTCAAAGGAAACACATGATCGAATCTCTCAGTCGTACTTTACAATATACTCCCCTCCTCGGCATCGCAGAAGAAATAGCAATTTTATAAACTAAAATTACTACGGGGTGAAGAGTGCGGGCAACGATCAATCGTAATTATGTAATCATGCAATATAAACCATAGAACGACGAACTAATGTGATAATAGATCAATGATTATGGGTCTTTGCACACAAAAAATATACATGTACCATTACACAAATAATCATCTTGAAAAGAACAGACACGTAGTCATCATTATTGATAAGCTTAGTTTAAAAAATGGCATTAAAAAGAAAGAAAGCTTTTACGTATTCTTGATGGATTTAAAAATTGGATCTTGCTAAGCCATGCAATAAATTATACAAATAACGCACAGCAATTGTCATTGAATGGTAACCTGACATTTCTCAATAAAGAGAATGAAAAATATTACAGACAAGAAGACTAAAACGTATACATGGAGCGTAGAGATATAATAAAGGTATATTTATAACACAAAGAAAAATATTTAATATGTCATATTATTAAAATATATTTATGTCTATATCCATTCTTTGCATCTATAATAACTATATCGAAAATATTCGAAGATAATTTATGGCAAAGTGTTAGATAAACAATTTAGTACATTGCATGCGATACAAATATATAGGAGGCAGAAACTTTTATTATCTAAAAAATAGATTCGATAAAAAAGACTTGAAAAATTAAGAAATGCATTTGCACTGTGATATCTCACGCTTATAAAATTTTGAAAAGTGAGATTAACAATTTCCTCATAAAAATATAACTCAATCGTTTTTGCAGCTGATCTCAAGATAAATTAAAAATAAAACTGAAAATGTGTGTGACTGTCAGATATATTATATTGTATCGAAATAATTCGTACATTGTATCTAAGTTAATTGATTTATTTTGAAAAGAGTATAACTCAAATCCAAAACATATTTGAATAAAACAAAGCTGCCATAATATATTGCATAAAACAATGATTTATATGCTGCTATTGTTCAAGATACATACATATGTAATTGTTAACGGGGATGATGTATAATATAATAAAAGAGCCATTATGTAATGGCAATTGTAACATTATTGTAACTGCACATATCTTTATCGAACTTATTGTTTTTCATTTGTAAATACTAGTTGCAACTTATTGTTAACCATAAATAAGAAAAAATAAATAATGGTGCATATATAATTTATTATACACACAAATTTGGGATTCAATTAAAAAATTTTGGCGTTCAAGACTTTTCAACATAATAGGACATAAAAACTTTTTGCAATATGCAAAAATGCTGAACTTAAAACTAATACTGAAATTTAAACCATTATTATATCTTTTACTGAAATTCTGTAAAAGAAGACGAATTATCAATCATATTAAAATATATTGTATGTGCATATATTATTATATATTTTTGATATTATATTATTAATTAAAATATGTGTAGATACTTTAATTAATAAATTTGATAACACCTGTTGTTAAAAATTTGCAACAATTTATGCTCTGTAGAAAAATACCTGTTTCGTAAAATCTCATTTGTAATCACAACATAATATTTCTCACAATCAGTATAATTAATCGAGAGGAGAATTTATAATTTTTTATTTTACTTATGCGTTCGATTAAAAAGAAAGGCAATAAATATAGAAGTACAATATTTATTACATTAATTATTGGAAATTAAAAAGAAAAAGGCAAAATTAGTGTTAATTATCTCTTTATCTATGATTTCTCAATCTACAAATGTTACTACTTACGCGATAATTTGACAGATGCATATATATGACCAGCATACATTTTGATATGAATTTCAGTACATTGCGTGCAAAACCGAAATGTACGAAGCCGAAGCTTTCATGACCTAAAAGAGCATTCTTATGAAGATAAGAGTAACAAAAAGAATATTCTTTGAATTCTAAACATCATTAAAAATGATATATTGACATTTTCCTATCAATTATGTTATGTTTTATTGTCTCTTGCAATATTAGTCAATCATAATACTAATATTATTCAAAAAAAGATGATGTTATATCAGGCAACAACTTACAGTAGTAAAACTTTCTAATGTTAAATCCATAACTTTTCCAGCTGTTATCGTCAAACGTTTTTGCGATCTCAGGATCAGGAATAATAAAATTCGGCATTCACTAGTAGATAAATCATACCAAACTGCCTCATATGCCGCATCGCCAATGGATCTACTCTGGAAAAGAAAGATAGGTTATAGATATTGTTCTAAATTAAATAGATTAAATACAATTATATTATATCTGGTCTAATCCAATAGTAGCAAAAGTAATATGCTAACTTTAGTGCTCAAATACTCGCCAGCGAAGCAAAAAACGAGAGCTTCTATAGTTACTGCGAGATATGGCATCATAAATTGTATAAAAATCCCAGATTTACTCTCTATATTCATACCTAAGGACTGTGTAATGAAACATTAAAAATAATTTTTAAAGTTTTTAATATAAAATTATAGTTACCATTTTTTGAAAATAGATGAAAAGGTATCTTTTCAAAGTATTATTATATTACGTGCAGTACAGGACATAATTTTATTCGATTTAAAAGTTAATTAAAATTAATTATATTTTATTAATATTAAAATAATTAATTAAACCATTTTATTATTTCATGTATAGTAAAAAAGTTCTTAATTGGACAATATTAGTACAATAATCATTCGGCATAATTTTAAAATATTTTCTTTTAGTAAGAAATGTACTATACAATTTATTATTATTATATATTAATTAAAATAATTTTACTCACTATTATGACCATGAATCCTAAACAGCAGATAACAAAGCTGTTCCATATGAATTGTAATAAAGCAATGAATGAGAAATAGTTCTCAATATTATTCGACAATGATATAATCTTTTGATGTCTCTCAATGAGCGACTTGGGAGAAAATACCTTAGATTTCAATGTGGAAGAGATTTCTTTCAACTCTTGACACATGATATCGATTTGTCCGCTTACATGAAGTACCTTAAAGCAAAAAAAAATCAAATCAAATCAAATAAGTAATGGGTTTAAACAAGATTCGATGAGAACTTCAATTAATTTGGTAAAAAAAAATTTTAAATATTATCGCAACTAATGTCTTATCTAAAAAGTATGTGACACTCTTAACTAAACAATATAATTCCCTCTTAACTTACCAGCGTTAAGATCAAGGAGTTTAGTATCGCGATCACGGTCGCCGTTTCTAACACATGAAAGAACAACCCTAGGACGACGAATTCGAAAATCGGCGTCTCGTGAACCTCGAACGGGAATTGTACCTGTATCGGAAACTCTCGGTGTTGTCCGTCCTTGGAAATTGTACGGCGACGTACGTGGCTATCGATGAAGTAGAGAACGGTAGCAACGGCATTAACGGATACTATAGCGTTTGAGCAACGATGCGCCAGATTAGCTTTATCCATCATTACACACTGACGCAAATCGGTTGCTCGGTCGTTCCAATCGTCGTCTATCGCGGTCAGAATATCTGCGAATATCCTACAACTCGATTTCTCGAAGATCTCACGAGATGATTGAATTCTCTCGAGAGATCAATCGTGTCGAATGATCATCGAGCTAATCTTACCGGCGGTTAAACCAGAGGCTGATCAGCTTCAGGATCGTCAGGGTGTAATCCAAAGTGAGACCCAGACCGTTCATCAATTTAGTCAGATTGCCGAAATCCAGATGCGCGTAGACATATGAATATTGAAAATACTGCATTATTATGAGGGTCATCATGTAAAAAAGCCACCAAAACGTCCCGTACGAGGAACCGGGCCACATACCGATCGCGCGGAGACCGATTCTCAACAACGGGCTTACAGTACTCATCGACATAGTTGCGCGTAACGTTACATTGAACCATTACTCCAATCGACTGTGCACATTCTTTTCTTCCGACGAAGTGAACGATGCCTCTATTTTTTAAAGGTAATGTACGATCGAATCTCTCTGTCTTACTTTGTAATACGCTCCCCTCTTCGACGTCGCAGAAGTAGCAATTTTATGAACTAAAACTATCACGAGATAGAAGGGCAATGATCAATTGCAATTACGTAATCATGTAATATAAACCGTAGGACGATGAGTTAAATTGCGATAATAGATCAATGATTATCGGTTTTTGCACGCAAGAAAGATATACGTGTATCTTTACATAATAATCATCTTGAAAAGAACAGACACATAGTCAACATTATTAATAAACTTAACTTAAAAGTGGCGTTAAAAAAACGAATGGTGATTTTATGTTCTTGATGGATCTAAAAATTGGATCTCTTGTCTAGTCATGTAATAAATTATACAAATAACGTACAGCAATTGTCATCAAATGATAGACGGACGTTTAGTATATTGAAAGTTTATAAAGAAAATGGAAAATATTACAGACAAGAAGACTAAAGTGTGTACTTCAAACGTAGAGATAATAAAGGTATATTTGTAATATAGAGAAAAGTATTTAATATGTCATATTATTAAAATATATATATTTGTGTCTATCTCCATTCTCTGTCACTGTAATATTTATGTTAAAAATATTTGATGGATAATTTATCGCATCCAAATGCAAAATATTTGATAAAATGTTAGATAGACAATTCCTAATTTAATCCATCGCATGCGATATAAATACATGAAGACAGAAGCTTTTATTATCTAAAAAATTCGATTCGATAAAAAGAATTTAAAAAATTAAAAGTTGCATTTACGCTGTGATATCTCACACTTATGAAATTTGTCAAAGAGAGATTAATAATTTTTCTAGAAATAATTGTCAATCGTTATTAAGATCAATAAAATCACACCAACGTGAACTAACGATAAAACTGAAATTAAAGAGACTCAGATGTACCACATTTTATCGAGCTAATTCATATCTAATAATTAGTTAATTAATTTATTCTGAAAAAGGGGTAACTCGAGTCCTAAACATGTTAGAAAAGAAAATGCAATTATGTTCGCCTTTGAGTGAACACTTTATTATTATAAAATAATTGCTTTAAAATTGTACATTTGTTTCTTAAAAGGCAGTTTCACATCCATTTAATAAGTTTCTTTAAAAAAATTACACACAAAGTTAAAAATATGATATTTATGAGTCGCAAATATAAGGCAGAAAAAAGTGAAAAATGTTTATTATAACTAGATATTGAATATGTTTGTAATACATACGATCCAGTTTTCTTTACCTTTTATTCACATCCTCTTGTTCATGTACTCCCACTCCCATTTCGATAAAATATAAAAATCCAGTGTAGGGAAGCGGACGAACATATTCTTTCATGTCATTGAACTGCATAAAACTGTGTAAAAATGTAAATCGTTTTTAAATTATATAAACTTGTATCATAACCATGTTACATTTTGTGCTAATTTTTAAATATATATTGGACCAATAAAAACCGATACAAAAATCTTCACACTTTTTTTATAAAAAAAGATTATTGCAAAAGAAATTCGCATATCAATCCCGATTAATATTACAAAAAAGCAATAATAAACAATAGTAAGAATTCCTTAAATTGCAGTTTCAAATTACAACGCGAATAGGTACCATAATAAATTAATACAATTGATTATGAAAACCTGCATAGTGCTTGAATATTTATAGAAAATGTGAAGATTAAATTTGACAAAGAAAAGCATGCAATATATATGATTTTTAAAATAATAATGAAATATTAGTGAAAAAAAATGCTAGTGGAAAGTTAAGTAATAATTAGAACTTTGAATAAAAGACTCATAAACAAAACGTATATTTAATGTGCAGACATACCTTTCAAGTTATAATAAACTATATGTTTGTACCTCTTCTTCTTAATAGATTTGCAATATTCTTATTAACATTGAAAATGGAAACTTAGAAAGCTGAGACAAAAAAAGTTCACATTTTATAGGGAAATACAAAATAATTGTTATCACAAACAAAGACAATTGTCTATTTTTAAAAAATATAAAAGTTAATTTACATCAAAATAATTTTATATCTCGTAATTTGTGTAATCAAATTGATCAACAATAATTATCACTTGCTAAACTATCGCAGCCAAGCTAATAGAGAATATACATATATAGCAATCAACATTGCTCTAAACTTAGTACATCGCATTTAATACTGATATGTAAGAAGCTGATGCTTTCATAATCTAAAAAGTTACATGTAATTAATACGGCATATTAAAAAATGTATCTATAAAATATATAATGCCTTACACTTGCAAATCCACTTAACGTCAAATCAATGATTTTTCCTGCAGTGATCGTTAATCGTTTTTGACATCTTAACATCATGAACAATAAAATACGATTGTCATTTGGAGACACATTGTACCAAAGTGATTCGTAAATTGCATCGCTAATCGACATACTCTGAAAGCAGGATAAATCATGTCAAACATGTATATAATAATAAAATAAATAACGTAAATAGAAAATAATAGATATTTAAAACTTGTCGTAGTAAAAGCTCTTTTACATACCTTGGCACTCAAAAATTCTCCAGCATAGCAAAATATGAAAGCTTCTAGAGTTATTGCAATATAATAATTTACAGACTTGATCAAAGTCGATATATCTTTAGTGGTATTAATAGTCTACAATAAAATAAATAAGAAGTCATCTTCTTCTAAAAAGTGAAAAAGGAATCAAAGTTACTCACAATTATAATCAAAAAACCAGTACAACAAATAACCAATGTATTCCATAGAATTTGCATCAGTGCAATTTCAGTATAAAGATTTTCAATATTTTCCGATAAAGCAATGATTCTTTGATGTTTGCAGATGAGGTCTCTAATAATAATTACAAATGTATTATGATCGTAATTGTGTTGGGAAATTTCGGCTAAATCTTGTCGCATAATATCGATTTGACCACTTACATGAAGTATCTAGAAATACGAAATAATTTTTATCGGAAGTAATATTGTAAGTAAAAATATCTTGCTATTCATTTAATATCATTCTGAAATTTATTGCAATTTTTAATTTCCGTAAAAACAATTATTTTAAAAGTACCAATGTGACAAGCAATGCATCCATCAAACCAACTACAAAAGCTATGATCAAATCATAAATAAACTGTCCAATTAGAAAACACTCGAAAATTGGTGATTCGCTGACATCGAAAGGAAATTCCATTTTTAAAGGGAGTTCTCGAGAACTATTGTTAATTCGATTGGCATCGTTCATCGATTGCAACAAATGCTCGCCGATCGAAAGAAAAAATGCACCGATGCCATTTACAGTGAACACTATGTTGGAAAAACGACGCGACAGATCTGCCATGGTCATCATCGTGGACATATACGAACCGTTGACAATGCAATCTTTCCAATCTTCATCCATATCTTTCATAATACGATAAAATATTCTGCAGATAGCAATAAATATAAAGCACTCTATGTATTAATATATTTTTCGCATGTGTACAAGCCACGAATAAATTTGCACATGTAATTTTATTTAAAAGATAATAATGAATATTTTCGTATTTTCATTCATGCCTCATGCGTCAACATTAATAGCAATTTTTTAATTTTATTGATTACAGTTTACATCATTTGTTTTACAATAAAACACACTTACCGGCGATTCCACCACAAAACAAGAAGTTTAAAAAAGGCGAGAGTATATGCCAAAGTGAGACTAAGACAATCCATAAGAAGCCAAACATCGTTTATTTCAAGATGTCCGAGCACGTACGCATATTGATAATATTGCACTATTACTATCGACGTCATGTAACTAAACCAATAGAAAGTCGCGTAAGTCGAATCCGGCCACAAACCGATAAAACGGAGACCGATTTCGACCGAGCGGCTGATGGTGTTCGCACGTTTCATTGTTCTTTGTTAAACACTGAACTATTGTCTCAACAAATCCACCAGAATGGAAATTCGAATTCAGTGAGAATAAAGTACACGTGAATATTTTTCAACATGTTCTGCATGATAACTAAAGCATTAAATAGTCTTGGCAAAAACGATAAACCGCAAGCTATTTTGAACGTAATCAATCATAATTATACTTTATATTCTTCATCGCATTAGATCTCTATCTACAGCCTTTTAGCTCAAATCACTTTGTTATGCCTATCGATCAACATCCTTAATATTGGTGCAGAAGAATCATAAAGAGAAGTTTTGTCAGAAATATTTCTGAACTCTTGGCATATAATGTCGATTTGTCCGCTTGCGTGAAGTACCTAAAATTTACTTAATATTCTGCAAAGATTCCAATGACGTATTATACATAAATAAATATTTTTGCCATAAACTTATATGTTATATTCTTGGTATATGTACACAAGAGATCTTAAATATATTTTACAATATTATTAATATTTCTTAACTTTCTTAATATTTTTAATTATATTTTTAATTATTATGCAATAAAATTTCTCAAAAAATCTACGTAAATTCTATGTAAATTTGTATGTAAAAGGATTTTATAAAATATGTAATTTGCAATATATTGAAATTGAAATTTCTACGATATAGATTCTATTGTCAGACTTCAATACAGGTCACAAATAGTTTTTATTAAATATAATTCTGATAAAAGATAGAAGATTCGAAATATATTCGAAATATAGGACGTGGAAAAATTACCAAAGTAAAGATCAATCCGTTTAGAATAGCGACTGCGCACACATGTAACATTGTATGTATAAACAGAATTACTACGAGCAGCTCGAAAATAGGCGATTGCTCATATTCAAAAGGAAGTTGTATCTTGATAGGAAGTTGCCGCAGAGTATCATTGTAATCGTCGACTAGAGAGACAAAATGAATCGCATAATCGCTCAAAACATAAAGTACTCCAGCAATTGCATTGAAACTCAACATAGCGTTAGAACAGAAATGTGATATACTGGCTTTAATTGTCATCACATAAAAATGCTGTTCAACATTGACGCACTCGTGCCAATCGTTATCCACAGCTATTAGAATTTTATGGAGAACTCTGCAATATGTGACACTAATTGATTCGATATATGGAACGAAGATACTAGTCTTTTTATAAAAAAAATATAAACATTGAATTTTTAAGAATTAGATTATGATATTAAAAGTCATTCACTTTGATCATACACATATGCATGCATGCACACACAAAAAAGCTTCACAATAATGCATGTTAGAAAATTAAAGAATGTTTTCTCACGAACATAATGATTGAATAAACCAATATCACATAATATCTTACCGACGATGTATCCAAAGACTGATCATTTTAAATAACGTTAAAGTATAATCTAAGGTCGCAGGCAAGCTATCCACGAGATCCGATAACTCGTTCATCTTTAAATGTTCCATTACGTACAGATATTGAAAATATTGTATTATCAGCATGCTCGACATAAACATGAGCCATTAAATAGCTGAGTATGGTACGTCCGGCCACATACCAAGCAATCGAAGGCCGATTTTCAGCGACGGACTGATGGTAGTTGTCGCTATCATTCGTCAATATTTTTATAAACGCGATGAAATAAGAATCAGTATAGGCGATACATTTGTCTGAGTACGAGACAAAACTGAGAAAGCATTGTCCATTTCTCCGAGTTCATCCCCACACGGTGTATCCCCATTCAAGTGTAGATCAATCGCGCTATTATGCATCGCATAATAATCAAAATAGCTCCTGTTTTTTCCGTAATTACCTGTATGGTAATATTCTATTCTAATTCCATTATTGAAGCCAATAATGCGTAGGTACTCTTATATGAAGAAGCGAAAATATTGTGAATAAATTGCTAGATTTTTCATAATTTCTCCTGTCTTATTATACGATATGTTTGCAACGAATGTTCGTCGCATTTTCTACATGAAGATAGTTTAACGACAATTTGATTGGACAATCGCGCATTATTCTAACTAAATATTTTAAACGAACGGAACTAAATTGTAGTGAGTTTTTTTAAAGAGAGATAAGTAAGCAAAAACATTGTATTTCTGTGCTTGAAATCGATTTGCACAATGGTGAGTATTTTTCTTTAATAATCCAAGAAACGTTATTATGCCGAACGCAAATGGAAAAAGTTTTAAAAATAAAAAGTTTGAGTCATTTGGTCAAATAAGAAAAGTTTAGTTGCAAGTACACGCAACAAAATACATATGCCGTACAAATTAAACGCAGATCTTTTAGTGAAGATTCAATGATCTATTTGTCGCAATTTAGATCAACATTTTTCTACAACTTAAAAATTATACAATATAGAAAAAGCAATTATATATATATATATATATATATATATATATATATATATACATATATATATATATATACATATATATATTATTTTGTATTAAATGTGTAATGCTAATTTTTATGTTATTAATATAAAAATCGTTCAATAACGGATAATTTAATTATATAAGATTCGTCCATCTATATTAACTTTATTAAGTCTTACTGTTTTATCAATATTATATATTATATGTGATTAACCGATGCAAGAAATATGTTTTCATGAGTCAATTATTTTGAATTTCAATACATAGCGTGTAATACTGAAATGTATGACGCCGAAGCTTTCATGACCTGAAAAAATTATTCTTACCAAATATCTAATGAGAGAAGCACATTTTTTAACATCTATATACATCTCATTAATGTGATATATACATGTGTGGGTTTAGTTTTAAGAACATTAACATATTTATAATATTTATGATTATTGGATTTATGCGATGTATCTCTGTATAAATAATTTAGATTAATTATCTAATATTTAAAATTCATTAAAATCTTACAGTCGTGAAACTTTCCAAAGTCAAATCCATAACTTTTCCGGCTGTGATCGTCAATTGTTTTTGGGATCTAACGATTATGAGCAATAAAATTTGGCATTCATTGGTGGACAATTCGTACCAATGTATCTCGTATACCGCATCGCCGATAGATCTGCTCTGAGAAAGAAAAAGTAGTTGTGGATTAAAATGCAATACGACAATAGAAACATCACACTGAATACAAGAAACGTGCAATCACATAACTTTAACATAAAATTAACAAATACTTTTATTTATGTGTTACAGAGAATATAAACACTCGCATCCATTAAAAACAAGAGGATGATGCTAACCTTAGAACTCAAATATTCGCCAGCAAAACAAAAAACGAAAGCTTCTAACGTTACAGCGACATATGGAATAATGGATTGTATTAATATTCCGGATTTACCTTCTATATCTGTGCCTAGAGACTGCATAAAAATGGTACGTTAAATTATATTAATAAAAAAAATCCTAATATCACGCATGAGATTATGCTTTTAATTTAACATATATATTCTACATACATTTGAGATTTTGCAAGGACAGAATTCCAATGTCACAAAAAAAGGAATAATACATTATTCTCTAAAATGTTACTATAAATATTACATGAGATATCTCTCTCTTCGAAATTGTTTCGTGTAAATTATTTGAAATTATTTTCATTCCGAATAATTTAAGGCGATCAAATAAAGTAAATATATCAAATATAATTTAATAAAATGAGTGATATTCTGTGCAAGTAAGAAGCAAATTGATTCTTAGAAAAACTCATTGGTTTCTCTCTGTAAGCAAAGAAGCCTTACTCACTATTATAATCATGAATCCTATAGAGCAGATAACTATGGTATTCCATACAAACTGTATCAGTGCAACGAAGGAGAAAAAGTTATCAATATTGTTGGATAAAGCTATAATCTTCTGATGTCTTTCGATGAGTAATCTTGTGGCTGATGGATGAGATTTTTTCGTGGAGGAAATTTCTCTCAATTCCTGGCACATAATATCAATCTGGCCACTCACGTGAAGTATCTCGAAATAGGAAAACTGAAGGTTTAAGAAAAGCTCACGAAATTTAAGAGACATGTTATTTGATAGATCAAGGACCACACGTTTTACAACATGTTTTAACGAGATAGCTTCATGGAAACAATTATCTAATGATCTTTTAAGCAGTTTTACATTCCTTTTGACTTACAAGTGCCAGGATGAGAGAATTCAGCATCGCGATTACGGTCGCCGTCTCCCATACATGAAAGAAGGTTGCTAGATAGATGAGCTCGAAGATTGGCGAGTCCGAGGCTTGGTCGAACGGGAACTGCATCTGTACCGGAAACTCCCGAGGTTCTTCGCCGGCAGAGATTATACGATGACTCAAGTAGTTTCCCACAAAATAGAAGATAGTGGACAAACTATTTAGGATCATCATAGCTTTGGAACATCGATGAGCTAGATTAGCTTTGCTTGTCATCACGCACACGTGCGAATCCGTGACCTGGTTGTTCCAGTCATCTTCCATGGCATCCAAGATATCCGAAAATATTCTGCAAACGACTTCACTCGTTTCCAATAATGCAATCTAGATATCGACGTCGATCGTGGCCCTTACCGTCGATTGTGCCAGAGACTCAGCAGCTTTAAAAACGTCAGAGTGTAATCTAGAGTGACGCTCAGACCGTCCATTAGCTTGGAGAAATCGTTCATATTCAGATGCACAAAAACGTAGGAGTATTGAAAGTATTGCATGACGAGGAGGGTAGCCATGTAAAAGAGCCAGAGATGCGTTCCGTATGAGGAGCCGGGCCACATACCGATGAAACCAAGACCGATCTTTAGCGATAGACTTATAGTGCTCGTCGACATAATTACAATTCACGCATTTATCGAAACGCGGTTTTTCAACCAAATTGTGCGCTGTTGTTGCTCTTAATCTCAACTGAATTGAAAGAAAAATCTTGCGCGGTAAAGAAAAGAGCGACGTTTTTTTTACCCTAACCTCGCGCAAAGTTTGCAATTTCATAGGAAGTAAAATTATACACGCAACATCGATCAATTGTAATTAACTATCGCGCGATGCGACAACGACGTATGCATGAAGAGCTAAGTTGCGATGACAGATGATTATAGGTTTTCTCGCGCTCGAAAAAAGTATACACGTGAAAAATATCAATCGTCAATTCTAACAAAATGCAAAAAGTAATATCTCATTTTCTTTAATAATGCAATTGCAGCCCTCCAATATGCATCGTACATAGGAAAAAACAATTACGAATAAAAATTAGACTTGATAGAAATGGTCAGTTGATGAAAGTTGGACATATTAATTGGTTGAATATTAGCTCCATATTAACGAAAAAAATATCGCTTTTGCAGAGAAAGTGATGAGAGAACAGGAGATAAAATTTTTAGTCTAAAGTTTGTAAGCGAATACGTATGGGAAAAATATATTGTACGTATAAATGTATATATACTTAATATTACACTATTAATTAAAATTTATATGTAAATACTTTATTAATAATTCTGATGACACTTTATTGTCTCTTTCTAAAAGTTTACGATAATTTGTATTCAAATAATAAAAAATATTACACTGAATCTCTCTTTCATTTTTGAAACAACATAATTTTTCTTAGAATTTATTAGGAAATTTATAATTTTCTATTTTATATGTATATCTAATTAAAAAGAAAACAGCAACATAAAATAGAGATATTATAATTGGATTAATAATTATTGAAAATTAAAGAAGAAAGGCAAAATTAATTAATGATCCTTTTATCTATAATTTCTCTTTCTACAAATGTACATACTTACTCGCAATAATTCGACAACATACGTAGGTATATATGACCAGCATACATTTTGATACAAGTTTCAGTACATGGCGTGCAAAACCGAAATATACGAAGCCGAAGCTTTCATGACCTAAAAAACTACCTTCTTTTAAAGATAAAAGTACTAAGAGAGGAATAATTCTTCAAAGTCTAAATATCATTAATGTGAGACATTCATATTTTCTTACGAATTATGTTAAATATTGTCTCTTGCAATATTGTTCGACAATCATAATTAATATACATTATTAAAAAAAAGATGCATCTTATCAAGCAACGTACTTACAGTAGTATAACTTTCCAATGTTAGATCCATAACTTTTCCGGCCGTGATTGGCAGTCGTTTTTGCGATCTCAGAATCAGGAATAATAAAATTCGACACTCGCTAATAGATAAATCATACCAAACTGTCTCATATGCCGCATCACTGATAGACCTACTCTGGAAAACAGAAGAAGGTTACAGATTTTTCTAGAGAGATGCAATTACATTTGACCAATACAAAAGTAATATGCTAACCTTAGTGCTTAAATACTCGCCAGCGAAGCAAAAGATGAAAGCTTCTGCACTTACTGCGAGATATGGTATGATAAATTGTGTAAAAACCCCAGATTTATTCTCCATATTCGTATCAAAGGACTATGGAAGATTAAAAATAATTTTAAAAGCTTTTAATATAAAGTTATAATTACTTTTTAAGTTCTCTTTTTAAAATATTATTATATTAAATAACACCTCAAACAAAATTTCATTTGGATTGAAACTTGCAATAAATCTAATATTTAATTAAACAAACTTTTATTGTTTCATATATTAAATAAAGAAATATTTTATATATAGTTGGATAAAATTAATGATAATAATTCTAATATTTTTAATAATAATAATTCTAATAATTTTAATAATAATAATTCTAATAATTTTAATAATAATAATAATTCTAATAATTTTAAAATCTTTTTTTCCAGTAAGAAATATATGCTAAGCAATTTATTACTATTATATTACTAGTAATTAAAATAATTTTACTCACTATTACAATCATAAATCCTAAACAGCAGCTAACAAAACTGTTCCATACGAATTGTAACAAAGCAATGAACGAAAAATAATTCTCGATATTATTCGATAATGATATAATCTTCTGATGTCTCTCGATGAGTGATTTGGTGGAGAACTCCTTAGATTTGAATATAGAAGGAATCTCTTTCAATTCTTGACACATGATATCGATTTGTCCGCTTACATGAAGTACCTCAAAGTAAATAAAATAAAAATAAACTAAGCAATTTGTTCAAACAAAATTCGATGAGAACTTTAATTAATTTGTTAAAAAAAAATTTAAATATTGTCGCGATTAATGTTTTACCTAAGAAGTATATGTGACATTTAACTAAATAATATAAATTCCTCTCAACTTACTAGCGTTAAGATCAAGGAGTTTAATACCGCGATCGCAATCGCCGTTTCTAACACATGAAAGAACAATCCTAAAACAATGAAGTCGAAAACCGGCGTTTCGTGGGCCTTTAATGGCAACTGTATCTGTATCGGAAACTCTGGGTATTGTCCATCTTTGGAAAATATACGGATACGTGCGTAACTATCGATGAAGTAGAGAACGGTAGCGACAATGTTAACGAATATCATAGCGTTCGAGCAACGATGTGCCAGATTAGCCTTGTTTATCATCACGCACTTGTGTAAATCGGTTGCATCTTTCCAATCATCGTCCATCGCGACCAAAATATCCACAAATATCCTATGATTCAATTTATCGAATCTTACGATATGATGAAACTCTCTCGAAAAATCAATCATACAGAATAATCATTGACTTACTGGCGATTAAACCAAAGACTGATCATTTTCATAAACGTCAGGGTGGAATCCAGAGTAATGCCCAGACCGTCCATCAGTTTGATCAGATTGTCGAAGTCCAGATGCGCGTAAACATACGAGTATTGGAAATATTGTATAGTTAAAAGGGTCGTCATATAAAAGAGCCAACAGAACGTCCCGTACGAGGAGCCGGGCCACATACCGATCACACGGAGACCCATTCTCAACAATGGACTTATAGTACTCATCGGCATAGTTGTGCGTAACGTTACATTGAACCATTACTCCAATCAACTATGCACGTTGTTTCTTCCCGACGAAGTGAACGATGAGAAAAACGATTTTCACTTTTCAAAGGAAACACATGATCGAATCTCTCAGTCGTACTTTACAATATACTCCCCTCCTCGGCATCGCAGAAGAAATAGCAATTTTATAAACTAAAATTACTACGGGGTGAAGAGTGCGGGCAACGATCAATCGTAATTATGTATTCATGCAATATAAACCATAGAACGACGAACTAATGTGATAATAGATCAATGATTATGGGTCTTTGCACACAAAAAATATACATGTACCATTACACAAATAATCATCTTGAAAAGAACAGACACGTAGTCATCATTATTGATAAGCTTAGTTTAAAAAATGGCATTAAAAAGAAAGAAAGCTTTTACGTATTCTTGATGGATTTAAAAATTGGATCTTGCTAAGCCATGCAATAAATTATACAAATAACGCACAGCAATTGTCATTGAATGGTAACCTGACATTTCTCAATAAAGAGAATGAAAAATATTACAGACAAGAAGACTAAAACGTATACATGGAGCGTAGAGATATAATAAAGGTATATTTATAACATAAAGAAAAATATTTAATATGTCATATTATTAAAATATATTTACGTCTATATCCATTCTTTGCATCTGTAATAACTATATCGAAAATATTCGAAGATAATTTATGGCAAAGTGTTAGATAAACAATTTAGTACATTGCATGCGATACAAATATATAGGAGGCAGAAACTTTTATTATCTAAAAAATAGATTCGATAAAAAAGACTTGAAAAATTAAGAAATGCATTTGCACTGTGATATCTCACGCTTATAAAATTTTGAAAAGTGAGATTAACAATTTCCTCATAAAAATATAACTCAATCGTTTTTGCAGCTGATCTCAAGATAAATTAAAAATAAAACTGAAAATGTGTGTGACTGTCAGATATATTATATTGTATCGAAATAATTCGTACATTGTATCTAAGTTAATTGATTTATTTTGAAAAGAGTATAACTCAAATCCAAAACATATTTGAATAAAACAAAGCTGCCATAATATATTGCATAAAACAATGATTTATATGCTGCTATTGTTCAAGATACATACATATGTAATTGTTAACGGGGATGATGTATAATATAATAAAAGAGCCATTATGTAATGGCAATTGTAACATTATTGTAACTGCACATATCTTTATCGAACTTATTGTTTTTCATTTGTAAATACTAGTTGCAACTTATTGTTAACCATAAATAAGAAAAAATAAATAATGGTGCATATATAATTTATTATACACACAAATTTGGGATTCAATTAAAAAATTTTGGCGTTCAAGACTTTTCAACATAATAGGACATAAAAACTTTTTGCAATATGCAAAAATGCTGAACTTAAAACTAATACTGAAATTTAAACCATTATTATATCTTTTACTGAAATTCTGTAAAAGAAGACGAATTATCAATCATATTAAAATATATTGTATGTGCACATATTATTATATATTTTTGATATTATATTATTAATTAAAATATGTGTAGATACTTTAATTAATAAATTTGATAACACCTGTTGTTAAAAATTTGCAACAATTTATGCTCTGTAGAAAAATACCTGTTTCGTAAAATCTCATTTGTAATCACAACATAATATTTCTCACAATCAGTATAATTAATCGAGAGGAGAATTTATAATTTTTTATTTTACTTATGCGTTCGATTAAAAAGAAAGGCAATAAATATAGAAGTACAATATTTATTACATTAATTATTGGAAATTAAAAAGAAAAAGGCAAAATTAGTGTTAATTATCTCTTTATCTATGATTTCTCAATCTACAAATGTTACTACTTACGCGATAATTTGACAGATGCATATATATGACCAGCATACATTTTGATATGAATTTCAGTACATTGCGTGCAAAACCGAAATGTACGAAGCCGAAGCTTTCATGACCTAAAAGAGCATTCTTATGAAGATAAGAGTAACAAAAAGAATATTCTTTGAATTCTAAACATCATTAAAAATGATATATTGACATTTTCCTATCAATTATGTTATGTTTTATTGTCTCTTGCAATATTAGTCAATCATAATACTAATATTATTCAAAAAAAGATGATGTTATATCAGGCAACAACTTACAGTAGTAAAACTTTCTAATGTTAAATCCATAACTTTTCCAGCTGTTATCGTCAAACGTTTTTGCGATCTCAGGATCAGGAATAATAAAATTCGGCATTCACTAGTAGATAAATCATACCAAACTGCCTCATATGCCGCATCGCCAATGGATCTACTCTGGAAAAGAAAGATAGGTTATAGATATTGTTCTAAATTAAATAGATTAAATACAATTATATTATATCTGGTCTAATCCAATAGTAGCAAAAGTAATATGCTAACTTTAGTGCTCAAATACTCGCCAGCGAAGCAAAAAACGAGAGCTTCTATAGTTACTGCGAGATATGGCATCATAAATTGTATAAAAATCCCAGATTTACTCTCTATATTCATACCTAAGGACTGTGTAATGAAACATTAAAAATAATTTTTAAAGTTTTTAATATAAAATTATAGTTACCATTTTTTGAAAATAGATGAAAAGGTATCTTTTCAAAGTATTATTATATTACGTGCAGTACAGGACATAATTTTATTCGATTTAAAAGTTAATTAAAATTAATTATATTTTATTAATATTAAAATAATTAATTAAACCATTTTATTATTTCATGTATAGTAAAAAAGTTCTTAATTGGACAATATTAGTACAATAATCATTCGGCATAATTTTAAAATATTTTCTTTTAGTAAGAAATGTACTATACAATTTATTATTATTATATATTAATTAAAATAATTTTACTCACTATTATGACCATGAATCCTAAACAGCAGATAACAAAGCTGTTCCATATGAATTGTAATAAAGCAATGAATGAGAAATAGTTCTCAATATTATTCGACAATGATATAATCTTTTGATGTCTCTCAATGAGCGACTTGGGAGAAAATACCTTAGATTTCAATGTGGAAGAGATTTCTTTCAACTCTTGACACATGATATCGATTTGTCCGCTTACATGAAGTACCTTAAAGCAAAAAAAAATCAAATCAAATCAAATAAGTAATGCGTTTAAACAAGATTCGATGAGAACTTCAATTAATTTGGTAAAAAAAAATTTTAAATATTATCGCAACTAATGTCTTATCTAAAAAGTATGTGACACTCTTAACTAAACAATATAATTCCCTCTTAACTTACCAGCGTTAAGATCAAGGAGTTTAGTATCGCGATCACGGTCGCCGTTTCTAACACATGAAAGAACAACCCTAGGACGACGAATTCGAAAATCGGCGTCTCGTGAACCTCGAACGGGAATTGTACCTGTATCGGAAACTCTCGGTGTTGTCCGTCCTTGGAAATTGTACGGCGACGTACGTGGCTATCGATGAAGTAGAGAACGGTAGCAACGGCATTAACGGATACTATAGCGTTTGAGCAACGATGCGCCAGATTAGCTTTATCCATCATTACACACTGACGCAAATCGGTTGCTCGGTCGTTCCAATCGTCGTCTATCGCGGTCAGAATATCTGCGAATATCCTACAACTCGATTTCTCGAAGATCTCACGAGATGATTGAATTCTCTCGAGAGATCAATCGTGTCGAATGATCATCGAGCTAATCTTACCGGCGGTTAAACCAGAGGCTGATCAGCTTCAGGATCGTCAGGGTGTAATCCAAAGTGAGACCCAGACCGTCCATCAATTTAGTCAGATTGCCGAAATCCAGATGCGCGTAGACATATGAATATTGAAAATACTGCATTATTATGAGGGTCGTCATGTAAAAAAGCCACCAAAACGTCCCGTACGAGGAACCGGGCCACATACCGATCGCGCGGAGACCGATTCTCAACAACGGGCTTACAGTACTCATCGACATAGTTGCGCGTAACGTTACATTGAACCATTACTCCAATCGACTGTGCACATTCTTTTCTTCCGACGAAGTGAACGATGCCTCTATTTTTCAAAGGTAATGTACGATCGAATCTCTCTGTCTTACTTTGTAATACGCTCCCCTCTTCGACGTCGCAGAAGTAGCAATTTTATGAACTAAAACTATCACGAGATAGAAGGGCAATGATCAATTGCAATTACGTAATCATGTAATATAAACCGTAGGACGATGAGTTAAATTGCGATAATAGATCAATGATTATTGGTTTTTGCACGCAAGAAAGATATACGTGTATCTTTACATAATAATCATCTTCAAAAGAACAGACACATAGTCAACATTATTAATAAACTTAACTTAAAAGTGGCGTTAAAAAAACGAATGGTGATTTTATGTTCTTGATGGATCTAAAAATTGGATCTCTTGTCTAGCCATGTAATAAATTATACAAATAACGTACAGCAATTGTCATCAAATAATAGACGGACGTTTAGTATATTGAAAGTTTATAAAGAAAATGGAAAATATTACAGACAAGAAGACTAAAGTGTGTACTTCAAACGTAGAGATAATAAAGGTATATTTGTAATATAGAGAAAAGTATTTAATATGTCATATTATTAAAATATATATATTTGTGTCTATCTCCATTCTCTGTCACTGTAATATTTATGTTAAAAATATTTGATGGATAATTTATCGCATCCAAATGCAAAATATTTGATAAAATGTTAGATAGACAATTCCTAATTTAATCCATCGCATGCGATATAAATACATGAAGACAGAAGCTTTTATTATCTAAAAAATGGATTCGATAAAAAGAATTTAAAAAATTAAAAGTTGCATTTACGCTGTGATATCTCACACTTATGAAATTTGTCAAAGAGAGATTAATAATTTTTCTAGAAATAATTGTCAATCGTTTTTAAGATCAATAAAATCACACCAACGTGAACTAACGATAAAACTGAAATTAAAGAGACTCAGATGTACCACATTTTATCGAGGTAATTCATATCTAATAATTAGTTAATTGATTTATTCTGAAAAAGGGGTAACTCGAGTCCTAAACATGTTAGAAAAGAAAATGCAATTATGTTCGCCTTTGAGTGAACACTTTATTATTATAAAATAATTGCTTTAAAATTGTACATTTGTTTCTTAAAAGGCAGTTTCACATCCATTTAATAAGTTTCTTTAAAAAAATTACACACAAAGTTAAAAATATGATATTTGTGAGTCGCAAATATAAGGCAGAAAAAAGTGAAAAATGTTTATTATAACTAGATATTGAATATGTTTGTAATACATACGATCCACTTTTCTTTGCCTTTTATTCACATCTTCTTGTTCATGTACTCCCACTCCCATTTCGATAAAATATAAAAATCCAGTGTAGGGAAGCGGACGAACATATTCTTTCATGTCATTGAACTGCATAAAACTGTGTAAAAATGTAAATCGTTTTTAAATTATATAAACTTGTATCATAACCATGTTACATTTTGTGCTAATTTTTAAATATATATTGGACCAATAAAAACCGATACAAAAATCTTCACACTTTTTTTATAAAAAAAGATTATTGCAAAAGAAATTCGCATATCAATCCCGATTAATATTACAAAAAAGCAATAATAAACAATAGTAAGAATTCCTTAAATTGCAGTTTCAAATTACAACGCGAATAGGTACCATAATAAATTAATACAATTGATTATGAAAACCTGCATAGTGCTTGAATATTTATAGAAAATGTGAAGATTAAATTTGACAAAGAAAAGCATGCAATATATATGATTTTTAAAATAATAATGAAATATTAGTGAAAAAAAATGCTAGTGGAAAGTTAAGTAATAATTAGAACTTTGAATAAAAGACTCATAAACAAAACGTATATTTAATGTGCAGACATACCTTTCAAGTTATAATAAACTATATGTTTGTACCTCTTCTTCTTAATAGATTTGCAATATTCTTATTAACATTGAAAATGGAAACATAGAAAGCTGAGACAAAAGAAGTTCACATTTTATAGGGAAATACAAAATAATTGTTATCACAAACAAAGACAATTGTCTATTTTTAAAAAATATAAAAGTTAATTTACAACAAAATAATTTTATATCTCGTAATTTGTGTAATCAAATTGATCAACAATAATTATCGCTTGCTAAACTATCGCAGCCAAGCTAATAGAGAATATACATATATAGCAATCAACATTGCTCTAAACTTAGTACATTGCATTTAATACTGATACGTAAGAAGCTGATGCTTTCATAATCTAAAAAGTTACATGTAATTAATACGGCATATTAAAAAATGTATCTATAAAATATATAATGCCTTACACTTGCAAATCCACTTAACGTCAAATCAATGATTTTTCCTGCAGTGATCGTTAATCGTTTTTGACATCTTAACATCATGAACAATAAAATACGACTGTCATTTGGAGACACATTGTACCAAAGTGATTCGTAAATTGCATCGCTAATCGACATACTCTGAAAGCAGGATAAATCATGTCAAACATGTATATAATAATAAAATAAATAACGTAAATAGAAAATAATAGATATTTAAAACTTGTCGTAGTAAAAGCTCTTTTACATACTTTGGCACTCAAAAATTCTCCAGCATAGCAAAATATGAAAGCTTCTAGAGTTATTGCAATATAATAATTTACAGACTTGATCAAAGTCGATATATCTTTAGTGGTATTAATAGTCTACAATAAAATAAATAAGAAGTCATCTTCTTCTAAAAAGTGAAAAAACAATCAAAGTTACTCACAATTATAATCAAAAAACCAGTACAACAAATAACCAATGTATTCCATAGAATTTGCATCAGTGCAATTTCAGTATAAAGATTTTCAATATTTTCCGATAAAGCAATGATTCTTTGATGTTTGCAGATGAGGTCTTTAATAATAATTACAAATGTATTATGATCGTAATTGTGTTGGGAAATTTCGGCTAAATCTTGTCGCATAATATCGATTTGACCACTTACATGAAGTATCTAGAAATACGAAATAATTTTTATCGGAAGTAATATTATAAGTAAAAATATCTTGCTATTCATTTAATATCATTCTGAAATTTATTGCAATTTTTAATTTCCGTAAAAACAATTATTTTAAAAGTACCAATGTGACAAGCAATGCATCCATCAAACCAACTACAAAAGCTATGATCAAATCATAGATAAACTGTCCAATTAGAAAACACTCGAAAATTGGTGATTCGCTGATATCGAAAGGAAATTCCATTTTTAAAGGGAGTTCTCGAGAACTATTGTTAATTCGATTGGCATCGTTCATCGATTGCAACAAATGCTCGCCGATCGAAAGAAAAAATGCACCGATGCCATTTACAGTGAACACTATGTTGGAAAAATGACGCGACAGATCTGCCATGGTCATCATCGTGGACATATACGAACCGTTGACAATGCAATCTTTCCAATCTTCATCCATATCTTTCATAATACGATAAAATATTCTGCAGATAGCAATAAATATAAAGCACTCTATGTATTAATATATTTTTCGCATGTGTACAAGCCACGAATAAATTTGCACATGTAATTTTATTTAAAAGATAATAATGAATATTTTCGTATTTTCATTCATGCCTCATGCGTCAACATTAATAGCAATTTTTTAATTTTATTGATTACAGTTTACATCATTTGTTTTACAATAAAACACACTTACCGGCGATTCCACCACAAAACAAGAAGTTTAAAAAAGGCGAGAGTATATGCCAAAGTGAGACTAAGACAATCCATAAGAAGCCAAACATCGTTTATTTCAAGATGTCCAAGCACGTACGCATATTGATAATATTGCACTATTACTATCGACGTCATGTAACTAAACCAATAGAAAGTCGCGTAAGTCGAATCCGGCCACAAACCGATAAAACGGAGACCGATTTCGACCGAGCGGCTGATGGTGTTCGCACGTTTCATTGTTCTTTGTTAAACACTGAACTATTGTCTCAACAAATCCACCAGAATGGAAATTCGAATTCAGTGAGAATAAAGTACACGTGAATATTTTTCAACATGTTCTGCATGATAACTAAAGCATTAAATAGTCTTGGCAAAAACGATAAACCGCAAGCTATTTTGAACGTAATCAATCATAATTATACTTTATATTCTTCATCGCATTAGATCTCTATCTACAGCCTTTTAGCTCTATCGATTAAAAATAAGAAAAGGTATATAATTATAAATAATTTGCTTTAGCTTTGACTCAGTGAATATTTTAATATTGCATTTTGTAATTGTTTAATTTTGTAATTATTTTAATATGTCTTTTATTGTATATTCTTTGAAAAGCAGTTTTATATTCACTTATATCCATCACAGAAAAAATTATGCGCGACATCTAAGTAAAAATATCGATATCTGCGAGACGTAAATACAAAATAGCACAAAAGTTTTAAAAACATTTATTATAGCAGAACATTAAATATGTTTGCTACATAATCACGAGTCCTTTTTTGTCTTTCACTCGTATACTCATTTATATTCTCTTATTTTCAAGTAAAGACTGAAATCTTCAATGTTATAGCGTAAAAGCGGATTTGCATATCATACCGGCGAACTGCAATATAAAAATGTTTAATTGTTTTAAATCAATTTATAAATTTTGTTATCGATTTTCAAATAGATATAAAGAAAGTGAATACAAAAATCTTAACAAATTATTTCATAAATATTAGAATATAATTTGCAACGGAAAATTTTCATATTATTTTCCATCCATTACAAAAATTAAAAGTGGAACAGTATATATAGAACAGCAATAATTTTCTTTATAAATGCAACGCAAAAATAATTGTGATAAATTAATAATAAATGGAAGAAACACTTCAGATTAAAAATTTCATATAAACATTCATGTAAACATTTAAAAAATTATAAAAATAACATTGTTATATTTAATATATAGTAAGAATAATAGTCAAGTATTTGTATTAATTAAAAAAGAGAAAATTATTAATTTAGGATTCGATGAAGCAACAGTTAAAATTTTGAGCAATAGCTTTATAAACATACATTCAATAAACGTGAACAAACCTTTGAAATCTATAAGATTGTGTGCTCTTTTCCGTACTTTCTCCTTTAGATCTGCAATATTTTTATTAATAATTCATTGGAAAGGAAAGCACAAAAAATTCAGATAAAGAAAATTTTATAGAAACTTTCAAAAAATAATAAATTAGTTATTATAAATAAAAAATAGTTATACATTGAATGTATAAGAAATATTTTATATTAATATATAATTTTAATATATAATTTTATAACTTGCATAGTTTTCATTCGTTCAACGATAATGATTGCCTAATAAAATTGTTATAACTGAGACAATAGCAAATATATTCAGTGGATCATCACCCCAAAGTCAATACATTGCATTTAATACTGATACATAAGAAGCTGATGCCTTCATAATCTAAAAAATTGTGCATAAACTAAAATATATAGTTGATGCAATAAATATTTAAAAAATGAAATGTTTGTAAGAATATAACATCTTACGCTTGTGAATCCTTCCAAAGTTAAATCGACTACTTTTCCTGCAGTGATCGTTAATCGTTTTTGCGATCTTAATATCACGAATAATAAAATACGGCTGTCAGAGGGTGGCATATTGTACCAAAGTGAATTATACACCGCATCGCTAATCGACTTACTCTAGGATTAGAACAAAATTCCCAATTTGAAATGCGCAATAATGATAAAGTCGAAAATGTTTCTTGTCATTCAAAAAATACGTTTTTTAAATTTGTATATTTTTTATAATAAAAATTAATTTTTGAATTTAAGATACGATAGAAAAAGAAGATAATCATGAACGAGACGAGTGCTTTTATATGAAAAAACTCATTTACAAACCTTGGCGCTTAAAAATTCTCCAGCAAAGCAGAGTATAAAAACTTCCAGAGTTATTGCAATATAAAAGCTCACAGATTTAATTGATGTCGTCGCACTTTCATCAGTACCTATGCTCTACAACGTAAAGCGAGGAAAAGTTATTCTCAATCGGAGATGAAAGAAAAGAGCGTCTAGTCGTTACTCACAATTATAATTACAAAACCAGTGCAGCAGATAACCAAAGTATTCCACAGAAGTTGCATCAGAGCAATATAAGAAAATAAATTTTCGATATTTTCTGATAAAGTAATAATCTTTTGATGTTTGCAAATAAGAGTTTTAATAATGATTAAGGATGTATTGGGATCATATTTGTTGGAAATTTCACTTATATCTTGCCGCATAATATCAATCTGACCACTTACGTGAAGTATCTGTAAAAAAAATTAATATTATTCAAAGTACAAGATTTTTCCAATCATTAATTAATTAATTATATATATACAGGGTGACCCATTTTAACTTAGGCAGCCAAATAACTCGAAAAATAAGCAAGATAGAGAAAAATGTTTTAGACAAAAGTTGTATGGTTTCGAGGGGGCCATAAGATGGTATCATTGGTTTGACCTTGAAGAGTCATTTGAAGGTCACGTGAAGGTCACTTCAATTTTTTTAAATGGAATACCCTATATATTTTTGTACATTCTTGTAGCTTATTTCAAGAGCTTTCCAAAACACTATAATTAAGTACCTTTCCGTTAAGTACTTTTTGAGTTATGATGCTTGAAATAATTTCTTAATTTTACATAAACCGTAAAATATCTTGTAAAATATTCATTTTTCGATTATCTTACCTTAATACTTTTATGTATAAAATAATGAGAGGAATCAATTGGTGTAAAGAAAACACATAGTTGTTTTTAAGAAAAAATATGGAATTGTTAATTGCAAATTACATATTTTTTCTTCGAAACAACTATGTGTTTTCTTTACACCAATTGATTCCTCTCATTATTTTGTACATAAAACTATTAAGGTAAGGTAATCGAAAAATGAATATTTTACAAGATATTTTACGGTTTATGTAAAATTAAGAAATTATTTCAAGCCTCATAACTCAAAAAGTACTTAACGAAAATGTACTTAATTATAGTGTTTTGGAAAGCTCTCGAGATGAGCTACAAGAATGTACAAAAATATATAGGATGTTCCATTTAAAAAAATTGAAGTGACCTTCACGTGACCTTCAAATGACTCTTCAAGGTCAAACCAATGATACCATCTTATGGCCCCCTCGAAACCATACAACTTTTGTCTAAAACATTTTTCTCTATCTTGCTTATTTTTCGAGTTATTTGGCTGCCTAAGTTAAAATGGGTCACCCTGTATATATATATATATATATATATATATATATATATATATATATATATATATATATGTAAATATGTAAATATAACAGATGACAGGATACATTTATTTAGAAGCAATAAAATTATGAAGAATGATTAAATATTATAAGATACATGTGAAAACATTTTTTTTGCAGAGTCGTGAAACTTACCAGTGAAACGAGTAACGCATTCACCATACCAACTATAGAAGCCAGCAGCAATTCGTAGAGAAATTGTCCGATCAGAAAACACTCGAAGATGGGCGATTCGCTGACGTCAAACGGGAACTCCATCTTTATGGGAAGTTCCCGAGAATTATTGTCAACACGATTGACATCATTCAACGAGTGAAGTAGATGTTCGCCGATCGAAAGGAAAAAGGCAGCTAGAGCGTTAATGCTGATCATCACACTGGAGCAACGTCGCGATACATCGGCCACATTGATCATCATAGACGCGTACGAATCGTTGATATCACACTCTCTCCCATCACGATCCATCGCCGCCAGGATGAAATAAAATCTCCTGCAGGGAGCGGCTTATATATCGAGTATTGTACATATTAAAAGGCTTCTTTATGGAAAACACATTTACAAAAGTACATGTACAAAAATATTTAAATGTATTATATTTTAGATCTTTATTTATTTCGTCGAAATTTCTTAGTAATAATGTTCCATTGTTCTAGAAGAGGGACATTTAATTATTTGAAATCATATGTCTGCAACGGAACGCGTCTTACCGGCGATTCCACCATAGAGCAAGAAGCTTAAAAAAGGCGAGAGTGTACGCCAAAGTAAGACCGAGACAGTCCATGAGAAGCGGAATATTATTCAAGTCGAAATGCGCAAAAACGTACGCGTATTGATAATATTGTACTATCACCATTGTCACCATGTAAATTAACCAACAGAGAGTCGCGTAAGCCGAGTCCGGCCACATGCCGATAAAACGCAGGCCGATTTCGACAGGACGACTGATGGTACTTGTGCGTTTCATTGCTCCGTATGACGGCCACTAAACGCTACAAACTGATGACTATCGAGATGTCAAAGTCCCACAAAATAAATTTTGCTCAGTGAACGTTTGCTGAATAATTGTACGAAGTTGATAAAGCGCAGGTCTTCCTATGATCGATTATAATTATACGTCGACTATTTTAATGCCATTAAAATTCCATTAAGCTTCCAAAAAGCTATTAAGTTCTTAAAAACTTATAAGCTTATATACCGGATAAAAAACAAAACGCAACTTAACTACCCTCTATTATCCTCTGAAATAGAGCATTTAATAGTGCATAATTGCCTTAGAAATTTCTTGATTTGAAGAAGATCACTTCTAATAACATCTATATCCAACGGAAAAAGACCTGTGCGCGATGTTTTTTGAAAAAAGAAATAATATCTGCGAGCAAAAAGCGTAATACGAAACGTAATATAATAGAAAATATTTATTAAAGTTCTGAATTAATAACACTCAGCGGAAAAGCTGGATTATTACTAATGACAGTAATGTTTTACACATTTTCTAAATTGTTATTTCTTGCACAGCAGGGTTTTAGCTTGTATTATTCAAAAAAATCAAAGAATATGCGATAAAATATAGAATTTTATATATTTATATGTACATATTTTATAACATTCCGTTCAACAGAATAAAACTAAAGTTATTCCTGCCATTTTGTATAAGAATTATGGCATTTTCTTTGCATAAACTTCTTGTGTTAGCCGTAGAGATGCAAATTAGTTTCTTTCCGTTTCTCTCTAGAGAGGCTTGCCAAATGCAATCCTTTTCGCAAACTTTTTTAATACAGCGCACGCAACACAGATATGTACGACACAGACGATTTCATAATCTGAAATAATTAAACATCCAGTTTCTAATTCAGTTTCAATGATAGAAATTTCGACGTACAATTACATAGACTTACGGTCGTGAAACCTTCCAAGGATAAATCGGTCATTTTGCCTGCGGTGATGGTTAATCGTTTCTGCGACCTCAACATCAGGAACATCAAGATTCGACACTCGCTCGGCGTCAGATCGTACCAGAGACATTCGTATGCGGCGTCACTGATGGATTTACTCTGCAATATTAATTACGCGATGAATCGCGTCTAATTGTGCCTCTCTCGAAATCTGAGGAATTCTACAACGCTACCATTACACTCCCTTGCGCTGACCTTAGCGCTGAGATATTCCCCGGCATAGCAAAAGACGAATGCCTCGAGAGTTATAGCGACGTAAAAGATGAGAGACTTCGTTATCATCGTAGCACCTTCTTCCGTACCGATGGACTGCAATGTCGAAACATGTAGGTCGCTGCGATATCGTAAATTTATATTACTACATATGTATATTTATTTAAATTTGCACGCTTTACAGAAATTAATATTTCAGATGAATATATCGCATACACACGAGGGAAAAGAAAGAGTAAATAAAAAAATATACATATAAAGTTATAACTCACTATTATAATCAAGAAGCCTATACAACAGATGACCAAAGTGTTCCAGATGAACTGAAGCAATGCAATATTTGAGAAGAGATCTTCGATATTATCTGATAGATTGATGATTCTTTGATGTCTACTAATCAAAACTTTAATAGCGGTTAGAGATGAGTGATTTTTGGAGGAAATTTCCAGGAGGCCTTGCCGCATGATATCAATCTGACCGCTTATGTGCAGTACCTAGAACGTTTAATTTTACAGACACTTCAACGTGATATACTATTTTCTCAAAAAATCTGAAAGCTCAAACTCATATTTAAAAATAAAAGACTGCAGTGCAAGATTCGTTTTTAAAAATTTATACCATTGAAAAAACAACAAAACACACTAATAAATAAGAATAACGCAGAATATAATATGTACATCATAAAAATAAAATTACAGACTGTAACAAATAATACAAAAGAAGATAAAATTAATTTCAACCATTCGAATGCACAAAGCAAAAAAAATAGCATACATACATATCGTTTTTTCTTATTGAATACATGAATAAAACATAATTGTTCGATTTCTTTCATATGAATTCAACAAAATTGATTTTGATAATTTTCTAAAATTTGTTCCATACATAAAATATGATCGAAACTTACCAATGTGACAAGCAAAGCGTTTAGCATAGCGATTATACAAGCTACAGATAGATCATGAAACAATTGGACTATTAATACCAATTCGAAAATCGGAGAGTTGTCAACATTAAAAGGAAATTCCATTTTGATGGGTAACTCGCGAGTTATAGTTTCCTGATCGTTCTTATGGATCACCGATCGAAGTATCGGCCCACCGATCGTGTAAAAAAACACAGACAGCGCGTTCGTCGTGATCATCACGTTAGAGCATTGACGAGATAGATTGGCGTGCCTGATCATTGTGGATACATCCGAATGAATCGCGATTCCGTCGCTCCAATCTTTAGCTATCGTATCCAGAATGACATGTAGCTTTCTACGGAACGTTTCAAACATTCAGTATCATATTTCCAGCAAGATAGAAAATAAGTCGAAATGATTTTCATGGTAAATATGATTTGTGCTCATCCGCGGAGCATTAAAGATAATACTTATACCGGCGATTGAACCAGAGATTGATCAGTTTGAGAAACGACAGGCTATAACCCAACGTGATGCTTAGACCGTCTATAATAACCGAAAGATCACTGATGTCGAAATGCTCCAGAATGTACGAATATTGAAAATACTGCACCACCGCCACCGATGCGATGTAAGTCCACCAATTAATGTTCGCGTATATACAATGCGGCCACATGCCGATGAAACGTAGGCCTGCTTCGACTGATTCACTGATGGTGCTCGCACGTCCCATCGTACCTCTATCCAACTTCATATTTCTTACGAGAAACTACGACCTCTACATGCGCATCTCGTTGGCAATCGTGGCAAAAAATACAGAAGATGGGAAGGGGGAGAAAGATGCGACAATAAGCCGTCGATCAATCGTAATTGAACTTCGCAGAAATGGCGAACGCGAATTAAATGTTTGCCAATTTGCTGGATTATAGTCTTTGAAAGAAACATGAGAAAAATCGCCATTTATCGAATCATTTATCTTAAAAATGCATAAAACTTTCTAAAGACTGTTCAGCGTTCGCTGAAAATGCAAAGAAAAAATTAAATATACTGAGACAAAAAATATACGATGTAAGAAACATAATGCGAACATAAAGAGATGAACAAAAGTGTAAGACACATCGCTTAATCATAAAGTTCTGTCAACTGAAACGTTTCTATTGCCGATTACTTCTACTTGAAGGTACAACAAAAATTATAAAAATATAAATTAATAAATTATTTCTTTTTATTGAGATTTATAGAAAAGGTATATATGAAAAATAAGCACTTGTGAAAATTAAGCACTTTATTATTAACTGCGGAAGGTAATTTTTCATACATCACCATCACACATATTGTCTATATTTATCTATAATCATCATCGATTCACATCATAGACATCGAATCGATATCCATAAACGAGAATCGATAAAGAAATTTCAATATTTTTAGATCCATATATCTAATGAAGATCTAGACACGCTGATTTATCTTCGATTTTCAATACATCGCATGCAATACTGATACATATGAAACAGAAGCCTTTACGATCTATAAAAATATCATATTAAACAATATGAGAATAAAAAAATAAAGGTATAAAGAAAAAAAGAGTATAGAAAGAGTATAGAAAAAGGAATATAATAAGAATAAATAAATCGATCAAGTAATAATCAATTAAATATTTTCATGATGCAAATATTTTTTTTTCGATCAAGAGCTTCTTATAAAATCGATAATCATAAAATAAATCGATTATTCAGAATGTCAGTGTATTCAACTAAAATGAATAGGATTTTATTGAAATCAGGTGGGAAAAATGTAATATACAGAAATCTTACACTCGTAAATCCCTCTAGCGACAAGTCCATTACTTTTCCAACCGTGATGGTGATCCTCCTTTGTGATCTCAACATTATAAGCAGGATGAGTTTGCTATCGTTGGGTTTCAAGTCGTACCATATTGATTTGTATGCTGCATCACCGATCATTTTGCTCTGGAGAAGTGTTGCAAAGATGTCGCGTTGTCAGAATGAGACAAATGTATAAATCGATATCATATATTATCGATATAAAACATCGTTCATACCATAAAGATAGCAATGATTCGGACATAGTATTTTTGTTAAAATTATCACATTGTGAATTATTATATATTTGCGTTCTCGCCAAGAAATTATAAAGTCATGTTACTGATTGAAATTATTTAATACGTAAAAAAGCATGATTTAAAAAAAACTTATATAAGAAACATATATGTAATTGTTGTGGACACATCGTAACGTTATATTGAAAGAGAGAAGATTCAAATCTATGATTATAAATAGGGATACGTTCTCCATTATGAAAATGCAATTGCCATTATCTGAAATCATGGCCGAACCGCGTTTTGACGCTGCGTCGTCTCTACAATGTGAATCGAGTCTAAGGATTTCGATTGTGCGTTCCGACCTTGGCACTGAGATATTCCCCGCAAAAGCAGAAGATAAACGCCTCTACCGTAACAGCCATGTAAAACACTATAGCTTTCATTAATGCCGAGCCATCGATCGTATCGGAGACTTGTATCGCGCTGATTGACTGCAACATCGAACTGCGTTGTAGATCGTCTTTTCGCGCAACTTACTTGCGCTTTACTTACAATTAGTGATCTACTTACTGTCACGATCATATACCCTAAGCAGCAAGTTACTAACGTGCTTGACATAAATTGAATTAATGCAATGTAACAGAAGATCTTTTCGATTTTGTTTGAGAAGATAATGATCTTCTGATGTTTACCAATCAGTTTTTTCGTGATAGAAACGGCTAATTTTCGATTATTTTTTTCCGGACAGATTTTCCTCAATGAGTCACACAAGATATCTATTTGACCGCTCACATGAAGGATCTGAAAGCACACATTCTTAAGAAACTTCAATCAAAATATAATTGATACGTAGAAAAAAATTATAAATATATTATTTATGATATATTATAAAACATATGAGAAATTTTAGAATCTAAAAACAGGAAGAATAAAACTTATATAAAGATTTTTGTGAGATTTCATAATTTTGAAATCTTAAAACAAGAAGAATAGAGTTTATGTAAAAAAAAAGTTTAATTTTTCTCAATTCTAAAGTTGCAATCATTTTTGCGACAACTATCAAGTTTGAAAAAAGCGCCGAATCATAGAATGCGAGAAGCTACAGATTCTAAGATTAATATTTTACTCTAAGCATCCTCGCTAACAATCTCGCATGCTCTTCTGTATGCTAACAAAAAATCGGATAAGAAACTCAGAAAAGTTAACAGATGTATGTTTACACGAGCATCTTTTTCTTTGATTTGAGATTCCGGAATGTAACTCCCACATGTTATACATGCTACAAAAGCTAATTAAGAGAGAGAATAAGAAGAAAAAATCTCCTTTTGACTGGTAAAGAGTACTTATCGATATTCAACGATAATGGACATTCGATGTATCTCGTTCTTTCCTGTGTGTGCTGATATACATATATATACTCCTAGACAAAATTAACGCATAATTTTTTTTCACTTTTTCTTTAAAAGCTGATATGTAAATTTTAACGAAAAATTTTAAAGAAAAAGTAAAAAAAAAATTATGCGTTAATTTTGTCCACGAGTATAAAGGGTGTCCGATTCGTAAGGGACCAAACGAAAAGTGATGATAGATTGGGTCAAACTAAGAAGAAAAGTCCTCTATCATTTTGCAAAATTCGCAATAATTATTAAGTAATAAGCAAAAATGTCCCGGCGCATGAGAAGCGGTAAACCGCTTGTAGTGTGTGATTATTAAGTGATCAAACGAAAAGTGGTGATAGATTGGGTCAAACTGAAAAGAAAAGTTCTCTACCATATTGCAAAATTTGCAATAATTATTAAGTTATAGGCAAAAAAGTCTCAGCGCATGAGAAGCGATCTGTCTACCGCTTCTTATACTCTGAGACATTTTTGCCTATAACTTAATAATTATTGCGAATTTTGCAATATAGTAGAGAACTTTTCTTTTCAGTTTGACCCAATCTATCACCACTTTTCGTTTGATCACTTAATAATCACACACTACAAGCGGTTTACCGCTTCTCATGTGCCGGGACATTTTTGCTTATTACTTAATAATTATTGCGAATTTTGCAAAATGGTAGAGGACTTTTCTTCTTAGTTTGACCCAATCTATCATCACTTTTCGTTTGGTCTCTCACGAATCGGACACCCTGTATATATAGCGTATTACAGATATAATTGTCATGCGAAAGAGATAAATGACTCCGTCGATATTGTGCTTAGTTATGTATAAAAGAAGTAATAGCCTAGAAGAAAGGAATTTTTTTTTGCAGATTTCACTCACTAACGTGATGATCAGAGAGTTCAGTATGCCGGTCACGGCAGAGGATGCCAATTGGTGGAGGAACTCCAGACACATAACGAGCTCGTACAACGGCGACTCGTTGCATTCGAACGGGAGCTGCATCTTCAGCGTGAATTCGCGTTGCATTCGAACGGGCTCAATCGCATCGGCATCATGGTCGTCGGTATGGGATACGAGAACGCCGATGCCGTAAGTAAACGCTCCCACTGAATGAAGCCCGATGATCACATTGGAAAAGCGTCGCGACAGATTGGCTTTGCTCGTCATGGTATGCACGTCGTTGATAGTGGCTTCCTTCCAATCCGAGACCATCGCAGCTAGGGCGTCGTAAAATATACTGCGGCAGTTTACTCTATTCGTTTACTCTATAGATAATGATTCGAACTAAGATGGAAACAATTGGAGAAAGCAGGGCTGATCCTTCAAACGCACACTTAGCGGTAAATATAGATGTTCTTTATTTTCTATTAAAATATATATGAATATTATTACGATGATGCGAGCAAAAGAAAACAAAGAAATCCTCAGGAATAAATTATATTAAGTTCTTCTCTCTCTTCTATAAATCAATTTCTTATAAATACAAAAATAGCCTTTATATTTTCAAGAACAGAGATAGGATAAGAGATATATGGGATATAAGATTTTTATTTGAGAGAGAAAATACTTTTGTTATCACAAGGATAAATAAAAGAAAAAAATTTTGGAAAATAAAGTAAATAATACACGATGGTCTCTCACACACACACACGCACATAGTTTCCATCTTCGATTAAAAGATGTATGAGAGAGATGTTCTCTTACCGACTATTTAACCATAGTATAATCAATTTCAGAAGCATCACAGTGTATTCCATAGTGACGCTTAAACCGTCTAAAAGATGCGAGAGATCTTCAGTTCCGAAGTGGATAATGATCCACCAGTACTGGCAAGTTTGTATTATGCCTGTGGTGAATATCCACCCGCATCGAAACAACAATGTGTATGGTGCATTTGGCCAAATTCCGACAACTCGAAGACCGATTTGCACCGAGAGGGCAACAATATTTGCAAGTATCATTTTACGATTCTCGCGTGGCACAGTTTATCAAATTTATACCGAAATTTACATCTATTAGCTGTGAAATTTGACTGAAAATTCCACAGCAAAGTAATCCAAAATGCACTTATGACTTCGTTAACGTTGTAAAGTCACGGATATCAAGCTACAATTCTAAAACGACTCTAGAATAGCGAGTTAATCACGCAAGGCTCGATTAAACGTGGCCGTAGCAAGATAATCGCCGGCCAATTGTAACTGATCGAGAATACAAGAGTTATACACAAGGCAGAGGGGATTAAAGTTGCAGCAATCGAGTTATGATTACGAAGACTTGCAAAATCGAAGAGGTACAATGTTGTTTTCATTTTATCATAAAAAAATGTCGCTGATAAGGAGGAGGGATAGATTATTTGCTTGAAAAATGCAAGAAGTATCTTTTTCTACGCTTTACGCAAGAGCAAACGTTTATAATCTAGGATAATGACGAATAATTTTCCAAGAAGTTCAGAAAAATGGTGGAAATGGTACCGATCATGCGCGCATCGATGTTCCCAAGCGCGTACAGTATGCAAACGACGATTTCTATGGAAGCGCAGTGATATCGCGAATTGAGAGAGTTTCAGATTCCCGATTTTCAACGGTTTTAACGATAAAATTTTTGGTGAATATATATAATGGCACTTCTCTTAATTAAAATAGCACGATAGTATTTTCAAATTTTTTTCTTTTATATACATTCATTCTTGTATCGGGGTCAGATATTTGATCCGAAGAGGAAAGGACGGCAAAATTCACGATAAAAATAATGTTATAGGTGAGATAAAATTATATTAAAACTAAACGGCTTTTCTCTATGTCATGTTAAAATCAAATTATTTTAGTACAATCCATTTACAATAGAAAATGGATAATACTTTGACGTTTACAGCCTGTATATACAGTTTTGTATACGCTTCATCGACATCAATACATTGCGTATAAAACAGATATATACGACGCAGAAGCTTTCAAACTCTGGAAAATTAAATAGTGTATAATGAATCAATTTACTCTAGTAAGTAGATATTAATAAAACAAAACAATTTAACTATATTATAAGCGAAATAAATGATATAAATTATATTTAATTACGACAGTTTTTTAACAATTATTACAAATATTGTAAAATAAGTGTAAAATTCACAAAATTACTTTCACACGTGATATATTGTCAATTGCCTTGTTCTTAAATTATATTGTCCTGTTTCATATTATAGTAATTTAATTAGCTATTATTTTTCATAATTATACTTGGACATTTAGTGCTAAACATGAATAGCTAATTTTGATCTCGTAAGCAGTGCATTGTCAAATTATAATGTAGATGTACATTACAATATCTGTCCTTAAATTTATATGTGTAGCTATAAAAAATTCCGTCATTATAGAAATCTTACGCTTGTGAATCCTTCCAATGATAAATCCATAAATTTCCCCGCAGTGATCGTCAGCCGCCTCTGCGATCTCATTATCACGAACAGCAGAATACGGCTATCTCGGGGTTTGAGAGCGTACCAAAGCGATTCATATGTCGCATCACCGATTGTTCTGCTCTAGAATACAAACGAGGGACAAGTGCATGGAGAGGATAGAAGGACGAAAAACGCGAGAAGTCATCTTCAGAAGCGGCACTCGCGAACGTAGCGTTTTCTTCTCGCGTAAGTATTAGCTCCACTTTTAGAGCAATATAATTTAATGATTTTTTTGCGCGTAAAAGCTTTTGCCATGGTGATTTCAGATACTCACTTTATTGCTGAGATATTCGCCGGAGAAACAAAAAATAAATGCCTCCAAAGCGATAGCAATGTAGAAAAATGCAGTCTTTATTAACATCCTGACGCCTTCATCTGTGCCTAACGACTATAAGCCAGAAAATGATCAAGAAGAAGATTTGAAGAAAAAATCAAGATCATTGAAGAAGAAATGATTAGGAAGAGTTCGATCGCTGCAGAGGCCTCAGACAATAAGGGAGCAACAAGTGAATTCTCCCTCCCCCTATCATGTGCGGCCCACAACGGGCCCTCGATCAATTCCGTAGTTTTTCAGCGGATGCAAAGTTGATATGCATCATTATATCAAAACAGTTAAAAACAATGCTCGTACATTCAAAAATCGTTTTTAATTGTACACATATATAAACCTTGTACTTGTGATTTTAATAGTATATTTAGAAACTCATGTTTGTCGGCATGGGAATATATCAGTTTGAGACCACTGCTACAAGAATGATATTAGCAGATGATATTAAAAAAAAATGTGTATAAAACGATACAATTGAAAGTTTATGTTATTATCTGTTTTCAATTAGGCTAAAACCTCAAAAAAGCTTAAACTACATCCATGTACAAGTAAAATAATATTTATACACACGTTGCAACTTTTTATAAAGTGCAATAATCAGTAGAAAAATTAGTAAAAAGATCTGAAATATGTGCAAGATGAAAGATATTTAGAAGATTTTAATATAATGAATACTTGCAGAATACTTACAGTTGCTATGAGAAATCCAATGCAACATATGATCACCGTATTCGACACAAATTGCATCAGCGCGATAGAGGAGAAAAGACTCTCAATGTTGTTCGAAAAAGCGATAATTTTATGATGTTTTTTGATTAAAGATCTCACAATAGTAATAGATAAATCATATTTATTATCCTTAGGACAAATCTCTCCTATCTGCTGTTGCATAATATCTATTTGCCCACCAATGTGCATCATCTACGCATATCATAAATATTCAGTTATGATTAATATTGACTAAGTATACACTTCAACAGAGAGAGAATAAGAAAAATAAATGTGATATATCAAAAAATATTATACTAAATGTAAAATTAATTTTTAATTTTTCATTCAATTTTTTAATAAAAAATATAAAAATATGTCAAAATTATAAATATATCGATATATCGAATAAAAAATATGAAAAAGAAGCTACAAAATACACAAATGTGCACAATTTAAAAGAGGAATGTTTCGGAAAAGACAGATGGACAAGTCTTGTCTTTTTTTCCAAACTTCTTTATTTATTAAAATTCGAAACAAATAGCAATAGTCAGCTGATAAAACTCAAGATAAGAATGTGGTCATGTCACTACGGGAATGTAGGTAAAATAAAATAACCGGAAGCGAAATTAGCCCATCCCTGAAGACCATTACTACATGGAATCGTGAAAAATTCAATATTACATTGCGGAAGGATCGTCGATCGAAAGTACGAACAAATGGGAAGAATGAGACAGATTTAAGAGAGGGGATACGTGGAACCCTTATATAAGGGAGGTACGATATAAAAATATATGACCTGATATCGATCGCTCTTCGGGATCGAATTTGTCAATCTTTGCATGACGCATGCGTATTACTGTGCATGCGTCCTATATCGTACCGTTTCGTGTCATCTAAAAATCTCTTCTATTTTATTTCACCTATATTTTATTTTCCTTAAATCAACGCCTTTTTTTAATTTACGTATCTCGTAATAATCCAAATATTAATACATATCGTTAATTGTTATCAGTTCAAAATTTTAAGAAAAAATGTGTATAGAGAAATATTTATCCGACTTTTGGTTGATATTTTTATTATTTTTGCAAAAAACAAAATACAGCTTTGTTTAATTATCAGTAACTTGACTTTTATATCTGATGCAATCTTTTCCTAGAATAGATTTCCTTTATTAAACTTCCTTTTTTCCAACTTTTTCATAACTTAATTAAGAAGAAAAAAGGAGAAAATTTCTAGGATACAGATTCCTTGGGGAAATTATATCATCAAGTGTTTATTATTCATCACAATTTTGACCTATCGAAACTCATCGTGGAGACAACTTCTAATTAATCCATCTAGTATTTGTGTTTTATCTCATCGAAGTTTAAAAAAAATATTACATTATAAAATTATAAGAATCACGAACTGTGGAATATAAATAACACAGTAAGAGAGATCACAAATGCTGCCAATAATAACTTACCAAAGTAACGATTAATGCATCGAGCATACCAATAGTAGAGGCAACCACCATTAAATGAACAAATTGGACGCACGCCACGATCTCGTAGATCGGCGATTCGCAAAAAACAAAAGGTAATTCCATTTTTATAAGCAACTGCCGACAATCGTCATTGATCGGCTTGCGAAAATCGATGGTCGCGATACTGTAAAGTAAAACGGCCATTGAGTAAACACCGATCACCAGTTTTGAATAACGATGTGAGAGGCTCGCTTTGTCGATCATTGTGTACATGCTGGAATATTCGTACCAGTCGTTAGACATCGTCCTCAGAATATCATTGAAAATTCTGCAATACAATTATAATGTCGTGAATAATAATGTATTTTATATTTACAAGCTGCGCGTGTAAAATGCGCTGCCAATTCACTGAAAAGGAAGCAAAGCTCACGAAAAGGAATCCAAAAAACTAATTATCAATATCATTTTTTCATCAAAAACAAAATTTGTGATTACCAAATATCTTTATGTTAAAAGTATATTCTATATAAATTATATATTTCTAACACATAAAAGAAATAACACAATAATTCAGACACATAAAGAATTTCAACCTCTAAAATATTAAAGATTAAATTGCAGAAAACTTTAAAATTTATTCGTATTTCACATAATATTATTATCTTTAGTTCCTAAATATATTTGACATCACAAAAATATAGTGCTTTTTTAAACCAGTGGAGAAATATAGAAAATACATACCGATTATTAATCCACAGGATAATTAGCTTGAAAAAGAGAAGAGTGTACGGTAAAGTAGTGCTTAATCCGTCTATCAGATTCGGCAGCTCTTCGATGCTGAAGTGCGTCAAGAGATATCGATACTGGAAGATCAGCCCTGTTCCCATCACAATCGACCAAAGTAATCTAAAGAAAATAGAAGAATTCGGCCAAATCCCAGTGAGACGCAGACCGATTTCAACCGGTCGACTGACGGTGCTGGTCGGTATCATCGCGCCACTTCCGTTTCACACAAGTTCCAACTACAAGTGCTCGAAGCTACGTACAATCGCTACGCGCTCGCCGGAGGATGAGCTTTCGGATGTTAATATGAATCTCGGATGTGACCCCACTTTAACAGTCGCTGACCAATCGCGAACGCTAGACGTGTATTTTCGTCAAAGTGCTCAGAAATGCAGGAAAAAGTTGCTGCGATCGAACGATGATTGCAGACTTCGAACGAGGAATCGGCGAGAGTAGTACTTGGTAACTTCCGAAACAGGAAAACCACCTCTCCTTGTTATTGCAGGTGATTTACTTTAAAAATTCAAACGGAAATAGGAAAAGCGCGGTATGTCAGTGCAAAAGCGTAAAAAGTCGGAGTGACCATCCTTAAGAGAAATTTCCGGAATAAAAGATAGTGGTGAATCTTCGCGGACGATCGGTACAAATGCATAGAAATACGCAATACGCAAAAAAAAAATTAATTTTCAAAATACATGTAATATCGTTTTATATATACATGTATAGGAAAGGGATCTTGAAATCAAGGGTATATCTTATAATATATCAGGAGAGAGAAGTTCTTGACACATTTATCTGATGCTTATATCTACCTTACCTTGAACGAGAGAGAGAATTTCGATAAACGTCTGAATTTTGCACGATGTGAGAGGTATAAAAACACCGTAGGATAAATGCTTTGCTATATATTTTTAAATCATGAGAGCACAGCGTGTATATCTTTGCGTTCCATTTTTGAAATTTAAGGAAAATGTGAAACGTGTATGAAGGAAACGACAACTGAATAAAATATATAAAAATAAAAATACACTATATAAAATGTAACTTATATATAATGATAATAAAATATACATATACATATATATGTATACATATGTATATGTACATTGCAATAAATATTTTTCGCTAATCAAGACATTGCAAGCAATACCGATACATAAGATGCAGAAGCTTTTAAAATCTGAAATATAATATTAATTTTACAATTACCTTTTTATTAAATAAGAAAGAACATCTTATACAGCTAAAAAAGATATACTTTTTAAATTATCTTACGCTCATAAAAACTTCCAATGACAGATCGTTAAATTTCCCGATTGTTAAAGTCAATCGTTTCTGTGATCTTAGCATTAAAATCAATAAAATTCGATTTTCGCTAGGTTTCGCATCGTACCAAAGAACCTCGTAAGCTGTATTTGCAACCGATTTGCTCTGCAAAAAAATTGTATCGTTAACAAAGATGGAATATTTAAGCAGCTATATATTTCATTTAGAAAACCAGCTTTTTTAAGATAATATTATCATGTTGAAAGATTTGTGCAATAAAATAATTTTTTGTAAAATAAAAAATATTATTTCATATCACTAATATTTATACAACAAGGACTTATTTAAACCTTATTACTAAGATATTCTCCAGCAAAGCAAAAGATGAAAGCTTCCAAAGTGATAGCAATATAAAAAAAGAGGGACTTCAACAGCAAGGCGTATCCTTGATCGCTTTGAATACACTAAAATATCAGAGAGATCGTTACTACCAGACCTATGCATATATATTGTTTCATTAATACGAAATTTTCGTAAACGAGGCTCACTGTTACGATGGCAAATGCTATGCAACATATGACAAGTGTATTCGTAAGAAACTGCAATAGCGCAATGTAAGAAAAGAGATTCTCGATATCATTCGAGAACGCAATAATATCTTGATGCTTGCGAATAATTGTGCTTGTTGCATCCTTGTACGACTTGTACTCATGTTTTCCTGAAAATAGCTCGAACAATCCTCGACACACAATATCTACCTGGCCACTTACATGTAGTATCTAAAACCAAGATAGTGTACTGCATCATAAAGCAAATAGATCTTACGAGAACTGACTTAGAGAAGCGACTTAGATTTTTACATTCGAAATATATGATTGCTAATACACGTGACAACATCAATTAATTAATACAAGTTCTTTTTAATCTCAATTTTCAGGCAAATTTAGAAAGAGAGACAAGAATAATCGTTTATGCTGCTAAACGATGTTAATATATTAAATTTAAAGAACGCAGCATTTGTCAAAGTAAGAGAATGAAAAACTTACTAATGTTATGATCAGTGCATCCAGCATCCCAATTATTGAGGCGTGACTTAATAACTGAATAAATTGAACGAACATAACGATTTCACGAAGAGGAGAGAATTCGTAAACAAAGAGAAATTGCATTTTAAGGAGAAGCTCTTTTTCAGCGGGTTCAACATCGGTATCGATGTTATTAAGTTCTATTATTACGGAACTGTATACTATAACGGCCATCGCATATACACCGATAATCAACATCGAGCAACGATGCGAGAGATATGCTTTGTTCATCATGATACGCATATTGCAAGCTATAAAATCACAGTTGCGCCAATCTCGCGATATCGATGTTAAAATATTGTTAAATAATCTGAAAAGATTATCCTTAATGTACATTACGCAAATCGATCAAATTAGATATCCATCTAATATATATTATAAAAAAGAAAATTGTAACTTTGTGCAGATATGGTATTCACCGTCGATAAATAACTAATTTCTGTAAAAATCTCATCGTCGATTTTTTAGTAAGAAGGTAAGACAAAAAATTATTATACTATATATGAGCAACTTAATAGAATATTTTCAATTTGTGTATCGAAAAATAGTTACATATAATGAAATATCTTACCTCTGATTGAGCCAAAGGATAATCAGTTTCAAGCAAAGCAAACTGTAAGGCAGCGTGGTGCTTATGCTGTCCACCAGATCTAGAAAATTATTAGTTTTGATGCAGGCAACGATGTATCTGAACTGAAACATTTGCGCAAGACCTAAGGAGATCGTCCAACAGATCCGATATAACGTGCTGCGCGGAGAACCTGGCCAAATCCCGATGGCTCGGAGCCCGAATTCGACCATGGGGCTCACAGTGGTCGTGAAGCTCATTTTACATTAACTTCCGATTAACGAGATAACTCCTCTTCGGTACGTCCGACAATAGCCTCCCTTAATGCCGTCCTTAATGGTAGATGTCCAAAAGTTACTACATTGTTACTAGTTCGATACGACATAGGAAATCTCACCGTTCGTCACGCAACGCAGAGTAATCCTCAAGGATTCCGGAGGGGTCGTCGTCCAAGCACGAGTCTTCCACGGTGACCGATAATCATTTAGAAATTATTCATCGCATATATAAGTGGTATATTATAAGAGAAGGAACTACAACCGTATGATTTCAGACTTTTTGTCGACGAAAAAAAGAGCTGTATCGAAATAACAAGTTTTGCGCTTTACGTGTCGGATGTCGTTGAGGGCGCAATGTTATTTGCTTTAAAAATGCAGGCGGTAAACTTGCGCTTTTGCTACTGAGTTACGGAGTTACTTGATAGTAAGATGGAAGACTCCACGAAGGAGAGAATCGAATATTCTCGACACGAAATGCGAAGCATGAGAGTGTTCCATTGGCATGACCAGCGTTAAGAGTGCAGATTTCTTTCCTAAAACTGTTCTCTAAAACTAGTGTTGTATGTGCGGTGTTAAAAAACAATTCATTACTACATAATACACATTAATTACACGTAGACACACATAAAATGAGTTTAATAAAAAGTGCCGATTGTTATGATTCACATAGTGTGTGTGTGTGTGTGTTCTTCACATTAATGAGCAAATAAATTCGTTACAAATCGAAATTTCGATTCTCTTGTTTCTTGATTAATTGACAAACTTACCTTTACGCTGAAAATGAACTAAAAGCAAAAAATGAATAGTAGTCAAGTATTTTTGCACACAATTTTTAAATAATTATTTGCAATTATTTCTATTGTTATTAATTAAAATAGATTAAAATTTCAATACATGATATATATAACATCAACGCATCCGCAATGTAAAATATCGCTAAAAATGATTCAATAAATGATTGATGAATTCAAAATTATACTGACAGCTACGATTTACCAACAATCTAAAATATATTAAATCAAATATCTGACAATCAAAATTCTGTTATAATACAAAATTAATTTAAAACAAAATTCAGCAAAATTCAGTAAAATTTATCAAAATAATATCAAATAGTGTCGTATTGAGAATTATTACATAATCATCTGATAAAAAACTGCAAAATCAAATTAAAAAGATAATATATAAAAATAATATGTAAAATAAGTAAAATGCATTTTGAAAGTCAATTGTTCATTGTTATCGTCTGTGTCTTTGAACAAACGGATGCGCATTTATTATAATCTTCCGTCATTGTTGCAAAAATATTATCTGATCCTGAATTAAATAATATATAAACAAATTGTAAATTGTATAAATTCTTAATATATAAAATAAGTGAAATAAAATATTTTTCAACAAAATAAAATCATTCCTGAAAGAATCTCGAGATTTAATTTCCCGTTAGTGCAAAAAGCGCATCAATTTACATGACAATTTATTGCCAGATGTAAAATGTTATATTAAAACTTATAATCAATACAATTTTTTCTATTTCATATTTTACTGCCCGTCTAATCAAAGAATGTTTAATTTTATAGGTTGATCATTAAAAATTAAACTCAAAAAGTCTAGGAAATCCGGCAATGTTTGAGCACCGATGTAAATGAAGAAGTACCAGTACTAGAGCTGCAGTGACTAGCAGCAAATAGCCCAAAGGACGCGTTGCAGGAATTCGTATGAGGAATCCATCCAAACGCCGATCAGCCGCAAAGTGAATTCCATCGGACCACCGATGGTATTCGTAAGTATCGTTCTCTCTGTCAGAGCTTCTCGACAATTGATTAAACCCGACAATTGTTACAGCCAACTGCATGTACGTAAAATCATCGTGAAACCGATGTATTTCGCAGTTTTATCACGTTCGTTCCTATGAAGGAGATTCCTTTGGACCATTCCTGATTAAGCATGACTGATCGTAAGTCATGTGTACTACTGATGTTAGATGAAAGCGTACGGTCAACTATAACATAAAAACCGTCTATAAAAGATTGATCCCGAATAGAAGCAGCGAATAAAATGCTGCTTGCGCTCGAAACGACTATCATCCAATTGCAATTGCCAGGTCGAAGACCACTGTACGAAGTGCATCTAAATGTGTAACGACCGTTTCATATACGATCCTCGGGAAAATGGAATTATCGGAGATAAAATGCGGACTGATCGTGCGCATTTTATCAAATTTTACATCGCTCACGATACGATCACGACATGTGAGCTTTCAAAATGCACGACTATAATTTAATAAATACTTTTTCTGTCCCTCGAGCAATTGAAAAATCGAAATATAATTATCTACAGATTATAAAATATAATAACAGCAAACCGTTCAATTTATCATCTCTATTATGTATTCACATTATGTTTGACCAACATTTTCATAAATCGTTTTAAAATACATTAATATTTTAGACAAGTTTTAAAATACATCGGAAATTAATTAAATGTAAAACGTGAATTTTAAGTTTTACGTTCATACATATATCTTTACGCGTAAAAAAATATATCGCTTGTGTAAAAGAAATATATCCGCCTCGGGAAGAAATATAACTTTTCTGAAATCGTTCCTTCGGTTTCAATCTAAAATAGCTGTGACGAGTGAATAAATATTGTTGTGTTTGCATGAATTCACGTCTGCTAAAATTCTAGCACCTCCGGTCGGCTTTCATGTGACATAACGCGACAATTTTACAACTGCACGTGCAGAACGAAGTCTCTCTCTTATCCCTCTGCTCCTGTAAAGTTACATCAGGTAATAAATTTTATCCGTATCAGCGGCAGAGTGGATGCGCTATTTCCTCTCGACGAACGCAGATGTAAGATTCGCGTATTTCATATAAATGTATACATCACTGCCATTTCCAAAAGAAATGTATTGCGTGAAACAATTCCTTCGGAAGAGCGCGATGATAAACGTCATTTTCCTCTTTTCTCGTTCCTCTAACTTTCCGCGAGTGAAAATAAGAGAACGAGAAACACAACGCAGGATGTAATGTACTGCGACAATTATATGTTACGAGAATACTCTCGGCGAAAACCGACTTGATTTCGAAAAATTCTCAGTGAAAAATTGCAACGATCTTCATATTTTTTATAAACCAAAACTGATTATCGCGCGCTCGATATCATTAAATTTATTTTTCACGAAGCTATTTATTTGAAAAAAATAGATATTATATGTCGACTTATATTTATTATTCGTTGCGTTTCGCGCAAAATGCTTCATAATTGTTTCTATAAATCATCCTTGCAGTTAAGTTATTGCAAACTGTTAGACGTTGTTCGGTCATCATCCGCGGTCTCACAGGAAATCATAATATTGGCAGAAAGTGTTGCGAATACATACGAAATAATACTGTAAAAATTTACGCGCGCTTTGGGACGCGAATTCCAATAGAACAGCAAGAGATTGAACAATATCGAGTCAACTTTGATATTTCCGGATAAAAATGCATTTTATCGATAATTCTTCAATTTAAAAAAGATACAATATAAATATAAGTATATTTATATGATATTTTTAAATCGTATATGTTTTATGAAAAATTTTAATTTTATTCCAAAGCGTGAAATGTTTTCTCAGAAATAGAGATTCGAAAATGTATAAAATATCAAGTTCAACTTTTTGTTACATGAAAGTGATATAATCTTATAATTCTTTAATTAAAATTCAGAATAAGAATATTTTTGATAAAAAAAATTTTAAGATTGCTCTGCTTTCTAGACTTCCAAAAAATGTCAGATTTTCGAAAATATATTTCTTTGGATTTTTATAAATATTCATAATCGCGCTATCGAATAAAAGCTTATGTGTGGACTTAAATTATTATTCACAAAGCGGACAAGAATACAGATGAAAATTACATCCCATGACACAACGAATTGGAAGTGTAAATATATATATATTTTTTCTTGTATAAAAATATAATATACAAATTGGTTCATTTCTAAACAAATATCAAAAAATACTAACAATAGAGCACTGTTGTATAAATTCTCTTTGCATTCGAGAACACTTTATTTTTCCTATTTTCAATATAAAAGTGTATTGCAAAGAGATCTCGAAAGAGAACACATAGATTTCTTATCAAATTAACATATCACATGATGTTTCCCAATCTGTTCAACGATTCAATGAATATTATCCCAACAAGTGATAAATCTTATAAACTGCCCGGCGATGGACGAAAAGTTTTATATATACATTTACGAAATTGACGTGTGTATGTACACATGATAAAAAAATTAATTGCCCATCTCTTTATCGAATTAATCCCGAATTAATCCGTAATCATATTAATGCGTTCGAATCAGAAATAATTACACTATTTGTGCAATATATTCAATAATTGTATCACTGTAACGCACGAAATCCAGAAAACTCGTTGTATATAATCATTAAAAATACCCAATTATATTTACAGGATTGAAAACATAATTACGATTGCCATGATGTATCTGTGCTTCGTCGAACAGAATATAAAGCCAATATTTGGCAATGAAATAATTACCGAACATTGCACATTCAAATGCGTTCAACGAATTAATCGACTAAATTTACATGCCGTTGTAAGCTGGCCCACCTCCACCCTCAGGCACGACCCAATTGATGTTCTGGCTCGGATCCTTGATGTCGCAAGTCTTACAATGAATACAATTCTGCGCATTGATCTGTAATCTTTCGCCGTCTCCGCTTTCCAACGGTACGAATTCGTAAACACCTGAAAGCAAATTACACACATGCGTTTTGGGCTTACAAAACTGACATGCGTCTTGGCATCTTCCAATCCGAACACCAGAGAAGTGAGATAGATACATATATCCGGAAACCATCGAAAAATTATTCAACATATCAAACAGGAAATTTACTGTCAAATGTAAAATAAAACTTAATTAATTAATTCATTACTGCTTCGTTTCCGTTTCTGTTGTACAAAAATATTAAAAATCTCGCGATATGAAGAACGAATTTATTCAGTACGATTTATTCAACAGATACGTATATCCTCAATGCTGCGAAGTGTAAGATTTACGCCGCGAAGGTCACATCATGCCCTCGGCCAGACAGTCGATAACCTGGTCCCCTCCCATCTTCCAGACGGCGCAGCTATCCTGTAGAAAATCTCCCAGACGAGCTTCTCGCCAATGTCTTGGGTCCGTGAAGGGGAACAGGAAGACGTAACCCCGGAAACGGAAAGGAGAGACCAGAGAAGGAAGAAGGAATACATGGTAAGAATCAAGGGTGGAAATTCGAGAAACAATGGTGTGAGGATAGACGCATAAATTTATCTGATTCGAAAGCAACGCGATGTATGAAATGTCCATAAGTTTTCAGGCATAAATGACAGAGAAATAAAAAAAAATGCTGGTTGTTGCAAACTTGTAGCATCAATAGATTTTGATTCGTACAAATTTCAATAAGTCGGAATTTCAAGAATTTAATCAGATAACAACCCTAGGTTAGCAGTAGTCAAGAATTACAAAATTCTATTCAGAATTTCATATAAATTTTACTCCGATAAAGTTTTAATGAAGTTTTACTGAAATTCCAAAATATTTAAAGTTCAAAGAAAGAAATTATGACATGTCATTAAAAAAATCAATATTTAAAATTCATCAAAAAAAAAGATAAAATTATTATTAATATAATAAAATATTAAAAATCTCGCGAGCTGTTGTTGTGATATGAAAAAATATATTACAAAACATATTTTTTAATATATTTTTTCATATCACAATAACAGCTCGACAACTCTCCGTGATAATTATAATTGCATAAAATCATTTTAACATAAATTACAGTTGCTTTATGTACGTAATGCAGAAATAATGAAAATTTTTCCTTTTAAAAAAAAATAAACTTTTTTCAACAAGAGTATTTCTGCGTCACATACATAAAACAACTTATATGTAATACGAGAAATTACATCCATGTTGATGTAATTTCTGATTATTTAGCATTTATGATAATATAGCATAATTTTAAAAGATTAATGACATTCTATAAACAATTTGAAACATCTTTCATTATTAATGAATTTCATTTCAGGATCAATGATAGAAATTATCATTTCAGGATCAATGATAGAAATTATTAAGGAACAGGGAGAGAAAGGATAAATCAGCGGCAAGGTTGTTGGCCGGAGCTACAGGGCGCTGTTCGATTTTGGGGGTTGAGCTTGGTCCGGGGTTGTCTAGCCATGCGGGGGTTGTCCGGGTGGCTCAGGTTCAAGGACACAACGGTCGATAAACCCCCGACAAGACTGGAAAAAGGGAGGGGAGGGAGTGGTTTGAGGGCGGAAGAGGAAGGAGCTGGATTGTCTGCAGACTGCGGAAATTTATCGCGAACAAAATTGATTGCTTCGTAATATTCTTGAAAGGTCGAATAATTTTACATAAAACAGATTTTCACGAAGAAGCGAATTTATATTAGTATGTTTATGTATGTTAAATATTTGGTAAAATCATACATGTACGTAAGAAGTAAAAAAGTTGAAAGCTAAATAGATTCATTATAAATGTAATAAATTTTATACAGCAAAATAAGATCCCATAATGGATATATTTATACAGCAAAATAAGATTCTATAATGGATTTTGAGCCATCTTTTTTTAATGGATACATAGGATTTTAATGGATAACAAGCAATTTGTTTGCCAAAAAGATCCAAAAAGATTATTTTAGAACTCCTTTCTATTGTATATTAAAAAATAAAACAAAATAAAATTAATAGGGCGTAAAATTACGCGAAACAAACTTTTTTTTCGCAATGCATTTATTTTCTCATCGTCAATGTATTGAATTTTTCTATTTATGTCAACTTAAGCTTCTTAAATATTCTTGAGTAAATTGATTTCAATATTAGTAAGCACTTTTAGCATTTACGCGGAATAAATACTTGTATTATACTAAATACATCTAATTCAAATCACAGCCAAATAAGAAGAAATGATATGAAATACATTTATATTTTGTAATTAATAAATTTGTTAATATGTGAGATTACTAGCTAATTTTTTAGAAAAATAAAAGTTCTCTTAAAAACTGTTTTTTCATTTTATATAATTTCTATAAAAATTGTAATACTGCAAAGTTAACCTTAGAATTCAAAATTAAATATGTTTTTGACAAAGAACTTATTAAAAATTATTAAACAAATAATTAAAAGATAAAGAGAATAGTGAGATAAATATAAATATAATATTTTCCTTATCTTATACTTTTTAAAAATAAATACTTTTTGCGAAATAAACTCGTTAAATGTATCCGCACGAGAGAACATAATTTTTATTAAAATCTATTAAATCAATGAAATCATTAATTTTGTTATGATTCTAACAATAATTTTATAAAGAAGCTTTTAAAATAATTTTGTGAAGAAGCTTTCTCTTAGCTGGATTTGGTTTTTTTCGTTCAAACATGTAATTCATGTGCATCAATATATCATTATGTAGATATATAATAAATAAATTTAAAAAAATATATATATATATATATATTTTTTTTTATTAATTTCGCGAAAGCTATTGTTATTCATATTAAGATAATCGTCAGAAGATAATGCATCTACTACATTCTGCGATGCAGAATTCATAAACGATGTTAGCAATAATAATATTATACTGATATATTTACTAAAATAATGTAATCATGAAATAAATTGACTTACCTGCAGGACAAAATCGCCCTTCCGGACCTGCAAATTCAGCTAGATTCCTCTTTATTGGAATGGTATCATCCATCAAAGTTAAATGGGCTGGTTGATCAGCTTCATGATTGGTACCAGTTAGAGCCACTGATGACAGAAGATCAAAGGATATTTCATTATCTGGTTTAGGATATTCTATGGGCGTCGACTCAGCTGCAGATTTCAGCTTCTTATAATCAGGTCCTGTGAGCATAATAAATAAAAAACAAATTTTAAAAATATCATTTTTTATTTACGATATTTTTCAAAAAATCTCTTCAAATATTTTATAGAAATTTCTATTTACCTCCATGGGAAAAAGTCCACGGTTCCTTTCCACCTGCTAACATGGAAAATCCTGAATAGATCAAACCACCATAAAGTCCAAGAGAAGAGTGGAAACTAGGCCTCATGTTTCTTACAGCTTTTAATTCCTTATAGATCCAACTACTTTTTATTTTATCTGCATATGTTTTCGGTTCTAAGCCTTTTGTTGATGAGGTATTATTTTCTGCATCTATGATTGCTTCAACAACGCTTTCTGCAGCCAACATGCCACTTTTCATAGCGTTATGCGTTCCTTTAATTTTGGGCACATTTAGAAAACCTGCTGTACATCCAACAAGGCAACCACCAGGAAATTGAAGTTTGGGGATGGATTGAAATCCACCTTCTACTAATGCTCTAGCGCCATAAGCTATTCTGTAAAAAAAAAAAAAAAATGTAAGAAGAATACAAAACTATGCATGTAATAAAAATAAATTTCTTATTATAAATATTAACCTTTTTCCTCCTTCAAATGTTGGTCTAATGCTAGGATGTTGTTTAAATCTCTGAAACTCTTTAAATGGAGACAGATAGGGATTGGTATAATCCAATCCTACAACAAAGCCTACAGCAACTAGAGGTATTTCTTCATTCAAATGATATAAAAATGATCCGCCATATGTATTTCTATTAAGCGGCCAGCCAACTGTATGTTCAACTGCTCCAGGTTTATGTTTGCTTGGCTCTATCTCCCAAACCTACCAAAGATATGTTCTATTTTACTATATATATTTTTTACATTTACAATTTTTTAAATTTTAAGAAATAACACTGATGATATAATTACCTCTTTTAATCCAATGCCATATGTTTGTGGCTCACAATCTTTCCTAAGATTCAATTTTTTTGACAATTGTTTTGTTAAATGGCCATGACAGCCTTCTGCAAATATGGTACACTTTGCATGAAGTTCCATGCCCCGTTCGAATGTATCTTTAGGTGAACCATCTTTAGCAATACCAACATCATTTGTGGCCACTCCTTTGACAGATCCATCCTCATAATATAGAACTTCTGACGCAGCATAACCAGGATACATTTCGACACCAGCAGCTTCTGCTTGTTCACCAAGCCATGCCACAACATGTCCTAATCTAACATAGATATACGAATTTGTACAATCAAAATAAATTTATGACTTATTTTAATCACTTTTTTATAATATTTATAATATTTATAATTTTTATAATATTTATAGTAAATTTCATTCACCTTACTATATAATTTCCATGATTATACATTGGCATTCCTTTAAAAATAGGTATAGATATTCTTTTATTTTTCGTAAGGAAAGCAAATTTGTCTTCCGTAACAGGAGTATTTAGCGGTGCACCTAATTCTTTCCAATTTGGAAAGAGCTCGTTCAATGCAATTGGATCCAAACAGGCACCACTAAGAATATGTCCACCGATTGTAGATGCTTTTTCAACAAGAGTAACTCTGAGTTCCTTGCCATGCTTCTCTGCCAGTCTACGAGCCTGAATAGCTGCCGATAATCCAGCTGGACCACCACCAACAATTAGAATGTCGGTTTCGTCCACATATCTCTCCATATTTACATCTAGAAGATAAAGAACATATTTTTCTTTCTTTTTCTTTTAATATTATTTTTAAAGATAAAAAAATCAAGAGAAAAATATACCTTTCCATCTTGAATCTGTCTCTCTGGGTATTACTGTGTAATGAGTTGTGATTTGTGGATATTTGGCATCTGAGTAAGCTCTCTGGAAGAACCTTTGTAGTCTCTGTACTATCAAAAAAGCAATAAAAATTAATAATTTATGAATAAAAATTAAATTAAACATAGATTATTGCATTTAAATTGAAGTCTTACGTATTAACAATAAATACATTTGCATACTTGTATATAGCAATCGTAAAATGATTCATAATATATATATAAAATATATATATATATATATATATATATATATTTATATTTATACATTTATATCGAAATACATAAATAAAGGAAGAAAATATAATATACTCGAAAATTTCAAAACTACATTTGTGAAATTTCAAAGTTCAAACTTACATTAATTCGTACATTTGCACAGACATTATCGATATATCGGTTATGAAGCTTTAGTCTAAATTTTACATATTTAATAATTTTACCTTAAATAAATTTTTATTGACTTGTTTTATACGATAATTTTAGATAATTTTAATTTGATACGTGTATGTATGTATCGCCTTTTGTTATTTCAAATATTTATTGGCAAAAAATTTAAAAACTAGATTTTGTTTCGACTACATTTTCTTACACTCTCCTTTAATATTAAAAAAAAAATGAAATATTCTCGTGCTTTACAATAAAAGAAAAGGAAATCAAAGTGTAAAAAAAGTGCAGACGGTACAACTGACGAAAAATGATGCGAGGGCAAAGTACACTCGTGTTTATATTGTCCATTATCATGTAATAAAAGATCAATCACATTCGCAATTAACGATTAATATATATATAAAAAAGTCTACCTCAAAAATGCAATCAAAGCCAATAATTACATTCTAAATAATACACAAAACGCACGAACTATTCAATAATCACAAAGCAAATAAAAGTATTTATATACAATTGTGCAATATATATTCAACGTAATTTCTTTAAACACCATATTATATAACACGATATTCGATTAAATTATTACATGTTTCATGTGTATATTTTTCGAAGTCGTGCGTGTTACTCGAATAAATATTCATTCTTTTATTCCATGACAAGTCAGAGCGTACCCTAACCAACAAACAGCTATTATCGAACACTGTAATATTTATATAAAGTTATGCATCGATATACTTACTAGTCCCAGAGCTACTGAATACGAAAGCCATGATCGCGCACAAGTGCTGATCAACGCTGATAGCGAGAATTATTAAAAAATATATATATATTCGCGACACTTGTCGCCGCGTTCAATTGCAAGTAGCGCTTGTAAACGCATTTTAAGTGACATCTGTGCTATGCCAGCCGAACAATGCACGTCATTCGCTCGGTACAGTCGTTCGATATCTCGAGTCAGTCATTCGACATTTTGAAAATCGTTTGTCAGTGTGTCTTTTCCTTCTCAATATTATTTATTTACTTAACTTCCTGAAAGTCAGTCTTCCGAAGTGCAAAACTAAAAATTATACCGTAAAGTCTTTTGGGAAAGTGCAGTAAAACAATCGAATCGTACGTCGTTAAGTAAGTAATTAACTTAACGAAAAACTCCGTATATCAATCTCGTTTAACTTATAAATTTCTATAATTTAATATTCCGCATGTGTGTATGTGTGTGTGTGTGTGTGTGTGTTTGTGTTTGTATATATACATAGTTATAGAATACATGTAAAATGGCTGCGTTCAGCAGGAAAAGCTGCTTTGCAACTGTTGTAAAATTTGTGAATTTAATTGGTGTATGCTCTTAGATTCAGTCAAAATTAAGAGCATACACCAATCAGGCTCACGAATTTTACAACAGTTGCAAAGCAGCTTTTTCTGCTGAACGCAGCCAATATTTCGGCAACACAAACGGGCAATAACACGGTGTTCGATCTTGGCGTTGTTCGACGTATGACGCGCTATTGTTTATGTTTCGATTTCGGTATCATTCACACGGCGACATTCGCGCAGTAAATCGTAATATACACGGAGAAAATTTTATATCAAAGATTACTATAATGTGATAGTAGCTGCGGACCATCGAGAATTTATAAGCTTAAATGCTATAGTCATTATTTTAAAAACAAGAAAGCAACGTAATTTTTACACTTTCTCATAGTAGAAATTATTATGTTTTAAAGCAAAACTTGCTGGATAAAAGTTAGTATTGAAAAGAAAAATAAAAAATATATACAAAGTCAATTTTTACTGTATACTATAGTAAAAATTAACTCTTCCCACCTTAGAATATGGCTTGAGTGTCGGTTTAACAAAAATTACTTTACTTATGTGATAAAAAACAATGTTGCCATAGTAAAAGTTACGTCAAAATCATGTACTAGTTGTTAAGAAATCGGAGAGAAGAGGAAAGCGATAGGTGTCGCCTGCAAGAATAAGCCGAAACACGCAGAAGCTTGTTTTATCATACAGTATACACTTCTGGCTGCAGCTACCGCGTGTCGCAATCAATCGTTAACTCGATAACGTATGCGTTTTGTTGAGCTTTGTTTAACGCTTATTTTATTGTCTTTCTTATTCGTTATAGAAGAATAAAAGAAAGTGTTGTGAATGAAAATGCTGTGAAGATAAACGAAAAAGAAAGCGTAAGTATCTCTTCGATAAGTCGATTTGCAATCTTTATTATTATATTACATATTTATTTATCGTTTTCTATCTATTATTTTTCTGTTAATGTATCTCATCTATTTATAATTAATATCTCCGAGTGCTGTTAAATTAATTAATAAAGTGTATGGGAAAAATAGCTTTACAGCACATATAATAGTTTGATCATATTTAAGAGATCTTAGATATAAGATTCAATTATAAATACTTACAGATACATTTTGTATCTGTCTTTAATAAATTTTTATTAGATTAAATAAAATTGTATATTATTTATTGTATCCGTTCAATAATGAATGAAATATTATTAATTATAAGTAAAATTAATAAGAAAAGCAAAAAAGAAGAATCCGGAAAAAAGTAATAAAAGAAAGAATAAAAAATACATTTATCGAAGTTGAGATTTAGTATTATAATGTTTTACAATAATACATAATAAAGATTACAATTTAGCACCTACGAATTTTTACTATGGCAAATAATAAAACATGTTATGTAAGTGTTAGTTTAAAATTTTACTATGTTGTACTGTAATTTATTCTATAAAGTCATGATGGTCCACCGATCATACAAAAAATAGTAAAATGTGATATAAAATTGTATTACATATTAATATAAAATTTTCTCCGTGTATGAAACGCTTCGTATTATCGAATTCCTTTTCTAAACGCGATCGCGAATAGTATCGGAATATAATTCATGAAGATTATACAATTAACAATTATTATATTTTTGATAAACGACTGTATTATGAGTGTATCATGATAATTCTTTATTAAAGCGCGATCATCCATTGCAAAATTAAAGCGACAGAGGTAAAAATTATAATTTTTATTACGGTCCTTCGACTCTTGATTCTTACAGATAATAGCTATTTATCTAATAATGCTTAGTCATATATATTAGATTCAATAACCTTAAGTTTTCCTAAAATCGAGCATAAATTAGTTATTAATAAAATGATTGTTAAAATGATAACATTTGTAACGAGTAACGCATAATTTTTTTGGCCTTATGTAAACATCAAACGAATCGTACTTCTCTCGTATTTTTTCTTATGATATAATAAACTATGTATCTTGTGTGATTGTTCCGCAACCGAGAGTGCTGTGCAAAGTGTTTCGCAATCACTGCTATGTGTCTAATCATAATTAATCGTGTTTTCGGGAGTGAGTGTAAGTGCAAAAAAATAGCAGAGGCTGAACCATAGAGGAAAAGGAGGCCTGGAAAAGCATCGAGCAACCTACGGAGCAACAACATGAGGTAAATAATTTATAAATTATTTATCATATCATCATCCATATATTATTTTCAAACATATTGCTTGTTATTTTTCCATTTTTTGATAATGATTTCTAAATCATCATATAATATATAATACATGTATAAAAATATTCTAAATGTTCTAAATTTTATTTTAAAATATTTAAAATATATCTATAGTAAAATATATGTCATAAAATATTTTTTTAATATTTTTAATATATTTTTAAAAATACTTTTATATAAATAATTTAATATTTTATAAACTGTTTCAAAATAATATAAATTTAGATGTTTTATATATATATAAGAATTAATTTTTTTTTATTAATCATATTTTCTAGAAGTTTATATTCAAGAAAAAACTTTCCGGTAATTAAATGCAATTTCCAGTTATCTCTGTTTACAAGATAAATAAACAAATAAATTTGCGCGTAGTAATCAATTTTTATTAATCAATTTATCAATTTTAAACACTCCGCTTTATAAAATAGATCTGTAAGAGTATAAATTGATTTTATTTACATTTAATTTGCGTTTGATCTTTGCGTTTATAACAAATATTATCCGCACGGTATATCGGTAGCATCCCGCATTTCCTGACGAAAAATCCGCGCGGACTCCTGAACTAAATACTCCACGCGGACTCATAATCGATAGCGAATAATCATAGTAAATTTAATTCTCGATCCAATAAAAAACTCGGATTTAGTCGATTCGCGAAACATCACGCATCTTATTGGTGTTTCTCCTCAAGGCTTCTCTCTCTTTCTCTTCATCCTTATTACACCTTCTCACATTATCTTATCTCTAATTCCTTAAAAGGCATACGCTCGAACGAGCATTGCTTGGCTTTTCTTTCTCGTAACGCAGATAAAAATTAAAACAAAAAATACCGATACTTTTTTCAGCCGTTTAGATGTCGCATGTCATATCGAAAATGTGAAATAACATGTTTAATTTACGTATTCACCTGTCATTGACTTTCTTATCGCGTACAAGTGATTTGTATCTTAATCTAGTTGCTCGCACAGATTTATTTCATTCGTATAGGTATTCATACATGCGTTTGGAACGGTGTTTTCTCTTTAAATATTCTCTCTTTAAGTACACCTTTAAACTCGGTTTATTAAAGGCGCACTTAATATATAATTGATTATATGTATATTGCGATTAAAACAACCAACATCATTTGCATAAGAAGTAAATGTTTGCACATTATGTAATCTTTATTCTTTTAATTCTCAGCTATAAAGTTATAATTAATGCATATTAATATTAATTCCTTGATAATTTCTATTCATATTTAAGAATTGAAGAATATTTTCTAAAAAATATTATTTGGAAATTTTTAATCATATTCATATCTATAAACATAATTTACAAGTAATATTATAACATTTGAGATACAATACTCTCTTAAATAAAATCAGTATATCTAAAATTTTGTGATTGTTTATACTAATCATACTAATATAATTATACTAATCATATTAATATAATCATACTAACTCAGTTTTTAAGACAGCATGTTTTATATTTAGACATATATCTTAATCAAATCGCTCTTATTTTTGATAGTTGTTATATTGGATAAATATAAAAATAGAAATAAATAATAAAAAAAGAGTTAACAGTTTATATCAAATTAATTGCAATTATATATTTCATTTATAAAAAGATAAGATAAATATTTAAAACTTATGTTTTTTGTAATCATAATCCATGTTTTTCGGCTTTATGTGTGGATGAGACTTAATTTACAATATTTTTTATCTTCATTCATTCATATTGATACACCCACTCTCCTCCTATCCTTGTCTCTCTATATCTCTAAACCCTAGACTTTTCTAATTGAATAATACTATCCTAAATTATTCTACTTACATCTCTTCATTTCCTATTAATTCTCTTTTGCTCTTCTGTTCTTTTTTCATGAGAATTTTCATTTTTCTGTTCTCTATTCTCTGCTTCTTTTCTCTTTTCTCTTCTATTCTACTTTTTCATTCTCTCTTTCTGTTCTCCTCATTTCTTCTTCACTCTTCCGTTCTCTCTCTTCTCTCTTCTCCATTCTTATCCTTCTATACATTATTAATTATATAAACATGGTTCTCCTTCTCTAGTTATCTCCTCTCTTACTTTTGCTCTGTCATTGCTTTTTACTTATTCCTCCTCATTTCCTCTCTTCATGATTCTCCTTTTCCATTTTTGCGCTCATTTACTCCATTTCTCTTGTCTTCTTCACTTTTTCTGCTTGTAAATCCTCATTTTCTCCTCTCTCTCTTCTGCTCGATTATCTCTTAATTTTCCTTTCCTCTGTATTCCGTTCTCTATATCGAAAATTATCAGCCTCTCTTACTGTTTTTTTTGTCGCTGCCTTCTCTCTCTCTCACTCTTTACTTGTCACTCCATTTCGTCTTCTCTTCTGCCCCTAATATTTCCAGTCTTCTCTCTTCTCTTCATGTTTCTCCATTATCCGTACATCTTTTTCCTTTGTTTCTCTTCCCTTACTTTCCCTTCTTTAAAATTTTTTTAGATCTACAAATCTAACATCTCAATCTAAAATCTAAATTTAATCTAACATCTGAACTCTCTTACTTCTAAAATTTAGTATCTAAATCTTTATCCTAAAGTCTATATTCTCATCAAAACATAATGAAATCAAAATCAAAACAAAACACAAAATCGAATTAGAACTGAAACCAAAATCTTAATCGAATCATAACAAGTACAGACTTAAAATTAAATTAGACTACTTAACATATTCTATATTATCCTAAATTATCTTACTCTACTTGCAGATCTTTATTTCCTCTTTATTCTCTTTTTCTCTTCTATGCTTCTTTCATCTTAAAATTGACCTTGAAAGTAACTGTAAAATTGAAACTGTAAGATTGACAGAGGCGCTTTCAAAAAAAACGTTTGATACAAAAGTTTCTTATTTTTTCACGTACAATTCAAATCTGTAATAAAAAGTACCATGTTCCCCTAAAAAAATTCAACTTCCGATCCGGATGGCGTATTTCCAGTCGGAATCAAAAATTGAAAATATTACCATTTGATAGAGCGTACCCAATTTACTTAAAAATTGTTCGCGATTTTTGATAAAAGCCATTTATTTTCATTTTAAAAGGAGTGTACGGGTGGTCTGGAACACCCTGTATATAGTGCCATAGTATATAAAATATTTCAGCAAAAAAATAATAATATAGTTTTCAGCCTTGGCGACATATGACGTCACGCTAATGTTATGTGCCTCGATTATCATTCGCGCAATGACATTCGAAAAATAAAGTGGTGCGAAACGCTCCGTTAAATTTCTTTTCAAAAGCAAACACGATTGATATCGGAAATTTATTATTTATAATAATATGATTAATTAACTTCTATAAATACGGTATAATTAATATCTATGTATATCGCGGCAAAAGTTCTCCAACTATATTGTATTTCGCGTAATTTATTCATTTAATTAATAAGAGAAATCGTAAACAGAAATCTAAAATAATAAATTATCGTTTCGATAATTGATTTTTACGAGCAGAAATTATTTCTTTAATGATCTACATAAAGTAAAAAATAATTCGTCCGCGACTTTTTTCTATTTTTTGATCATTTAAATATAATTCGGATTGAGATCGCGCATAATCGAATCATAAATCTAAATAATGAAAATAATGAAAAACTCCGTGTACATTAATCCTTCAATAAATAATCACATAATAATCTATATATAATCTAAAATCTAAACTTCTCTATACTTTAAAATATTTCGCGTACATATTTGTTAAAGTATGTAAAATATTTCGATGACGAACGGACAATAACATGGTGTTCGGCCTTGACGAATAGCGCGCTAGTGTTTACATCCTACGGCCTTGGTATCATTCGCACGACAACACTCGAGCAATAAAAACAGTAGTACGAAATACGTCGTATATTGTCAAATTAATTATTAATTAAAAATTAAACGATTATTGTATCATGACTTTCAATTATATTAAACTTTTGATCCTATAATTCGTATTAATACACATGTATATATATATATATATATATATATATATATATATATATATACATGTGTATTAATACGAATTATAGGATCAAAAGTTTAATATAATTGAAAGTCATGATACAATAATCGTTATAAATTATAATTCGTTATAAATGTTGTTTTCATTATTAATATATATATATATATATATATATATATATATATATTAATAATGAAAACAACATTTATAACGAATTAATATTTAATTTGATCTCATATAAACGTCGAGCGAATCATATTTCTCTATACCCTTATACGATATATTAAAGTGCGTTTCTCTTAATTATTCCACGATCGGGAGTGTCATGCAAAGTGTTTCGCGATCATTCCATATATAACGAATCATTATTAATCGTATTTTCAGGCGTGAGTGTGAGTGCTATGAAGAAATACTGAAGGACAAACTAGAAAAGAAAGGGAGACTTGAGAAAAGCATCAGGCAACATACGGAGCAACGAAATATAGGTAAGTCATTTATTTATCATTCATATTACTTTCAGACATATTTTGCTTGTTACTTTTTCATTTTTTCAAAAATAATTTATTCTAAATTATCATCTAATATATAACGCATGTAAAAAATATTTTTGTTTTTATTTTAAAATATTTCAAATATTATAAAATACTTCTTTTTAATTAATATTTTTATGTAAATAGTTCAATATTTTGTAAAATATTTCAATAATGTATAATTACTACATACTTTATATATAAGAATTAGATATTTTTTAATAGATTAAATTTATTAAAAGTTTATTTTCAAAACAATTCTTGATAATTAAAATTTACAATATTATCTGCTTAGAAAGCAAAAAAATTGATTGTGCGTAATAATTAATTTTACAATCAATTAATTTAGATACTTAGTTTTATACAAAATAGATTTATAAATATTAAAATTGAATGTATCTACATTAAATTGTATTTGGCCTTTGCGTAACGATTAATATTCGCGTCAGATGTTCGATATATCGATAGCATTTTTCCTGACTTACATAATCCGCGCGGACTGTTGAGCTAAATACTCCACGCGGACTCGATCGATAGCCAATAATCATAGTTCCTTGTTCCTCAAATCCAATAGAAAACTCGGATTTCGTCAACTCGCGAAATATCTCGCGTCTTATTCGTGTTCCAACTTTCTTCTCGCATCCTTGTCATATCTTCGACGTATCCTTTTCTCTCTCGCCTTATCTCTAATTGCTTTAAAAAGCAAGCTCGAGCGAGCATCGCTCGGCTTTACCTATTGTAACTCGATACGCAAATAAAAACTATACTAAAATAATGAACCAATTTATGTGTTCACTTGTCATCACTTTCTTATCGCGTACAAGATTTATGTCTCAATTTAGTTACTCACACAAATTTATCCTATGTATATTTCATTTACTTACACACTCGTTTATAACGGTGTAGTTTTTAGCATTTTCTCTTTAAACTCGATTTATTGAAGGCACACTTTATATATTATATATATTACGATTAAAGCAATCAATGTCATTTGTATAAATATTTACATATACATATATTTTTTTAATTTTCAGCTATAAAGTATTGTAATTAACTTAAGTACATTATTATTAATTCATTGATTTTATTTGATTAATATTAATTGATTAATTCATTGATGATTTTGATTCACATTTAGAAAAAAATATACTTAAAACATTTTAACTATATCTTCTAAAAAATTATTTGCAGATTTTATATAAAAACACATTTATTCTATATAAATAATTCGCAAAGAATGTTTTAAAAAGACACAATGCTTACTTAAATAATACGTTGTATTACATTTTTAATCAATAAAATTTTCATTGATTCAGTTTAAGATAGTATGTTTATTGTAGTTTATTATAGTTTAAGATAGCATGTTAATTATACAGGGTGACCCATTTTAACTTAGGCAGCCAAATAACTCGAAAAATAAGCAAGATAGAGAAAAATGTTTTAGACAAAAGTTGTATGGTTTCGAGGGGGCCATAAGATGGTATCATTGGTTTGACCTTGAAGAGTCATTTGAAGGTCACGTGAAGGTCACTTCAATTTTTTTAAATGGAATACCCTATATATTTTTGTACATTCTTGTAGCTTATTTCGAGAGCTTTCCAAAACACTATAATTAAGTACCTTTCCGTTAAGTACTTTTTGAGTTATGATGCTTGAAATAATTTCTTAATTTTACATAAACCGTAAAATATCTTGTAAAATATTCATTTTTCGATTATCTTACCTTAATACTTTTATGTACAAAATAATGAGAGGAATCAATTGGTGTAAAGAAAACACATAGTTGTTTTTAAGAAAAAATATGGAATTGTTAATTGCAAATTACATATTTTTTCTTCGAAACAACTATGTGTTTTCTTTACACCAATTGATTCCTCTCATTATTTTGTACATAAAACTATTAAGGTAAGGTAATCGAAAAATGAATATTTTACAAGATATTTTACGGTTTATGTAAAATTAAGAAATTATTTCAAGCCTCATAACTCAAAAAGTACTTAACGAAAATGTACTTAATTATAGTGTTTTGGAAAGCTCTCGAAATAAGCTACAAGAATGTACAAAAATATATAGGGTATTCCATTTAAAAAAATTGAAGTGACCTTCACGTGACCTTCAAATGACTCTTCAAGGTCAAACCAATGATACCATCTTATGGCCCCCTCGAAACCATACAACTTTTGTCTAAAACATTTTTCTCTATCTTGCTTATTTTTCGAGTTATTTGGCTGCCTAAGTTAAAATGGGTCACCCTGTATATATATAATTAGACATCTTTCTTATCCAGATTGCTTTCTTTCGGTAGACATTTTGCATGTAGAAATGGAAATAAATAATAAGAAAAAGAGTTAAGCAATTGTATTAATATGAACGCTGTTGCAAATCTAAGAATAGCAGCAATTGTGGTAATAATTATTATATACAATATACGATATAATATACAATATAATATTATATATACAATATAATTATATTATATAATTTTCTCATTGTTATTTATTATTATAACATCTCTGTGAATTACATTCCAATTTTCCTTTATTAAAGAAAATAATTGTCGTGTAATCTTTTATTCAATAATAATATATAAGAATAGACATTACAATGAAAAAAAATTGTTATTTTAACTAAATGCACTTATTGCGTACATGACATAAAAATCGATAGCGCTATAATAATTCAGCTTGCATTATTGAATGATATAATAAATTCCATACACAAATTATATAAAATTATGTATAATATAAATTTCTCTCTCTTTTATAAATTAAATTATATTATAAATTTAATACCCCCCATGGGTACACCTTGACGCGGTGGGGTGGCTCAGTACTTGGATGGTGCCTTGAGGTTTATCTTAAATTTTTTTATTTAAGATAAATCTTAAGGAGCCTGAAGGGGAAGCTAAGTACCCATTTGCACAGCATTGCCACGAGTCGCACAGTGGCTCATATGTGGCACGCGCATTTGATGTGTTGGACGCACATTGCGTCGTCGACTTTCCGTCGTCGGTGCCGTCAACGTGTCGCGGACGGTGGCGTTTCGTTACCGCGTTTTCGCGTTTAGCTTCTCGCGTCATCGCGTTTTCGCGTTTCCGCGTTGAACTTTTTCGTGATCCCAATTTCATTTATTTGTCATCGAGTTGTCATCTTCCGATGCCAACTAACCGGGATGTCTCATTAAGTCGTTGCCAATGCAACGTTCTCACGCCTCATGCATCGTGGCACTTGGTGATACCGGCCGCGTAGGACGTATGTCCAGTACCTATGTACATGGGCGCGCGGTTTTGAGCTCCTGCTCAAGTCCGGCTGATTGAGGTCACGCTCTACTTCGGGCTCTAGTTCGGTACGGATCGGTTAGAATTCGATCGATTGCTTGGAATCGTCGTTAATGAGTCCCTTCTCTTTTGCCATCTACAGCCATAGCGGAGTCAACGCACAGCGTTGTTAATGTGTGTTAATCCTGTCGAGACTCCGTCGAGTAGATTCCCTTAGGCACGATTTTCGTTCGATGAAAGAGGTTGCCTCCCCATTTTCTAAATTGCTAATTGTTAGCATTTAAAAAATGTGGGTATCCTCATTCTTTTGTCGTTTATCAGCCTTGTGTACTGCGTTAGTGATATAGCATCTGTGCGGATCACCTGAAATCGTGCTTAGCAGATCCACGTTCGATATGAAATAGGATAATTATGCGCGAAAAAGAGTCGAGTGAACTCCGTTCGCGTTGATTCCATCAATCGATAGTTTTCTTCCGTTTCGGACTTAACTCTTGTTCGGAGGTATCGTTGAATTCCCGACGTGTTGGCTCGAAGCTGATTCTCGTAAGTGAAATGGGATTTTCGCTCGTACCGAAATCGGGAGTGCCGTTCAAAGTATATATATATTAAGTATATACATCGCGCGAAAATAGAAAATAGAAAAAAAAATAGAAAATTTTTGATCGTACCGAAATAGTGGGGGAGAGCCAATAAAAGTATCGCGCGTCTAATAATAAGACTGAGAGGAGGAGGAGGCCTAGAAGAGGCATCGGGCACCGATGGAGCAACCCTAAGGTAAAAATAATTTATATATTTATTTATAATTATATATATTAAATATTAAATATTTATTGTAATTGCATACACGAAATTTAAATCAAACAAATAATCGCATAATTTGATTTTTTGCTTATGTAATTTAAATAAGAGAGAATTGGAGAAAAAGATTTTTATAAAAACTATAATCTTGTAAAGGGGTATAATTTAAAGGAGTAAATTTTATAAAGTTTTTTTTTATAATTTAAAGGGGTAAGTTTTATAAAGTTATTAAAGAATTATTAATAACGTTCTTTTTTAAAATTTATAGAATTATTTTATTAATCTGCTTTATTATTATATGCATGGAATATAAAATTCGACAATAATAATTTTTTGAAATATTAATTATTTTAAATACTGTTACAATTTTTCTTCTATTTGTTATGTTATAGATCAACGCGGCAATCCTAATAGCCTGAGAAGAGGAGAAGATCTAGGAAAGGCATCCTGCACCGACGGAGCAACCTGATGGTGAGTATTATTATTTATAAATCGCGTACATATATTAATTTGATTCATTTCATCAGTTTTCATTAGTTTTATCAGAAACAGACAAAATAATCCTCTTCGCATTTTATTTTATTCGCACATTATTTTATACCACTGTTTTGTCGAAATGCAACGAAAGCATAATTGATGCACGATTATATTAAATATGTGTATACATATTATTGTTCTATGACAACAATGCAAGATAAAAAAAAATATAAAATCTATAATTATACAAGATAATATAAAAGATAATATAAAATCTATAATTAATCATATTTATGTTGTTTCTCTTGCATTCTCATTATTGAAAATAATAATTTTGTCGTCTTGTGTGATGATTTCATTTATTTTAATAAACAATAGAACAATATAAATATTTGTGCGTTTGTACATAAACTATTACTCGAATAATAATTGAAATATAACTACAATAATTATTATTATATATTAGAAAAATTATATTAAATTCTCTCGTATATTTCTCTTATATGTATAACTCAATTTAAGTTGGTACATGTTTATTATACGATATTATCGATAATCGGCTATTGGTTCTCTTTAGCTATCTCTTGATTTCGAACTATGTGATAGTAGATGACTTGATAATCACATACTGTTAGCCGGTATTTTAGCCGATGTTGATAAATTCTCATTTGTCGTTTATATTTTTATCAATTGTCATTAACTCTTATAGAAAATAATATCTCCTAGTTAAATATATTAATAAGTAAATATCATTAGATATATTAATTAATCAAAATTAAATTATATAATCAAAATTAAATTAATTAATCAAAAATAAATTATATATATATAATTTATTTTTAAATTATTTTTTAAATAGTTTTATTATTTTTTAAAAGCTTTGAATAACTTAATAAAAAATTTGATTAATTCATGTATTATTTCCAAAAACTATATAAAATATTAAAATATAAAGTATAAAATATTTGTATAAAAATATGATATGATAGAGAATGATGATGAAATAAGATTGCCTGAGGGTACTATACATCTTAAGATATTCTTGATCGCTTCTAAAAATAATATAGTAATACGCGACACTTTCGCACAATTTTCGTTCGAGTGGAAGCTTTTACCGCTTCATTGATGAGACTTTCTATCGATTTTTAGAAAGGTTAAGTATTTAAACTAGATAGAGAGTCTGCGTCGCCTTCGTCATGAAAAGAGTGACGACAAAAATATCGAGCTCTATGTTTGAAATTCATCTATGAAATATCTTTATTGTACAATAAAACTTCAATTAAATGATGATAGAATATTTGCGATACATGCTAAATAATAATGCTAGGCTTTTAATTAACTACAATATCAACTCATCAATTTTCGATTATTTCTATAATTAATATAGATGATATGCGACATAATTATAATAATTAATTAAAATTACTCTTAGTGTCGCTGACAGATTCATTATAAACAATAACTTTCTAAAATAATATTCTAAAAATATTATAACGAAAAATAAATATGTAAATGAAAAAAGTTAGAAAAATAAAAATAATATTGTATTCATTCTTCATTTTTATACATTTTAATTTGCATCCAATAGCCACGTGTGTCACGTGTAGCATTTTGTCTTGTTTCTGCACGTGCTTCACTACGTGCATCGTAATTACATATGACATGTGAAGCAATTTACAATACAATAATGAGATATTACGTTCTATCATTATGGATATGCTGTATTGCCCATGTAGCTCATGCAACCACGTGAGATACGCTCTAAATGCGACGATGAAATGGAGCCAAAATGCAATTACGATTCCTCCCACAAATTGCTCTCTGTTAATAATTTTACAGAAAGGAAATCGCCGATGATGTTTTCTGGCATATATTTTCCTGTACGTTGTTTTTAACACAAACACGCAAAGAAATAAACAATAAATAAATAAACATATAAATTTAAAGAATAACATCATGTTTATAGTTCTAAAGTCGGATATGAGATGCAGAATAAATTTTTCTTAGTCGAGTATCGCATAATTAATTGTTGTTTTATTCTTCGAAAATTGCAATGAAAGATTTGATTTTCGTAAACGCTTTAAACGATCGCCCTCTGGACAAATTCAACAATCATAATACGAGTGTTCATTCATAACATATATGTCGTCAATCATATTTAACAAGTATGGCGCTCGCTCTTATGAAGAACTCTTTTAAATTGAATCAGTGAAAATATCATTAATTAAAGTAATCATACATGATTTTAGAAAACATATTTTGCTACATATTTGCTATATATTCCACTAATTAAAGTAAAATTTCACTGAAAAATCAGTAATAGTCACATTTGCAATTTTTTTTCTATTCTAAATTTTATCTATTTGTAACTTTTTTCTATTTATTTTAGATTGCTATTTTTTAGAAAAAAATCTCGCAGATATATCGGGACTAAAACATATATAAACATATATAAACATATATAAACATATATAAACATATATAAACATATATAAACATATAAAACATATATAATTGCTATTCAAAAGAGAGAGAAAATTCAAAATCATATATATATATATAATATTTTTTATCTTTAAAATCCATAAAAATGATCAAATTCATATATTTTTTTAACAAAATATATTGATATTTATATCTTGTATGTTAATAATATAAAACGTATTTTAAAATATATTATTGATTGAATTGATTTGCAGTCCTATATTCTCTCTTATAACTGGGATCATCAATGACTATTTTCTATTTTCCAATAGTAATATATACACTGATTCCATTTAAAAGAGCAAGAAATTTCTTTGCGGGCCGTCGAAGATTTCTGCTCGTGCACAAATGATACTCGTTTAAATGCAGACGCATTCCATAAGAATCTCATGCTATCGCAAAAGATAACATGACTCTTTGCGTTCCACATGCTTTCTCATTGTTTACGAATCGCTATTACGCGTTACTTTCATTAATTAGGGAAGCGCGTACATTCTTCGTTAATTCTCGATCATAATACGCATACAACTAATTTTATTGATTTTATGCGAATTCTGAAGCATTTTTGATCGGTGTCGCAATATTGAATGTACACAACAAATATGCAGATTTATATAGATTTACATTTTCTTCATCGCACACGCATGATATTTTTTAATGCTTTTAATATTGAGTTTCCTTGAATGCTTGTTTCCAATAAATGCTTATTATTTATCGTTTCTTATTATATTTTTAATATTATATCGTATAAGCTTTCTCGTTAAGCTTTATATAAAAAAATTTTTATTTAATTAAAATATATTCAAATTTGAAATGATAATTGAAATGATAAATTAATATACAAATATTTAAAAATATTATTCATATAGAGAATGTATAATTTCTTATTGTTACCTTATTTATTAGTAATTTTATTTACTAGAAGTTTTAATTCATTAGATATATATTTCACTTCTTTTTCTTATCCTAGAAAATTTTGATAAAGAAATTTTCGACAATTTTCTCTATATAAATAATGTTTTTGATATCTTCTTAATTAGATAAAATAATAGTTTTGTTCTCTGTGGATTCTTTAATACGAAATAATATTTCCCAAGTTTTTCTTTTTATATTTTCAATAAAAAAAAGAGAAGTTGTCAATGAATTTATAATTAAAGTTTTATATACAAAAATAATACATATTTTGTATACATCAACAAAATCATTAAAAAAGTTGTCGAAAACTTCTTTATCGAAATTTTCTAGGATAAGAAAAAGAAATGAAATATATATCTAATAAATTAAAATTTCTAGTAAATAAAATTACTAATAAATAAGATAATAAATAAGATAATAAATAAGATAATAAATAAGGTAATAATGATATTCATATAGTTTAGTCATCAAAAATATTATTCATATAGAGATAATTTATTAAAATTATTACATTCTCTATATGAATAATATTTTTGATGACTAAACTATTAGCTTTAACCATTTGATATATAACATTTAACAAATTATTCTTGAAGATAGAAAAATTTTAATTTAGTACTATTATTCTTTGTTCTCTTCGAGAGAATGTCTTTAAGAGAAACTGTAACGATTCTGAGATAGGCGAGAATTATCCATTTTACGGAGAAACGGTTAATTTAACTGTAAAAATCAAGAAGAGCTGATGATCAATAAATACCGATGAGTCTGTCGGGCGACTATTTGGCAGGGGAACGCGCGAGTTCTCTCGACTCTGAATCATACATACGGATTGCTAAAATTTCGAGCGACTCGTTCCAAAGACCGAACGAAACACAGGAAAATCGGCCGCGCGCCAAAACGCGCTCTTCTGTAAAGAAAGCGGTGACAAACGGTGCCGTCATCGTCGTCGTTGTGGTCGTCGTCGTCGTCGTCGTCGTCGTCTTTGCGAACTTTGCACCCAAAGAGACCGCACCGGGTGCAACGACCCAGTACAACCATTAGAACGCAATATGATAAAGCAACGAAAAACAATTATCGATTCGCGTTCGCTGCCAATTTCCGTCAAAATTCGCGAAATAGCGAGCGAGTCGCAATAGAATAATTTAATTTCCAGCTTCGTTCTCGTTAAACAACGAGCGTCTTTAACAGCGAATGATAATGATGCTCTAAAATGCATGATTCGATTGAGATCGTCGTCCAATGGGAACCGTTGTTCACGAACCATGATGCGCCCAGAATAGCCTAGAACGACGAAACTGGAACTTGGTAGCTTGATAAACCGGTTCTAATCATGGCGGGGGATCGATATCTTATCGTCTCCATCGCGTTAATTGAACGCCGGGTCGGAGGTATCACGCGTTGTACGAAGAAGGGACAACTAATTTATCGTCAATTGAGATTTTCAGTAGGACCAATTCTTTGAAATATGATGTATAATGTCATAATATGCAATAATCTATTCTAATCTATATTAAAGTTTTAATTATTTACATGAAGTAAAATCTCGTTCCAAAACACACGCAGATAGTTTATAAAATAACAAAAAATTGTTGCTAATTTATTTTTCTTTATCTTATCACTTAATTAAAAAAAGTCAGCGTGCTTTTATCAAGAACATATAATTCTCTCCTTGGAATTGACGAAGTTAAATAAAATGTGTTTCTTGTAAAACTCGATCGATCTCATTTTATTCGTGACGATGGGAAAACCTGTCGCACGCACGCGTTGTTTCTATAAATAGTAGTTGTTTAAATGAAATACTTGAAAAACCTATTACGTGAGGTAATACACGGAATCCTACGTAATCGGACAATCTTGAGATCGTTTCATAAGGAAAGCGTTTTATTTCATTGATTCATTTTCCTTGCCGTTATTATCATCAAGTCTCTCTGTCAATTTTGACAGATCCTATAGAATCATTTATAAAAGAATAAAAAACGATTTTAATTATTCTCTCTATCACAACATGTTTTGATAATACATATTACACTGTATTAAGAAACATAATTATAAAGGAAAAATATAACAATTCAAAAAATACATGGTTTAAATGCATGTAAGAATCAGGCCATCGCGTTTATCTTTGCCATTAACACGACGCACTAATTATTATCACCATGCGATATTGTCACTTTATTTGTAACGCGTGGCTCGATGCGTGTCTCATGCGTCATACGCAGCACGAGACACAACGAAATGCATGCATTCCATGCATTTGCGATGCAACGTCGTACGTAGCTATCTCTTATCCGGTACCAAATAACGCGAGATTTATACACATGCTGTTATTTTTGTAATTAATCTATTTTATTATTTTTTTATCTTACGAAATGAAAGACAAATCTTGTGTGAGAGCGCGAGTAATCAACATGAAAACATGATAATAAGATTATATAATTGCAGTTCAAGAATGAAGAAAATAAATAATAATTGCAAATATAATTGCAGGTCAAGAATGAAGAAAATAACAAAAATTCCTGACACAGCAGTTATTCTAAATTTATAATATAATTAAATATTAATTTAATATATAATAATTATATTTAATAATTAAATAATTCTACTAAGATTGATACGTATCGATTTAAATGTGTCATGAAATTTTAAGGTATCAAGATTATATATAAAGGAAATATTGTACTCCATAAACATACTATTAATTTAATAAATTACTTCAACAACTCAGATTGACATACATTTTATATAATAACGAAAATTGTATCAAATTTTTAATTAGGATACTAATATTTCATTATTATTTATAATGCGTTAATTTTGATTGTAATTTTCTCAAGCTCTGTAGATATTCTGGAATTTCGAAATTCGTAAATATATTTAATTGTTATTTTTATGATAAAATAATTATTTAAATCATAAAATTAGAACAATATATGTATTGCTGAGGCTGACGCGGTGATACTGAAAGTTATATCTTCCTCGGAAGAACGATTCATCGTTTTCCTTTCATAGAGACGTGACGAGAAATCTCCGGAAAAATTGCGACACGGTGTTTTTCGATCAGTGCCAGTTGCTACGGCTCTGATTTACGACGCGTAGCTCGTATTATGGACGTCGAGGGAGCCACACAGGATGACATCTCGAGCGAGGCGTAGCGCAGGCGCGTAGCGCCGAATCGCGTGCGCTATAAGTAGCGGCGGTGAAAGTTTCTACGGGCAGTAGATTGCGCGAGATCGTCTAGTGCATTTCGTTTGTTGTTGCGAGACACACCGCGCTTCCCTTTCATTTCATTCCGAAATACGCTTTCGCTTCCGCGACGCACAAGCTTCAACAAGGTTTCCACTCGCGCAAAGGTCGACCTTCCACGGTCATCGACAAAGTTCGTCGTCAAGGCGAGCGAGAGAAGGTGTAAGGGATCGAAGCAGGGAGAAAAGAGGAGCAGGATGCCGGCCGACGTAGCGATGCATACCAACTTCCTGCAATTCAACCAGTCCAGTCTGAAGGACTCGAACGTGGACTCTTGCTGGAACACCGAGAACATGAGCGGCTACATGACCTTGGTCGGGCCGAACGGTCATCGGCAGGGTGTTCAGGTGAAAGTCTATCGCACCAGTGTGGAACACTTCGCCGTCATCTATCCGCAGAAAAAGGTCTGCCGACCACTCGGCGTGTTGAATCTGAGGAACACGACGATCGAACGTTACGGTGACGAGGGCTTCCTGGTGAGGCAGAAGGGCTTCGACTCGCCGATCCCCCTGACCTTCCTCATGGAGAACAAGAAGGAGCTGGACTATTGGATCCTCGCGTTCACCGCTAGGACCAGCCCGCTGGTGCACCAGAGCAGCTTGCCGATCGTCGAGGAAGAGGAGATCTAAAGGATCTCTCATCCTACCGTAATCATGCGTCGTGTCAGCTGTGTCGACACGACGCTGGATGGCCGAAAGCCGAATCGAGCGAGCTCGAGGAGAGGAGAACCGTCGCCGGTTCTCCACATGCAGAGGACTTCGCGGAGATGAATGTTCCTTAAACACTCGAACATATATTCTCGCAGGAGAGAAAGAGAGACGCTGCCGTACGTGATACCGGCGAATCGCCAAGTGCCAATATGCCGGCGAGCAACCTTCTCTTCCTCTAGGAACGAGGTCTTCCGGATTTTCAAGCTTTTCGATACCTGGAGCTTCGGATCCTGTAAAGAACGAGCATGCAAAGATCCGGATCTTTGAGTGTCCAGAACAGGAGAACAATCGATCGATCGAGAGATTTACTCTGATCGACTCCATCGCGCACGTTGCCGCGCTTCGGTGGCAGTCGTGTCGCGAGGCCATGTTGGCATTAAACCCTAGCAGCCAGCATCATCGATCCTGGCCAGCTGTGACCAATCGCGACGTACCTTCCAACCGGAGTCGGAGCACTGCGTGGAGAAGCAGTGAGAGGAGGAAGAGGAGAAGAAGAACCGCGAGGGGAAGGACAAGGAGCGACGGAGTAGGGAAGAAGGGAATCGGCCAGACAACAACGGCATTTTTCCCGCGGGAGACTGCCTATGCATCGACAGCGCCACGTCCGACAGCTCGCTCTCGTCCCCTTTCTACGCGGGAAACAACCGTTAACTTCGACCTGGCAACCGCCGTCGCCGTATTCTTGATCCGCTCCCGGCCGGCCAAGAGGAGAGAACGACCTTTCCCGAGACAAGAGCCTCGAGACTCGGGACTCGGATGTCAGAGACCGGGTGGGAGCGCCTTCGTTTCCTTTCGTTCGCGCTTGGCTTCCCCCGGGCACCTTGACGGGGCCTCGGAGCGCCCAATTATTACCGCAACCGGATCGAGACTCAGGCCTGATATCGTTGAATGTTTAATGAGCGCCGCCGCTACGCTTCCTTTCCGCGCACGTTCACGACCCCGTGGCGGAAGAACGCGGTTTGATTTTTTCTCCCTTTTTTTCTTCAAAAAGTTTCTTCCGGCGAATAAGAAAGAGACGGCATCGTTATGATTATCACTGTAATATATGCAACGAATGTATGATTGGTTCCTTTTAAACGATAGCATCGAGATTCATTCAAGCGCAGTTCATTCATTTTTCTCTTTTAATCAAATTTGCTATTGAATGCAAACATCATATGTTCGAAATGTAAGATTAGATTCAGCAAGCTTGATATTTTTCGCAATCGATAAAGAAGAATAATCTTGATTTATAACATAATTTAAATATTTGGGGGGAGTTAACTTTTAAATTCGATTCTGAAAGAGAATATCGAATAATCGCATATTCATTCGATATGATTTATATGTAAGAATATTTTTTTTTCATGGAGAAATACGCGATCGCTTTATATTATAATGGACCGTACTCGTGTCGTCACAATTAACGTTAAACGCCGATGATCTATATCTAAACTGACTGATTAATATCGGATATTTCTAAATTTACAAATAATTTTCAGATGGACGACGTGCGGAAGAGTTCGTAAAAATAATCGAAACATTTGTTCGAAAATCGTTATAGCCACTAACACAAATATACAAGTTCTTATGATAAAACTTTAAGATTGTCTGTGATATTACGTAGACGATAACTCTGTCGCGTTGCGATAGGCATCGAGATATCTCTTTAATGTAGAAATAGCGTATCATCCGCATGTCATGTGCGAAATAACACTGCACAATTCTAGGGGGATTCCATTACGATTATGCGCGATAAATTTGAGTATCGTAACGTAATTGTAACGTGGTCCTCGATAAATAAGGAAGTCTGAATAGTAAGATTACACTCATTCCTTCATTGCGTTCGACTTGTCGTTTCTCTTTTACATCGATCCGACATTCATCCGATCATCCTACGCTAATTTTGCAGAGCCGATTGTCATTCGAAGGTTAAGAGTTTAGTAAAATAAGGCGTGATATCCTTGTAAATAATAGTTAATTAATGAGCGAGTGATTGCAAATATACCGCGCGAAAGTTCACAGAAGATTCGACTTCATCGTAATTTCCTACTAGATCTATCTACATAGCTTACTCTAGCTAGTCTTTTGAACTTTTTATAAGAGCATGACCATTGAGCTACTTCCAGAATTCTTCCATTTAGTCTGACTTTCCTAATTAAGATTCATAGTGTAACATAAGCAAAACAAACAACATACTTATTCATTCACGTATACTTATACATACATATATATGCGCATTGCGTATAATTACCTTTGTATATAAAAATATACTACGAAAATAAATGTAGTCAATGTGTCTTCGAATTGCATCGTTGATTCGCTAACCTTCCTCGATTTTAGTATTTAATTTCCATATATAATTATCAGCTTACTATTATTTTGTGCTAATTATTTAATTATCATTAAGTCAATTTATTTTATTTATTTTCACGTCTCAATGACTGTAATATTTTTGATAAAATTCATATTCTGATTTTCATAGCATTATAAAATTATAGTAATTAATATTATAAAGATAATCATTTTATATAAATATAAGAATTATAATAATTAATATTCGACAGGTTTTCTAATGATTATATCAGCTTTTTTACCTTGGTTGATTATTAATATTTTTTATTTAATTGTTCATATTGTAATTTGCACATTATTACCGATAGATTTAAATTGTAGTCGGCAGTGTTCAGTCGATCGTGACCATTGCATGAAAGGCAACCTTTCGGTCATTGTGCTACCGTGCACACCGCGCAATTCCTGTTCTAGAACTGGCTTGGTAACGTTACGTTTCCGGTTTCCATTTATTGTTAGCAAGTTTTAATACAGAAAATAAAAGAGATCGCAGCCTCAATATTTAGTCTTTCTTAAAATATCTTATCATACTGAAGAAAATAATATATTGCCTGTGAAAGATAAACGGTTGATAAACGGAAACGTTGATAAACGGAAATGTTCTCCCTTATATCTGCACGTTTTAGTGATTTCTATAAATATTATTTCGCGAACGATGCACAATACAATGAAAATATTCAATTAAAAATCACGTAATTCAAGCATTTATATAATAATATTATATAAGTATATAATTATATAAAATCTCTATATAATTTGGAATTTTTAAAATTATATAGCTTATTTCTTACGATTATTACGTGTTCTTATTTTCCATATTACAAATTTATGTTAATTCCAATTGTATTTAATGACAAATAGAATCGCGCGCGTTATAACTTTCTTTCAATTATATAATTTTTAAGTTTCATATTTTTTTATTTCAATTGAAACGTGTCATTATAGTCTAAATACATCTTATATTCATTATATATTCATTTTTTAATTAATAGAAAAAAGTTTTAATTTTGTTCTTATTTTGTGTATCAACCAATTGAAGAATCGTACGATTATTAATATATGTATATACACGTGGCGACCGATCAATACTTCATTTCTCGGCTTCTGCGTACGTTTTCGTAGAAGTCGCGTGTTAGCAAATATAACATTTGCAAAGATAATTTATTATTTTCGCTCAGCGAGAGGTCGCGCTATACAAAAACGTCATGTCGGAATATTTGCTCGACTATAAACGATAAACAACTATTTTTATTCGATCGATGAATATATCATTCGTATATGTGATAATTTGTAAAATCTTACATAGGCTTTTGTCGAATTGCGCTTCTATATACATATCTCTGAGAAAAAAAATGATTTCTCTCTTTATATAAGATGTTTCAACGGTTCTTGCGCATCTGCAACGCTTCAGGGTCGGAAAGTAAAGAAAAGACTGCTATTATAAAGACTACTCGTGGGTCGAAATATATAGCATACTCCTTTGGAAGAGCAGAACCATTGTGTGGAAGAATCTACATAATATCTAGGAGAACTACATCTACTCGATACATGATAGTCAATCATAAAAGTTTATAGTATAGCTATATATTCCAAAAATTCAATTTGTTTTTTATAAGTTTGGTTAGATAGATTTGTTTTTTTTTTTTTAAATTTACTCTTTTAAATTTATTGAAAAATATAAATTTTTTAGAGCTTACGCACATGTATTTTTCATTTAATAGTCTTATAATAGTTTTTTACTGAATAGTCTGTGAAAGAGAGATAACATCTTATTTCACACCATATATTATTTAGTCATATATTTTTTAACTTATATTTATATCATACGTAATTTTTGCCAAGTAATTTCTGAATTAGATCAATATAAATGAAGATTAGAAAATCTTTTAATTTATACATTAATTAATATCTAGTTTTGTAATTTTATTACGCATAAAATTATTATGTATAAGAAGAACAGGAAGTAAGATTCTTAATATATTTCTCAAGTATCTAGAAAAGTGTTTCGTGAGAAGGTAGAATTGTATAATACAATTGTGAGAATTTATATCACGCACAATGAGCTCACAATAGCTAAGAAAAATCGCCGAGCACATAGAACGTCTTGGCAACGAATTGTTTTTGGCATGCAGGTTTCTTCCGCAAGATGATACAAATCTCACGTGAGTTGCAAATCAAAAGACGAAAATCACAGTCGCAAGTGCGATTTATTTCACAAACAAATCGTAAAAATTACGATATGTGCGTGTGGTCTTTTATATAGTTGCATACATTGCGCAAAGCATTCCGCGAATTGAGCATAACATGTATGAGATTACACGATTCATGAGATAGAGGTAATTTTTCGTTTAAAATGAACGCGATATCTATTTCCAAGAAATGAGATAAGACAAAAATATAAAGTACGATGAAAATTATGGAATAACTAGAGATATATAATAACACATCGCAGAGAAGTAAGATTTTTGAAATCTTGTCATATTTCTCAGACATATTCGATAAACTTTTAAAGCCATTCTTCTTGAAAACAAAAAATTATAAAAATTTATTATATAATTTTGGCTTCCATTTAGCTCTTTAAAAAAAAAAAGATTTGTATTCTATTCCAGCTACAAACAAATATTGTGTGCGAGAGAGTACGAAATTGTGTTATATATAATTTTTAAAATATTCTCTCTTAATAATTATTAAATTATTAAAATTATTCTTTACAACATACAAAAAGAGATATTAATATATAATAAAAACTTGTGGCCATATATGTACCATCAATTTGCGCTTTCAACTTATAAGCCATTCGATAAACTGAATTATACTGAGATAATTCAGTTTTATCGAATAATTAATAAATTTAAAAAAGTTTGAAAGTTAGGATTTCCATTCCCTCATAAATTGTAACTTATAGTTAAAAAAATTTATCCTCATGTGTATATACTGTAACTACATATAAAATCTCTGCTTGATTATAGAGAACGAATTCGCACTTCCGGAGTCATTACTATCCCATAATTTCATGACGACGTAAAATATACCTGTCTCATTTAATGGATCTCACTGTAATTCTTAGTAAATTAAACTCATAATTCATCTTTTGAGACATTTAAGATATATGCATATTATAAAGTTGCAAATATAATGTTTTTGATGAATACATTTCCTTGAATAATTTTTAAGAGACATATAAAATTAATTTATATTAAAACATAAAAGTGTCTTGTTATTTCATTATTACAATCAAATAGTAAAAGACGCATAATCTTTCATCGTGATATAATTAAAGCATTTAAAAAGAACATTTGTAAAATAATTATCATTATTCCGAATCAAATATATTTTCTTTTTTATGTAAATTAACATAAGCGAAAAGGTTGTAAAGTGCAGCGCAAATATATCTAAATATGTAAATTGTACTCTTTTAATTTGCCGATCACCAGTTTTTTTATAGAGATAATCTTGAAAACTCCTTTTAACTAACTAAGAAAAAGAATTACTTTATAATTCCTTTATATTCCTTAAATTACGCTATTACCTTTCACCTTTAGGCCTCATAATGGCTCTCACAGCAATGTACTCACATGCGCAGCAGTTCCCTTTCATATATTCTTTAAATTTAATTATTTTCTCTATCGGCTGTACTACACACTACAGTATGATTAATGCTTTTCATGTATGCAAATCAGCTTTCGTCGGCTAAAATTATTATCCACGCAAAATAATAATAGCAATTCTTACTCTTGATTATGCTATAAGATACATATATCCACAAAAATTTATCTTTTTCTGCATCTCTGTTATCTTTACTTTTATACAAGAAGAATTACAAAGTCTAATATTATTTTTATTTTCATGTATAATATAAATATCTCGAAAAAATATTATATATACATATGGATATAATCTATTTTTCAAAATTTTTATATTATGTAATATAAATAAATATAAATAAAATTATATATATATATATATATATATATATATGTATATATATATGTATATAATGTATGTATTATATATAATATATATATATATATATATATATATATATATATATATATATATATATATATAAATTCTATAAAATATTTAATTTTGTGATATTAAAGAATCAGACAAATTATTCTTTGTTATTAAAATAAAAAGAAAAGATCCTTTTGCAAAAAATCTATTCAATAACTCAAAAAATAAGCATGTTTACTTAATAATAAATTGGTGTAGAATAACATCTTAATGTCGCAAAACGCATAGTCAAATCTCACTTCAGAGAAAAAAAATATTCTGACGTCAAACATGTCAGTTATGTCTTTTTTAATGTTTGGAAAACTTCGAACCTGTTGACCATGCAAACATGACAACGATTTTATTCGTTGCTCGCACGTCAGAGATTCTGAGATAATATTGCAAAGAGGTGTGTTGTAATCTCATGGATCTCGTGCATATGAGAATCGAGGAGGTCGGAGATCCGTGACATTTACTTGAAAGAAATAAAGTCACAACCAACAAACAACATCGAACAATGGAAAACAACGATGTGCGTGGAAAACAACCGATTAGGTCAACCTATGAGAGTGATCGATCTTTAAGACTTATAGAACAGTTACTTTAGAAATAAACATATCAAGAGAAAAAATCTCGCTTTTTTAATACTAAGTTACAAAAGAATCTTTCGATCTGTCATGTTCTTCTTAAAAATGATGACATTATATCTTTTGGCGACTGCTAAATAATGTATTTATATTTTTTATTTAATTAATCTTATTTTAATTTAGTCATATAATGTTTGATAAAAAATGTTAATGTAAAATTGAAGCTTAGTAGAAAAATTTATATCTTTAAACAACAAAATATATTACAAATAAAGATTAAGGAGGATCATGATTGTTACATAATCATCCGATATCATTTATTTGTTATGAAAATAATCTTACATTAAATTTATTTTATTTCATTGAAAATTGAAAAATATTATTACCAGTGAAAATTAAAAAATATTATTACCACATTCACAATTGTTCAGAACAAATCGAAACTTTTATCACGAATTTTATGTAATACATTGACAAAGACGAATGTGGTTTTCAATGTAATATTATACAATCAGTGGATTGCAATAAAATGCGTTCCACGATCTGCTCATGAAATTGACATTAATCATATTTTCTGGGTATAATCAAAATAATATTATCTGTAATTACAATAAAATATTAGAGATATTAATGCGAAATATTTTGTTTTCATTATTTAACTGTACGAAGAAAGCACAATTGCATGTATTTTTACATATAATTTGATATCTTTAAAAAGAATATAATAATGAGACAAAATATTAAATAAATCGTCTATACAATACTGCAATTATGCAATTATAAAAGTCTGAAATATTAAATTATCATTTTTCCTTCTCCCATTAATTTCATTTAAATTTTTAATTATTAAATTTTTATTTATTTTTTTATTTATTTCATTAAAAATTTTAGATATATATCGAGAAAAAAATTCTTGTAACATAAAAATTTCTCGACACAATTTAAATGAGAAGAATATGTTAAATTAAAAATCTATGAGAAGAATATATTAAATTAAAAATAAACTAAGAATAAATAATTTATATTTTGAATTTATTATTATTAACAAAACTGCCACTTTTACATGAAAAGCAATATGTCTCATCTAGATGTCTAGACGTCATATTTAACGTCATTGTCACCGCGAACAAAAACGCGATCTGGCACAAGAAATCTCTTTTTCACCTTATTTACTTCACATTTATTTTCCACGTAAATCCGTGCATTAAATACATAAAAATAATTAAATTTTTGCTCTATTTAATCTAACAATGAACAAAATATAATAACAAAAATGATAATATTCATCTAGAGGCTATTCATGTAGAATAGTGTGCTTTACAAAAGTATTTCTAAATGTCACAAGCTTTTACGAATGTCATGGGAGCAGGCTTTTTGCACTTTCCTCTCTATAGACTCTCCTCTACGTCTACCACTATATGTTGCTCTTTAAACGAGCGTTGCAATAAAATGAACGCAAAGGCACGAATAGTATTTTTGGAATGCACGCTTAAGTGACACGAACTGTGAAATATGCGTACTTCTTATTTTTTTCTCATCGAATTTACCGTGAGCTACTTCGGAAAAGGTAATGGGATTATGACTCACTACTTAAAAAACGAGTTTCAGCTGCGTGATATTCGACGTGCTCGTTTCATTCCTGAAGACCGATGTCACGATGATTCGGTGGGCGAACGGTCCATTGGGATATTCCAATCTTATGGCACATTACGCAATATTCTTGTTATATCTCGACAGACGACCGCTTTCTTTCATTTCCGTCCTAATTTTGAAACTTTTATAGCAGTATAACAGATTTCTCTTTTTTATTTATTTTGATTCGAGTTAAGATTTCTTTTTGGCGTTGAATTTTGATATCTTTGTGAAAGATTATAATTATATTAATTTAGGATTTCCACACGCAAATAAGCGCATACGAATTCAGCGAATATTCATAGTTATTCACTGAGGACACACCTATCCTATCTCGTCCTTCCGTTGATTCGACTTGTTTTCGATAGGAGCCGAAATTATCGACCAGCCGCGCTTCGAGCCAGAAACTGGCCCACGAAAACCATTCATTCGAAATGGAGATAAAATGGTAACCGTTGCCCAACGAGCTCTTGCCAAACACTACGACCGAGTTTCTTTGCGCCAGTTTCCAGGCTTGCACTAAGGTCCTATTTCTAGGTTAAAAGAAAGAATAAGAGCGATGCACGGGAATATTTCCACGAATCTAATAGTTTCTCGTAGATGTAACAAGTAGATATTCCCTCCGACTTCCGCGAGAAAGAAAAGCGAAATTATATCACACATAACATTATGCTATTAAAAAAAAAATATTTAAAATATCTCGAGATTTACGTACTGATAGTGCGTGCAAATATATGTTGAAAATTATTTCCTTATCAGCTTATTTTATCAATATTAATAATGTCTGATATAATAATCATTATTAGAAAGAAAAATATCTTTTACATAAGATATTAATTTAATTTTATCGTTTTTTAAATTAGAGACAAATAAATTCGATAGTTAATTAATTCGTACAAGAAGTGATGTCAAAATCGATATCAGTTTTGGATAACGTCCTTGTTTGACCTCAGAATCATGAAAGAGGATAGACCCTACGGGTTGTCATAGCGACGAGTCAATGGCCCCAAAGAGACCGTCAAGGAGCGACAGCTTCATGCTTCTCTTTCGATTAATTCGCAATTAATACTCCCAGATTTACATGCGTCAAAGAGAGATTAAAAACCTATCGTTTGATCCAGTTTATATGAAACATCATTGTTGATAACAAGCATGAAATCGTTATAAAAATCAGTCAATTTAGAAGATTAAATTATTAATCTCATTTATAATAGACTATTTATAAATTATGATTCTCATTTCCGTAGAGGAAGTATGTTTGTTTATTAGAGTAACTTGAGCAAAGGGAAGCATGTGAATTGAGTATATTTTTCTTGAATGTAAATCGCGAGACACGATTGTTGAGTGCAGTATCGTTTGAAATATACATTCCGCAGGTCAATTGTACATTGAACTTGTTTTCGAAAGTGAACAAACAAATCGGCAAACAACCGATACGAACGGAAATAACACCGATCGTTCGATTATCCATCCAATATTTCAAGAAATACAGCTAAAATTTGGAATGAAATGCAGATAATAAAATCAATAAGGCTTTTAAGCAAAATATTGTCAATATTTCCGTAATTACTGCGGTGTTGTCTTTTGCTATCATTGAGTCCATGACTAATCAATCGCAATCAAATTTATTCCGGTATATATTTAATCATAATATCTTTATATCATGCATTATTAATTAAATAATAGATAAAAATCGAGGAATATAAAAAATATTCTAGTGTCATTTACGCGACTACTTCCACGACAATTTTTTTTGTCTCGTAATCAACCGAATTCGAAATTCTTATGGAATTATAATTGATCCACATGATCGCTATCGGCAAGGTATAATAATCGAGAGAAAAAATTAAAACAAAATTAAAGAAACTTTAAATTTTAGATTCTTGATGTCGACTCTCGAATATAAATAATCTAAAATTAAGAGAGTCTAAAATTGAAGAAAATAGCTCTCTTCTATTTCTTCAGATCTAAAGATACGTACAAATATTATTTAATATTCACCGCTACTATATATTTATTTTAATGTACATCAAATTATATTTTTAATATTTAATATTATATAAATATTATTTTTATTTATAAAATGTCTTATTGCATTATTTCTTACGCGATTAATGAATTATATAAAATAAATTTTAATAGAATTCTCTCAAATTTCTTAGATTTTTACAAGAATAATATACAGGGTGGCCCATTTTAATCCATCCAGTCGAATATCTCGAAAACCAAGCCCGGGAGAGAAAAATGTTTCAGACAAAAGTTGTTTGGTTTCAAGGGGGCCATAAGATGGTACCATTGGTTTGACCTTGAAGAGTCATTTGAAGGTCACGTGAAGGTCACTTCAATTTTTTTAAATGGCACCCATGTTTGAAGAACATCAACGATTTCGCGATATATCGCGATCGTGTAAATTTGTTTTTTGCTTATCATTGTCAATGATTAATCAATCACGATCAAATTTATTCCGGTATATATTTAGTCTCAATATTTATGTCATGCATTGTTAATTCAAGATAAAATCGAGGAATATAAAAAATATTTTAGAGTCATTTTAACGCGACTACTTCCACGAAAATTTTTTTTGCGCCGAGCTCGTAATCAACCGAATTCGAAATTCTTATCGAATTTTAATTGATCCACGTGATCGCTATCGGTAAAGCATGATAGTCGACAGAAAAATTAAAAAATATATCAAGTAACATTGCGCTCCAAAAATTTTTTCTCTCTCCATGATTCCACGCAATATTTGAAAACGATGTGACTCGCACATTCCGCAAGAAACTTCTCGATTTCCTTTCCGAAAGAATTGTGACGAATCAACGCGACATGTGATATCAATGGAACGGGATGGAATAAACACACGCGATCGATGCGTTAGGATTAATTAATTTGACACCGCACATACGAGTGACGCGAATCATGAGAAAACTAGCGGTAGCTAGAATGATCTAGATTTAATTAATAATTAAAAGTTACATATATATACATATAATACACAGAATAATTCAAGTCGTCAAATTTAAACCATTTTAAATTTTTATCAATCGTTGGATGTATGCATACTATATAAAATTGGTGTATTTTTTCGATTATTTTATTGAATCTTTAAGAATAAGTAAATATATAAATTATAAATTATAAATTATAAATTATAAATTATAAATTATATAGGTATATATCTAAATTATAAATAAATATATAAATTATAAAAATCTTTTTTGTAATATTAACTTCGGATTATCATCTCGCTCGTCGCGAATCCTGCGAACCTTACATAATGATACTGTTGCGAAAATCACTTTGTAAATGTCTTTGTCTCGTGAATGCAATAGACTGAGATAATAATTCAGTGTTTCGTAACGCCTATTGAAACCACACGATAAAATATAATAAAAAGATAACCACCAGTGAGACTTCACGGATTGATTGTTAACGAACTGTGTTAAGTATCGAGATGTATCAAACACATGGTTAATACGAAGTGCTTAATCTGATCGATCAACTAGTAACATCACACATACATAGATTGTCCCGTTTATCGATGGGATTTTTTTACAACGTCGATATCCATTTATCCTTATAAAAATATCGTAACATCGATCAATTATACATGTAATCAACAAATTTGCATGAGACCAAACATGTAATATAATTCTGGGATATTCTGTGTATTACCCGATCTAATAACGTGCATTTAGTGGATCTACGTTGTGACAACCAAAATGTAATTTATCAATATCGACAATGTGTTGGTGTACAAGATAGCGATAGCGATATCTAATTGATTTCGCTCGCGTAATATTGATAAACAGTCCTCATAGGGGGGTCCGTCCAGTTCGTATGAGGTTAATTGATTAAATGCTCTCAATAACACGCAACTACTTGTGTTAGCCTTCTAAACTGAACCTGATATCGAGATAAATAATGCTTATTTTATTACTAAAAAACGCATTTTGCGACACTCCTTTTTTAGACAAAATAGATTTTTATTATATAATATTTTATTTAATTATTTTGTACCTTTTCAATTTTCTTGTAAGAAAAAGATTTTGTTCTTTTGCTCAAAATTATATTCGTCGCTTAAAATTCAATTTAATTTACGAATATTTTTCTATAAAAATGAAAATTGTTTTATAAAAGATATATAGTTCTGATACAGATATCTTTTGTAGCTTCAGAGATTTCTGTTTAAAAAACATCTGCTGTTTTTCGCACAATAATTGCAACGTTAACAAGAAAAGCCAGCAACACTTGATGTCGCAGACCGTACGTAGTGTCAGGTTCCACAAAATCATTGAATCTAATTTATTAACACGTCCACTTGCTAATGAATCCCGTGGTGCACGCGTCGAGTGCATATGCATATTACATAGGATGACATAGTCCACTGACGCGCGTTGACGCATACTGAAGAGCGTAAAGCTGTCATTCATTCGTGCTCGTTTTTTTTGCACGTGATTCCGGTGTTGTGTTACTATACACGATTAGAATCATCGTTAATGATCGTCATACAGCAGGAATTGTGAAATATGCACTACGTCATATGGAGAACTGGAGAACGAACATCTGTCTATATCTCGGTTATGCGAAAGCGAGAGAAAAATATACGTGACACGATAACGCAGATATGAAATTTAATAATTTCTCGTAACATACATGGAAAAATTCATAACGAAATAAGTCATTTGAGAATTAAAATGTTAAATTTATAAATTAAATCAAATAATTTTATATTAAATAATGCGCCTACGCGCGCAGTGCTTAAAATTTACACTTTTTTTGAGAGACAATTACTATACGCTCGCTCATTAAATAATTCAATATGATTCTTTCTATATAATTATTAGCGTATCGTACATTGACGCAAGCATGACATTCATTAGGACACTTACAATAGGTCAATAAAATGATTAGCATCAACTATAAAACTTAACACGTGACAAATATATGAGTCATATAATGTCTCGTGCAATCTAAATTAAATCTTTACTTTAATTTATGTATTATTGTCACCCAAAATCTTTTTTAAAATAATCATAAATTTTTTACTAGGTCACCTAAAAATCTATAACTAATAAATAATATCAAATATTACATAAAAAAACGAATTATACATATTGTTGGAAAATAATTGTATTATATTATAGTTGAGGACTTGTGATGCAATAACATAATATAAACTTTACAATATTTTGAAGATTTATTTACTGTAAGATTTGTTTATATAAAATTTTGTTCACATTTAATATTAAGATTATATGTTTTTACTTCTTAATTTTAACATATAATTTATGAGAGAACATTTCTGATAATTCTGCTGTTGCAATTCCTCAATTATTCTTAATTAGATGACCATTTTGAAGCAAATTAGATTTGTCTATTATATAACATATAATCTTTATGTATGTTTCCGGTTGTTTGTAAGTTAGTTATACGCAGTTTCATAGAACGCTTTAATGTTGTGGTCGCTATCGTTCCGCTTCGCGTCAGACTTTCACTACTAGAGAGGCAGAATAATGACGTCGACTGAACAAAGGTCTCTCACGTACTAGATCTTCATTGTCAGGAATGCAGTCATCGATATATTATTTTGGAGAACTGTTACATGTTTGTAATATTTTTTGGAAAATTTGATAGACAATATGTATAGAAATAATTATGAATATCAAAATTTTTTTTGTAAGAATTGATGTCAGATTCACACAAAATTTCGTTTACATGTTTTTCTTTATTTTGACATTGTTATTATATATTACATATGTAACGAAACTTACGATATGATACTTTAAAGACAAATATTATTAAAATTTTTCTATTTCGTCAAAAATTATTCAATAGGTTTGAAATTCTAAATTATTGTAAATGCAGAATCTTTTTAGAAAAAAATTATTATATACAATTTATTTTCTGTAGAATTTTTTTCGAAATTGATTCGATAAACTCGATATTATAATAATATAAGAATGATTGTAATATATCATAAGTGTCTCCAAGTTATCAGATAAATTATGTTAACGAGAAATAATTTGTTTTTGTCGAGAAATTTTTAATCTCGCAAAAAGGAATAAATATTTATATCAAGCGTGATTGTATCTCGACATGCAAGTGCGTATCTCTCGAAGGTCTCTTTTACATCTTAATACATACTGTGTGCGCCCTGAGCTTTCCTCTATTTTTAGAACACGAAGTTGTGTCCCTTGGTGATAATGTTTTAGCCGCGCAGTCGCCTCGATAATGACCGTGACGTATGACGACGATCGATTATCGAATTAATGGGGCACGCGTAGGCGGCACTTATTTGAACATGTTTCATTTAAGGGAACGAGATACTGATAGGAAGGCAAAATTACCACGAGGCGATTTTATCCGGCGATTGAAAGAAATCATTCCTGAATTCATTATATGTGTGACGTACGATCTCTGTTTTTATTCTACTTTTAATATTTCAAATATTAAAGATATAAATAGAAAGTTAAGTGTTTCTCCATATAATAAAATTTATAATTCATAATGTTCCGCCATAATAAAATTTATAATTCATACATAGCTTTTCCGTATTATTTCATATTAAAATAAACATATATGTGCATTCGATTGTGATATTAGTCAATATAATAAATTATTGCATTTTTACATCTTTCTTTTATTTGAGAAATTTATGGAACGATCTTTTAAAAATGTAGTTCATTGAGAAATGCACATTGCATTATTGGAAATAACTTTAACTACAAGTTTAAAAAAAGACTACATAATCAAAATAAATATTTCGATATTAAACAGCGTATCAAAAATTTCAATCTAAATAATTAATATAATTTTATATACTTTTTAATTTTTTAATACACGAAATTGTAATTAATAATTGTATTTTTATATCTCCATGTTAAAGGCAAAAAAAGAAAAATGTAACCGATTTATCCAACATTCATGTCATGGAAGGACAAAGAATATTGGCTTTTGGAAATCGGTCCGTTTATATCAGTCCCATTTGACGTCTTATGTGTTGAATAAAGACACATAGATAACACTTTGAGACTTGAAGTAAGAAAGGTTATTAAGTGAGAAAAAGGAGATGGACTTGAACTAACGACTGCGGATTGGCTGACTAGAACGTTAGCTTTATGGCTACTCACTAGACTTACTGTTGGTGGGTTTTATATCTTATATATGTGTGTCCTATAAACTGTTACAAATATTTTGAAAAATAATTTAATCAGAATTATAATTTACGTTCTGTAGCCGGCGTTATACAATTCTTTAATTCTATATTTATAAAATAAAAATTAAATATGTTTTATTAAAATTAATATAAATCGTTTTATTAAAATTAATATAAATCGTAATGTATTAAATAATCAAGCTTGTAAAAAAATAGGCTAATATTATATTTAACATTAAATGCAATATAAATACAAAATATAGAGATATAAATTTGATTCTATATATTAATCGATAATTAAATAAATAAATAAAATAATCTAAAAGAAAAAATAATTTGATAACATTAAATTGCTGTTGATACAGTACTTTTCGCAATGTCACCGCGAAACAGATTTCCATAATAAATTTCTACGCAAAACAAATTATTCACCTAACTATTTTTCATTTTCTAACTGCGCATGTTTACATTGAAAGCCTCGAGTCTCCAGTATTATGAACGTATGCAGTGTGATAAATGCATGCGGTTTGGATAAGATTTTTACGACATTATTTCGCTTTATCGTTGAGTTTTATAAATTAGTATGTGCATTAACCTATATATATATTTTATTATACAATTATCTAAGCTAGACGATTGATAAATAAATGATAAATATTATGTCGATCGTATGTCCGTATTTTCCATAAAAAATTTTTTAATACAAAACATGTGAAAATCCATGAATCTTAATACTTTATATTCGTAATATTTCTAATCATTACATGTAAAATAAGAAATAATAGCATCTCGAATGGTATCTCTGTCACCAGGGAAGATTTGACCATTATCACCCTTTGTAAATTCCAATTATACGGTAGAGTTCACTCTGTTGTCAGTTGCAGCTACCTTTGTCCTTCCAAAATTGATTTTACGTCGTAAAAAAAATTGCGTTCGAAGACTAAGTGAGACATCGTATTGACCTTTACATTTTTTTCCACTCGATTTAGTAAACCATACCTGCATACATGCGTGCATGCGTATATAATGAAATGCAGAGAAGCGCTTTTGCACCATCGACGTTAATCCACCAGGTCCCGACTGTCAAGCAACGTAATTTGGGAATACATACATATCCTACGAGCGTTATCTTGATTACGTCTTAATTGAGTATTCACATCTGTTTGTTGTTTGCTCTTTGCGAAATCATGCAACACACATTAAACGCGTGTTTCTCCTCGAACGTATAATTTAAGGGCCTAGAGGTAATAATCCATCGAGCCGCATAAATATAGGGTTGATATGAGCAACTAAAAAGAGACGAAAGACGTAAATAATATTCTTTTCTAATAATATAGGCCTATTTTCTATATACTATTCCAAAAACAGAATTTTGTAAATTCGAAATTATGGTTTAGCTTGTTATTAATAATTTGTTTTATATTGTTCTTTGATCAACGCAAATTGAAGTTTTAGCTTAAAAAGAATTTTACTAACGAAGGGGAGGCTTAATTATAATATGCACAATAATTATATGATAATATTAAAAGTTAAAACTAGTAAAATTTTTTAAGTGCCTTGTGTTCGAAAACTTATTATTGTATATAAACGACAGAAGCAGTTGCAAAACAGCGAATAAAATCAATCGAGCGAAAATCAATTTTCATATTTACAATGAATTAGCTTTGTCATGTCCTTACACATTTAATATTAATAAGAGAATTTTGAGCAACATTTAATTATATTAAATAGAAAGGAAGATACGCGAACAAAGGATGGAGAACCGGTAACGTGATCGTGTTGGAATTGCGACGTACATTTCATCCGAGAGAGATCTTTGAATAACCCTGTGCTAGAAAGTGAATCTTACTGCAACGTGGAGTAGAGTATGCGTGACGCATAGATGCGGCCCCAACCGGAGGATGAGCTCACGAAACGCCGCGCTGAAATAGGATTTTATGACTGTCTTAGATGCTATATCTATTCCAGTTCTACGGCAAACGCACCGCATTAAAGAGTCATAAAATGGAATGAGATATGGAGATGAAAGATATGCAGAGGTGTAACAGAATGTTTTTATAACTTCACCGACTTTCGTTAAGGATCTCGAGCTTTCCAAAATGTAAAATTGAATCTCTCAAAATTGAACTCAAAGTGCTGAAATCAATCAGAATTAATTGCGAAAAATTCTTTAATATATACGCAAGGCCAGACATAATGCAAATAAGATAACCGGTTTTTATTATACGTTCGCGTATTATCTTTCTGAATCATAATAACAAAAAATTCTACAGAAGTGCGTAATAAAAATTAAGCGATCAACAGGAAAGCTTCCGGAAATTACATAAAACCCGTATGCATGCGGCGAACATGTCCGATACACGTGACCTGAAACGAGTAGTAATTGTACACGTGTGTATATTTAATCAGTTGATGCAATCTCTACGCATATCAATGACTATTAGCAATGATAGAGTTTCAATAAGATATTGTAAAACGGCGTAATTTCGCGCGACCTTTCGACAGCATGAAAAGTGTATTTTACTTCCAATTGTGATTTTATCGTACGCTTATGAGCGTATATTTTCGCATATTCGTAACACCGAAAAGTTACACCGAGTCTCAAGTTTTCATTCGACGAGGAGTAATCGCGCGCTACAAGTGGAACGAGACTATCTCGAGTTTATTTGCCAACGAGTGTGTTATCTCGTGAAGAAACCAGAATTTTTTTCAACTTCTCGTTAGCGAGCTACATGAATATCGTCTTCGTTATTTTTGGACGGTACGTGCGGCTTCCGGAAAACAGATTCTTGATTGTTTAACATTTGTCACACATTTGTATGTGCGATACGCACATTAAAGCGTTCGGTAAAAAGAACGCTTAGAGCAGACAAAAACGTATAGCACATCGCAATAAAGAAATTTGCATGCTTAATGTAGCATGACAAAGTAAAACAAGAGATGACTCATGGATTGGATTATAATAATGATCCATATGTACAAAATACGTGCAATATGATGTGATGAATTTATACTGAGTGAGTCAGAAGCCCGTAATAATACATATTGTCACGTTGAAAGACTAAAAATAAAATTTAATATCACATTTTATATGAATAATTATTCATATAATTTATACAATAATTTTTGTAAATAGTATTGTACAAAACTTATGTTAAATAATTATTCGTGTGTCACATAAAGGAATTTTTAAGATATTTATCTTAAATTATTCATCAAAATCCATAAAAAAAGTCTTTGCACAAACAAACATATATATAAATGATTATATAAGTTATTTTCTTCTTCTTACATTTATGCAAATGTGCAAGAAATTTGCTAGCAATTATAAATAATATTACCATCTTCTCTACTGCTCGCGAAAAGCATATTTTAAACTTGAATTTAAAAAATTGGTATCTATTTTCTGCATAAAAATATAATATGCCGGAATATACCGTTAACGCCGCTCATTAATAATTGATAGCTTATCTATTTTTGTTCGCGATACGAGAACAGAATTACAGAGTGAAGACGTGACAGCAGTGATTATGCGAAGCGTCGTGCATAAGAAAATCATTCACGTATCTATTCATACGAGCACATAATATTATGCTATAACAAAATACATCTATGTAGAACGAATCAAAATTTTTTTCCCTTTCTTCTCGTTTATTATAATTATAGGAACTATTTGAAAACAATTTTGAAAAATCGACTGGAATAAATGCGAAAAATAGTACATGCAATACATCTACATTAAAAACTTGAGGACTTTAAGATAATTGAATTCAAGAATTGAAAAAAAATTTTTAATTCTTATATGATTTTTATTTATACTTATATAAATATAATTATAAATAAGAAAAAGTAATTAAATTAAGTAGTAATATGTAAGCATGAAATGATACACACGAGAGAGAGAGAGAGAAAGAGAGACACTATATTAGAAAAATTATTGATATTTTTATTTAATTATATATGATTGAAATCTATGATATATTTTTAAATCTTAACTATTTAAACAATACATATGATATAATCTTATATAATAAGAAGTCTGATATAAGAAAAAATTTTTTTATCAGCAGATTATGAACGGTAAAATTTCCCAAACCACAAAATTCCGCTAGCAACGGGAAATACCTACTCCGCTCCTGGCTGTATCACTGATAAAAGTTCATCGCACATACAGTGTCGCTTTTAGCAATACAGGCTCGTACTGATTCACATGTATAATTTATTGGCAAACGGAATGCATTACCATAATGCAAATAATTACGCTTGCGCGACGCACGCTGTTTATCGCGAAGTCGGCAAATTTATGGAAAAAAAATCAGCGTTTCTCTGTAATTAGAATATAAATATATTACAGAAAAAAAAACAGAAACTCATCGTAAATTGCAAGTTTGTTTTTAGACATAGTGCGTAGAGAGCGATATTTTTGCAAATCATATTATGTGATGTAGATAATATAGTGATTAAGATTGATTCAAATGATGTTTGCTCGATTTTTCTCGTAAATAATCGTAACACAATCGCCAGACAAATTTTACAGCAGTCGCCAACCGGATCCGATGCCATTGACCGCCGATACGTAATATCGATTTACATGTATTCATAACACGCGAAAACCGCGCGAAGAGCTGCCACTTTGATAACCCATCTCACGTCAATAATTCTTGTATTTTTATCCATCCTACAGTCTGCATATATGAGGTCGAAAGTTGTCGCTCTGATAAAATGCTTTTGCGTTACCGCGGTAAGATAGCAGTAAATATCGACCGCAAATGTCAGCGAATCAAAAACGTCTCGTAAAAAACAGGATAACGCATAAACTTGGCAAAATATGCATTTATTATGCGCTTTCTTGATGCAATACGCCTTTTCAGGAATTTTTCGAAATTTTTGAATTCTTATCTAACGCAAAGTTTAGAAAGTACTTTCTATTTTATTTAGTATGTCCTCATTTAAAAATAAATGTGTAAGCATGGCAAGACATACATTTGTTGTTACGCTTCCTTGATACAATAATCCTTTTCAGGAATTTTTCGAAACTTATGAATTTTTATCTAAAACACAGAGTTTAGAAAGATTTTTCTTAATATACTTTTATTTGTAAAATAGTATATTTATTTATAAAAAATAGACGAAAAATTTGCAAATCAAATATCTTACAATAATCATATATATTTGAAATTCTTTATCAATTTATATGATCAAAATGGTAATTATATGATCAATTTTCTAAATATATCGAAAAAAAATTATGGCAAAGTACGACCTTAAAGCACAGGAATTCTAGTAGATGCTTTCTCGTATATTCATTATCGATCTTATAAAAGAAAGTTCTTTATAAATAATCACGGCATTTTAAACGTTTTCTTCGCAGTGAGTTGTTTACTTCAAAGAGAAGCGAAGAAAAAGTCTATCGACGCGTGAAGAAACTGCGTCATAGTGTTAACCGTTATTAGACATGCATCAGTTAATATTGTAGAAAATAAATGACGTAATGTGTGACAGAATCACGTTTTCATGCGATAAACATAATATTTTCCCGCGTAAGCACTATATTTTTCTTCTCGAACAATTTTATCGAAAATTTAATTAGAATTTAATTACATATTTTCTCTCGGTCTCAACATTAAATCTCGAAATTATAAAAAGTGTCACGAAACAGCGCATTTTCAAGCCAGCTCTCTTTTAAAGACATCCGATATATTTGACATAATAATGACATCTATTTTTTTTAACGATACATGAATGACTGTCTGATGAACGATCGATTAGATTAATTTTATCGCAAGTAAATATTAAAAACGTATTATATACTTTGAAATAAAATCGCACATTTTTTACGCTAAAGTCTAGCAAACACTCGATGCAATTTTTGCGCGCGATACGAAAGCAATATAAGTGTAACGTATTTATTCATGATATCGTCACGCGGAAAATTTTCCATTTACAAGTGTGATTATATGAGACCCTCTCGAGAGAGATGTTAAACGGTTAGTTGACTCAGGGTAAACGGACAGAGCGATGTCAATTGCCAGGATTTAAGAATTCCTCAAGCAGCAGGGGGTGTTATATATTATAGATGATCGTAAAAACGCAATCTTTATTTCAGTATAAAATTTTATAAGTAGTATAAAAATTTCTTTATTCGTATTCGAAGCGTTCAGAATAATATAAAGAGCAAAAGCGTATAATAAACAAAATACTAACATATTATAATTGAAATAAGTCATTTATACTCGTTATATGATCTCTGCGAGACCTAATGTATCCGAAGACTTTCGCGTCTTTTCGCTGCTAGCAATAAATTGAGCATTATATAACGACACTCGATACTCTCGCGAAAAAATCGCAGAATGCGTAGATATCGCGTGTGCATAATCGCCGTTAATTAAGAGCTCCGCCGTTGCTACAAATGATGGAGGAAGAACAACGCAATTATTTATGAGACTGTTCTATGATTACGAATTGGAATCGTGGTCTAGTGGCGACTAGCTGTCTAGTAGTAGATTATGTTGGCTCCATTCCAAAGAGCGTGAACGCGGCGGAAACGCGCGAGGTCGATCTATGTCGCGATTTGAAAGTCCGAGAAATAAAATGGAAAATTAAGCACACGTCATTCCAAGTTAGCCAAGTTTGTGAAAACACAGGTAATGATTGACAAAACGGAAAATTTGAATGCCACCATTACCCCTAATGAATGACAATGGAAATATTGGGGGAAGCATCAAAGAACGGAAAATTCAGAATGTCATGGTTATTTGGCAAAGACTTCGTTGTAATAGTGGAAATGTCCTCTCGAATATATCTTGACATATATATAAAAATATATAGAAATGTCGTGTTATTTGAAATACAATTATAATTTTACGCATTCGCTTGCGCAATTCATAAATTATATGAAAGATTTTTACACAGCGCAATGTAATTAATAACGTTTTATTTGTGTATAATTAATGTCAATAAATGTATTTCCGTTATTCTTTTCGAATAATATAATTTTTGTCTTTCAAGTTTGCATGGTGTATTGGATTCAAATATAAAATACAATGTGAAATTTATTTACGAGAATGAGAATAAAATTTTAATCGAAAAATAATAAAATATGACGCTTGTTTCCTTTTCTAATTGAAAGTATATTTATCTTGCTCGCTGTTCTTTGTATGTTGTACTCCAGAATTATTTTCGCTCCGAAAAATCAAACAAAACTGAAAGACTGTCAAGAGTGCAGTCAAAGTAAGACACTTCTCGGTAAGAAGCAAAGAAGAAGCGTTTCCGTAAATAAACTGACGGCGTGCTGCCTCGGTGACCAAAAGGGGATGGCACGTGAGCTTTTGCGGAGAAATATAAATCTGGTAGGTCCAGAGAGAGCACGGAGAGTTTCGTGTGTCATCCCTTAATGATCCACCGAATGTACAAGGCTCGTTAAATATGATTTATGCTAAAAATTTTAGTTTCGCGTTTGGATTTCTCGAAAACAATTCTTTTCTGCATATTCTTTATTTTATAAAAAATTACCGAGAAATTTTAATATTCTCGGAAAAAAATATACATACATATATATGCATATATATACTTATATTTTTTAAAAAGAGTTTGCTTTATACTTAACGTAAAAATACATTTTAATTCAACAAAACCCTAACTGTTATACAATATATTTATAGACGTTTACACACACAATGAGCTCTTTCATTTTTACGTAAAATAAAATCGAACGTCCTTCTAACATAATACTGCTGACGTGATCTTACCCATACGCGATATATGACGTATAATATATGACGTATAGAATAATAATCTTGTTTTTTAAGATATATTTATATTTACGTGATGGCATAAAATGTACAAAATTTAAAAAGAATATTGAAAAAGAATCAAATATAAATAATCGCAATTCTTTTGTGGATTCTTTTTTTCTTAATGTTATGTTTAAAATATAAAAATAATAATAAATTTATCGATAAGTATTTTATTTTATTAAATCTATTTCCAAATGTCAAAATAAATAATACGCATCTGTAAAAAAATATATACAAACGGTTTTATATCCCGCTCGCGCATCCCTGGTGGGGATCGAACCCACGACCTTTGGATTAGAAGTCCAACGCGCTATCCTCTGCGCCACAGGGACTTGGTGATGGGATTGCCTCGATTGCTATAATAGAAACTATACATCTTTCATCTGTTCTGTGACAGATGCCGCCAGTACGTACGGTAATTAAAACGTCCAGTAACGCACCTTCCGAAATTTTATAATTAACGTTTAATTTTCATGCAGAGCCAATCGTGTAAATATATTCGATTAGACTGAAGACGTGTCATCAAAACAACATATGATTACTGACTATTATTGTTACGATTCTTTTGCTATCTTTAGAAAAGATTCTTACAAAGTATACCAGTAATTATAAATATAATTATGCATTTTAGAGTATGCATATAAATTTTTCTAAAATGTGGGTAAGAAATTTATCGAAAGAGCGAGAGAGAGAGAGAGAGAGAAATATTTTCACTAATCAATATATCAGTTCCGAGAAACTTGATCCATGTTTCACGACGAATTGTCCAGGGCGAACAATCTGGCGCCGTTCCTGCGAGAACGAGAGCAACGGGGGCGAGAGGGACAGTCGACAAGTGGAGGGGATCGACGGGCAAGATGGCCGTCGCGGAACATATGACAAAGAACGGCGGGCTCCTGTCGCGGCATCCGACGACGGCGACATCCTCGCGACGACGAGCGGGACGCGGCACAGCTGATCGTCGCCGTTAACCGCCGCCCGTCGGCGGCCGCGTCGTCGCGTTTCTCCAGGTGCGGCGACGGGGCGATCAGGAAGACCAGACACGGGGAAAGAGAAAGAGCAGACTGTGTATGTGCGTTGCGTGTATACGCGAGTTCGCGTGGGTGTCTCGGTAAGCGCGACTCGGGGAGTCGGAATCGAAGATCGACGTCGTCGCGTCCGCGGTGCTGCTTCGTGGTGGTGCCGCCGTCGACGCCGTCGCGTCCTGCCCGCGTCCGTGGTGACATAGTGGTGATATAGCGCGGCGCAGCGGGGGAGCCATGACTACGCGTGGAGAATGGGCTCGATCGCGTCGGTGTTGCAATGGCATTGCTCGGAGTGCGCCCTGATAAATCCGACGGAGAGCGCGAGATGCGCCAGGTGCGGGCTGACGCGGCTCAGGAGCGACGAGAGGGCCGGCGGTCACGACGACCGTGTCCCGTCGATCGCCGCGGAGCGTAGCGGAAGCGCGCGGCAAGAGGAGGTAGAGGAGGAGGAGGAGGAGGGGGAGGAGGAGGAGGAAGGTGCGGGGGCGCGCGAGCGACGGTCGACGAGGGGAGGACGCGAGGACGAAGAGTGCCCACGGGCACAGGCGTCGTCGTCCACCTCCGGGGAATCGACGCCGCCGACGCCACCGCCGAGGACCGACAGATTGGCGGCGCGCAACCCCCAGACGGAAACGTCGCTACCTGTCAGCCAGCGCGGCGAGTCCCGACGCGCTGTTACTAACGGGTGAGGGTCGCGATTTCATCCCCTTCCCACCGTCCTTTTCTCTCGTGACTTTTTTTTCCCCTTTTCTCTCACCCCTTCCCGCCTCCCCCCGTCCCATACGTGTTCGTGTGTACCTCGAGGAACCGGCGATCTTGTCACTCTACATGGATATCGGTACTATTTTGGTATTAAATGTGATTATATATGATTCTGTTATGTGTATCATGTTTATATCGAGCAGTGAACATAATAATCATATGTAGCCGCAACATTTAGATCTGTGTCTCTCGTTATGTATTTAGCCTTTGATGAGGCTGCCTAATTATTTATTTATTTATGCTAAGAAAGTGTTTAGGTACATGTCAAGGTTGCATTAGGTCTGCATCGTAGGATTGTGTTATCTTTTTTAACTTGGCAAAGAAATTTAATTTTCTATAGTAAACATAATATTGCCTTGTTTACGAGACTAATATCAATTTTGATTTGATATTTTTTGTTACATTCTTACATACATTATTTAATTGTTTATAGAATGCAATGTTTTATTACTTTTATGATATTGTTACGCAAAATATTGTTATATTCTTATGTAATGTATTTCTATAAACTTGCAGTTCCGAGAGATATCTGTCTGCATGCAAAGTTAAGAAAAATTTACGTTGTGGTTCATGGAATGGCAGCTCATCTGAGAGGAAACCACTGAAACGTTTTTCATCTTTACCTTCTTTAATCACACAATGGACTTGTATTCGATGTCTGTTGGACAATAACTGCAGTTCATTGATTTGCGCTGCTTGTGATGCCAGTGCGTCAATAGCTCAAATCGATGGAAAGAAGATTGGTGCACGCAAGAGCAAAAAGATTAATCTGCATAAAGAAAATCGTCTTAAAATCACCTCTGGACTTTTGGCCAATGCTCTAGATGTGAATGCTGGTACAAGCAACTCCAGTAATAATGATAAAATTAATAATACAGGTGAGTTTTATACAAGTATTATATTATAGTTGATCAAAATATATTGTACATTACTGAATTGTTGCTATCAAATTTTCCAGGCATGGCACAGTTGACAAGCATAAGTCGAAACGAAAGACAAAGAGTGGACCATAAAGACTGGATTTTACCATCAATTGGAGCAATGGAGTCCACTGCGCTTCCGTTTACAGAAAATACCGATACCTCTCAACGCTCTCCGAAACGGCACAGTCCTTCTATGTATGAACGGGTCAAATCTAAAGTCAGTCGTTCGTTATCGAATGGTTCCGTTGTTCAAAAATTGTCAGAACATGTAGTACAAAGACCCACGAGCCTAGTAGTACCGGAAACGCGTCAAGACGATGGCTTATGGAGCTGCGACAATTGCACGCTGGACAATGCGCCTGGTTTGGAACAGTGCGAAGCGTGCGACGCTCCTAGGAGTCCCGCACCCTGCAGCGGAGTGGTTATCAGTGTGCCGGCTTGGGTGCCACGCGCGCTATCATCCGCGGGACCTCTATCTTACAGAAGATCCTTTTCCGACGCCGATTCCGTTGCGAACGTGACGCAGAAGAAGACTGTCAATCGTAGAAGTTTGAACGATGAGGAACCGCCCGCGGTACCGCCACATTCCATCGGCTTCAACTCGAGACCAAAGTATTCCTACATTGGGATCACAGATCCCGATATACCGCCGCCATTGCCAAAGAAACAGAGCAGTAAGTTAGGTCTGGTGCCGACGAAAGCGCACAGCGAGGCGACCAGTCCGGTGGGTGATGTACCGAATATGAGTCCACTTAAGCGTATGTGGACCTGCAGAAAGTGTTCTTATGCATATAACCCGTTGTGGTCCAGTGGTTGCGATATTTGTGGCTCGTCCAGATCACCTCCATCGTTGACACAACCCAGCTTGATAACTGTCACGAAGGACACGAGTAGCTATCCGACGCACGCACAATCGCCGATCGTGGTGTCGAGAGATAGTGTCAGATATATACCACCGAAATCAGCCACCTTGGCTACGGCAGAATCCGATCTAGACGATCAGATAGATCCACCGTCGCCGGTGTGGACGTGCAAAAAGTGTACTCTGTTGAATGCCGCATCGAGGACGACATGCGAGGCTTGCTGCGGCTCGAAGCTGAAGAGCATCATGCATCTAGAAGATGCCACTCTGCGAAAAGGCGAGAGCTGGGTATGCCCGTCGTGCACGCTGAGGAATCCGCTCTCGGCGCAAAACTGCAACGCTTGCAAAACTTTGGCAGACTTTCTCGAAGTTCCGAAAGATAATAGAGCTCTAGGTCAACGGAGTCCAAGCCCGAGACTCTGCTCGACCCCGACAAATTCCAAAGCAGTTACTCCAAGGCACAGAAATTCTGTAAGAAGAAATGGCTCGTCAGCAGCTGACAAAAGGCACTCGAGAACTAGAGATCCTTCGCATACTCAAGTTAGTATTCTTCTTTTTCATTGAGACTTACGAAAATAAGTTGTACATGATAATTCTTAGTTTACTACACAGTTTTTAATTTTAATTCTTATTTAATTCGCTGCATTAGAAGCTAAAATATTATTAATTTTAAATTTGTGTGATATTAATATTCGGGTAATAAGAGTCCATCGCGGATGTAATTGCGCGAAAATTTTTTCTTTGATACAATGATCAAGACTTTATTTGGAATAATCTCTTGGTTTGAGATTTAATTCCAACGAATTCCCCTCTAACCCCCCTAGATGGAAGTAGGCGAGAAAAATATCGGTCCGAAAGCCGCTGAATCGGGAATCGAACCCGAGTCTTTCGCTTGCCGGGCGACTGCTCTCACCACTGAGCTATTCAGACTCTCCGATACCGATATTCCTCTCAATGCCTATAAACACTAAATGTAAAGATGCTTCTTTTTCACCCTAAAGCGTAAATAAACGCGTAAATATTATTAATTTTGTCTTATTTAATAATTTTTTACATATTTTAGTGGCAATGCAAATTGTGCACGTACGAAAACAAGAGTACGACTGTTGTTTGCGAAATGTGCCAAAGCTCAAAGTCGCTGTCCCAAGTATCTGGAGATAGAGGGATACCTAGGCTCCTCGAATCAGGCACTAGTACTCTTAGAATACAACGGCAAGAAAGCGTAGTAATGGAAAATCTCAGGCAGCTAGAAGAGAGAGAAGCGCTAGAGAAATGGGAGCGCATTGTTCGATATTGCAAAGAGGTAACGACATAAATCTAAAGCGCACTGTGACTCAAATATCATAAATTTTTAATGAAAATTAAATAATTGCTTTTCATACACATTTATCTTATAGACAAATGAGCCGTTCGTCGACGATTCGTTTCCTCCTGCTCCGAAATCCTTGTACTATAATCCCGCGGATACAAAGGATAATCATGTCGTTCAATGGAGAAGGCCACACCAAATTAACGTGGATTCAAGTGTCGATTCTAAACTGCCTTGGGCTGTCTTTAGGACACCCCTACCCTCTGATATCTCGCAAGGTGTCTTAGGAAATTGTTGGTTACTGTCGGCTTTGGCTGTTCTCGCCGAGAGTGACGAGCTCGTGAGAAGAGTTTTGGTCATGAAGGAGACATGCCCCGAAGGTGCTTACCAAGTTAGACTATGTAAAGATGGAAAATGGACGACGGTACTCGTTGATGATCTATTACCCTGTGATAAGAGAGGTCACTTAGTGTACTCTCAGGTATATTTTGTCTGTATGTTACCAAAAGATACGCATTATAGATACTAATAATATATTAATTTCTGTAAATTAATAGTCAATTTCTCTTTTAATATATATAGACATATCCTATTATATTCATTTATATCTATTTACAAATCCGCTTTATTTTTATTCGCGCCATTATTAAAAGTGACATATGTTTTACATTGAAGGCAAAAAGAAAACAACTTTGGGTGCCGCTAATTGAGAAAGCAGTCGCTAAAATACACGGCTGTTATGAAGCCTTGGTATCCGGCCGTGCTATAGAAGGTCTAGCGACGTTAACTGGTGCCCCGTGTGAGAGCGTGCCTTTACAACCTTCAGCATTGCCAAGCGAAGACGAACTCGATAGGGACCTAATATGGGCACAACTCTTGTCCTCGAGGCAGGCTATGTTTTTAATGGGTGCTAGCTGTGGAGGAGGTAATATGAAGGTTGACGAAGAAGAATATCAACGCAAAGGTTTAAGACCGAGGTAAGTCGAAAATTTAATTTATTTTGTGTTATTCATATGAATTCAATTTTGTATGCTTTATTTTCTGTCGATCGTTCCTAATCAAAACATACATTTTTTTCAGGCATGCGTATTCTGTCCTCGATGTACGCGATGTACAAGTAAGTTTCATAGATACCAAGTTTATCATTTAAAATATGTGTTATGCCGCGCATATCGTCTCGACGATAAAAGGAAATTACCATATTACGCAGGGAATACGATTATTACGACTACGCAATCCTTGGGGTCACTACAGTTGGAAAGGGGATTGGTCGGACGACAGTCCTATATGGACTCTGCAATTACGAGAGATGCTTATGCCGCATGGTGCTTCGGATGGCGTCTTTTGGATATCTTTCGACGACGTTTTAAAGTATTTCGATTGCATTGACATTTGTAAGACAAGAGTCGGATGGAGCGAAGTGAGATTACGCGGCACTCTTCCTCCATTGTCATCCCTCAGACATTTATCGTGCGTGCTTTTAACAGTATTAGAACCCACCGAAACGGAATTTACGCTGTTCCAAGAGGGTCAAAGGTAAAATATTTATATCTCGCGCGCGCACGCAAGCATATCATACAATATAACATAAATATATAATTTTATAGAAATTCGGAAAAGTCGCAACGTTCTCAATTGGATTTGTGCGTAGTAGTTTTTCGCACGAGATCTCCGGCTGCTCCGGAAGTTGGTAGATTAGTAGAGCATAGTAAACGGCAAGTACGCGGTTTTGTTGGCTGTCACAAGATGTTGGAGAGAGATCTGTATATCGTTGTGTGCCTAGCTTTTAATCATTGGCATACTGGGATGGAAGATACGTCCAGTTATCCAGAATATGTTCTTGCCATTCATAGTTCAAAGAGGCTTCTGGTCGAACAGATATCACCGCCTGCCTTTGTCTTAGCTGATGCTATTATAAGTTTAACATTGGCTAAAGGGCAACGACACGAAGTAAGCAATTTAAATATTTTGAATAATATGTTATAATACATTATATAATACATAATATGTGCATAATATAATACATAATTATACTAATATAATAAATTCACAATATAATACTACATTAATAAAATGAACATTGCTTATATTTGCTATAATTATTGCTTAAATTCATATTGATTTATAAACAGGGTAGAGAAGGCATGACCGCTTATTATTTAACTAAAGGATGGGCCGGTTTAGTTGTAATGGTCGAAAATCGTCATGTAAACAAGTGGATTCATGTAAAATGCGACTGCCATGAAAGTTATAACGTCGTGTCCACAAGAGGACAACTCAGAACTGCCGATAGTGTTCCCCCCCTTCACAGGTAAGATATTATTTAACCTCGTTTCATTCAGTACAAGATTAAATTTTACATTACTCTATTGCTTTTTCTAGACAAGTCATCATAGTTCTAACGCAATTGGAAGGTAGTGGAGGTTTCTCTATAGCACATCGACTCACGCACAGATTAGCTAACAGTGGAAATTTGCACGACTGGGGACCGCCTGATACACAACATTGTCCTCAAATTGACACTCAGGTGGAGGGTTTGCACAGTCCCCGCTTAATAACGTGAAGCATAAAATACAGACCGAACAAAAGTTGGATATTACTGGAGGAAAGTATTGTCAAGTGTAATTGGGATCCTCGGAACGTCAAGAGAATTGACTGAGAAAAACCAAAGCAAGCTAGAAACATTTCAGCATACTATAAGACGTTCTGAAGATATTAGAATACTCTTTGTGCTTTCTAGCTGATGATATTTCACGGATGCTCTTAGCGTTGCAACATGCTCAGCATTGGACGTAATACAATAAGTAACAATTAATGTACAATGGTTCTGGACCCAGTGATTAAAAAAATAGATATCTTCTTTCGAATAGATAGTGGTTCATGCATTTTGCGCGCGCTGACGGGGAAAAGGAAGAACTAAAATGAAAAAAAAAAAGTAAAATATAAAGTACGTGCAAATTAAGTGTTTCTGCTGGAACCATTGAACCCCATAAAGAAGACTTATGGAAAATTGAATATTTATGAAGAAAACAAGTTGAACATTTTGCTTGTTATATAAACAAAAAAAAATTATTTTCTCAACTTAACGTTTACGCGTCGTAAGAAATGACAAAATCTAAAGATTACATAATAATATAATGTAAAATGAAACCATTAGAGAAAACCCGTAAATTATAATATAAGGATGTGTGTGGACACATTGTTTTTGGAATTGCTTAGGATGTAGTACGATTATATCGGATCGGGACATTTCCGATTTAACCAATGTTTACATGCCGATCTTATTGCTGTAATACGTAAGGCCGTATTCAAAGCCCGCATTTAAGAGAACTTGAATTCTTAGTTCCATTCAATGCGTGCACGCGCGCGCGCGTGCGCGATATAAAAGGAGAGGCTGGAGTTTTATGCAAGAATTTCCATGTATCGACTATAGGGTAGAACGTTTAGACTTTGTTGTTCCCCGTCTTGCAATTGGAGAATGTTAAAATGAATGTAGCGTACGACTACAAAGCGAGAAAAAGAGAGAAAGAGTGAACTAAAGATCTTGAAAGTTTTAAAATAGTTGAACTCGTTCACTGCCATTCTATGCAATGTATGTATAAAGCTTTGTTTTTATTATAAAATTGTTATTAGTTTTATACTTAATTAGTTTTTGGGGGACAAAAGGAATAGTCGGTGATATTCCTCGCATACTGGCTACTATTTTATCTTGATAAATTGGTTGCGAAATACACACGAGGCAAGCATGGCAGTCAGCGGGTTAAAAGTAATTAATCTTGTGTTTGTATGCTTTTTAAAAACATGTGTTTTAAAAAAATGTTCTCTTTTTCGTCCATCCAGCCGACAATGTAGTCGCAAGATGAAATTTTATCGAGAAAACTCAATATTTCTGTTTTAATGTCAAACTGCCATATTCCATGTTTTAAGACAATAGTCGATTGGCACGCGCGGCATGTCTTGCAATGGCAATTCTATTGAATCAAAAAATTGTTTAGTGCTCTCTATATACATTGAATGTGGTGATGCGACAATACGCGATGCTGTGATCAGTCAATAATGCTTTGACTCGAACCGAAAATTTAATTCTCTCTTGTATCTTTTATTTAACAGAGACTGAGAGAGAGCATTGCGAACGCTATTTCAATTAACAGTACAAAATTCCCGTCTACTCTAAATTCGCTCGTTTTATATAAAAATGAGTGGTATAGAATCGTATAATCGTTTTATTTCTAGACAATTTTTCTGTTGACAATTTGTAAATTATATGATATTGCTGTTAATAATTTAAATTGCATGAATTATAGCTTAAATTATTCAAGTTTTTCAAGTGAAATAATTAGTAAATATATCACTTTATATCGATTTTTACACGTATCTTAAGTTGCGCGAGCTTAGATTATTATTCAAGAGAGTCACCTTTTTCATATCGCAAATCGCAGTCCCACTTATGCGATTATCTTTGCGAAGAGATAAAACGCAAGCGAGACGTTTATTCCCCCCTCCCCCTCCCCATCGATCTCAAAACAGCAGGCCGAATTGTCTTAGCGAGGCCTAAGTGTTAGTAACTATAGTTTTAAGAATTAAACGAAGAACATAGTTTGAAGAAATGTTCGTAATGCGTGTATTGACGGAAATACGTCCAGATAATCAATCTTTACAGCGTGACGCGCTCAAAGTTCAGTAAACATTTATGATCGAGAATCAATTCTCTCGTCTCGTGATTTAAACGACGCGACGTTTTAGCATCGGTCTGCCAATTGCCTGCAAATGTCGTTTAACTCATCGAAACATTCGAGGAATTTATTCTCGAAGTATTCTACGAATATTCTTATAATATTTGCAGTAGATTCTGTATTGAGTGGCCTTCGTTTACAAAAGATACTAGTTTCGTAAATATAAGACACGGACTACCGGAGTTTCAGGAAATTGGGATACAAAATCTTAAAATTCGTTAACACAAATACCGAGAGCGAGGAAGAAGCTAATTAAAAGAGAGAGAGAGGAGAAGCGTCGTGTCTCTCCTCGCATCACTCCTCTCCACTCCCTTCGAAACGTACAATACTCTTATTGTGAGATCATGCGCGCACATTTCTTAAACAAACCGTAAGATACCGAAGGAGATGGAGAAAGAATCTCATTTTTTGTACCAGGCATGAGTTGCATTTTACGCGAGGGTAGTGCTTCGGAGATTATACGGAAACGCTAATACACCTAGTGCCATACGATGTCGTCGTCGTAACGACGAGATAAACCCTCCCCGTGTAAACGAACGGCGAGCCCCGACGATGACCGTACATATTCGCATGTCATATTGTAAGCGTTCTCTTCCCCCCCCCCCCATCTCCACCCTGCGGAATAAGCAAACAAATAATCTATTTTACATATTGCATAATCACCGAGGTTGAAAGCGTTAAGAGAGCGTTCCCGTTTTGCGGCGTTTAAGGCCGCACCGTTTGGCGCTGTTTGTCAAAACGATGAATGCGAACATTTAATTTATTAACGGATATTGTGCGGTAATCTGCGGTGCACGCGCTCTTTATTTTTCCTGTGCACGCATATACAGAACAAATCGATAGAGTCCCACATAGCGAGAAAATCTGTCACGGGATCTTGCTGGATGATTTCTGGCTGGAAAATCGTGTAATATCCCTGGAATAATTCACATAAACACATGAAGAAAAATGTTTGAAGGATGTATTAATGTAACTATATCATCTCGCTCTTGTTGGAGTGTACATATAGTTTTATTGTGACGTTCGCAAGATATTCTCAGGATATCATCATCAAAATTTTTTTTTGCAATTTCCATGTCTTTTATCGAGATATTCTTTCTGAGCAGTAGCTCAGTGTATCAATATATAATATATGCTCTTACATATAATATATTGATAATATCTCAAGAAATCGAAATTGCATATGTGAATTCAGGGATCGATTTCAATACATTTCCCGCAGATTTTTATTGCTCTGTGAGATATATCGACATACCAGGAGGAACTACAACAATCGAAGTTATTCTACAGCTTGAAAGTAAAAAGAAAAGTGTAAATGCATGTCAGTGGGAGATAAAAATTTCAAGCAACATTGAATAATATCGTTTGTTTTAGTCTCTCGCACGATTTTAATATATTTTGATACAATGGAAAAGAGGCAAAGTTCGATTGTCACCGTTCTGTCAAACAATCGCCGTGAAAGATCTGCACAAGCTAGAAGCGGACAAGATGTACATTTTAAGAGCAATAACTCATCGTGCGTTTAGCGCTACACTTACTTGATTTCGAGCTGTTCCTGATAAGTAATCGCACATCCATATTTTTCAAATCAGCTGCACCACCAATCCTCGATTGGCCCTTCACGCAATCACGATTTATCGAAATTTCCTTCTCTATATCGTAGAAAGTTCTTTAGGTGTACGCGGAAATGACATTTAAGCGGAATAAAGTTCGACACATCTACGAGTGGTATCGACACAAAACTAGCTCTTAACGCTAAACGCGCGGCGAGAGTGCAGGCCTACGTAAGCACAAACATCCTGTATGGAGGAAGTACCATTTGTACATAAAGACGAATAATTTATTCTATTTATGGGAGAGAGAAAGAGGAGGGGAGCCGGCGTTGTGTTATATTTGAGTTGTTTTGCATGTGCTTCGGTGTTTCTGTCACACGCGGTTGCAAGCCGCGTGGCGAGTTTGTATAATGCATTCTATATAAATATATAAAATATATATATATATATATACACAAACACACACACATAGCGCAGTTTAGAGAGTGATATACCAAGATCGAGATATGACGATGACGTACGAGGCGTAAATATCCGTTCGCGTCGGCGGCGCATGATCTGTATAAAGTGTCATGTCTCAGAGAATTGTTGGAGGATTTTGCCAGTTATTATTTCTATTTATTATTATTATCATTATTTATTATTTTAAGGCGACACATTTCTCCGCGCGTCGTCGTCACGCGAGTGCCCGGCGAATTATTTACGGACGGTCGCACGCCATCGCAGAGTATCTAGGAATATATTCTTAATATGTGAAGAAAATATAAGAAAAGTAACGGTGTCTCGTTGTATTTGTATAATAAGGTGTAAAGAGAAAAATGAAAAAAAAAACAATGGTGTCATTCTCATGAGCGACTCATACTTCGTAAATGATGCTACATACGTACCGGGTGCATTCTAAATTGCATACAAGCGTTAATTAAATGTCTATATAATTTTTATCTCGATGCGATGGAATTAGAACGAGGATCACTCTGTCCAATATAGTAAATACAATGTCAAAAATTCGAAAGGTGAAACTTTAATACTAGTGCGATTCGAGATTCTGGCGGTGCTTCACCGATCGCCCTGTAGATTTTGAATTTGATATAAAAAAGGTCTCTGTTTTAATTTCACAGGCCGAGCGCGTTAATATTGATTTTTTATTGTTTCAATATATTAGTATCCTTACGATGAAATTAAAATCTATATTCGAGAAAGATTTACAAGAGCGACAAAATGCCTAGATACGCGGATATCGAGGATGGAAAAATATCGTGGCAAACATTATATCATACGCATCGTGGATTATCGACGACCTTTTTAAAGGAACTTACTACTTTAAAGAGAATCGAATTATATGGAGCAAAATATAATATATGAAGAAAGAAATTATGCTTTTGGATGCGCGTTCACTTTTATGTCGTTCAGCTCGCGGCTGTGATCACTTTAGAAACACCCATGTACGAACCCGAACCAGCAATCAACTTTGTGATAGTCTGTGTACCGTATCTGATGAACATCGTTAAACTAATCCCATCCCCTATAGGTAAGGTGTAATAATTATTAGACTCTCATCACACATACACGTACACACACACATACACAAATACATACGAATACACACGCAAAGGAGAAAACATATTTACTACGTCATAAAACGATAATGAGATTGTGTTGTCCCCTGATTTGTATCATGTAGGCACGTTTAATAATAAATCGAAATATTATCTAGATTGTTTTCGTTGTTTCCAGTTCTACAATTCCGCATAAATTTACCCCGAAATAGTCGCCGATTCAATCAGTTCAATGAAAATTTACACAAAATACGATTCTATTTTTCCCCTGCCACAAACCGTCTGAAAATAAAGTTGCCATTGCGTAATATCATTGCCAGATAATTTGCTTTAAATGCATACGATCGATTTTATATTTGTCATAATTTATGTAATCTTTTTAATTTTAGATTCGAGTGATAGAAAAAAACATATATTGAATATATGTGAATTATGTGTTCGCGCGATTTATATGCATCAATACATAGATCTCCCTGTCCTTTGCCTTAAAATAGTAACGTATACGTCCGGCCTATAATTAAACGTAGCCGCCGTAGCACAAATGTCTGCTGTTCAGTGCGATAAAGTTAGCGGCCAGTGCACGATGTTTCTGTAATTCCAATTTTGAATGAGTGGATAACATAATTTCGACAGTCCGATACTTGCTTCAGCATCTTTCTCGAATTAAAAATATAGCAGTATATTAAATACATTAATAAAGCAGCAAAAAAATTCAATAGTGCAAAGTGACGTACGAGATACATCTTTGATACACACTCTTTTCCGGTTTAATTTCCAATTCTAAATTCATTGAATCGGATCAGATTTTAGAAGATTGAGTAGATTAAGACCTAAATTAAATGAAATTTTATCAACCTTCGCTAATAATCTCAGGGAATTAATCGAGCATGGAAATCGCTCCGAGTCATGGGGTGTGTCCGGTGTGCGGTAAAAACGCCACGTTGAAGTGCGGCAACTGCAGACGCGAGTTTTACTGCGACAAGTCGCATCAGTCCCGGGACTGGCCGCGTCATAGATCCGCGTGCATCGCCTGGGAGATCGGTCGCGATGCCGATCTCGGACGATACTTGCTGGCGACCAGGGACCTGGCACCCGGAGACGCGATCCTGTCGGAAGCTCCCCTGGTCTGGGGACCGTCGATACACGCGACACAGCGGCTCTGCGTCGGCTGCGGCAAACGGTGCAACGATGACATCGACATGAGATGCGGCGTGTGTCGCTGGCCCGCTTGCAGATCCGATTGCGAGGGACTGTCCGATAAAAAGAGGCACGAGTCGGAGTGCGCTCTTCTTGCGCGCGCTAGAATCATTCCCAGGTATATCGCGTGTCCCGACAGATCCAGGCAAATAAGTTTTAAACCGTTCGAGCCTTAATTAGCGAAATGTTTAACAAGGCTGGGGAAATTTATTTAATCGCGATTTTTACATCGCGATCTCTCGTCGTGAAACGTTAGACGCGTCCTCTCCTAAAGACGCGAGCGTTTCTCAAGTCACACTTGTCTTCGTTCCGTCGTTAACTTCGCGATTCATGACTCTACGCCCGCAGATGCGAAGTTCTTCTGGTGATTCGTATGCTGATACTGTGGCGCACAAAGTCGAAACGCTGGACGTCCTTGGCGAATCTGCAGAGTCACGAGGGCTCGCGGGGACCCGGCACGGACGCTCACGACGAAGTGACGAGCATAAGTCAGCATCTCGGGCCGCTCTTGATGGCGTTCGACTGCCAGGACGTTTTGCCCAAGATTTGTGGGCTGATCGATGTGAACGCGTTGGAGACCATGCCACCGGAAGGCTCGATGGCAATTTACGAGAACGCGTCCCTTCTGGAGCACTCTTGTATGGCGAACACGCGACACAGCTTCCGCATCGACGATAAAGGCAGACCGCGTATCACGGTGTACGCTGTCACGTCCATTAAAAAGTACGTATATATCTTTATTCGGTTCCTTAAAAAATCACATCTCCTTCTTTATATTTTTATTATTGTTATCCTTAAAGTTTATTATTATCTTCATCAAATCAAAATTATTTTCAGAGGGGAACACTTGAGTATCATGTACACGCACGCGCTTTGGTCCACTAGGATCAGACGAGAACATCTCCTTGCCACGAAATACTTTGCTTGTCGATGCAAACGTTGCGCCGATCCGACCGAATTGGGCACGCATTTAGGCACTCTAAAATGTCCTTGCAAAAATGGACTCATGTTACCAAACGATCCTTTGAATTCAAACACCGACTGGTCCTGCAACGTATGTCCGGGGATAGTGACGTTCTCGGAAGTCGCGCAGTTGATAGATAGATTAGAGGAAGAAGTCACGGGGATTATGAAGCAGGCAACCGAGCATACTTTGTCCGATCTTCTATCACGGTAAAAGTAACATCTGTCATTCTCTATGACATTAAAATCCTTAATTAAAAACATATTAATATTTAATGAGTAATTAAGTTGTATAAATTTTTTAAAAATTGTAAAACAAGCATTGATACATATAAATTTTTTATGTAATAATTAATATAGTATGTGATAATTAAATTAACTTATTCATTTTAGGCTAACAGTCTTGTTACATCCCGGTCATCAACATTGCATATCCGTGAGCCATTCGCTGATACAACTATTGCCGTCGAATGATCCACGAAAGTTGGAATTATGTAAGCTCATCTTGGATACGGTAACCCGATTGGATCCGCACGGTGCGCGTTTGGTGCTTTATACAGCCGTTACTCTGCGAGAGCTCGCGTCGTGTCCTGGCGAAGACAGACAAGCTCATCTCTCCAGAGCAGCCTCGCTGTTGAAGACGGAACCACCGGATTCGGCTGGCCAGAAACTTCTCAGACTTGTCGAAATGGAACTCTGCTCCTCGTAATGATAGAGGAACGGAGGTAGTTATTAGAGGCGGACAAATATCGTTTTATTTCCGCTCGGTCTCGACAATCCTTGCCATGTGTCTCGGTCAGACTCGCAAATGGATAGAATGGGGATGAGATAAAGACTACCTGCTATGACGGAAATCGAGACCTTTCGGTAACTCGGGACTCGGGATAGATCTTTTGATTCCTGGCGAAGTCAAGACGATACAGCGTGTTGCGAATGGAATTAATAGGGAAGACTTTTCCCCAGTCCATCTAAGATGCGAGCATCAGAACTCGAAATCCCGGTATATTCTCGATAACAGTGCTCTCGATAATATTCGTATCAAGAATTCAGTCTCGTTAGCGGGAACAAGCGGGAGTGAGAGCAGATTTGTCCGAGACTCTAGTAGTTATAATTTTATTATTCGAACAAAGCGTCGAGTGAGAAAGGATTTTTATTAAAAATATGCGAAAAAAATCATGCACGCGTTACATAATATTGCGTGAATAATATCACTTGTCATTACTTGTCTAAATTTATTTATTCGTCTTCTCGATTTCGAGTGTGTAATTTATATTCACAGATACACAGGTAGCCATAAAAGTGGCAAAAATATTTAATGTACTTATTTAGGATAAAGGTGTACGTATAAAAAGGCTTATAATTATGCAAAGAATGTACATACACGTGTTACGTAAATATCAAAATATACGTTGATGATGTACATGTGTATCTTATGGTCGCTCCGCGTTTGCCGCGGGTGCTGATTGTACATACATTGTCGTAAAATCTAGACTAGATGACTGTGCCACATGAAATGCGAACGAAATCCGGAAGTAATTCTTCCGTGTTATATTTATTCGTTGATCTGTTACAATGTCTCACGTCTGGTTGGCGATCGAATTTAACAGCAAGATAAACTAATGCGAAAGAGATATATTTATCGACCAAAAACTTTAGTTTTTGAAACTTTATAACGTATAGTCGCACATATTTGTACTTACATTTTGTTAAGGAACAATTTTGAAGGATATAAATATTTCAACGTGACATCCACTTTAATATTAGATTTATATAATTCAGGTCGAGCATCGTTATCAAAATAAACGATTTACGATATACCTCGATTCTCGAAATATCGCGCGAACGGCTGTCTCTTTTCATATTACTGTTTAATGAAAATAAGTTGACCCTGGACTCACCGACGGTGGATTATCATCGCGTCGCTATTATATAGTACTCGCTTGACAGGAGTCACGTGGATTACGTTACGCAGGAACGTCGCGTGCGCACACCCAGCAGCGGATAGGACAAGGACTGGCCCTTGAGTTGCGCCGTGATCTGCAGGAGGTAGGCCTTGCCAGGCTGCAGCCTCCTCAAGGTGAACGGCAGCGCGCGATCCTTCGGAGGGCTAGGCTTCTCCTCGCACACCTCGAACGTGTATTCAGACCGCCTGCGCCGATGGAGTCCGCACTGATCAGGCACAGTCGTGACACTGGTCAGGGACGAGGAACTCCGCAGCTCCTTCACCAGGATGCAGTACTTCGCGGCGCCGGCCGGTTCCACGCCTATCGTCACCTCGTGGCAGGTCCTCAGGGATCGGTACTCGCGCGGCGGGCTTCTAGATGGTATCTGCGTCCAGAATGCGAATTTGTACTTTCGATAAGATTTGGAGATTCGATTTCAATTCGATGATGCGATTTCATGTTGGATATTATTGTAAATTTTTAAAGAACGATATTTGGATGTATCTTCATCTGGAAAGTCATTAGTTCCGCGACATTAGAAAGCATGGAAAGAAAATAGAGAACAAAACACACACAGAAGACTTTCTCACGCTCGTTAATATATACAAAAGGAAATTTGTGTATCTAGTTCGTAACGTACTTGCGGATAAATGGTCGATGACTCCTGTGTGGCTAGCACTTTTATCGTGGATACTCGAACTAGTTCCTGCGGTGTGGTCGATATACGTAACGTGTACGTCTTACCGGGAGGTAGAGGAGGGACGCGTAATGAGGCATATCCAACCACCTCTTTTTCCTATCGATCATACGAAATATGCACTTATATAAATGTCAACGACGTCGCGCTAAAGCATTTCGATCAATGAGCGATCAGCTGTTCTATCATTGGTCACATCTGATCGCTCTTTCCGTAATTTTTACCCGCAATATTCCTTGTCCGCTCAATTTCGCCTTCACGATGCCTCCGCCGCAGGGAAGTATGTGAAAGGTGCTCGAGGTGTTGTCCGGCGGGCGGTAACGGAAATTGACGAAACCGTCTGTTTTTCGTAGATTGGCGGTAGTATAATGACCGGTACGTAACGTCAGCTCCGGCGTCTTTTTGAATCTGATTGAGTCGATGGCGACCCGATTTGAAACGTTATTCCGGGTGTTTACCTGTGTCGAATATACATTTTTTCACAACTTAACGACACGCGAAATATAGCGTAATACGATTAAATTTAATTTTTACAGAAAAGTAAAATTTGCTCTATAAAAAAAAAATTGTTAATTGGAGAAATTAATAATATTTATGCGATCATTTTTTATTCTCGCGTGAGAATCAAAACGAAAACTGGAAAAATATTTCTCTCGAGTATACTTTGCTTCTGTCAAAACCGATCGCGCAATTTCACAAATGATTGATTCAAGATACCAACCACGTATAAAGTAAAGTTGTACGTAGTGTCGTATCTCATTCTATGAAGCGTCAGCTTGGTCTGTCGCACGCAGTGCAGACCTTCCGGGATGCCTCGGTGATGATGTTCCTTCGAGGCGGTTCTTGAAGCCGAGTGCGGATGAACTTTTAGAACGTTCTGCGCGGCGCAGAGCGTCGACGGATGCGGCTGCGAGCCCGAAGTGACAGCTAAACAGTAGTTTGAGAGATGAGGATCTACGTGGCTGTAAAAACAAATGTTCCGTCTCGAAATCATCAACGCACGAGTCAATCTTGTACCAAGATTGCGCAAGATGCATTCTTATCTCATCACGCGTCTTTGCATCAGAATGAAGCTGAAAGAGATCGATACCTTTTGTTCCAGGATATCGTCAGGCGTCGTTTACTGCGCCGCTGCTGAAACCTCAGCGAGCGATGTCGGTGCTCCTTCTCGCTCGCGTACAGCACACCTGGTACGTAGTCCAGGGCGCTGGACGTCGCGTACAGGAGCACCGTGCCAGGTTCCGTCGAGACGTTGCTCGCGGACTCCACGGACTTGATCTCGAACCAGTAAAGACCGGCCCGTGTCTTTGGTATCGTGAAATTTTGGTCGTCCGCGCCCACGTACGTGAAGAGAGGCGAGCCCGGCTTCAGAGTCTTCACGGGCCACCGCGTTTGCGCTACATGGTAAATTGATTCGGAATCATTCGATCGATCAACAAGGGGTTTGCAGGGGCGCTCGATTATTCGAGCTTCGTCTCATCCGCGACGCGATCGTAAGCAATATTTTCCAAGGTAGATATTTGTCAAGTTAAATTAGATTTTTTTTGGAAATTATTTTTCATCGTTTTTCGCAGATTATCGCAACAATTAAAATACTTTACATCAATTTAAATCACATATAATAAATTGAAAATATGGAAGAAACTTTTAAAAAAATAGAAAAATAGAAAAAGGATGTCATGTCGAGTCATGTAAAGAGACGAAGATGATGGACGAGATGCGGATAAGTAGTGTGTTAATAACGACAAAATAACGTCGAGCGCCGCTGGCTCTTTATCATATCCTTCCAGTTATTATAAGAATGAGCAGAATTTCACCGTACACTTTACTCCTTCCGCTTCCTGATCATTTTCGGGCGGCTCCACGTAACTGACCGTCCAAGATATCGGGCCGCTGCACGGGCTAACGAGTAACGTGAGAGGCGGGCCTTCCCGTGGGCTCAGGTAATAGAACCTGCAAGAATTTCATCTGCATCCAGTTTGATATTGGTGTTCGCGGCACGTTGAGCGTACGCAAACGTCGAATGAAGCGCGATATTGCATACGTATAATACGATCGGTGTAACGGCATGCGCGACGTGAATCCTCTCGGAGTATCGTCGCGGAAGTCACTTCATTTTTAATATCTTTATCACCGGTACAGAGAGAACTCGCCGAGATCGGCCAAGATGACTCGGACTTGGCGGATGCCGCATTCCGCACGTGTCGCGAAGCGCAAAAATCGCCACCGATTTATCGGCTTTAACCCGGAGCAAACCTCTCGTTATCATAATCGGCGTCGATCGGCAACTTTAATCCGATGGAGACCGTGTAATCGACATAATTACCTGGTAGTCGCCGCAAGTCTTGAAGTCACGCAACATACGTGTACACGCATACGCATTATACTCCGCATCCATCGTGCCGTTATATTTAGTCACAATATTTGAGATCGAACTGATACGATATTACTTTCCGACCCCACCCTCCTCGGTCACTCAATCTTTTCTCTCTTCTTTCGAAAGTTACACCGATTAACTTTACGCCTCGACGATGCCGCGCTCATCCTGTACCGCCCCCGCTCTCTCTTTCTCTCTTTCTCCTTCGTGCGTCTGGTCGGAGACGCTCTTTTTTGTCTCTCTTTTACGTCGATGTCGACAACGCGCGCGACTCAACCCGTTAGCTTCCAAAGCGTCGTCGTCGTCGTCGTCGTCGTCGTCGTCTTCGTCGTCTTCGTTGTCGTTTGCGAGGAACGCCGAGACGTTGCTGCAGCCATCACACGTGCTCCTCTCGTTGGCGCGTCTGGCGGTGTGTGAGACAGCTATTGTAAAATTAGCGTCGGGGCACAATGCCGGCGTCGCGGCGTCTGGGGTCGCGCAGCCACGACCCCCGTGGTCTAAATACAGCATCGTCGAGTCGTCCGCGAAAGAGAGAAAGAAATAGAGAAGGAGAGGCGGGGAGAGCTCCGAATTGATCCTGTTAGACGGTCTATTCTCTCTTCTTCTTCCTCTTCTTCTTCTTCCCCTCAGCCCGATGTCTCTGTCCTCCTTGTCGCGGCTTTCTGCCGCGAATTTCGTGGAAAGTCGGGACCGAGATAGGTAGGGCGCTTCACGGCACGTGGCCACGCTCTTCCCTATTCTAGCGTGCGATCCGCGAAACGAGCGACCCTGTGGATGGTGGACACATCGCAAGAACCATGATAGCATCGATGACCGCCGTTAAAGTGAAGTTGAAAGTTGAATTGCAATTGATCATATCTCTGTCATCGGGTCTATGTTAAATTTAGAATACAACAAATATTATAATAACTGTTTTCAAATATAAAAAATATGGTAACGATCGTTTTTTCAAGTTATAGAGGACTGAAAAATCTTTGTGCGAGAAATGAAAAGAAGACTTGAAATATTTCTTTCAAACTTAACGCTTTCAAAGTTATTTGATCTACGCTCGTGGAAGATGATTTTTACATAATGAACATCTTGAAAATCGCAAAAATAAATTGACTCTGAAATCACCACTTCTAACAAAATGTAAAACACATAATTTACCAACAGAATCCGCGGCACGTGGTATCAACGACGTAGGAAGTATCGTGGTCTTCGTGTAGCAAATTTGCACACGTGCAAACATTCGAAGTATGAGGATCCAGAAAACGTTTTCTATTAATAATTCGACAAATGTAGCTTTATTGTTTGCGCTGACAGATAAATTATCTCTCTGCCATCCTTTGAGACAAATTATTATTTATCCGTGCAAAAAGTGTTCCTATGCTAAATTGTAATTATTAAAATAATTAAACGTTACGAGATATTTTTTTTCACAATTTTTCAAAAGGACACGCATAAAAAATTGCCCTTTTCAAACTTGTTAAATAACTCGAGAATGAATTTGTAGAATATTTTTCGATGATGTTTTGCAAAGTAGAATCATATCTCAGTCTGACCATCATTTATCAGGATACGAATGTATCGAGAAGAGTATCATGTCCATTAGGTTTTAGCGTATTTCTTCAGGCTCCAAAAACCTTCATAAGCGAAAGATTGAACCTAAATGCCTGTTCTTCGTAAAATTGGAAATTTGTAACCTCCGAGAGAAGAGCGCATGTAATTCTGTACCTCGACTTTAGTCAGAGTTTCGTGGAAACCATCTGATAGAAGGATTTTATGACGCGTAGCGTCGCGACGGATCGGACCATTAGACGCCGGTGCATATTGTAAGGGTGTAAAGGGATACAAGAGGACAATAACGGAAGGGTAAAATTTTAGCGTCCGACTTCATCGCGCGTGCAACAATCGACAATTTTAATTTTTTCTCATCATCAGGAAATTTCGAGCAAAATTTCGATTAACTGTATAAACAATAACTGATATCTTTCAATTAAGAGAATTCGTAAAGTAAATTAAAATGAGCAAGAATGAGTCTCAAACGATTTCATTATTCATTCTATTACCGTTCAATTAACATTCCGCTTGTCCTCCAATCCTATTCAACGGCTATCATGAAAAGTAATTATTAAAACTTCCGGCGTTCGCGCGAATTAGAAGGAGAAATAGAGCTGTAAAACTAAAAAAAAAATTCCTTGAACCATTATATATAGAGCGAATTACTCGTGGAAATAGAAGTGATTTTTATGACGCTCGTCAACGGCCCTCATCTGCCTTTTCCGCGTGCGATGTTACATCTCGCTGTATTCATTCACTTGCGAGTGAACGAAAATATTGGCTATAGCCGGTCTCTCTGTACGCGATGTGGGTCGAATGTATCGAGTCGCATGCGTACGCAAAATGTGTGCATCAAATTACGTGAACGAGCGTCGGTTCGTCGTGGTTGACGAAACGTGGCACGGGGTGCGTGACGTTAGTGTAAACGTTCGCGATTCTCTCCGTTGTGCGTATCGAGCAAACAATTTACGCACTCAAAATAGTTGTTTAAATACTTCGCGTCGACTACGCACAGGCATACGCATGCAGCACGCTTGCGCTAGAATTGCGCTTGCTAATTTTGCCGCTCGAAATTTGTAAACGAAAAGCGATTTTATCGCAAATCCGCGACTATCGTGAAAAAAATTCCTCGGCATTTTTTTAATTTTAGATGCCAATTATATTCTTAATGTATCATGGATTATAATACATAATTTGAATGCATTCTAATTTGAAATATCACGGCACAAATTGTTTGCGCGCAATTTTATCTTACAAAATGATAATAAAGATAAAAATGAGATAAAAATACAAACAATTTTCTTAAAGCTAGATAAAATAATAAAATATAATTGAAATGGATTGGAAAAATTTAATAAATTGTTGAATTATGTTATGCATATTTGAAGCAATATGTAATTTTACATAATAATAACATCAAAAAGAAGCATAGTAGTGTCTTGTGCCAAGTTTATAACACATAGTAGATTTTCTCGACGAAGATTAATGATAATGTCAAAACTATATCTATACCTTCTAGTTTCGATAAATTCGATCCTTTCCAGAAATAAAGAGAAAATCTATTAAATTTGCAATGAAAATTACATGGAAGCAATGGAGCACTCGTGCAGACGATAATCTGATAATCGCAACAGTGCGGTATAATAATTATCCGGACTAAACATACCAGTAGTCATCTCGGATAATCAAATGCGGCTGGACGAGGAATCGACACCGTCGCCAATGAAACGATACAGGCGGTATCAATTCTCGCTGCGCTATCGGTCCAACTAGCATCGTCGCGGATGACGACGTCTCGCAATCGTGAGAAGAAGCCTCGGCATGAATCTACGACAATCTACTAAATACTCACTGAGACACGTTGCCGGGCCTGATGGTCGCCGGTATCTGGTACTCGGGATGTAAGACGCCGGTCCGGTTGAACTCCTGGACGCGGGTCGGCTTGTCGGCGCCGAACGGTCTCGGGCTGCCGATCGTCCGGTACAGTTGTTGCTGTTGCTGCTGCTGTTGCTGCTGCTGCTGCTGCTGCTCGGAAGGCTGTTGCCTGGCACAGAAAGGGCAACCGGCGCAGCTGCGCGCGATCGACGCGAGTATCATCAGGATGCCGATCATGATGCACGACATGATGCGCGCCAGCGATGGTCCCTTGCACCCCTCGATCTCACGATCTGGACAGTGACGACGGCGACGACGACGGCGACGTCCGTCGTCCAGTGGCGAAGGAGTTCGACTGTGTGCCGAACGAGCGAGCGGACTGCCGTCGCCGCCGCCGCCGCCGCCGGCGGCCGACGAAACGAAGTAACCCCTCTCGCTTCCTAATCGGACGACCTCGCGTTCGCCCCCCGTGTTCTGGGAAGAACCCTCCTTCCCCTCTCTGCTTCCTTTATTCGCATCGCGCCCCCTCGTCTTTCGTCTGATATCTCGTGTAGCGAACTTGTTACCCCCTCGCGACCTCCTCGCTCGCGGTCGCGTATGTGGGTGACCCTAATTCCCGCGGCGAAACGCTCGTAATAATGCGTTCGCATTGTCGTTTTACGTTTTAGACGATAGTCTATGACTGTTCACACGAATCGAGCGAGTTTACTTCGCACATCTTTCTTCCTTCTTATTTAAGAAAGGTCACTTAAACGAAATATAAAATTTAGATCTCGAAATATTTTTATTTATTAATATTTCTTTGTTTTATTTTTTTATATTATTTATTAGCTAATGATGTATTCAAGTTAAATATGCACACGTTTTTTAGCTTCGAGTTTTAATTAAATGCCATTCATCTATTTCTTTCTAATTATTTTACTTGTGAAAATTATGTTTTAATATCTTCATACATGCCACTATGCCCTGCGAAGAACAAAATTGATCGTATAAACTGGGAACGCGCGATAACGATATCCAGATCGAGTTTGCGAAATTCGCACCTCCCACCCACGCCGGGGAGAAGCCTTCGAGAGAAAGAAGGTGATTGTCGGCTTCAATACGGGCGGTGGGTATCGGCTGGTTAAGGTAAAACAAGGTAGACGGACTAGAGGGGGCCGAACGCGGCGAACGGCCTTCCTGTATCAACGGGGCGCGAGGAAAGAAGGAGCCGATATGACGCGAAGATCGTGCATAGAGGGAAGTTATATACGGCACGGCGCGCTGTATCATGGACCAACCATGGGACGATGATGACAGCAGGTCTGGCGAGTGGCAGGCCAATAAATCATGGCCTGCGGTGTGGGAACCTCTGCCTACATGCTACGTGCGTATGGGCGTACGCCATCGGTAAAACCTTTACTCCCGTGCGGGCCCCGAGTGCGGGAAGGGGGGAGGGTGGTGTGTAACGACGTACGTGTGTGTGTGTTTATATATATATATATATATATATATATATATATATATGTAAATGCATGCGAATCATGCGTATACGCACACGTGTGCACGCACCACGTGCTTGCGCCGTTCGATCTCGGCGCGGGCCGCACACGCACACGCACTCGGCGCGTACGGGTGTATGTGCGCGCGAGCGGGGCATCGTTATGCACACATCGCGTTACATTGTTGCGTTGTGGAAGCCAATTGGCCGCGATGAGTGACGGTTCGACTTCATGAAGTTGAGCCTTTTTTGGCAGTCATTTTTGCGGGCCCGCCCGGGCCCGGACCCGCGGGACGCCGCGGTACGATGGCCGCTTCGTAACGCAAACGGCTCGCTTCCAAAAACGGCGTTGCTTATCGAACGTCAAAAAAGAAAAAAAAGGAAAGAAAAGAAAAGAAAATGCAATAGAGAGGAAAGGATTTTTCGCTTATTTCTTTGGCAGGGTCACAGATCAACGGGCAATCCGTCACAGCGCGTTAACGAAACATTGTTTCCGCAGAAGCTGCTGATTATATTGTCAAGTGTAGAAAATATACTAGCTCTCTCTTTTTTTTTCTCCAAGAAATTTTTCCCCGCTACAATAATTATAGCGTAAAAAAATTGCTCCACTATATTAGATAATTTCTATTCTACTCTCCACATCTATCTATATTAGAAATTTCGCACATTTTTATCTTATTATATTAATTATATATCTAATTATAAAGTGCGCGCGAAATAAACACCCAGCCCCATTGTTAAGCGAGATCGTTTATATTTTAGCAACGGGCCAAGGGCCTGTTCCGTCAGGTTGATTAGTTTTAGATCTATTTTAAAAGTTTCCGAGATCACACGCATACACACTCTGGCATATTGGCGGTTCCTGTGTGTCCAACAAGCTACGATTCTCGTATACCGTTGTCGACTTGCGGACGAAAGGGAGGCAATCGGATGCTCGTAAAGGGCCCAGATGGGGTTTGCGAGACTTGGCGTCCGCATACATCGACCGAATTCTCTCGGCCTCTGCGAGGAGAAAGAGGAGGCGGGTCTCACGCATAAATTTCCATCGAATGCACAGCCCTACGCTGGCTCGCTAGCCGATTCTGCGTGAAATAAAAAATATATTCACGAGCAATATAAATATTAGGCACTAATACATCGCTAAATACATCGATTCTTACAAATGTTATATTATATACATGTCAAGAGAGAGAGTATATCTAATAATAATATTAAATTATAGTACTTTATTTTTTCCAACGAGTTTGATAAACTTTTTCTTGCATGAAAATAATACATAAAGTTGTTATTAATTTCGTAAATTTTTATTGTAATTAGTGCATACATAAAGTTAATTAAATAGTACAATTATAATTGCTCTTTTTCATGTAAATTCGCATAGGATTGATTTTTTTAATTTAAATGTTCTAATGACGAAAATATTAAAATAATGAAATCACTAGAAATAAAATATTATTTGCATTAGATTTGCTTCTTGCATGCAAATATCACAGCAGGATCGAAACGAGAGCGAACTTTTCAATCATTGGTCCCGAAAATTAAAGATCACTGCAGGCTAGAAAACAGTGAAATGCGAGACTTCTAACCGCAAAATGAGGAACAAAGATCGTCGTGACTAATGCTGTCGTGCGAAATTTCTAAATTTAACACCGTCTGGAACATCTCGCACGTGTTTCTCAAACCAAAGCAAAATTGATTAATCGATCGAGTTTCGAAATACTCCCTTATTAAAAAAAAATAATAAATTTATAAAATAATATGAATTAATATAAATTCCGCCAAAGTTATCTATATATCACGTAAGAAATTTCACGATATGTATTTTGAATTCATAAAATATATCAAATACTTTTTTATTTTATTTACAAACATATTAATTAAACTTTGATCGAGAAAAATAAATTTTTGCGCAGTATTCACCAGTTTATATTATTTTATATTTTTTTTATTTCATTCTTATTATATCTCTGCTTATCGGTCCATTAGCTCGAACGAAAAAACTGAAAATAAAAGCATGTATATATAGCCTATATGATAAATTTTCTCTTTCACTTCGAAGATTATATATATATATATATATTCTCTGCTTCTCGCTCGATTGGAAGAGCCTCGAATGTCGGCTTCGATGATCCATCTGTGTATCGAGTTTAATTTGCTCGAATAGTTCGCTCTCCTCCTCTGTCCTTTCTGCTCTCTGCCAAGTGAAGACCTATTCCGCTTTAGGTGTTCAACACCTCGTAATACTGATTTTGACGGAGGACTTGCCGACATAGTCCAAGTGTTACACATGTTCAAGGGTGTCGGGTGTCACATTGGCAACCTTAGATCTTATTTAGAACATGTCCGTATGTAACGTGCAGCGAATGTTGAAGTACGAATTTGGACAATGGAGTGATTTTCTATAAAACAAAGACTTAAAAATAATTTGTGACTTTTAATTTTAGAAGAACGCAGCGTTTCTCAGAAACTTAAAACACTTTATACTTCGAAAATACTAACAGATATGAAAAAACTTACAAAATGATGTATTTATTCTAAACAGTTCCTAAAAAATAATTTTTTTTTATTTTAAATTATAAGTAATCGTGTAAAGAGAGGTTCATAGGATATGAATCAATTAATCACTTAAGGCTGTAGAACCAAGATCGCAGAAGGCAGTGCGTAAAGTAAATCAAATGTATTACATTATGGATCGTAACACTTTTATATAAAACGCAAATTACATGAAATTAATTCTGTCGACAGATGTTTATTTAAAATAAGCTAAAAATCATGTACAATTATAAGTATATTTTTTATTTCAATCTTTGCATTATATCCAATTATAATTTTTTTTTTTCTTATCTTGCTGATTAATTGTATGCATTGAATCATTATACATCACTATCATTAATTTTGTGCCTTTTTTGAAATTATTATTGATTTTTTAAAAAATTCTAAGAACTGATTTATGATTAAAATATTTTTAAAAATATTTAATAATTTATGTTAAAAATATTTTTAATATAAATGAGATATAAATAAAAGGGATTACTAGATATGAATGCATTTTTAATCAGTCGTGCAGATACATGCAAGCAAATTCATTAATAAAATTTATTTTTCAAGAAAGATTAAGAGAACTTTCCTACGCGGAAAATAAAAATAATGACTTGGCTCTCTTCCGTTCAGTCAAATAGAGCTGTCTTAAAAATTTGTCCACGCGCGTAAACATTATTCGCGTAATTAAACATTTGATTTAACATCCCACGCACGAGGATGCATCATCTCGAGAACGGCCTTGAACGTATGCGTGTGTAATGGGTCGCGGTTAATAATTTCTCGGCGATGCGACCGATTTTATTTAAGCGACAGGCCAGATACGGCATGTTTGCCGTCTGCGGGAGCACTTGTCGTATATTGCGCGCGGCATGCACACGTATTTATAGGTGTCTTCAAAATAGTTCGAGAGCAAAGTGTTGCAAAGACCGTAGAAATTCGAGCGAATACACGCGCGGGTGATATGTCACATCGCTCCCTCGGATTCATCCTCTTGCAGGACGTTATCCCCGTTTCCGTTGGTAGCGCATATCGGCCCGAAATATGAAAATTATCTTGTAACAAATTGGAATATATTCTTAAAGTTTCCACAAATCTCTGTCAATTATCGTTCCATTAATTATCGTGCGATCGCTTCTGCTAAAAATATTAATCTAATTTTTTCACATTAATTTACTACTACTCGTACTACAAATGCTATTAAAGAGAAAAAAGAAAGAAATACCCAGCCATGTATTCAAACATGTTAAGAGCTAAACAGTCTATCTGACAACGAAGCCATTTCATTTCATTAGGGTACAACCCTATTCTTCCAGCACTCGTCTAGAAACACGCATGCCACTTCAACGAGCAAAAAATATATGTATTCGAAGCTACCTGGTCTATTAATTGCGCTTCAATAGCATTTAGGATGATAATTTGAAAATTTCATAGAGCACACATTTCTCAAACAAGGAAAGAGTACAGAGAGAAAAATTAAAAAAAAAAAGAGAAAGAGAGTGCGTATGCGCGTAATACTGTCGACACATGATGCATCCCGGGGCCCGCGTCCCCCTCCCGGAATCCCGATCTTTCTCCCGGTTGAACCGACGTATTACTTATTTATTAGGACCGTGCCCGGGTGGTCCGCGACATGACGGAATCGATTACGCGAATTCGCGGAACCGGCCTTCCTGGCTCAAGCCCCTTCGGAATTATGCTTCCACTCCTTCAGATTCGGCCTATCTCTCCGTCTCTTTCTCTCTCCCCCTTTGTCTCTTTCTCTCCTTCTCTCTCTCTCTTTCTTTCTCTTCCTCTTTCGGCTCGCTCTTTTATGTCTTCTCTCCTTCTTTTCTCCTCTATTCGCGTTTCATGCCCTCCCTTCGTCCTTCTTTAAACTTATACACCCTCTCTCGTCTTTCCTGCCCTTCACCTCCCCTCCTCGAATGCATCTAAAGGCACTCTGATTCTATCGCGTCGATCCATCTCCCTCTCCCACGTATCCTTGCCCGTCAGCTTATTATGTAATCAGAATAACAATAATTTGCTCCGAAACTGTTTCGACTGCTCATCAATCTGAGTGACAGCCGGTTACCCGCGGCTACGCGTAGGCATCGGCCATTTAGCGATCCACCGGCTGCGTTTCTGAGGACGGCAGGTGAGCATAAAGATAGCTTTGCAAGTTATCTTCATGTGTTTCACGAGCTCTCTATCCCATATGATCCCACATTGTGCGATTTGCCCATGTGCGATGAAAAATCGTGACACGGCAAATATTTAATACGAATCAGATGCAAACCGAGAGCGAGAACTTTCTCTTTAGAGCGCGTTACGAAATATTATATTATAAGAAAATAAAAGTAGCGCAAAATAACATTTGCAGAAGCGGTTGTAGGATGGAAAAAAATCAGACGAGCGTTGCAATGGTATGTACAGATTTTATTAAGGTTTAGAGAGTGAATACGATTGGATTGTGTATTCGTGTCTGCATATGGATGTGTATTGTGTGTATAATCCATGTGTATCGTGTTAGTCCGAAGAATGAACGTGGGGTTTAGGTAGCTAGCCTCGTCCTAGCCTCGTGTGCGCATTCACACCACATAATTGAGATTCACTTTGAAACCTCTTGTTTCTTTTATTTTTTTTTTTTCGCTTTGTAGTCTCTCTGTTTAAGTATCTCATCTAATCACCGTTACATAATAATTCGATTAATCAATAAATCTGTAATAATAAATCCGTATAAACGTTGAGTCGTGTGCGTGAGTGAACTAGTGGTGCCGAGCCTGTCGTAGGATCGGCTAGGAAGTCTCTGTAGTAACCAGCGGTAAACGTATCACAAGTTATGTAGCATTTATTTATTCATTATCGGCGCGAGTGTTGGAGGCTCGAGGCCGATCTAACATCGTGTGTCCGTGTTAATGCACAACACCTCGGATCGGGGATTCGGATACCCTCCTTTTAAAATGAATCAGTATATCATCACTGATTAAAGAAGCGCTTTAATCAGTGACATCTTCGCTGATTCGGTTCTTCGCTCCCAAAAGAAAACCTGTCCATTCATAAAAGAACGCTGACGGATAACGGGGCGAATTTCCCCTCCCTCCCTTCTCTCCGTCCGATTATCTTTCCCGATTAAACAACTCGCGCTTTCGAATTAATCGCGTCGTTTAATTAATCGCGCTCGCCGTTCCGCCGAAGGAGAAGCTTCCCTTGGATAGTATTGTCGACGACGCTCTTCATCCGGAGGAACGGGGGACATCCCGACAACGCGATCCCGCTCTCGTGCGCGGCGTCGATCTCCTCCAACACTCGGAAGTATTGTAGTTATAGCGTGACGCAGGGCGCGCCGCGGCGTCCGCTAATCGCTCCGCTGTTCCCACCCCTATAAATAGACGGGACGCGCCGGCTGCCGCCGCGGGCGCGCTCTGCGCTTAGGTAATCGTTCCTTTTTATTGTATATCAAACTTTATAAACTGTAATACAATGTAAACCTGTAAAAAATATACTGGGTGGCGGCGGCTCTGTATAATATAATAAGTAGTATTATAATCGTTATGGTACAATTGTGTAATTAGTATAAATATATCGTTATATCGTATAATCTGCGATGTGCTGCTTTCGCTCCGTAACCGAGATGTCTCTCTCTCTCTCTCTCTCTCTCTCTCTCTCTCTCTCTCTTTCTCTCTATATGTCTCATTCATACGTACGTATCACACGGAGATTCATTCTATAGTCACACTCTATTTCGTTATTCACGATTCTTCTCATTGCACTCTTATTGCACGCCGTTTTTCTTTCCTTCCCTCTCTTTCTCTCTATCTCTCTCTCTCTTTCTTTCGTTCCCTTTCTCTCTCTCGCACACTCTCTCGATTTCTTTCCTTCTCCCACTTCTTTTTCGTCGTACGGTAAAATACGATCCACCGGTATCTACATATTCCACTTCTTATGAGAAACGGTATATATATATGTATATAATGGTGTACAAGCGCGTCGCTCTTTATCGTTGGTTATACCACGCTTTTCGAAAGATGGCTTTAAGCTAAAAGCGTTCCCTCGACACGTTAATTCGCGTATGACAGACGTTTTTACTTAAATCGTGCCTAAAAGCACGAAGTAAGAATATCAGTCTTTGTTCTTCCCTTTTTATCCTCACGTGCCGAATACGATATTCATGGGGTTTTTAAAGCGTATTTATATTCAAAGCTGCACGATTAATTATCAAAATTATGACACTAATTACAATGAGTTTTTGTATATCGACAAAAATTTCTCTATTAAAATCGTGTCTCGGATCTCTCATTCTTTTTTTTTTTATCAAACATGATAAGCGTTTGTCACACGCGAAAAGTGTTCCTCTAAAAAAGATTTCTCAAGTGGTGAAATAAATAATACTTAAGAAGACTCGTATAGTTATCCGCGAAAATGAAAGAGAAGTCAATTCGAAATCAATTGCGATAACGCAATTACTATCACAAAGTTAATAATTATTTATAGCTATTTAATAATTATTCTTTAAATAATTAATTAAAAAAGTTGAAAGAATTAATTTAAAAAATCCATATAAATATTTTACATACGATATCGAGAGACTGGGAAATCGATCGATTGTCACATTCGAAAGCGAACTGAACGAAAGAGAAATTAATGACAATCCGAATATCGATAAGCGATTATACGAGAGTAAGAGCGCGCTGTATCGTTTACCGTACTACCGAGATAACAACTCTATAGCATACTTTTCATTCATTCGTTCATTCATTCTTTCGTTACTTCATCATGCGCTCGGGGCGAGGCTAGGGCGATTTAGGAACTACGGTGACAGCACAACCGATGCAAGTAACTATTTCATCTGTTTCGTTTCCGGTTTCTGTTTCTTTATACAGTATGAAGTCCATGGTGAGATTCGAAACGGCGATTTCTGTGTCGGTGACAATCGCGATAACGCACTCGTTACTCGTCGAATGGAAAATAATAAACAAGAAAGGGATGCGGGGGCGGCGGGCAATCGTATCATTCGGGGATGATAGAGATCCTTCTCGTGCGAGGCAATCGTATGGCCGCACGGGTCTTGTACGGGCTACCGGTAACTCGAATCTCTAGGAAGTGTGCCGTTGGTTGGTACATTCCTCCTCGGAAGGGAAGCCCGAGAGAGATTCGTTCGAGAACGCGTTTTACCGACATCTTTCGACCGCCTCGAATACCGCGCACCTGACTTTCCATTCGACTCGTATTCGGCGGGAATATCCGCGGCTGTCAAGACCGAATTAAACGTCAAATTACAGTCGCGGCTTGCGTAAGATACGCTAATTGCGTTGACTCATTACGGACTGTTGTGCAATAATATCGCGCTTTACACATTTGCATTTTTTTTTTTTTAATCGCGACACAGAAATCGCGTATTCTTACAATGTGCTCGCCTACTTCGTCATTTGTGTCTTGCTTCCCGCCTTTCCTTCCTCATTCGATTAAAGATTGTATCCGAAGAACAATATTTTTTCGCGACGCACAATTATCGATAAATATACGTATATGTATAATATATGTATATATAAGTATGTATACCTATATATTTACGCATAAATAATCGACAGCGCGTTTATCTCTGATCTTATGTACAATTGTAGATTACACGAAATTAAAAATAATATTTTACGGAGACGTGTCTCCTTCTTTCTCACTGTCTCATTCATTCTCTCTCTTTCTCTCTTTCATTTCTCTCATTTTTCTGTTCACTCTGTGATTTCTCCCTCTCTGTTTTTTTTTCTCGTTCATTACTTTCTCTTACGCAACAAGTAAAATAATATCATGTTTTCTTTTTATTTAGTGGAAAGTCGTATTATAGTCATCTTCGTACTGTAGGAACTTAAAATGGTGACTTCATTGTGATCGGAGTCTCGGAGAAAAATAAAACATTCTGTCCCATTCGTCAATCACCGGTGCTTAATATTTTTTTTTATAAAAAAACTCAATCTTTTTATAAAGCATTGCCTCTTAGGAGATTTATAAAAAGATCGAGATGTTAGAATTAGTTTATAAAATTAACAAATCTAGAAAAAAGAATTCAATTTTTTAAAAAGCATGTACTACTCATTAAACCCAACAAAAGATGCTGAAAAATCAATCTCGTCAGAAGCGAAAGCTTCTTTCGAATGAATACTACATGCGTCTATTACAAGTTTCGAACCCTCTTTTCTAATACCTCCTAGATAATGAAAATAATGGCGCGACGTTATTTATAAAATAATCCATAAATTTATAAAATAATCCGTATTCCAACATTCGGATACAACCCTTCCTGTCTTTCCATTCTTCTTTAGTGCTCTTGTATGTCTATTACGACATTTTAACATATTTTAATGCGAATTACCATTGCATAATTAATTGATAAGAATTATAATTATTTATCATTACTTATGCGCCCAACTTTTTGACCATTTAATTCGAGCAGATAAACAGTACAAACGATTTTACCCAAAAATTGATTAAAGACTTTCTTTCGTACCCACCATTCTAATATATATCCATTTAATATACGTATATTGCTTAATGTATACCCCAACACATCACAACATAAACAAGCCAATGCATAAATTTAAATTTCAACTAACGTGTGTGATAAGCGTAGTATCCTTTCGCAATAATAAAGTAACCAATCGATACGCGTCTCTATCCGCACCCTATGTGACAATGATAATACTCCTTTTTCTCTGTGCTTGTATGTGTTTCCCCGCTCTCTTTCTCACCCTCTCTCTTTCATGCATCTCTCTGCCTCTCTTTTCCCTTTTTCTCGCTCTTTCTTTCACGCACATTAGAATCATCTCGTCTTCTCCCTCCTTTAAAGCTTTGCGCGTCGTTTTTCGCGAAAAAGGCGAAAGACGATGAACATCACAATCGGAGGCAAAAGTTCTCGCATGTTTAATATTCTAAAGGAAGGAGGGGAGGGGTCTACGAACAACGAAACACTAATTGAGAAAAGAAACGTACCGATCGCTTCTTTTTTCAATCACCTGCAAAATAATACTGAATTCTGCACATAGTGCCTATCACAAATATATCTATATGCGTAACACTCATGTATACCTCTTGCACGCATTTTCACACGCATACGAGCAGTCATTGCCTAACTGTATGCTAAACCTTTGTGAGAGTCATCACACACAGTTAAGACGTAATCCTATGTCTCTATTTCTTCTCTCGTCAACAGAGTGAATAAAAAATTGTTAAAACCATTTTCAATGTGGCTGTACCATCTTGTACGTCTGTTGCTCGAGCGTCGTTTCGCGATTAATCATTGAAACGAAATTATCTAATGAAAACCAAAACGAGAGCTGTTACACAATCAGCTGTTGAAAGAAAAAGTATTTCAAATCTAAAGAAACAAAAAAAAGGAGAAAAATGCAAATTTTTCCGTCAACGTTCGCCAAATGTTGGCATTTAATTGGAAAAAACTAGCGTTAGAACGAATTCAATTAGATGTACCAATACTATCACTGATGATTTATCTAAAAGCAAACGGACAATATAAGCGTTGAAGTGTGTTATGTACATTTCAATGCTCATATGCTGTCAAACAATTACGATAAAATATTTCATTAGTTACGCGATTTGTCTATGTTTATGTAAATTTGTATACTTTTAATGTGCGAAAATGTAAACTCTTAATGTGGATCAATGCATATAGATGTTCATTTATCTAACAATGTTGTAAGCCATAAAAAGAAAAATGAAAGAAATAAATATATATGTAATTCGAAAGAATGAAGAGATTCGCAAAAATAAATAATTGTAAGAGCGACGGAATCGATGGTACAGAACGCTGGAGCAGTTATAAACTCTTTTGAAACACCCTGTATATATAATATATAATATTAATAGTCAATAATAATATCAGTTTGTATTGTACAGGCTGTTCCGGGGGGTGCGGGGTCCGAAAAACACCGTGGTCTCTCCAATCTTTATTTCAAACCCTCTTCATACGCTCCCTCCGTCGTTTATGCTCTACTTAAGTTGCTATTTTATTATTATTATTTTAATATTACTATTATTATTTTCTCATAATATATCTTATCTTATTTCTTTCTAGGATTAGTAAGGAGTGTGACATAACGGACCCTAGCATATGATTCTTATCTTTGCCATTCCTCGCCATTTCTTATCTCTTTTCTTTTCTCATTTCCCTTCTTTTTTATTCTTAATCTCTTTAACGAAATAATCGTATCGTATTATAACATTATTAATAATTTACCATTACCTTTACAGTTTAATATGTAGCATTTTCTTTATCTATCGTAGATTTGTCTGTGGCTATCCCTGATGTGTTAGTTACCCTGCGCTTCCGTCTGGTTGTCGAAATATTGTTGTGAAATTGTGGTCTACGATATATATTAAGAGTTTGTGTTCAACGTTTTTGCTCCATATATATTTCTCCTCCTATCGTCTCTTGCTTCCGGATTCAAATCAGCACAATTTCGGCGAGTTCAGCTTTCGGTACGGGTACGCAAACATATTTCCTTTTTCCGTATCCGTACCATCGAATCGAACTCTCCGAACAATTATACCGCTATACCCAATGTTTAATTTTCGTTTAAGAAGCATTTCGCGTTCCGGCATGTCGCCAAGATCAGCGATCGCGCTCGCTTGCCTCGTTCATCATCAAATTATCAGTTCGCAACGAGTCGGCCAGAGATAGTCGTTCGCCTCTCGACGGATTGAGCGATATTTCAATCATTCGCGAGTCGTCAGATTTCTAAAAACGCGTAACACACATCGCGGAAAACACGAACAGAACGATTCGCGTAGTTGGCGCGAAATAAAAAACAGTCAACAATTAAAGATATTATTTACAGATGTAACGTGTTACCGGGGAGAGGAGGGCGGGGTGGGAGTGAAAGGAGGCGAGCGCATAAAATTTCTAAAAATTATGCGCGACGAGGCAATCGCGCTGACGTGACGGCGGATCAGGCTCTCGGGGATTGGCAAACGGGAAATCTTGGCAGGTTCGCTGTTATCGAGTAATTCACGGCCGTCGCGCAATTCGGCAAGATTTTTTTTCTTCCTCGTAGAAATAAATAGAAAAAAGTATCGCGGACGACTCGCGCGAAAGTGACGAACAATCGATTTCCTTGCCGGTAATGTACCGTTGTCTATTTCACTGGGATACATTCGAGAAACTTGGTTTAATTGCACGATGTAGCGGCGATCAACGCATTTCGATTAAAAAGTAAAAACTATATAAATTCTAAGCTAAAACTAATTTACAATTAAACTAAAACTAAGATACATTCCTAATTTTAAAAGAAGATTCGATTTAAAAAAGTTTAATTCATCATAATTTGATTATAAAAAAAAGCAAAATGTAATGATTCCTTTTTCATTAAATATTTTTATATTAATGAATGTTTTTATACTTATTTATAATTGTAATGTAAAATGTCATGTAATTTTTATAATTTATGTTTAAATATTTTATGGAATCTTTTTCCAACAATGAGCAATTCTATCTCAAAAAAAAATGAGATAAATCAACTAGCTAAACAATTTAATTTACTCTAGTTAGACAAAATAAATTACGCGCTGAAATATAAATACGCCCATATGTTTATCATTGTTTTAATTCAGTTATATATGTACATGTACATGTTTTAATTCAGTTATATATGTACAACTGAATTCAGAAACGCAAATCAACTTAAATATTATTTATAGTAACGCATTCCTAAAGTCCTAAGCTTTAATCTATAATAGCAAATAATAACAAAATCAAAGCACAAAAAAGATCAAAGAAGAAAATATTATCCAACAAAATCTCTCCATTGTTCCATTAAGAAAGATTGAGATACCAATTTCAATCAAAAGCAAGTTAAGGCAAGTTTCTCGACTATCGTTAATTAATTATGACATATATTTAAAAAAAAAATTATGTCTTCTATGATTTTATTATCTATCAAGAATATGATCGTCACTTCTCGTTCGAGACACCCGTTACACCGACAACGATTGTAAGTTAATTCAGCACAGACGTCGTTATATATACTTTACGTAACCGGTCGCAATACTATTTGGTATATGACGCGCTTTTGCAGCAGGAACTATTTCATAGCAATGATGCGAAAGTTTTCTCGATCGCGTCGGCAAAATTTCTCGATGTCGTTTCGTTCGCGCGAAAAGATCCGACAAATTCTCGGTTCGGCGACGTTCTCCTCGAGATAATCGGCGAACGATGTATAAAGCAAGACGATGATCCTCGGTGTCGTCCGCGAATTTGCGACCGAATCTGAACGCGAACAAATGAACATCGTCCATTAACATCGAAAGGTAGGATGTACACTCGAGAATCTTATCATCAAGATTCACTTTTGACGATTTTACATTCATTTAACGAAATGTATGATTGATAATCATTTTTAATGATTTATCGATAGTAAAATTATCAGGCAGACGAGACGTTCATTGAAAAAAACCCAGTTTTTAAATTGCGTTCGCTGAGAGTTTCATGATCAAAGACAGTGATTTTGACAACAGAAATCTCACGTGTATATCCGACCCGACGGAAGAAAGATGAAACTAAAACAATGGCAAGCACAGTAATTGATGCTGGTTAAGCGTGGATCGAGCAAAAGCTCGAATGTTCATCGAGGGTGTTCTCTCCCTGGGAGAGCTGCGAGTCGGTTGGTAAAAGTCAGTCTTGTGAAGGATAGTGTGAGAATCGCGCGTGTGTAAATCTATGTATATACCCCGCACACCTGCGATAAGGAGGGAGCCGCTCGATTAATTATCGCGATTAATTAACCCAATCGGTTGCGAGGAACGTAAAACTGTTTCTTCCCGTCCACAGATGAACTTCTCGATTCTAGCTAGACGTGTCGTTGCATCCGCATTCAAATCGATAGTCTCATTCCGAGGAGGAGTATATTAAAAATTCATATATTCTTTTAGATCCGTAAATACGCGAGTACGCACCGCGATAACTTTGGCCGCAACATCTTGGGAAGTTACGTCCAAGATTTATTGTATTCGCGTTCGCGGCGCAACTCGCGAATCTTTGGATTTATATGCAGCAGTATATAAATATGTACGTCGTTCGTAACCAAATTTGCTAATCATCCGCGACCATCCGCCAGTCCTCGCGAGCAAAGGTAACAAATAAATCGTCGCTTAACATCAACACGTACCTCGTACAGCATCCAAACGGTATTCTACTTAATTCTAATCTGAACCGTTCTGTTGTAGCAACGTAGGCGCCGATTGTGTCGGTTGCGGTTGCATCGACGACGACGACGACGACTCCTGATGATGATGATGATCGACTATAGGCGACGGTGTTTCGCTGGTCTGCGAACTCGTCAGATCGCCGCCACCGTTGCCATCTCCACCACCTCCTAGACATCCACCCCCGTCGCCGCTCGAATTCGCGGACGATTCGAAGGTTTTCTGCTCGCTCGGAGGTAACAGATGCACCAGGGGATAGGGCGCGGCGGCATAATCGGCGGGATAGAAGCCTTGCGTAATATTGCTGCCGATTAGGGAGCGATGAGAAGCGAAGCCGCTGTTGTCTGAATGCTGCAACGACAACGCGAGCGCGTGGCTTATCTGCGCTGACTGCTGGACGGGCTTGATGTTATTGTTGTTCATAATCTCGGGAGTGTTGGCGCCGGTACAATTCCTACGCAATTGTTCCAGCTTGAGACTCTTCCCATATTTGCCGCGCACGTACATCAGCAGGCTGTTGTAAGGAATGCCGAATAAGCGACTAGCTTGCGATGTGGTGAGCTTCTTTTCCCAGACATGTTGTAGAGCTAATGTAAGTTCGTTATTCGTCCACGATCTCGGCGGTCCACCTCGCGGCGCACTATGTTGCCCCTTTGGCCTGTTTACCGCGAGCGCGCGGCTGTTGTGATCGTTCCACCTACGTGGTGTCCCATCGCTATCGCTCCGATGTTTTTTCGTTTTTTTCGGAGGAGGACCAAGATTTGGCGCACCAAAGATGTTCTGCAGTGTCTCCTGCTTGAAGTTATCCGTGAGAAACGAGTCCGGGAGAACTGCCCTGTCATACGTGGCCGTGTGAGAAAAAAGTCCGCCACCGAGAGTCACGCCGTCCAATGGCGTAAACATCGCCAAGGAACGTCGCGATACTATCGACGATTCTTGCTGTTGCTGTTGCTGATACGGATGGGACCTACCGGGCCCATGCGGACTGTCTTCGCGCGTATGATGACTCTGTGGTGGAGGCGGCGGCAGTGGACTCTGCCCGGGCAGCCATTGGCTCGCCAGATGGCCGAGGCTTGTCAGGTACTCGGGAGACTGCGTTTGCGTCAGAGACATCGACGGTATCACGGTGGCGACCGCCGCCGCTACGGCCGCCGGTATGTCTTGTATGGAACCGTCCGGATGCAGCAGACTCGTCCCCGTAAGCGGCGAACCGCGCGGACTACTCGTCGCTTCGCTGCCCTCTGTCTTGACGCGATGCTGATCCAGTCCGCTCGGCGATAAAGACTTTTTCATCGAGAGATTCTCCGCCATATCTTCTTGCTGATGCTGTTGATTCTGCTGAACGTTGATCATTTGTTGTTGATCGTTTCTATTGATTATTTGTTGTTGAGGATACTGAGGCTGTTGTAATTGCAGATGCGGTTGCTGCTGCTGTGCCTGGTGCTGGTTCCCGCTGAGATTAAGAACGCTCGGCAATGGACTCAAACTGGCCGGCGGTGTCGAGCGTCTGCTCAGGTCCTGCGGCAGCAATTCGCCGGAACGTCGGCGCGGACGCGCCTGCTTTCGACGCGGCATCAGTGGCGAGCTACAGCTCTCACGGATGCCAAAGTTCATGTGGCCAATGAGCGGTTTGGTTGGATGGTCCCTCGTTTGTTGAAACAGCGTGGGCTTTATCTCCCTCGTGTTCTCCAACGCGTTGTCGTCCTCCTCCGGAGTACCGTGTCGCGCGTCCTCAGGTGTGGTAAACTCCAGAAGCGTCGACGAAGATGACGACGGTCTGGGTTCCTCCGACACCAGTCTAGGTTCCGACGACGATAGACCGCGCACTTGCAGGCATTCCGCGGCTCTCATCAAACCTGGCAATTCCTCCTGAGCGATCTTCACCTCGCCGCCATACATAAAGTCGATTATAGTGGACAATTCATGATTCGAAAAGTCCTTCAGTACAATCACGGGATGTTTACATGGATTCTCCGCGAATATCCTCTCGAAGAAAGGACTGCAACATAAAATCACTCCATGATTAGGAGGTTGTTTCGAAATGTTGCTGGTCGCGCAAGGAGACTACATTCTTCTACAAAAGATCGATTTACGGTTAATTAAACGTTACGGCGCACAATCGCCCACGAAACTTTCGCATCGCGCTACTTACAACGTTACATGCATCGCATGGCGAAGAAACGTTGCGTGTCTTCGCTCAGTAAGATAGAACGGTCGGCCAGAAACCGCGGGCAAAAAGCCACCGCAAGGATTAGCGTTACTTCTCTGGATCGAGCGACAGCGAATCAATCAGATGGTACAAGACTTTCGCTCGTTGTCAACTTTACGTCACACGTCCCGGGCGCGAAGCGAGAAAGAGCATTGCGGTGTAACGTGTAGACGATGACGCGGCGCCGCCGTCGTAAACCACGAAGGAAGGAACGATGAGGAGAAATTTTTTCACGAATGAGAGAAAGACTCGCTCGCGCAAAATACTATTTCCTCGCGTTGTTTCAGAACGCGACGTTTTTTTTTTAAGATATGTTGTACACTTTTGTCAAGCACGATAAAACTCGCTCGGTCCGATCGTTTTCAGTCCAAGTACGTGGAACCGCTAGAGGAACAAATAATGTAGGAAGTTATTGTCACGAGATATACAGGCGAAGGCGGGTTAGTTAGAAAGCTTTAAATCATCGCCGTCAAGCTAATATATTTCTTACTCTATGCGCAATAGTAATACTTTTTTTCATTTAATGGCGTTTCACCTGCAGTGACATGAGTCACACTATCGGTTCCACAATCTTGGAGAATCTATTGTGTCAAAATTTTTCTTTTTTCTTTTAATACAACGGAAAAGCCTCATCGAACATGAAAATCGTTGTTCAATTGATTTTAATGTTTAATTAAGATCAAAATTTAATATACAATTTCTTATATTGATTTTTAAATTACTCTTACTTAAAAATAGTAAGTCTATATTAAATCAAGTACGTATCAAGAATAGGGATTTTATATTATATATAGAATGCTTATTTCGAAAACTCATCATTATGATATAAATTATACTAAAAAAGTTATATAAGAAAAAATTGCAAAAATTAAATTTTGCATAAGCAAAAAATAAAGTAATGAGTATAATAGTGTGTCCAATTTGTATACAAAAATAAAAAAATTCGGAAGCAAATTATAAAAAAGTATAGTTTAACCATTACAAAAGAATGAAGAAATACATTCGATTTCGATATAGCTCTCTCCTCTCTCTCAGCATGTTCCGTAAGCATTTTCACTTTTTTTAAATCTTTTTCGTTAAAGAGATACGAAATGTTATCATTAGTAATAAATTTTTCTTCATTTGTTTATTTCATTCCATTTTTTGGCTGTGCAGGAGATAAAAGAATTTTAGCAAATTTACGAATATAAGAAACGCCTGCAATTACCGACCTGCAGATACAAAATATACAATTTTTACCGTATGTAAATGTAACGTTGAAAATTGTGAATATAAATCTTTATCTCTATCATTTTTTTTTTAATATTTTATTGCAATTAAAACATTTACTTCACGAGACCAGTAAGATGTGAAAGTTTATATAGCCTACGATTCTTTGAACTATCAGGTAAGAAACACTCATATTCACAAGTTGTCGGATATACTATCATTTCATAAAATAATTCTATTTTCTTTTATTATTGGCGCATTATCATAAAAAATCTAACAAATTTCCTTATCGTAATCTCCAAATGTTGTTAACAATTGTTAGTTTGAGAGGCTGCAGAGTTTAGAATAGAAAACAAGACATTGTTGTAATTTTTCCCTCGGGTTAGAATGAAATTTGGTGTTAAAATAAACTTTTGTGTTAGAAATAAAAATTTTGCCAAGAGAGAGAGAGAGAGAGAGAGGGGGAAGAGAAAAAGAATAAAAAATTAATGTAAAAAAAAGTAATCATTAAAAAAATTATTTTTTGGAAAATATTTTATACTTCTCTTCTCTACCTGCAGGCGCTGAGGACGACTTTGTGTGCCTTGACGCTGCTCTCGGCGCAGATCAGGGTCACGTCGACCAGATTTTCCTGGTGTAGCAGTTCCTGAAAGAACTGTTGTATGTGGGCTTGATGATTGTTCCACCGTAAAGAATAGAGGGATTGGACACCCATCCTGTCGGGACTATTCCCGACGCTCGACATTCTTCTTCCGCCGCTAGCGCCGGAAGCTGGTGACTTAGCAGAGCCGCCACCTTGCCCCGCCCCGTTCTCTCTCGTGCCGTGTTTTCGTGGTCCTGCGTGGTCCTTCCTCTTCCATGCACGCACGTATGTGGCCACGCACGTATCAAGGTAACTCCCTCTTCGTTCTTCTCCCCCTCTTCGGCCGCGTCGTCGCTATTTTGCACCGTGCCGTTCTCCTAAAATCCGAGAATGCGGAATGACCGGTTAAAACGCGGCTCGCCACTAGCGGAGTGGGAAAGGGGACCAAGTCTCCGAAACAGAGAGAAAGGGACAGCCGACGCCACGTTCCCAAAGGTCATGGCAGAGGGGTGGTTTCGCAGAGGTGCTCCCCTCGAGTTTTCCCGCCGCTCGGAGTTTCGGAGGATCTACGATGGCGAGATGTGCGCTCGCGCCGATATCACAAGTCAAGCTATTAGAAAGTTTTTGCAATATCGTGCTTCGAGATACGGTAAACGTTAAGTCGCGTGCAAATTTTTGTTTGAATAAATCGGCAATTTACACCTTGGACCACACTTTCCACTTGTATCGCGCTTCTTTATTTATCCAGCAGATTTCAACGAGACTAAGCGACACTAAAATTTTAGGAGCTCCTCGTCGATTCAATTTTTACAGACATTGTTGCACTTTTTTTACGAAAATTATATAAAAATATTTATACTAAATAAAAATTATTTATAAAATATTCCGTTAAATAAAGATCGAATAAACTGTTGTTAAAAAAATAAATCCAATTTAAATTTCTATAGAATCTTACACAGATGTATATCTTTCAGGAAAGATTAACGTTTGTATTGAGGGAGTGTATGATTTTACAAAAATTGTAAAATAAAATTGCATTATGCAACAGGCTGGCTTATCACTCTGATAGACAATCATCAGATGCGTGCCGTTCCTAAGAACTGTCTATGCGTTAATTATTCATCTGGTCGAATACGTGATAATTATTATCGAATCGCACTTCGGGCGTGATTCATCCCCTTCCCCGAGTATTTAATAGCGACGGATTCGCTTCATCGACGATCGAGTGTTTGGCTATAATTTGGGAATAATTTTGCGCCTGATAAAAAGGGGTAACCTCTCGGAAAAAGGGAAAGACTGGCGGCCATACGATCAATTTCGCACGCTTCCTATGGTGCCGGCTACCATTCAATTCGTTGCGAGGGAAATTTTCCAAATCGACATGCGAAATCTCATGAGCGGATTCGAAAGTTATATCAGTCACATGGAGAGACACCCACGCGAACGAAATGGCAACGGAATAAATTCTACGATTCTCTTGGAGAGATTAATCAAATATATCGTACATCTCGTCTTTTTTTATCGTTCACTGACATTCTACCATCCAACCCTTGGAAAGTTATTAGAAGACACTTATCTGAGAGTAACTCGTCTTTATCAATCATCCGTTAAATTACAGCGATTCGTGAACTTGTCGAGGAAACGCACGTTACACCTACAAGCAAAGAGCTTTTGAGCGCCATTCCCTTTATTAACGTTACCGTATAAATAATGCACGATTTTAAATTAGGTCGATAGTGTATCCAATAACGTAAATTATACTTAACAAAATTACAAATGCATTTTTAATTAGCTCGTGTACACTCACTTCTTTCCCTCTCTACGTCAATAAAATACACTATTTAACATATAGGTAAGCGTACGCAATTCTAACACAATGGATGACCCTTGAGCCTCTACACGTTGCTCTAGTCACCTGTACGCGACACAAATCAAAACGAATAATGTAACGTTGGCGCGCGTTCATGTGCGTTTATTTTATAATTAAAACATAATTAATGCAGAAAAGGTGGCATACATGCATAGACACGCAATATGATCTGAAACGAGCGCACGCACCTCTTCAACGTCACGTCATTCGCACATATGCGATTGTAAATTGCATCTTGTTAAACCGAAGAAAAAATCAGTTACAATGCATTCGATAACTCACTCTGTAATGATATTAATATTATGCAATATTTACAATAACGATAAAAATAATAAAATTATTCGAAAAGAGAGAAACACAAGTACACATTACATGCGAAATGGGGGAATCCTCCCGCGTAATTTGCGCTCAAAAGAGATTCTACGTGAAACGAATATCTTTGATAGTGTCGCGATGTTAGAAAATCTCGAAAAATATAATCGATATTGAATAGAATAGAGGGATTTTACTCAAGTTTGTGTCAAGCGTCAAAATCACTGTCAGTCATCGGCGTTGAATAAGCAATTAATAAAAGTGCGTTTTACGTCGCATCGCATAATTAACAGTTAGCTGACAGCTCTCTTACAATAGTAAACAATCTCTCTGGTGGAAGAGACCGGGGTAGGCGAACACGACAAACAGCGAACCGCTACAGAGTACAAACGAAAACGACGAGTTTCAATGTGTCACGCGACAAAATCAAATAATCGAACTCGCTTTTCGACCCACTACCCTTTTACATACTTCGACGATGAGCGTAAAAGCAACATACGACCACATTTCGATCGCTTTGATGATAAATCGCGAGACTGGAGAACATTTCTCCCTGTCTCTCTCTTTCTCTCACACTCGTTCTCTCTCTCTCTCTCTTTCTTTCTGGTTCGTTTCGTAAAACGTATCCCAGGGAACCGCCGAACCGGAATACGTCACTGTGCGCCGTCGAAAACTCCCCGCAAGTTTGTTGTCAAACTCGCACGTGTTCGGAAAAAGCGCGGATTTACATCGACCGGTACTCTCTCGCGATATCCTTTTTGCTCCTGCTTCATTTTTCTTTTTTATTTTTCACGTCCGCGTTTCGAAGAGACGATGCGCGCAAACTATTAGTCAGTAACGGTACATCGCGTACTAAACTTCGTCGGACGTATACGTGAAAAAGAGCAAAGATTAATGTCGATGCTCGCGGTTCGCGCGATACGTAAACAATCACGACGCTAATCAAAGTTGGAGATTTTCAAATGAATGGAATAAATGAAATTGAAATAAAATATGCGCGACAATTCGCTGGTCGATTGACCGGATTCCCACGTGCTTCAACCCTCAACTGGCTTAATCTCGATATCCAAAAGATGCGAGAAAATTAATTGCTGCATGGTATCATTATGATTTTTACATGAATCATTATCCGACTGTAATATTTGACAAAACAAAAAGAAAAGTAACTTAATTTAAATGTCAGAAAAATTTTTATTATTGATAAATTAGAGAATGCATAAATTGTCTTCTAAAATACATGTAATGTTGGTTCTAACATGTAATAAGTACTTTTCCCTATTTTTCTTCCACGTTTCGTGAAACGTTTGAAACTTTTTCTTCATGATTTTTTTATCATAGGTCTCTTTATATCCTCTATGTCAAAAAAAGACGTGTGCTTCTTTTATAATTTTATAAACACATAATTAATATATAATTAATAATTTTAACATATTATCGTAAATTAATCAGTTTTATTTTTGTAGAAACTAAAAACTTAATGTAAATATTCTAAATTTTTCTGTCGATGAAAATAATATAGAATATCTCACATAAATCGCGGACATAAATCCTGTATACAATTCCAACGTTTATTGAATGAGAAAAAACTGCGCCAGATAACCACGTAATCTATTTGTTAATATTGCGTATATTAGTAGTCCGATTCCGCTTCTTTTTTATCAGAACTCGTGTACGATGTACCGAGAAAAAAACTTAGAATAAACTTAAAAATTTACAGATGCACACAGTGTTATAAACGTCAATTTAAACTCGATTCGTAAAACTCGCAATCATAAATACCAGACATGCAATGAGGTTTAGAGATGATCATCACACAAATCTTCGGACAATGGATGCTGCTAGTTGAAGGTTAAAGCACCGGTCTCGCTTGAGTGATCTGATCGAGCTCTCACAGATCTACGATTGGATCTCACGAGTTCGATTCCTCCCCGTGTGTAGAACATAAATCCTCTTCGTTAGACAACTCGCCTCTTTTTCCAAATTAGAATTATTCGATTCAGTAATTGAATCTACGAAAAACCTCGTCCTTCCGAGATACCATGAGATTCATCGAAATTATTCGGCTCGCATGTTCGCAGATTTCTTGCCACTAGAGAGAACTTTTCCGAGAGAGAATGCAATCTCAAAATCGGATACACATGGAAGAGCAATGCACAATCACACCTATGCGCTCGCGTTCTTATGATGCACTTGCGCCACTGACAATCTGAAGGCTCACTGCACGGAGGATCGAATCTTTTATCGGCACTCAGCTCACTTTATCGTCCTCGAAATCTCAAACGTTTTCGTAGAATACTCGACTGACAAAGGATCACGCACAAGGCGCCGATTTACGACGCAGGAATCTTGCGCGGGAAGACTGCGAATCTCCAGAGACACGGCAAAACATCTTCATTGTGTAAATGTGTGCGCCAGAGAAGAAGTCAAGACGAATGAATGAAAAGGAGAGAACAATAAACAAGGAAAAACAAAGAAAAACACCCTTGTTTCTCTTACTCGCCTCAGTATTTACCTCGTTTACAACTATCTGTAATTAAACAAGAAATGAAGAAATCATTACGCAAGAAACATAATAAAGACGAGTAACAAAAAGATGTATAATCATTAAATAAAGTTATAATTAAATACATGCTAACAGAAAATTATAAAAGTTTCAATCAAATAATACACGCGCGATCAAACCGATAGGCAAAAAGATACACGTATAATAATTGCAAAGAGGTCTTCAAAAATGATAAAAAAATAAAAGAGGAACAATGTACGAGGGAAGCAGGGAGCGTGGCGCTCCTAAACGATCAGCTGATCCTCACTGTCACCCACCGTGTAGCTCGCGGCGAGGGAGAGATCACAAGAGCGCACGAGGAAACTACCGGCGGCGGCCGGCTCACGTGCCGAATTTTTCCAAAAGTATATCTCGGCACACGCACACACGTGTGTAACACATTGCGGGGCACCGCACAATCGCAAACAATCGCGAGCACCTGCAAGCGAGATCCCGCGCTATTTCTCGTCGCGTGTATCTCTGGTAAACACCGCGCGGCCGGGTAAACACTGGCTTTCACGAAGTCGTGGGACACCGGAGGGAATTGACGACGGAGGGTCGAGACGCAGGGATGGTTGTCGCGTATCTCGCGCGGCAAGAGACGCACGGGGTGCGTCGACTGGCGGAAATAGCACGCGTGTGTGCGCGCGAGGGGGTGGTCGAGAGAGAACTGACCGTGTCGTGCGGGTTGCGTGTGCGGCACACAGAGCGGCGTCGGCGACGGCCGGTGAGTGAATGCGCCGTGACGTTAGGCGCCCCTCCTAAGATTTCCGCCCCTCTCGCTCCTTAAACCTCACATGCTTCCCCTCCCCATCTCTTCGTTTCTCAAGCGGTCGGCGTGTCTCTTTCTTCGCGGGGCGCTCTCGCTCTCGCTCGGTCGCCGGTTAGCCCGCGTCTTTCCCTTCGGCTCTATCCCTCTCTCACTCCCGCTTTCTCGCTCATGTGCGATCTCGAATCCACCTCCCTTCGGTTTCTCCGCCGTCACTACGCTCTCCCTTCCTACCCGTCCCATCCTCGCGCGTACGAGCCGGTTCGTTCGTTCTCTCTCCCACTCTCTTTCGCTCTCTTCCTCGCCACCCCCGACGCTTGTCCCGCGCCGCTCCAACCAACGCTCGCGGACCGCGAACTACCCCTTTCCTTGCTTTCTACTTTGGGGAGAGCCGCTTGTTCCGATGCGAGACGCGCCGCTTCTTGTTGCCCTAACTCGTCGCCCCCTCACCCCTTTTCACCACCGGGCGCGCGCGACCTAACCCTCCTGAATCCGCCGGAATCGTCGCGCGGTTCCTCAGGATATCAACGGCCGCGAAAAGTTCGACGCGTTGGAGGTACCATGATTTTTTTAAACGTGCTCCTTGTTGCAACTGTTGATTAATATTCCATTTATGCGAAAATCTTTTGAGTATTTTATCGCGTTTTAACAATTGTTTTATGACATTTATCTTACATATATGGTGCGTTGGAGTGCACAGGAACGAGTTTAACAATTTAAAGACACGTGTATTTAATCTAAGGTATGTCATATAAATATGTATAAATGCGAAAAGAATTATAATTTTTCATTATTTTTTACACTTTTTGCATTCATTCTTTGGATATTTATGATCAAATAGATTTGCAAATTTTGCTGGCTCAAAATCAAAGACGCTTTGATGCTGCATATTAATCAACAATAATCGTTTAAGAGCTTCTTTGGAAAAATTTTTTCGGAAGAAGAAAAAATGATTTTTCACAATTAAGAAATATAGAGATGTAGAGATAGTTAGTATCAATGTATAAAAATATAAGTGATAATTATATATTAATATATCATTATATATATTACTTTTTCAAATTGTAAACTAAATTTTTGATTTTTTCTACATGTACGACAATTATTTAACATACTACGTAGACAAGAAAAAATTGCACATAATTATTAATAAAATTCAACTTGTTAAGGTAGAAAATAAAAATGCCCTGTTGCATATGCTTCATGCGCACACAGATGCACACAGACGCGCACGCACACACACACACACACATACTCGCCGCTTCTCCGATATTTATAAAAAATAAAGTGGTACCTTTACGCACAATATGTTACTAAAAATAAACGGTATGTAAATTACACCTCATTACCATTCACGTCATAAAAAATCATATCTACGTCTTCATTCTTTGATTTGGTTCTTTCAGATTCTACCGTAATATTTCGATGATTTCCATGATTTTATCTTCTTTCTTTCAAAAATCGAATACAATAATTATATCGTAAAAATATATCCATTTAATCTTAACGGGACCAATTTTTATGAGCTGTTCTGTGATGATATATAAAAATAAATATAAAAATATATATATAAAAATATATATAAAAATAAATATTTTTTTATGTAACTGCTTAACGAATTTTTTAGTTTTACATGCTACAAGAAAATCGCAAGTCTCCAAATGCGTAAGATGTTTTGTCAGACTGTTAAAATTTAAGGAATTCACAAATTTAGATTATCTTCTGAAAGAAGTACCTGCAAATTCTGAGAATTTCATCTCGTCTTTTTGACACAATGGCGTCCTTTCCTTTCCTTTCTTCGCTTTATCTTCTGTGTAGAAATGTGTCGGTTTATACGGAATTAGAGTCCTGCGAAAAACTGAATCGCGTCGCCGTCGAAGGCTCGATCGGCAGCGAGTATGTATATTAAGATCAAGACACACGGAAATAACGGATGATGAGAATATTGCTGATAAAGTCAAATAGTCAACGTCGCTGTCCAAGATGGTATCATGCTCAAAATAAATTTCAGAAAAGAATATCTTAAATATACGATGTTATAACTATAAAATTTTGCTCGTCAAGCAGAGTCCCAAAAAGTCCTTCCCTCTTTTCTGTGTTTTACTTATAAAATTAACAAAAAGAAAAATAAAAAAATTTTTTAGCATACATGTTTAACTTAATAATCACTATAAAATTTTTTTTTATTTAATTTTATTTCTTACTCATTTTTGTTCATTTTTCTTATTTTACTTTTTAATTAAAGATTAGCTATCTTTTAACATCGCGGGTCTTATTATTCATACTTAATAATATAGATAATAAATAATAGTTACACTTTTAAAACGAAGCACCGAGACAAAGGATTTGAGATCCAAATCTAGGATCTTTGGACCGTCGAAAATCTCGAACGACACCGCGGCACTACATTGAAATATGTACAAAATGGAAATTCCAGAGTTTTCTATGACAATCGCGCATATTCTGTTCATGCGTTGTCACATGACCGGTCCTTGTAACCTCCAGGTATCTTCCAAACGACGGCCGGAATAATAACCGGGACAAACCACCAGAGGCAAGCACACACATGACACAATCACCGCAAACAAATGCACGCGCACGTGCTGAAATTAGAATATTGTCAGCTGCTGACCCGTCTTGACAGGGCGATGATGATCGCGCATATTATGGATTCTCGCATCATCATCATCGTCGTCATCAGCTCTTCATAGGGCTTCGGTTCTCCCTGTCGAGTTCGGTCGCGCACTCACACGTATCAGTATGATGCTGTATGTATAACCAACACAACGAAGATATTATCCCTTCACCAATCGCTAACTTGCACCATGATCTCCGCGCGTGTAATTCCGCAGGTGGCACGACGCGTTACGTACACCTGTATGCACCTAATACGCGGCGGGAAAGCGGTCGAGCGGTGACCGGACAACCTGGCTCTCAGAGCGGTCGAGTTGTTACTGCCTTGCTACTGAAAGTGGAGAACGAGACGAAGAGTCCCACCTCCTTGTGCCACCTCCAACCGAGTGGGTACCAGCCCATCGGACCCTCCTTCCGTTCTTTCTCTCTCTCTTTTTCTTTTTCTCTATATACCTAAGTGTTGAGATCTTATACACCTAACTGAATTATGTCTCATGCATTCATAGAGATTTTCATTTCAAATATTTCTGAATAACCTTCACGTACTGCGTAACCTTCACATACCTTCATACGACACCTTCGACATCATCAACAGAGACAAATTTGTTCAAAAAACGATCTACAAAACTAATCTTTTTATACATTTTATCGTCATCAAGTTGTGAACGATGATTGTAAGTTGTTATTCTACCTGCGTTTTTTCCATAGAGATCCAGTTAAAAGGTTGAGTCGAAATACCTGAGTGAAGCAAAATATATTAATACGAAACCAACGGATATTTCTTAAAAAAATTTTGCTTCTTTTCTTCTTTGGGCTAATATTTTGACGATGAATCTATTATTATAATGAAGCAAAAATTACTATGTAAAATAAAATGAAAAAGAATAGTAAACAATATTTTCAAAGAAATATATACCATAGCATCTTTTTTAACAATTAAAATGTATATCCCCTTAGTGCAAATGTAATTGTAACTGTGAGAGAAAAGAACATCTGTTTAGAATATTTATGTCGGAAATACTAGGATACTTTGGAATTCAAAAAGATTAAAAGAAAAGAAGGATAGAATATTTTATTAAAAATTAATTTTATTGTAGATAAAATTACCCGACGTCTCGTCTGCTAACTCGTAAGAAATTATCTTGCAATATGAAAAAAAATCTAATAATTACTTCATTATGTTTTTTTTATAATTATATAATAAATTTTTTGGTTTTAATTACGAAGATGGACACATATAAAAAGTGTCCGATGCCAATGAAGAATCGCGTCGACAAAAATTTCCTTATATTGCGTTTCGCATCTCAGTTAAAAAGCGCTTTCGCGTCATTATGAAGTATCCCGACCAAAAGGAATTTGTTAACAATATGAATCCCGCCTTTGCAATTGTTTGTGCAATAAGCCGCTTACGTACGGACTCCAAAAGATATTACTGTGTGCGTGTATTTATAATTCTCGCTAATTTTCATCAACTCTTAATGTTCTTACCGGCATTACATCGGGAAGGCATAGTGCATTGAAATCATTATGAAGAAATAATATTCTGGCGACTTTTCGTAGGAGAAACGGCGACATCATGTATTATATATATAACAAAATATCGATAATATGATTTACATGATATTTAACAAAATGTTGCTTGAAGTTGGCACAGAATTCACGGAATTTTATATAGCCCTTATAACGAACGCAGTCTATCGAGATAATCGCCCTTCGAGATGTATCGCGATATGTAACTTCGATATTTACTTATTATAATCAATATTCTTATTTTAGTGTTATCTTTGCCGTCGACTATTAATATGCGGATAAAGACCGGCGATGACGCTAATTATATTAGAAGAGGCCTCTTTAATCTTATATATTTCTAGCATATCACTCCTAAATCAATCACAAATATTTTCAGCAATTCTTTCATAATAATAAAGTATGTCTGTTGATCTTAATAATCATAAAGCAAATGATTATAAATATTGATAGAATGAAATTTTTATAAGTGCATATATAATAGATCGTAAATTGAGACGTAAACTTTTTAGAACTATGTACAATTTAAAATTTCATAAATAGTTAAAAAAAATTAAAAACTAAGAAAGAGATTGACAACGAAATAAAATTATTCTTCTGATGCACATTGTTATTATCGGAATAACATGACACATTCAGTCTAGTGTTTAGTGAAAATTTTGTAAAACTCAAATTTAACGCGTCATCATCATTTGTATCCGCACAAGTAGCAATCATTTTGATTCTGGTTGAACCATAATTAATAGCAAACCCGAAAGGTCTTAATAAAAATGCATACCGTAATAGAGAAAGTGATAACCTTCTTCCACGTTGTTTCCCGACATATTAAAAGATGTTTTTCTTCCGAACCGATGGACTTCTTGAACTTATACGATTATGCAACATGCGAGAGGGATCTGTGATGGATATTAGAACAAACCTTTCTCGATTATCTGCTCATACCTAAAACCCTTTTCCACTCTGTTGGACGGTTAACACCGGGGCGCAATCTTACCTTACGCACACAATACTGTAATACAATATTCATACTTGCGGCCTAATTCAATGGGGCAAAAAAATACAATCCTTGAACTGGACTTAATACCTGGCGAATAAGTGTGTTAATTTCCCCGGTTCAAGTTTGAAAAATGCATACATGATTTATGTAAACCATAAGTTTTTTGTTAGCATTTGATCTGTTCGATTCGCTTGTGAAGATGGTGCATCAAGGTAAATTTATACACGATGGACGAGAGAAAATATCACTTGCTTTTCCCTCCCAAGATTAATTTATATATTATATATTTATAATTTATATATTATTTATAAACCCTTTTTTACTCAATCGTGTTACCATCAAAATATAGCATAAATTAAATATACGGTAAAGAAGCTGCAATAACATTAATTGAAGACCATAGGCAGTATGACTCAATGTGAGAAAATTATTTTCTATTTTAATAGGAAAAAAACATATACCACAAGTACGTAATGCTTCAATACAACGATATGTATCGTTATTGTACACTTGTTTTCTCATTTTACTTTTATTTTTATTTATTTTCATTTTTTTTACCAAATTAAGAATGATGATAAAACTTGCACTTACAATTATTATTATATTCGATACTTTTGTTTCCATGGTATATAATAAACACTGATTGCTTTCGTTCATTTTTCAACATGCATTAACTGTTTTAAGATTAGTATTTGTATTATATATATTAGATTAGTATTATATGTGTTAGACTAATTATATTATTCCGAAACTTTTGAAATTGATTGCAGCAAAACATTAGATAATATGCGACCTTCGAACAGTAACGAGAAGTTGATCATAGTCAACCATAACGGCCCAACTGGAGGGTCGCCCGGCGCCACGTAGCCGAGCTTCTCGAGACACAAAGCATCGCTCGACTGGTCAATTCGCACGGTACAGGTGTCCTCGAGTTGTATATGTGCCGAGCCTCCCTTGAAGATCTTTCATCATGTGGGGTAAGAAAGAGCAACGGAGCAAGACTTAAGCCCATAAACGAGGGTGCATGCCTTCACCTGCCGAGAAAAATTCTGTAGCGCAAACTAGCTAGTGCATGACTAATCGCTACATGTGCCATAAAAGCTCGAGAAAAATTCTTCGCGACAAAAGAAGATAGAGAGGAAACGAGAGAAAAATGGAGAAAGCAAACAGAGTAATAAAAAAGAATTAGTTAACGAATTTTTCGGTTTAAATAAACAGTACTTACTGTGCTTATATTTTTTCTTCCTCCATCATAAATTTCTCAGCGTTAAAAAAAGAAAAGAGAGAGAGAGAGAGAGAGAGAGAGAGAGAGAGATATGAATAAACATGAAACATACATCAGTTGTATATATTGAATTTTAACACACTTGTATAGGCATATATTAATTATGCGTGCATGTATCAATTATTACACATGTAATTTTAGAAGAAATTAAAAATGAATTGTATATAATTTACAGTATTTATAAAAAGTTCTATAGATTAATGAATAAATTAATAAATTTTATACATTCTTAATATGATTATATTTTTGAATTGTTGAGAAAGAAGGTAAAATCGATTTATAGAAAAAAAGAAAAGAAAACAAAGAATTGATCGCAATTAAGAAACTTCTTTACGCGACTAATTTAAGTTCCGCCAAAAATTTTGCCATTTCTTCTGGTAATCGTGACCACGTAGAGTCTATTTCACTCGAAAAAAAAAATCGCGTTACGTTTCCTCGAGAAGTTACGAGCGGTACGGAAAAGCTGCCTCGCATAATTTTTCGCGCGCGGCAGGAAACTTCGGCCCGCGTCCGTTCGCGCTCGCCGCCTCTCATACTCGACCCAGCCGGAATTAATTAGTATTCCATAGCGCGATAATAATCGCGGTAATTAAAAGACTCCGAAAATCCAGTTCGCCAGCAAGTTTCGAACGCAGCGCAAGTAGAACGGGGGGACGCGGGGGGTGACTCGAGCATCGGAGGCGGGGGATGCACGCGTGGGACGACAGGGGGTACAAGGTGGTCGTAGAGAAGTACCCACTTCCCGTAGCCATCCGCCCGTTCTTGTGTCCCTGTTTAAGGATTTCGCCGGTGCGGAGTGCCTGGTACCACTACATACCCCCCCTGGCCTTCTTCTCCCCCTGGCCCCGGTCGCCCCCGCTTGCTCTCAACGCGTACCGCGCGCGCGGCACCCCACTCCCGTTCGTTTTCCTCATCCGCGAGGAGGAAACAGCCCGCAGGGGTTCTCATCTCTGCGCGTCGCGCCCGCCGCACCGTCACACGTGCGCGGTGGCGCGCGCGCGCGCGCGCGCACGCGGGGGAGGGCGGGCGGCGGCGGGCGCGCGTCACGAGGCGCTAGAAAAGCGAAGGTGCCCACGGATGTATTTTTTAATTATTGATTTTAATGACGAGGGGAGCCGCTGCCAACGCCATCTTGGATGCTGGGCGGAGTAAGAAGCGTTTCTCTACTCTCCCCCTTTCCCCTTCTGTCCGCTGCCCCCCTCGTACGCTCTCGCTCGTTGCCACTACTCTCTCTCTCCCTCTCTCTCTCTTTCTCGTTCTTTTCCTCTCGCTTCTCTTCCGCGACTCTTTCGGGGGCCGCTCCTTCTCTTTCTTTCTTTCTCATCGCGCCGGTCGTTCCTTCTTTTTCCAACACATCCTACCTCGCTTCTTCCTCGGTACCCCCGCGAACCCCACCGTCGTCGCTCGCACCGCGCGGTCTCCCTCTTTCTTCTCTACTAATGCCGAGAGATAGACAGATGATGATTAAGAAAGCGCCGGTACGTGTGAGGACAACGCCGCGACGCCGGGTACCTCCGCCCCCGCAGCGCCGCGTTCTCCACCACCTCGTCTTCCTCCTCCTCTCTCTCCACCGCCGGTGATTCTTCTTCCTCTTTTCCTCTCTCGATTCTCTCCACTGCACTTTTTCCCCCTCCTCCCTGACGGTCGCGGGTTCTCTCCTTTTTTTTCCGCCGCTTGATTTCCGCTCGTTCATTCCCTCTATCCTCGTCTGCCTCCCTTTCCCTCCAAACTTTTTTCTCCTCCCCGCGAGCCTTCCCTCCTTGCGGTTACACGTTTGTCGCGTGCATCATAGTCCGCAGAGAATGCCTCCGACTTGTCTGCTATTTGTTACTGATAGTTTCGCGAAAGGACGTTTAGCGCGACTATTATCGGACGAACGCGGTCGATGAACACGAATTATCGGCGGTTTCAGGAAGAAATATCGATCAATGTCGATATGCGAGTAACGAATCGATCTAGCGGTTCCTCGAAAATTGCTTACTTTCAAACATTAACGATACCGTAATTAATCCCTACCGTAATTAATCCTTCCTCTATTAATACCTTGGAATGAATTTAATCACTGATTGCACTTTATTAAATATAGAAATAATAGAAAATTGGTGGCATTTATCACAACTTTCATGACAGAGCGCTTGGACTATTGAATGTATCAGATTAACACAGAATTTTATTAAGCATATGTTTAAAAAATTCTTGAATCAAAAGAATATACCAAGTTTAAAGACAAAATTTCCAAAAAGTTATCAAACTTTAAAATTGTGTGAAATATTTTATGATAAATATTCATATATATGTGCTATCTATTTTTTAAAATAGACTTGTTGAAACAGATTATTATATAATAAGAAAGATATGACGCCAATTACGCGACGACAAGGATAAAATTATTTCGAAAGTTTCTAATGCTAGTTAAATGACCGACTTATATTATATTAAATATCTTTAATATTCCATCTTAAAATTCTTTCTAAATTTATATATTTTCTATTAGATTCTAGAATATATATAAATCTGTTTGAAGGATCTATCTAGAGGAAAGAAAATGATACTGCATATTTTATGCTGTGTTTCAATCTCGTCAATCTTTATATCGTATATCTTTATATATATTTAACAAAAAAAAAAAACGTCTAAAATATTAATCTTATTTGTCAAAAATAATTTTATTACATATATAAATTTTTTTTGCTCTGTAAATTAAATCTTATTCGAAACAGTAATAAGTTTTCTCTGCAAAATGTATCTGCTATACATAAGTTATTTTGCTTTAACAGCAAAAGAAAAATTCGTGTTTCCAAATAAATTTCTTAAATTTCTATTTTTCAAATGAAATTTCCAATGAAATTTGCTTTACAGTTAATATCAAACAATCGATTATAATAGCAAAAATTGATCGCTGTAGTAGCGAACTACATTGAATATGCAGTAACGACGACGATTTTTACCGTGACAGCAAAATTCTTCTCCTCTCTACGTGTTGTAATAAGTAACTAAGTACATGTTCGGAGTATAAGTGCGTGTACAGCAAATGAAAAATGAGACCTGCATATGAGACGTGCTATGTATGAAGTACATCGGTAAAATTAGCTCGAATATTGTTACTCGAACGTTACGTGCTTCACAGATTTCTGAGCAATCAAAAGTCCACAGTGATATCAATAACGCCTCGTAATCAACATTCACAGGAGATGCAAATGCACATGCATATGGAAATAAACGGGATCGTTTAAATTGGATGCATTTGATTATGCAAAAACTTGATATCCTGAAAAAGCAATCGAGTTAAAAAATTCATTCACGATTAAATATATTTATTGAATTTTTTTGATTAAATATTTAACCTCTGACGTTTCTAAAGGTATAAAAAGAAATAGGTTCATTTAAATATATTTAGTGAAAGGAGAAACTTCAGTTTAGGATATGAAAATAAATGCATTTGTCTCGCACATAAATTTATTAATTAAATTAAAAATTCGATTCGAGCTATTATATGTCTTGATCATCTCTCAAAAATTATCCTAAAAATCGCACTTGCATTTAAATTAATTGACCGAAACAGATGATTGTCATCAAGCAGAACTTGAGAGAGCGAGACTCGAAAAAATCTTCGCCTAATTAATCCTCAATCGGGTAACAACGCTCGAGATAGCACATCTATGAATGATGGAAGAACCATTGAATTTACTCTCCGGTATCTTAACTTCCATCTGTCAAAGATTACTATCCGGCAAACTGAGCCAGCGAAAATTTCTCCCGCCTCTGATTACGAGAAGAGGTCGTTTAGATAACGCTTAAATCTTGCTGTTTATCGGCTTATGCCCGTATCCCAGCGCGGAGGAACTCGAAGGCAAGGTACGCTGGTACGAAATCGATCCTCGATGCTTAATCTACGCGAGGAACGTCCGCGCGCATACGAGAAGAGAAGAATGATCAACTCGCGTAGCAGCGATCGATATCATCGCAAGGGTGAAGATTCGTATATTAGGTATGCCGTGTGAGAAGAGAAGAGGAAAAGAGAGAGAGAGAGAATCAGACAGTCGGAGGCCGCCCATTGTGAATTAATTACCCAGAATCGTCGCGGGGGGCAGCGCCATGGCGCATCGAGTCAACGCCGAGTCACGTTTTCGTTAATTCTCACTACGGCCGGCTGTCGTTTTACCGCGCTTAAATAGTTATCGATAATCTAATCGGTGCGAGAGAGTCGAGCCGAGGACCTAGTCTTCGTGAAGTCAACGCGACAGTCCGCGATCGAACGTCGTGATCCAGGACGAACGAACGTGCGCCAAGTGTTCTCCAGCGTAACTGGTCTCTTCACACGCGTGCGATCGGATCAATGAGTTGGCCGATATGCATGGGAGAATTAAGAATGTCGTTTGTATTTATCGAGAGGATCGATACCGTTGAAAATTGGATCCCACGCGCTTATCACGCGCGAATCTAATTTAATAATTTTGCTTCGATATGATCCAAGAAAAGAACGCGAGAGAGAGAGGTGGTTCGCAACATTATCCGCTAATTTAATCTAAACAAATTGACGTGCATGTTACAATATCACTTAATGTCATCCGCTATTTCGGCGATTTCAACGGATATTTATTTCAGGGTGACTCGGTAATTATTTCGCACGATCGTCTCGATACGTATACGAAACTTAATTAATTGCAGAAAGATAATTAATATTTTACGCGGAGAAATGCACGAGCGCAAGCTGTCTTTTTTTTATATATCGCGCGGATATATAAGTCGTGTATATTTTGAAAAAGAAGCTATGCGGGCTTCCCATCGTTGACGTATATATATATGTAGGCCAATCTCTTTCAGCGACAATGCCGCGATACACGCTTCAAAGACCGCGTATCCTAAGAACACTGTGAAAGCAGACAATGCGCGACGGTCCAGTAAATCTCGATCGATGCTCAGCGTCCGAGGCATGAGAAAAGAGATCGGACCGGAAAGAGTGAATCGCTCGGCGTAATTTTGTTGATCTTCCCGCCGTTAACCAGCGAGGGATCGTCCGCGTTATGATCGTGCCAAAAGTTACATTATTCGTGTACAAGAATTGTGTATAAATTATCTGAGAATTTTTATCTTCATCTTTCAATATTGTAAAATATAAAAATATTACATCATGTCATATTATGTCTTCGAATGATAAATCAAATAAGCAAACATGCAAACGAGCTGCAGATATGTATCTTTTATTTTATATAAAAACCTCTGCCTTTATATCCATCATAAAATCATGTAGCACAAAATTATAAAATTTGTTCGAAACTTCATTCTCTCTCTCTCTCTATAAAATTTGTAATAAAATTTTTTTACTTACATAAAAAAATTTATCACAAATTTTATAGCTATTACAGAAGTAATTATAAGTCTATCATATTACAGGTAATTATTAGTCCATCATAAATTAAAATTGATATCATTGAAAAAATGACACTCAATTACAGAGACGAGAAATTCGCGTGACATCAAAATCACTCGCGACATCCCGTCCTTGTAACTCGGTTGTCCTAACGCAATTTTATACTCGACTGTCGAGCGAGATAATACTTTAAGCAGGACCGGCGACTCAAACGTCTCGTTAATCTAAACGTGGATCAAACAACGAGCACGACAAGCGAATCATCTTGCCGTGACATGAGAGAGACACGCGAGTTATTTATCACCTTCGAAAAGCGATCGAGAATCGATGCGGTCGACCGCGTTTACGAGCGCTTCGCAGTTTTATGATACTTACCTTTACTCGGATACGCGACAGGACTTACAGAGAAAAGATGTGAGGAAAAAGGACAGGGGGGAGAGGAATAAGCGGTGGTGATCGCGCGATATAGTGTAACGCGAGGAGTGTATCGGTGCTTGGAAGATGCGCCGAAGACGCGGGGATGGAGCAAGGTGGGGGAGGACACGGATCGGGGTGTGAGAAAAAGCGCACAAGAAGAAGCGAACAAGATCAGATCGCGGCATCCGTTGAGGTTTAGAACGGAGAGAACATCCCGAGGCGCGTTATGTTCGCGCGCAAAGTTCCGGCGTGACACGAGGGCACATAAATTTCGTAACCGTCCCTCAACGGTATCCTGCGAAGGACTTTTGCGCGGGCACATATTTTTCACCTGCCTGACGCTCTCCTTTCTATACTATATATAGAAAACTATATTTTCTCGGCGTAATAGACTTGCATAAATTAATGGAAATCTAGCAACGATATTATTAGAGTTTCATCAATTTAGAGTCTTTCTTCCCCTATAAATCACAAATGGAGCAAATGCAGATCTCAATAAAAATAATAGCAGAGCCTGATGTGAAAAATCTCAGAATTTTTGAGACGTTAATTTAAACGGCAGTCAATTTGATGAATAAGACTGTCTCCTACATTCTGCATCTTAAAAAATTCCACGTATATCCAATTTAATTAACACAAGTAGGATTAATGGCTTTCCCAAGCTTCTTGATTTTTGATTCTCAATCAGTATCAATCAACGCGTGTCCTGGCGAGTGTCCAGATTACGGACGATTCTTGCAGTAAAATCTGTAACTAGTCTAGTCTAATCTCTTAATCGTGTTCCTTGAAAAAAGAAAGCATGATTCAGATTACAGGGTTACTCAGGCACAATTTCATTATCGAACCTTGCCCCTAACTGAAAGATTTATCTGATTTTACGCGTAGAATAAAAATTTTACAATCTCGCGTATCGCGAATAGAATCATACCGTCTCTTTGCATACGAATTTACGTTGCTTTAATTTATTCGCGCGAATCGTTCTATGATATGCCATTACATCGCGTATGGGAAGACGAAGGTAAGCCAAGTGAATAGAGTCGAACAAGTTGCGTGTGCAACCGAACGATCAGGAAGAAGATTTGGCGGCAACGACGATGTCGCGACAATTACAGATCTCAGGACATAATGTATGCGCGCGTGCGTAAAGATAATAAAGTAAACGCGCAGCCTGTATACATTTATATTACATATTACAAAAGAAAACATTGTGTCGTGTCGCATAATACGAATCAATCCTTAATGATCCTGCAGATCGATATCTCGGAGTTTCGCATACAAAAGTTCCGGTCATCGCTCCGACCGAAAGACAGAGCACTTGTCTTCGTGAAGTTCATTGTCCGTTTACAAGATGAGAAGTCGTACTCGCGTACAGGTAGAACTAAGAGTGAAAATAATGAAAAAAAAAAGAAGAATTGTGCAGCATATCGGTCGAAGAGCGCGCTTTCTTAAAACGTGTCTTTCCTTGAAGCAAGGCATCCCCGCGGCGCGAAAGTAACGGATCGCCGAACTCTCCTCGTTGTACCCTCGTCGTATCAGGCTGCTCTCATAGGCACCGAGCGTTGATGAGTCAAGGCGGGAAGATGAAGGGAGAAGAAAGCGGAGTGCGGGCACTGCTGGAGGAGCCTGAACGAGCTTGAAGAGAATGGAGGGCAAAGAAGGATCGCGACAAGGCAAGAGGAAGTAAGGAACAAGCAGACCTTGGGGTGAGCGAAAGAAAGAGAAAGAGAGAAAGAGAGCCAAGAGGAAAAGAGCGAGCGAATGAGAGAAAGAGAAAGGGAGAGAGAGAGAGATGGACGCGGAGGTGGCGGAGGTGGAATTAATGCACGCACCGGGCCACGCACCCAAACCCCTTACAGGCAGCCAGCCTACTTCGTTATACGACAAGTATAAGAGGAGAGCACAGAGACTTTTATTGATCGCCTGGCAAAAACTCAGGAACCCTCATTTCGTGCTCCGTACCCCCGACTCTCTTACCGGCGAGCCTCTACCAGCCTCTCTTTCTCTCTCTTTCTTTTCTTTCTCTCACCCGCGTCCCGCTTATCCCCTCGTTCAAGGAAAAAGTGACGGGCTGTCGTCGTCGTCGTCAGCGGCGTCTACGGTTCCTTCGATACTAAAGCCGCGCTGCCTCTCGATAATCTTTTATACTTAAGACACCGAGGTAACCCTTTCCCTTTCTACGCAGTCCACCTCGTATACGTACTGATCCTCTCCTTTTCTCTCATCCCGTTACGGCCTCTTCCCTCGTAGCTTCTCCCTCGTAGGTCTCCCTCGCAACCTGCGAAGGCCGAAGGTACCCGAGGCAATGTAGGTACGTGGTGGAATTACATCGGATACCAGGAGGGTGGAGGTCGGGGGTTAAGGACGAGATTCCGAATCTTGGAACGTGCGCGAAAGTCCTTTTTCTTCCAAGAGATCTTCCTTTTTTTTCAAGAACTCTCTTGTCTGCTGCAGCTATCGTGAAATGACAATGACGTTGCAAAGATTCTCGCAAGCATTTGTAGTATTCGTTGCAAATATATTATTTTTCTTAAATCTTTAATAACATAAATATTTTGTAATTTTCTATGTATTTTTTAATTCTCTACATATGAAATATATATCTTTCTGTTTATTTTATCGTGGACTTAAAACTGTTGTAAAGACATTAAAATTGACTCTTGATATTATATTGCGATCGATATCGACGAAATTATAGGACATATGAAACTTTATTTCGAATAAAGCTTGAGATAATTAAAATAATGTATAAAAATATATATCTTTCACTTTAAGCTTATCATCGATTCGGTAGAAAGGGAACTAGATTATGCGAGAAGAGGAGAGGAGGAAGTTTCAAATTTATCGGACTTAGCGTCGTGGATCGCGGAAACGGTCGGATATGAATCTAGACAAATTGAGATGTGCGTCGTAAAAATGAGAGAAAAAATTTCGTCCCTCAAATATTTCGTACAATACCGCAATACAAGTCCGCAACACGAATGTATTCTCGTTTACGAATGGAAAAATCACGGATGGCCGATCGTCGTCGTCGTGACGCTCGTTCGCGCTCCCATTGTTCGTCCGCGCACGCATAATGCATAGAAATATTAGAGGCCTTTTAAGGTTTAAAAACGTAAGCGGCGAGGACAGAGAATGCATCCTCCCCGATGCTAGGGAACGCTCTGTGTGTCAGCGGGCGGTGGGAGGAGAGGGGCTCGGGAGCGGGGGAGGACGACGGAGGGTGAGAAACGGCGAACGGGTAAGATGTGTTTGTTCCACACGAGCTATTGTCCGCGAAGACTACCTTCCCATTGTTTGTCGCAGTCTCGCCCTCTCTCTTTCAACGGCAGCGCAGCCACCCCTGTCGTTCAGTATCTTACATCGCGCCCAAGCTTTATTTCGAGGGTTTTGCGCCACTCGAGAGGAGCGTCGGCTGCGCTCGCGCGAGACTCCACACATACATCGCTTTTCTTCGGTTACCTAACAGAATCGGGACTGACTCCTTTAGGATCGTAACGAAGATAGTGACTTCTTGCTCCATATATATATATATAAATACAGACACATACACGTAAATACTAAAGATTCACCGTGCCCTGGAAAATTCCCTAAGGAAAGACATACGATCAGAGATTATATATAATCAACTTTGAAAAACTGCAATTAACAATATATATAAATAAGAAAAATTTAAACAAAACAAAACTTTAATATTTTTTCCTAGATTCATTAGAAAATCGTAATAATCGATTTCGATGAGTCTAGATGTCATATGTTCTATTTTGTTCCTCTCTCCCCTTTGCTATCAGCATCAAATAAAACTCTGCCGATTAAAGCGATATATATATGAGTTGAAGTTTCGAGAGGGAGCGGAGAGAACCTCCCTCAGTTTTCCGAAGGTGTTAGATAAACTAAAGGTAAGAAAAGCAAGGAAGGAGCGCACCTCGCGTTTCCTGCGACTATAAATTAGTGTGTGAAGTTTTTGCGCTGCCATAGTCGCGCACGGATGCAATGCGCTTCGCAAGTCACATCCATCATCGCGATTTCGCCAGTCATGCGACCGCCGTGGTTGTCTTGTGGCGGGCAGTCGAGGAAGAATGGCGTCATTATCAGAGAAATGTCGACGCGTTCACATTGTGCAATTCGTCAATTATTATCGTCAATAATGAAAAAACACTTGGAAAAATTATAGCCATTCAAAAAGTACACAAAACAATTACAGATATTAATAATATCTCATTAAAAATGTCTCATAACTTTATCAACTATTGCGAAAAGAAAATGTATTGTAACTTTTAATTCGTCGCGATTAGTTGCACTTATCACGCTTTACTAAAAACACTTCATACTTTTGATCGAGATTGTATTTTTGTAATTAACCCCTCTCGCCGTTTCTTGTTACAATCCACTACCTTCCTGCAGCGCATTACGCGATTAGCGTTCTAAAAAGAACGAGAAGGGCTAAAAGGCGACTGTGTTCTCAATGGAAGGGTTAAAAAGAGATCTATATGTTCGCACGACGAATGCGAAAAATCTCAATCCGGCTTTGTGCATTGTCTTCCGAGTTGCATTGTTTGCGCATGTGTCAAGTCTTGTGTTTACATGCTGATTTATTTACACATCTGACCGAGCGAAATATCTGAACCGATGCGCTTTATATTGTCTAGCGAGTATCGAGAGATATAGCGAGAAAGATAGAAGAGGGGGCCTCTATGTAATAATAATTAAAGTTACGCGCGCATACAATCATAGTAATGGCCGCTAACCGGTCGTCCGCGGCTCCTCGGCCAGAAACGAGAGAGGATATTCAACCGACACAGCTCAGTGCCGTCACACTCGAGTGCGCGAACTCTCGCTAAAGGCTAAGAGACGGGCGGTTGGGGGTTGGTGATGAGCACCAGAGTTGCGGGTGAGAGCGCCTCCTGGAAATATTCTAATAAGCAAAATTTTCGCTTTTGTATTTAAGAAAAGGGAAAGAAGTGCTGCCGAGCGCAGTCGTACGCGTGGGTGAAAGGAGCGAAGGGGGAAAGGGGGAAAGCGCGAGCGTTGGGTGGAAATGGGAGGAAGGGTTGGAAAGGAGAGGAGGGGGAGGGGTAGATGATAAGGAAAGAATGAAAGCACCAAAGCAACCCTACCGTATACTCTCTGTTAGTCGCAATGGTGATGGTAGTGGGTGGGTGGTGGCGATGCCGGTTTTCAAGGGGTTAGAGTGACTTGAAGGAGAACCGGTACATAGGGAGAGGACTAGTACAGAATCGCGAGAAGGAAGCAGAAGAAGCGAAGGAAGAAGAAGAAGAAGAAGACGGACAGACGAAGGGGGAGATAGAGGGTCGAGTTGGTCGTATTGTCTCAACGGGGTGGTTGCCCGCGGGAGCGCGGATCGAGGGGACATCGCGCGGAGAGAAGAAGGAGACCATTGGGGGATGGCGGATGTCAGAGGATGAGAGGTAGCGAGGGCGGAAAGGGGCATTGGCGGTGGTTGAAGGAATGAAGCGCGGCTGCGGAAGAAGAAACGAAGAGGCAGAAGAAGAAGGAGAAAAGAAGAAGACGAAAGACAAGGAGGTTGCGACGCGCGAGGAAAGAAAGAAAGACACAGAGAGAAAGAGATCGAGGGACGCGAAGGGGGTAAGACGCTGCATGAAGGGTTGGAAATGTAGATAGAATTTCTTCATTTCGCGTCCTTCGTCCCCCCCTGCTCCCCATTCACCCGCCGACCACCACCGCGAGTCTCTCTCTCTGCCTTCCCCCCGTCCTCCTCCTTCTTCACCTCGCGTCGTCTTTTCCTTTACCACCCTTTGCCTCCCTTCTCTTCTTTCCGCGCCGTCCCCTGCCCACACCCCATATACCCACACCCCCGAACACCCTCGTCTCTACCCCCGACATTCCCCTCTCATTTCACCCATCCCCGCCATTCTTTCTCTTAAGACTCCGTGGCAGAGGAATCGTTAAAATCTGGCCGTACCCTCGGTGTACTCACCCCACCACCCTTCGCCACCCTTTTGCCACCCACCGGCACCATCGCCCGCCACCCGGCCGCGCGAGTCCTCCTACTCTTACTCTTGGTTTGCCGTTGGAGCTACCACCCTCCTTCTCCCTTTCCCCCCAACCTCCATCTCCGCATCCTTACAGTCACTAACCCTTGAATGCCGCTCACTCACTACTTACTTTCGCGGGTGGTTGCAAGGAAGTAGCCCGGGAGGGTGAGAAGGAGAGAGCAAGGGGCACCGTAGGTATCCGCGAGGAGTAACGTTCGACTATTAATCAGAGGGATGAATGTATATACATTTGCGTGGAGCGCGTTCTCTGAACGCGCGTCGCGTCCAAAGTACCGCCGACGCGTTTCGTTGATTATAGTTTGTTATCAATTTTGTCCGATTTGCGGTAGTTTTTTCCCACAGAAAACGCGTAACTATGGATGGCTCGATTAGAGATTATCACTTCAATATTTGAAAATGGACCACTGCTAATGATATAGAATTATAATCCATTAATATATATATGTTTATATTAGCTTAACATAATTGACATCGGATCAATTAAATATCAAATTAATGCATAGCTTGAAAGATTCAGCATGAAGAGTGACTTTATACCCAACAGATAAATAACAATATAAAAATTTGTTAATTAATCAATTTGAATATTGCGTCAGTGTTCTCAATCGTATCGTATAAATAATCTTGTTGTCGAAACTCAGATGAAAGTTTTGAAGCGTAAGTGGTATTGAGGAATACTGCACGAAGGGGATGTAACAGCCGTGGCTATCGCAGCTGCTATCAGTCCGCTTTGCACTTCTAGATAAATCTTAATTATATCTTTCGAGCTGCTTTGCAGCGAGAGCTCTCCCTTCGGTTCTTAGTCGCTCGCACGCAAACTCCTTCGAGTGCCGCCGCCGTAAACAATACGTCCATTATAAAGTTCAATGAGGATCATCGAAACGTCCTCACTAAAGCTGACGAGTACGAAAATGTAAGAGATAAAAAATAAAAATGAAAATCGGAAATTGTGTGTGTACACAGTATTAGAAAATTGTTATTTATAATATAAATTTAAAAAATTAATCTTTTTCAACATTTTTTAAAATAATCAGAAAAATAAGACGTGCGTGCGTTAGAAATAATAATTAAGAATTCGACAAAGTATCGCTTAGATTTGTAGTAGTACAATTCGAGAATGTCAATCTTTAAGAACAACTCTTGATAGCAAAACTCTCCGGTGAATAGACTTAGGAGTGGCTCTTAAGAAGTGTCTATCTTCTCACTTTATTCTCTAAAAGCTGCATTCCAGGAAACTTTTCGATACATACTTAGAAGCAAGTTTCTAAACTGCAGCTCAAACCCTAAAAATATAAGACATTTTTTTATGCCAAGAATCTCTCATTAAAATTAAAGAACGTCGCATGTTTTAACATAAATAAAAAGTTCCAAGTATTTTCGTTATCTTAATTTTTTCACTTTAAAATTACAATTGTATTTTTAATATTGTAGGAGTATATCGTCGAGTCTCTCTCTTAATTCGATATGCATCGTATAGGAAGCGAGAACGACTATCTCCTTGCTCGCTCAAGTGTAAACACATGAGAACGTGCGCGGCAACCCACATAGGGGTGAGACACGCACACATATCCATGTCAGTTCGGTGGCGAAGGAAACGGAGAACGCGCGAGGGTGCGACGGAGATAACGACGGAATTGCGAGAGCGAGAGAACCGGAGTACGACAGAGGAAGAGAAGGAAATGAGAGAAAGAGAGAGAGAAAACGAGAAAGAAGAAACCCCACGATAGGAACGCGGAGGGTGCGAGAAAGCAGAGAAGAGGGTGGTAAGCGAGGGTGGTACGAGAGTGGATAGGGTAGCTAAGACGACCGGCTCCCAAGTAATTATAAAATGCAATCAATACTTTACATATTTTTCACGCGAGGTGGAGGGTCGCCTTCTCGTCTCCCTCTTCCCTGAATCCCGTACAAGTCCTTTTCTCGGTCCCCTTTCTTCTCCGATCTTTAGACATCGTCTAATGTGTACGGGAAAATAATCGTGAAAACAGAGAATTTATTAAAGCGAACTGAATGTGTGTTGTGAGAAAAAGACATGTCACGCAATTAAAGTTGCTAGTTCTTATTACTTAACATAATCACATTTCAATGAAATTATTATTTTCATATCACGAATTAGTCTTTATAATTAACAAGTTTCTACGTAATCTTTCTAATATAAGGCTGAAGAAGTTTCTACAATTATAATTGCTATATCTAGAATTATGTCTTATGTTAAATTTATTATACAAGATAACGTTTAATATTCGAGAGAAAAACGAAAATATCTTGTTTTTCGGGTTTCATTAATTTTATCTTTATCTTATATTCTTGCATGTATTTTTTTTATATCGTTTGCATATTTTACACATTTAGGTAAATATACATATATAATATAAATATGTATGAATATATATTTTATACGCTTAATGTCATCGATAATTAAAAGTTTCGATGATGAAAATACATTCACTTATATAATATGGTAAGAATTTATAACCGTGGGCGTCCATTCCTTATTGGCCCTTGGGGCTATGAAGGCTAACATTGTTAAGACGTGAAGAGAGAACGCGCGAGATAAGTCTCTATGCGAGATAAGTCTCTATTGAGCAGTAATAAATGCGCATCGGAAAATGAGCATTAAATTTCTTGCGCTAATGATATGATGCATGAATTAAGAAGGTTTAGGAATAGTTGCAGCAGCAATAGTAGTAAACATTGAAGCGACATTGAAAAATGTACGTACGTATACAAAACATATAGAAATGTATAGAAATGAAAATACGAGTATAAGGGTATCTCAGAGATTTAACGATTAATAAAAATTTTAGTATATTTACTATTAATTAAATATCTCATTAGTTAGTCATGCAATATGTATGTATGTGTATATATATGAGTTAAAGTTTTTCAAAAAGTTAGCTTACCCGTCTATCAATATGCGTCAGAGATCTGGAAGATCTACTTTTGAAGCTAGATCTCGGGCACAACCCTATACAGATTCGCGTTGTGACACGTTCTCATCCTTGCGAGGGTACAGAGAACCAGCGGAATGAGAAACGTTGAATAAGTTAGGAGCTGAAAAGCGGCGGCATTCGATCGCATCGCTAATTACGCCTGCACAAATGCATCGCGCGATACGCAAGGAGGACGAATTCGTGACTGAGAATGCAACATTCAAAAATGAACGAACAATGAGACCGGTCGGAGGAAATAATGCAAATTCGCGGTACCCGAAACAATAACCCTTGAGCGTCGGTCGAAAACCCTTGCCTGGCTCGCACAGCCTCGAATCCGAAGCTTGGGAGAAGGGAGGAAGGGAGGAGAGGCGATCGTCTTTGACCCTAAACTCATGCACCTTGTTATCAAGTTCGTTCGGATATAAACGTCTTAAAAAAGTGTTCAGAATATGTTTATTACAATATTAAAATAAAATCAAATTAATATAATTGTCGAAAAATAATCAGGAATAATTAAGCTTCGTGTATTAAATCTTAATTCCATGCAATGAATTATAAAACAAATTTTATAAAACAAATTTTATGATTTTATAAAACGAATTCGAAAGAGTTGATATAAGGATCAATATATAATCTCTCGATATTTTATAAGCTTAATTAGAATCTAATTAAAATATATAATATGATATTCAATTAATAAAATTAAACTGCGAGGAAAAGGAAAATAAACAAAGGAAACAGATGTAGTTACGAATTAATTGTTACCTTCGAAATAAACAATAAAATTAATATAATTCTAAACTAAAATTTAATGAACAAAACAAAATGAAGGTAATCAATTAAAATGCTAATTATTAATCGCCAAATAAAATATTGAGCTAAAAGACGCGCTTGTATTGCTTCTCTTGAATCATTAATACTCTTTTAATGTAAATATTGCAGTAATCTAGGTCGCATATAAATAAAGTGCATCTAAACTTTTCAGAACGATCGCAACTACTATCAATCCGCTTTGCACTTCTAGATAAATCTTAATTGTGTCTTTCGAACTGCTTTGCAGCGAGAATTCTCGATTGATTAAAAGCCAGAGCGGTACGTTTCATTAATAAACGCAGTTTTAGGAGGACAACGAGATAACGAGATACTTTCCGTCATTCCATTAAAGCGTTTAGAAAACTTTTTGCAGTCAAAAGTTTTGTTATAAGCATCACTTAAAATAACGTGAGATGCCCATTTCATATGTAAATTAAATATAAAATCTTTATTATTAAATCACAGCTCCATCTTATAATCATATAATTGTAAGTTTATTTTGAATAAAATAATTGTTAAATTTTTACAGGCTAAATAGAAATTAACATAAAAATAATTGTTATATAATTATTTTCCGAATAATATCTGTGGTATAATTTTTGTGTGCATAATTTTTAATTAATAAGAAACGATAAATATTACTTAATGCATTACAGATGAGTGATTTTTATCGTCGCAACTAATCTTCCATAATATAAATGTTACTACATCTGGTCTAGCATATGTTACCAGTTCAACAACCCTTCATCTTTCTCTTTCAATTATCTCTAGTAGATGGATGGACAATATGCAGCATCGATTGTCATGTCATGCCAGGTAAGTTTATTATGTTGATCTAATTAAGTGAAAGTGAATAATGTAAACGTAATAAATTTAATTAATACATATTCTAATACACTGAAATACAAATAATATATGTTTTATTTAAATATATTTAAATATATATGTTTTATTAATGAAGAATATTAAATAAGTTATTAGTTAATCGCATAGCATTCCTAATGATGTTCAAACGAGATATAATTGTAAATCAATTATATTGCTATTCTATAAACTATCGCGTTTATATTGATAATTGAATAAGTAGCTTTTTAAAAAATTAGTACACTCAATAATTCACCACTTTATAAACTGATAGAAATGAATGAAATATTTAGAAAAAATTTTTTTATTAATTAATAAGCGACTAATGTCATAAAATATATATATAATATTTTTTCTATTTCAGTATAAAATATAAGTTATTATACTAAAATTCTTATTTAGAGGAACTCTTTTCCTTTGTAGTTAAAAATTTTTCTTTAATTTCCAAATCAAGTAGTCTTTATTTTTGCTCGCGAGAAAGAAGACACATTTCTATATATTAATTATTATATTAATCAAACATTGTTTACGCCGATTATTTCGACGACGATTTTTATCGCCACGCTTTACGGTGTGGCAAATAAACCGCCGTCGTGGTAGAATTGCTGCGTTTTTACCGTTCACGCGACTTCGCCCTAGCTCGCGTAATAATTCGTCGCTTCTCTCCGGGATTTAAGACGAATGAGTCTTACGTCTACGCGCGAGCTTGCCGGGAGTGGAATATCGGAAAGGTAAGGAAAACGAGGGAAGAAGCAGCGGCGGAGGGCGCAGGAAGGACGAAGCGGGTGGCAAAGAGAGGGAGGGAGGGGGAGGGGGTGATAGCGGTTGAGAGTCGCCCGAGGGGGGTGAGAGTCGCGAGGGGGACGTGTAAGAGGGTAGCAGGAGGATCAGGGGGGACTGTAAGGGCGGCGGAGACGGAAGGAAAGGGTAGGCAAGGAGAGGGCCACTGTTTTTACCAACCAACCTGCGACTGCCGCGTACTCATTTACTCTCGGTAAACCAACACAGGCGCGCGTCAGGGCGCACACACGCGCGAAATCGCATACGTGAGCGGTGCTCGAGCACGCTCGAGCAACGGAGACGAACGCACTCGTTTGTTCGTTGCGCGACGTGCGCCTCCGCGAGAAATTATACGTGTGTATGTATATTCATAGGAAAAGGAACGGAAGAGACGAGACGAGCGATTTGAACCGGTAAGGACGAGTCGAGTGAAAAGGATGCAAGAACGGTCGGACACTTTGAAGCGGCCGCGCGAATTTAAACGTAAGATATATCGATGCGTTTTGTAGAGCGAACAAATTTTAGTCATTGACCCAAGGGCAAAAGTCGGGGTGAGCTACGTGCTTGAACGTTTCCTTCCTTTTATACTCCTTTGAAATAAAATAAACAATTGTTGATAATAATTATTTCTCCAAGATGTTAATGCATCATTTTGATTGAATTAGAATTATGTATATAAATATTCACGAAAGATTATTTTTTTATCGCGAATTTAAATTCACACACACATCGTCTTCTATTCTAGAACGCTAGAACGAAAATTATCGATAATTTTGCTGTCGTTCAAACGCATGTTAAATCTGCGATATCTTGGATTGCGTTATAACAGCTGCAAGCAAGACGTTAATTGTTAACGATCAATAACACATTTTACTCGTTTTTACGAATTAATTGCGCAACTTTGTAATGTCACACCTATTGATTTTGCACCGATGTCAATTGTTAATTACTTGATAATAGTGCCATAAGGTGAGGCAACATTCTCATGTGCGACACACAGACGCATCTCAAGTGTGTGTAAGCAATGCGTGAGCGGCAGACGCGGTAATCACGCATACGAGTTCTCTTTACGCGCACGTATATACATACGTAGCAACACATCTCCCGTTACATATACATTTACGCGTACGAACTTTGCAGCCTACTCATACCATCGTCCGACGATGGTACACGGGGGTTGAGAAACTTGAGGTGCGGGTACGGGTGGTAGGTAGCGAGAACGCACGTAAGGGTTTTCTCGGTTTCTTACGGCGAAGGAGTGGGAGTTTGGCGGAGGTTGGAGCGGAGGACGGCCAGGACGGGGCGAGAGGTACGAAAGGAAAGCTCGGGGGTTGGGGTAGAGCAGCTCTGCCTAGAAGTTGCGCCCAGCATTTTAATCGATTTCATTTGCGCGCATGTGAGCGAGCGAGCGGGCCTGGAAAGAGAGAAAGAGTAAAAGGTGGGTATGGGGGTGGGTAGGTAGGATAGAGAGACAGACAGAGGCAATGAGCGGATGTGGGTGGGACAAGGAGACGGTGTCGAATGCGAGCGAAGGAAACCGTAAGGACGAGTTGATGCGTGCGAGGAGGACGAAAGAAATAGCGCGAAAGAGACGGGGCCCGTTGAGGGTAAAGGAAGCAAGAAAGAGAGAAAGATTAGAAAGAGAGAAAGGGGTGGAAAGAAGATAAAGAGAGAGAGAAACACGAGAGAGCGTGCGCTCCTCCGGTATATAAACCTTTCTTTGTTTTGCTTTGCTTGCGTCATTAGGGGTTGGGGATGGATGAGGCGAAAGAGCGGGGGAAGGCCCCCCCCGACGGGAGAGGGCGTGGTTCTTCTGCAATCTACATATAGGCATCCTGTGCAGACGACCTTAGTACCACACACGAACGTATGTACGTATGTACGATCAAACAGATTGCAGAAAATCCACGAAAGACTTTTTCAAGAATCAAAAAATAGCAATACGCAAAGATAAGGAAGAGAGGAGAGAAGGAGAGAGAGAGAGAGAGAGAGATAAAAAATATAAATATATAAAAATATATAATACTAATGAGGTGAAATGAATTATGCAACACATATAAGTAAAGCCAGCCAGATTCTCGACAGCAAATATAGCGTGTGATTATAGTATCACGAATGATTCGTCCATTCTCGGCACGGAGCTATTTTACTCTCTATATTTCATGCGCTCCCACATATTTAATCTAAAGACTAGGAATATCGCCCATTATACCAGTATGCATGTTACATTGAATAAATCTCATTGCACACAGTGGTTGGGACCATTGATACGAAAACCAAGGAGACTTTAGTGACGAGCATAAAGGTGATGGTACGATCTGCAATCTTTGTATCAAAAGAAAACGAAAGAATGATTACTAGTGAATATAAATACATATGAGTGTATGCATGCTTTGAGCGAAATAAAACAGAATGCGAAAGAATAAATGAAAGTTTTACATAAGATGTAAAACTAAAAATAATATAGTATATTTATTTCACATAATGAGAATTTGAGTTCTTTAAGAAGAGAAGAGAGATTTATATAATGTACGTGATAAAAATAAACAATATAATTATATATAATTTATATATTAAAATATGACGATTTAATATCAAGAAGAAAAGCTGCAAAATTGATTCACAGTTGTTAAGAACAGATAGATAAATAGTGAAAAAATATGCAAAATTTCCAAGGAATCGAAAAATGTTATCATCTTTGATATATTGTAATTTTTTACAATAAATATCATATAAGCTGTTTTTTTATAATTATACATAAAGTGAGATGATGCATAAAGAAAGCCTGACTTATAACACTGTGAAGTCACGCCTGTTTCTAATTATTCATTCACACGCAATTAATGAAATATATGCGAAACATTTTTTAAGAAAACTCGTTCTTAAAACGCATTCAACAAATTCAATTTATATTTCCACTACCTAAAGATGTTAATGTTGAAAGATAGGTAGAAGGAGACCAAAACTGAGAGGCAGAGCGAAACTCGGCGGAGGGTAAAGACCACGTGCTCCGCCACGTGGTGACCGAACCCCACCCTTCGGCACTCGACGACCGCTCGCACTCTCTCCCAACCACCTCCTTCCATCCCCTGCCCCCTCAGACTCACTTTCCACCACCCCCGTCCGAGACGGGACTCGCACGGCTAAAGCCGCGCCGACGCCAGCTGACCAACGCAGACCATGGACCATCGTTTACCGACACCAATAAAATCTCGCCGCTATTCACCCGCCGCCACCCTCTCATCCCCCTCCGTTCTTCCTTTGCCGTGCCGTTGCACCGCCGCTGCGAATAGTCTCTCTTTCTCTCTCTCCCTCTCTTTATCCTGCCTCCGTCGCTTTTTCCCTTCTTTTTGCTTTGTTTTCGCGGCCGCCACGTGGCATAAGTCACCCGACGGACCGGCCGGCCGTCCGGCCACTGCCGGCACGTGACTACTGTCCGAGTACAAGGAATCAGCTGACTGACCACCCCGCTCCTCTTTTTCTTCCCCCGCTTGTTTTTACGACGCTCCCCAAACACCGTCGTTTGACTTTACTTCTCGCGCGCTCATGTTCTCTCTCTCTTCTCTCGATTCTTTTTTTTTTTCTTTTTCCGTTATTTCTCTCTTGGGAAATCGCACTGATATAGGTGGTACTCTCTCGAACTTGAATCCGCAGACGTTCGTGATTGACGACAATAAAAGGATAAAGGCAAACTTCCAATCGGTTGTACGAGGACAAAATTAATTGTGCGATTTTGATGAAGATAAACAATCGTGATTAATGACATTTCGAGAAACGGTGCGAAAAACGTTCTCATGAACATAGATGATAGACATGCGAGTATGCAAGTTTTAGGATGAGAGAAATTTTAGCTTCAACGTTAGATCTCGGCGAGATGTTATTATGTGCCGAGAGACTAATTACGAGTTAAGATTTATGGCAACGAGTAACGACGATATACTCGCGTTTAATTATCTAAGCGTAATCTTGGCGCTGATACTCAAATCCGGGATGACGCTGTCTCAAACGTGTTCCAACATTCCGCGAACGTATCTTTTCACGCGGAACACGGATGCGTGGCTCCATATGGTAGAGGTTGAGATACACTTAACGGAGCGCGGTAGTGTACGCATCCCTATCGTGGGGATTGGAAAGGAACTTTGCTGAGAAATTCTGATGCGTTCCCAATGAAAAAGCTACTTTAGAATGCAAAGTTTGAATTAATTAATAAATGAATATATATATATATATATATATATATATATATATAAATTAATATTAATAAATGAATATATTAATACATAATTATAATGTATATTAATATAATTCAACATAGAATAACTTTTTTTCTCTTTCTAAAATTCATTTTTCAGATCATTATATTATATCAAAGATTTCTCTCTGCGAGGAATAGAATTTTATAATGCTAAGAAAAAATAAACTTTTTGGTGCGCGATATTATTTTATAATTTTTTAAACAATATATCTCTAAAATTCAGATTTTTCGATAATCCCATTCATTGCAGAAGATATCTTCGCGCTTTTAAACACCCCTACCATAAAATGGCACGTTGCTGAACGACATATTTGTAATCTAGGACGAGAGACGTTGCACCGAGGAGAAATGTATCGCGAAGTTTTGACACGAGCGTTAAATCTATCTCGCGAATTATATCCAACTCGCCCTCGCGCTTTTATCGATAAATTAATGGATGTTAACGTCGGTGCTTAACTTTCTCATATCTTGTATAACAAACGATCATGTAGGAATACCTGTATTGTTGTAAACTTATCTTTACGATAAAATTAACTTCTCTGAATAGATATGCAGCACGGTTCTTTTAACGCTTCTCGTAGAAACATTTGTTAAAATAATGTCGAATTTAAGTTTCAAAGAATAATAATTGAAGATGAGAAAATAATTAATTTTAGTCTACGAAAAATTTAATTCTCAATACAACTAAATTAAAGTTTAAAAAATTATTTTATAAGAAAAAAATATATTTAAATATTATTATCAATATTTGAAAATAATTTTCAAACGAGAAGATTATATAAATCGTTTCTTTATCGAATTTTTTATTGCTCTTAGAAATATTTATCATATTGAACTTCAACGATTAAACGGATTATATATATAATCATTCAATATATCTTCGATACTTGAAAGTTTTATCTTAGAGCCCGATCTCTCCCGTTATTATCATGGTCGCGATTTGACTTCTCCCGAATTTTCGCACTTGAAAATTGACACAGAATTTCTTTAAGCGTGCCAATCCTCGACGGTGTTATCCGCCGACGTGTTCTCGCAGTCTCTTTCGACGAGTTAAAAGCGTATATAAAGCCGTTTCTCGCTCTTACAATCGCTCTTACGTCGAGGAGATGACGGAGACGCGGGGTGGACGCGCGGAGTTTGCCGACGGAAGACACATCGCGAAGTTTAATTCGAGCATGTGTCGGCCCATCGCGCGAATTACAAGTGGAGGCACCACGACGAGAACGACGAGGAGGACGAAAACGACGAAGAATATCGGGATGAGGAAGAAGTACTACATAAGGTCGACTGCATTTACAGTAAACACACGTATATGCGTCGGCGACCCAGGCAATATAAGAGAGAAAAAGAGAGATGTACAGTCTTCTTAGGGAGAAATTAAAGCGAATAAAGTGCGATAGGAAAAAGCACGGATGCGTTGCTATGGGTACCAGGTGTTAACGTCAAAATTGCTTTGGATTAGCGCAGATATTCCGCAGGAGGCGTTCAATATTGGCGGTCTTAAGGACCCATCCTCGCTGTGTGCGTCCGTGTGGAATTTGGCATAAGGGGTGGTACGTCCCTCCGTTCTTGCGGATTAAAGTTAAAAGAACACGTAGACGCACGAATTAAATTATGCGCGGAGCGAATAGCTCGCAAGGAGTCGACGTCATTTACGTGTAATATGCATAACAGACAAGTCGACCAAGAGAGAAGCGAATGTATTTTAAAAAAAACTACTATAAAATAACGTAGATGTAATGTTGTACGTAATAATAAAAATCATTAATCTATAATTATGTACGACAATAACAAAAAATTATGCTATTCAAGTACATGTGTGAAAGGTCCTTTTTAAGAGATTAATTTGATTTGTGTAATTGTACTCAATATACTTATTTTTATATGATTTTTTTAAACTGATAAATACAAATAATTTGAATGAAATATAATTGAAAAAAAGAATAATTGTCTTAATACAGACTAATATCGCACTTTTCCTACACATTAAGGGATTAAGTAGAATAAAAGAATTTATGCAAATTTTTATAAGAGATTTTTATATTTGCAAGAATTATTTTTTCATCGCGCAGATCGTAGTATCTTTCCAAAATGTAGATTAAGCGCAGTCAATTGGTATAAGCAGAGAGAGAGAGGAAAAACTTAAAAAAAAACTTTGCTCCAAACTTCGCTTTATTAGAGCTTTATTTTCGATGCTCAGACTCGCACGAATCTCTTTCGGCTACCTAATAACAAGTCCTGTTTATGATACCGCTCTGCTAGTGCGTAATTAAGCGAAGGTCTGATACTTCTGAGGGGTTAATACGTTCTCGTGTACAGACGCGTGCGATCGCCGGAACCGACGTCTGCTTTCCAGACACGCGGGCACGAATACCTCATAAGAAGAGGCTGCCGGATAAGTGTAGCGCGCGTCGGCTTATTAGAGGGCGGACGCGCGCGAGTATTTTCCATATACACACACACGCAGGGGGGGGAGGGAAGCGAAGGGGATTGTGGAGCGCGACCGAGTGTAGGGGACGGCGGCAGTGGCGTCGAGACGCGCAGGGGGGGGGAGGGGTGAGTCAATGGGAGGGTGGGTACATGACATGTCATGCTGTGCCTGGCTCGCCTCCACCTTCTTCCAACCACCTCAGCCCATCGTCTCTCTGTCTCCTCGCGCACCTCGCCACCCTTTCCGTATACCTCCCGCCGCAACCCTCCGTCTCGTCCCGTCGTCGCGGCATCCACTGCCACATCGATCCGCCTTAATGAGTGGAAAGAATAAGACAGCCTCCCCTACTGCGAAAGCGGGAGCCCTCCCCTACGACGGCGAACGACATCGTGTATAGGAAAGAAGGGGGTCGCGGGAATCGGGAGAGAAGGAACGGAACTCGTGCGACGAGGAGCGTTATAGAGAAAAAGAGAGAAAGAAGGACAACAGGACGAAGAAAGAGTGCGCGGGAGAAAGAGAGAAAGGGGGTGAGTTTCGAGAGGTGAGGAGGTGATGGAGTCGGGAGGCGGAGGAGCGGTAATGCTCCCGTTGTTTCGCGAGCGAGGGAGGCACGCACGCACCCCCTCCCCCTCCCCCGGGCCCCCTCGCTCGACCTCCCATCACTACCACCCTCCCTCCCCTCCCCCGCGACTCGCGCCCCCTCGCAGTCAACCCCCTCTCGACTCCGAGGAATGTTAATTCCCGGCGCTTTAATTCTTACGAATATTTCCCTCGTGCCTGGGGACGATCGCGGAGTGGCGGAAAAGACACGGGCGAAGATGAAGAAGCGGAAGAAGGAGAAGAAGAAGCGGATGAGGAAACGGGAGGGAGAGTGGTACAAGAGCGAGGGAAGACTCTCAAGACTCGTCTCGTCCTTCTTCGATATCCCAGCGACGACTCTCGTACGTTTTCTTGTACTATTTTCGCGTTGGCTTTTACTTTTCGCTTCCTTTGGATCCTAAGCCTCGAGGATAGTTTTCGGCTTCTTCTCACGAGACCGACGAATCTTTTCCTAGGCTTTGACGGAGTTTGACGAAAGAAAGCGGTAAGAACCGATGACCGATTTTAAGTGTTCTCGTCGCGATCTTTGCTATTGTCTTTGACGTGATTGTCGACTGAGAGCGACAAACGATATATTTCTCGTTTCTGCTCATTTAAATTTGATTTTTATTTCTTCCTATAAAAGAATAATTCAAGACATTCTAACTATAATCGTAATATGCGCATAAAAATTGTGCACCGAATAAGAGACAGAGAGTAAAGTGTTTTAATTAAAAGAAATTAATTTATTTTATTTGACTACTAATACATGACATCTAACACAGTCTCTATAATAATTGAAGTAATTGTTTTTAATTAAATAAATAAATAAAATATCAATTATATATGCAAACGTGTAATAATTATTAAATGTCGAGAAGAAATGTCTCCTGAGTTAATTAATATAGTTTAAAATCTTCATATCTCTGATTACGATGTTTGAGGTGAAACGAGCTTCAAATCCACTGGAATGTCGATATATCATTGCAATAAATGCATGCGATGTCTTTTCTCACAGATGAAACGATACAACATCAACCTGGATCAGGAGCGGAAAGAGGTGGGAGCAAAAAAGAAAGAACAGAGGTATAAGATACTCGCAAACTATCGAGATAGGAGGTCGTGAACGGAGAAAGAAAGAGACTTATTGTAAAGAAATAAATGGAGAGCGAAAAAGAGGAAGATGGAGAAACAGCCCGCGGCGGACAGAGGAGGACGGGGGAGAGGAAAGCGTAACTATCGCGGTTTTTGCCATCTCGTCGCATCCCGTCATCCGTCCACCGCGTCGCTCATTGTCAGCTGTCGAGCTAGCCCGAACACGGCGGCGAGTTCGCCCGCCGAGTCTCTATCCGCGACTGCATCCGCGGCGTGAAAAATGCGAAAACCGTGATTAATAAACGGTCCGGCTGCAGTAAAGCACGGTGTATCGTCGGAACCGTGTTCACGAGATTCCCTATCAGCGATCCGAATCCCCACGACTCGATCGGACGCCAATCCCGAGTTCGCTTCTTCTTCTTCTTCTTCATCTTCTTCGAGCGGACACGTGATCGCCGACAAATGTATACGAGGCCGCGACCGTATCCGACATAATTCGACTCCGTTGCGCCGGTGAGGTAACACAATCCGAGTTGCATCACAGGCGTGGATCACATCTTCGCCACGTGAGGCGGGAGCGGTGGGGAAGGTGACCAAACTGAAGGAGGAAGGAGGAAGAGGAGGAGGAAAAGGGAAGAGAGGTGCGAGAGGAGAGCAGATGCGCCGCGCGAACACGGACAGAAGAGGGACAGAAGAGGGCGAAAGGGGCCCGTTCGTTCGTTTCTCCATTCCTTCGTTCCTGGCATACAGGTCGAGGGGTCCGGGTCGCACGATCCTGCTTGATCTTTGCGCGCTCGTGCGATTGCTCGTTCCTCACGGGGCGCCCCTCTACCGAAGGCTACGAGCGCCGACGCGACCACGTTTTTGTTCGCGAAAATCGTGCAATGTACGGATGCTTCTTTCCCTCCCTCTCCCTCCCTCTCTCTCTCTCTCTCTCTCTCTATTTTTCTCTTTTTTCTCACCCATTCGAGTTTAATGTATTAAAATATGTAAAAGCCGATAGATTAAATTAGCAGAGATAATAAATCATAATCGATAATCTTATGCTTTGCTGGATCATGTACGTTAGATAATTAAAGAATCAATTTCCCAGTTGCATATGAAAATTATAGCCCTCATTTATTAATAAATATGAATTTTTAAAGTAAAATAAAATTGAAAAATAATTTTTATATATGTATATATATTTATAATTAATATATTTTCAAAAATTTACATAATATTTTAAAAATAGATAGATAGCTTGAGAAAGAAGATTAGTAGTCAATGAATTCAAATGAGAAATATTAACACGGTAAATTGACACGATTGTGTTGGTCCGTTTACCGAAAAATGATTAATTGTTCAAAGTAATTAAGGGCCGCGGTATCAAGCATTCCTTCGTCGAGACAACAAAATTTCCGATGGGCAACAGGGGATCCGAAAATGACCAATTCATCAGAAATTTCAGATGGAAAAGCTATGTTGAATAATGCTATGCTTAATAATGAATAATTTCTAATTTCTCGTCATTATTAAGAAATTAAACGATATTTTTGAAAAATGAAAAATTACGATCGGTAAAGTTTACCGTTTGCATTTATCGCATAAAGTTTGAGGATCGTTAATAATCTTCTCGTTTTGAGGAACTGAGATGAACGGTTACTGTTCCCGATAAATCACGGAATATACCAGTGAGCCAGAGTCAATTGAGTTTTCGGACATAATGTCTCGTTCAAGTTCATACCCATCACTCGCTAAATCCGTGGACGAACTTGTGGTGTGCATAACCCGATCTACTAGAGGTTTAACCAGGCACCGATGCCTACCTCCTCTTGTTTCTTCCTCGCATCTTCTCCCCGCTGCCATTCACCCCGTGCAGGACATCGCGAAGTATAAGGAGTGCATGCCACGTTCTGGAGCATGAGGAGCGATCTAGCTAGGATGTGTGCGAAGGAGTGCAAGAAAGAGAGAACGAGAGAGAGAGAAAGGAAGCTGGAGAGAAAGCAAAAGACCGAAGAAGATCTAGAGAGGAATAAACTGAAGGAGAGACGAAAACAGAAAGCCGATGGGAGAGATGAGAGAGTGTCTTATGGAGGGACGGCGGGCAAAAGGAAGGGGAGCAGTGAACAAACGGGCGAGCGCGATCGTGCAAGTGAGTGAGTGCATCTCCCACAATTAGTCGGGATCTATTTTATTCGTCAGCGGAATTTATCGCCCGTAGTGACTCTAGATCAAGCGAAGCCTCCTCGTGGCTTTTCGCTCCCTCTCTCCCTCCCTCCTTCTCTCTCCTGCTCCTCCCGATACGTGTATAATAACGTGCCATGTTCGCGTATTCCAGAGAGGGGCCGGTTTGTTTATAGGCGAGATGGAAGATTAGGATGCTGTTCACTACCGACAATGCGAATGGCGTTGGCCGTTAGTTGTCTCGCGTTGATTTTGTAACATGGGGTGAGATTGCGCGCAAGAGAGGGTGTAAAGAAATAAAAAAAAATCTCAGAAAGTTCTATATCTCAGGCATTGAAATTAAGTTCTCTGGGTAACTTTTATATATATGAAATTAAATTTTTTCTTACACATTAAATATACAAATCACAAACGTATTAAATATTAATAATATTAAGTGTCATTATACATTTATAATTGCTTATAATTATATGCGATCAATCTACGTCTAAAATAATAATGAAGTCGTTCTATTAATCTTATCAATAAAGTATATATTATAAATTGTCATTTCCCTCAAATAGTCGCGATCGAAAAGAATTATATATGATCGAGCAATCGTAGCTGTGGATCGCAATTAAACGAAATAGCGCGGCTGAGGCATCGATGGCAATCTCGAATTCTTTCTATTCACGAATTACAGACGAGGGTTATGTAACACGCGATTCAATCCTCCGGAGGGATAAAAGGGGCTGGTACAGACTCGTCTGATTATTTAATATCGTACAAAACTGCGCGCCTGCTTCATCTGGCGGGAATATACGTATCAGGCGATGGGACGGGAGAAAACACAGAGGGGTTCGCGGGAATACCGCGTAAAATCAACGTGCGTAGGAAGTCGTATCAGTAGAAAGAGAGTTTCAACAGAGTTTAAACCAAGATATTGATCGTCTTTTTTTTATGGCCCTACACTTTCTTATAGTTGTCGCATACATATGTTTGTAGAGAATATAAATAATATATTTGTACGGATTTAATCTTATGTAATCTTATATAAGTCTAAAGTGTGACAAGTTTCGATAAAATGCTCATTAAAGATTTATTTTGATACAAAATTCTCCTTTCTCTGGTAAAATAAAGACTCAATATAATTATCTGCAAAACAAAAAGTTCGACTTATTTTGACGTTGAGTAAATAATGATACTATAAATAATGCGATTTATTAAAACATTTTTCTTTAAAAATTAGTAATTAAAATTTAAAATTATTGACACATTTGAAGAAAATTTTTTATACAAGGAAAATACTCTTATATTATTAAATTATAAAAATTCACATTTCTCTTAGCAAAGAGAAAAATTTGATCCACAATCCGCAGATCAGCGTTATGCTATTAACCGCATGACTTCGATTCCGAAGCTTGCACGCACGTTTCAATGATTTACTCAAATAAATACGCTCTCAAGCATAAAACGGTAACCGCCGTTATCATTCTGGATAACCGACCGACGATCGAAGTAAAACAGAGCACTTGATACTTTTATCTATCTACGAACTCGTTTCGATTTACTCTGTGATTTTTGCGACGAGAGAAAAATGTCAAGAAATTTTACTTTTTATATTTTATAATTTTTGGTTTCTTTGTTCTTCTTTGACATCAATCTATGTTCGATCAAAAAACACCATGATCAAAAGACATGCTTTTTATCTTATGAAAAAAATCATAGCTTAGGAAGATAATATTCTCATGCGTTTATTTGAAAGCAATAAAATTTAATACGATGAAAATTCGCCATCTGCACCGTATTTATAGATACTTTGTTGACGCTGTAAATAATCATTGAGAAAAACCGACCTATCTCAAGTTTGCAAATTTGTAATCTGTAATCGTGCCTAGCGATGTCTCTCGATTTGCGTCACTTCTAAAATAAAATCTACGCGCAACGACCGAAATGCAATTAGGTGAGCCGTAGTGGGCCTGGGAGATCTCATCGGCGCGCAGTTCCTGAGATCTCGCGAATCGCATTAATACACGGCAAATAAAATCGCCGACGCAATCTCGATGAGGCGGAGGAAAGAAGGGAGGATTTAACGGGAAAAAAAGCGCGCGATCGCCTCGCGACCCCTTCACGGGCTTCCTACGCGCAGGCAGGTATACTTTATTTACGGCCAACAACCACGCTGTACGAGAGGGTGAGGAGGGGGGAAAGTAAGACGGGGGGATGCTCAAAGGGGCGGCTGGAGGTAGGTAGGTAGGTAGGTAGGTAGGTAGGTAGCTGGAGCTAAGATGGCGTCGTGTTTACTTCGTTAAGGAGTTAATTACTCCTGGAGTCCCGGGTCCTGCCGCTCTGCGAAGGACGATGGACGTGGGAGTGACGGCGGAATTTGATGTAGACGCGGAGAACGGAAGGAGAGCGCCTCCTTTCCTCCCTCTACCTCACTCTTTCACTCGTTCTCTTACATGATTTCTCTCTCTCCGTCTCTCTTTCTCTCTCAACCAGTCGCGGAAGAGGGTCGCGAGTTAAGTGCCTCGCCGCTCGGCAAATCCGATCGAGGCCTTTCCGCGAAATCTATTTATCTATTTATCTCGGCCTAGAGAGAGGTAATAAGCCGATATTAAAATAAACGGATGGCCACTGCCACTTGCTGTCGATCGGCCTGACCGATGTTTCTCGATCGAGTTGGCATCACGCATGTATCTTAGAATCGATGAACCGATGCGAGTCTCTAATCTATCATTTACGTTTGCACGAATTTCGATAGTATTATAAGCGAAATTTAACCCTTTGCACTCGGAGCCATCTTTGCTAGGCTTACAATGTCCCCTCAGACGGGACATTCGAGTGCAAAGGGTTAACATATAATTCATTTGAAAAAAAAAATTCAAATTGCGATAATTTAAGATTACTATTTATATGTAAGAATATTTAATATATAATAACAGCAACACACATGAACATCTATACGGATATTGAAGTTTTCTCGCGCATAAATCACTCCGCGAATAATTATAAAAAAAAAGAATACTTAAAAATCATCGCGAAGGTAACAATAGCCGCCGTCGTAAAAGCTACTCATAAATCCGTAACTTATTCCGCGAAAAATAAAAGAAAAAAAAATCACTTGCCACGGAGGTAACGGCGATTTGATTTCTAAAGCACGCGCTAACAAATACGCGGCGCCTTAAGGTATTTGAAATAAGGAGGCGGAATGCAGCACCTCGTTCCCGGACGGGTGAATGCGGAGGTAAGCAGGCTATTCGAGAGGGTGAGAGAAGAGGGGGAGGGGAGGGGAGGGGGAAGGTGTAGAGCGCACCTAGGCACTTCTAGCTTCCATCAGCAAAGTAATTAATTTTTAATGTACTTTGCTTGCTTATTTCTTTCGTATCATGGGTTTTTTCCCCCGCGCCTCCGGCGGCCGGCGGGACAGGGGAACGGCGGGGGTGCGGAGGGGCGACGGTTATGAATTTCTAATGAGATTCCGTGGGAGATCTGCGAGAGATTAGCGTAGCTGGAAGGTGCGCCGCGGTCGTGCGCCAGAGGTAAAAGTATGTACCTTGCGCGTCTCAAGACCACGAGGAGGACACTTTCTGAGGGAATGACGAAAAACAGGATGCCGGGGCAGATAACTGTCCCGGGCTGTGTGCACGTACGCTAAACGGAGATATGCGCCGCGATATGCAAAGGATGATTAAAAAGGCGCTAAGTGAAGAGACGATTTTCGTTCCGAGGGATAATCGGAAGAGCGAACGCGAGATATAAAATATAGTCGCATATAATGTTAACGTGCTTCGCTGAAAGATGCATTTCGCATAAAAAACTTCGAGGTGTGTTATTAATTATAGAAAAAATAAATTTATCTCGATCGCTATTTTATACACTGAGAAAAAAATCTGGTTGCATTAATTAGAATTCTGGTAGATTCAACTAGTATGTCTGTTGGAAAATGAACGAATCAGAATTCTTGTAGGAATTACCAGATGAATATGATTAATTTCTTCCTATTAAATTTACTAAATTTTCTTGTTAATAATACTAAACTCACCAACACCAAGTTGTCTAAAATTTTTTCCATCTAATTTCAAAAGTCTGTTCAATATTCTGAATTCCATCAAGATTATTGGATAAATTCAATCCAGATTATTGAATAAATTATTTTTGTAAATTCAGTTTGTTAGAAATTAAACTGATAAACAGTGATGCAAGAAGAGGATGCAGCTCAAACACACACAATCAGAGAGTCAGCGTCCTCTTTCTGGCACTACTGCTCGTAAGAGAAAAAAAATATACTTTGGATTTAATGTTACTAGTCCTTTGTATACATTTCATGGCAAATATCGAATACGTGTAAAGTTAAGAGTGGCTCGTCGCCTAACGGCAAGCAAAGAAGTTAATGCAACGAGAAATTTTATAGATTCAACTAGAAAATACTAATCAAATCCTTATAGTAAAGTCTATTAAACGTTCTAGTAAAATATCTTATAAAAAATCGAGTCTTATTATGATAACTAGAAATTCTGTTTGATTTAATCAAAATGCCTTCAATCATATACGTCTTGTTGGTACAATCAAATGATTTTTCTCAGTGTATCTAATGTGTATTTGTATTTCGTATCCGCTCATTTATTGTCATCTAATTATGTTCATCTATTTTATCAAAGTAAAAAAAATATTAATTTTCAATTATGCAATATACATTCATAGTTTTGAGTAGATTCATAGTTTTTTTAAGTCTATGAAGTCTATATCGATTATGATACTGCTAACGGTACAGTTAACGTCTACATTAATCATCCGCACCCGACCCGACAGGTAATGCTACCTGCTCGCCGATGATGGACAAGTTTAAAAGGAAAGAAAAATAGTACAGGACACCATGCGAAAATCGTATAAAAAACAAGAGATTTTGTATAAGAAAGAATAAACACATAATGCGCACGAAAGGAAGGGTTTCCATGTTTTTGAAAGAACACGCTGGACTATACGGCAAAATTGCTGAATCGTGAAAAACGACTCGGCTAGAAAAGCGCACGGTCAATGGCGAATAGGGGATCGGAAGGGACGAAGGGTTTGTTAAATACCGAAGACATGTATATGAGCATTTTTTTCCTTTTTCCCTGATAATTACACCCGCAACCCTGACGAGGGCTTTGCAAATATTTGAATTATGTATCGCGGTGGGTGCGCAAATCGCGCTGCTGCGGAAGAATTATCATCAATTATCATCGCGAGACATGTCGCGCGAATGGCTCCCGATTAATATCAATGGCCATAAATAAATAATTAATATTTTTATTGTATGTAATACATTTTAAAACAAAATAACTTTTCTTTGTAGAGATTCCGAATCGGAAATGTTATACGTTTTGTAAAATTTTTAAAAATATTCGATTATCGAGTATAATGGAAAAGAATTTTCAGATTCACTTGTTCGTATAAGAATACATTTTGGAGTTTATAAATGGTTACCTTGGAATGTACGCATTTTCGCATAATAGAATTTTATCATAATAAATTTTAAAAGAAACTGGAAGAGCTATTCACACACTGAAATTTTTCCATGTCGCCGGGGATCATTCGGTTTCGCCAAAAAAGAACAATGAAACGGTGCCGAAAATTTCCGGAGAAACATATATATAATATATGTCTCCTTATATGTTCAACAATACAGGAAAAGAATGCATCTGATATTTACACAGGACTTAAAATTGTTAAATTAGCTCTAGCACACGAATGTAGACACCAATGTCTACAATACATACAATACATACAATAGGATAGACAGGTAAAAAAACGAAGAACATAGACGCAGAGATCAAAGAATCTTTTGACAGTTGCACACCTAAGACATATAAGATCTAACCCACACGTCTCTAAAAATAGCTACGGATCTTGGAGGATTAAAGCTTTTCTTCGTGCCTCCTCACATATTAGGCTTTAATGTTCTGCTTATTGTGCGTCGCATATCTTACATACACAGAGTGCCGGTTTTACCTGAGAATACCTGACCACTTTTGGACGGCATGAGTGGTCAACCGTTCCACATTCGTGAAAATTCGCACGAGCAACATATTGTATCTTCGTGCAGGTACAGGATGAGGAAAAAGTATGGAAATTCTGAACAATTTCTAAAAAAAAAATATATATATATACTATTGTAAGGTGCTATCCAGTGAATGGATTGCCTACCTGCATTTCATGGACAAATGCAAATCTATTCTTTCTAATCTACCTGTATTTCCCGAAAAAACGCAAATTCACAAAAAATTTTAGAAGATACATGTCTCCACATAGTGTATCAAGTGATTATTTGCTAGCATGTTTGTTAATTATTCAAATTTCGATAATCAAAACTTTGATATAAACTTGTATTCCATTATTTAAAAAATTAAATGATATAAATTGATAAAGCTATATTTGTGTATACATTTTTACGTAGAAAATAGATAAATGTATTATTTTATCTTTAAAATATGTCAATTTTAAATAGTTCATAATTTGATATGTAATATTTGCAAGTGCTATTGTTTTTATCAGTTCAGCATGATTGTATATACTTACATATATCTATTTTCTTATACAAATTCGAAATTTCGTTAGATATAATAATAATCATATAAAAATATAATTGCATTTAAACATAACGAATAAATTTTTAATTTATCGAAACAAAACATTTCATAAAAGCCGTCTTTCTTGTTTCGTTGAAATATTACGTAGTTCAACAAAAAATAATTTTTTCTAATAAGAACGAAAACTTCGTATAAATTTTCTTACGCTAAATACGATTTCAGTTTTCAAATTGCTTCATTATATCACAATTTTGAGAAATTTACGGTTAAATTTAGAAATTGCTATTTTAATGTATTGTTTTATTATATTTTATAATTATGGTATTGTGTGACTTGGTAAAGAAGTTTGCAATCGAAATTAAAAAATTTTTTTTAGATCGCCAAATGCAAATTTATGATTATAAATGTTAAAATTACAACAACTTTGTATTATACATAAATTTTTTACATGGATATCGTATTATATAAATTATATTGTATTATATATTGTATTATATAAATTATATAAATTATAAATATAAAAATTTTAACAATTTTTAAATTTTGATATTCATATTAATTCAATTTTTAATCGACATTAATGTTATATGTTAATTTTTTCAATACCAACGTTTATATGAGCATTTAAAAATCTAAAGTGTTTCTTTCTAAATATATAGTACTATTAATCAACATGCAATTTTCTAAGAGAAATGAGTTATTTGAGTTAATAAAAATATTTCTACATAAAGAGAAATTTACTTTACATTTTCAACGTGGATATACATATACATATTTAGAAAAGAGCGAATGATTTTTGACATCAGCGTTTAAATGTTATTAGATGCCGGCCGAAAAATAAAATTCATTCAAGAGATTTGCTCGTTCAACATAATAACTTATTATTAGTATTATAAAATGAAACGAAAAATTGCTCATGAAATAAAATGATATTGCATGTATTATTATAATTATTCTAAATATAGCATTCTTGATATGTTTTTTAATCGAAAAATAAGCACCTGAGCGATGCTGCAACACTTGTGTATAAATTTAGATTTATACATAAATATCTTCAATAATTGGCGATTACTATGAATGGCGAGTTTCTGTATTCTTAGCTTAGATATTAAATTTCAAGAGAAATGTAGATTTCGAAATATTTTCCTGTTCCGACCGCTATTCGTTTCATTTTTTCGCGCAGGCAAAGTCGACGAAAAGTAGTGATATCGAACTTATGGTTAAATCCTGAATGAACCCTCTCGCAACCCCGAGCATCGAAGCCGTGAATGAATCTAACTATTCCTACGCAACGAAGGAGCTAAATCCCCGTCGTTGCCTCTAAGTATGAATGAAGACTGAAATAGCTATATGCCAGGAAGTGGTGCCATAATAAATACCTCGTCTACTGGCTCCCCATGCTAGATTCGCCGCCCGTTCCCCGTCGCGCTCTCGCCACCCCGTCGTTCTCCACCGAAAGCTCTTTAATAATGCAGGACAGTCGTTTGCCCGTTTAACTCGGATAACCTAATCGTCCATTTCCAGACTGACTCCTCCGCGATATTCCTGTATGTACATTCGTGACTCCAGGCGTTTCGCATTACATCGGAGAATAGACACCTCGTTCTATATATACCTCCCGATAGATTCTGCAGGTCGAAATAGATTGTCGATGCAAATTCACTTTCGAGGCGTGCGGTCTTCCAGTAATCTCTAATGCGTTCTTATAAAACGCGAAAAAGGCCACAATCAGAAGCAACTAACTATCCTTTATCACGAAATTATTAAAGATCGATAATCGCTATCGTATGATATTATCAGTAATTAATATCGCATAGCGTATACATGCCTCAGCATGTTATTGCCTCGGGCGTTTCGTTCATAATGTCGATTAAAAGCAGTAGAAGACATTTGCATTGTTACAACTTGAGCGAACGATAAACAGGCGCGCCGCAAAGATTTGTATAGTTACTTCATGACCTACCGCGTCTCTCCGGGTTTCTCGCAATCGATATAGCGCGGACTGTAATTTAATTACCTTTTAATGGAAGCAACAATCTCTGCAATCGGTAGCGAGAAACACTAGGGTCGTACATAATTTTTAAATTTCAGCGAAGTTAAATTGGGGCCAGATAATTGAAATTCCGCTCAGAATCGCTCCTTATTCTAGCGCACAATATCAAGGAGAAGGAAATTCGAGATACACTGAGGATGCAGCGCGAATAGTAGCGAGACTTGTAACGAATGTAAAGCGTAAAAAAATTACATCTACACGCGCATCTTCACGCAACGATACAGTTTCATAAACAGAGATATATTATATTTTGAGAAGTATAAACGCAATAAATAGATTTTTAATTTTAATATATTTTTCAGATCCAGATAAAAAAAAAAACAAAATGTAATAAATCAATATATACGAACTCATCTTATTTCCGCGATGAAGCATTCGATATAGAGACGTAAGGAAAATAAATCCGTAAATCTGACGAAGAGAGTACCATCTTATACTCTCAAGCTCTTCAATTATTATTGCATTATTCTGACGTAATCAGGCATCGTAAGAGCAATGAAATGGACCAGATGTACGACGCGCGCCACGCGTAACCGCGAGAAAGATATCTCTCATAGATTTATCGCTCCGGGAATCGAACGAAAGCGACGCGGCTGAAAAGCCGGCCTTTTCGCAACGAGGAAAACGAAAAGACGACATCGCGGGGCGCACGTAACCGCGGTAAACGATCGGGACGCGTCACGAGGATTCCCACAGTCACCCCGTGACCCGCGCGAGTCTTCCAGTTCGCGCAACCGCTACCCTCCACCCCCCCGCCCACGGCCTCCCCCGCGTCGCCCGCACCTCTAGCGTTCCATTGGCCCATAATTGACCCATTCGCTAATTTCCAAATGCTGCGCCGTAAACAGACACGACGACAGAGAGACGGCAACGCGCACGAGAGCGAGTCGGCTGGCATTAGCGGAGGGGTATCCGCGCCGCCGACGGGGCAGTGTATATCGCAAACGAGTGATTTGCATCAAATTGATCCGTTAAGTCAACAAGACCAGTTATACGCGCGCTCGGTGTATTCCTCTCCTCTATTCGGGCCCGCTGTCTCAGCTCGCGCGGCCCGACGTTGACTCGTTGCGCAAGCGAGATTGACCCCCAATGGAACGATTTGCTCCGCAACCGATCCTTTCTACCACGAAACTGCAAAAGATGATTGATGTGGGAGCGGTCTCCCGCGATCTATTTCGTCTCTCGTGTCGATCCGCGCGCGAGTGAGCGAGCGAGCGAGTTAGCTAAGCTAGCTAGCTATTCGTGCCCGTAGAATGTGGGACCGGTCTCGAGCGTCAAGCGAATTGTTTGTTGTACACTAGTCATGGATCATGGTCGTGAAAACGCCGCCTGAACTTTAACTCGATTGATAATTAAGCGATAGAGACGATGATCCTCTTGCTATCCTCCCTCCCGCAAAAATCGAAATTCCGTATAATTTCGGCGAGCATCTCGACGATCTCTGTGCTTATTTCGACGAGAGACGACGATTGGCATAAAGTACGTGTGCCTTTCGTCACACACTATGTCGCAAATGGAACTCGATCAAATTACACCGGTTTCGATCGAACTTTATGCGGGAAGAAGAAAGGTCGATCACGCTCCCCGCGATAGGATGGCGATCCTTCCTACGTTAGGCCGAGATTGGCGGCTGAGGGCTAATTATGCGTAGAGGAAAACGGGAAAAGATGCCAAGTTACGGCGGCTATAAATATAAATCACGAGAGGAGCTCGCGCGAATTTGCTACAGATACCGGTCGCGCTCGTACGTACGCAACTGAGCAGAAGGTATCTGCCGTTCGCTTTATGGATGAACGATTATGTATGTAGAGTGAATAAATCACGAGTAGCGGGTAGAGAGAGCGTAGAGCTACCACGTTTACGGATATCTTTTACGCGCGCGAGGAGGAAAAACGGTTCTCCCGTCATTTCGTAGCGTACGCACGAGAAGACGGTAGATGATCCGACCTGAAAAAAATGTTTCAGGAATCCTTTCGGCGGCGGAACGTGTTGCGAAGAATTTACCCATCTCCTCTCTCTCCCGTCCCACCCCCTCCTTCCCTCACAATGTACAGGAAACTGCGCGCCGTCGCAGGATGTCGTAAAACCCGGTGGCTCCTTATCTCTTGCATCGATCATACTTGTCCTGGATTATCCGACTCTATCACCTTTCCTTTGGACTATATACATATATATATGTATATGTATATATTTTTGCCTCATACATATCTTGTAATTACTATTCCAGCCGCGAGTACTGCAGAGTCCCAGGGCGAACTTTGCGCAGGGGGCGGTTGTGAAAAATAGAAAAAAGTATTAGTATCTTCGTGCACGAACTCTATGCGAACTCGCGTGCTTCCGTTTACCGAGCCGAGCAAAATTTCTCATTATCCCGTCCTCTCGCCACCAACGGAATCGAAATTTTTGGGAGGAGTAAAACACAAGAGAACGATTGTACAATCATTCTGATTCGAGACGACTTAAAAATCATTGATGCACCGGTGAGTGACCGACTAATCAATATCGTATGTAACTCGATTCTATATCTACATTCAAATTTCCATCACATATTCATCTTGTAAACATGCTATTTTTATAAAACGAATTATTTATACACGATTAAATCATCTCTTATAATCATATGAAAATAGACATAAATTCGATGTGTTTATTTTTATCATTTTTAACTTTTATTAGTTTGCTTCGTGTAATTTTTTTTTAATCTACTATCAGCATTTTTACATTTCCAATAATCAATGTGTAATTATTTTACGCTTTTAATACATCCCAATGTTCAAATTAAATTTAGCTCTACAAAAAACGCGAAAGCTTCAAATATGATTAATGAAATAACAAATACAAAGTGAGACAGCTCGAGAAAGAGTCTCGAACATTTGCTTGGAAAAAGGTAACAAAACATATTGCTTTACTAGGGTTTCCACGGCCTGGCGAACATTTATCTCGTGCATATTTTATAATTACAACTGTGCGATATGAACGAACTTTGGCAGTCCTCCAAGCTGTGGTAAAAAGCGTAAAAAAACGTCATTCCGTATCTTTGTACGCGAATGTCGCCGTCACGATGTATACTCACGTTTGTGAACTTTAGGAAGGGTCTGCTATTATCCAGTCGGTTCTACGGAGAAGAAATTAAGTCTCGAGCGAAGCAAGCCAGCGCAATGAAGTGGTGTGTCTTTAATGATATGCACTTCGCCGTGGAAGAGAGACTTGGTCCTTATAAAATAGCTCCGTTATTGTCTGTTAAAGAAGTGACCGGGTCTCACGAATATTTACTCTGCACTCGCTTCATAATTATGACTTGATTGCACAGTCGTGTTGCCCAATGGACCGGCTTTAACGATTGCGAACCTTCCGCGTGTAATACTGGTGTATCGTTTCTAGTAAAAAGAAAAATATGATGAAAATTCAATGATGTATCGATACAAGAAATTTGCCGAAATGAATGATTTAAATAAATTTCTACATCTTTTTTTCTTAAAGGATTAGCTTGTTTCTTTCATTATGTTATAGATAGAAAAATATCGAATATATATATATATATATGTGTGTGTGTGTGTGTGTGTGTGTGTGTGTGTGTGTGTGTGTGTGAACGTTTCTATTTATTTTTCTTACAGAAATATATATCATCTTTTTTTGAACAGCATCTGTTTCATAATCATTACGACGGTTGTTGTACACGGGAGAAGAAACGGAAAAGTTTTGGTCGCGCGCAGAATATAATAAAAAAAAGACAAATATAAAAAGTATAACATGACTATCTTTAGACACTGCCGTTACTGGCTTTTTAACTTCGCGAGTTGTTACCAGCCAGCATACTACGACGGAGAAATTAAGACGCGGAGAAGCCGCGCGGCTAAATGAAACCGTGTGTCTTTAACGATATGCACTTTTCCACGAGGAAAGTCACGGACTTCCTGTATAAGGAGCGCACCGTATGCCGTCCTGTATTACACCCTTCGCCAAAAGAGTATTCCCGTTTCTAAGCTCTCCGCCATCGCTTTTTAATTACTTTCATAAATTACGATTCTTGGAGTCTTGGATCTTTCGGAGTCTTGACGCGTCATGCCGTTCAACGTAATTCCATCACGCTTCGCAAACTGCGAATGTTCGTGCGAGAATCGATGAGACGTCGACAAAAAGTATAGAAATTATAAGCAAAGCATTCAACAAGCTACATCCAAGCCGTCATTTATTTTTCGAGGGGATGCTATAAAGACTCTCGAAAGAGCCAAGCGTTGAAATGAAATCGCGTGTCTAATTCATACCTAACGTGAAAATATAGATAGGAAATACTATATTGAAATAATGTAAGAACTTTAAATAAGAAATATTAATTTGCGGAAAAATAATATAGACGAGTCTCTCGATAAAGAAATATTGTATTAACTTAAAATATTGTATTAACTTTCCTATATTAAATATAGCAATGGAGCCACTTTCGACATAATTAGAATCATATAAGTGTGCATCAAGTTCTATATATGTTTCTTACACACACAAATTTATATTTTATATTTTTAAATTCTCTCTTAAATCCTGAGATTGGTTTCTCTCCATTATTTCCACAACAAAATACGCTATTTCTGTTAATAGTCTAGCGGACGAGATGCGTGGAATCAAAGCATATTGTTTGCGTCTTGCAGTCGCTGTTGCTGGGTGGTAATAAAAACTCATGGCAAATATGTTCCAGACTGTGCACGTTGCTTTTTAACTTCGGGAAAAGCTCTTCGTTACAACAATGAAACAGAATAGAGATAGGTTAGGTAGCAGGATTTTGGTAAATACGCGCCGGAAGAAAGCAGCTGCCGAAATAAAATCACACACTTTCAGTATCACTGTCATTGCTCTCGCGAGACCGGATATAATTCCTCAAATTTATCAAATACTAAAAATTTATTAAAATACCAAAAGTTAATGACAATGTGCCTTCATTTTTGAATTTTAATAATTGATGGAACACTAGATACATAATCATAGCGCATTTATAAAAACATTTTTATTAATTACATTTAGCAAGTTTAAAAATAAAATTTTTCTTAACTAGAATAGAGAAATTTTAATTTTTATCGATTTTGCTCAATAATTACAATCAATTGTTTTCGAATTAAAAGCTAAGGCATTATTATCATAATTTCTACGTATATGTATATCCATAAGTTTTTCAAATTTGATAATTTTGAAGAGAATGCGATTAAAAAAAAAAATTACAAGAATTGTGAATTGGAACAAGTATTGCGTGCTTATGCAGTTATACCTAGCTTCGAAAAGTTTTCGAATATTTCATGTCATTTTTTTTTCGTCTTTAACATGTAAATTAAGAACTACAAAGGCAACATAAAAAATAATATACAAGTATATCGTAAAATAAACCTGGGTATCTTTAATATGTCATAAAAAGTTCCGGCAAACTTCCGGCCGTATAAGGAACATACCGTAGTATATGTGCTGTCTGCATTAATCATTAATCTCAAAAATATTTATTAATTCTCATTGCATAGTAAAAATATAACATCGCACATCGGTTGGACATTTTCGCAAAAGAAAATGCGAGAAAAGAAAGATAAAGGAAAATAACATGGAAGTGGAGAACGCAACAGGAAGAAGATAAAGAGAGAAACATGACGCGGAATCGGACAAGCCGTATAAAGAAAGTCTAGGAAGAAGGAAAGAGATGATGAAGAGATAGAGAAAGAATGGATACGAAGACCGTCCAAGTTTTTTCCGCAAAGACAGTGACTACCAGTTCCCTTGTACCTATCGCCCAAGAAAAGAGTATTTAAACGTCAGAGCGCTGACGTCACAAGAGTGTGGGTGCAAAAAGAAGCGCGCGAATGAGAGGAGAGAGAATAAGAGGAATAAAGAGGAACAAGTGGACGGGGTTCGAAGGTTTGTAGTAGGCGACGAACAGATAGGAGGAGAGATGGAAAAAGAAAAGAGAAGAGAGAGGTGGCAAAGGAGCACGAACAGGGGGGAGGGGGAGGAGGACGGTAAGGAGATGCTTTAAGACGCTCAATATAAATACTAGAGGGGGTTGAGAAAAAGGGTTGCTTCCCTTCGGGCCGACGACGCCGGCCGGAGCGTGCACCGTCTTCGGCAAGGGAAGGAGGAAAGAGAGGTTCAACGATGAGGGAGAGAAAAGCGGGTTGCGCGAGAAAACGAGAAGACGAAAGTCCATCGGTGGGAGGTGGAAGGAAAAGCACGGCGGAAGAAAGACAGGGAGGAGGTGGACGGAGGAAGGCTACGATGGAAAGGTGGTGGATCGAGGAGGGTCGAGGACGGGTGGGTAGCGGCGTCGAAGGGCTGCCTGGATGGCAGTACCGGGGCGAGGGGGGAGAGTGGAGTGGGATAAGACGCGAGGGGGACAGGGACGAGGGCCTACGGGGCTGGAAAACTCACCCCTTTTCTTGCTTACCCTCGCTCGCTGTTTAATTGCATCTTACTTTCGAATTTTCCGCGTAGAGCTATCGATCGAGACACGCGAAAGGGGGTTCGTTTGCGTCTTATCTCCGACGGCCCTCGTCGTCTACTCTCCGCTCTTTATCCCCCGTCTCTTTCCCCCCGCTTTTTCTTCTCTTCGTTTCTCTCTCGACCGGTCCCCCTTGCTCGTCCCCGTTCTCTTTCTCTCGCTTTCCGTGTCCTTCTCTTTCTTTCTTTCTTTCTCTCTCCGCTGTCTCTACCCTCTTCGTCCTCGACTACCTCATCCACCTCACCCACATCAACCCCATTCGCCGAGAGAGCGAGAGCGTGAGAGAGCACCCCGTGCTCCGGCCCGGCGCCCACCCCTCAGCGGACTATTTAAAACTACACATAGCCAATGCGTAAGACGACGGACTGGCTCGGCTCAGGGCCGAGGAGCTCGTCGCAAATTTCTTTTCTAATTTCTATATCATCCTACATATTCACCTAATACTTACAATGTAGAACATCGTGTAAACATCAATGCAATAAAATATTTTTCGACTTTGCCAAAATATCCATTTTCCAACAATAATTCTCACTTTGTAAATTATAATTAAGGAAATCAATTTAAAAGATGCAAGATATCTGTGGAATATATATACAATACTTTAAAATATTGTATGAAAAACTATTTATTACAATTCTACATATGTAGCAATTTTATTTTAAAAATACACTCTTTTTTATACTACATTATTCTTTTATACACGCGCGTGTATAACTCTTTTTATGAAGTGTATATGCATGGTATATGCATGTGTGTGACTATTTTTATGAATAAATGTATGTGTATGTGTGTGTGTCTGTTTTTACAGTTTACTTTTTAAGATAAATTCCCGATTAGACACAAACTGAGATACTGTGATCACAATTTTACATATTTAATTTTATTAAAGAGATAGAGCTTAATTTCATGCAGTTTGAGAGATCTACTGTAATATTTATCAGCAATGAAGTAATAAACGTCCTATTAATTATTGAGGAAATTTCATGATATCTTTAACCAGAACAAATTAAGGCATCATTCACGAATAGCTGACGAAAAACCGATTCGATACAGAATGTCAAATGAGAGAACTGCGCATTAAAACATATCGCGAGCGAAGCATTTCTTTTATAAAATATCTTTGACATCTTTGTTAATAAACATAATCATCGCATGTACATGCAAGCATCATCATAGTTGCAAGTCCGATTTAACGTTCTTCGCGAGAAAGATCGCGATCGATAATCATTCTATTTGCCCTCTATCTCTCTCTTTTACAATCCGCAACTTTGTGCGGCGAGAAAAAGAACCAGAAAGGACCAAAAGCACGCTGCGCTGTATCGCGAGAGAGAGAGAAAGAGAGAGAGAGAGAGAAAGATTTCGCATTCAAGAAATTGTCCCAAACGAGTCGTCGCGCGACTAGAGACGGAGGCGCCCGATGTTATTTTCGCCCCTTAGATTTTTAATCAATCCGTCACTGGTAGAGTAGAGACGGGGTGGTTTCTTCCTTAGTTCCCTTCCTCGCTTCGTATTTAAAACCTCGGGGCTGATGAACGCTCCTCATGCCAAGCAGCCTGCCGCTTCCCTCGAACCCCCGATCCACCATCCTCCTTCCCATTTCTGCCTTCGGCCGCCCTCCCCCTGTCTCCTTCACTACCGCGCTTCTACCGGGTTTCTATCCCCCCGGAAACTCACGCATACGTATCCGCGTGCCGACACCCACACAGAGACAATAAGATAGAGAGAGAGAAAGTTCCCCTCGATCCGCTCGAAGAGCAAGGAACAAGAGAAGGCGATTTCGTAAGTATGCAACACATCACGTGCAGGTTTGTCCTGTGCTATTACCTTTTCCACGTTGCATTATGACCCGGGTAGAATGGCGTGTTACGGATACTTACAACATGATACACGTGAGCGTTACGTGAACGTCGGAGAGCAGGTGCGGGGAAGGAGGTGATACACGTGTCTCGTTAGAAATTTTATTTTGTTTCGACACGTGAATTTTTGGCTCATATGATTCTTACGCGCGATTCTTACGCAACGATTAAGTCAGAATAATATCGCATGATACAAAAATCGCATATATATTTTCTTCAATTATTGTAAACTGATCACTTGCTATCAAAGAATAAGAGCGCATAATTTTCCATAATTTTTTAAATTAATTTTAAGTAAACTTTAACAAAATATCTTACTTTTATTTCAATTATTAAAATATGCAATATGCGTTGTTATAATTCCAAATTCATCAAAGTCTCATACATGTCATTAATCAATCGATTTTGAAATAAAATAATAGATTCATGTTGTTAGCAAAGAGACATTCGCCTCGTTTCTCTCTCTCTCTCTCTCTTTACGAATAATTTGTCTCCCGAGAAATTCTTTATCCACGTGTAATGAAATGACTGGCACCTGCCTCGTGTACTCTCGCGTCTAGGATACACTTACGTTACGTAACTCTATTATTATAGCCGCACCCGAAAATCCTCCAAAAGTGATCAACTCGTTTCGCTTACGATAGCTCGCGAAGTATCGATAAGAATCAGAGAAGCGCGGCATTATCGAGGTAATCGGGACAGCGTGCATGGTATAGCGCACGATAGGGTGGTATGGATTTTCAACTCATACGACATTGAACAGCACGCAATGTACGACTGCTGCCGTGCTTCAATTTGTCTCGCGTGTAATTTCATCCCCCTTCGATTACGCGTAGGCGCGACCATCCCCCCTGCTCTCCGCGGAGAGATTCCGCGTTACACACACCCAGTCATATATACTACACCATTAACCTCGCCGCCGACTTCGATTTCCTAACAAAGCACTTCGCGCGTCGACTAAAACTTCCTCACCCTCGGAAAAGTGCAGAGGGAGAGGGATAAAGACTCGTTTCGGTGTATTTGAAGTGTTGAGAATGTTGTAAATCTAAGCTGGGGCAAAGAGAGAGAGAGAGAGAGAGAGAGAGAGAGAGAGAAATCTTAAAAAAGAGTTAACTATTTAAAGCTATTTATCTAAGTAAATTATTTATCATCTAAAATCTTTCTAGTAATATTATATTTTACGATCCTCCCTTGCATTAAAAAAACTTAAAAAATTGCAATTCAAAACTCACTGTCAGATTAAAGATTTGTCAAAGTATATTACTGAGCGATTAATACTGCGAGCATTTAGTTATTTTTTCGATAAAGATCGTATCTATTTTTTTAGTAGCAAGAACGGTAGCGAGAGTGATACGCGCATCGAAACGTAAAAACGAATTTCCGGTTTGCAAGAGCACGCGTATTGCTCGTATTAGCGACTAGCGACGCGAGATTCCAGGATTTCCTTGATACAGACAATAAGGCCGAAGAGAGATGTGAATTGCTGATGCATGACACAGACCGCAGTCCACATCCGGCATCATCGACCGGCCACGGTAGACGTCTTACCCTTCATCTCTGTTCAGCTATCATCTGCTCGCCTCTCGATCGTTACGCCAACGAAGCCCTTTTGCACTTATCTTTCTTTTCCTCTCCTCTGGCTTTTGTACTTTAATACTTAACATCGTCATCGAACTACTACATCAAGTCGTTACTTTTTTACATTCACATTATTCTAAAGATCTATTTTTGACTTAAATAATTTTCCATTTTGCTTTATATAAATTTTTGAAATTAATGATATGTTTAATGTTAAATCATATGTTTAATAATATGTTGTTTCATAGCGATAGAAATTGATATTGATAAATAATCTCTCGAAGAATATGAAAATCCTATAATTTGTTGCAATTTAATGGTAATTGATTTTTTAAAGTAGTTTCTTGAAGAATTTTTTTATTTTTGAGATATAAATCTCTTGCAAGATCTTTTCAAAAATCTCTATTTCAAGATTAGTTTATCGTAAAAGTTTGCCAATTTCTTCTGCTTTAAAAACATTCGTATAATATTTGATTTACTTATAGAAAATTACATGATAATAAATAGCTATCGATAATCTAGACAAGCATAGATTTTACGTGAACAGATTTGTTACAAATGTGAGAGAATGTTACGCGGTAGAAAGGAGGAAAAGAGAGTAGAAAATAAGTGCAGTTTATGGGCGTTCGATGTACGACAAGCTCGAGTAGCGACGGGGACGCTCGTGTAATTCGTTGCCCACAAGACGCAAAGAAAAGTGTCACCGTCGAGAAAGTTGCCTTTTCCTAAAAACACTTGAAAACTCGGATACCGGCGCGGGCCGAAGGGTACACTTTAAGTCCTCGTACGAGTAAGTTCGAGAAGCCGTCCGAACAAATAGTAAATAACAAATAAAATCAACGGAACGTGTCGGATCGCAAGAATCAAAAGTGGAAAGCATCGCCGTTTTCGCTTTTTCGTAACTATCTTGTACATCGGAAAATACGTAATTCTACTCTGATAGGATCTCGAATGGCGAATGAAAATACATACGTAAATATACGTGTGTATGGTGGAAGTACGGTACATAAAATTAGGAAATCGAGAGAAAGATTTTCAAAATATATAGTGCATATTTTTGTGCGAATCGCGTACAATAAAAAAATGCGATGGAAAAAAAAATAAAAAAATGAACAAAGATTTGTGTCATACTCGAGTGGTTAGCTGTAGCCGAATACTCGGCGCGCTTTACTGCACTCTACTGAGCTTCGCTGGGCTCCACTTCTCCGGAACAAGGAAGACCTTGGTTAAATCTAAAGGCGAGCAGTTCTAGCCAGCAAGTTGCTGTCACATGTACGTTAACATTCACAACGATACTGCACCAGATACCGTTGCACATATAATGTCAATGTCATTTCTTAGAAATATTTGAATAAAGTAAATTTGCACAACGGTTCATAAATTGTCGAACAAATAAAATATTCTACATGAAGAAAGAAAAAATATATTATAAGTATATGACGTGGCAATTGCTTGGTATTTTTGATCTTTGTGTCCCGGGATAGATAAACATATTCTAATAAAATATCTATCTATAGACAGAGACTGATATTCATTTGGATTAGGTCTCCTCTTTTATATCTCGCGATAGACGTCCGAATTAGATCGCGAAAATACGGAAACGTGAAATACGCATATTAAATAAAGTCGCAAAATAGCCCTGCCTGAAGGAGCGCGGGTTGCGCTGGAATCGGGCGACAAGCGTATTTCCGTATCAGCAAATCGAATAACGCGCGCCACCGCGGCGGTATGGATAAGATGAAGCGAAAATATCGATTAGGATAAGACTTAACTCAATCATCTCTCTATCAACAATAATCTCTCGATGAATATTTAACAAAGTGGCTCAGCATTTCATGTGTTTCTTCCCCCTAACTTCAAATTCGAAGCTGCTCTGATCCCAGTTTCAATTTTTCTCAACGTCTGATCATTCCGTCTACTATTATACGGGTGTATTTATTAAATAACTTTCAGTCATATTCGGTATCGATTATAATACATAGACACTATAAGTTACAGTTATATCGTGTTTGTCGAAAAATGCGTCGTGATTTTAATCGCAACAAAGATAAGATACAAAGTGCAAACTTTAATGACATTTTAGAAACGTATACGTGACATCAAGTAGCGTTTATGAAAACAGAATATCATTTATTTTGTGTTTAGATTATGATATTAAACAGCTATAGATATAGAATGCGTAAGATCCATCTCTCTCTATGTCTTAAAATTAATAATACATTCATATGCAATTGAACGAAATACATCGATGATTCTATAATAATAAAAAAACAGCTATAGACGAATTATCGGACACAGCGCAAAATATTATACAATTTCATTATCGCGTAATTTCAAACGAACGAAAAAATAAACCAGCAAGAAACTCAAGTCAAATCCGAGAGAATCTTTCGCGCCGCCTTCTTCTCCCGCAAAGAGCCATCCATCGTTGTCTCATTTGCGCCGTGTATCACGGCCGCGCATCCAACGCCCTATGTATATACGTATAATAACTATGTACGATGCTGGGGCTCCGTAATCATCTCCTCGACGACTGCTATTAGTGGACAGGCCGGCGCTATAGCGCGAGATCGCGCAAAACAATACGGCGATCCGGGATTTCGACAATGCGGATCCAACGGCGGATTCGCGAATTCGAAAGCGTTGACCTGGGGCCTCGCCGAGCCAGGCAGCTTTCCGGGTGATCACCCGGTATGGACACACTTACGAGCATCCACACTCGCTTGTCGGGGTGAGAGGCGAGTCCGTATGAGAATACACTACGATACATTCGAGAGTGTGGTGAGTGCGCTAAGGAGTGTGGAGCAGCGAAAGCGGAGGAGGCAGAGAGTGTCGGAGGGAGAGATAGAGGGTGAGAGAGAAAGAGAGATAGATGGATATATAGATGGATAGATAGAGAGAGAGAGACATAGAGAAAGGGGTGTGCGCGATGGGATGGATGCTGCACAGTACGCGGACGGTCTTAGCGGTATCTTGGCTCCCTCGCTGTCCTGGGGGCGAGCGGCTAAATACCTCAGGATTGTTACTATTGCCACCCCTTTGCACCCTCCTCCTCCTTCGCCAGACCAGCAGCCACCCACCCCGGCTCCTTTTGATAGGGTGGAATGGGTTAATGCTATTGATTCACGTGCACAAGGTGCTTGGGCAGAGGCAGCAGCGACGACCGCCACTGTTTGACAGTAACGGATCTCCCTCCCCTTTACGAGGAGATACCTACACGGATACGGCTATCGGTACTTTCTTTCCGAGTCGACGAAAAAAAAACTCGATTCGATTCTATCTCGCGAAACGCTCGATAGAAACATTCGAAGAATTTAAGATCTTTTGATATTGTTCTAAACAATATTATGTCGCATGTTTATAATTTATACAATTCTTTTACGGGGAGAAAATGATTATTTAATATATTACATTGCATGTACACAATTTATATATTAATATTATATTTTATATATATATATATATATATATATATATATATATATATTAATAGAGAGAGATTATATTTATATATTAATATATATATATATATATTAATATTAATATATTATTTATATTAATATTCCCATATATAAATATATCGTTCTATACATTTTTTTAAACTAATGCAAAGGTAATTTAAAGTAACTATGTTATACAATCGCGCAATTTCTGAAACAAGACTGCGATACGTTCATTCTAATTCTCCCTGTTCACATAATCATACACGTTCGTGATCGAAGCCTGTTTGCCAATTCGAAAGTAACATGCAACAGGAGCGGTAAATCGTATAAACGTCATACTAAATGTACGAGTATCACTAAGCGCTTCCACAAGCCCTGACTCGCACCCTCTTCTGTTACTCTTCAAGTCGTTCTCGCCACTGCGATATCTCGCCGGTTATCCGCCTTTGAAGTATTACTCAGCAGAATGTTCGATGATTTTCTAATGAACTCCGCGAGATCGTTTGCATTATATTAATCCGTTAATGTAACAACCGATGCGATTAAAATTATTTACACACATTGAGACACGTTAATAATCATTAATAAAATTAATTCATCATTAATATAAGCACGTATCGCTTTTGCCGAATTGCTACGCAATCGATCGCGTGGTCTCGGTAAAAATATCTACACGCGATCTTGGAATGAGGGTGTACGGGACGGAGAGAATGTCTATATAGTCGGCAAACTTTGCGGTTTCGCAAAGCGCGCGATATTGCAGATAATAACGTAAAGACATAATAATGAACAGAGATCTGTAAGAAAATTGTGGGTAGAATTCGAGAGTTAGAAGCCCTGCCGTTCCGTATGCCGCATTAATAAATCGTTAAGTACATGTTAGATATATCTCGCATATTTTTCTCATAACTGGCAATCTATTTACAGTTAACCATTGAACGTAACAATGGAAGAAGATTATACACAATCCAGATTAAATTTTTATATATTATACATAATACTATATGTATATAAATATAAAATATTTAATAATAATACTGTATAAATAATAAATATATAATATTTTACCTACACGAATATAGTATATAAAAAAAATAATTTCAAGTAAATAAATTTTAATGCAAACGCTGACCTGTCTATCCCCATCTGCGCTTAATAGTTTCCCAAAGACGGCGCAACGGCAAATTGCATAATCTCACGTTTTTTTTTCTTTCTCTTTCATGACGAACGGTCGACAGACTCTCGACGAGGTTAACTCATCAACTTAGCAGCACCCGGTACAAACCGATCTTCTTTTCTGCCGAGCCACGAGGCACGCGCGCGTCACCCAATTACAATAATGAGATACCGGCGCGTTCGCGACCGTCCATGAAAAATGGAAGGGTTCATCTCTCACCGCCTGGATGCTGGACGATGCTCCGTGTTGCGAGGCGTCACACAATACCCGTCCGAAAACGAGAAGAAGATGGGAGGGTACGAGGCGGTTAGCGATCAGTGTCTGCAAGGAGAAGGCGAGAACGACTGGGCCGAGATATAAGAGATAGAGAGAGAGCGAGAGAGAGAGAGAGAGACCTGCGGGGAGGGGGCCTACATTATCGTGACGTGTAATACAATATGCAGATAGATATTTGCAACCCGCGCATCGAGTGAGAAAGAGAGAGAGAAAGAGAGGGAGTGAGTGTGAGACAGCAGAGCCAGCGCGGCGCGTCGCTGCCCCGTGCCGTTCTCTCGGAAGTGCGATTGGAGGGAAGGAAGATGCCTCTCTTCTCTCAACTCGCCTTCCTCGTCTCACCCTCTGCGGCCGGACACGAAGAGCGCGCGGCAGAAGCGTGAGTGGGAACAGGAAGACGCGATAAAGGCAGGAAAGGGAGAAAGGAAGACGGAGGAGGACGGCGTAGACGGGGAGGGGGGTAAGAAACTGTGAAATATCGATTAAGTTTGCCAGTAAGACAAGGAACGTCCGCGAAGCGAAGCCAGGGCAGGCAGGCAAGCAAGCAGGCAGGCAGGCAGGCAGGCAGGCAGGTAGGCAGGCAGGCAGGCAGGCAAGCAAGCAGGCAGGCAGGCTGGCTGGCTGGCTGGCTGGCTGGCAGGCAGGCAGGGGGCCGTAGAGTTGGCGAGAGGGTGCGCAGGAAGAAGGACGAGGGTGGCGGCGGAGGGTGGTCAGGAAGAGGGGAAGGTGATATGAGCATTGTATCGGGGAATTAACGGTACTCCCCCCTCGCGCGCCCTCCCGTGCACCAACCCGACACCCCTCAACCACTACCGGCCTCTACCTCCTTCTCGTCCTTCTCGTTCTGCGCTTTCTCTCGCTCCTTCATCCTCTCTCTCCGTTCCTTCCTTCTCGTCTTCCTCCTTTCTCCTCCCTTACCGCGACTCCCTCGAATCCCTTGCCATCTTTCCAACTCCATCCCTCTCTGTCTCTCTATTATATGTACGCGCGCATGTATATCTGCACGTCTTTCTGTCTCACCCCCTTCGCCTCTCGGCCACCATCAAGCTCGCCGTCTTACGACTCTCACCCCGCTACGACCACCTTCGTATTCGCCTGCCCAGCACACGTCCCAGATCGGCTCCCGAGCAACCCTCTATCCGGTACCGGTGTGTACAGCCGCGGGGTGAGGAGCCGCTATTGCCCGGATAGAGGGATGCAACGGCTTGAGGATGCGCGCATACACACCTAAGTCTGTACCAATCTCCCTCTGCACCCCACCTGCCACCCACACCCGGCTCTGCGCGCTCTTTCGTCCACCATGGACACGTCCTTCCATCATCCGGACGAACAAAGTGGTGGTCAAGCTCTCTCCGTGTCCGGCACTGAATTCATTGCCGTAACGTTGTATCGTGATAGTACGAGCGAAATCTATCCTAGACAATCGATAAATAACGAAAGAAAAGTTTTTAGAAAAACCATCGTACGATTATGTCAACAATGTGAGAACAATTAAAAAAATATAATTTTTTTATGCAAATATGAAAATCAATCTGGTAACATAAAAATATATAATCCTAGATCACAATTAAAAATAAGTTTTAAAAATAAACATCGTCTTAGTATTGCAAAAGCACATTAGAATGAAAATAATATTTTATTTTTTAGGTTTTTGAAAGTAATATCAAGTCGCGAAATATATTTTATTTATAATATTAATATTTTTCCTATTAATATTTTTATATATCTAAAAATCTTTTTATATCCAACGAATATCTAATATATAATGTCTTTATATCTGAGATTAAAGGGGATTGCAAATACATTTCTTGCTGCAATGCTATTTAAATATATATACATTTGAAAATCAAAGTTAGAAATTGAAATATTCTATTAAAAGAATTATCAAACTTCGACAAAAAGCAAATGTCAATGAGCGAGGAAAAGAGGGATGCCAGCTAATTAACAAAATAGGATGAGTTTAGAAGAGACACAAATAACGGACAGGGTGGCAATAGCCGCAAATTCAATTATCACCAATTTGCCTGCAATTTGTCCTATATAATTATTCGTGGCTGTTTCCGTCAGCGGCTGCACGATTTACCGTTCGAAAAGAAAGCGTTGCCGGTTGCATCATTGGGGATTCAATTAATGCACCATGCTTATTAGGAGCAGCGGATTGCGCGCGCCGTTTACCCTCAAGGCCGAATATTATACGTAATAATCCGGTTAGACAAAGACTTCGCGACTATTTGCTGCACGCGCTATCGCGGATATGTCCTATTCTCCGTGAATCACGTAAGGTTTATGCTTTGTATGCGGTTCCGGATATTGCGTGGAGACAGACAGTGTATCGAGAATAAACTAAAATTCATCCCATTCGTTTTCGTTAATTCGAGCTGCCCATGCGATCAGTTTTATTCAGTCTTTCGACGCAAAATAAATGCGAAATAAATCAAATATTTTACGAAACAAATCAAATATTTTATGCCTTGATTGTTTGCTAGATGATTCCAACAATGATTTTATCGGATATATTTACTTTAATTTTAAATATTAATTTTATGTCATAGAGCTCTATAGTTACAATAAGAGAGATAATCGGAGAAAACAACAAAATTGGTAAATGGCGATTAATACTATAACACATGTTGATAGTAAATCTCCGATCATGGACCGAGATAATACTTCACAAAATCTCGACTCTATCGCGTCGAGATCACTTTCTCTATCTCTGTTTTCTATCTCCCTCCCTCTTCTCTCTCTCTGTCTCTCTTGACATCTCTCAACGACATACATCATACGACAGTCTAAACGCGGACGTGCGAAATCTGTTCTGACAGCGGGGTTCAGAAATCGGCGATAAAATTGATGTAAACAGCCACTTGGCACGCTCTTCGCGCCGATGGTTGCTCCCAGGAGGGTCTCCCGGCATCTCCCTTTTTCATGCTCCTCTTACCCTCTCGCGCCTTTCTCTCACTTTCCTCCTTTTCCCTCCTCCTAAGCTACGTGTTTATCCTTTTGTGAAGAGAAGAGAGTACGGATACGAACACGTAAGGACCGATGATGCGACGGGAAGTAACGGCAGCGATTGTTGCAAGGAAAGAACGACGGCGGTGGCGGCAAGCGAGCGGGTAGACGGGCGAAGGGACTAGAAGGAGGAAGAGAGAGAGGGATAGATAGGTTAAGAGAGAAGCGAGAGAGGAGCGCATGGAGCAGCCATAAACAGCTTGTTGCTTCCGCGAAACTGCCGAGACTCCTACGGTGCGGTTCAAATGCTCGGCGTGGGCTCACCTTGGTTTATATCACCTATCTTATCCAATGGAATGGCTCGGGTGGGCGCAAGTATGCGTAGAATGTGAAAGATTGCCTCTCGTGAGAACAATGCTGGAAATGGAACGGGACCTCGAGTATCTGTCCATGGGGTTTAAGCGAGAAACGTCGTTTCGCTACCTGAGAGGCCCGAACTCTGGTTCAGCCATTATCATTTTCTCTCTCTCTCTCTCTCTCTCTCTCGTCGTTATTATGATCGATGATCGAGACAAGCAAGAGAGATTGATACGATTAGATTTCTATGACGATGTATGCTTATTAAGCATAATCAGAATAAATATATATATAGTATATATAAATAAAGAACTCGAAAAAAATAACGTGTGCCCTCGTATGAAATGTATTTTATGATAGATTACTATAATAAAGATTTATAAATTATTAATGAAATTAAATTTCATAATTATTCACAAAATATTCTTACATGCAATATCTTCTGCGGTGCAATTTATTGTTAGTTTACTACTCTTCCAGTCATATGTCAAGTGACTAAAAAATTATAATAATTTTATTATTTTACGAGAAATTAAAATTGAGAGAAACACAAAAGAACGAAGCTAAATATATTACATTAATTGTTAAAGCGTAAAGTTGATGTCTCGAGTTAATTGAAGGAAATCAGATTTGTCGATTAGATTTATCGGATTTATCTCTCTCCGTCGATTCATACGGTGATGTTACCGAAAACCGATAATATTACATAAGTTTTGCTTTAATACAATGACGTATGATGCAAACAGGATCACTGAAAGCAGTTCTGTGCTAGTTTTACTTTGTAGAACATCGGTCGATGGAATGTATACGTAATTATGAAGCGTGTGCCGCGGTGTACCAGGTACATGAGAAACTAATAGTCGCCGAGTCGTAACAACTGTCATTAACAGTCATTAACGACGCATCGCTACCTTGCAGATCAACGGAAGAGGAAGGGGGAGACAAGCGATGCTTAATCGGCGAGAGAAATCAATGTTGAGAAAATCAGCTGATTAATTCTGTCTCGTTTTTATTTTCTCATTCATTCATTACAAATAAGTAATATATGTATAATGTTTATTAATTATTATTAATATTATTAATATTGATGAAAAAAATTACAAATTGATCATTTCTCTGTAACGCGAGAAAATGAAAAATTTGTATGATTGTTTATTAATATTATTTATGACATATATTTCTATTTTCATTGTTACTTTGATTGTTACTTTAATTATCATAATTAATAATTTTATTAATTTTTTTCTATTCTAGCACTGTAACTTCATACAAAGTTTATATTAGCACAACAAATTATTTTCGAGATACTTTTTTTGTAGTTCTCGTCTAAAATAAAAATTTTTATAAAAATGCTCTCCATCTTTATTTTTAAGAGGCAGTTGTATATTATATGCTGTTAAGTTTTCTATAAAGAAAATTATAAAATATCAAAAATAAAATAAAGTTTTTATATTATTGCTTCTTCGAATAAATAATAAAATTGATAACATATCATTTTAAGTTATATCTCTTATTCTAAGTTATATCTCTAACAAAAACATAGAACAGATTAAAGTATAAAAAAACGATATTATTTATATATATAAATAAAAAAGGCTAGTGGCTAGTACGTACAATCATTTAGCAAATTCCCTATTTTGACAAAAACGAGAGACATAAAACAGCACAATACGCTGCCGGAAGAAGGTCGCTCAAGCACCGGGACCTTAAACCCCTTGAATCTTGGCACGAATCTTTGTAACCGAGATTGCCTCTAAAGACGCGATGCTTGCAACATCGGGTAAAGGGAGGACATGTAAACAGCCGTCGTGTTCGTCGACGGGACAAACTCAACAAAGTTTCACGAAGACGAAGGTGAACGTGAAAGATCCTTGAAGAAATTCCTGAAGAATTTTCTCAGTGCGATCGAAAGATATCGATCGATCGCTACCTATTCGCAGGGATGCGTTTTCGCGAGAAGGACGACGTTTCTTTCACGAAAGCAGACCGAGCTGAAAACGCGGGATTCACATAACGCGAAATAATAATCAATTATACGTCGACCGATTATGCGGCCAGTGATTATTGCAAATTCTCTCCGACGTTGGAGATTCTCCAGGTTTTGAGTCTTCGAGAACACAGAGGGAATTGGCCCGCGAGACAGGCGCGATGGGGATAGAGAGAGGGGGGTAGATTCGCGCAACATCGGATTACGGGAAGGCATGTAATCGGCCGCAGGCCTAGCCGCCTAGTCGGAACGGACGAACTTCTCCGCGAGAAGGAACCGCGAGGAGGAGGCGAGCAGCCGGTCAGGAAACGAAGGAGGGAGGGGGAGGGGGCGAGGGATAGGAAGCAGGGGGAAACGGGTGGACGCTCGAGAGAGGTTTGGTAACGCGGGTCGAGTACGAGAGCTCCGCAGGCAGAGAAGAAGAGGGAGACGGAGGTGAGCGCGCGCCAAGGGTTCTGAGATACTAACCCTTGGCCAAGCCGCACCCCGAGGTCCAGAATAATCTACAATCCATATCAGTCTTAGGTAGTCCACCCTGCCGTCCTCCCCCCGCCTCCCCTCCGCATCTCGTCCCACCGTCCTGGAACTACCTTTAGCAATGAGAGCTCGTCCCTCGTCCCTCACCACCGCGGGCTTCGTTCGCGCGTCCTTTTCCCTCACGCCGCCCTCCGTGCGCCACGTCTCCCTCCGTCCCTTCGAGTATTCCCGTTCTCTTCTTCCCGCCTCCTCCATCCTCCCGTTGCTCTCTCCGTCTTAGCCGCAACCCTTGCCAGGACCAGCCGGCTAGTCAATACCCCACACGTTCCGTCCTTATACGTGCTGGTGCCGGCTCCTTCTATGTATGGACCCTAAACCATCTCCCTATCCAGTCCACCGCCGGGCTGGCTCCTTAACGATGGAACTATACGCGTCTCCCGTCTTCCCCCTTCCGCCTCTCTTCTCGAACACCCTTCGCCGCGAGTTGCTGTTGTGCGATAAATTCGCTTGGCAACTGGCGGTCTGCTGACGCGAGTCATCGAATCTAACGTCGATGTATATCGAGGTTGACTCGCGAGGTGACGGAATCAACGTCCGAAAATGTTGTCGGCCGACAACAGGAAAACGCGAAATTCCGCAACGTTGCGAGACGCGACAATAATGTTCAATGGACGCAGCGTCTGACATTTCCATGAATCGTCGAGAGACGTGTGTAAACTATACGCATATTATTATATCAATTATCAATTGCTCCTCTTTATTTTGAAATTAAATTTCTTGCAATTATACATATGCCATGTTATTTGTCGTAAAACAGAATCAGCTGCACATCGTCTCGAGCGAGTTAAACGACCGTGTAACTACGCGGTATGTGTTCCAGATAAACGACGTGTACGCATCGAGGCTAGAATCTGAGATAGATAAAAGTAACGCGCAGCCATCGAAAGCTTAAACGTGCACGATGTCTGCGAATCCATATGGAATCGCCATTCACCGAAGTCCACCGAGAGCCGATCTTGAGTGGCCATGGCGCGGAACAGCGCTCGATGGAGCGGAACTACCAGTCACCTGCTCGCTTCCGGCACGCCGCTGTGGTCGTCCTCCCGCCACGCAGCATCTCACCTGACCCCTCTGACTATCCTCTGAATATCTTCGCCGTTCTTGCGTCCGTCTTTCCTTCTCATCTTCTTCTTTCTCTCTTTCCCTCTTCTTCCAACTCTCATTTCTTAGTTTCCGTCCCGCTTCGGTTTGCTTGAATGCACGTTCGTGCGCTTACGTTGCCATCCTCCGCTACATTTGCACGCTGCACTTTTACGCATCAATGTATGTACGTATATACGCACGTATATATAGTATAGCATGTTCTAAAACGATCAGCTTTGATAATAAATTTTTTAATATAATATTGATTTCGTTTCAATGAAAAATTATCTTATTATACATATTTTATTTTATTATATATAAAATAAATTAATTTTTTAATTTTTTATTTATTATATATAATTTTCTCTTGAATGAAAAAAATAGAAAATAAAGAATTCCTTGCAAGCTGATAAAGTTGCATTAAAATAACAATATTCTATTTCATTCGTGCATAAATTTAAATAAAACTGAGTCTCTTAGAATTTAATTGCGAAGCTTATTTAATGTTGAATATGGAAGAAATATGCGACGAAAAAAATTTAAGGTGGTGGAATTAAAATTGAAAGGAAGATTAAGGTTTTAGGACGGCTTGTGTCCGTATACAGTACATGTATACGTGTATGTTCCGGTGGCCAGGCCGCCGCTCGCCTGGGAACGCCAAGCATGACTAAGCGCTATACGGTTGCTTCGAATCTGGACTGGACGACCGGATCGAGCGATCGTCGGCGGCCGATGGTCGATCGGTTAATCGGGGCACATTCACACACAAAGAACCGCGGAAGGAACTGTGACTGCTCGCAGACTCGAGATGGCACGGAAGACGTCGCGTCATTTCTTACGCGCGTTTCTCTTTCTCTGGGAGCAACAGGAAGTAGTTGGAAATTTAGCATCGTTGCTATGACCGCCGTATCCACGAGATCTATCTTTGTGATCGGAGTGAAATTTTTATTCCAATCATTCCTGACTCCATCGTAAGATATTTATCGACTTCTGTAATTTATGATCGCTAGACTGATCGTCCTTCGATCGTCCCTGGGACTTCAACTCGCACGATTTACACATGGAATAATTAGAAGATTCGTAAATTTCTAGTTAACTTAGTTAAAAAGTACTCGCACAGGAGAGCCGACGACGTTCCTAAGTTACGTTTCGGATGTTTGTCTCCTGCTGCTCGCGGCATCGTCGGAATTATCGCGGCGGAGTAAGAATCCGCTGGTGTTTGGACCGGTCTTCAATTAGTGGATTTAAATCGAGGATTTAGCGAACGGCGGGAAGGAAGGGGTTAAGCTAAGAAATGATCTCGTTTAAAGTTTCGGTCTCGCCGGTACTAATCTGGAGGCTGAGGCTTAACGACCAACCTCCGACCTCCTTCCAACCACCCACGTAAATGCGCGCACCTACACACACACAGGTACATACATAAGCTCGTGGTGCGGAAAATCAGGAGCGGGGCTCAGTGTGCACTTATGATCGGCTGGTCCTTCACGATCCGAACTCTCGCGGAATCGTGCCCCGTCCCCAAGTCGTCGTCGAGACGATAAGTCGATTCTCGTGCAAAGCGATCGCGCGTGCGCTCTTTCGTCGAAGGCGGATAATGACGTCGAACTTTCGAACCTACTGTTATTACCGTTACCGCGAAATGCCTCTCGCGCTCTTACGATTATTACCGAAGAAATGTTCCTCGGATACCCGGCCCACGCTCGCGGGAAAACTTTCGTACGAGTACTCGGGCAATCGCACATGAGCCTAAGCGCGAAGTACGTAGAAACAGAACAGGTGCGTAAGAGGATTCATGATCGAAACTTGGAAAATGATAATTTGTCATTTAATGATATTATTCTTGAAATATATGTAACATTGAGATACTTATATTTCTTCTTGATATAATAAATGTTACTTTAAATATCAAGTTCTATCTTCTTTTTAACAGATTAATTGACAACTAATCCTCAATAACAAATATCAAGCGTGTGTAATATTTAATATTTGAACCCTTCAAATAATTACGATTTTTACTGACGTTTCTGATAATGATGAACATTATTTATCCGATGAAATTGTCACGTACCAGTTATTTATAGACATGTTACCAAAATTATCTTATACGATTGCAGCAACATGTTCATCGTAAAGATAAATCGTGAGAATAATTTATTGCAAGAAAACGCTTCTGTTTTATGTTAATCGTGTGATAGTTTACCAGCGCAAAATTCTTACTTGTTCGTTGCCCGATTCGTATTTCTGATTCATGTGCGGCTCCTCATTTTACGAAGAAATAACGAGGTACGAGAACATCGCTATCGTTAGCTTCGACGCTCATTCTTTCTCAGCAGCCGCTCTCGGAGCGCTACAACGTTATCGTCGAAGCATTACAATATTTTTATAGGCAGGTGTCTGCCGCGCGTTCATTCAGAAAAAACCGCGAGATTCCAGAAATAAAATATATCGCGATCGCGCGGAAATTTCGCCGATATCCGCCGATTACGCGACATGCGACGAGAAGTCGCGCTGCTCGACTCTAATCATGTAAAAGCAATTAACGACATTACGAATGTCGCGCGAATCCACTGTCTCTTCGCGTTTCGTCAACGGAAATTCGATACATAAGTAAAACCCGTCACCCGTTTTACTCACCCGTCCCTCGAAGACAACGATATGCAATTTCCCGGATTTTCCCGAAATAACCGCGCCGATTTTTCTCGTCCCAAAACATGGCATTTATACAATGCGCGGAATCGCAGACGTCATTTGCCGAATGAGATAAATGCGCGCATAATTATTTCACGCATCCGGTATACGCGATTGCAAATGCACGGTGATGCAATATAAATATCTTATCGCAGTCACAACGATTGCCAGACATGCGTCAATCTCGAAGGTACATAGCTGCTGAATGCGATTTTAATGTCGCGAATCTTTTAGAAAATTTGGAATTAATTTTTCCTTCATGAAAATTTCCTGAAAGAGTTAACTATCCATAAATAGAGTTATTATATATATAATAAAATATTATTATACATATATAATTAAAATAAATGTAGATTACTTTTTTACTGAACTATTATTTATCTATGTATTATTTATTAATACCGTTATAATAACTTAATCGAAGCAAAAAAAAGATTATTAGAACCGCTAAGATCTTCGTTACAAACAATATTGATCAAGGCCTCATGTATAAATTATGCTCCAAGAAAATAGAGAAGAATGAATAAATGGCGAGGTTGGCAAAGTTTTCGTATATGGAAGCGTGTAGCTTACATGCGTTACGACTGAGAAAATGCCGGCGAGTCTGAGTATTGGAACCTTGCTCCGTATTTCTGCATGAAGCCTGCCTGCTGAAGAAGCTAAGGGGCCCATTATACGGTCATAAAACCGGTGGGCTAGGCCTCGTGCACTGTTATACGTATCCCGTGCAACGGGTGGATAAAAAACACCACATTGTTCTACTCATGACACTCGCATACCTGCAGCATGGGAAGCATCTATTCCGCATTGGATATATCAAGAAAAAGAAAGATGAGAAAAGGACTTTGGTACACAGTTCTCCGCAGACTGCGACGATGCAAAATAATCATTTTTACGATAAACGGCGATGGGATAGAAAGTATGGGATAATAACCCATAGGATCTCTTTTCGGAATAAAAAATTGCAATTAATTATGTTAGGTTAGCAATTATAAATGGAGACCAGAATAATAAAAAATTTCTTATTGCGATAAGAGAATTATGGACGATTATCAATACCGTAATTATTATGCTATGGACGTGGGATAAAAAAGTCAGGAATAAGTAATAACGATACGAAAATGCGATGGTTTTTCGCGAATCCATTGTAATCATTTTGACGATAAACTGCATATAAAGCATAGTTTATGCATCACATTCTATCAATTGCTCGTTGCACAAAAAATCCGTATGTGTAAAGCGTAGCGAATTTATTGCGCATAATGTGACGTTTTATAGCCACGGTAAGAAACGCGTGACCTTTGCCGATCGACAAGAAATATCTTTTTCGAGAGATCATATAAGAAAGAAATATATGTATAGCAAGAAGTAATAATATTTTAGAAGATTTATATATGAACGACAAAGAATCAATGAGAAAACAGATATTATCAAAATTTTTGCGCGTCTCACGTTTTTGATGATAAAATCAATTTTAGACTACACGGTTTATTCGATGTATTGCAGCATCAAAATAATTAATTTGATAATAAAAAAAATCAAAAAATAGAATAAATTAATTCGGCAATAGTAATTTATACACGCTCGTGTATTTAATCTTCTGAAATAGAATAAATTTATTCGGCAACAGTAATTTATATACGCTCGTGTATTTAATCTTCTGATTACTTTTTATTCTTAGGAATAAAAAATGATGTGGAAATTAAAGAAAAAATAAAAACGCGATATAGCAAAATAGTTGAAGATTTAAATAAAATTGTATAAAAAATATATGCAACATATTCACGAGAATATTGTATATCGTAGGCCTGTAAAAAGATCGGATACTACACAATTTCACTGTGGGCTTGGCTCGTGTATGCTTTCTATTAGAATCTATTAGATAGAAAGAAATATGCGTAGACTTCAGTGAATTTATTTTATTTGGTCGACTACATCAAGTAACAGCGCATGAAAAAAAATCACTTATAAAATGTCATACAAATACCACCCGAATATGAAGAAGAGAAAATATAATAATATACAGATCGCGAAGGAGGAATATCGAGGCGCGACGAGCGCCGCCGCGGCAATAATCGGTGGGGGAAAAGTCGATTCTCCGGTATGATGATACCGGAGGCAAGAGAACACGGGGTAAATCGTGGTGGCAGGTATCGCGTTACTAATTCAGCAGCCCCTGAAACGTATCCATTCATCGTCGGCCACCGGGTATGTGGACGGACGCGGAAAATCAACCGAGGCCTCTCCCATCCTTCTCGGTGCTCTATTATACAATCTCGGTAACAGTAACTCTAAAGTTAACACCACCGAGGCACTTAAAGAAAGATAGCGCGCAGCGTAGTCACGGAAAAGAGTAGCCAGAAGATTAAGTACACGAACGTATAAATCGTGCGTATAAATTACTGTTGCCGAATTAATTTGCTCCAATTTTCTTCAAGATCAACGAGAAACTCGTATATTCCTCAACATATAATATATTCTAATTTCTTTTAATATTTTACATATTTTAAGAATTTTATATAAAATTAATTTATATGAAAAAAGATGATTAAAAAGAAGGAAAATGATTTAAAACATCTAACTTTGATATTTGATTTGGATTTTAAACTAAAAACTAAAAAACTTTTATATTATAGAGAATCTTGCGTTGTGGTAGCACTAGCATAGATTCTAAGGATAGAGAAAGAATCAACGCGAATCCGTAGAAAGAGATACGAGCGAAACGAGAAGAGGAGAGAGTAAAGATGCGCGAATAAAAGACGGACACGGTAGTGGAGATAGAATAGAGAGCCGGTGGGAACGGAGGAGAAGACGAGAAGAGCTGCCGGAGATAACAATGCGAGCGATAGAGAGCTGAACCGGAAGCGGAGTCAATGACTCGAGGCCCGAGTTAGTTCATTCCAAGTGACAAGAAAGTCGACGGTTCGCGCGTTTATATACGCCCCCGCGCAAATCAACGCGGTCGTGCATGATCGTTATTGAACGAGCCATGAAAATCATGCGAGATTCCATATGCGGAGAGAAGTCGATATCCGCAATACAAACATCCCTATAGATTGAGTTATTTCAGAATCTGTCATCATGATTTTTCGCGAAGCTATTTGCGATATTTATTAGAAAGGTATGGGATTAATGTAAAAAATATCTCGCACGTGTGCGAAAAAAATACCACGAATGAACGAAAGAAAATGGAAAAATTAAAACTTTATAATGATTAACATTTGAATTCGAAAGACCGATCATATGGAGTGGCTTATAACATTATGTCTCCAATTAAAATCATAATTTTTTTCATTGGACACATGCGTTCTTTCAATAAAATATCATTCTCATAAATGACCCAATTGGGCGGAGAGGAACATACAATACATACTCGGTATACTGAGTAGGCAAACAAATCGCTGACGGAAGGAACGGCGGGGAAGAAGGAACTCCTACGGCGTCGAGTTCACGAAGGGCGAAGAGACGCGGATAAAAGAAGGACGAAATACACGGCCGCAACACCGATCAAGAGACAAAAGGGTAGGCGGGCGGCGAGGAGAGGAAAAGAAGAACGGGCGGTAACGTTCTCGCGGAGATACCAGAGCACACACGACGAAGAAGATTATTGTGTAGCGCGAGAGGGTAGGGCATGACCCTGGGCGGCCACGAAGAAGATCGGTACCGCGGCAGAACCTCGCCGTCCGCGTCTATCCGCGTGTGCTGCGCACACGTGTATCCACACATGTGTGCGTGGGCGCGCGCGAGCACGTGCACGCGATGCTCATGTGTGCGCGGCACACGAGACCGACACGTTGCAACCGCGGAGGAACATGCGAGGCCGCCCTCGCGAGGGAAAGAGCGAGGAAACACCGTCACGAAGTTCTCTTAATCGCTCTCAATCTATCCGCTCTCGCGCGATGTCGGCGGCGTGGATAATCGCGGCTCGAGTCGCCGATTCGACAGGTGTCGATCATCCCGTAACACTCGATTTATTCCCGAGCCACGTAAATCGATGCCCCTTCTATCAAGAAAGTTGATGTATTTTCTGAAAATGCCGGGCAATTTTAGATTACATTCGAATCTTGCGGATATATGTGAAGAGAAAAATGTGAGGATGACGAAATATCTTAACATACTTTTGAATTTAATCGTGATCGACGTAGTCGAAATTGTATTTTTTGTTTCGATGATCGAATTATATCTCATCGTAAACGTTATCTGGCGTTAAATATCTGCGGTATCTATGCAGATCAAGGTATGTGCAAGGTATTTGCTCCAAGTATGATTCCATATTAGATGTTTCATTTAATTCTAAGCCCCTAGATTTATTTTATAAATTTTAACTCATATAAAATACATACTAATAATTTACTATAAATTGATGGGAACCTGTAAAAATAATACGCATAAAGCTTAAACATTTAAAAACGTATTCCAAAAATAGAAAAAGAAAATAAAAACTCAGGCTATGGGAAAATACATCTTATAGCAAACATTGTTAAAATTTAGATTTGCGTAATTATATAATAATTTTATAATGAATTATATTGTGACATTAATTATCATTTAACTAATGTTACTACTTATACTTTACTATTTACATAATGTTACAACTTATACAATTCTGACATATATTAGTTGTGTATATTCATGATCCGTATGTTTCCGATGACGAAATTATCGCGAAATATAACGAATCGTACACAGAATTTTCAATGGTGTTCGACGTTGTTCTTTCGCGAGATACAAAAGGAACACAAAAGCATGCTCGACCGCAGATACAGACACGTTATGAGAGCCGGGCAAACACAATGCCCGTCACGGATTTCTTAATCGCTCTCGATCTATCGGTACCGTAATATCTGTTGCGAGGCAGCGCGTGCGCGCCTTACATATGTATGCGCCTCGTACATACGTGGTGCACGTCATGATAATCGTCATGTGCAGAGAAAACGAAGATAGACATACCGGGTAGCGATGAAGGGGAGGGGGAGAACGGGCCAGCAAGACGGAAAGAGCACAGGAGACTGCATCGAAACCGAAGAGGATCGGAGCGAAGCCGAGGAACGAGAGAATGAGCCATGTGCTGGTCCCGGGCAAGAAGAGCGCATGCAAGATACACATCACCAGCATACATACATGTACCACGCATATGCTCTTCTTGTCCGGCACCCGCACACGGCTTACCCCCTCGTTCTACGGGTCAATGGCTTGGCTGCCTCGGTTTCGCTCCGATCTACTCCGGTGCAGCCTCCCGTGCCCATCGCCGATCATTTCGTCCTTTCCTCCTCGCTGTGTCCACCTTCATCTTCCCTCCGCGCACGGTGCTTCGCCTCGCTTGGTTCGTTTGTTCGTTCCTTCGTTCGTTCGTGTTACTCTTGCCGAGAGCACCCCGGCGCGGCGTTTCGGAGACTTCAATGCGCGACAGCTTCTCTTTTCTTATCTCTCTATCTCACTCTCTTTCACTCCTCTCTCTTTCCCTCCACCTCTGTTTCCTTTCACCCTTCCGTTCCCGCCCCCACCGCGTCGGGATACCCGCGCGCTCCTCTCTTTTCCGCGGCTCGTCCCTTCCTCGTTCCCAATCCGGCGCGTTTCCACGGTTAACAGGTATTTTCGGAGCGACGCCTTTCGGTTATCGATAAGATCCTCCGTCTTTCTCTTTCGTAAATTCAACATGTAGCTCGCAAAGTTTCTTGCCATCATCTTTTTCGCAAGTGATTCAATATAAAATGTGCAAATCTGTAAACTAACGCTGTAAAATATATTTGTTTTTAATAATCTAAGCTTTTTATTCCCTTTTCTATTTTTAAAACTTTCCGCTTTTAGGATTTATGCGCGTTACTTTTACACATCTTAATTTATAATAATAATCATTACACGCAATTGTTATAAAATATGTATTTTCAATGTTACAAAAGTCATTGAAATTAGTGTAAGTAAGTGTTCGGTATTAAAATGTATTCATTCGGATAATTTTACAAATTAAGAAAGTTTCTTGAATTTTCTGTCACGGATTCTAATTGATTAAGGATCGAGGAAAATGCACAAGGACACTTTTGTACTTGGCGAGAATTTAACGGTCTCGGTGCGGATTAAGTGATGTTTCGACGACCGGAGCGAGAGACCGACTTACTCCGTTGATGGCTCAATTGTTTCCGACGAATGAACGATCGTTTTTACTGCCACGGCTGACATCTAATTGCGTCCACGTCGCGGTACCATCATCGCCCCTGGAACACTCGGCGCGTTTATGCTCCCTTCGGATTGTTGTCGCTCGTTACGAACGAGATATTCGCGTATACACAAACGATAGCGAGGGGGAGCTGCATCTTCCTTTACGACGGTCGCTCGTTTATATTACGATGTAACTACGTGCCGGTCGTTTTTAATACGCCGCTCGGTATATTTCTCTCGGAGTGCGCGAGATTTCGAGTCGAACGTGACCTTTCCCGTCACGCGTCACGTGAAACAGGCCAAGTACATGTGCATATACATGTATATGTATCGGCCGCGCGTGTCGTCAAAGGACAAGATGCGATAAAAATCCCGGACGGTCGTCGTTTTACGATCTCATCAATTGTTACACTTGTCCAACCATCAGTGTATGTAAAAAATTCATTTCTCTTCAAGAACGTACATCGCGCGACTCGAAAATTTGCCAAATATGTCGAAAAATCGTCGGGAGATACGCGAATATCTCTGATGCAATGCACTGTCGAAAAATAAGATCTGCAACATTTTTGCGAAATGTCACATCGAGGGCCTTCAGCCGAGAAATAATCCATACAAAAGGGAAATTTACTACGCACCAGATCGCAACAATATACGATGGTATACATCGTGCGGCCATGAGGATCAAAAGTGCAGCAGTGTAATTGCATCGGGTTCGCCAAAGAATAAACATCCACCGATACTTACACGGCTTTATGAGCAATCAGCTGACGCGCAAATTACCCCACTTAGCTCCATTCCGTGAAATCCTATTCGAATAATCACAGCTTCGCCAATTATGTTTACGAACGCACTATGGTAAACGTGTGCACACGTATTAGATGCTGCACATTTCAAAAAGGAAGCTATGTTGCTCGCGAAATATGGATACATTATTGTTATTCCGTTGCTCCGGTTTGATAGAACTTTACGAGCCGACATTCCTGCCAGCTGCATTATGCGTGTTACAAGCAAAGCAAATACTTTTTTTCTCATTTATCGAAGAAACTTTCAGAAAAATGGTATAAAGACATTACAGCTGCTACTCACATTCGATATTAAAGTTTGCTTGCATAAGAAATTATACAGAGAGAATTCTCTTGAATTTTTCTTTAAATTTATGAAATTAACAAACACACTGGATTATATGCAGTCTTGCGGCTTTGGTTATTTTTACATTTCAAGGTATTACACACTCCGTGCTTGAGACATCAAATAGGGATTAAATTGATACGATCACGGCGATAATAAATCTTTCATCGAAGAGTGTATCGCGGTGTCCGCCTTGATTGGGCGGCGAAACAAAGCGTAACAGATGCCATTACTTTCGTTCGCGGTTGTGTGAAACGAATCCAGACAAGAGCGAGTTCACGACGGCAATCGGAATATTAAATGCCTTTGAAGTATTCACCCCGATGTCGATGTAGAGGAACCCGCTATTTGTTATAGAAAAAAGTAGATAATCGATTGATAGACGCCCGTTTCGTCCCTTTGTCGTATTAATACGAGTTCTGCATAATCTACCTTTCGAGATATTTACTTATGTGATCGATATTTATTTATAATATAAAGTCGCGAGTATATTTAACTTGTAGAATATTAAATGAAAGCAATGCTTGTTTAAATAAACACTGTAGATTTGATTTGGTTAAACAAAAGTTGCATGTATTAAAATGTTATAATTATAAATAATTGTATCAATCACAATTATGTGTCATTTTCTTAGTAGTTTGATATGCCAAATAATAATTAATGTACCTATGTCGTTTTTGTTACAAATGATATTTAATATAACTACACTAATATAACTACACCGTTGTTAGATAAATACGCGAGATCGATATTTACCGGTAATAATACTGCCGCGTAATATCGTGTGAGGTCACACCGTCTGAACTTCTGTCGCTAACATTAACAAGTATCATGGCCGATGTGCTTAATATCATGGTATTAACGTGCACTAAGTAATAGCTAAGATAAGTCAAGCTTTGGTAGCGTGGTACTAAGTAAGCGTATGGCATATTATCAGCGCAATTTGTCATTTATTATCCAATATAATGATTTATAACTTAGTATTATGGATTTGTTCCACTTGTAAAATCGATGACTCGTACATGCATCTGTATATACAAAAATCTAATAGTTTATCAAATCTTGCATAAATTTGTCGATAATAATTACTCAGCAATAGACATTTAAATTTCGATATGTAAGTATCATCAAATTTTCAATCCAAGACAAAGCTTCAAATTAACGTATCATACGAAGCCAAAAGTGCATTAAAAATAATTGTAATAGTAAATTAAATGGATTATGTAAATAATTGTATAAATCTCAAGAAGGAAAAAAAAGCGAATATTTTAAGATAATTTGATTATTTTAATCATGAAAATTTAATGATAATTACATCGAATATTATATCAAAATTTAAATGTCTATTGCTGAATAAATATTATCGACAAACTTATGCGAGACTTGATAAACTATTAGATTTTTGTATACAGAGATGCATGTATGATTCATCGATTTTTAATTGAATACAAAAAATTTTATATGACAATGATAGAACATGAAATACATGGATATAAAATATAGAATACATGACGAATTTAAAATTAAAAAAAACGTGCTAAAAGATATTAATTTATCGGATCGAAGAGAAGAAGGGAATCTGATGTAGGTCCGAGGCCCGAGGGATCCGCGCAAAAATGAGAGCGATCTTCCGGATACGAGAAGTCCGCGCCCGACACGCTGTTCGCGCCGAGAGTCCTGTTGCCCGCGCGCGTCCCATCTCGGCCCACCGTGGAAACGAGAAACAAACTGTAGCATCAGACCCGACCGGCGAGGGCTTCCACTTGTGGGAACCATCGTGCGCGCCATGGCGTGCTCTCTGGACCACGAAGTGAAAGGTCTGACTCGGAGTTAACTGACTGACTCGTAGTGTATTTGAGGTGTACGGGCCGTGTGGTAAGCAAGGTGATGTATCCCCCTACCGTCTTCTCCCGTATGCGTCGTGAGGGGCCACGGGAAGAAAGAGAGAAAGAGAAGAAGAGAGGGAGAGAGAGAGAAAGAGAGAGAGAGAAAAGAAAGAAAGACACGCACGCACGTGCGGCCGCGAAGTGTTCATCTGTGTGTGGCTCGAAAGGTTTGTGCGTCGTTGTTACACATGTACTATACATGCGTACGTAGTATATATAGAGGACGTTACGACCTCCATAGTAATTGCCCATAAACCGCGAAACTATCCTTACATACAGCGCCGGACTGTTTTTCTCCCTCCTCCCCTCCTTGGTCCTGCACCTGCACTCAATCTTCTTTGTCTATCGGAATCGTCTCAGTTCCCGCGGATACTCGGGGAAAATGGACAAGATATGCTGAGAATTCGCGGGAAGACGCGCATCATATCTTGCGTGAATTGTGAACAAAGTTCCGCGTTATCTTTTTATAATCGCGAATTCGTGAATCCGATAGCAATTAATTAAGAGTCGTTCAACTCAATGTCACATAATTATATTGAAGCACACGCTAATCAAAATATTTCACTGCTTCTTCACGTATTGTTCCTAGCATCTTTATATTAAATAAATTGTCACTAAGAAGAATAAAAGTCAGAATTGCGAATAAGTCTCGTTGCAACGCTGCACACAGTGCTAATAAGGATCGATTGTTGCAGCCGGCGATTAATTTTCCCGTAGGTTGAATCTATTGTAACTACATCTCTAACGAGTAACATCAAACTACAAAGCTTCTCTGTTAAATCAACATTTAACGACCTCATTCAAAATTAACATGCAAACCAGCCTGCTGACGCTCTATATATCTAACATTTAAAATTTGTCTGCTTCCTTAAAACAATCAAATGATAAAAAAAGCCAAAGGTCAGTCAGTTGGTAAAATCGCGCAATGTCTTGCAAATTTCTATCTTAGAATTTTTAGACGAAAAAAAGAAGACAGGCTCGAGACAAGCGTAGCAAAACGCGCGAAAGACCAAAGACAACGCCCTTAGGTATTTATATACGATGTTGGTGGTAAAGATGAGAAGTAAGAAGCGGAAGGTCGGGGCCTGGCGGGGGTACGCGGGAGATGGTCGAGGGTGGCATGAGGGGGGAGGATGGAGATGAGGACGAGGGCGTGGATAGAGGGGCGCAGAGCTGGCTAGGTATGTATAAGCAGAAGAAAGCGCGGGTCGATTAAAAGTAGCGAGGGTGTTTCTCCTCTCGTTACCGGAGAGCGAGCGAGTCGAGTCGAGGTAAAGGAGAGATAAAAGCCGGGCAAGTGAGAGGGGAAAATCGAGGGAAGAGGACGCATGGTGAAAGAAAGAGAGCAATTGCTTGGAGAAAAAGAGAGAGGGAGAAGGAGAGGGTGATCTATATGGTCGCGAGAGACAGAGATGAAGAGGAAATCGCGACGTGGAAGCGGGAGATCGCGAGACGAGGATAAGAAATACGAGACGAAGGAGAGACGAAAAAGGAGAACGAAGAAGAAGGTCTGTAAAGCAAATGTGACCAAGAGAGACAGAGAGGCGCGGCTCCAATCCGAGAGGATTTGAGAAACGACGCCTTCGACGAGGGTGGACGCGAGAGGCAAGGAGACCCAATGACTCAAGAATCTCGACCTTTATTTGGATTTAAGCAAGGAAAGGGTTGTAAGACACGTCGGGAGTCGAGGGGAGGAAAGATAGCCCGGAGGGCTCGCCGAGATGGCGAACGCATACGGAAGAAGCCCGGAAGGTACACGAATGTAAATTTTACGATCAAAGTGGCGGATTAATACAGGCCGTGATGCGCCGCGCTTACGACGAGAACGAGAGAAAGAGAGAGAGAAACGTCCATTCGCGGAGATGCCCAGATTGGTGAAACACTAATGACGCTCTCCCCGGAATCGACTAATCTACGTGAGATTCAAAAATCAGTAATGTCCTCGAAAAAAAAACGCCTTGTTGGCGAGATTGTACTTTGAGTAAAAAAATTGCAACTGCTAAGAGTTATCTTTTATTCAATTGGAAAAGGAAAAAATTATCAAAGAATATTACTGTTCTTTAGCTTTTAAGAGCAACCAGCTATCGAATCGTCTTTCTCGAAGTGATCATCGAAGACACTCATTTGTCATCTGAAAAATGTTGATTTTTTTCGTTTATTAAAGCACACGTTTATCCGAATTTACGAAGTCTCCTACACATTTTGATTAATAATTAGAATAAACGATAAACCGTAAGACAAATTCTTCGTCTAGAAAAGGAAAATGAATGAAGTTGAACGCAGATATACTTTTCTGCATCTGCCGCGCCGCTTTATCAAATGAATCGTTTCAAAAGCATGCGCACCGATGGTGAGACGAAGGAAATCACGAATTTCATCTCTAACCCATCGTCGCGACCCGGGCCATCAGCTGCCTCGGAGTTAAACTTTAATTTAACGCATCACAGACAGCCGTACCGTCTCGCTCCTGTCGCCTCTGCACTGAACATATTCTAACCCGTACAGAAAAAAGCTGATCGTCCATATACATCGAGACCAGTGTGGTTTCGTCCCGATCATCAGTTCGCGCTTCTGTTTTCACGATTCAGTGCGTACTGATCGCGGCTTATGCGTCTCGACTAGAAAAATAAATAGAATTTTAATAACACCTGCTGTCTACGATAATTGACTACTGATTAAATTCTACTCGATGTTGACTGATAGTAAGTATATGTATGTCCGAAATACTTTAAGAAAAGATGTAAAAAATTAATTGTTTAAGTACATATATTTATGTAATTTAATAGTGAAAAATAATAATAAATGCATATAAGATTTATAAAATCTGTTTTAAATATATGATATACATCTATCATTTTTAATGAAAGTAAGAGGAACTTATAATTCTTTATCATTTCACGCTTATAATCAGATATAAAATATTGTATTGAGTAACAAAATTTTCATATTGATAAATTAATAATAAATTAATTATGAGAAAATATTTAAAATATGTAGAGAAATATGTAAAGAAATATTTAAAATAATATATAAAAAAATAAAATAATATATAAATAATATATATTTAAAATAATATATAAAAAAATATTTAAAATAATGTAATAATATATTTAAAGAAATATTCAAAATATGTAGAAAAATATGTAGAGAAATATGTAAAGAAATATTTAAAATAATATAAAAAAATATTTAAAATAATATAATAACATATGTAAAAAAATATTTAAAATAATATAATCCGGTGTATGTAATTAATCATTAATGATTTATAAGAAATGTACACTTTTTCAAGATTATGAACAAGATTAATATTTTTATTAATTTATCTTTTCACCATTTTGAACGCGAAACCAAACCGCTTTCATTTATATCATAGTAATATCATTATTCGACTAGATGCATCGATCATCCACGAAAGTCGGCGCCCAAGAAGCGTCGTACTTTGTAAACTTACACGCCGCCTAAGCTCCGGCATCGCGCCGAGACTGCAAGGGACCTCCGGCATGTAATCACATCGTGAACAGCATTGTACGACAAATCGAATCAGATCCGAGATAGCGAGAGAGAGAGAGAGGGGGGGAGGGGGAAGGGAAGAGGAGACGCGAGGAAACGCTGGAGCGAAGGAGGAAAGGAATAGCCCTATAAAGGAAGAAGGCGAATGGTCCAAGTCGAAGAAATCTCGGATGGTAGGAGAATGAAAAGAGAGAAAGAAGAGATGAAAAGAAGATGAAAGGAAGATAAGAGACGTATGTAACCGAGTGTATCGGATGTCACGCACGCATGCACACGTGTACATGTGCGGGCACCACGTCACGTGTGACCGAGCGTATGTCCCTCCCGGAATCTTTATCGCGGTAATTGATTTAAAAGGACTACACACGCGGGCGGCCGCAGTTTCCCTAAGTCATGCTACGCGAGCAATGACGCGTGTTGTGCTCGTTCATGATTGTACGCACGTATTTTCATCCATGATGATCGAAAAGGGCCGATAACCGATCGTGTTCAATTAACGCGTCATCTTATCACAGAACGATGGATTCATTTATCGAAACGACGCGAGGCCGAGCAATCACACGGTCGTAAGATTCCTCTTGAATTTTTGATGAATAACGTCCTAAAATAGAGAATAATATCTCGAGTAATAATAAACACTGAGAGCTTCTCTCTATCAAATATATCCTACCATTTCAATCAGATTTCTCCATTCATCTCTTGTATTTACTTACGAAAAAATATATCCGGAAATAGATTCGTCGTAATCTTAGAAATAATTTTAAATTGAAAATAATTACGTAGAAGAGAAACTTTTATGATGAAGAGAATATGATACCTCACTTAATGATATTGAAATAACGATACGAAACTGATGAGATGTTGATATCGATTTTCCCGTAAAAAAGAGAAAAATTAAAATAAAATAATTAAGTCGCGGAAACATTCCAAGTTGATATCATTAGAGGGAGAGAAAAAGAGATTATCCGTATATACATTTTTCGCTAGAAATTCCGCGAAAAGACTATGAATTACGAGGTAAAAAAGAAGTTGCAAGTTGGAGTGAGAAAGACTATTTTCGGAGAGAGAAGCCACGCTGGATGGATATTCAGTCTCGGATATTCCGTTCGATGTTCAACGCGATTAAACTTGGCACGAATCTTTCGCGCAACTTAGTCGAAAGCAAATCTCAACCCCGACATAATTCCAGTCAGCCTGAGTTTCGGTCTTTTTAAACGCTCGATGCTAACGAATGGCAACGTGACGCAGAAAAAAGAGAGAGACGGAGAATATATAACGTGGCAGTTTCAAAGACGACCTGACGACAGGCTTGTGGGAGAAAAGAAAAGACGAGACTATAGAGTACGATCGCGATTAAATCGGCCGTGTGTGCTCTCCGTCTCGTGCTCGAGCGCACGCGTGATTCGACGCACGTGTAAGCGACGGCCGATTGTTCGACGTCGACCATTGTGCGCGCCGAGGACGTATAAACCTATTCCGTCGACATAGAGCAAAGTAGAAGCGTCCCGCGGTGAAATCAATGACGCGGCATAAGAGGAAACAAGTATCGCGTCGCGATCTTAATTCATTTCGCTCGTGTGAGAACGTGTGCTTAATTTCGCGACAAGAGATAGGGACGCGGAGCGAGAAGGACTCGGTCTCGAAACGATGACCAGCGAGAAACTCGTTAAACGCGCCCGATAACGTCCTCCCGCATTATACTTTTCGATGCGATGTCCGATAACAGAAATATCGCGCCGAGCCTAATAGAAACTGCTGTTAATTAGAACGTCAGAACCAAGAACCTCATCGATGATTAACACGTTCAGCATGACGTTATATCAACGCCAATTTTTTCAATACCACTAAAACATAATGTCATAAAAACGAGGCTGATATTCAAGCAAAAGATGGAGAAGAGAGACAGAGAGGGAAAGAGAGAGAAGAATCTTACTGTCATCTTGACAGCATTGTAACTTCATTCGCCAGCTGTTAACTCGCAGGAATGCGGGATAAAATGCGTCGATATAGACATACGAGAGCGGGGCGAGGCTACTTTTTCCTGCTTCTCTCGTTGGTACCGCCCACGACAACACGTTGGACACGGTGGACGCCGCTGTCCACCTACGGCGACTCATTCGAGCTCGAACCCTTTTCCCCTCGTCGGCAACTAATTAGAGAGGCAAATGGACGAGGAAAATATGTCGCGGTTTTATGAAAGCCGACCCCTTTCCCGAGAGATAAGTCAAATTAAATTACGCGCACGCGTAACAATATAACGAGATTTAAGTGCAAACAGTCGAGTGCATGTACAAAGCTCGATTGAAATGGTTAAAGGAGCCGGATTGTATCATTTAGCTTCTTTTTGGATTATCATTTAACGCACGCGATGTAAGAAGCGAGATGTGTCGGAGAGATTTCTTAATTATAAAATCTCTTAATGGAGATTATCCTGAGATCTATCATTTTTTTTACGAGACGGATCGATTTTTGCCCAACTCGCACTGCTTGTTCTTCCACGGTCGAACGGTCAGTTTCTCTCTATCAATTGTTCCTTGTTGATACCCGGTACGAGAAGGCACGGAATAAATCATCGTCACCGAAAAGTGCTTCCCTGCGAGAAAACACGCTTTGTGGAATGGAAAATAATTACGAAGATGTCACGAACGAAGCGTTCGTCCGAATGCGAAGATAGATTGAAAGATCGAGGCGTGAAATTAGCAATCGCCCACCAAGTACGCACGAGAATCGACCCGCGGGCGCGACTACATCCTACGAGTTTATCGAGACACAAATTTAATATTTACACAGGATATGAAGAGTGGTAAAAGACCGGCATTGCTAAGTCCGGGTGCGAGGAGGAAATGGAGATTGAGGGGGATTCCGATGTCGAGTCGCGGTTTCTGCGAGAGGAAGCCACGCGGTCGTTTCCATCACTCGTATTTCCTCCCCCACGCGAGAGGGATTAGTCAATTCTTAGTTACTTCTCATACGTCAGCTATTTAAATTTGAATCGAGGTGGCACGAAAATATTAGCACTTACACGTTTAGATCTTTGATACAAGAGGGAGAGAAAATAGTGCAAATTAAATGAAGCAAACGCCGGATGTTAAAAGTTTGAATTCCCTATTTTTACACTATACAATATGTATTCTCAATTATTGAGTACATTCTATTTCAAGAAGAATTTAAAATTCGTTTATATGGTACCAAATTCATTTTTCAAATTCAGTTACCTCTATTTTAAACTCGATTCTTTTCTCTTCTCTTGTAAGCTCACCATTTAATCGCAAATAATTTCGCGATTTATTACATTGCAAATAATGAACAGTGTTCTCATGCAAGAAACATTCTCGCGTCTAATTCGATCCCATCGTCAGCAAACAGAGCGGCGCGAGATGATCGACGCGTGAAATTCATCGATCGAGCGCATCCGCGAAAGATTCGCGAAAACGATCGAACCGAAATCCAGCAAGTCGGATGCCGAGGAAAAAGAACGGACGGACAAACATCGAGGATGAAAATGTGATTCGCTTTACAATGACAGAATGAAGGGGAGAAGAAGCGGGAGGGAAGGGTCGAAGGACCAGTCGCAGTTAAATTGTTATGACATAATTAGGGGCGATTCGAATACTGGTACCGCTCTCGCTCGAGGTGGTGATGCCGGCGGCGATGGAACGAAAAAGAGAAAACGGCGAATGGTGCAGGGAAGGAGAGGGTAGAGGGAGGCAGAAAGGAAAAGAGGGATCGCTCGGAGAACTCAAACTGTGTGCCCGATCGACTGAAACTGCTGCCGCAAACCATTCATTCGGCTCGGCCAGTTTGACCGGCTCATTCAAGGATTTAAGGCTTTTCCTGGAGCTCGTCCCATAGCTTTGTTTCGTTTCACCTTTTTCAGCTCTCCTGTTCCCCTCGTTTTCCTCTTCTCCTCTCACCCTTCTCGCCTGTTCTATTCTGCCCGTTCGACCTCGCAAATCCCGGAGCGGCGCGATGCTCACGGTGTACTTATGCTATCCGGGCGTCACGTGAGCGCAATTTTCTGCGCCGCTGACGGGTCGTGGCAGAGATCGGTCTACGAACGCCTCGAACATCCCCGCGCATCGCGTTTCACCATCTCGCGCGGCGTCTTCCTGGAACGGGAGATACCTTCTAGCCTTCTAGCGCTCCTCTCCTCGTCGGGGGCCAGGATCTCGTCGTTTAATCGCGTTAACGCGATAACTTTTAACTACGCGCGAAACGAACACACGTGCCGGCTAAGTGCTCGACTTTGCTTCTCGCATTTATTTTTAACCTGTCAATTGGTAAATCATTAATTTCATACCCCTTAACGAGAGTTTAAGAAACTATAACTCGGAAGCTCAATTATATAAGATGTTATATTGTCATATTTGTCATTGTGCTACGAGTATCTGTCATGTTTAAAAAAGCATGCTGCGTATAAAAATGCTAACACGCATGTAAAAAATCAGGTTCAACAAAAAATGCGCGACGAAAGCAGATAATTTTACACCTGCCGGTGTATATAAGTTTTCTAATATAGATATCTTTGAGAGGACGCGGTGTCAAGCCATTCTTATGTGAAAAGAAAAAGATGTCTTCATCGTTAAAAGATCGGATTTATAATTATCACAATTATCAACATAATTATCTTGAATAACAATATCGACAATTCAAAGACCGAACTGTCATTAAATTCTAATATTTCGAAATAAAGACATATTATTTTACACATATGTATCATTGTGTACTATATCGACATGTAAAATATTCGACATTCGATCATTCGAGTTCGCTAAGCAAACCGTCTATGAGGTAAAAGAGATGAGAAACCAAAGCTTTCTGCATAATAAGGTTAAAGGATCGGGAAATTTAAAGCGTCTCGTCTGCGGTTAAAACTCGAGAATTTTACTGTTGAATTTTACGGAATAAATGTTCAGAATTTGGATTAAAAATTTCGGCAAATTTTAAGCAAGAGGCAGACTCGATTTCAAATTCCTCAACTTTGTTAAGATTACGTTTAGAAAGAGTTAATATAAGTTCATTCTACAAAAAAATGTATAAAGCATTAGAGAAGAGAATATGTTTTCTCCCTTAACAAAACCACCTTAATCCTTCCGGACTGCAAAGCTATCGCGAACTCTACACTTCACGCAATTGCTTGTCTATCAGTCCCGGAGATAAACTTCGCAATCGCGTTAAAGATTCGTATACGGTATCAACTGGACGGAGGGCAGAAGAGGCGCGCGGAGGAAGCTCATGCGGCGAGCCGCGTTCATTCAGCCGGAGACGTGAGTTAAAAAGAGGAGAAGAAGCCGGGCAAGAAGAAGAAAAAGGTAAATGCCGAAGGGAAGCCGATCGATTCTCGTAATACACTCGGGCATGGTTTACTCCCTCATCCTCCTCCTCCGCCCTCTTCGGCTTCTATCTCCCGGACACGCATCAGTCGCGCATCTCGACGTGGTCCGGGCTACGAATGAAGTTAATGTGGGGTCGTGCGAGCCGAGTGTGGGAAGCGCAGGACTCCGGACATCGGCTAGCTTCTGATCCGTCAGGGCCTTTAAGAAGCGTGGACATGAAAAAAGCGACACAGGAGGCCGTCGTCTTCGACGTCTTCGTTCGTTGGACGCGAAGAATACCGTCGTTTAACGCTCTTTGATACGAGCGGAAGACTTATCCGAGATTATCATCGTGATACAATGATCCTTCCTCATAAAGGCATTTTTCGCTACTTTGTTATATTGCAATATATTTTGTATATTCATTACAAATTAATATTCAACGCCCGATTAATTTAATACGAGTCTCTGCCGAATTTTCCATTTTTATTATATCAAAGATTCAAATTCTGTAACAGAATAGTATCGAGAGAATTTGGCTTTCTAGCATGCAAAACTTCTCATATTAATTTAATCTCTTTATTTATGAGAATATATTTCTTCTTCTCAGAAAAAAATGTATACACAGGCGAGAGAAAATTCCGAAGACAAAATAAAAAAAATGCGAGAGTTTAAGAGAGGATGGAAGATGGAATGCGATAGTGTTCAAAGACCAAAGACATCGTCAAAATCTTGAAAGTCACTCTCGAGGACCTAACGCCAGAATATCTATAAAATGTCATAATAGCAATTTGTGCTAAAACGAGGATTCTTTGAATATATAATGCAAGTTGAATATCTATAAAAGGAGATCGAAGACGGAAATATCAGAAGAGAGCACTATATCCTTATGCGAAAACTTATAAAGTTCCGCATAAGGTATAATTTATTATTAGATGCTCTGTGAAATGCGATTAATTCGTGATATTTCATCGAATCTTTAAATTTACATCAGATCAAAGATCCAATCAATCGTGTATTGGGCAGTGATTTAATAATTCTGTTACAATAAAAATATCATTCCAATTAATGACCAATACATCTATATATTTATGTACTTATATAAATTATATAGAGAGAATCTCTTACATAATCAATAATCAGTCAATAGATCAATTCTAGACCTGGCGCGAGATGTTATTTTCGAAAAATCTCTTCTCAAGCATAATAGACGAACGTTGCATCTAAGCAGGTTACGACGGGCGTATAATCAGGTGATTAGCGAATTTCGAAAATAATGCGGAAGCAACTGGACGAAGCACGAGTTCTCCGAGGAGAAGATACTGGATGAAAAATATTGATTAAAGGGTTCGCTAATAGATGAAAATGAAGACTGTTCGCGAAGTCATCCGCCGCGACGGCAAACACGAAGAACCGAAAAGTGAAAGTGGTATGCAGCAAAATACTAATGAGATCGTTTCGTCTAATCAGCACGATATGCCAGATTCGCCTGGGTCTATTTTGTAAGTTGAATTCGAGTAACGTTATTTCAAATATGCAAGGGAATAGTGGATGGCAAAAAAAAAAGAATGGTAAAGATACAGGACAATCGAAAAAAATAATTACGTCAATAACATGTGACCATCGATTGTGTAACTTTGAGATGAATGCAATATTATTTAATTTAATTTTATCTTTTACGATATTTTCCCATCTATTTTTATTATCGGCAAATTAATTAATTTTCAGTGGCATGCGAAGTAGAAAAAAGAATAGATTCCGGATAAAAAAAATTTAACAAGAAAATTTTCGAAAAGGTAGTTTTATGTATATTCCTCGCATATTTGCGCATTTGTAATTATATGTAATTATAAATCCGTACATACAAAATATATAAAAAATAATAGTCGCCCACAAAGCTAATAGCGCGGTGAATAACTTTCATGACCAACATTAAAATAGAGTAATGCGACGTAGCATCGCATAGAAATTGCGCAATTACTGAAACGCGCGCTTACGACGCAAGAAAAGACAATGGCACTCCATACAATGCAAAAAGGAAAGAAAAACAGGTAGAAAAAGACGGGGGCATCGTACTCGCGCGTTTTGCGGGACGCGCTAAATGGAATCGCGCGGGCGGCGAATAAGAGGGAGTAAAGTGGGGCCGAAGGGGGTGGCGAGGGGAGGACGAGGGTCCATTTGACTTGGCGGAGATCGGCCTTAAGGCTTCAAACGAAAAGCAGTTAGGTCGTCACGCGTTGCGGTTTAGCAGATTCGCGGCATTCGCAGCGGAAATTGAGCGGGTTCAAGTGACGGGTGGAATAGAACAAAGTTGATAGAGTGGTGACGGTAAAGTTAGAAAAGCGCAAAATCAAAGAACCGGTATAATATTAAATAAATAACAGATGAGAAGGAGCAGGGGATATGTTAATGTTCAATATCAAGACGTCGACGCACTCTTATCGTCCATCTATTTCCCGTGAGATGCTCGAGAATTGTCGAAAAGTAAAAAATTATATAAAATATACTTTTATCTATAAGATATAAAATATACTTTTATATCTTCTTACATTTGTAGAAGAACATCTCGGCGTATTTCATCTCTTTTTTATCCTTGTATTTTTTTCTACAAGAGCCGTACGTTTGTCCGCGACGTGTTACTCTTGGCCGAAAATTACGCGGGAAATTACGCGTCCGTGTCCCCCGAGTGCCCATTCTTCGGACGACTTGTCCGCGGCAAACAGGCCGGCGAGGAAGAAACGACACAAAGATTCGAGTCGTGAGCAGAAATAGCGGGAGCAATAGCAGCAGAAGCATCAAGCGCGCTGCGGTACAGGAGACGAAAGGAGACGCAACTTGGGCTGGCGCCCAAGAGACACACAGGTGGGCGTGGCGCCTATCCCTACGCGGCGCACCGGGTCGCCGCGATATGAAATTATATACGGACACCGCGGTGTAGAGGGTATATTCCTCTTTCTTTTTTTTTTCCTCCCCCCCGATCGCCCCCTCGCGTACGACCGCCGTATTCCGGTTGCAGTCGCGGCCGGCGACGGCGGCAGCGCATGGCGCGGTACGCGAATAAATAAAAAAAAAAAGAGAAAAAAAAAGAAAAAGCTCTCTTTCTCTCAAGAGAGCGCGCGCTTGTTCCGTCACGAGCTGCGGTCGACAGAACGGACGCCGCCGTCTCATCTCGGCGGCGGCCAATCAGCCTCGTAATCACTGAGCTCTCCGCTTGAACGTCCGTTGTCCGCGTCCGGTGACTTAGGCCGTACTATCTACTGGACTTAACGCGCCGCGGTGACGACGGTGGCGGCGGATCTGTGGAGAGAATATCCACCCTCTCTTCCGCCCTACCCCTCGGCCCTACCCGTCATCCCGGGTGAGGCATTTGTGTCTCGCTTCCCTTCCTGCCTCCCCGTTTCGCTGTTTCTTCCTCACGTGTTCGCTTCTGCTACTCCGCCGCTACTATTCGCCACCGATTATTCCATTCTGCGCGATGCAAAGTAAACGCAGATACGGTGCGATTGTTGATGGTCCAACGAAAAGGGTGATCTCTTTATTGTAAAGCGATCCCGATAAAATCTCTACTTGGGTAAAATAATTTTATAATTGCTTTTATGAAATAGTCAAAGAATTAATGTGTGTATAAACGCATTTATATAGATGCAAAGGTCTTCTCTTTGTTATACATAGATTGATGGATGGTGGGTCTTTAAACGTGGGAAGGAATTTTGCAAGACTAGAGATAGATTGCGCCTCACTGTGTAATTTCAGTCTTTAACTTGTCTTTAAACGTACCTGACAGACGCCGCGCCTTCTGCCCTCTGTAAGGAAAGCGACCATGCCTTCGATCGGCACGCAAGTTCTATGTCACGGTCTGTGTCTGACGAGAGCTAGCATGGCATCCCGAAAAATTTCTAAAACGACTTTGGACGACACCGAAATTGTACAGTTGAAATTTCTCTATCGCATTCCTCTATCGTTGAAAACAAAGGCATCTGAGATTTCTATCATAATCGTCGCGTAAAAGAGTTAGTTACATAACGCAAAATAATAAAATAAAAACCATTAATATAACCGAGATGTAGCAGATGAAAATCTTTAAAGGAAAAATCAAGTATTAATCCCATATTTGTGAAGTAAAAAAACTAGAAAAAAATCTAACAATTTTTTCGGAGGAATAAATTTTGTCAAAGTGATGTATCGCTCTCTATAAAAATCTTGCTGTATCATGTCACATTATTTTCGAGTCAAAATTGTCCTTCTTTCAATCTCAATTCTCGATCTAACATTTACTTTGAACATACTTTAAGCAATTAGATCGCTTTATTTTGAAACTATTAATAGTTTTAGCATAAACTTCTTTTTTAAATTTCTAACATAAATGAGAAACTAGTCGTTAAGATACAAAATTGGATACTTGATACGATTTAATTCCTATGTAAATGAAACCTATCAAAATCCCCTAAAATCCATAAACATGAAAAGATAGAGACTGAAAATAGGAGCAAAATTTCGACTCGAATTACCTCTTTTATACCTCCCCTTTTACGCATTCATCTGTAATCCGTGTAAGTCGAATTGATGTCGAGAGGATCGCGTGAACGCTTCTAATGCACATTGGAAAGTCGATTGGAAAGGCGCTAATGAGGCGTTTGACTCTTGCGGCGAGTCGCAGGAAGCGTTCCGCGTCTTTCGCGGTGACTCTCCATACGAGCAGGTATTACTTCATGGTTGGCATGCCATACAATCTCGAGGAGGAAGACGACAATTAAGGCACTGCGCCTCTACCTGCCTATTTGCTATTTGTGAATGATTTGCGTTCGCTTTTACCTCTCGAAAGGGACGCCTATTGTAACACATGCATGTGCTGGAACAAAAGAGTGGCCGAGGTTACATTGATAACATTACACATGAACGAGAAAGGAGAAGAAAAACAATAAAGACGAGCGACCGCAATATACATGTGCATGGTGCCCCTCCTTGCTTTACGAAGCGAAACACACCTGTTAAGCGCTTCAGACAATCTTCACGTGAAAGAATTCGCGAAAATCTCACAGGAAACATCGAATCCCTACAATAATTTCCCAGTCGAAATTTTACTCCTATTCTCAATCTCTATTTCTTTATATTTATAGATTCGAGAGGATTACAATAAGTTTCATTTATGTAGAAACTATATTATACTATGATACATCTTACTTTGACTTTATTTGAGATACATCTTACTTTGTACCTCAAATACGCAAACAAACAGTTTTTTACATTGTGAGATTGAAAGTAAAAGAAAAATTTCGACTCAGGTTTCCTTGATTTGAATGTCAAACAATCGAGCAAACATAATTATGATTTTAACTATTGGAAAAAAAATAGATTTGACGAATCTAAGTTAAAGATTAAAAATTTTTTAAAAAGTTACCTTGAAAAAGAAAAAACTAATCGTATATATTGAAAATCTTCTAAAAAATATAAATATTACAAAATTTCGAAGATCCTCTTTATGTCCAAGGATTATCATGACTATCGAACATTACATCTCAAATATTAATAGTTATTTTGCACGCAATCAGCGCGCTAATCATTTTTAACATAAAGCTTATGCTAGCCGCGTGATCTTATTCTATCGGCGAAACCTACGCGTGACGGTGGAATGTAGTTCATTGTCGAACGATCTTCACGGCAGGGAATGATGTATACGAAGAACCGCAGGCAGGCTGATATTGAAATAGAATCACGCCCTCGCTAGATCGCATAAGTTCCATTAAGGGAATCTTACACGCTTCGACGTAGCATACGTACGTGCGCGATCTGTTCAATCTTCCTCTGCCATTGTACTACTCTTGATGACATAATTCTCGACGAGATCGTACGTATATTAATTATTGTAAAATTAATGAGTACTCTATCTGAAATGATGATGAAAAAGCGACGAGGCGATGTTCGAAATCAACGCAGATTCACACGCATACGTCTAATTTATCGCTGGCGAAGAGGACCGAGTCGCAAATAACAGGGAACCTGGCGGTCCAAGGTAATTTAAATCAAGTCGATACGTTACGAATTACCGGTCAATATCACGCCGTAGATATGCATTGACTTGCGGTACGGGACGGCGGTCGCAGCAAACCCTCGTTCAATTTGCGATGTTACAGATGAAGATCTTGTGTTACTCCTACCCGCGTCCGACTTCATCTTCCCCGCCTGTCCGCCGATTGCCCCGATACCTCTCGCCTCGGTCGATTCCGATCGGCCGCGTGAGAAAACGCATCGCGGATAATACGTGACACGTGATTTCGTATTGGCTGCAGTCGGAAGTGCAATTCGATCAGAAGTTACATGCGGTAGCACTATCGTGATCAATGCGATTGCGAAATTACACCCTCGCGTATGTATTCTCAATGTTAAATTTATTATTTTTTTTCGCCTTATTGTATATATTATTCCGTTCAAATTTATCTTTTCAAAGTTGCACTTACTTCATTTAAAAATCGAAATATTAAAGTACAGTTATCCCTCCAGCAAGTAATATATCCCTCACCAGATAATATCGATTACAAAATATCAAAGTAATATAATATAAAAAAGGAATACTGATGAAAAAAATATCTCTATATGGAGCTTTATATTATACAATTTATATTATTACGATGTATTGCAAAAAAATTGGATGAAATTTGCGATGCTCTAATGTGGAATTTTATGAAGGAAATGCACACGACGAGATAAATTTGTTCAAGTAACTCATTATTGCAGTTATAAAAAGTTATTATTGTGAGAGCCGTCAAAGATCCCATAATACGCATTTAATAATTTGTATAAAGTTAAGGTCTTTCCATAAATCGCGCGTGTCCATGATTTTATATATTTTTATCACAATCACAATCGGAAAAAGAAGGAAAGGAGATCGCGAGAAAGTTTGCTCGCTCAAGAAAATCGTGCAACATTATATTCGTAATTTTTGTCTCATCTCCGTTAATTTGACACACACATTACGTAAAATCAAATTCAGATGTATAGAAAAATTAAGTGTCAATTTACTGCATTAATCTAAAATTCATAAATTTCGAGAGCAATAATTTCGATAGTAATTAATTCGATAATAATTAAACAGTTTGATATCAAACTTATATTGTCAAATTTCTACTTTTGATTATTAGTTATAGTATTTGATTTAAATATTCCGTGTTAGTGCATATAGAATTTTAATATTTTTGAAAACTATTTGCAATATATTTGAACAATTAATTAGAAAATAATATTTGTTTTTTTTTTGTTTACTTGCTATAAGTGTTCTTCGAAAGTGGAAGCGTGATATGAAATTAATATTCTCATCTTTAATATAAATTTTCCTGTCAATTGGTAAGAGCAATAAATTTCAAATTAACAACAAATTAGCAATAAATTAGCACTTAATTATGCCACATATTCGAGTACATTTCTCGTGCTGGGAGTGCCAGATTTTTGTCTCGGCAGTCGCACGATGTATGATTTATACCGCGGGCATTACGATCGTTCAGGCAATAATTCTCTTTATCATCCACTCGCGCGAGATGCTTAGATGTCGATAGCTCGTTGGCCAACGGAAGAGGCTTTATAGCGATAATAACTCGAGACTGCCAAGAAAAGAGAAATGCTCTCTTTCTTTCTCTCTTTCTCTCTTACGAGTTTTACGTATTTTTCTAGCCAATACAAGTATGATCGAGCGTTTTACGGATATGATACCAACATGTTCGATTCAATCTGTCGGACGATATTTCAAACACCGTGTACTAGAATGCGTAACGCAAGCCCGATTATAATTAATTATCGAAAATCACGCGAGTTCTCGGATGGAATCACACATACTCCGTAATAATTTTTATCGTCACCTCGCGCACGCTCGAGGACGATGATGATACTCGGATAAGGACTTTTATCGGCGCAGTCGTGCAAGGCGGATTCGTTGGCCGAACGAGGACGGCGTTCATCGGCAGTGCGATCGTGTAAGTAACCGAACGCCTCGTCTCCCTCTTTCTCCTCCTCTCTCCCTCTCTTTCTTTCCCATTGAAGATCCCATGGCGCGGCAGCAACGGGGAGAGATGTATGTATAACGTGAGCGTGTATGTCACGGGCAGTCACGATCGCGGACACGGCCTCATCTTTCTCCCGCGGCTCGCCCTACGTGCAGGGCTGCCTTAACCATTAGGCTAAATGGACTGTAATCTCTGGGTGCGCCGTGATTTTTCGATTGTGTATTTTACTAGAAAAGATACCGATCTGAATAATCGTATCCTCTTGTACCTTGCTTCCAAATTCAGCTACAGATCCTTTACGATACTTTAATTAGGAGCAAGATTTTTTAGCAACAAAATTTTGTATTTTATACTCTTGCATTCCTAACGTTACGTATCGATCCTGTAAAGATTTAATGCGATTCCGCTTCCGTATTGTTTCCTCCTCCAAGATTTGCGAGATGCATTTGTATCGGAGATGCACCCAGCCCTGGCTTCCTCGAAGCCCGCAGCTTATTGCGCGCGCATGAGTATTCGTGCACACGTGAAACGCGTATATAAAGGGGGTTTCAGGTGTTACGTTACCCGAGTTGAAATTCCAACTAGCGGGTTATCGCAGTTAAAAGCGTACACAGTTGCATATCGGACGCGCTCGAAAGATGCGTTGCAATCGTACGATATTCTAGCGCTCGAATAAAGTCAGAGTTGAGCTACAGCGTGAGCTACATCCGGTAAGTTCCTTTCGAGGAGGAGAGGAACGACTCGGATAATCGTGACGAAATGCTTGGAATCGCAACGATGTTAAAAAATGAAGTAATCGTTTTGATTTATTTAATTATGAAGTAATCGAGAAAAAATCTGATTGCATTAATTAGAAATCTGGTAGATTCAATCAGTATGTTTGTTGGAAAATGGACGAATCAGAATTCCTTTAGAAATCACCAGATGAGTATGATTAATTTCTTCCTGTTAAATTTACCAAATTTTCTTGATAATAATACTAAATTTACAAAAAAAATGGCATCACTGTCCATGTTTAATTAATATAACAAGAAATTTTATAGATCCAACTAGAAAATACTAACCAAATCCTTGTAGTAAAGTCTATTAAACGTTCTAGTTATAAAAAATCGAGTCTTATTATGATAACTAGAAATTCTGCTTGGTTTAACCAAAATGTCTTCTATCAGATACGTCCTGTTGATACAATCAATCAAATGATTTTTCTCAGTGTACTTATTATTTTCATTGTTTTAAAAAAAAAGAGAAATTTTGCATATACCATATCTTCCTTACCGATGTATAATTTACTCCGCTCCAATTAAATATTTAAAGTACTTCGTTTACGATTGTTTATGCATGAATTTTGAAATTATTCACGCCATGGAAGTCGCGTAAAAAAACACAATTACAGAATCGTGAAAGTTGCGGTGAAAAACAGCTAAAAAGTGAATGATGCGGTCTGCAGAAAATACTAAAGAAAACTGGAAGAAAATAAAGAATACTAAATATATACATCATCAGGCATTTACACAAATACATTGATTTCTAAGGAGGAATCGATTTTTGACGTAAAAAATATTTTTGTCGGAGAGAAGGAAAGTACATTTCTCTTTCCCTCTTTCCACTGCTCATTCAACACAATATTACACCGATGTAACGCTTGGCGTGCCAACATACAGTGAGAACCGTAATTGCCCCTCACGTCGCGCGCCCGTGTGGTTGTACTCAGTTTCAGGTGTTAAATTATCCCGGTCGTGGTTCGTCTCGCACATATCGCGGGTAAATATGGTGTGTATTTGCCGGCGTGTAAACGCGCGTAACATCTCGACGAGATACACCCAAAAGACGCGCGCGTGCGGTATCCAAATATAAAATCAGAGGGAAGCGTATAAATATCATGTAGACGATCCCCGTGGATAAGGGGGCCGCAGGGGAAACGCCGAGGTGCGAGAGGTCTCCGGGTCGTGGCCGCGGGAGATATAAATGATATCAGCTCGAAAACCTGCTCTGTGCCACCTCCCCCTATACAAACACATGTATGTATATATGTGTGTCTACGACGTTTGTGCATGTGTAACAAGCTACGTGGCCAGTTTGCGACTAAATCTTTCGATG